>NC_064642.1:767958537-769208537 GCF_023864345.2 Schistocerca serialis cubense | reverse complement strand
CAATAGATGGCAGCATTTATTTTTTAATTTTTAACCCAGTGGCAGATGTATTTTCGGAAGTTTAAGTCACTGATACTATTAGGCGCCACAGTCTTAACTTTACGAATACAAACGCACAGTGAATTTACTTGGCTGGAATATATGGACAGACTGGCCTCGCTTTGTGTATCAAAAACTTAACGAGACCACCTCGCTTCTTTCGATAGGCTTCATTTAGATTTGACTTCTTTCCTAGTATAGAATTTTAGCTAACTTGTAAGTGACACAAGTGTTTTCGGAAGTTTACGTCAGTAACAAAGTCAAGCTCCGCAGTTTTGTCTTTACGAGTGGGGACTAACACTGAATTTACTTGGCTAGCATACATACATTTCTTGATTTGGGTTTCTGGATTAAAAACTTAACAACATTGGTTTGATTATTTGACAGAAAAATGGAAATTTGTTAAGTTTTCTTTGTGATTTGCGTGCCTACACAATACATTTTGATTTCGTTTTGATTACGATGCGTAGATAACCATCAAGTCTTTCTCAACACGCCAGCACAACTAGAAGGCTTCAATTCGTCATTTATAAGAGTCCTTTCGAAAGAGAGGTGCGACGTAACTCTGGTCCAGAGCACCATGCATTATCTCGCCACACAGGACGCTTCATTGATGGAGGCTTAAAGTTACTTCTCACAACGTGGCATCGTAAAACGAAAATTTTGACGGGAAGTGGCACATGCGAGTGAGTTTTCATACTCTGAATCCCGCTCCTTCCTGACTGTTTATCATTTCGCTGTAAATATGTGTAGTTCCTGATGAGCTCATATTATGCTACAACCATAAACCATGACCATAAACGAAGCACAAGGCCAGACATTGCGTTTTGTGGGCGTGGACTTTTTTGTTAGTGGATTTTTGCATGGCCAGTTTTACGTGGCTCTCTCCCATGTTAGTGAAACAATCATACTACTTCAAACGTTGTTTACAAACAATCTTTATGAGTCAAAATTCGCGGATGCAACGTCTTGGGCACAGATATAATGTAACACTCAGGCAACTCCGAGTATTTTAGCTGCTTAAGAGCTAAACGACACTTTTACTAAGCAACATGGCACGAAAAAAGCAAAACAAGTAAGACGTTATCACCGGACCTCGGCTAACAGAACAAAATATCTTATCAGGAAAGGAAAACTTAAAAACTGGAAAACTTATGGAAGTGGACTCTTGTGTTCTGCCTGTACTTTCTTCATTTCAACCAGCCGACCTCCGATGCTATGTTGGTGACATAAGTCGATGCTGCTTCAGGATCAGAATAGTCGAAAATAAATGTTGTAATGAAAAAGACAGTTTCTGACGTTTTATATATCTTTTTTGGATCATTCGAACGTATTGAAGCCCTTTCTCTATACAGTATATCAGAACAAGGAAAGAAGATGTGACTGAGGAATTATTTTCGAGGTAAAGTTGAGAAGTGGCCACAGCAATTTACAAGAATTTGAGAGGATCAATCTTACTTCCATGAAGAGGAGAAAGAAATCGTATCTTCGAAGATTGTGGCCTGGCCGTCACAGAGAACGTCGATCGTCTTCTCAAACTCAGGCGTTTAGGAAGAGTTTAAGGTGAGAATGTTTTCCACTTCACTGTTGGGTTACGCCTCATGGATATGGAGAAGAATAAAATGCCGTTAGCAACAGCTCCTGCTGGAGCTATGTGCTGCACTTTGGTTTTTGCATAGGGCTGTAAACTTATTTTAGTTCTTTCTGCGTTTTTATTCCATTCCTAATCTGGGGTACTCACTGTAGCTGTAACTGCAATCCTACATCTACATTTACATTTATATCCACATCTACATGACTACTCTGCACTTTTTAAGTGCTTGGTAGAGGGTTTACCAAACCAGAGTCAGACTATTTCTGCCGTTTCAATTTCGTACAGCACGTGAGAAAAAAACACATAAATCATTCGCGAGAGCTCTGATGTTTCTTATTTTATCACTGCGGTCATTGCTCCCTACGTAGGAGGGTGTGAACAATATTTTTCGCCTTAGGAGAAAGTTGGTGATGAAAATTTCTCGGAAAGATCTTCGTGCAACGAAAAAGTCTTTGTTTTAATGATTGTCACCCAGTTCGTGCATCACATCCTGGACTATGTTTACCCTACTCTTCGATAGTAGAAGACGTGCTGTCCTTTTTTTTTTAACTATTTCGATAACCAGTCATGTCTGGTATGGATAGGGTAGTGCGCAGTAATACTCACAAAGAAGACGTACAAGCTCAGTGTCGTCAATCTCTGTAGTAGGTCTGTTGCGTCTTGTAAGTGTTCTGCCAATAAAACTAAGTCTTCGGTTTGCCTTCTCCTCAGCATTATCCAAGTGATAGTTCCAGTTTATGTCGTTCGTACTTGTAACCCATAGATATTTAACAGAACTGACGGCCTTCAGATAAGTCTGTTATCCTGTTACATAAAATTATCGGATTCCTTTAACACTTACGTCAATGACCTCAAACTGCTTATTATTAGGACTCAATTGGCACTTTTCACACTTGAATAGGTTCTGAAGCATTTGGTACGAATTTTTTGATGTAGTCTACAGAGAAAAGCCTTGCCCAAGAAAAGTAATCGAAATTGTTTTCAAATGGTTCAGATATAAGTAAGTGACTGCTACTTAAGCGACCTCTGCCAGTACTTTCCAAAATGAAGTAACTCCTTTTCATACAAAATTGAAAAAACAAACATATCTGTTGTACTGAAATAACAGATCTGTTGTACTCAAATTACAGGCGCACCTGTTGTCACACCAGATCATAGCCGCCTAGCAACTATCGTGAAAGCAAAATATTTTGTGAAACAGTTTTATACATTGATCAGCGTTTTATAATGAAGTATAGATAGTATTAATATCGAAAACACTTGTAACTCAATATAAATTACGCATACTTGCAGTAAATTAGCACCATAAACCAACTCATAATGTTCTATGGTTTTTTTAGAAACTCCCTCATCTCTGGATATCAAAACCAAGCATATATCCAACCTGTTCGACTATGAATGAAACGCACTGGATGAATTTGAAGGTGTTAATGGAAGGTCTGATTTAGCCGAACAAAAGTATAGGGCACGAAATGACAACTGGATGGAAAAACGTTGCATTTTCAAAACTCCCATTACACTCACTGAATATGCCTACTGACGGCCGAATGCATATCATCTCAGCAGGTTGATCTAAATCTGTGAAGTTAACATTTTAATCCTCTACTTCCACTCCACAGTCCGTCCCTGCGTAACATGAACAGTAGTGAAGTGTGCCAGTTTGTGCCGGGTGTCTTGTTCCACTGATGTTCCATATCCGACTACACAGCTACAACAACGATGGTAATGAGTCATCTTTAACAATTTAATTAGTTGTTTAGAAATGTAAAGATCGCAAATGTCGTAGTAAGTAAGATACTGTCTGCTCACAAGCGCAATCAACTTTAGATCGTGCTTCGTGCCGGTGTGATGTGTGTCTATGCAGTACTGAGTCTTCATACTGAACGATGTGTGGCGTGCTCCTAAACCTAGACCATTGTCTTACTCTGGGAGAACCTTTCTTTCAGACCTAGGATTGAAGAGGGTATTCCTTTGGATACCATGTAGCAGGGATGTACTATTTTAACATATTTAAACTATTTTAACCTGTTTTTACCTTTGTGTACTCACATTTTAATATGCACCTGAAGATGGCACTTATGTCCTGAAACCTGATACTGGTTTCCTTTGCAGAAATACATAATAATTACAGCTACAACGGATTTTATCACTGGCGATGAATAACAATTGCGGATGTCCCGTCAACAGAAACGTCTGTTTTGGGTTTCTTCTTTTCTTTAAATGATGATTTCAAGTGCTGCTCAAGCTGTTCATGTAAGTCAACAGACACAGCACGTCAGCAGACACGGTACATTCCATTAGCCATTGACTTATTTCTGCTTGTGTCATCTGAAGCACGGCAAGACATCTCAGTAACGTGTGAGTTCATTCGTTCGATCATTTCATTCATATCCACAGCCAGGACAAGCACAACGCAAACCCACGCACTCTCATGTTGTCAAAAAAAGAGCAATGTTTGCTTTGGGCATTAAGGACAGCGAATCCTCAGCCCGGTGCGCGTAAATTATTTTTCCTGTGACGTCATCCTATGCACGAGATATTTTAATTTCCGTTATTAAATATTGTCAGAGCAAGACAATGATTTAATATAGACGAGACATGATTACTACGACATTAATTTGATTCCCGTCATATAACGGTCTCTGTCAACACACTCGGGCGTATAAATGTGCATCCTGAAAATCAAATTGTACAGCGGATGCCGTCAAAATACTGTCTGCATTGCCAGCGGAACCTGGGATACGCCTACGTAAAAAACAGTCAGAAATAAAATTTCCTATAAGCAATTAATTTATTACCAGTTCAGTGTTAATGTTAATTCAATCAACTTGAATATTGAATCATCCACATTATATCATTTAACGACGAAATTACTCAGACTTAGGTGAAAGAAATCTACAAAAAGATACAAGCAAGCGGTATGACGCAGAGGCAGACGAGTAATCTACAGTATCTACAAAAGCGAACTATGATAAATATTTAAGGAAGTACCTTACGAATAACCACGTATTGGTTTCCCGTGTTTTCCCCAAATCGCCAAAGGATAATAACGTATGTTTCCTACGAAAAGTCCATCATTTTTACTATTCCCGCATTTCGAGTTTCTACTTCGTCTTTATTGGAGCAGAATTGCGACTGGATTTTAGACTTCCTTGTAGGGAGAACTCGTCATTCGTAACGGAAAAACATCGACAGATGTAAAAGTAAATTATATATTACAAGGTAATGAATGACCTCCAGAGAACTGATGAATGCTGCAAGCTCTGGAAGTTAATCCAGAACGTAAATAAATTGTAACATATTGCACATACACAGGAAAAGAAATGCACTACTGTACAGCTACACTGTTAATGACATACCGTTGTAAACAGTGTCTGCCGTAAAACATCTAGGAGTAACTATCCAGAGGGACCTTAAGTGGAAGGACCACATAAACAAATAGCAGGAGATAGAGATGCCAGACCAAGATTCATAGGAAGAATGTTAAGGAAATGTAGCTCAACCGCGAAGGAAGTGTCTTACCAGGCGGTTGTTCGACCGATTCTTGAGTGTTATTCATCTGTCTGGGATCCTTGTCAGATAGGGCTGAGAGAAGAGATAGAGGAGATCCAACAAATAACGGAACATTTCATCACGGGATCGTACAGTCGGCACGAGAGCGTAACGGAGATCCTGAACAAAGTCCATTTGCAGACGTTGCAAGAGAGGCGTTGTGCTTCACGGAGAGATTTGCTGTTGAAATTTCGAGGGATCATTTTCCGGGAAGGGTCGGACAACATATTACTTCTCCCCACATATTTCTCGTTTAATGACCATGAGGAGAAAATTCGAGAAATTAGAGCCAATACATAGGCTTATCACAGTTATTTTTCCCAAGCGCTGTTCGAGAATGGAACAGAGTTGGAGGATTCAGTTAGTGGTATCAAAAGTACCCTCCACCATGCACCATTAGGTGGCTTGTGAGATTTGCTGTGCATGTAGATGTAGAGACGACGACAGAAATTTTTAGTAACCCTAATTCGTGAAACGGGTTGTATTAGAACAGAATTTAAAGAACGAAACAAAACGTACTTTGGCAGACGAGCTGGGACGTAGTGTTTCTTTGCAAGGAGGATTCCATATTACATAAGAGTGAAGTTTGCCTTTCTTTTACTGGAGAGGTTATAGAAAAGTAGGTTAAACGTATTATGTTGGGATAGGAAATGAATTTTGGTATTTTGATGTTTACTGAATCTTAGCGTAGTGATACAATGGCTAATGTTGAGGTTAGGAAGATAAAAGTTTCATTTCAAGAGGTGCGACCCTAGGAGTAAGGAAGTTTTATTTATTTCAAGATAAATTAATGGAGAAATGGGCTGAAGTAACAGTTCTGAGCTTGGTCCAGACGGAAACAATTGTTTCACTGTTATCAGTTTCTGGTTAATTTTTCTTCATGAGGAGCTTTTTGAATAGGTATTTGAAGGTGTTAATTAGTCAGTGGAGATTCTTTCCCCTGTACCAGGGAGTCTGGTCGGGGGTTATTCTGGATGTTGAAACACGTAGCCGCTGATCTAGGCGAACAGGAGCCAATTGCGACTATATGCTGTGTAAACGTTCCTGGTGGCTGACGAAACCTCGGAGATAACTTTCGAGAGCCCAGGTGGGTGCTCCGGTTGGACGGTACTGGTTAAGTGATTACATTTAGCTGAAGACGCGACACAGGGTTGCCTAAGCGCTGCAGGATACGTAGATACAAATGGAGTAAGCGTGAAAGTTTCTTATTAAAAGGTAAATTTCCGAAATTATTCATTCTTCCAAGAGTTCTGATGCAGTCAGATTGCCACGACGTTCTGTACGAGTCGATAGAGTACGTAAGGCCTTAATTGACTAGTCGTGTAAGGTCATGTCGGCAAGGCAATTCTTTGAAAGCAGTGGGTACGAGCCAATCGCCGGCCTGCTCTTGGCATGTGGCTTGTTGGAGGCTCCCGTTTAACGAGGCTCAAAGCACTGTGTCTCCGGCTAGGGTTCCGTGAGCCATTCTGGTTCTGATCGTGTTCTTGCCTGCTGCTTTCAAGTTTTTGCCAAGGACGACTGGTGTGTAGATTGCTTTGGGGATATTTTTTGATGCTCAGTCCCACGCAACCAGCTACAAAGAGTATGGTGTGGTCGCAGCATACATTATTCAGGTTGGCATAATATGTTTTTGCAATATTTTCAGGACTTTACTTTAACAGGCCTTCACTTTTTTGCGTCTATTGTTCCTTGATATCCGTTGTTCAGAGAGGTAGCGAGTTACTGATGCACGGATACTGTACTCGTTTTCACTAGTTCGTCCGTACGATAATTGTTATAACTACTTGACCATCTCGTTTGCTTAACTGAGTTAAGGAGATTCGATATACGTAGAATTTTTACTTTGTTCGACTCTTTCTTGTGTCATCGCCCTGTATACCACATGGTTCTTGTGTGGACATTGGATATTGTTCCATTTATTGATGGTTATTGATTGAATCGCAGTAGTCGTAACTAATTCTTTTAAGATTTATTTTCATTTGCCAGTCAATTCTAAAATTCATGTCCCAAGATTCGTCTGATTACGTGCTTTGTATTCCTTTTCCAGTTTGCACTTAATTTCAAGCAGGACTGTTGGTCGATGCGAAGCAAAAATGCCATCAGCGTAACCTTTTCCAAAGTACAACTAGCAGAAAGTTTTCAAAACTCTTCTATTCTTTGCATGCTCTACAGGTTATAAAGCAAATAGCAGTGCGGAAACATTGCGGATTCTTCCAGTTTTTCGCATTGTTTTCGACGTGTTTTTTGTAATCGTACGTCTTTATACCCTGTCTAGTCACTTTAATGTGACCACCTGTCGAAAGCCTGAGTAACCACTTTTTGCAGCGTGAACGGCTGCGAAACGTTTCTGAAGAGAGTCAGTGGGGTTCTGGAAGGCACCAACAGGGATATGGAGCTATGTGGACTCCTGCGCTGTTAACAGCTCCACTAGATTTCCCTGTCCAGGATCCATGGCACCTACAGCCCTTTCGTGGTGGTTCAACAGCTTCTCCATTGGTTTTAAATCCGAGAAGTTTGTTTGGACAGGGGAGCACGGTACACTCATCAAGGTGCTCTTCGAACCTCATACGTACGCTAAGAACTGTTCGAAACGGTGCATTGTCCTTCTGGTAGATGTAATCATACCAAGGAAAAGCAAACTGCGTGTAGGGTTGGACATGCCCCACAAGAACAGATGCTTACGTCTACTGAACCACTGTGGCGTCTAAGATGAGATCATCCTCGGGGGGGGGGGGGGGGGGGGAAGCCACAAAAACATTCATCGGACGACAACGCTCCTTCCTCCACCGTAGAGTCTTCCGACGATTATTGGATTATTGCAGTGAATTTGCTTTTGGACGTTTCACTTCGTACACACCAATGGCCATCTGTACTATGGGGCATAAGACGCATAAGACGTTATTCATCTGTAAAGGCCAATCAGTGGGCGTCCAGTTGCGATACTGGTGCTGGAAAATTCCATTCTTCATCGCCAATCAACAGCATTCGGCATGAGTGTATGCTAAGGAACGCCATATGGTGCACCATTCGCTGAATATTGATAGAGGAGACACTGTTGGTAGCCGCTTGGTTCATCTGGACGCTACGTTTCTCAACAGTTGCACGTCTATTCACCAGTACACATCTCCGCAACCGTCGTTGACCCCTGCAACTGTGATGCATCACAGTAGCTTCGGTGCCGATTAGGGTTAGCGCCATTTTGCCATACACAGCTTACTTCGAGCATACCGGCATGCTAAGAGTTTACAGATCCAGCCGTTTCCGAAACGCTTGCATCCATAGCCCTAAAGCAAATAATCATGCCTGTTTCGACATCAGATATATCGTTCCGTTTTTGCATTACAACGACCGCACTCATTCTGGGTCCCCATGCACCAACTGCTACTGCTGCCATCGGCCGTTTGTGAGTGGCTATTGCCCGTTGACATCGAACGTAGGCGGTGGACACGTCAATGTTCCTTTATTTGTTTTGTTTTGTTTTAGGGCAAAAAAAAAAGCCAGCTATGGTCATACGCGCCCGTGTCAAAACTGCAGAACACGAAGACAAAGAGAGGAGTTAAAAACGTTGATGTGACTGGGCCGTGCATTTCGCGTTTCTTGTGGAATGGTGTTAACCTGTCGCGGCGGATTCAGGCATGTTCACCGCACGTGATCTACCTGAGAGGAAGATAACTTATACGTTCTCCGAGTCAGATTACAAATCTTCTGCACGTAACTGTTATCTTAAATTTCATTCCACCATTCGTTTGTGTTCCATTTCTCTCCCTTGAGCAAAGGAAGCACCCTCTACTCAAAAAAAAGTGCATAAAAGCTGCTAGATTGCCTTATAAATTGTTTCTCCGATGTACATTTTTTTGTAAAAAGGGGACCGTATTCGTGGCATTTCTCTGGAGACGTCTTTATATGTACTCATATCATTACAAGAAAAAGAGAAAATGGCTTAGAACTTATGGTGGATGATTAGGGTGAACACTGGAAACTCCAGTCGCAGAGGAAATACGAAAAGTTGGAAGACTGCGTAGGGTACATGCATAGTGATTGCAAGTCGTTTATGAACATTCGAGGGTATAAATCACTGCGGATGTTGTCCTAGTGACAATATCCATCGTTCATCATATGTATAACTCATGAGCTGGAGGTTGCTGAAGGACCTTTTTTTTTTTTTTTTTTTTTTTTTTTTTTTTTTTTTTTTTTTTTTTTTTTTTTTTTTTTTTTAAAGTTGGGGGAGGGGGATTATGACAGGCCAGTTGCAGGTTGTAGTGAGGCTGCTGTCCAGGCGACGCCACCTGGAAGCACAGCTGTCGGTAGAAGAACTGCTCAGTGGCTACCGATGAATCTTTACGTCGTGATGAGGAGTAACCCAAAGAACTCTCGTGGGTAGCTATTGGATGGCGAGAGTTTCAAACCTTGGATGCGTCACTAGACATCACTAGGTCGTATAGGAAATTGTCCATGCACTAGGAGTAAAACTGTCACAATTTACGGGAGAAAGGAGAGGGAAGGAATTAATGATATCAGCTGCATCGGGACCTTATGCAGCGATGAGTGAAAATGTGTGCCGGACCGGGCCTCGAACGCGGGAACTGCTGCTTACTCTATGCTCGCTAATTTTAGGTTCCTGTTGAAGGTCAGACGTAAATTGCATCCGCACCGAACTGAATTGCCCTACGTGCAATTAATCCGCGACCTACAGTGTAAATGCACATTTACGTTCGACCTCGGGAGTGAATGAGACATTAGCGAACATGGAGGACATGGATGGTGACTGTATATACAGGGTGGTCCACTGATCGTGATCGTGATCGGGCCAAATATCTCACGAAATAAGCGTCAAACGAAAAAACTACAAAGAATGAAACTCGTCTAGCTTGAAGAGGGAAACCAAATGGCGCTATGGTTTGCACGCTAGATGGCGCTGCCATAGGTCAAACGGATATCAACTGCGTTTTTTTAAATGGGAACCCCCATTTTTATTACATATTCGTGTAGTACGTAAAGAAATATAAATGTTTTAGTTGGCCCACTTTTTACGCTTGGTGATAGATGGCGCTGTAATGGTCACAAACATATGGCTCACAATTTTAGACGAACAATTGGTAACAGCTAGGTTTTTTAAATTAAAATACAGAACGTAGGTACGTTTGAACATTTTATTTCGGTTGTTCCAATGTGATACATGTACCTTTGTGAACTTATCATTTCTGAGAACACATGCTTCTACAGCGTGATTACCTGTAAACACCACATTAGTGCAATAAATGCTGAAAATGATGTCCGTCAACCTCAGTGCATGTGGCGATACGTGTAACGACATTCCTCTCAACAGCGAGTAGTTTGCCTTGCGTAATGTTCGCACATGCATTGACAATGCGCTGACGCATGCATGTTGTCAGGTGTTGTCGGTGGATCACGATAGCAAATGTCCTTCAACTTTCCCCACAGGAAGACATCCGGGGACGTCAGTTCCGGTGAACGTGCAGGTCATGGTATGGTGCTTCGACGACCAATCCACCTGTCATGAAATACGCTATTCAATACCGCTTCAACCGCACGCGTGCTATGTGCCGGACGTCCATCATGTTGGAAGTACGTCGCCATTCTGTCATGCAGTGAAACATCTTGTAGTGACATCGGTAGAAAATTACGTAGGAAATCAGCATACATTGCACCATTTACATTGCTGTCGATAAAATGGGGGCCAATTATCCTTCCTCCCACAATGCCGCACCATACATTAACCCGCCTAGGTCGCTGTTGTTCCACTTGTCGCTGCCATCGTCGATTTTCCGTTGCCCAATAGTGCATATTAGGCCGGTTTATGTTACCGCTGATGGTGAATGACGCTTCGTCGCTAAATAGAAAGCGTGCAGAAAATCTGTCATCGTCCTATAATTTCTCTTTTGCCCAGTGGCAGAACTGTACACGACGTTCAAAGTCGTCGCCATGCAATTCCTGGTGTATAGAAATATGGTACGGGTGCAATCGATGTTGATGTAGCATTCTCAACATCGACGTTTTTGAGATTCCCTATTCTCGCGCAATTTGTCTGCTACTGATGTCCGGAATAGCCGCGACAGCAGCTAAAACACCTACTTGGGCATCATCATTTGTTGCAGGTCGTGGTTGACGTTTCACATGTGGCTGAACACTTCCTGTTTCCTTAAATAACGTAACTATCTGGCGAACGGTCCGGACACTTGGATGATGTCGTCCAGGATACCGAGGAGCATACATAGTACACACCTGTTGCGCGTTTTGATCACAATAGCCATACATCAACACGATATCGAACTTTTCCGCAATTGGTAAACGGTCCATTTTAACACGGATAATGTATCATGAAGCAAACTGCGTCCGCACTGGCGGAAGGTTACGTAATACCACGTACTTATACGTTTGTGGCTATTACAGCGCCATCTATCACAAAGCGCAAAAAGTGGTCCTACTAAAACATTCTTATTTCTTTACGTACTACACGAATATGTAATAAAAATGGGGGTTCCTATTTTAAAAAACGCAGTTGTTATACGTTTGACCTATGGCAGCGCCATCTAGCGGGCCAACCATAGAGCCATCTGGTTTCCCACTTCAAGCTAGACGAGTTTCGTTCTTTGTAGTTTTTTCGTTTGATGCTTATTTTGTGAGATGTTTGGCCCGGTCACGATCAGTGGACCACCCTGTATGTGGCGCTAGGCGGGACTATGGGTCTGCAAAGGAGGGTACCGTGATAGTCTACGCATATGCGATAAACCATGTGTGTGGGTGTGGTAGTTGTTAACGTAACTAACAAGCAAACAGGAGATAGCGGGTTCGAGCCCTGGTCCGATATACATTTTCACTCGTCGCCGCTGATTTCTCTTTAAAGTCCTGATGTAGCTGATGTAATTAGTTCCATCCCTTCCGCCTCCTGCTTCAGTTTACATAATACGGATCGCAGCTGGGAGTTTCAAGAGGTGTCTTTTCTTTCGTAGATATCCAAAAAGCAGACATCACACATTCGTATAGTTGCTAGTAGCGTTAGCGTCAAGGCTCGGCGTTAAGCGCCAGTACTGGTTCGGCGACGTACGCCTAGGTCTGAAACACAAGCTTCAGTGTGCATTACAGTTGCCGATAGTTAACGTCGATCTGTACAATGTGAGCTGTTTTGTCAAAACGACAGCAGTAGTGCTTCGCGAGTGTCGACTCATTACATGAGCAGGAGGAGGATATCCTCTTTCCACAGCCGTGTTGAGTAACTTGATTCGGAAGTTAGAATTAACTAGCGGTTGGGAATCGCTTCTGGGAGAGGCAGACGACCAGTTGCGACACATATTATTGAAAAAGTTACTGTTGCCAGGGCTGACAATGCTGGACGCTATGGGCGGTCTTAAAGCAATACACAAGCTGAGTCACAGCAGCTAAACATCCAATGGTTAACCGTAGTTTCGAGCAGCAGTAAACCAGTCTTTAGTGCGGTTCTAGGCTGTCGTGGGTGCAGGTGGTAAGCAAAGTGAAGATGGCACGCAAAGCTAAAGTAGTATGCAACTAACATATGTTACCGCCTCAAATCGAATTTTGAATGTGTTTCTTTCTCTTGTTTATTCCTCATTTCTCTTCTGAAAAATATCACAGTCTTTCATTGACCTACGATCACTTGTTTGTCATATAGGCCCTCTCAAGAACAGAAAGTCAAATTACACCCACCCTATACATTACATATTGTATGGCTCTTCATAATTTTTTAAAAATTCGTTGTACTGTATGGCTCTTCATAATTTTTTAAAATTCGTTATACTGTATCACCAGTCGCTATGTTTCATTGTCCTATGATCACTCGTTTGTCATACGGACACTCTCAAGTACCGAAAGTTTAATTATAAACAACTTGTACATTACATAGCATATGGACTTCATAATATTTGGAAATTCATTGTATTGTATGAGCACTCGCTTCTGAAGGGTGCAAATGTTACTCTTTATGATAAAAATGGATGAGTTGAAGTGAGACTCATGGTTTTGTCTAAGCAACACTATAGAGTTACTGCAGAATGGCAAACACAGTATCACATTTAAGGTTTTATCCTTTTCTCCCTCTTCTTACTGGTATATTTGTTGTCAGCTAGCCGGCCGAAGTGGCCGTGCGGTTAAAGGCGCTGCAGTCTGGAACCGCAAGACCGCTACGGTCGCAGGTTTGAATCCTGCCTCGGGCATGGATGTGTGTGATGTCCTTAGGTTAGTTAGGTTTAATTAGTTCTAAGTTCTAGGCGACTGATGACCTCAGAAGTTAAGTCGCATAGTGCTCTGAGCCATTTGAACCATTTTGTTGTCAGCTAACAGATTCAAAATACGACACTGGTCAACTAATCTTGATCCTGACAAACGTAATAATTTTTATAGCAATGGCAGCGACATTTACAAATTATCATTTGAGAAATGAATGTCAGATGTCACACATACAAAGAGAACTCAGGCGTGCAAAACTGATACATTAATAGTAATTTATAAATCAGTATTTTAATAAACATATGTTATGAGGGCAGTATGATGACAATGGCTTTGGAAAAAACGATACTACAAGTTGCATGAAACCCTTTTTCTAAAAAAATAAATGTTTATTTTTTTATAGTTTGCTTCATGCAGATGAGAAATCATTAAAATATTCCACGCCTACTATTCCTAGTTTGAAGTAATACAGTTTTTATTGATGGCAAGAGATGTACTAGATTCTTCAGTATTTAAATATTATATTTCTTCATTTCTTACAGTCTTTGTGACAAGAGCTTCAATTGTCTCATTACATTGTATGCCATGGTTACCTTTAATACACGAAACAGTATTCTCCATTTTCCTATCGTACATCATTCTCGTGTCTCCTGGTTAGAGGTAGCAAATACCGATCTTTTCAGAGATCGCATCAGAATTGTTCACTGAGTGGAATGAACTAGCACTTTTTCATGACTCACCACTTACCATTGACTCATAAAAACGAATAAAATGAAGTCACCTTGCCCTTTAATTCTTTGAATTATAAATATTAATTATTGTTATATTTATATTATTATTATTATAAAATATAAATATAATATATATATAATATTATATGTAATAATATATTATTAAAATAATATTATATTATTGTATAAATTAAATATTATTTATTATGAATCCTAATTATAAAATTAGAGGTTAGTGTATCTGATTTTGTGTAATCTGATATATTTTTGTTCTGAAATTTCAGATTTCTAGATCTTAGAACTACTTAAACCTAAATAATTTAAGAACATCACACACATCCATGCCCGAGGCAGGATTCGAACCTGCGGCCGAAGCGGTCACGCGGTTCCAGACTGAAACGCCTAGAACCGCACGGCCACACCGGCCGGCGTGCGTAAAGTCCTTAGGTTAGTCAGGTTTAAGTAGTTGTAAGTCTCGGGGACTGATGATTCAGATTTCAAGTCCCATAGTGCTTAGAGCCAGTTTTTTGTTAACATTAATTTAAACATTCTCATGAAAATACTGAAACAAAGAACACTTTCGTAAACGTTACGTAGTAACGAATCAGGTTTATCGTATAATCTAGACCTTACAATTTCATGTTGCCAAAATTCACAAAAGTGTGAGAGAAAACTTACTCAAACGTCAGTTTTACGATCCGAAAGTGCACGACTATGCTGGTGGCGTATATGTGCAGTCAGTGAAGATAAGAGGTCGGATTAGGAATAGTTGGTGTCGTGACATATTTTTGTGCAGTGATTGGATGGGGAGATAACAACATCACAAAGAAGATAGTTATTGCTGAGAGACGAGTGCGAGATCGAACGTAGAGGTGTGCTTAAAGGACAGTATTGTGCGTTTTCATTGAATAACTCGAAAACGCGGCTTCTAGCAAACACGTATCCCACTACAAAATTAAAGTATTTTAACTAACAGCTCTATACTCCGAGCATCCCGATGCATTCGCAGTTGTGGTACTGCAGCCTGCGCAAAATAATACCGCGTAAATCCGTATCTTCAATGAGACATGACAAGTTTTGTGGCGTATAGCCACATCCTCAGCGGTACATCTAAGCAGGTAAAGTCTTAATGGCTATCCAGAGGGTCCCCCGGAACCACGTCATAAGATTACAGTCTCGAGACACTAAAAATGTCTATCACTAAACGTACTGACAATACTTTACGCTGAGGTGGCAAAAGTCATGGGATCGCGATTTAAGAGGGGAGTGCATTGGTGGAGCTGTCGTGTGTACTGAGGTGATTCATGTGAAAAGATTTCCGACGTGATTATGGCCGCAAGAAGGGAATTAACCAACTCTGAAGGTGGATTGGTAGTTAGAGCTAGACGCATGGGACATTCAGTTTCCGAAATCGCTAGAAAATTCAGTATTCCAAAATCAATAGCGTGCCATGAATGCCAGATTTCAGGAATTATCTCTCACCGTTGACAATACTGTGGCCGACGGCCTTCACGTAACGACCGAGAGCAGCAGCACTTGCATAGAGTTATCAGTTACAACAGGTAAGCAACACTGCGTGATATAGCCGCAGACATCAATATGACACCTATGACGAAAGTATCCGTAAGGAGAATGAAATCTTGTTTCGCAGGATAGAGCGGATCAGGTTATGGTTGTGGAGAGGGCCGTAATCAGTTAATGTTACCTGCACAAAACGTACAAACTTTAATTTTCTTACGAACCACTTAATTACACATTCCCTTAAAAGGATCAAATTACACTACTGGCCATTAAAATTGCTACACCACGAAGGTGACGTGCTACAGACGCGAAATTTACCCGAGAAGAAGAAGATGCTGTGATATACAAATGATTAGATTTTCAGAGCGTTCACACAAGGTTGGCGCCGGTGGCGACACCTACAATGTGCTGACATGCGAAAGTTTCCAACCGAATTCTCATACACAAACAGCAGTTGACCGGCGTTGCCTGGTGAAACGTTGAGGTGATGCCTCGTGTAAGGAGGAGAAACGCGTACCATCACGTTTTCGACTTTGATAAATGACGGATTGTAGCCTATCGCGATTGCGGTTTATCGTATGGCGACACTGCTGCTAGCGTTGGTCGAGATCCAATGACTGTTAGCAGAATATGGAATCGCTCGGTTCAGGAGGGTAATACGGAACGCCATGCTGGATCCCAACGGCCACGTATCACTAGCAGTCGAGATGACAGGCATCGTATCCGCATGGCTGTAACGGATCGTGCAGCCACGTCTCGATCCCTGAGCCAACAGATGGAGACGTTTGCAAGACTACAACCATCTGCACTAACAGTTCGACGACGTTTGCAGCAGCATGGAGTATCAGCTCGGAGACCGTGTCTGCGGTTACCCTTGACGCTGCATCACAGGCAGGAGCGCTTGCGATGGTGTATTCAACGACGAACCTGGGTGCACGAACGGCAAAACATTTTTTCAGATGAATCCAGGTTGTGTTTACAGCATCACGATGGTCGCATCCGTGTTTGGCCACATCGTGGTGAACGCACATTGGAAGCGTGTATTCGTCATCGCCATACTGGCGTATCACCCGGCGCGATGGTATGGGCTGCCGTTGGTTACACGTCTCGGTCACCTCTTGTTCGCATTGACGGCACTTTGAACAGTGGACGTTACATTTCAGATGTGTTCCGACCCGTGGCTCTACCCTTCATTCGATCCCTGCAAAAACCTACATTTCAGCAGGATAATGCACGACCGCATGCTGCAGGTCCTGTACGGGCCTTTCTGGATACAGAAAATGTTCGACTGCTGCCCTGGCCAGCACATTCTCCAGATCTTTCACCAATTGAAAACGTCTGGTCAATGGTGGCCAAGCAACTGGCTGGTCACAATACGCCAGTCACTACTCTTGATAAACTGTGGTATCGTGTTGAAGCTGGATGGGCAGCTCTACCTGTACACGCCATCCAAGATGTGTTTGACTCAATGCCCAGGCGTATCAAGGCCGTTATTACGGCCAGATGTCGTTGTTCTGGGTACTGATTTCACAGGATGTATGCACCCAAATTGCGTGAAAATTTAATCACATGTCAGTTCTAGTATAATATATTTGTCCAATGAATACCCGTTTATCACCTACAGTCCTTCTTGGTGTAGCAATTTTAATGGCCAGTAGTGTAAAACTATACGGCTGAAGGTCTAATTAAGAAAACTTGCGATACCTCATGGGCTTAAGGCTCAAAATCACACCAAAAACAAGAATGGCTGAAGACCCGAAGACAAGCTATAAAAATTTGCTTGAGAGAATACACGTGGTTGAAGGCCATATTTTAAAAAAAATATTTCATGTAGATACTCAGCTGAAGGTCACACACAAGACATTGAAGAACTCAGGGCTTAGGGCCTGAATAACAGGAATTTCATGTAGAGCAAATTTGTAAAAAATGGTTTTAAACAAATTGATTTTCAAAATTTTAATTTAAGACAGGTGAAGGCCTTATCTCAAAAACATTTCACGTAAAATATCGGCTGAAGGCCCCACACTGGACATTGAACAACTCAGGACGTAGGGCCTGGATAACAAGAATTTCAGATAGAACAAACTTTCAACATTTTAGCTGTTAACCAAATCAGCCCTCAAATTTTTAATTTAAGGTGGCTGAAGGCCTTATTTAAAATTAAAACAAACTACATTAATAGACGGCTGAAGGCCTCGCACAGTACATCAGACTAAAATGAAAATCACAATCTAAAATCAACAGAACAATGGAGCTCAGAAGTGTTGCGAGGGTCGGCCAGAGGAGGTAGCTCAAGCGTAAGGTGAGGTGAGACAGGCAGCCAGTAGTAAGGTTAAATAATCTGATGGCAACCCGACCCAGGGACGGCTAAAGGACCGGCCAACAACCTAATCAATTCCCTTCCACCCGACCAACGGTAAGACAATGGAAAATATGAGCTGAGGACGAAGATTCCAGCAGCATTACGACTTCCAAATTGCCATCTGACAACAGCCAAGGCACAATAACCACGCGTAAGAGAAAATATGAACAAACAACTAAACGGCTCTCGAACTACACGCCATGCCGGTTAGCATCAACATGGCGAAGAAAAACATACTCCCGGAAAACTACGCTAACGACCAGAGTAGGTAACTGGGGCGTTAATGGCCACAAGGCAGAAACTACTGCTCATGCACTTCACTGATAAGCAGCAACCAATTTAATAGTTAAATACCATACAGGAAGACAGCTGCAAAATTTCGCCAAGACACCACATGTTGCTGCTAGCCGGAAAAGCCCAAGAAGCAACAACCGGCAATGAACGAAGAGATGTCACAGCAGTTGAGTTTTCATAACAGGTTAACTGATTACTGAACTTCAGTGTCCAGGTTCCCTGGGCAACGAACTTTGTAGCTCTCGCAGCTAGCGCCCCACAATCCGACCGCGCATGCCGCGAGCGGTCCCGGCCTGACCTTGCGCCAAAGAGACTTCCTCACTGCTCTGTCCCAACTGACCAACTCCCATACACACCACCACAAGGCGGTATAGCAGTCAAACCAAAGATGGTACAGCAGTACTAGTATCAAATGGTTCAAATGGCTCTGAGCACTATGGGACTTAACTTCTGAGGTCATCAGTCCTCTAGAACTTAGAACTACTTAAACCTAATTAACCTAAGGACTTCAAACACATCCATGTCCGAGGCAGGATTCGAACCTGCGACCTTAGCGGTCGCGCGGTTCCAGACTGTAGCGCCTAGAACCGCTCGGCCACTCCGGCCGGCAGTACTAGTATCGATATGCGCTTCTACTACCAATGACGGAGGCAAGTCAGCAACTCGTTACGGTAGTAACTCAGGGAGAAATAAGACGCCACTCGATTGTGACAAAAAGCCAAAGAACAAACGGGATCAACGCGAGCTGGCCACGGCTGAGACAGTTCGGCGAAGTCTGGCGTTAAAGGGGTATGGCAGCAGACAACCTACGCATGTACATTTGCTAACAGCACGACGTGACATGTAGTGCATCTCCTGGTCTCATGACCGCATGGATTGGACCCTAGACGACTGGAAAACCATGGCCTTGCCAGATAAATCCCGATTTCAGTTAGTAAGAGCTGATGGTAGGGTTCCAGTGCGGCGAATATCACACAAAGCCCTGCACCAAACTTGTCAACAAGGAATTTGGCAAGCTGGTGGTGGTTTCATAGTGGTGTGGGGTGCCTGTGCATGAAATGGACTGCGTCCTGTGGTCAGTTGCGTCGATCATTGACTGGAAATTATTATGTTATACTACTTAGACACTATTTGAAACCATTGCTGGACTTCATTTTCCTAAACAGTAATGGCGTGTCAGCGGACCACAATCGCTCGCGACTGGTTTGAAGAACATTCCGGACGCCCGACATGTTTTCCATCGAACATTTGTGTGACATAATGGAAAGGTCAGTTAGTGCACAAAATACCACACCGGCAACACTTTCACAATAATGGATGGCCGCAGAGGAGCATAGCTTCGTACTTCTGCCACGTTGAGTTGATACACTTCGCCACGCAAAACGATGTCCGAAACAATATTAGGAGGTATCCCATGAATTCTGTCATCTCCGCGTAAGTCATTAAAGGCATCAGTGAGGAAGGAAGGAAGGCCTACAGCTCGCTGTTAAAACGTCAGTCAGTTATAAAAGGGCCTGAATGGTTTGCGCATCATTCTCCATAAAGCGAGGAAGTATCTATAACCAAAAATTAAAAAAAAAAATATGGACATATGGAATAGTAAGACCCTGGAAATAGACCTTACCAAATCAGCAGTCTGAAAAATTGAAAATTCTCTATCACGTCCCCACTCATTTCCACGAAGCAATAAACATTAACAACCACAACATAAAACATTGCATAGCCCGTGCTAAAACATGCTTTGTCCCAGACGCAAGAGCACAGATATAAGCCCAAAAAATTGTATACAGCACATTCTCCCCCCTATCGCTCCATTATCACTGTGAGTAGGATGACGTCATAAGCAAGAGCCTAACACACGCGTGCATACAATAGGTAGAACACAATAGTAAGATTCTTGAAGCACAAGATTAGTGTAAAGAAGCCCTTGCAGGACAAGGAAAATTAGATAAAGTACTGCGTTGCCGAAAGTCAGTCTGGATATTAAGTGGGTGCTGTGCCTATATTATCGTCCAGCACAAAATGTTCACTTGTAACACATGTGGCTTCGTTTGATGGGACCATATATGTTTTAGTGCGCGATGTGTAATGTTTTATGCCGTTCTTGTTAATGTTTATTGGTTGATTGTAGCGGAAGAAAGGTTGGGGGGGGGGGGGGGGGGTGAGGTGCAACCTATCCCGGTATCGAATAAGTACGTTGGATGAGGTTTACCTAGTGCTCATCCCACATCCAGTTGCACTCTCCTCGCCGGACGCGGTGGAATGGCTATGCTCAGAGCACCAATGCTGTGCTGTGCGCTCAGTGTGTCTGGTGCGTCGTGGTGCGTCGTTACTGCTCGCAGGGTCTGTCACAAGGATGCACTGCATAATTTTCAAGTATGGGCTCTTCTCCAGCATACATCTATTCCATATTTGTTGCTACTTTCCTCGTCTTTTTGGAGAATGTTACTTGCAGTGTTGCACGCACTATTTAGCTCCTTTAATATGTGACTATCTGCATTTCATGGGCAGTGTCGTTATTCCGTTACAGATTGGAATTGGATCACCATGCTTTCTTACATGTTAAAGTAGTTTAAGTATTGTATGTTTAGTGACTGTCAGTATTGCCGTTTTGTGTCTGTAATATAATGACATTGGTCCACTAGACCATATGAATAAATGTACACCTGAGGATGTGGCTATAGGCCACGATACCGGTCCTGTCCCATTCAAGATAATTATACAGCTGCAGGCAATATATTTTTTAAAAAATATACTACTTTAAATTTCCTACAAAGAAGATTCTATTAATTTCTTTAGCACTCAAAGTTTTGTAAACCCTCGTCACTAGTTTTGTAAAGGCCTCGTCGCTACTACTTGTAACCTCCCCACAAAAAATTTAAAAGACAATATTTTAAATGCTAATGCACATTGAGCTAAGTGTAACCTCCCAGAGAAATTTTGAAATACAATAATTGAATGTTAACTAGAATACAACCTAATGTAACCTCCCAGCAAATAAATTTAATGACAATCACAATTAAATAAAATTAGCAATCTGACCCAAGTATAAGTTCCTCAGACAAAAAAAATGAAAGTCAATTCAGTGATAATAAAATCTCAGTGACTAGGAAAACACAAACAGATCGAAATGTCGATCTTAGGCCCTGTTCATTAATTAAACTGAAATTCTTACCTTAATAAAGCTGCATGTCATATTTCTGCTCTTATTGTTGGCCACGCCTTGGAGGAAATGCATTGCAAGTATTATTTTTTTTATATATATATATATATTTTTAATTTAATTGAAACTTTTCTTTAAAGGAAATGGAAGGAAATCGTTCGTTCAATTAAATAGTTCTTTTGTTAAAAATATTGCTTTGAAAACCAAAATTATTATTGGGGCGATTGTTGCACAAATTAGTTACAGTTAATTTACATTATTAGCTGAGCGCATTTAAAAATAATATACCTCATCCTGAATCTTGACCAGAGTGCCATGTCGACGCCCGCCGACTCCTCACACACAACTGCACTGGGCTGCTACTACCGACAGACTGCACTCCTCACAGACTGCCCACTGACTACTACTCGCAACTGTACTGCACGACTACTACTGACAGAGTACCGCTCGCAACTCTCGCGCGGTCAAGCACAGACTAGCCACGATAAATGGCTCTCTGGTCAGAGACCCTGCAATGCCTCGCCATCGCCGCCACACAACATACGTGTTTCATAACCCTCCACTGGGGGGGGGGGGGGGGGGGGGGGGCAAAAATTTGGCAGCGATGGTGAGTCATTTGGACTTGCCAAGCGCGGCAAAATTTTTTCTTTATTTAATCAACTTGTACAATTTACAGAATATTTAGATACATGAATTAAATGTTGGGCACATGCACCGATTACAGAACATTTCAGACAAAGACAAGATATGAGTACAAAACATATTCGCAGATCAGAAAAATGTATATACAAATTATTTGACAGATAACAAAGTGCACACGCACTGAAAAATTTCTTTAGCATTTTCAGAACAAATAAACAGAATGGCAAAAAATCATGTCGACAAGTGACATAAGTGTACTCGCACTGGAGTTCAGCAAATCGAAAAAACTGTATATCCTATGAACGTAAATGATGTTAGTAAAAAATGATTTTCACTATTAGGATAGGAAAGGGATGGATTGCATCATGGTTGTAGCACTTTAGATTGCACATAGCAGTTCTGAAAGTCCATATCTTTCCACAGAAGTACAACACCAAGTGACACAATTTGAAGTTCTTTTCCCATCAGAATTTATCAGCGTAGCCAAGACACTGAACTGTCGTAGTAATGTTCCATGTTTTCATTTTGGCAGTACATTAGGTACACCAAACAGTGGGACCATAATAACGTCTTCATCGCTCAAGGTGGTGGACAGCATGTCGTGTCAACACCACACTCTTACAAGGCACACCAACGTAGAATTAGTGCAAAAACCAAATATAGTGCTCCATGATCATGAGGATGGGCAGGACAAATGGACATTGCAGTAATCCAGGGTAGTTAGCTCATAAGGTGAAGGACATTAAGTCACATAATAGGCTTCATTGAGAATTACAGTAGTAGTTTGCGGCATTCATAGCCCAGTTATTGAACATTTCTGTACCAAGTACGTAGTATTACAGAATAATGTTCATAAAATTAAATTATTGGCATCATGGGTAATCGTATTACAATAAACAGTGGCAGTCCTTGGCCAGTTACAAAGCATATTTAGTATGACAGAATAATGTTCATCAGAAGTCTTCATTGAAAAGGAGAGTCAATTATTGGCCTAGCATTAACATAATACATTGAGTGATACAAATTATTGGCACTCATTGGCCATTTACCAAAACATGAAAAATCATCATTGAAAACAGGAGCTAATTAATGGCATAATTAATAACATAATTCTTATAGTGACATTAATAATTGGCACTCAGTGGCCAGTTAGTATTGAATAGTATAAAACATTGTTCATCATTCAGTATTATTCAGATCATTAAGAAGTCATTATTAAAAATCAGTTAATGACAGTCACAGCATTAACAATCATGGGCATTATAAGTAGTCTCATTACAATAAACAGTGGCAGTTATTAGCCAGTTACAAAGCATTATTATTTTTTTTGTATCATTAAGAAGTCATTACTGAAGTGACATACTATTCAGAGCTGATCAGTATTATTCAGAATTCTCTTAAACTAGTAACATTATTTGGGACTGGTAATACATTTTTTGTTAGCAATGCATTGCGTCGGGTAATTATAAGGGAAAGCATGAAGAGAAAAAAAAATTGTTTCTGGTTTGTTGGTATAAATGAAAATGTTTAACGTCATCCGTCATAAGTCAGCTGTGGCAAGATTATGAAACAAGTAGAGTATATGTAATCACATTCATAGATTTAATGAACAACTGCTTATAGCACATTAATCTCATAAATAACTTCTCCTGCAAAAAAAATTTAAAAATGGATTATTAAGCTGAAAACACACCGAGCGAGGTGGCGCAGTGGTTAGCACACTGGACTCGCATTCGGGAGGACGACGGTTCAATCCCGTCTCCGACCATCCTGATTTAGGTTTTCCGTGATTTCCCTAAATCGTTTCAGGCAAATGCCGGGATGGTTCCTTCGAAAGGGCACGGCCGATTTCCTTCCCAATCCTTCCCTAACCCGAGCTTGCGCTCCGTCTCTCATGACCTCGTTGTCGACGGGATGTTAAACACTAACCTCCTCCTAAGCTGAAAACAGAAATGCATTTTATGCTGAAAAGTAGTGAACTTCGAATTAACAGGTAGTGAAATGTGTATAAAAAAATGTGTTCCATAGCTGTCCTTTCCAAAACCTTCAGTCATTATACTATGCAATTTAACACCTGCTGTCAAAACGAACTGCAACAAATACTTAAATAACTACATAGCCTAAATATAACTTCAACATTATCCTCATCTGTAAAGAAAACTTCATTATCCATATCATCAAAAACTCCATTATCATCATCACCTGTAAAGAAAAACTTCATTATTCATAGCAGCATATTCTTCATCATTATTCATCAGCATTCATTATCATCTGCAAAAAAATCACTTCATTACTCATTACACAACTATTCCTTATCTCTAGCATATTTCATCACTAAAACTAAGATGTGTAGTTCTGTCTGACAGCCTGTATCAATCACCTTGTATTCTGAAAGAAAAAATTAGTTAAGACTGCTATTCTACGATGAGTATCGTATATTCTTGTTAATGCTTGTTAATCCTGATCCATTTACTCTTCCTCATAAAGTTATTGCATCTTCTTTCGTTTATTCCATAAGTGAAATTCCCATTTCTGTTGAATTTATTTCTTACACGCATCATTTCTTTCTGAAATTGATGAACAGAGATTAATGCCTTGCATTTAAATCATATACCCATTAAATAATGACTGGTTTATGGTAACATAATTAACCATACAGCATAACATGACAGAAAACGTAATATGTCAAAGACATTGACAGTGTTCAAATGCAAAAATGTACAGAGAATATCACAATGCAGCAGCAAAAAATGTCAAACAGTCACGATCTTGAGATGTCATAGGGCAACAAAAATGTCAAAGTCAACTGGTGTGTGTTATATCTTAGCTATTTCACAGTGCATACAAACAAAACTGGAATACAATCATACACACAAAAAAATGGAAAATGTGCACGGTCTGATGTGTAACGACAAGAAGAGCGACCTGCTAACCTTACCTTGCCGGGCACTTGCCAAGAAAAAATACGATAATCATCAGTAATTAGTCATGTGAATATAATTGCATAAGTGGTCATAAAGATTAGTAAATGGCATCATAGCATGTTACATCATAAAGTGGTTTCATTCAATAAACGGTTTAATATTTGACCAATGGTGGTTGCCTTTCGATTTTTTGGTTCTCAAAGTTTCGACGTGTACCACATTGGGATGAGGAATGCTGCGAATCCGATATGGTCCTGCGTATAGAAGTTCAAATTTACTGCACCTACCTTTTATTTTGTTGGATAAATAGTGTGTACGCACTAATATCTTCTGTCCAATGTGAAAGTCTCGGCGTCTACAAACCTGTTTTTGTTGTCTTCTTCGGCGCTCTGCGGCACGTTTGATGTTGTTCAGCGCAATGTTAATTATTTCATGGTGTCTTAGTCGACGACAGGTAGGGAAGTTTACTAATTCTTTAATTTTGTTTGGTGGTTCAACATTTTTCAGTATAACAGACGGACATAGCATAATGGATTCATTTGGAATGGAATTAATTACATCTTGGAATGAGAATATGTGTGTGTCCCAATCAATATGTCTTTTGTGGCAATATTTTCTACACAGTTTACCAATTTCTTTCATTAATCGTTCACAGGGGTTCGAAGAAGCATGGTACTTGGATATATAAATCGGCGAAATGTTTCTAGCTCGTAACATACGTGTCCATGTAGCAGAACGAAATTGTGATCCATTGTCAGAAATTACTTTCATCACATGCCCTACATGAACTAGAAAATGTTTTACAAATGCTTTCGAAACAGTTTTAGCAGTAGCTTTGCGTAACGGAGTGAAGGTAACAAATTTTGAAGTGAGCTCAACAGCGACAAATATGTAGCAAAAACCTCTGTTAGTTCTCGGAATAGGACCAAAAATGTCTACAGCGGCCATGTGTCTTAATTTAACAGGTACAATGGGATATAAAGGGGGAATATGTGAAGTGGTGTCTGACTTAGCTTTCTGGCAAATTTTACAAGACGCTAAAACTCGTACACGTTTCTCCATGTTGGTAAAATAACAGTTCTGTCTCAGTATAAGAAAACATTTTCTTGCTCCGTAATGTGCGTAACTTAAATGAGTGTACCAGATTAATTTGTTAACCAGTTCGTCAGGAATGCATAATAACCAGTTGTTGCTGTGAGGATGAGAGCGGCGAAACAGAATGTCATTGCGTACAGTGTAATGGTTTCTAATCGTAACATTATTCCTACCTTGCCAAAGGTGTTTAATTTCTTTCCACACGTTGTCTTTATTTTGTTCTTGTGCTATGTCCTGTAATGACGACGAAATAAAATTTTCAAATGCTGCTTGTTGAATGTACATGACACTGAAATTTGCTTTGCAGAAGTTGCTACGTTTTGCTGATTGTTGCTCAGAGAACGCGATAGTGCGTCTGCTATAACATTTTGTGTGCCGGGAATGTGGACAATCGTAAAATTAAATTCTTGTAAATAAAGTTTCCATCTACTTAATCTATCGTGTGTGAATTTAGCCGAAAGTAAAAATTGTATCGCTCTGTGGTCTGTGTAGACGGTGGTATGTCTGCCATAAAGGAAGTGCCGAAATCTCGTGAAAGCCCATACAACACATAATGTTTCCAGTTCTGTAACGGAATAATTTCGTTCAGCAGGTGACAAAATGCGACTTGCAAATGCGATGTTTTTAATTACTATTGAACCATCTTCTTCAATTTCCTGGAAAATATGTACGCCTAAAGCGGTGTTAGAACTGTCGGTGGCAATGGAAAAATTTCTGGTAAGGTCTGGGTGCGATAAAAGTGGAGCATTCAACAAAGCACGTTTCAGGTTCATAAATTCAGAATGTGCTTGCTTATCCCAAGACCAAATAGTGTTTTTACCTGTTAATTGGCATAATCTGGGTGTGTCTAAAGCAGAGTGATGAATAAATTTACGAAAAAAGTTAATTAAGCCCAAAAAACTGCGTAATTGCTTCTTCGTTGTAGGAATAGTAATGTCACGTAGAGCCTGAAGTTTTTCCGGATCAGGCGCAATGCCTTCTGCTGAAATTACGTGTCCAAGAAATTTTATAGAAGTTTTGCCAAAGTGCGACTTACTAAGATTAACTGTAAGTCCTTGTGCATAGAAAGTTTGTAACAGACGTTCTAAAATCACGTTGTGTTCAGACCAGTTAGCTTCTGCAATAAGAATATCGTCTACGTACGTCGTAATTCTGTCTTTAAGTTCTGTCGGAAGTATTGTGTTCAAACCGCGAATAAAAGCTGCTGAAGAAATAATTAAGCCGAATGGTAATTTACAAAATTGATAACAGTCGCCAAAACAAAGAAATGCTGTGTATTTTCTGCAATTCGGATGAAGTTGAATTTTCCAAAATCCCGATTTCAAATCTAATGTGGAATAAATAGCCGTACCATGAAATTTCTGTAAAAGTTCCTCTAATGTCTGTGGTCGATCTGTTTCATTAATAATAATGCCATTAATGTGACGTGAATCAAGTACAAGGCGAAGTGAGCCATCTTTTTTCTTAACAATATGTAGCGGGTTTATGTACGGACTAACTGCTGGTTCTATAATTCCTTGGTCAAGCATATCCTGCAATTCTTTTTTAACTTGTTCTCTGTGGATATATGGAATGGGATAATGCTTTGCTTTAAATGTGTCGTGCTGTTTCGCTTGAAATTCATACATAAGGGCGGACATAGTACCAGGAATGTTGTCGAAAACTGGAGCTTGCTGCAAAAGAATTTTGCGTAGTTGCGTGCGTTCGTCGTCTGTAGTTGCACTGCTTTGTTTAACTTTATCGGAAATCATCTGTATTACGTCGTAGTCAGCTTCGTCTGGAGTATTATAGTTATGTACATACGTATCCGTGAACAATGTGGAATTACAGTCAATGTTACGCGTTGCGGAAATGACCTCTGTGCGGTTAATTGTTTGTTCTTCCGCAGATAGTGAGTGCTGAAATTCTATAGCAAATTGTATATTTTCATCCTTCAACATTAAATAAGAATTCTGAAAATCAATAACTGCGTCGTGTTGTACCAGAAAATTCGTACCTAAAATAACGTCTGTTGTCAATAAAGGAACAATCCAAAAATTTGAGTGGAAAGTATGACCTCCAATAAAAAATGATAAATGCGTCTGTAATTTAACGTCTACACCTTTACTCGATACTGCTCCTTTTACTTTCATTTTGCCTAAAGGTAATGTCGGATAGGTATTCTCTTTGTTACACTCGTTAAAAGTTTCTTCATTTATTACTGATATAGGTGAGCCGGAATCAATTACTGCTGAGATTTTCGATGAACCAATTTTAATTTCGATTACAGGATGTGAAATGGTTTTCTGAACGACAGGCCTTTCCTGTAAAAGAGTGTCTCGTATGTCGTCGAAAGTAATTACATTTTCGTGAACAACATTCTGCGTGTTTAAAGTAGTGCTTGTATTATTGGAAGATGCGACTTGTACAGTATCTAGTCAGATTCTATCTGATGTGTTACTACACTCCTGGAAATTGAAATAAGAACACCGTGAATTCATTGTCCCAGGAAGGGGAAACTTTATTGACACATTCCTGGAGTCAGATACATCACATGATCACACTGACAGAACCACAGGCACATAGACACAGGCAACAGAGCATGCACAATGTCGGCACTAGTACAGTGTATATCCACCTTTCTGCAGCAATGCAGGCTGCTATTCTCCCATGGAGACGATCGTAGAGATGCTGGATGTAGTCCTGTGGAACGGCTTGCCATGCCATTTCCACCTGGCGCCTCAGTTGGACCAGCGTTCGTGCTGGACGTGCAGACCGCGTGAGACGACGCTTCATCCAGTCCCAAACATGCTCAATGGGGGACAGATCCGGAGATCTTGCTGGCCAGGGTAGCTGACTTACACATTCTAGAGCACGTTGGGTGGCACGGGATACATGCGGACGTGCATTGTCCTGTTGGAACAGCAAGTTCCCTTGCCGGTCTAGGAATGGTAGAACGATGGGTTCGATGACGGTTTGGATGTACCGTGCACTATTCAGTGTCCCGTCGACGATCACCAGTGGTGTATGGCCAGTGTAGGAGATCGCTCCCCACACCACGATGCCGGGTGTTGGCCCTGTGTGCCTCGGTCGTATGCAGTCCTGATTGTGGCGCTCACCTGCACGGCGCCAAACACGCATGCGACCATCTTGGCACCAAGGCAGAAGCGACTCTCATCGCTGAAGACGACACATCTCCATTCGTCCCTCCATTCACGCCTGTCGCGACACCACTGGAGGCGGGCTGCACGATGTTAGGGCGTGAGCGGAAGACGGCCTAACGGTGTGCGGGACCGTAGCCCAGCTTCATGGAGACGGTTGCGAATGGTCCTCGCCGATACCCCAGGAGCAACAGTGTCCCTAATTTGCTGGGAAGTGGCGGTGCGGTCCGCTACGGCACTGCGTAGGATCCTACGGTCTTGGCGTGCATCCGTGCGTCGCTGCGGTCCGGTCCCAGGTCGACGGGCACGTGCACCTTCCGCCGACCACTGGCGACAACATCGATGTACTGTGGAGACCTCACGCCCCACGTGTTGAGCAATTCGGCGGTACGTCCATCCGGCCTCCCGCATGCCCACTACACGCCCTCGCTCAAAGTCCGTCAACTGCACATACGGTTCACGTCCACGCTGTCGCGGCATGCTACCAGTGTTAAAGACTGCGATGGAGCTCCGTATGCCACGGCAAACTGGCTGACACTGACGGCGGCGGTGCACAAATGCTGCGCAGCTAGCGCCATTCGACGGCCAACACCGCGGTTCCTGGTGTGTCCGCTGTGCCGTGCGTGTGATCATTGCTTGTACAGCCCTCTTGCAGTGTCCGGAGCAAGTATGGTGGGTCTGACACACCGGTGTCAATGTGTTCTTTTTTCCATTTCCAGGAGTGTATTTTATGCTGGATGTTGTGGCATTTCTACTATTTGAACTGTTCTATTACTTCTTCCAGACGTGTTACGCTCTGGATGATACCTACTGTCGGGTTCATTCATGAGAATATGTTCTTGTTGATTACTTTGTTGCTGGTAAGACCGACTGTTATTAAACGTATGTTGGTAATTATGCTCATTGTTTTTACGTCTGTCGTGAAAGTCATTCCTATACGGTGCATTGCGATAGGAATTGAAATACTGTCTTCTTTGTACGTAGTTGTTTCCTTGGTGCCGTGCGTTACTATTTGTTGGACCAGGGACTATTCGTCCACGCTGCGAAACATTAAAGTTAGGTTGACCTTGTGCACTACATTGTTGGTTAGGTATGCTAACCGACTGACTTTCATGCTGTTGTGGTGGAAAACGTCTATTGTTACTAAAAGGTGGTTCCTGTTGCTGAAAATTTTGACGATATTGATAATCAGAATTTTGTCTGTGGTTTAAGTTCTGGTAGTTGTCGTTCCTAAAGCGTCTGTTACTTTTCCTATTGAAATTACGTCCCTGATCATAATTACTGTAAGTTTGTTGACCTTGGTTATTATACGAAAAGTTTTTGTTTACAAAAGAATAATCAGATTGTTGTACTTCCAAGAGCTGTAACAAATCTCTGAATGCTGAAATATTTTCTTTTTGCTGTCCTGTTAAAAGTGACAGTCTTAATGACCGTGGTAATTTAGAGATACATAATTGAATGAGTGCGGATTCACTATAGGGTTCACTTAAATACTGATTTTGCTGGACCATGTGCTCAAAAAATTGCGTCACATTGGTAAAATTAGTGTTTTCATAATTTGGTAAACTAATTAATTGATCTATAATTCCGCGCTGTGTCGTCTTCGACCAGTACGCTGACAGAAAGACATTCTGAAATTCCTCTTCTGAGTAGCATTGCCTCGCGATCGGTCTCATACGAGTTGCCGGTTCGCCTTCCAAAAAGCTGCAAATAAATTCAAGTTTATGCGTAATGGGCCATGTCGGTGGAAGAGCAAAGCTAAATTGTTGAATCCAATCCAGTGGGTGAATCTGCGTTCTATCGTTTTTAAATACTTCAAACTTTCTCACTGACAGAAAATGTTTGTAATCGAAATTATCGTCTCTGTATGATGGAACAGGATCAGGATTGTAAGAAAATCTATTGAACTGTGATTGTTCGGAATCTAAGTCCCGTACTCTCTGTAGATTACCCAAATTATACGCGTTGCGCGAGTCTGACAGATGTTCGCAAAGTGGCGTCTGCTGTGATGTGTTATTAACTGAAATACTTTTCATCTCTGTTACTTCTTGTTGTAAACTCGATAACTTTCTACGCATTGTGTTATTAGACGAATCGATCTCATTAATTGTCTGCTGTAAATTTTGAAATTCAGGTGTTTGATTAAATGAAACCGGTGAAGTATCGTCTGATTTTCTGTCATTACTACTTTCAATAACATCAATACGACTGGCCAATTCATCACTTTTTTCAGACAGTATTTTTACCTGATCATCGGTTTGAGAATCAGAGGCATTAATCTGTTTTTGCAACTTACTTGTAGTTTCGTTCAGTTTTTTAACGTCAGTTTGAATTACATCGGAATCCTGTGTTAGTTCTAATTGTTCGAGTCTGTCGGTCACTGTTTGAAAATCGGCTGTGTATGTGTGTGTTTTCGATTTAAGGTCAGAAATTTCGTCACGTAATTCTGTGTTCGACTGTTTGATGGAATTAATTTCGTCGGACACTGTAGTAATATTATTGTCTACATACGTTTTTGCCTTCGCAAACATTCTACGTTTGTCTTCTTGTCTCTGAGCAGTGATTGTTTCCATGACTTGACGTTTGACTTTATTTTGATCCTGAATAAATTTGCGGAAACGCGTATCACTGTTTTGTATATGAAGATTAAAGCGTTCGTCAATTTGAGAGTTCTGTTGGTCGAATTTCGCGTCAATCTTTTCATCCATTGTGCGCGAAAGTTCTGCTGTCATTGCTTTAAACTCGTCGCGTAATTGTGTAGCTTTTTCAGAGCATTGTTTAGCGACTCCGTTAATTTCGTCTCTAAGTGTTTCTGTTGCGGCTGTTTGCATTTCCCTTAATTCCTGAGCAACAGACCTAATTTCTTCGCTACTTTTTTTTGAACAAGCCTCAATTTCCACGCGCAACTGTTCCTTAGTGTCATGGCACTGCGCGGCAACGGCTCTAATTTGTTCACTAAGCTGTCTGGAATTGTCGTCTAATTTTTCATTTAAGTGTTGTTTGAGTTTTTCGTTATTATTGTCAAGTTTTTCATTTAGGTGTTTGGCCTGTTCACTCTGTTGTTTGGAATTGTTATCAAATCTTTCATTAAACTGCTTAGTCATTTGTAGCAACAATGCCGTAATTGGATTCGACTCAAAGCCAGCATTTCTATTCTCTGTGCTGTTTAATGGTGGATCTGGAATTGTTTCGCTTTCTGTAACCATTTGGTTATTTTGAGATTTACAAAAAGGTTTGTCAGTCGAATGTACACTGTCGGTCAATATTTCTGAATTAAATGGATCCGTCATACTTTCAAAACACTGTCCATTTTCATTAGACAAATTTGTCTGTTCGTCACGTGAATTTAGTAAACCGGTTGTGTTAAGCTGGGCAGCGCTCATTACAATAGAGCGTCCCGCGTCATCGATTGTCGTCAAATCAACACAAGGCACAATCGAGTTCGTTTGTTCATCATTAAAGTCTACATCATTATTAATGGTTGGAACGCACTGATTGTTAGTGAACGCAGGATTGTCATCATTACACTGCGTGTCACAATTACTATCGGTCACGTTGTTTAAGTCGGTAATTTCGTTCATAATACCTCGCGATACACTATTCACAGTCTTTCGCGGCATTTTTACAATAGTCAAAATTATTCACAAAATAAATAAGCGCAATGCAAAAGCAACACACAAATACAACAGAGCAACGAATTGCCGTTGACCTGTAGAAATAAAGTCACAAGATTAGTAAAAGCGTTGCGCCAAATTCTAATTATATCTAAGCAAATAAGAGCAGATATCTGACTGTTTTTCAAAAGACTCTCGACGAAATACGATCCTGGACTGGGTGTCGCCAAGTGTAACCTCCCCACAAAAAATTTAAAAGACAATATTTTAAATGCTAATGCACATTGAGCTAAGTGTAACCTCCCAGAGAAATTTTGAAACACAATAATTGAATGTTAACTAGAATACAACCTAATGTAACCTCCCAGCAAATAAATTTAATGACAATCACAATTAAATAAAATTAGAAATCTGACCCAAGTATAAGTTCCTCACACAAAAAAATGAAAGTAAATTGAGTGATAATAAAATCTCAGTGACAATGAAAACACAAACAGATCGAAATGTCGATCTTAGGCCCTGTTCATTAATTAAACTGAAATTCTTACCTTAGTAAAGCTGCATGTCAAATTTCTGCTCTTATTGTTGGCCACGCCTTGGAGGAAATGCATTGCAAGTATTATTATTTTTATATATATATATATTTTTTAATTTAATTGAAACTTTTCTTTAAAGGAAATGGAAGGAAATCGTTCGTTCAATTAAATAGTTCTTTTGTTAAAAATATTGCTTTGAAAACCAAAATTATTATTGGGGCGATTGTTGCACAAATTAGTTACAGTTAATTTACATTATTAGCTGAGCGCATTTAAAAATAATATACCTCATCCTGAATCTTGACCAGAGTGCCATGTCGACGCCCGCCGACTCCTCACACACAACTGCACTGGGCTGCTACTACCGACAGACTGCACTCCTCACAGACTGCCCACTGACTACTACTCGCAACTGTACTGCACGACTACTACTGACAGAGTACCGCTCGCAACTCTCGCGCGGTCAAGCACAGACTAGCCACGATAAATGGCTCTCTGGTCAGAGACTCTGCAATGCCTCGCCATCGCCGCCACACAACATACGTTTTTCATACTGTGGAGGCCGAATTGCCTCTGCTGCTATGGTAGGCTGAGTTTGTGAAACGGCTTCTGTTGCAGTAAACCGCTGAGACAATTTGTCCCTGCCACTATTACACAGCTACGCCCCAGAGTCAGGCAACAGGATAGGATAACGTAGGTTCTACAACACTTCAACAAATTAGTAACAGAGTCACATAAATGAGTTAAAAATGTTTACCTATCTTTGTGACTAGTTGAATTATAAAGTCTGCAACACTGCTTGTACTATAACACAGGATAGGCCGTCAATGGCTAAGCGCAAATAATCATAGGTAAACTTCGCAGTACATAGCAAATTAAATTTGCAACAACTGCCTGTTCACTTTTAGGAGTTCATTAAACGACGTTCCCTGTCTATAAGTCAGCTCTGGACCAAGTGGGCGAGAGCTGCTTTTCTATCATCCGAGTATGCTGGCACCAGCTCGCATCTTTTCGTCTGTGATGCTTTTGCTCTTGCTGTGTCTTGTTCGGACGACACATCACGAAGTTTGCACGAACAGATGGAGACTGAAATTGTCGTGCTCCACGCAATCGCTGTAGCCTAGGTAGTTTTTACAGGAAAATTTGAGGTCGTTTGCCGACTTCGTATACCACATGCGTACAACAGCAAATTGTCTCTTCGCGACTTCCTCTACACCACCCTGGTGCGTTGTAAACAGTATAAGTATTTTCTACATTAATACAGTGTACTGAAGAACTTATCTTTCTTCATTTTCTACAGGATGTTTCAAAAATGATCGGTATATTTGAAACGGCAATAAAAACTAAACGAGCAGCGATAGAAATACACCGTTTGTTGCAATATGCTTGGGACAACAGTACATTTTCAGGCAGACAAACTTTCGAAATTACAGCAGTTACAATTTTCAACAACAGATGGCGCTGCGGTCTGGGAAACTCTATAGTACGATATTTTGCACATATCCACCATGCGTAGCAATAATATGGCGTAGTCTCTGAATGAAATTACCCGAAACCTTTGACAACATGTCTGGCGGAATGGGTTCACATGCAGATGAGATGTACTGCTTCAGCTGTTCAATTGTTTCTGGATTCTGGCGGTACACCTGGTCTTTCAAGTGTCCCCACAGAAAGAACTCACAGGGGTTCATGTCTGGCGAATAGGGAGGCCAATCCACGCCGCCTCCTGTATGTTTCGGATAGCCCAAAGCAATCACACGATCATCGAAATATTCATTCAGGAAATTAAAGACGTCGGCCGTGCGATGTGGCCGGGCACCATCTTGCATAAACCACGAGGTGTTCGCAGTGTCGTCTAAGGCAGTTTGTACCGCCACAAATTCACGAAGAATGTCCAGATAGCGTGATGCAGTAATCGTTTCGGATCTGAAAAATGGGCCAATGATTCCTTTGGAAGAAATGGCGGCCCAGACCAGTACTTTTTGAGGATGCAGGGAAGATGGGGCTGCAACATGGGGCTTTTCGGTTCCCCATATGCACCAGTTCTGTTTATTGACGAAGCCGTCCAGGTAAAAATAAGCTTCGTCAGTAAACCAAATGCTGCCCACATGCATATCGCCGTCATCAATCCTGTGCACTATATCGTTAGCGAAGGTCTCTCGTGCAGCAATGGTAGCGGCGCTGAGGGGTTGCCGCGTTTGAATTTTGTATGGATAGAGGTGTAAACTCTGGCGCATGAGACGATACGTGGACGTTGGCGTCATTTGGACCGCAGCTGCAACACGGCGAACGGAAACCCGAGGTCGCTGTTGGATCACCTGCTGCACTAGATGCGCGTTGCCCTCTGTGGTTGCCGTACGCGGTCGCCCTACCTTTCCAGCACGTTCATCCGTCACGTTCCCAGTCCGTTGAAATTTTTCAAACAGAACCTTTATTGTATCGCTTTTCGGTCCTTTGGTTACGTTAAACCTCCGTTGAAAACTTCGTATTGTTGCAACAACACTGTGTTCTAGGTGGTGGAATTCCAACACCAGAAAAATCCTCTGTTTTAAGGAATAAACCATGTTGTCTACAGCACACTTGCACGTTGTGAACAGCACACGCTTACAGCAGAAAGACGACGTACAGAATGACGCACCCACAGACTGCGTTGTCTTCTATATCTTTCACATCACTTGCAGCGCCATCTGTTGTTGAAAATTGTAACTACTGTAATTTCGAAAGTTTGTCCGCCTGAAAATGTACTGTTGTCCCAAGCATATTGGAACAAACGGTGTATTTCTATCGCTGCTCGTTGAGCTTTTATTGCCTTTTCAAATATACCGGTCATTTTTGAAACACCTTGTAAATGCGCTTGGTGCATAGCGCTTTTTTTCCTACCTTTGGTAACGTTTCCTATAGTATGTGACACGTGGTCTTGTTGCAGCAGCAGTCAGCAGAATCTTCATTCCGCCCGCTAATGTCACCCGAGAGACATTTCAGATGACAAGAGCTAACGCTCCTTTTTTTCTGTTGATGCTCTTACGACTTTTAAAGCTTGCGCTGATATTCCGCGAAAAGGAAATTCTTTCAGCTTTTTCCTGCTCTGACGGATGTGACGGCGAACGAGATTATAATAAACTGAGTGCCTGCTTGGAGTCCAGGCAGCGAGTACGCGTAACAGCAAATCTCACAGGAACTGAAACAAGCGGAAGGGTCGGTCGTCGAAATGTTATGCATAGAATGGAAACACCAACTCAGCAGAAGGCTCACAAGCAAATCATCAATCAATGAAGCTGATAAAACCTGAGATACCATATGTCTATGTCTACTCTTGGCCGATATTTTCTGTGTCAGAAAAGAATATTACAATATTAGAATTTACTTCCCGAATAACAGTCTGATGAAGATAGGCTTGTTATTCCCAACTCCTTCGTCTACATTATTACATCCATCTGCTTCTCATTGGTAAACCACTTTGTCGGTTTTACTGTCTGTGTATTTTCTATCGTTTACTGAATGTAATGAAGTTTCTTTTTAGCTGATCACTTGTCACAACAGTTTCTACAATGTGTGCAACTCATTTCTAGTTACATCTTAACGTCCTTTTACATTTTATTCACTACCTGAAAGATAGAGAGGCCTGTGCAAATTCGGCCTGTGCAAATCCTGATTCATCGTGGAGTTAGCATAATTACATTGCACAGTGCAGGCGTTCATGGGATTTGCGTCATGGTATTTGCGTCGTTGGTGCTTCATTTTCTTATGGCGACAGATCGCGGTCCAAAGCATGCCTAGCGTTTCGTCTCCTTTTACGCGAACAACTTCAGAGACCATGGAAATTTAGATTGCAGTATCTGCTTTACCTGCTGACTCCAGTTGCACGACAGCATATATATATATGAGTTAAGGTAGTTTTAAGACGGTTTGCGGAGCCTGTAAATAGTTGATATGCTCCACAGTAGATCCGATTGCAGTTAACCTGTAGTTAAACTTCTGATTGCCGTCCGGCCGGAGTGGCCGTGCGGTTCTAGGCGCCACAGTCTGGAACCGAGGGTCCCTTACGGTCACAGGTTCGAATCCTGCTTCGAGCATGGATGTGTGTGATGTCCTTAGGTTAGTTAAGTTTAATTAGTTCTAAGTTATAGGCGACTGATGACCTGAGAAGTTAAGTCGCATAGTGCTCAGAGCCATTTGAACCATTTGTTTTCTGACTGCCAGATTGCACTATACACATACTCCCTTGACTACGTAATATCTCAGTATACAAACATGCCCCAAGAACCATTAGCCGAGTAAATAAAGTTGAAGCTATATGCAGTTTCCAAAACTGAATGAATACACCTATGAAATCCTCTGATGCAAGTGGCCAATGCACTGCACAGACACATCCACAATCACTCTGATAAGACAATACACACAATGAAGCACATATATAGAAAAAGATACAAATACTATTGGCAGTTCTGTACTGAAGATAATCCTCAGTAAACTGTTAGCTCAGTACGTAGAGGTGCGGGCAGATAACTAAAAACCTTTATCTAAATGTGATGCACAGAGTAAACGAACAGAATAGCTTTACTGACGTGCGTTGATAGTTCGGTGTAGTACAAATTTAGATCGATCGTAATAAAAATGTTAAGTAATGTGTGTACTAGACGCATGCAGCAATTCCAACTATAGCTTGAGTTACATAGTTTGTAATTTTGATTAGTCCATGAACAGAAAAATTTTGTCATATCTATTGCGTATAATGTGGTGTCACCGCCAGGCACCACACTTGCTAGGTGGTAGCCTTTAAATCGGCCGCGGTCCGTTAGTATACGTCGGACCCGCGTGTCGCCACTATCAGTGATTGCAGACCGAGCGCTGCCACACGGCAGGTCTAGAGAGACTTCCTAGCACTCGCCCCAGTGGTGCAGCCGACTTTGCTAGCGATGGTTCACTGCCTACTTACGTTCTCATTTGCCGAGATGATAGTTTAGCGCAGCCTTTAGCTACGTCATTTGCTACGACCTAGCAAGGCGCCATTATCAGTTACTATTGATATTGTGAATCATGTACCGTCAAAAGCGACGTTCATCATTAATGGATTAAAGTTAAGTATTCCACCAGCTACGTCCGTTTTTCTAAATTCTAATTTCCTTGTCATGTTCAAAAGACCTCACACCAGCCCGCGTGAGATAACGCGCGTGCATTTCGGCCTCCTTTAGTAAAACGGTGTTGGCTCTCTTGCCAACCACAACATATAAAGTCTCTGTTTCAAGGATGTGTCATCTCAATCTAGTGTAGTGTTATTACTTCACAACAGACTCCACCTAAGTTCCTATCTTCTAGTAAATTAATATCATGTTTGATATCAGTTACCAATCTCAGTCTGAGGTAATCTTGTGTTGGAATTTTGGTTCTGTTCGACACAGCTATGAGACGGCGGCTAAAAGCTGTTCAGTGAGTCATAGATGCCCCTATCTCGAAATGAAAGAAATGAACTGCAGTGCGGTGGATACTTGCTGCTGTCGAACCTAGGTACGATGTTCTTATCTTTGCTTGCAGTGTCCTTGCGTGTTTCTTGAGTGTATTTCTACTTTCTAGTCAGTTAGCATGTGACAGTTTAAGTAGTTAGTCGTGACTGTACGATGGGGTTTACCAATGCAGAAAAAGGCGGTATGCTGATGTTGTATGGAGAGTGTAGAAAGAGTGCAGTGTATTTACTGTGTGTGTGAAATTACAGCAGCCTGCCTGGACGGCTCTGCTTATCTGCTAGCACGTGCGCAGCACCCTTTTCATACCAGACTAGAAGCGTGTACTGCACTCGCCGTTGGTCATTTTGAAAACAACCTGTAATGTTCAGCTGCCTCGTTACTGGCCAGAATCCAAATAACTAGTGTATTCCCTTGTTTCCATGAAGCTCTTGCTGGCTAAGCAACCGAGAAGTGAGTAACTCTATGCCATCACAACCGACATTTCTTTTTCTATCTCTGTCCTTGCTTTAAATACTCAGAACTATAACATTACTCACTTTACAAAAGTCGGAAACGGAAAATGACTGTGACGATTTGCCAGTATAAAGTGTAACGATCACATAGCCTGAGTCACAAGTAAGGACTTTGATTCATTGGTAGGTTATTGGGAAAATGCGGCAAGTCTAACGAAGTGATAGTAAAAAAAGATTTGTGAAATCCGTCATGTTTGTCAAACTTCACAGAATCACTCCTGCATACCTAGCTGGCCTAGCCAGGACATGGTATATTGCCGTTAAATAGCCAAGATATCGTCTATGGGATTGTTTTATAATATAGAAGTGGATGTAAAGAAGCCTGGAAGGAATCACATCGTGAATCACGGGTTATCCAGCACGTCACGTACACCTTACAGCCATGAGATACCCCCTAATATCGTGTCGGACTTCCTTTCGCCCGGAGTACTGCAGCAACTCGACGTGGTATGAACGATACACGTCGCTGGAAGCCTCCTGCGGAAATACTGAACCGTGCTGAAACTATAGCCGTCCACAATTGCGAAGATCTACCGGTGAAGGACTTTCTGCACCAACTGACATTTCGATTATGTCCCATAATTCGGCGGTATTCGTGTCGGGCGATCTGCGGGTCCAAATCATTCGCTCGGACTGTTCAGGAAGTCTTTCAAAACAGTCGCGAAGATTGTGGCCCGGCAACATTACTCCCTTGCATCCATAACATGAATTCCATGAATATTTACAAATGGTCACCAAGTAACCGAATATAACCATCTCCTGTCAGTGATCTGCTGAATAGGACGAAGTATCCAGTCCATTCCATGTAACACAGTACACACCAATATGGAATCACTGTAAGCTTCGACAGTGCCTTGTTGACAACTTGGTTCCATGGCTTTCTGGTGTCTGCACCACGCTCGAACCCTACCATCAGACCTTACCAAGTGAAATCGGGACTCATCTGCCAAGGCCTCAGTTTTTCAGTCGTCTAGGGCCCAAACTATGTGGTCACGTGCCCAGCAGAGGCGCTGCAATTGATGCCGTGCTGTCAGCAAAGGCCCTCACATCGGTCGTCTGCTGCCGAACCCATTATCGCCAAATTTCGCTGGACTGTCCCGACGGATATTGTAAGTTTGCTGTTTAGGTTTTTATGTTGGTGATGTCACGTAGTGCTCTGTATGAAAATCGCTGACTGCACTACGCGCAGTATGTGGCTGATTGGACTCATTGTTGGAATATTCGCTAGTGTAGTGTTGGGCAGTTGGATGTGAACAGCTCGTAGCGTTGTGCCGTTGGAGGTGAGCCGCCAGCAGTGGTGGATGTTGGGAGAGAGATGACAGAGTTTTGGGAGCGGACGATATAGATGTGTGTGTCCGTCACAAAAAGGAAATTTGTAAGACTGGATGACATGAACTGATATGACTTTTGAACTTTATTAAGGCAAATGCATTGTTTGTACTCTATCAAAATCTTTCATTTGCTAACTACATGCCAATCAGTAGTTAGTGCCTTCAGTAGTCAGAATCTTTTATTTAGCTGGCAGTATTGGCGCTCGCTGTATTGCAGTAGTTCGAGTAACGAAGATTTTTCTGACGTAAGTGATTCATGAAAGGTGTAGGTTATGGTTAGGGCCATTCTTTTGTAGGGCTTATTGAAAGTCAGATTGCGTTACGCCAAAATATTGTGAGCCAGTTTAGTGAAGATCAGAGTAAGTAAGGAGAAAACTGTCTGACTACGTTCACTTTTACACAGCTGTTTCAATATCAAATAACGTAGAATCTTACCAGCACAGTCATTCTTAATTTTCAGAGGGGAGGTTTCATATGTCGACCCTTAGCCGAGGATACATCACTTGAATCTTCTGATTTTTTCTTGTAGTTTGTGTAATGGGTGTAGTTATTGTTTATTGCTAGCGCGTAATTGTAGAGAGAATCTTCTTTGTAGTTGCAATTTTTCATTGTTGTACCGTAAAACATTTGGGGCATGCATGTAGATTTTCACCAAGCATTTCGCAGCCGCACTTGCATTAAATGTTTATTATTTGCAGTGATATTTTAATTTGTTTTAATCTTGCTCTGCATATTGTGCTTTTCTGTGTTATCGTGTGAAATATTTTTACAATTATGGCGAGTGAAAAACGTAACACTAGGCTGCAAAGTAAATTGAGAAATGACAGTGAAGGTGAGAGTTATGTGTTACTGCCACTGAGTAATGAATTAACAAATATTCAGAATAGTAATTTGGTAACTGTGCACAGGGAAGTGGACCAGGCAATAAATAATGGTGTAGACAGTGAAACAGCTAGAGAACTGGGTAGTATTGTCGATCGATCGGTTGGCGATAGCTCTCCTCATGAATCCGAAATGACAGGACACAATCTTGTAAATACTGTAGATTCCGGTTTTGCGTCATGACCCCTTACTCAATAAAGTCGAGGCACATATTCTGCTTTTGAAAATGCGAATGTTGCCGGTGTAAATGCACTGCCGAAAACCATACAGGAACATGTTTCAGACACCAGTGCATTGTTATTACACTTAATGCAACAAATGGGACTACACCTTCGAAAGTTAGACACAAAGGAACAAATTCAGAGACAAACAAGCAACAACTTCAAAAGTTAATCTCAATGGAACAAACGCTTGAACAAAAACGTGAAGATTTAATTGCAGAGATACTTAAAATCGAATTTAAATGTCAAGAAGTTTGTAATGACGTAAAATCAAAATTTGTGAGCATTTTCAACCTATTTTTTCGCGGCATGAAAATGAATTACAGAATCACGAAGCAGCCATAAAAGAACTGCAAAGTAATGTTCATGAAAATCACTACACCTTGCAAGCTAAAACTGACTCAGTTGCATCTACCGATTGGGTTACGTGACTTGCAAAAACTCAAGGAAACTTAAAGGACATGGTAGATACGCTTTCAACACAAATGGACACTCTGAAACTTGGTTCAGAAAAACACACTGAGGAAATTAGATCATTATCGGAGAAAGCTTCCGAACTTTCGAATCAGTTCACAAAGGTAGATGATGATCTGAATGACACACGACCAGTAGTCTTTACTGACACAAAAGAGTACGAACAAATTAAAAAATTGGAACAAAATCAGAATCAAATTAATACGCAACACAAAAAAGAAATCCGGGAAGTACAAGATCAGTTGGCACAAGTAACACAAGAAGTGTTATGTGTTTCAGAGGCGGCTTGCGCTCCGACACGGGAAGAGGGATTCAGAAATAAGGAAAAGTCAGAAAATAATAATACAGGGCATTTTGGAAATTTTGAAATAAATTGGCAAGGTGCACCGAATTGTGAGATGGAACCACCGACACGACGTAACCGATATGCGATTTGCCGTCATAATGGCTTTGAGTGTAAGCTGTTCATTATCACACGTAAATTCAAAACGAGTTCTGGCAACGACATTCATCCACAAAAGCATAGCTTCATCAATTCTCTCATTGTTTTCCTCCCAACTGGTCATTAGAGCACAGATTGGAATTTATGTGTGGCTATTTGGAAAATAAACCTGCTTTAAGAATGCGTTCGATCACTCGCAATTGCCACAGTGAAGGAGAATTTTATCGTGTCTTCCTCTCAGCATATTGGTCTCAAGCTACTCAAGATCGAGTAAACCATAGCATTGTAATGATGAAACACTTTGAACAATCTGAATTTTCCAGTCTCGACGAATATTTTGAAGACATGTTGCACACGAATCAGTAACTGTCAAACGCATACAGTCCCTCAGAACGAATCCGCATTTGCTTAATCAAATTGCCTGAACATTTCAGTCATATTATTTTGGTAGGACGTTGCAAAGACGACATCGTAGGTTTTTAGGGACTATTACAAGAATTAGAAATTGACACTGACAGTCGCGGAATGCGAAAACAGGAACACAATAATTACAGGCCACATCCGACACAATTCCGTGACGACAGAAATAATAACTCGACACGACAAGGCTATTCTTACAACGCAAATCGTGATCAAACAGACACCACTTGTATGACAACCGTTGGCAGAGTAATAATAATTTCAGGGAAAGATAACCTCTCTGTGGTAATGACTATAACAGAGACAATCATAGAAACAGACAATATGGGAACCAGAACTATTATTATCAAAGGAGACAGAATAACTTCAGACGCAACAGCCCACAACGCAGATACGATTCAGGGAGAAATTCTTCACCACGTGACCGACAAGAAAGACATTACAGAAATCACCGACATGACGACAGACGATAAACTCTTAACAATAGACCAGAATTTAACCAAAATTGGCGTGATTCAAACAGGACAGGGCCCTCTTGACAAGTTGAAATTGTAATCTCCAAATCCCAATAACGATGCATGACAACAAAGATACAGTAGACAGTGACACTGTTGGCCACCACAACACGTACTTATGAAGCTGGCGATGTAGCTGTCATGGATATTAATTACGTAAAAATGGAGGATATTAGGGACGTCTTACTCCAGGAACACAACGTAAAACAGAACAATATTGCATATCCTGTAATTCATATTACAGTAAATGAGGTAAAATTTACGGCAGTACTCGAGTCTGGCAGTCCCATTTCAGTAATTAGTGAAACAGCTTTCAGCAAATGTCACAAATCGAACAATTGCACCACCCTTCCTTTACGTATTATTACATTTCAAGGTGCAATTTTTGGAAAAAGTGTAGATGTACTCCAGCAAACTAAGTTAGAATTCTCTTGTCAAAGGCACAGCTTCTCTATGAACTTTCTTACTGTTCCATTATTGTCGACAGAAATTATATTGGGAGTAGACCTTTTGGATCAATACAAAGCAGTCTTAAACTTTCACTATGCTGAAATGAGTTTAGAGAAAGAATGTAAGTCAATAGCTTTGAAATTTGAAGATTAGCTCTCAAACCATGACGAGGAAATTAATCGGCTTTACCTCTTGTTAGACAATAGTTCGGAACTTTTGACGGAACTTGACACTTATAATCGCTCTGCAAGTATTGATAGATGTGATATCGACGACGTATTTGATAATAATGACTTATTTCAGAATAAAATTCAAACAATTGAGAACTGCAATGACACTAATAGCAGGACCTTTTTGACATTTTACAAGCACATTCCACAGTTTTCACTTACAAAACAGGAACAATCAAGGGATTTCAATACCAGTTTGCGTTCTTCAGCATACTACATTTTGTGTTAGACCATACGTAATTCCGGCACATTATGAGGACCGTGTTAGAACATAAATACACTCTATGCTTGACGAGTGAATTATTGAGCCTGCAGTTACTCATACAACAATCCATTACATGTTGTTGAGAAGAAAAATGGATCGATCAGGCTTGTCTTAGATTCGATCACGCATTGGACTAGTATGTGCCGAAAAAGTGGGTTACGGACGGAAAAGACCCACCGTGGTCTAACAACGCAATTCGGAGAATGCTCAGGAAGCAAAGACAGTTGCTCTCGCGGTACAAGAAACATCGGGAGAATGAGGACAGGCAAAAGTTAGTAGAGATTCGTGTTGTTGTTGTGGTCTTCAGTCCTGAGACGGGTTTGATGCAGCTCTCCATGCTAATCTATCCTGTGCAAGCTCCTTCATCTCCCAGTACCTACTGCAACCTGCATCCTTCTGAATCTGCTTAGTGTATTCATCTCTTGGTATCCCTCTACGATTTATTTGTGATCCCTTGATGCCTCAGGACATGTCCTACCAACCGATCCCATCTTCTAGTCAAGTTGTGCCACAAACTTCTCTTCTCCCCAATCCTATTCAATACCTCCTCATTAGTTACGTGATCTACCCACCTAATCTTCAACATTCTTCTGTAGCACCACATTTCAAAAGGTTCTATTCTCTTCTTGTCCAAACTATTTATTGTCCATGTTTCACTTCCATACATAGCTACACTCCATCCAAATACTTTCAGAAACGACTTTCTGACACTTAAATCTGTACTCGATGTTAACAAATTTCTCTTCTTCAGAAACGCATTCCTTGCCATTGCCAGTCTACATTTTATATCCTCTCTACTTCGACCATCATCAGTTATTTTGCTCCCCAAATAGCAAAACTCATTTACTACTTTAAGTGTCTCATTTCCTAGTCTAATTCCCTCACCATCACCCGACTTAATTCGAATACATTCCATTATCCTCGTTTTGCATTTTTTGATGTTCATCTTATATGCTCCTTTCAAGACACTGTCCATCCCGTTCAACTGCTCTTCCAAGTCCTTTGCTGTCTCTGACAGAATTACAATGTCATCGGCGAACCTCAAATTTTTTATTTCTTCTCCCTGGATTTTAATACCTACTCAAAATTTTTCTTTTGTCTTCTTTACTGCTTGCTCAATACACAGATTGAATAACATCGGGGAGAGGCTACAACCCCGTCTTACTCCCTTTCCAACCACTGCTTCACTTTCATGCCCCTCGACTCTTATAACTGCAATCTTGTTTCTGCACAAATTGTAAATAGCCTTTCGCTCCCTGTATTTTATCCCTGCCAGCTTCAGAATTTGAAAGAGAGTATTCCAGTCAACGTTGACAAAAGCTTTTTCTGAGTCTACAAATGCTAGAAACGTAGGTTTGCCTTTCCTTCATCTTCCTTCTTCGTACATCTTGCTCACCAGATGGTAGAGTTTTGTCAGGACTGGCTCTCCCAAGGCCGTCAGTAGTTCTAATGGAATGTTGTCTACACCCGGGGCCTTGTTTCGACTCAGGTCTTTCAATGCTCTGTCAAACTCCTCACGCAGTATCGTATCTCCCATTTCATCTTCATCTACATCCTCTTCCATTTCCATAATATTGTCCTCAAATACATCGCCCTTGTATAGACCCTCTATATACTCCTTCCACCTTTCTGCTTTCCCCTCTTTGCTTAGAACTGGGTTTCCATCTGAGCTCTTGATATTCATACAAGTGGCTCTCTTTTCTCCAAGGGTCTCTTTAATTTGTCCTCTAGCCATGCCTGCTTAGCCACTTTGCACTTCCTGTCGATCTCATTTTTGAGACGTTTGTTTTCCTATTTGCCTGCTTCATATACCGCATTTTTATATTTTCTCCTTTCATCAATTAAATTCAGTATTTCTTCTGTTACCCAAGGATTTCTACTAGCCCTCGTCTTTTTACCTACTTGATCCTCTGCTGCCTTCACTATTTCATCCCTCAGATCTACCCATTCGTCTTCTGCTGTATTTCTTTCCCCCATTCCTGTCGATTATTCCTTTATGCTCTCCCTGAAACTCTGTACAACCTCTGGTTCTTTCAGTTTATCCAGGTCCCATCTCCTTAAATTCCCATCTTTTTGCAGTTTCTTCAGTTTTAATCTACAGTTCGTAACCAATAGATTGTGGTCAGAGCCCACATTCGCCCCTGTAAATGTACTACAATTTAAAACCTGGTTCCTAAATCTCTGTCTTACCATTATATAATCTATCTGATACCTTTTAGTATCTCCAGGATTCTTCCATGTATACAACCTTCTTTTATGCTTCTTGAACCAAGTGTTAGCTATGATTAAGTTATGCTCTGTGCAAAATTCTACCAGGCGGCTTCCTCTTTCATTTCTCTCCCCCAATCCATATTCACCCACTATGTTTCCTTCTCTCCCTTTTCCTACTCTCGAATTCCAGTCACCGATGACTATTAAATTTTCGTCTCCCTTCACTACCTGAATAATTTCTTTTATCTCATCATACATTTCATCAATTTCTTCATCATCTGCAGAGCTAGTTGGCATATAAATTTGTACTACTGTAGTAGGCATGGGCTTCGTGTCTATCTTGGCCACAATAATGCGTTCGCTATGCTGTTGGTAGTAGCTTACCCGCACTCCTATTTTTTTTATTCATTATTAAACCTACTCCTGCATTACCCCTATTTGCTTTTTTTATAACCCTGTTTCACCTGACCAAAAGTCTTGTTCCTCCTGCCACCAAACTTCACTAATTCCCACTATATCTAACTTTAACCTATCCATTTCCCTTTTTAAATTTTCTAACCTACCTGCCCGATTTAGGGATCTGACTTTCCACGCTCCGATCCGTAGAATGCCAGTTTTCTTTCTCCTGATAACGACGTCCTCCTGAGTAGTCCCCGCCCGGAGATCCGAATGGGGGACTATTTTACCTCCGGAATATTTTACCCAAGAGGACGCCATCATCATTCAACCGTACAGTAAAGCTGCATTCCCTCGGGAAAAATTACGGCTTTAGTGTCCCCTTGATTTCAGCCGTTCGCAGTACCACAAGAACAAGGCCGTTTTGGTTAGTGTTACAATGCCAGATCAGTCAATCATCCAGACTGTTGCCCCTGCAACTACTGAAAAGGCTGCTGCCCCTCTTCAGGAACCACACGTTTGTCTGGCCTCTCAACAGATACCCCTCCGTTGTGGTTGCACCTACGGTACGGCTATCTGTATCGTTGAGGCACGCAAGCCTCCCCACGAACAGCAAGGTCCATGATTCATGGAGGGGGGGGGGGGGAGAGAGATTCGTGCTGCTGTAAAAAGAACGGTGGGTGAACCATACAACCACTACCACCGCCATACCCTAGCAAAAGATCTTGTTGAAAACCCAAGAATATTCTGGTCTTACGTAAAATCAGTAAGCGGGTCGAAGGCTTCCATTCAGTCACTCACTGATCAGTCTAACCTGGCAACGGAAGACAGAAAAACGAAAGTTGAAATTTTAAATTTAGTATTTGAGAAATATTTCAGGCAGGAGGATCGTATAAACATACCGCCACTTGAGTCTCGTACAGATTCCCGTATGGAGGACATAGTGATAGACACCCCTGGGATTGTGAAGCAGCTGAATGGGTTGAAAATAAATAAATCGCCAGGTCCTGATGGGATTCTAATTCGGTTTTACAGAGAGTACTCTTCTGCATTGGCTCCTTGCTTAGCTTGCATTTATCGCGAATCTCTTGCCAAACGTAAAGTCCCGAGCGACTGGAAAAAAGCGCAGATGACGCCTGTATATAAGAACGCTAGAAGGACGGATCCTCAAAATTACACACCAATATCCATAACATCAGTTTGTTGCAGGATTCTCGAACATATTCTCAGTTCGAATATAATGAATTTCCTTGAGACAGAGAAGTTGCTGTCCATGCATCAGCACGGCTTTAGAAAGCATCGCTCCTGCAATACGCAACTCACCCTTTTTTCTCATGATATCTTGCGAACCATGGGTGAAGGGTATCAGATGGATGCCATATTCCTTGACTTCCGGAAAGCATTTGACTCGGCGCCCCACTGCAGACTCCTAACTAAGGTAAGAGCATATGGGATTGGTTCCCAAATATGTGAGTGGCTCGAAGACTTCTTAATAGAACCCAGTACGTTTTCCTCGACGCTGAGTGTTCATCGGAGCTGAGGGTGTCATCTGGAGTGCCCCAGGGAAGTGTGGTAGGTCCGCAGTTGTTTTCTATCTACATAAATGATCTTTTCGATAGGGTGGATAGCAATGTGCGGCTGTCTGCTGATGATGCTGTGGTGTACGGGAGGTATCGTCGTTGAGTGGCTGTAGGAGGATACAAGATGACTTGGACAGGATTTGTGATTGGTGTAAAGAATGGCAGCTAACTCTAAATATAGATAAATGTAAATAAATGCAGATGAATAGGAAAAAGAATTCCGTAATGTTTGAATACTCCATTAGTAGTGTAGCGCTTGACACAGACACGTCGATTAAATGTTTGGTCGTAACATTGCAGAGCGATGTGAAGTGGGACAAGCATGTAATGGCAGTTGTGGGGAAGGCGGATAGTCGTCTTCGGTTTATTGGTAGAATTTTGGGAAGATGTGGTTCATCTGTAAAGGAGACCGCCTATAAAACACTAGTACGACCTATTCTTGAGTACTGCTAGAGCGTTTGGGATCCCTATCAGGTCGGATTAAGGGAGGACTTAGAAACAATTCAGAGCCGGGCTGCTAGATTTGGTACTGATAGGTTTGATCATCACGCGAGTGTTACGGAAATGCTTCAGGAACTCGGGTGGGAATCTCTGGAGGAAAGGAGGCGTTCTTTTCGTGAATCGCTACTGAGGAAATTTAGAGAACCAGCATTTGAGGATGACTGCAGTACAATTTTACTGCCGCCAAATTATATTTCGCGGAAAGACCACAAAGATAAAAGAGATTAGGGCTCGTACAGAGGCATATAGGCAGTCATTTTTCCCTCGTTCATTTTGGGAGTGGAACAGGGAGAGAAGATGCCAGTTGTGGTACGAGCTACCTTCCGCCACGCACTGTATGGTGGATTGCGGAGTATGTATGTAGATGTAGAGACAAATCAATACTATCATCATTCTAGAAACAGTCAGGCCGAAAATGTTGGAAGAACTTCATCAAAATTTTAATACTGTAAAAGCGTTGTCCTATTGATCTCAAATCCAGCTTTTATCAGATCGAACTTCATCGAGCATGTAGAAAATACACAGCTTTTCTTTGTTTCGGCGTTTGTTAGCAATTTCGGAAACTTCCTTTTGGTTTGAACATTTCTTCGCAGCATTCATTCCTGGGCTAAATTCCGTATTACCTGAGTTCTTGAAACATCATATCACCTTATATGTGGACAATATTCTAATAGCAAAAGCCTCATGAGAACAACATAATCGCTTCCTCAACAGTGTGTTACGTATTTTTAAAGAATATGGAATTACAGTTAAATTGGAAAAGTCTGAATTCGGTAGGACAAAGGTGAAGTTTTTGGGACGCATTATTTCTTCTGAAGGCATTCATCCGGATCCTGAAAAGCTAGAAGTAATCAGAGCCATTCCAGTTGCATCCACAAAAAAAAGTCCGCAGTTTTCTGGGTCTCGTAAATGTTTACCGTCGTTGTCTGAATATGCAAATTCTAGTCACACCATAGTTACACCAAGACTTTATTCTCTCACTAGAAAAAATGCTATTAGGAACTGGGACGAACAGGCACAATTGGAAATCAATTCTCTGAAAGAAGTGCTACTTAATGCACCAATCCTAGCTCACCCAAATCTGTCACAAGAATTCTGCCTTACCACGGATTCCTCTAAAGTTGCTCTAGGTGCCCACTTATTTCAAGAAACCATAGAAAATTACACAACTGTTCAGAAAACATTGCTTTTGCTAACTTCGTGCTAACAAAATCTGAAAAGAATTACTCCGTCACTGAATTAGAAGCATTAGCTATCGTTTGAGCTTTTAACAAATTCCATTTCTTTCTTTCTGGTAAACACGTAAAAGTATATAGTGATCATCGTACATTACAATTTCTTATGTCTTCAAAATTAAATTATGACAGGTTAAAACGTTGGGCATTGTTTCTGCAAGAATTCCACTTCACTGTAATATATATTCCCGGCAAGGAGAACATTGTTGCGGACGCAATGTCACGTGCACTGACTGGGCTTGAGGAAAGGAACGCAGAAGCTAACCTCGATAAAAATTTCAGTATTCTTTACATTCAGAAATCAGCCTTTGAAAACTTCATCACTACACCTTTAAAAGACATTGCTTATGAACAAGATAAGGATCCGATTTGGAAAGACATCAAAAGTAAATGGCATGAAAAGACACACACACAGATTCAGCATTATTATCTGGTTGGAAACAACATACTCCTCAAACGTTGCACTGTTAATGACAATCCAAGGGTACTTTTCATTCCTGACGATTTTGTCAATAAGCTCATTTGGTACATTCAATTCAGCTACGCACATTTTGTCCACAAAAATGTTATCATACTTTCGAACGACTTCTTATTTTAACAGTATGGAAATGAGAATTCGGAGAGTCTTGTCTATTTGTAAACTTTGTCTAAACGCTAAACCATCTACCATCTCACATCGAGCTCCGTTGTTTCCTATCATTCCTTCTATATTAAAAGAATTTGCTGCTGTTGATCTCTTGGGACCTCTTGTCAAAACATCGAATTGATTTTCGTACATTTTAGCCACGGTTGAACTTACTTCAAAATTTGTTTCTTTCACACCGTTACGTAAAGCCACTTTACGGTCTGTATCCAACGCCTTTGTCAAATATTTCTTACGTGAAGTTGGACACGTTGCTATATTCATTTCAGATAACGGACTGTAATTCAGATCTGCTGTTTGGTCACTCATGCTTCAGAATAGTAAAATCAAACTTGTTTTTATTTAATTGTACTCACCACACTGTAACCCGTCTGAACGGAGAAATGAATGAAAGAAATCAATAAGCTTTGCCGACTTTATTGTCACAGAAAGCATCAATATCGGGACAGATATTTACACTTATTCCAAAACGATCTGAATGATATGCCTCATGACTCTATTGCTTTACCACCTATTCTTGTACTGAAGAATGAACCACCAAACAGAATCAGAGCTTGTACCTTTTCCGAATACACGTAAACTTCGACACAAAGACATAATTGATTTGGCTATTAAAAAATTAAATTCTGCTGCAGAGAAAAGGAGAAGATTACGCGGTAAAGCAAATGCAATGATACTATATATTGGTCACAAAGTTCTCATTAATGCCCATTCATTGTCACGTAAGAAGAAACACTTGAGTCATAAATTCCTTCTGATTTATAATGGACCTTACAGAATCCGACATATACCACATGATAATTCGTCGAAGTAGAAATTCTGTGTACTAGGAAGAGTAAAGGATTACACCACGTTTCAAATGTAAAAACATTTATTGAGAGATAATTTGCTTTCTGAATTAGTCGTTGCCATAAAATTTCACTTCACGTTAATAGTACGCTTTGTCACACTTAGAAACTGTTAACATTCAACAATGTTTCGAAGTTAACTATCCAGTCAAGAACCTAGGGAACTTATTTAGACTGTAATTACGAATGCGTTGTTATAGTGAACAGACGACACAGTGTTATTGTGTGTACATTCTTCCTTGTTAGTTGCACGATTACATAACGACTATATGGCTTACATATTTGGAACGTATACTGCTAATGAGACTTTAATGCAACATTTTGGTTTGCTAGAAAATACATTCTGGATTTAAAGTACTTTCTGAGAGGTAACAGATGACACAGTGGTTAGTTTATTTGACAGCTACACGGTTATATGACCACGCTACTAATGAGTGACACAATTTACTTTTGCGCTGGATCTGTTTTACACCTGCATAGTTCTTCTACATTCTTGTAAAAGTAAAACATGTTTTAGTAGTGACTTTTGCGGTGTAGCTACAATGAGACAGCCTTTTCTGTAGCACAACAATACATTACAGTACAGTACTTTCTTGATCATGGCAATGAGTGTAATAACTAGGATATCTTCACGCACAGAATTTCACTTTTGTTTATTATGAGGTAAGCACATTGACTTCTGCAGAACGTTGTTTATGGACAACGATAATTACGAAATTTGGTAAATTTTTACCGTTAAGTGATGACAGAAATTATTACAGCAACATGCACAGCTTAACGCTACAGAAAGCGCATTAGTGATTAATTTTTGTACTTGGAACATTTTTAGAAAGATTCTTGAATTACAAAGATAAAAAGATTTTCAGTCGACATTTCATTCCATTGCTGTAATCTGTAACACCTGAGTGTATATTTACATTAATCCTCAGGGGGTACACGCCTACTTTGTGTACTAACAGTGTGGCAAGCGCACGGAGCCCTAGCTAATATGGTATTTGCTTATACAACTTTACACATCGATACCATATTTCTCTAACAAAGAATTACGCAGCTATCTGATCGTTTAAGAGAGACAAACTTTTTTGTTTACTATGTTACTGAATTCACTCTGACGAAATTTTTTTTTCCGTACTTTGTGAACTGTTCACATTATTTCGGTACCATTAAGATACTATGAGAACTTTGAATGATGTATTTGGTATTGGATCATGATTTATGAAGTACGTTTGAGATACATGACACTATTAAAATGAGCAGAGAATTTTTTTTTTCGGTTTAGAAATTGTTGAAAGAAGCTGCAACTATTTTGAGATCTGATTGATGTGGTATGACGATATTATTACGACAACGATGTGTATTATGCTGTTGAGGTATGTTTATGATCAATAAATGTGATTATGTGTTTATATGTATATGAATAATGAGTAGACGTTAGAGTCTCTGGTTTGTAAAAAGGATGTTGGAAACCAAGAATCGTACTTCAAGAGTTATGAAGTGTGTGTGCATGCATGAGTGTGAGTACCACTATGCTAACAGAAATTTTGGACAATATTATATAATTATGAGATTCTGTTTCTACACACTTCTAACATAAATTTCCAACCTGTGATTTTTCTTAATTTTATATGAGACTGTCACTGTAGTGGGAACTGCTGTCATAAGTATTTCAGTATAGAAGGTAGGTGACCTTGACGTAGTGCACTGTGGGCGCCCAGCTGCAGGACAGTCACCTGGAAAAAAGAAACTACTAGTGTGTGCCTTTCAGAGGCACAGGTGTAGAAAAAAGAGGCCATTAACCTCGCTATAGACATTTCTTTGTATGATTCATCGTAAATACGACACGCTCATACTTGAAAACATATGATTACTGTTTGGAGCTCGTACTTTCTGATATTTACTGATGAATGCCTGATGAAATCATGAGAAATATTTATGTCTACATACCTGATTATGACTACTGTCATTCTAGTTGAGAGACTTTTTACTGCCTTATGAAATGCCATATGGCTAGTTAATGAAGTTTCATCCCTTGTTTTTACATATATTTGCCTATTTTGTTTAATATCTAGTTTCTAACTGCACTGCAGTATTGGTTAAAATAAAATTTAAAAGATGTACTAACGTAAATATTTTCTGTCTACAAATCTATTAAATAACAATTTTATGATCTACTTTCTTAAAAAAAATGGGACCACTAAGAAACAGAAAGAAGTACAGGCAGGAGAACTGATATAGACCTTAGGATGTAAATAGACATTTCCTTTCACAGGAATTGCATACATAATTGTTTTAAAGATTTGGTAGACTAAGTTATTGTGATGCATCACTCTAGTGTTAAAATGTGACATAGGTATTAGACATTTCCTATCTTTACTGTAATATTTTTTCTGCTTGAGCTTTGTCGTGTTTGGGTATAAATTATTGCATTTGCTGCTGCTGTTTACTAGGCATAGTCCTACTGAATTTCACTTTGTATTACTCTGCTAAGCCAGTTTTACTACTGATTTGTTCTTCCTGTTGCTGCACATTGCCTTATATTAGTTGTAATGTTGCATTTGCTTTGCTAATTTATATTTATTGCTGCTTACTTTTCCACTTAGCATTTTTTCTCATTCTTGTTTGTGTTAATGTTTGTGCTGCTGCGTTGCCTCGTCCCTTACTATGTGTATCTGAGCTAAGTAGATTTAAGTTGGCTTAATAAGGGGTATGCTATATAAGAAAATGAGGAACTGGAAAGAAATGCATTGGGAAGCTATAAAAAAAGGTTTGGGCAAAGAGCATTGTACAATGAGGAATAAATATTTTGAAAGAGGAGATGAACAAAAAAATAGGGCTTAGGGACAACAGGTTGAGATAGGATTTTCTTGGAAACAAATGATGAGGTAAGATAAAGAAAAATGAATGGTGAGGTAAGAGAATGGAAAATAAAGAAATCATGCTTAGATAGGACCTTTTTGCGGAAAAAAAATGTTGAAATAAGAGGCAAGATCTGTGGAATGAAGTTTTGGGTTGGACTGCGTACCAAATGTCACACTGAAAACAAACCCTGTCCTTTCCTTTCGTGTTATTCCGCTATATGTTTATGTGTATCCTTGTGTGTCTATGTTCTTCCTGTCTTTATGTGTTTAGCTGATAAGAGTTACGTTGTAGAATTTTCTAATACTAAGCAACATTCACTCTGATGAGGAATACTATTATCCTCAAATATAATTTGCAAAAATAATATGGTCTTTACTTTGTAAAGATGTTTAGGCATTATTTATTCTGTTCTGTTTTTAATGCTGATATGTGAAGTCAATGTTTCGAAAGATATTCTCATCTTTTATTTATTTACTTATGTCATAATTCCTGTAACACTGATGTATCTGTTTATTTCTCTTCTTTCGTAAAGCCTCTATTACTACAAATGTTGTCTGTATTATTATGTTCTTTAATGACGTTTTCTGTACCTTTATAATTGTATTCTTATGCAACAAATTTGTAATTGTATAGACACAAATTTTTCAAATTAAGTATACAGTAGGGTTTGATTTCATTGCACGCACTTTTGTTGGTCATAGTATATGCACAATATGAGAGAAGTTAAAAACAAGGGACTGTCAGTGCTCGCATGGGTGTTGATATTTCAGCAAGGGACTGGTTTACAGCATTGCTGGTTCTAAGAACATATCAAAAAAAATTTTGTGAGTGCACAAATGGTTGTTCATGGAGTTGCTATATTATCCACAAGACTCTTCGATAGTGATGGTGCACCCGCACAGTCGCAATGGATGGCCGCTGGCCATCTCTACAAGGACTACAGTGGGTCTGCACCTTTGGTGCCCCACAAATACCATTATCTCTACAAGGACTACCGTGAGCCTGCACCTGTGGTGACCAACCAATACCATAATCTCTACCACGACTACAGTGGGTCTGCACCTGTGGTGGCCCACTAATACCATCATCTCTACAAGAAATACTGTGGGTCTGCTCTGTGATGACCTACCTACCAAAATTCTTCAAAACTTCGACTGACTCCGCTGTGGGTTTGCTCTGTTGTGGCCCCTTACCTGTCTGCATGTCAAGAATCAGCAGTGTCTTTCCGTGGGAAGGACAACACTACTTCTTCAAGACTGCGTGGAAATCCACTACTTATGCGTGCATTTTCTTTTACTGCAAATATTTGTGCATGAAACTATCATACTTACTTTGATGAATGATCAGGACTGTCTTTATGGACTGTGGGAACAATTTTTGCATTGGCCAACAGTATATCAATAATTGTGTGCATCTGATATATTTATTGGCGAAAAAATTAGCAAGTAAGTATTGGCCACTGCCCAAAACAATTTATAAAATTTTTCTGGGAAGCATGGAGGCTATGTAAGTAGGCTGTTCAGGTTTTTATGTTGATAACGCCACGTAGTGCTCTGTTGAAAATCGCTGACTGCACTGTGGCTGGTTTGACTCATTGTTGGAATATTCGCTAGTGTAGTGCTGGACAGTCGGGTGCGAACAGCGCATTCGAGGTGAGCCGTCAGCAGTCGTGGATGTGGGGAAGAGAGATTCCAGAGTTTTGAGAGCGGACGATCTGGACGTGTGTCCATCAGAAAAAGGAAATTTGTAAGACTGGATGTCATGAACTGAGTATATATATATATATATATATATATATATATATATATATATATATATATATATATATATATATATAATGACTTTTGACCGTTATTAAGTTAAATACATTGTTTGTTCTCTATCAAAATCCAAAATCTTTCATTTGGTAACTATATGCCTAACAGTAGTTAGTGCCTTCAGTATTTAGAATCGTTTATTTAGCTGGCATTTCGACTAACATGGATATTTGTGACGTAAGTGATTCATGAAAGGTATAGGTTATTGTTAGTCAGGGCCGTTCCTTTGTAGGGATTAGTGAAAGTCAGACTGCGTTGCGCTAAAAATATTGTGTGTCTGTTTAGTGATGATCAGAATAAGTAAGGCGAAAACTGTCTGAGTACACTGAGTTTTACTCACCTGTTTCAGTATCAAATAACGTAGAAGTTTACCAGCACAGTCATTCTTAATTTTCAAAGGGGAAAGTTCAAAATGTTCGTCGGACGTCCCACACCGGTTTCTGCGGTTATTTCCATAGTGTTGCTTGTCTATCAGCACTGGTAACTCTACGCAAAGGCCACTATTCTAGGTCGTTAAATGAAGGCCGTCGGCCAATGATTTGTCCTTGGTTAGAGGTAATGTGTGAAATGTGGTATTCTTGACACTGTGGACCTAGTAATATTGAATTCCCGAACGATTTCCGAAATGGGATGTCCCAAGCGTCTAGCTCCAACTACCATTCGACATTCAAAGCCTGTTAATGCCCGTTATGCGACCATAATCACGTCGGAAAGCTGTTCACATGAAACATCTGAGAACAAATTACAACTCCGCTAGTACATTATCCTTTTATGTCTTGTGTACGTGATACTACCGCCATTTGTATGACGTCAGAGTGCTATCCCATGACTTTTGTCACCTCAGTGCGTAGTACGTATTCTGTCGATTAGCAGTTCACGGCACAGTTAAATTGCCGCCACGCCCAGATAGCTCGACAGCACCGTCTTGTCGCTTCTGAGTTTACACGATTTCGTGACCATAGGGATCATACCGCAACCACGAGGAGAGAAACGGTCATAGCGGCTGGTAGTCTGACAAACGGAATGGAATCGATCTACTTGGTGCCAGCGTCGGTCCTCTGTGTGCCGTTATAGGCAAGATTTCTGGTTCAGCGCCTGTTCTAATATCGTTCATTGATAGCTTTTCTTGATATTTCTGGCATTGTTTGTCCAGGGCATAGCAGGTGATAGCAGTTGTGTGGGGATGGACGACACGATGGTCAGTCGTTACTGGAGCGAGGATAGCAGTTGGTATTGGCCAGGGAAAGCTAACTCTTCCAACAAGCAGGAGCGCGGGAGCAGCGGCCTGGAGACGAAGCAGGAACTGGCGGACCAGTAAGACAGTTCTGAGGGTTGACATTCGTGAATGACTGTGGCTGTCGACGCGGAGCACCGTTCAGCCCTCAGCAGTGAACGCTGTTTGTCTTCACTCACCCAGGACTCATGGCAGAGCTGGGAACGTGGTATTGTTTGCTGTAGAGTGTTTACTGCTACGACATATAAAAGAGAGTGTTTATGGCAACCGGTGCTATATTCTCAATTGAAGGGTTGACCCACTTCTGTCCTACTTATGTCACCAATACATTGCGTTTGTGGAAAACAGCGATGTTGCTGTTGGGCACAGAAATCGTGGAGGAGAGTTCCAATTGATTGAACTGCAGTTAGGATGAATTTTGTCAGTTTTTGCTCTTGGTTGTCTTTGTCTTACATATTGCAGTTTCCACATATAGTAAATATCTTACTGTTGATTCTGTCTGTCTCTTTGTCTTATGTGCCAAGTGTAAGTTAAGGTGTCTCCATTGTTTGGATACATTTTTGGGTATGCTAGTGTTCTCCTGTTGATGTACGTCTTGTTGTTTCGGTAAGGTCCTTTATCTCAGAGAGGCTAGGTGATTTATATTTTGTACTATTGTCTTAGGTTAGGGCTTTGTTATTTTGATGAAGGTTTAACTCCAGTGAGGCAATTACTTCATGGCGTATCAAGCATTTTTAAGAGGTCTCTAATATTATTTTGCAATCTGAGCACTGTTTACTTGAATGTCAAAATCTTGTACATGGGTGCACGTTGAGAGACCGTGAATAGCTACAACTGAAAGAAAAACAGCCCTCGGTCACTATTTTTAACAAATTAACCTGGTTTCGACACTGCTAGGAGTGTCTTCTTCAGAATTTAAAACAAAGAATGGTCTATATTCTACAACCTGGTCACAGAATTATGACTAAAAACGTATGAGAAAGTACGGAATCGTCGTGAAAGACTGGCAGTACTTATATGTCATTTATAAAATAATAAATAAGCCAAAGGGGCATTAGTCACAAAGATATTTAAGATAAAAAAAACTGTGATGGCGAGCCACTAAGGGCTGCTCGATACTTGCGTGGTACAGGTTGCAAAACGGGCAATCTGTGACCAAGTTATAGAATATAGACCAGTCTTTGTTTTAAATTCTGAGGAAGACACTCCTAGCAATGCCGAAACCAGGTTAATTTGTTAAAAATAGTGACCGAGGGCTGTTTTTCTTTCAATTGTTATTTGAATGTTCCTTCTCGTGTATAACACACAGATTTGTTACACTGCTTAATAATCTTGATTTAAATTTTGTTAGGAGGTTACGCCCAAAGTCTCACACTTTTTCGCGCCACATGCAGTTATAAAAAACGGCAAGGTGCAGAATTGGCGTAAGGCGTCAATGAAGCAATAGTTGGTTAGTTGGCGGAACACTTTTCTTTAGACGGTCGATGTGTACGGGTACCTCCGGAGATTACATAACAGTAAAGCTATTTGAGGAACGGCTGCTTGAGGGACACTGGGGGATTAGCGTGTGACACAGGGCAGCTGGATCGAGGTCTACGGCCCCTTTAGCCGGTAAGTGCCAGCCATTGCTGGAACAGTGCCCTCCACAGCTTCCTGCACGGCCGCTATGCGTATCGCATTACCGCCAAGTGGCGCTCCGGCACTTCTCCAGCGATCGCAGCCGGCATTAGCCGCTTCGCCGGGCCTTCCAGCTAAGTAAAGTTCCGTGTTCGCAGGTTCGGTGGCCGAAATGATCCTGAAATATCGCGACGAGGCGCGACGGGCCGCGGCCGTTTCGCTACTTAGGTACAGCAGTCTCTCTCTCTCTCTCTCTCTCTCTCTCTCTCTCTCTCTCTCGCCTTTTCTTCTGCTTACTCTCACACTTACAAGTGAAAACTACTCTGAGGTGGCGAAAGTCATGGAATAGCGATATGCTATTTTACAAATGGCGATATTATCGCGTGCACGAGGTACAAATGAGCAGTGCATTGACGGAACTGTCTTTGTACACAGGTGATTCATGCGAGAAGGTTTCCGACGTGATTCTGGCCACACGTCGGAAATTAACAGACTTTGAATGCGGAATGGTAATTGGAGCTAGACGCGTGGGACGCTCCATTTCGATAATCGTTACTGAATTCAGTGCTCCGAGATCCACAGTGTTAAGAATGTGCCGAAAATACTGCATTACATGCATTACCGGTTACCACGGACGACGCAGTGATCAACGGTCTTCACTTAACGACCGAGTGTAGTGGATGATCAACATTCTACATCTACATCTACATTTATACTCCGCAAGCCACGCAACGATGTGTGGCGGAGGGCACTTTACGTGCCACTGCATTACCTCCCTTTCCTGTTTCAGTCACGTATGGTTCGCGGGAGGAACGACTGCCGGAAAGCCTCCGTGCGCGCTCGAATCTCTCTAATTTTACATTCGTGATCTCCTCGGGAGGTATAAGTAGGGGGAAGCAATGTATTCGATACCTCATCCAGAAACGCACCCTCTCGAAACCTGGACAGCGAGCTACACCGCGATGCAGAGCGCCTCTCTTGCAGAGTCTGCCACTTGAGTTTGCTAAATATCTCCGTAACGCTATCACGCTTACCCAGTAAACCTGTGACGAAACGCGACGCTCTTCTTTGGATCTACTCTAGCTCCTGTGTCAACCCGACTTCGTACGGATCCCACGCTGATGAGCAATACTCAAGTGTAGGTCGAACGAGTGTTTTGTAAGCCACCTCCTTTGTTGATGGGCATTGAGTGAAATAACAGCAGACATCGATGTGGGACGCACGACGAACGTGTCCGCTAGGACAGTGCAAAGAAATTTGTCGTCAGTGCGCTATGGCAGCAGAAGCCCGTCGGAAGTGTATTTGCTAACAGTACGACATCACGTGAACGGCCTGTTTTGTGCACCTGACCGTATCTGTTGTACCCTAGACGAAAGAAAAACCATAGCGTAGTCAGACGAGTGCCGATTTCAGTTAGTAAGAGCTGATGATAGGGTTCGAGCATGATGCAGACCCCACGGACCCATGGAACCAAGTTGCCAACAAGTCTCTGCGCAAGATCATGGTGGCTCCATAATGGCGTGTGCTGTGTTTATGCGCAATGATTTGGTCCTCTGGTGCAACTGAACCAATCAATAATTACTGCAAATGATTATGTTATTGTATTTGGAGACCATTTCGAGCCTTTCATGGGTTTCATGTTCCCATAAAACTATGACATTTTTATGGATGAGAATGAGCCATGTCACCGGGTCACAGCTATTCGAAATTGGTTTGAAAAATATTTTGGACAGTTGGAGTAAATTATTTGGCCACCCACATCGCCATACATGAATCTCGTGGAACATTTATGGAACATAACTGAGAGGTCAGTTCTTGCACAAAATCCTATAGCGGTGTTATTAAGGCATTATCTGTGGCTATACAGGCAGGATGGTCCAATAGCTCTGCTGAGTATTCCAACGACTTGTTGAGTCCATGCCATATCGAGATGCTGTACTTCCATCGGCCGAGGTGTCCGAGCGGTTCTAGGCGCTTGATTCGGGAACCGCGCCGCTGCTATGGTCGCAGGTTCGAATCCTGCCTCGGGCATGGATGTGTGTGATGTCCTTAGGTTAGTTAGGTTTAAGAAGTTCTAAGTTCTAGGTGACCTGTGACCTCGGATAATAAGTCCCATAGTGCTCAGAGTCACTTTTTTTTTTTTTTTTTTTTTTTTTTTTTTTTTTTTTTTTTTTTTTTTTTTTTGCCGTACTACCCCAGGCGAAATGGAAGACCGACACTATATTAAGATGCATCCCATGACTTTTCTCACTTCACTGTATACCATCACAGGAAAGAAGAAATGACGTCGTATACAGAACAAATGATGATACGGAAGAGACCTACATAATTTAATGAGTGAAGAATATTAAATGACAAAATAAACTCATGACAAAAGAGATACGCCCTGTTTACTCTGCTATATGTGTAATTCGACGTACGGTGTTTTCGATGAAAACTTTTGAAAAGAAAGTGAGAGGATACACTCACGCCACAAACACTGTCAGTCATCTTAAGTAAGAAGATCTGTTTGAACGCAACAGTGTTTCTGGCTGTAGTGGGGTGACAGTGATGACACCATCAACAGCGGACTACTCTGAAAATAAAAACAATGATTCTGGGTAATGTTACTGCTATGTCCGCACCTACCACACTGCAGCCTAGCTGGAGGTGTCCTCTACTAGCAGCAGCGCAATCCACCTAAGACCTCAACAGTTCTGAGTAGGAAGCCAGCACAACGCTAACAACAATAACAACGCGGCTGGTTATCGCCATGAACTCAGGACACTTCCACTGCTGGTACTCCTCTCACCTCGTCGCTGCCGACGACGAACGACGAGAGCCGCAGCCACGGCGGGATTATTTTTACCTCTCCAAGTCGTGTGCCAAACATACAAGGGTACGTCAAAAATTATCGTCAATTTTGGCAGAGCTCTTCTTGCATTGTTCATACCTGTCTCTGTCCTCGTTTATTTCATTGCTACGTTGTTGTGGCCCTACTATGAAAGTTTGATCCTAATTCCTCTATTTGCCTTCCTTTGGTTGCACATTAAAACCATAAACGGTTACCCAGTTTTTGTGCTCGGAAGGTGTAACGGGGGCCGCACTCCATCGCATACTTTCCACACATTCCGAAAACAGCCTCTTGCCGCAACGGATTGTCAACTAATGTATTACTAAATTCAGAAATGGTCGGTGCAAGTGTTACGCATGAGAAGAAACTGGACAACAGCCCACGGCCACAAATGATAACTTTGAGCGTGGAGGTGACATGGTTTTGGTAGGCACATGAGTGATTATCGATGAAGTGACACGTCGACTGCAAATTAGCGATGGTTGTGCCAACGCAATCATGCAGAAAAGAGTTGGGTTTCGTAAAATGTGTGGGTCCTGAAAGAACTCATAGTGTTGCATAAATAAACGCTCTTGGACATACAGCAAAAACATTTGGATGCTATGATCACGAATGTGACTGCTTCAAATGATTCAAATGGCTCTAAGCACTATGGGACTTAACATCTGAGGTCATCAGTCCCTTAGTTAGATTTAAGTAGTTCTACTTAAATCTAACCAACCTAAGGACATGACACACATCCATGCTTGACGCAGGATTCGAACCTGCGACTATAGCAGTAGCGCGGTTCCGGACTGAATCGCCTAGAACAGCTCTGCCACAGAGGCCGCCTGTGACGGCTTCTTAGACAGTATCGTCATTGGTGACTAAATATGAATCCACCATTACGAGCCGGAGAGTAAACAGCAGAGTGTGGAATGGAAACAACCACAATCACCCAGCAGGAAAACTTTGAAACCTAACCACCCGCAGGAAAACCGATGCTTACCGTCCTTGGGACGCACAACGCCCAGTACTGGAACGTTATCAGGAGACTTATAAGACAGTAACCAGTGTTATTTACACTGAGATGCTTACTGGTAGGCTAAAGTCTGCAGTTCGAAGAAAACCCCGACGACTATTGTCGCAAGGTGTGTTCTTGCACGGCAATGCCTGTCCACATACCGCTACCCACAGTGCTGAAACGCTCCGCGAACTCAAGTCTGAAGCAATGGCCGATCCTCCGTATAGTCCTGATCTTGTCTCTTCCGACTGCCACTTACGTCTCCGACTCAAAGAGCCATTAAGGGACCGTCGATTCACCTCGCACCAACAAGAGAAGGGCTCGGTGCATGCGTGGCTCGCTGCTCAGCTGAAAAACTTCTTCGCTGAGGGCATCAGGGAGCTCGTGCAACGACGGACTAAGTGCGTTGAAAAGCAAGGGGACTCTACTGAAAAGTGATGTTGATGAGGCATATCCTATTTGAATCTCAATAAAAGGTGCAGCTACATTACGGATAATTTTTGCCTTACCCTCATAGTCCGTGCTGTGTTCCCCGCCTCAGCAGCACTTAGACCGGCCCACAGTCTTCGAGAACTCAATCATTATGAGGAGTGATTGGGAGCAATCACACCGACCGTTCTGCGATCCTTCATTCGGAGTGCACTCCCGACCAGCGCTGACCACCACCGACCATCGTCGATCCTGGGCAGACTCCACACAAATACTTTCAGAAACGACTTCCTGACACTTTAATCTATACTCGATGTTAACAAATTTCTCTTCTTCAGAAATGATTTCCTTGCCATTGCCAGTCTACATTTTATATCCTCTCTACTTCGACTACCATCAGTTATTTTGCTCCCCAAATAGCAAAACTCCTTTACTACTTTAAGTGTCTCATTTCCTAATCTAATTCCCTCAGCATCACCCGACTTAATTCGACGACATTCCATTATCCTTGTTTTGCTTTTGTTCATGTTCGTCTTATATCCTCCTTTCAAGACACTATCCACTCCGTTCAGCTGCTCTTCCAGGTGGATCATGTACACAAAACACGCACTGCCAAAGTAACAAGTATTTTACAAGACAGAAAACATCATAAACCACACAAGTAAGAAACTCATTATCAATACATTTTAGCAAATATGTCTGCAACGTAAATAGCCTTTCAAAACTTATCACAGTGCAAACACAGAAATATACAAAACATCATATTAAAAAGATCTTAATTCGTACAAATTTGTTACGAGTAAGTGCTATTTACACGGATAACCACGTCAAAATAAAAACAAATCGTTATAATCATACCTGCCAGGAACAATGCCACGAAGTAAATATTTCATTATGAAAACATACTGCAGTTAGAACATTGAATATGTAAAGCAAAGCTTTCTTTAAAGGTTTGTAGTGGGTAACTACCTCCTAAAAGCATGACTCATTCGCATTTGAACCATATGTTATCAATGACATAAAATTCGTACTGAATGTATCTAGTAATGTCTGTTACAAAAGCAGTAACTTCCATTTAAACAGACAATTTTTATACTGCGGCTATTCCTGTAATAAAAACAGATATATTTGACCAATCCTAGCACAAATAACATAACTGTTAATTTGCTATAAGTTTAACAATAAGGTTGTAAGCAGTATCACACATCAAATTTTCTCATGTTTTTCCACGCCTCTGTCATCCCGAGTTGGTTGGAGGACGCTGCCCATAAAACCCCAAACTTCCTCAAATGGGGAGAGATCCAGCGAGCTTGCTGGCCGAGGCAGGGTCAATACATGCGACAGGGCATTATCTTGCTGCAATGTAGACACAGGTTGGCTTGCCATGAAGGGCATAGAGCATCGTTGACGTACCGTTGTGCTTTAAGGGTAGCGTGGATGGGAACCAAACAGGTCCTGCTACGAAAAGGAATGCCACTCGAGATCATCACTCCTGGTTGTTGGGCCATATAGCGGGCGACAGTCAGGTTGATATCCCAGTGCTATCCTGAGGGTGTCCAAGCAAGTCTTTGGCCTGTAATTTCATTGACTGGAAGAGAACTGTCTTCAGTGACGAGTTCCACTTCGAACAAAGTCCCAATGGCCAGAGAAGACTTGTACGCAGACGTCTCGAACAGAGGTGGGTTGCCAACCCGACTATGGCGACAGTTTCTACTTCTTCATTTCGAGCTTGCCAAACCCTACCTTGCCCAGAAAGGTCACCGAATCGCTCCCCAATTGAGGACATTTTGAGTATTATGGGCAGGGGCCTCCAACCGGCTCGGGGCTAGGCATTGTAATGTGCCAATGGGACAGAATTTGGAACGATATCCTTTAGGAGGACATTCAGAAACTCTAAGCCGAATAACTGCTTGCATAAGGGCCAGAGATGGACGAACGCGTTATTAACTTTTGAAACTATTTCTCTTGAATCAATAATCAATTTTTTTTTAAACTATAGGACATATACATGATATTTACCGCTTTTCATCCGTCTCGAAATATTCCTTCGTGGTGCATCTTTGTTTTTATCTTAGAGTGTATTATTTATACAAGGTGTATCATAATTAATGGCGTAAACGCATATAGTTGAAAGGAGACGATACCAAAAGCAAAAAAGTATCAGTAAGCAGAGGGTCGAAAATGCGTACTTAAAGAGCTACGACAATTTTTCATCTTAGATTCTGTGAAGCAAATCTCTTCTTCTGTAACCTCTTTGCTTTCCACATTTTGGGAAGTAGTAGTATACACCAAACCAAGGAAAAATGACCTGTAAACATTTGCTCTAAAATGCATACCTTAAAAGTTATGAGCAATTGTTCCTTCGAAGAGTTGTGTTTCCAAGTAGCGAAGATGATCTCGTGCTCATATCTCTTAAGGTATGCATTTTAGAGCACATGTTTACTGGACATTTTTTCTTGTTTTGGACCATACCACTTCTTCCCAAAGTGTGGAAATCAAAGAACTTGTAGTAGAAGAGATTTGCTTCACAGTGTCGTAGATGAAAAATTGTCGTAGTTCTTAAGGTACGCACTTTTGACCCTATGTTTACTGAGACTTTTTTGCTTCTAGAATCGTTTACTTTCAACTGTATGCGTTTACGCCAGTAATTATGATGAACCCTGTATCTGTGTTACATGTGGGATCAAAGCAGGCTGATAACTAACAGTTTATTGTAAATATCGAGTACCGATGGATGATAACGAATATTTGAAATAATTGGTGTAGTGGCAGCTTTCTTTCAGAGTTGCGTCCTTATTTTTACTTTCATAGAGCAACTGCGAGATAAAGGGAACAAAAATTAGGTAAATTAATTGAAAATATTGCTATCGACTGCTACGAGGAATGCACTAACGCCTATGAAAAACAAATAATGTGGCCAGTTTTAAAAGAACCTAAAACTTAATAAGAACGTACGATATAAAAATCTTTTATTCAGACGGTTGTTGGTCACAGTAAAACCGAGTTATTGATAGAAATAGTATACGTAACTCTGTATTCCATAGCTGTCCATAAGACTACTTCGTTGTAGCTCCTCCTATAAATCATGGCACGTAAGTAACAGCAACTTTTATAGTCGTTTTATAGCAACTGTAACCGCTCTATAGAGGGAGAGTCACTAGAACTAATGGGAGACCTGTTGGATTCCATACAGTTTTTCGGAAGGAAATAGCCCTTCTGTGACCTACAGTTTATAATTCTTCCCTGTTACAAACGAACTACCAATTTCTTTGGAAACAACTAAACCGCTCAGATATTTGAAAGGTGTCGGAGGATAATTGCAACAGTTCTGCACACATACGTCACAAACTTCAGTTTATACTCTTGTGGAACGCACCTTGTATTCGGTAAAATATTTGGAATTGGTGAATTCTGATTAAAGGGTCGTTGTTGGATAGCAGTTGTTGAATAGCAGTGGTGTACTGCCTCCCCTATCTCCGCCGCAACCATTAAAGCAGTTCAGCCTACATTAAGTGAAAGACACCGAATGAGCGATACTCGCTCCACATAGGTGATATCTCAGAAAACTCTCGTCGTATCAGTTATAAAGAGCTCCTCGTCAGTCCGACCATATTCGTAAATTTAAATAACGAAACAAATGGAGAATTCTGATAGGAAACACAGTGAGATTCAAGATGTGATTGGTGTGGCACAGAGATAGAGTAAAAAAATGGCCCAGTGGCAGCTGCCCTAGAAAACAGCGTTGCGAGCTGTGGCTACTACTGATGTTTGCAGTTACAGAGAGGGCAGAATGATGTTCGTTGTTTAACGGGAACATCAACTTCAGACGAAAGTGGTACTGTGATACCCATCATCTCATATAACGCTACCATGGTACTTACATCCCAGTGTAAAGTCGAACGAGATTGTCACAACTGATTTGCTAATAAAGGGCCACACGAATTCCACCAAAATCAATGAATTGATAAAGTTACTACCGTCCCAGAAGCCAGATTAGTGTACGTTTGAAGAGAATAATCTTTAGTTAAATGTATATCAACAACTAAAGAACAGAAACAGCACTAAGCGTTCTCAGATTTATTAATTATATCTCACTTTGATTAACTATAAGTTCTGTGAACAAACAAATTTATAAAACTATTTGTACGCCATTACACTTCATAAAAGTTATTTAATGTTAACAGAAAATTTTGCATATTATCTCCTTGTTTCTTTCATTTTATTAAAGTATGGTGCTAGTATAACATCATAAATAATAGTCTTTATTTTCAAAATTACAGTGTATGCCTATTAAAATTAAACATCTTCACGTATTCTATCCCTCACCTGCGAAAAAACTTCAGTTATTATATATGTTTTTATGAGCCATTGTCCGAACACATATAAAATTAAATTTGTGTTCCCGAAATTGTTTTCGTAAGTTTCGACGGAGTAAAGCTTGTAATTAGTTCTCTCTATAATATATCACGTTCGCCAAGCCAGTAATTGTGTAAAAAAGAGACTCAGTGATGCGTTATGCAAGTGATTATGTGAAACTCAACATTGTCTTTTGAGAACTGTGTGCCCGCATCTCGTGGTCGTGCGGTAGCGTTCTCGTTTCCCACGCCCGGGTTCCCGGGTTCGATTTCCGGCGGGGTCAGGGATTTTCTCTGCCTCGTGATGGCTGGGTGTTGTGTGATGTCCTTAGGTTAGTTAGGTTTAGGTATTTCTAAGTTCTAGGGGACTGATGACCATAGATGTTAAGTCCCATAGTGCTCAGAGCCATTTGAACCATTTTTTTGAGAACTGTGTAATATAGACGCTGAGGTTGTCGTGAAGCCTTTCCCTTACAAAATTATGTAGAATGACCTGAAGGCTTTGATACCATTTCCTCTTATGAAGTGTTTTTATAATCGGAAGAAAAATCCAATTCCTTCAACAAGAATGTTTATCGTTGTTGTTGTGGTCTTCACTCCTGAGACTGGTTTGATGCAGCTCTCCATGCTACTCTATCCTGTGCAAACTTCTTCATCTCCCAGTACCTACTTCAACCCACATCCTTCTGAATCTGTTTAGTGTATTCATCTCTTGGTCTCCCTCTATTATTTTTACCCTCCACGCTGCCCTCCAATACTAAATAGGTCATCCCTTGATGCCTCAGAATATGTCCTATCAACCGATCCCTTCTTCCAGTGAAGTTGTGCCACAAATTTCTATTCTCTCCAAACCTATTCAATACTTCCTCATTAGTTATGTGATCTACCCATCTAATCTTCAGCATTCTTCTGTAGTTCCGCATTTCGAAAGCTTCTATTCTCTTCTTGTCTAAACTATTTATCGTCCACGTTTCACTTCCATACATGGCTACACGCCATACAAGTACTTACAGAAACCACTTCCTGACACTTAAACCTATGCTCGATGTTAACAAATTTCTCTTCTTCAGAAATGTTTTCCTTGCCATTGCCAGTCTACATTTGATATCCTCTCTACTTCGACCATCATCAGTTATTTTGCTCCCCAAATAGCAGAAATCCTTTACTACTTTAAGTGTCTCATTTCCTAATCTTATTCCCTCAGCATCACCCGACTTAATTCGACTACATTCCATTATCCTCGTTCTGCTTTTGTTGATGTTCGTCTTATATCCCCCTTTCAAGACACTGTCCATTCCGTTCAACTGCTCTTCCAAGTCCTTTGCTGTCTCTGACAGAATTACAGTGTCATTGGCGAACCTCAAAGTTTTTATTCCTTCTCCCTGGATTTTAATACCTACTCCAAATTTTTCTTTTGTTTCCTTTATTGCTTGCTCTATATACAGATTAAATAACATCGGGGAGAGGCTACAACCCCTGTCTCACTCCCTTCCCAACCACTGCTTCCCTTTGATGTCCCTCGACTCTTATAACTGCCATATGGTTTCTGTACAAATTGTAAGTAGCTTTTCGCTCCCTCTATTTTACCCCTGCCACCTTCAGAATTTGAAAGAGAGTATTCCGGTCAACATTGTCAAAAGCTTTCTCTCAGTCTACAAATGCTAGGAACGTAGGTTTGCCTTTCCTTAATCTAGCTTCTAAGATAAGTCGTAGGGCCAGTATTGCCTCACGTGTTCCAATATTTCTACGGAATCCAAACTGATCTTCCCCGAGGTCGGCTTCTACTAGCATTTCCATCCGTCTGTAAAAAATTCGTGTTCGTATTTTGCAGCCGTGATTTATTAAATTGATTGTTAGGTAATTTTCACATCTGTCAACACCTGCTTTCTTTGGGATTGGAATTATTATATTCTTCTTGAAGTCTGAGGGTATTTCTCCTGTCTCATACATCTTGCTCACCAGATGGTAGAGTTTTGTCAGGACTGGCTCTCCCAAGGATGTCAGTAGTTCTAATGGAATGTTGTCTACTCCCGGAGCTTTGTTGCGATTCAGGTCTTTCAATGCTCTGTCAAACTCTTCACGCAGTATCATATCTCCCATTTCATCTTCAGTTACATTCTCTTCCATTTCCATAATATTGTCCTCAAGAACATCGCCCTTGTATAGACCCTCTATATACTGCTTCCACCTTTCTGCTATCCCTTCTTTGCTTAGAACTGGGTTTCCATCTGAGCTCTTGATATCCATACAAGTGGTTCTCTTCTCTCCGAAGGTCTCTTTAATTTTCCTGTAGGCACTTACCCCTAGTGAGATAAGCCTCTACGTCCTTACATTTGTCCTCTAGCCATCCCTGCCTAGCCATTTTGCACTTTCTGTCGATCTCATTTTTGAGACGTTTATGCTGTTAAGACAACCAGTTTTTCTCAGGACATTGGTTAAAGTGCAAATCGATTGTATCCGAGATGTATTTCTGAAACACCTTCCCTCTTAAACACCTTCCCTCAGAAGCGCCAGAGAAAGAAAGCGATTGTAAAAGGTCCATTGATTTTAAAAACGTCACAAAATCAAATTTCACTGAAGCGCTCTTTCCACGGGTAGAGGCAGAGAATAAAAACTCAAGCCAGTTGAAAATGTGGCGAATAGGTACCTGATTAATTGGATACCGTACGGAAAAATTTAATTTCTACATTAGGATAAAAACCGTGTGCGGAAATGCGAAATGAGATCTAATAACGTAAAATATAACCGATATCAATGTAGGAAAAAAATCTGGCACTGTACCGTCAGTTCCATAAACGTCGTTTTGTAGGGTACCAAAACATATCCATTTGTTCATTAATTGCACGTCTTCCAAAAGCTTCCAAATACAGTATTTAATGTGTTATTTTCGTCTGTATTTCACTTTAAATTTCCTCTGATCATGCTAACTATTTCACTTTGCTTTGTTCAACGAAGTACAGAACTAAATTTACCCAGTTTACCATGGATTTCGTCTTCTTGACGCAGCTTGTAGATTAAAAATATGCTTCGCTTGTCTTTGACTTTTAACATCAGCGCCATAATTAATGCCACTATCATTTTCAGTTAACATTCACTAAATAACTGAGGCTTCACTTTCACGTTTTCATGCGTTAATTTCACCAGCAGTACGCATCAATAACATTTTTGCAACTCTTGTACTGTCGCCAACCGATCTTAAAATATATCTTTTTTGTTTTGGATTGCCGTTGGGAACTACTAACTATATCAGAGGGTGGAACCTGACTGCTTTTCCATGAATCATAGAATGTTACAAAACTACAAATACAAATATTAAGTGATAATACATATGCAAGTTGTAAGTGCAATTTTAGTATCAGTGTAACACACACTGTCACAAGAAGCATTCTCCAAGGCACATCATTGCGCCCCATGGATTTCAATGTAGACCTCAACGCGTCTCATTAGAGTATGACCCAAATATCTAGGGGAATAGTTAACGAAAATAAACTACCAGAATGACTCGGGCAACCGCTTCGAGGCTTATGCAGTATCGCTGCACCCGACTAATGGAAAGAAGTCATCATGGAGCCTGTAGTATGCAAGTGCAAAGGAATTTCTGGGTAGCATTATCAGTTTGATGGTGCAAGGAGAACAGTAAATGGGCAGTGGGGCAATTTCGGTGCCGCATCGTTAATTTGAGGCTGCGAGGGTTACAGTGAATTGGCAGTGGTGCATCGGATACAAGCTAGTGGACTCCCAGAATAGGTTCCATGTGGTGACCATTGCCGCATCGGTATCGTAGATGTACACTAGCAGAATGACTCTCACAATGTCCTCCACACTGACCCGTTTGCCCAGCACGCACCTAAAGGCGACACAGCTCCTGAGTTCGGCATTAGTCTCTTGGAGGGAAGTCGCAAGGCAGCATGTAGTATGCAGTCACGAAGTAACTTCTGTGTCGCATCCTCAAAGTAAGGGTGCGAGGGTTACACTAAACGGCAGCGGTGCATCGGTTACAAGCTACTGGACTCCCAGGGGATGATCCATGTCGTGACTGTAGCCGCGACAGTGTCACAGATGTACACTAGCAGAATGGGTCTGACAGTATCCTCGAGGCTTATGCAGTAGCCCAGTACCAGGATAATGCCGAGACAACACCTGAGGGCGGCGTTAGTCTCTTGGAGAGAAGCCAGCAGTGTAGCCTGTGGTACGGAATCTCGAAGCAATATCTGTGTTGCATGGTCAATGAGAGGGTGTGAGGGTTACAGTAAGCGGGCAGTGATGTATGATGACCATAGCGGCGCCAGAATCACAGATTTACACAACCAGATTGACTCCGACATAGTCCTCGAAGCGTATGCAATAGCCCAGCACCTGCCTAATGGCGAGACAACTGCTGAGGGAGGCCTTAGTCTCATGGAGAGAAGTCGGCATGGAACCTGTAATATGCAATCTCTGTGCAATTTCTGTGTTGCATCGCCAATGTGATGGTGCGAGGTTTACAGCAAATGGGCAGCGGTGTATCGGTTACAGATTACTAGATTCCCATGATAGGTTCCATGCGGTGCTCATAGCCGCGCCAGTATTATAGATGTACACTCGCACAATGTCTTCGACAACGAAACTTCCTGTCAGATTAAAACTGTGTGCCGGACCGAGACTCGGACTCAGGACCTTTGCCTTTAGTGGGCAACTGAGCTACCCAAGCACGACTCACGACCCGTCCTCAAAGCTTTAATTCCGCCAGTACCTCGTCTCGTGCCTTCCAAACTTCGCAGAAGCTCTCCTGCATACCTTCCAGCGCACACTCCGCTGCAGAGTGAAAATTTCACTCTGGAAACATCCCCCAGGCTGTGGCTAAGCCATGTCTCCGCAATATCCTTTGTTTCAGGAGTGCTAGTTCTGCAAGGTGTGCAGGAGAGCTTCTGCGAAGTTTGGAAGGTATGAGACGAGGTACTGGCGGAAGTACAAGAATGAGGACGGGTCGTGAGTCGTGCTTGGGTAGCTCAGTTGGCAGAGCACTTGCCCACGAAAGGCAAAGGTCCCGAGTTCGAGTCTCGGTCCGGCATACAGTTTTAATCTGCCAGGAAGTTTCATTATCAGCGAACACTCCGCTGCAGAGTGAAAATTTCATTCTGTCTTCGACAATGTCCACGAGGCTAATGCAATAACCCTGCACCCACCTAATGGCGAGACAGCCCATCATGTCAGAATAAGCATTCTCCAAGGCATATCATTGCGTCCCATGGATCCTAATGTTTACGCGTCTTATTAGAATATGACCCAAACAACCAGGGAAATAGTTAACGAAAAATAATAATTTTTCGTTACACAACTCTGAGCAGCAACAGTTCATCTAATAGGCAGTGACATATTTCAAAGATATTCGTAGCTGTTATTACAAAAGAATGCTCACAATAAATTATTAATGCTTCTTGTTTCAAGCAGTCATTTGTGGATGTGATACCCGCTCGGAAACTGTAGGCTTGTTACAGAGTAATAAAATTTCTTTTGATTTTGTACCCACATTTACCTTTCTACCTATATTACAACGACAATATGTACGCAACAGAGCAAATGTCGACGATATGCACTGTGTGTCTTGTTTGCAGTCGCTCTTGTTCCATCCACTGACCGCACATGCCTTTTAAAATAGAAGTGCAGACATTACTGTTCGCTCTTATGCTTGCATTCAGCACTGCTGGCTTCTGTCTGGGATGGCTTTTTCGGCTGTGTTAGTTGTACGTTTACAGTAGTACGGAGTAGAATGGATGGGTTTACATATGAAGAGAAGGTCAATATTAACGTGCGGCACTTCAACCATACATCTGTGTTAGAAGTCGCACATGCAAGGTATCAAATGTATGACCTTATCCACCATAGTGGTACTCAGCTACACAATACAAGTAATTGATTCTATTCTCTAATTATGCTGTAATCGTAATGGTGGCGTAGTTACTGTAAATGTAGTATGATATCATTAGTTAAGAGAAATTGTAAATAACGAACCACAAAGATACTCATGGAGCAAAGTAATATAACACTGTGAAGTATCAGACTGATTTTCAGTAATTCTCCTGACAGAACATATATTTTTCTCCAGTTACACAATATTAAATAATGTTACCAGGTTACCAGAATACAAGTTTTCATAAGATAAATAAGGCAGCTGATGCTGTAGTTCATCATACTATTCTACACAGTTCTTCTCTGAACTTGGTCTGCCGGATGAAAGTAGTACACATACACCTGAATTTATTTCAGCCTCTTCGCGAAGTGCTATTGAGGATCTTCCTGCCTTACGGACAGTGGATTATACCTGCCTGTGCTGTCGTGGTCTTAAGCAAAAGAACTTGTTGAGAACGATAGAAAATTCTGTTCTTAGGTAGAATCGCTGAGTGGGTCTAAGGCTTGTATCCTGTCACTCGTTGACCAATCTGGGGTGGCAGAGATAACAGCAAAGGTTAAGCCGAAGTTTTAAACTTCACCTTTAAGAAACCGTTCACGCTGAAGAATCGTACAAATATACTGTCGTTTGACCATCACACAAACTCTCGTATTAAGCATCGCTGATGGAGAGAAACAGCTAAATTAGTTGACAGATCCTGATGGAATCACAATTCGGCTTTACAAGGAGGACTCTGCACCAATGGCCGCTTACTTAGCTTGGTTAATCTGAAACTCCTGCCCAGTGAAAAGTCCCAAGCCATCGAGAAAAAGCGCAAGTGAGTCCTGCATATGAGAAGGATAAAAGAATGGACACGCAAAATTACACACCCATTTTTAACATCGGTTTGTTGCAGAATTCTTGAACATATTCTCAGTCTGAATACAATAAATTTCCTCGATAAGAAATGGGCTTCTGTGCACAAATCATCACGGTTTTAGAAAGTGTCGCTCGTATGAAACTCAGCTTGACCTTTTCTCACATAAGGTCCTGCGAACCATGGATGAATGGCAACAGGTGGATTCCATACCCCAAGATTTCGTAAAGCATTTGACACGATGCCGCAGTGTTTACCGTTAACGAAGGTACAAGCATACGGAATGAGTTACCTAGTATGTGAGTGGCTCGAAGATTTCTTATGTAACAGAACCCAGTACGTTGTTGTCCTCGACGTCTGGCGTTCATCAGAGACCAGGGTATCGCCAGGGGTCCCCCAGAGAAATGTGATAGGACCGCTGTTATTTTCTATATGCATAAATCATTTGGCGGACAGGGTGGGCAGCAGTCTGTGACTCTTCGCTGATGATACTGTGGTGTTCAGGAACGTGTTGTCGTTGGAGCATTAAATATGACTAAGACAAGAATTATAGTAAGTATGATCAATGACAGCTACCTCTAAACGTAGAAACGGGTAAGTCAATACAAATGATAAGGATAAATAAACCCATCATGCTAGAGTACAGCATTAGCAGTGTGCTGCTTGACATAGTCATGTCGATTAAATAATTAGGCATAACACTGCTAAGCGATTTGAAATGGAATGAGCATGTAAGTATTGTAATAGGGATGTTTACTGGAAAATTTTTAGGAAAGTGGGGTTCATCTGTAAAGGAGAAAGCATATGCATCTGCATGGATACTCTGCAAATCACATTCAAGTGCCTGGCAGAAGGTACATCGAACCACCTTCACAATCCTCTAATATTCCAATCTCGTATTGTGGGGGAAAGAAGGAGCACATATATCTTTCCTTACGAGCTCTGATTTCCCTTATTTTATTGCGGTGATCGTTCCTCCCTATGTAGATCGGTGTCAACAAAATATTTTCTCATTCGGAGGAGAAAGTTGGTGATTGGAATTTCATGAGAAGATTCTGTCTCAACGAAAAACACATTTATGATTTCCAGCCCAAATCCTGTATCATTTCTGTGACACTCTCTCCCATATTCAGCAATAACACAAAACGTGCTGCCTTTCTTTGAACTTTTTCGATGTACTCCGTCAGTCATATCTGGTAAGGATCCCACACCGTACAGCAGTATTCTAAAAGAGGACGGACAAGCGTAGTGTAGGCAGTCTCGTTAGTAGGTCTATTAGATTTTCTAAGTGTCCTGCCAATAAAACGCAGTCTTTGATTAGCCTTCCGCAGAACATTTTCTATGTGTTCCTTCCAATTTAAGTTGTTCGTAATTGTAATACCCAGGTATTTAGTTGAATTTACGGCTTTTAGATTAGATTGACTTATCGTGCAACACAAGTTTAACGAGTTCCTTTTAGCACTCATGTGGATGACCCCACAATTTTCGTTATTTAGGGTCAACTGCTTTAGGGTCAAATAACTCGAAGCAGCTCTTAATACTGAAAGTGGCAGAATTGAGCTATTAGCCAATTGAAATTCCTGAAGTAGCAGGACAGAGCGGATTAGGTTGTGGAAAGGGATCAAAATGAGTTCCTGTCAGTTGCAGTCAAACTTTATTTACTAACACACAGTATTACAACAAGAATGCAAAACACTCAAGACTTTAGTCGATCTCCTTTGATTAACTTTAGATCGGCTGAAGGCCACATTCAAAATCCAAAAACAAGGCTTAAGCAAAATTGAAATACAAGGTTGTTCTGGAGGTTTCACCCAAGAATATTTTGTTAATCTTCAGTCTAATCGACTGAAGGCCTTAGCAATTTAATTTAATGCAACTAGGCTGGAGGTCGCATATGAAGCAATAAGGGGAGTTTCAACCAATAGGCAGAAGGCCTTATCTTGAAACATTTCATGCAAATTGGGCTGAAGGCCCCATACAAAGGATAACGATATTTTTCATAAGGACAAGAGAAGAACTACCAATTAAAGAAGAATTCTCACAACTGCGACACACTCGATTTAAATCAAGAAAGCCACCCATACGCACAGCTGAGCAGCTTCAAAATAATAACTATGACCACATGAAACAATGGAGACTAGATTGGAACCAAAAGACAAATGACCAACTACAGACCTGGTTTGAGAGCTGTAACTGCAACATCTCTGGAATGGAACTAACACGAAAAACATGGTCCGCATTAAATCGAATACGTACTGGACATGGCAGGTGTGCGGATTCACTACACAAATGGGGAAGAGCGATGTCACCAGAATGCGACTGCGGTGCCCCTAGACAGACGATCCAACACATCCATGGTGAATGCTAATTGCGAGCATATGCAGGGAACTGGTCCGACTTCCTGGAGGCATCCCCAACGGCGCTAGAATGGATTTCAAACCTCGGTATAACCTTTTAACTGACCAATATAAACATAAATTATATTCATGATTGTTATAAGATTTAAATGTCTAAGACTTGATGTATTAATGTTGCATGTACAGCCATACGCTAAATAAATAAATAAACCCGGTAACCTGGGATGACTGTTCCAATGACCACGTACTATGTTTTTGACACCAGGTTGCACGGGCTCTCCTGTGACCAAGGGTCAGTGGAATGCACCTTGCAGGTCTCCAGGCGAATAAACCACGTCTGTTCAGTCGTCTGCAGACTGTGTGTCTGGAGACAACTGTTCCAGTGGCTGCGGTAAGGTTCCGAGCAAGGCTACCTGCAGTACTCCGTGGCCGTCTGCGGGCACTGATGGTCAGATATCGGTGTTCTTGTGGTGTTGTTTACTGTGGACGTCCCGTACTGTAGCGCCTGGACACGTTTCCTGTCTGCTGAAATCGTTGCCATAATTTTGAGATCACACTTTGTGGCACACGGAGGTCCCGTGCTACGACCTGTTGTTTTTGACCAACCTCCAGTCGCCCTAGTATTCTACCCCTCATAACGTCATCAATGTGTGTTCTTTGAGCCATTTTCAACACACAGTCACCATTAGCACATGTTAAAACGTCTGCACACTTTTTCGCTGCACCGTACTCTGACGTGCACCACCACACCTCTGCGTATGTGGACTGCTGCCAGCGCCATCGCGCGAGGACCACAGGTCAAATGCAATGCATGGTCATACCCCGAGGTGATTTAGGGGGGGCTAGGACGTCAAAAGGGCCGACTTGGAGCAGGAGAGGCACCATAGAACATTCTATTTTCTACTGTCTATACTTTTACAAATAAATTCATACAACTTTGTCAGCATGACCTGGAAGGATTCAGGATTCACACTCATAGCAGTGGAAGTTCAAAAACATAAGAAAATAATTTTTATCTTTAGATATGAAATTTCATCATTTTTTCACTTCCTGTTGGCTGCATTTGTTGCTATAGGTAAATTTTCTTCACAAGTAAGAGAGATTCTTTGATGAATTATGCACAGCATTCAAACCATACTTGCAGGTGTATGAAACTCTAGAATTTTCCAAATCTATTAAAACTGTGGTATAAATTGAGATAATTATCTACCAAATTTGATTTTTTTCTAAACATAAAGTTTAAAACGTAACAGCTCATTCATTGTTTCATAAGTTAAATAGATTCTAGAGTCTGAGACAACTGTAAGTATGGCTTGTATGCTGTGCAAAATTCATCGAACAGTCTCTCTTACTTATAAAGAAAAGTGTACCTATAGCAACAAATGCAGCCAATAGTAAGTGAAAAAATAATGAAATTTCACACGTGAAAAAAATTATTTTGTTATGTTTTTGAACTTCCGCTGCTACGAGTGTGAATCCTGAATCCTTCCTCGTCATGCTGACACAGTTTTATGAATTTACTTGTGAAAGTATAGACAGTGGAAATTAAAATGTCCTGTGGTGCCTCTCCTGCTCCAAGTCGACCCATTTGACGTCGTACCCCCCTTAAACACGCAAACCGCCCACCAGAGCGCTGTTTCACCGTATATCAGCATTATCCTTACTCTATGACCATGAGTGTACATGCAGGTACTAACCTACCTAAAAAAATTCTGCTCCTAATAGCTGTAATTATTAGTCCCGAGCCGGCCGAAGCGGCCGTGCGGTTAAAGGCGCTGCAGTCTGGAACCGCAAGCCCGCTACGGTCGCAGGTTCGAATCCTGCCTCGGGCATGGATGTTTGTGATGTCCTTAGGTTAGTTAGGTTTAACTAGTTCTAAGTTCTAGGGGACTAATGACCTCAGCAGTTGAGTCCCATAGTGCTCAGAGCCATTTCAACCATTAGTCCCGAAATGAAGTAAATACTAACGTAATTTTGTTTTGATCAACGCCCTCAGCCACCTATAAAAATATCTGCATTTATACCCCTAACATAATGTTGATGATAAATAATTCCATCAATGGCTGCAGTTGATGAGAGCACCACCCTCTGGAAAGTGTCCAGCAGGGGGCGCCTCCGTTCCGGCGCCAGAGCGCTGCGCCCCCCTCCCCCTCCCCCTCCCCTCTACATTGACGCCACTACAAGAGGCGGCGCGCCGGCACAGTGTGGCGCGCCCCTATTCATCAGCGTCACAGCGGGTCTGTGCCCGCGATATGACCGCAGAGCAGCTCGTTAGTCCATAAATGGCGACTGCGGGAAGTGCGTGCTATCACGCCCATTCAGGCCGGCTGCGGGCCCACAATGGCCGTTGGTGAGTGTGTCCCATCTGTTGTTAGCGGTCCCCAATTACACGCTCTCGCAGCCCGACGTCACCTGCTCGCACTGAGATATTTGTCGTACAGGTCACAATCTGGGGACGCGTAACGGATTTCCAGGAGCACTGACCTCAGCAAATAGCCCCAGCACCTTTGTTTCCAGACAAAGTGATATTGTGGAACAAAATTCAGTGTAAAATTACTATTCCAAAATCCTCAATCTTTTCCATTTCACAATAATACACTACCGGCCATTAAAATTGCTACACCAAGAAGAAATGCAGATGATAAACGAGTATTGGACAAATATATAATACTAGAACTGACATGTGATTACATTTTCACGCAATTTCGGTGCATAGGTCCTGAGAAATCAGTACCCAGATCAACCACCTCTGGCCGTAATACGCCTGAGCATTGAGTCACACAGAGCTTGGATGGCGTGTACAGGTACAGCTGCCCAAGCAGCTTCAACACCATACCACAGTTCATCAAGAGTAGTGTCTGGCGTATTGTGACGAGCCAGTTGCTTGGCCACCATTGACCAGACGTTTTCAATTGGTGAGAGATCTGGAATATGTGCTGGACAGGGCAGCAGTCGAACATTTTCTGTATCCAGAAAGGCCCGTACAGGACCTGCAACATGCGCTCGTGCATTATCCTGCTGAAATGTAGGGTTCTGCAGGGATCGAATGAAGGGTATAGCCACAGGTCGTAACACATCTGAAATGTAACGTCCACTGATCAAAGTGCCGTCAATGCGAACAAGAGGTGACCGAGACGTGTAACCAATGGTACCCCATACCATCATGCTGGTTGATACGCCAGTGCGGTTATGACGAATCCACGCTTCCAATGCGTGTTCACCACGATGTCGCCAAACACGGATGCGACCATCATGATGCTGTAAATAGAACCTGGAGTCATCCGAAAAAATTACGTTTTAGCATTCGTGCACCCAGGTTCGTTGTTAAGTACACTATCGCAGGCGCTCCTGTCTGTGATGCAGCGTTAAGGGTAACCGCAGCCATGGTCTCACATCTGATAATCCATGCCGCTGCATAAGTCGTCGAACTGTTCGTGCAGATGGTTGTTGTCTTGCAAACGTCCCCATCTGCTGACTCAGGGATCGAGACGTGGCTGCACGATCCGTTACAGCCATGCGGATAAGATGCCTGTCATCTCGACTGCTAGTGTTACGAGGCCGTTGGGATCCAGCACGGCATTCCGTATTACCCTCCTGAACCCACCGATTCCATATTCTGCTAACAGTCATTGGATCTCAACCAACACAAGCAACAATGTCGCGATACGATAAACCGCAATCGCGATAGGCTACAATCCGACCTTTATCAAAGTCTGAAACGTGATGGTACGCATTTCTCCTCCTTACACGAGGCATCACAACAAAGTTTCATAAGGCAACACTGGTCAACTGCTCTTTGTGTATGAGAAATCGGTTGGAAACTTTCCTCATGTCAGCACGTTGTAGGTGTCGCCACCGGCACCAACCTTGTGTGAATTCTCTGAAAAGCTAATCATTTGCATATCACAGCATCTTCTTTCTGTCGGTTCAATTTCGCGTCTATATCACGTCATCTTCGTGGTGTAGCAATTTTAATGGCCAGTAGTGTATATTCTTGAATGCCTACGGCAATATTTTTCATTTCTAACAACAGCAGCTGAATTTCATGTAACGGATTTGAATTGAAAAAAGTAAAAATAGAAAATGAAACGTTGAATGAAAATGAATGAATTGTCTAAAATCTGCTAGGCATTCTGATGTATGGGTGTCGTTTGAGATAACTCTGACAGTCATGTACTTTTCAATAAGTATAGCCAGAGTTGCGCTTTACAAAAACTACAGCTCTAAATTTGATGTAGTAAATGGAAGGATTGCCGATAGTGCTGGTAGCGCTGGTTCTGAAAGAAACAAAAATCAATGCATGGAAGAGAAACTGTGACCGACGGCATCTCTTTGTGTTTGGTTAGATTGTTTGTTTGTGTTGCACATAAATAGAACCGCACATCGTTCAGTGTTAGTCTGCTGTTAATTTAATATCCTTAGAAAATATACATTGCATTGTTTAAGGAGGAAAACTTAATTGATCACGTAAATTATGCAATTTTATGTAATGAAAGCAGTTACTTTTGATGCAGGTACAGTATACACGCACAAAGATAAAAATGATCTGTATAACTATTATTGTTATTTAGTACTCAACGGAACGTTACTCATCATGATCAAAGGCAAGAGTTACCTATTATTATATATAAGTGAGAAAGTTGTATATGAATAACAGAAAAAGAGGAACATGTTTTACATATGATTGACGAATGTATTTATCTTGCCTTTTCAGCTTTTTTCGTGATATAAATACTGTTTATTCTTAAGTAACATACAGGAGGATAATTACGTGAAGCAAAAGTGTTCCCTTAGCAGCTGATGTCAGTTATCATGTGGTTGTAAGAAAGTTGTGCGGTAGTGTTTTATCTTAATGTGAGGTGTGTAAAGTGTTATTTATACATTGCAATGCATGAGCTTTTCCATTTTGGTTTTACAGGTGCCTGACGATGACATGTAGTCGAAATTAGCTGGTTGCACGATTAAGTAAAAATCGCAGTCCAGCCTACTACGGACCACGTTCACGTTTATGAAACATCTGGAGGCTGTGTTCCGTAGTTTATGCAGGCCTTTGTATATCGTCACTGAGTTTCTAGACGGTTTCTGACGGAATTTGGTTTGACATTGATCGCATACGCAGGCAAAGCAATCGAAATGAGGTAACGCTCGATACATATGCAACTCACATAACGTACACGTAACTCAGCGACAATCTTAATATCCCAACGTACTAGGATAACTATTGTAGTCTACATTTACTTATAACTGTGTACGGTAGCCCACGGCAGTTTCACAACTCCAGTTGTAATCAGCTGACCCCCTGTCGTTACCATTCAGTTTATATCAATGGGAACTTTTACTTTGTGTCGTTTCTGTCCTATCATATCATGAGTCTCCTTGTCATTTTACTTTCTCCCCATGTCTTTTTTGTATAGTTTCCGGAGCGAATTGTTTTCTTCATCTAGCTTTATTGATTTGTGAAAACCCATTGAATGTGTCTGAAAAGGATGTACGCCCTGAAATGTAGATTTCTTTTCCACATTTTATTACACTTTCCAGGTGAGGGGCAGAGGGTGCTAATGGTACAAATGTTTGCTGAAGCAAACTGAGGAAATGTCAACCGAAATTAAATGGCTGTTAATAAATTGTGTGACTTAGCATCGAAAAATCAGATTTTTTTCTAATGATCAGTTTCTCTCTGTATTGTAGGTACGGTGAGAGATTATTGTGCCTCTGCATAATTTTTATAATATATTACAAACACACATAATCCTAGCATCATAAAACTTTTTACAGTAAAACAGGTGCAAGTGCAAAATCATTTTTTTTTGTTTGCTAAATTTTGAATACTTTTCTGATACAATGCACATGACATACATAGTACAATCCACGTTCTTTATAAAATAAGGTTATGTAAGTAATTAACGAAATTAATACAACAAGCTGACTAACTTTCGGCAAATGTCAAATAAAACTGACATACAGAAACGAAAATTTTTTGATGTTGTCGGAACACATATGAGAGATTATTTGCAGGCACGTTCTATAATCTTCTCACAGTCAGTGTCTATAGACTCATAATCATTTACTTTTGTGTTATTTCTTGAAGCATCTCCTTCCTGGATAACTGTCGTCATGCTGTACTATCATGTTGTGTATGTTTATGTAGTCCTCTTCCCCTTCTTTGACCATGTCGTCTTCTTTCTACACTTCCTCTTCTTACACCAGTGGTAACTGCCGTTCGGTAATGGGATATATTGTTATAGAATTCTCCATCTCCTGAACACTTTTCCATTTCTCAAATTTTATTTCAAACTCATCTTGACGCGAAGGCTGTAGAAGACCAATTGATGGCGGACCAAAACTAGATTTCCTTAAATCCATTGCTGTAAACTCTAGATCACAGTTTAGCAAATACTTGAACTGAATATTTAGATGATTTCCTTTGCTGATTCGGATCCACCTGGTATACATCCTTGGCAACTTTATCCTTGGCTTTGGCATCCATCTAGGTAATTGAAACAATGTTTTGCGTTTTAATTTGAGGCTGTATTCTACATGCAGTCCGAGTTCTGGCCTAGATCATGAACTTAATCATAACAGCGTTCAGCACTATACAGAAATCGCATGTTCTCCGTTTGCTCTGAAGAGCATCTTGTACTCTCAGTCTCTTAGTTATTTGAGAATATTTTTTCCTTAGTTTTACTTAGTGTGAAACACTGAATGACCGCGTTCTAGGTCTTGGCTTCCAGTGTTGAATATTTGTGTTCTAGGGCAATGAAGCATTCAGTAATGAAGCACTCAGTTTTTACATCTCATCCACTGCAATATATTCTACCTAATATTTACCACAATCTAACTTACACTGAAGCGTCAAAGAAACTGGTATGGGTATGCCTATTCAAATGCAGGGATATGTTAACATGCAGAATACGGCGCTGTGGTCGGTAACGCCTATATATGACTACAAATATCTGTCATAGTTGTTAGATCGGTTACTGCTCCTACAATGACAGGTAATCAAGATAGTTCGAACGTGGTGTCACAGTCGGCGCAAGAGCGATGTGACTCAGCATCTCCGACGTAGCGATGAAGTGGGAATTTTCCCTTACGACCATTTGACGAGTGTACCGTGAAACATGAAATCTTCGACATCGCTGCGGCCGGACTCAGATCCTGCAAGAACGGGACCAACAAAGACTGAAGAGAATCGTTGAACATGACAGAAGTGCAACCCTTCCGCAAATTGCTGCAGATTTCATAGCTGGGCCATCAGCAAGTGTCAACGTGCGAACCATTCAACGAAACATCACCGATATGGGCTTTCGGAGACGAAGGCTTACTCGTGTACCGTTGATGACTGCACAACACAAAGCTTTACGCCTCGCCTGGGCCCTTCAGCACCAACATTGGACGTTGATGACTGGAAACGTGTTCCCTGGTCGGAGTCTCGTATCAAATTGTAGTGAGTGGATGGACTTGTACGGGTGTGGAGACAATCTCATGAATCCATGTACTCTGCTTGTCAGCACGGAACTGTTCAAGCTGGTGGAGGCTCTGTAACGGTGTGGGGCGTGGCAGTTGGAGTGATACGGGACCTCTGATACGTCTAGATACGACTGTAACAGGTGACACGTGCGTAAGCATCCTGTCTGATCACCTGCATCCATCCGTGTCCATTGTGCATTCCGAGCAACTTGGACAACTCCAGCAGCACGATGGGTCACCCCACAGCTCCAAAATCGCTACAGATTCGCTTCAGGAACAATCTTCCGAGTTTAAACACTTCCGCTGGCCACCATATTTCCCAGACGTGAATCTGGTTGAGCATATCTGGGATTCCTTGCAACGTGCTGATCTGAAGAGATCTCCACCCCCTCGTACTCTTACAGATTTATGGACAGCTGTGGAGTATTCATGGTGTCAATTCCGTCCAGCACTAATTCAGACATTAGTCGAGTCCATGCCATGTCGTGCTGGGGCAATTCTGTGTTCTCAAAGGGGCCCTACACGATATTAGGCAGGTGTATCAGTTATCAGTTTCTTTGACTCTTCAGTATATTATACAATCTGCACGATGGAGTAAATTGTTTATAGCTTTAACTCAGTTTTTCTCGGGTAACACCCAGTTTCTTTTCTATGAAAGTGTGTTCTCTACTTGCTTTATATTCCTTAACTACATTGATGAAGTTGCAGACCTCCGTTCGTTATGTAGGTTCCCTTACTTTACTCACTCAGGAAGTGGTACTGCCTATGTCTTTGGTACTCAAGCTTATCGCTAGGAGGCGAGTCTTTCGCTGTTTATGTAGTGGTTGTGCACGTTAATATGGTCCATCACGCAGTTCCGTTGCTGACTACCATGAATTCTAATAACTCTACTATAACCTATGTCATTTACGTACAAACGGGAGAATAAATTTTGCTGTTGAGTTCCCAATCAGCTGCAACAGGTGTATTCACGACAGTTCGACTGCTAACAGCGTTTCGTGCAGCTGTCGAGGGGAACACGTCCGCATAAACCTGCAAAATATCAGGACCATTCGACCACGCCTACTGGAAACTCCAACTTTGTTCTTGAAAGACGATTTACATATATTCCGTACATTATTTCCCAAATCTGTAACTATAGCTTCCTTCATCAATACCGCTCCCACATTTGTTCTTTTTCTCACACATCCCGTAGAAAAATCTCTGGCGTTAGGGATGACAGTGATACGAGACGCACATCAGTGTCGCATTAATCAAATTTTTTAAAAAAAGTTATTTCAGCAGCTGTTACTTATTTCAGAAAGTGAATGACATGCATCTATAAATAAATAAATAAATAAATAAATATATATATATTCCTTAGGGGCTGAGAGTGCGAGCGATTCAAGTGACATTTCACAAGAAAATTATCTAAATGCACTACTGGAAAACTACTGTGCGAATCAGTATATTGACAAAAAGATCATAAGGTCCTTGAAACTGGTTATACATGCATGGTGTAATAAAGATTTGGGTTGCTCCGAAAACGCAGGGAAACACTTCAAATACATGCGTTACTTCGAGAGGACAGGATGGAAGCAGTGGACCAGACCAGCAAAAAGTTTTCCCTAGTGTAAATGAAAACAAAAAAGGTTCTGTCAGTTGAAGCCATCGCTCCCCTAGCAAAGGTTAACGTTGCTTAAGATGTACAAGGAAACAAATTACAACCGAGGAATATCAGGTAGATCAGAATTAGCAAAGAAATTTCTTTAACAGTGCAGTTCAAGTATTCGCTAAACCGTAATCTCGAGCTAACAGAAGCGGATTTTAGGAAGACCAATACTGGTCCCTCATCAATACTTCTGTTCAAGCCTTTGAATCTGATGATTTTGAAATAAAATTTGAGAAATGGGAAATTTCCAGGAGATGACGAACTAAATTCATGAACATCGTAAGTGCCATAGGAAATATATCCCATTTCCAGACAGCAGTTACCGTTGGTGTGAGAAGAGGGAGAGAAAGGGGACAAGGAAGACTGAGAAATGCACAGCAAATATTACGCCATCATGAGCGTTGCCCAGGAAGGATATATTCCAAGATAAACGACAGAAGAAAAAGGCCTTGATTCTATAGACACCGACTGTGAGGGTTTTATGGAATTGAAAACTGTATGTGTTGGACAAATAACAATCTGTTTTAGTTTTGGTATTTAAATTTTATTTACCATTTATCTACGGTTTTTCTGCTTGGTATATCAATTCCGTTTTAGTTATTCACATATCCTTGTTTTAAAATAAACATGTTTGTCATGTGTGTAATACAAAATGATCTTCAAAATACAGCCCATTAAATAATATGTTTTTTCCACTTGTACCTGTTTTACCTTAGAACGTTTTAAGAAGCAAGGAGTATAAGTATTTTCCATGTATTGTAAAAATACTGCAGGGGAACAACATGTCTAAGTATACATACAAATACGCACAGACTAACTGACCATTAGGAAAAATATATCTCGTGTATGGACAGTAGCTCACATATTTATAAATAGGAATTTACTCGTAATTTTGGCAGTCATTTATTCAGTTTGCTTCAGCAGGTTCTTATACCGCTTGTGCTCTCAGCCCCTCAATTATTACAATTAGTTCTAGTTATCAACCATATTCATGATATAAATGAATCATATATTTGGCTTCTCGGGACGACGGTCTTATACATGCTAAAGTTATTTGTACAGTACCCCATCTCATCATAAAATAGGGCATACCCATTAGACAATCCGTAATCAAGAACCGAGTGAAATAGTGCGGAAGTCACCACACTGGACTCGCGTTCAAGAGCATGAGACTTCAAACATACGTCCAGCTTACTGATGTTTTCTGTGATTGGCTAAATCGCGTAAGGCAAATGTGGGGATGATTACTCTGACTGGGCGCAGTCGATTTCCTTCGCCATACTTTCTTAACGTGAACTTATGCTCTATTTCTATGACCTTCTTGTCGAAGAGACGTTGAGACATTTGTGGTGGGCTTGCCCAGATTGAGAGCGCTGTGTGTGCAGTCTCGCTCCCATCGCGTGCTTCTCGTTGTGTTCCTTTAAAGCTAATCAGTTACAAAATTGTTAGCAACCGTGATTTAGGTGCTTCAATGGAGACTTACCAGTGTTTCTCCTTGTGTTGTCTGATTTCTTTGTCTGTCATGCTGAGGTGCATGGGATGGATGTTTCACATTTCCTTCCCACTGGAGCAGGTGCACTCCGATATCACATCTGAAGAGACCACGACGTGAAGATCCCATAGTCTAAATGGTCCGGCGGGCCCAAGACTGTAGTAGTTCCCTACGTCGTTCTTTGTGAGGCGATGTGAGCCCTGAAGAAACTTTAATCCAGTGAGAAGCATTTCTCAAACGAAACCTTTTCGGCTGTCGTGTCTAGCACAGGTAAGTGATTTATGTGTTGCAATAGACGGTTATGGCAAGACTGACACGAGTTTACACGTTTATTTAACATACGAAGCTTGATTTGCTCTTTCAGTGTCCTTGAAATGCTGTCTGGCTGTGGGTGTGCTTTCCATTGTAATGATCACAACTCCTCCGCCAGAAAGCTGGAAACTTTATATGTTAATTAAAATCTGGTTTTGTAGCGATTGTGTGCACAAGTTGGATGCCTGTAATTCTAATAGTAATTTAATATTATCAGCTTTAATCGATTTACCTGCTGGTTGTTAACTGGGTGCATCTAAGCACATATTATGTATTCTTTAATGCCTTATGCGCACATGATACAGTTCTTATATACTTGTATTAAACCTGAACAATAAACAGAATTGTTTTGTGTAAAGAGCAGTGCTGATCATGAGTTAAGATAAATTATGCTTCCTGGCAGGTTTCGCTTCCAGTTCCTCGATTTCTGTCTTCGAGTGTTAGCAAAGTCTGCTTAGACGGACGTAGTGTTTATTTCTGAGCTTATGCTACAGGTCAGCAAACAAGGAGCCGAGAGACGTGCCTGGGGGTCTTGTGTCTTAAAAAACAACAATCCAGTATGAACGGTCGGCGATCCACATCCAAGGGGTGAAAGGGAGTCGCCGAGCTGTGTGCATGGCTTTATGGTGTATTGGGCCACCCACCAGAAGTTACCTTCGTCTAGATGGTCCAAGTAGGAGTTACTATGTGTGTTTGTTCGTCCTTACCTTCCAGCGTGTAGGAAAACGTTGAATTCTTAGTCCAGTAGACCTTCTCGAGCTCAGTTTTAGGAGATCCAAGTTCAGGTTAACAGTTTGTGTAATCGAGTCCAGGCATTAAGTCAGTAAATACAGATCCGAAGCAAAGTCTGGTAACTGATAGTGCAGTAAACATGATTACAGAGTTTCCATTCAGACATGGTATCTTAGAACTGCAAAGCATATTGTTTGTTTCTAAGGGTCAATCTTCCTCACATGGGCCACAAGTCACGCGTCCGCTGACAGGTTGTTGAGTGGTGGTCGTATAGGGATGCCTAAATAATTTAATAAGTTACCTAACCAAATCTTACCCATGATTTACTGCACTAGTAGTTTGTGTATTGGAACAGATCAAGAAATTGTTTCCCTCTCGTGGTTCACGGTTATATTAAAGCTCCATGCCACTATTCTTCAAATTTCTCATTTCGTTATTCACAAGAAACTTATTTGTTAACTTAAAGCAGTTTGAGTAGTGTTATGCTAAATTTTTGCATAATGGTGGCATATTGAAACATTTACATCAAAAATTTGTTTAGAAGAATTTATCCAGCAGGGTAAGGAATGAGCTTGCTGTCCATCATGATCAGAAAGATGTACAATATAATGAACAAAAAAGAAATGCTATCTTCGCGAAGTGCTTAAAGCTCATCAAAGCAGAAACTGCCAGTAACGTTTTGGAGGGTGACTTGAAGATCATTCACGTTCATTGTTTCTAGATAAACCCCGTACCTTTGCTGATGTCGACGGGGTTGCTCCAAATATAGAGAGCATTCATTTCAGAGTAAAAAAACGTGACACCGGTGATCTACTTCACGATTCTGATTTTAAAAGTCCTTTTGTTCGTAAACAGTACAAAATACAAATTTTGATCATTATAATAATTCCAGACAGGTTGTTCTTGATTGCCCATTAGAATGTAAGAAATTCCAAAGGAGCTGATGTGACAGGAACACTGGGTGGCATGGGAGAGGGGAGGGGGTCTACAGCTGGAAGGATGTAATAAACTAAAAGCTGATTCCAAGAAATCTCTTTCGTTTATGGGCGCAAGCGTTAACCTGAACCCATGTGCGTCTTATTGTACTCAGAGAGCAGTATTTCAATATTGGATTATTAGTGACACCTTAACTGCTGTGATATATGTGAACGTCTAAATTCTCTCTATTACATTTGCTTAGTCAACGCTGTTGGACCGTGAATGTAAAGTGTTGCCTTTCGTTGGCCACGTATGGAGCAACATAAGCATTCAGGGTTTGTCGTGGCCAGTGAATTTTGTCGCTGCTAATGCCCACTACACTCTTGCTAGATTGTGACTTTATTATGTGAAAAACCTTGGTTGTTGATTATTCTGGCAGGGATTTCTATTTTAAATTTTCGCCTGATAAGGATAACGGACTGTGTAATCATATTTTCATTTAAGGCCCTAGGCTATGTAATCATATTTTCACTCAAGACCCTAATAACGTCCAAGGTAATTCAATTGATTCTGGTCTTACTCATATGTAAGAAGCAGAGGCTGAATAAATTTTAAGGGTTATCAATTACTTATCGGATGTGTTGACAGATAAGTTGGGGATTACTGTTAAGCATCAATATCAGATTCAGATCACCAACGATGTACCCATTAGCCAAGCGCTATACCGTTTATCTCCGCACGAAATGAAAGAGTTTGGCCAGATTATTGACAATTTTCTTGAGAAGATTCTGACGGTGTACAAAGCGCATGTCGCACAATATACACTAGTGGTAGATTATCATGCTTTCAGCCAGACAATTTTTCACTGTGTTTGACCACAACCATGCCTGCCACAAGGTGCTCTTAACGGAGGAAGCCGCTCTGAACAGACTGGAAGTTATTTTAATTCACTCGCGTCCCATTCAGTATATCAACAAGTATCCGGCCACTGTGGCCGAGCGGCTCTACACGCTTCAGTCCCGAACCGCGCTGCTGGTACGGTCACAGGTTCGAATCCTGCGTCGGGCATGGATGTGTGTGATGTCCTTGGGTTAGTGCGGGGATAAACGGAATAGCGCTTGGCTAATGGGTACTCGTTGGTGATCTGAATCTGATATTGATGCTTGACAGTAATCCCCAACTTATCTGTCAACACATCCGATAAGTAATTGATAACCCTTAAAGTCTAGGGGACGTATGACTTCAGATGTTAAGTCCCATAGTGCTTAGATCCATTTGAACCATTTTTATCAACAGGTACAGCAGTTCTTTCACGTTTACTGGAGTCAGTGTTGTGCTACCTTAAGTCTATGTTGGTGATGTATGATATATAGTAAAATCTTCGAGCAACATTTAGAAAACTTAAGCCAAGTTTTGTCTCGTTTGCGAGAAGTTGGGCTGATTGCTGAACCATCTAAAGTTAATAAGGCCTCTCATGAAAATTTCAAATTAGGGCATTTATTTTCTGCCACTGGCACGAGACCATATATATAGTCAGCCGATTACCAGTTTTGAATGTCCGTTTATAATGAAAATCGATGCGTCTTATTCTGGAATTGCAGTTGCAGTTTTACAGGAGCATGCCATCGATAGAAAACCAGTCGCATATGCATCCAGAACTGAAATATTCCTTCTACGAGCTAGGAGTGCAAGCGTTACTGTTTCCATTCAAGAAATTTCTTTACGTCGAACACAAGGAATTCCTGCTGTAAACAGATAAACAGACCTCAAGCTGGGTGCTTGCGAGACCTCGTAACACTGGTGGAATTGTACAGTCAGTGACACAATTCGGGAAACCCCTAGCCTTATGCTTATGCTAAACTGCACAGCCTTACAGACTGCTAACCCACCATAACATGCAATCAGACAAAGTCCTGCCAACATACAGAGTAAAAGCTGATGTCGGAAACCTATACGAATTTTGTGACACTGCTACAGACAATTTGGGAGAATCTATTATTGCTGATTAATTTATCTCATATTTTTATTTGCTCTGTTCAATAAATAATGAAAAACGCTATTTAGTATGTACAGTACTATCGTAAATTAGTTACAACTTACCACCGTACCATAACTAAAACAGTCTTCTTTAATAAAACAAAGTATCCAAAATTGTCATGAATTAACAGGACAACATGCACTTTTGGGTTAGAAGTAATGTGTGTCTATGTTCAGTCCACAGATGTACTGAAATAGCGTTACTGCATCGCCATGAAAGTATGCAAATGTAGCAGTATGGGTAGATACATAACAAAATACTGTTAACAAACTATTCAGGACCACAATTAAGTCGCTACCATTCACAGAAGTAGGATAATCAGGCGCTAACTAGTGTGCAATCCAATAAGATTTTCACTTTTAGCTTTACAGAGTACAGAATGAAGCTAGCAACAAAACTTATAGGATAGACGTAGTCTTACAATTTCTGAACCGATTGTCGATCTTTCAGCTAGGGGCTCTTTCACATAAGAGTTAAGAATATTGTCTCCAGTGAGATTAGAACCGAAAACTAGCACAGCCCTCCGCTTGAAAGACAAACACGATACCTCTTTTTTTTTCCTTTCTATCATTCTGTTTGTTCGGGGTGGATGTCCTACGACACTTTGTTCGAGTTCAGCGTTGATTCTCTGACTCAGTGTTTTTGATTAAAGATGGGCGGCTAACCCTCTGACTGAACACGCTGAGCTACGGTGCCGGCTAATCTCAAAGCTAACATATAACTTCGTCAGGGAGGGCTCCCATGTTATCCCAGTGCTGGCCAATATGGAGCACTCGCAACTGAAATAGCGAAGTAGGCTGCAATTTCTGTGGGAACGACCTTGCTGGACTCAGAAGCATAAATGTACCCCTGTGTAATTCCTTAGGTGTGAATATTTCGGAATTTTTAATCTAAATGACACGTAAATATCCCGGGAGTTTGTCAAGATAGTTCTGAACTATTCCAGAAAGTAAACCTACGGTCACATAGTTGCCAAACACATTCTTCAATATTGACAATTATCCAAAATACTGGCGAGAGGCAGATTACAGTAGCCAAGCCGATGCGTTTCTTGAGCTTGACTATGGGAAATGTCATCTTTCGAAGACGCAGTGTCATTGGCTGCCACCGCAGTGATGGGAGCAGAAATACCAAGTACATGACAATCCGGTTCATTCTCATTTGCGTATCAACGTTTTGGGTTTCAAGCATAATTACGAATACCATCTAGATAAAACGACTGTAACCTGAACATCATAAATAAATAGCAAGGAAAATTATCTGAACAGATCTTCCCTGCAGCAGCTGTCGCAAGTAATTTTGCTTTTCTGCCTTAAGTGAGCTGCAAACTAGAAAGCTCGTTCGTCAGAAGTGAAGTTTTACCATGACCAGATCTTATTAACAATATATGTAAATAACATTCATTTTAATATTATATTCATGAAAACTGTTTTCCTTATTAATTCTTGGATGGACACCACCTCTAATAAATAATAACACAGATCAAAACACAAAATAACACTTTTGTTGTGGATGTTTGCCTTTTGTAATCAAATTTCATAACCTACAAATAACATATAGTTTGAAATCACAAAAATAAACCATGCAAAGGGGTCTGCCGCAGTAATCGAAAAATAGGACTCCAAAACTGCAAAGAAAATATGTGTTTCACTGCACTGCAAGTTCGATTACATTTATAATGACATGAAAGGAGAAGCATTAGAGATAATAATGTGATACAAGGAACAAAAATTGACGACGATAATGTGTCAATATGGCATTATTAGGAAAACTGTCATTCATTCTGAAAATCCCATTGAGACGAAAAGTATTGTTTGCTCGTAACGAGTAAAGGATTTTTGCCGGTGACACATTGTCAATAAAAGCGAGAAGCACCTGAATACATACAGGGACGATTAATGCTGGTTGTGGATGACACGGTAGTTGTCCGATGACGTCGTATATGTGCTCGATTGGAGACATATCTGGTGACGGAACAGGCGAAGGCAACATTTCGATACACAGTAGTGTACGTAGGGTTACAAAAGCGATATGTGGGCCAGCACTATTGTGTTGGAATACACCTGCTGGGATGTTTTTCATGAATGACGGCACAACAGGTCGAATCACCAGATTGATACACAAATTTGCAGCCAGGTTGCTATCATATAAATACCACGCCACATCAAAACTCCAGATGTAAGTCCACTGTGTCCAGCACGCAGACAGGTTGGTTGTAGGCTCTCAGATGGCCTCCTTCTAGACAACACGCGGTCATAACTGGACCGAGACAGAAGCAGCTTTCATAAGAGAACACAACAGACTTCCACCTAGCCCTCCAATGAGCACTCGCTTGGTCCTACTGAAGTCGTTAATGGCAATGGTTTGGGGTCAGTGGAATGCACGCTAAGGGCGTCTGGTTCGCAGCTGTCCTTCAAGTAACAGATTCGTAATAATTCGTAGTTTCACTGTAATGCCAACTAGTGCACAGATTTCTGCTCCAGATACGATACGGCGCGTCAGAGCTACACGCGGAACTCAATAGTCTTCCCTCGTGATGCTGTCACTTTCCCGCCCGGAGCCTTGTCTTCTTGCGACCCCACATTCTCGCGATTACCGGCAGCCTGTGTTGTTAGAGACCAATGACCTTCACTCAAGGTGCCTGATATCTGTTCTCTGCAAACCTCCTTCATTAGGCGGGTTTGCGTGCTTCGAAATTGCCCTCTCAAGTATCAGTTTTTCGGTCGTCAGTCTTGTGACTGGTTTGATGCGGCCCACCATGAATTCCTCTCCTGTGCCAACCTCTTCATCCCAGAGTAGCACTTGCTACCTAAGTCCTCAACTATTTGCTGGCTGTATTCAAATCTCTGTCATTCTCTACTGTCTTTACCCTCCACAGCTCGCTCGAGTTTCACGGGAGTTATTCCCTGATGTCTTAGCAGAGTTCCTATCATCCTGTCCCTTCTCTTTTTCAGTGATTTCCATACGTTTCTTTCCTCTCCGACTCTGTGCAGAACCTCCTCATTTCTCACCTTATCAGTGTATCTAATTTGAGCATTCATGTACAGGACCACTTATCAGGTGTTTCGATTCTCTTGTATTCCGTTTCTCCCACAGTCCATGTTTCACTACCATACAATGCTGTACCCTAAACGTACATTCTCAGAAATTTCTTCCTTTTATTTAGGCCTATGTTAGATACTAGTAAGCTCCTCTTGGCCAGGAATGCCTTTTTTGCCAGTGCTAGTCTGCTTTTGATATCTCCTTGCTCTGTTCGTCACTGGTTATATTGCTGCCTAGACAGTAGAGTCCTATAACTTGATTTACTTCGAGACCATCAGTCCTGATGGTTCCTCGTTGTTCACATTTCTCATACTTCTCATTACTTTCATCTTTCTTCGATTTACTCTCGTTCCACATCATACTGGTCATTCCATTCAGCAGGTCATGTAATCTTTTTTCACTTTCACTCAAGATAGCAATGCCACCAGTGAATCGTATCACTGATACCCTTTCACCTTGAGTTTCCATCATTGCTTCTTCGATGTATAGATTGAATAGTGGGGGCGAAAAACTACAATCCTGTCTTATACTCTTTTTAATCCGAGCACTTCGTTATTGGTCGTCCATTCTTATTATTCCCTGTTGGCTCTTGTACGTATTGTGTATTACACGCCTCTCCCTATAGCTTACCCCTGTTTTTCTCAAAATTTCGAACATCTTGCACCGGTTTACATTTCGATCGCTTTCTCCAGTTCGGCAAATCCTATGAAAGTGTCTTGATTTACCTTTAGTTTTGTTTCCATTATCAACCGCAACCCCAGAATCTCCTCTCTGATGTCTTTACCTTTCCTAAAGCCAAGCTGGTCACCACTTAGCACATTCACAATTTTCTTTTGCATTCTACTGTACGTTATCCTTGTAAGCAACTTGGACGCATGAGCTGCTAGGCTGATTGTGCGATAGTTCTAGCACTTGTCGGATCTTGCAGTCTTCGGAATTTTGTAGATGATATTTTTCCGAAAGTCAGATGGTATGTCGCCAGACTAATACATTCTACACACGAAGGTGAACAGTCGTTTTCTTACCACTTCCCCCAACGATTTTAGAAACTAACATTCCGTTATCTATCCCTTCTCCCTTATTTGATCTTAAGTGATCCAAAGGTCTCCAAAATTCTGATTCTAATACTGGATCTCCTATCTCTTCTGAATCGACTCCTGTTTCTTCCTCTATCCCATCAGACAAATCTTCCCTCTCATAGAGGCCTTTAGTGTAATGTTTCCACCTGTCCGGTCTCTTCTCTGCATTTAACAGTAGAGTTCCTGTTGCGCTCTTAATGTTATCACTTTTGCTTTTAATTACACCGAAGGCTGTTTGACTTTCTTGTATACTGAGTCAGTCCTTCCGACAGTCATTTCATTTTCAGTTTCTTCATATCTTTCATGCAGCTATTTAGTCTTGCGAGGTGCTGGGGCTAGCAGTGTATATAACACTAAATTCTTCTAGAATCTTCATATGGAAATGATGCTCTAAGCACCCCCTTCTCTAACTCCGACTTAGGCTGTTGCACATGGATTAAGAAGAAACGCGAACTGACTCTAATCGACCCTGCAAGTGGAGTAGAAAAGAGTTTGGCACCTGCAATAATTTAATTTGACAGAAATTAATTTGATAAATAAGTTTCATTAACGTGATGAGAAATGAAAGGGTTGCTCTACCGATCTACAGAATAAAACTTCTGTCCAAAATAACAATTTGATTTATTATGACTAAACTCAAAATAATAAACAGAACACATGAAACATTTACAATACGTCGGTCGTCTGGTCCTACGACATGCATTTGGCCGGCGATCGCTTATGGGTTGGCTGTGTGTGCTGACTCGTGATTCGTCCTTGTTATTGTACAGTCAGTGCCGTTAGCATTGTCTAGTTCTTCGGGCAAGTGTTCGTGAAACTGTGTGTAGTTTGTGTGATTTTTGACTGACAAGTTATTTTAAATGTTGTCAGCGTACTAGTTCTCAGTCGGTCGGTTGGCGTGGAGCAGTGAGGAATTCACGGCCGGGGGTAGTTGGGCCGGGGCCCGCTGGCGGTCTCTTCGCGGTGTCGGAGAGTGTGGCGCTGTTCCCATTGCTACGAGGTCCGTGGCTCACCGACCCTGGACACGAAAGTTGAATTTTGGTTTAACCTACCAGCAAGTCAAGACTGTTCACATTGAGTCGTTTGGAATTCGTTGTCTCCTGTTGGGATATTCCCGAGAGCAAAAACGTGGCTTTCAAGTTGAAAAATTTAGCCACCCTCCGGTGGAGTTCACTGTATTTGGTTGTTTGAATTGAAGTGCACCAGCGGAATCTTCTGCCTTGTGGCCGTTAACGTTCCGGTTACCTGGCCTGGCCGTTGACGTAAATTTCAGGCAGTGTAGTTTCCCCATCGTGTTGTTGTTGTCCATCAGGGTGTGTAGTTTGACAGCTCCACGTATGATTGTTTTTGGGCGCCATTACCTTCTACATTGTTGGGTTAACTGCCTGCTGTGCACTGGTCGGGTGAAGTGGAAGTTATCTCGTCGGTGGGTCCTTTGACTGTTGGTCGGTTGCGTTCTCGTCGGATCGTCCATTGTTGGTCCGACTGCCAGTCTCACCTAAGCGAGCGTTGGTGTTTGAATTCCAGGCCTACCGTCGAACATCTGAACGCCCCTGGGTGTACTGCCCCCTTATTTAATTAGTTCTTGTTGCTTGTGCTTGTATGGCTTCTAGTCTTTTTTTTCAGTTAGTGTTGTTTTACTCTTACGGCCTTCGGCCTACTTTAAAGAACAGTTTCATGTAAGACCTTGGCTTTTTAAAGGTTTTAATGTTGTTGAATTTTAAGTGTTGGCCTTCAGCCGATTTTGAGTTTGAGTTGTTGTGACCTTAAATAAAGGCCTTCAGCTTAGTTCAAAGAACTGTTTCACGTAAGGCCTTTGGCATTTTAAAGAATTTTAATGTTGTTAAATTTTAAGTCTTGGGCTTTTAACCGATTTTGAGTTTCAGTTGTTTCTAAGGCCTTCAGCCTAAATCAAAGAACTGGTATTACGAAACATTGATGCTGTGGAGTTTTAAGTGTTAGGCCTTCAGCCGATTTGAGCTTAACTTGTTACTTCAGCCTAACTAAATAACTGTTTTAAGATAAGGCTTGCCTTTTAAATTTCGGATTATGCTTGCAAGTTATTGGCCTTCAGCCTTTTTTTAATTAAAGTGGCCTTAAGCCGGTAATTAAGTCCCAAAGATTAAAGTTGTGGGTCTTAAAAAAAATATTTTTTTTTTGATCTTGTAACGTTTAATCAAATAATGAAGTTCTATGTTCGAGTGTAACTGACAACCCCTTATTTTGGCCCCTTTTCACAATTTATTCTGTCTGTTCTGTCCTGCAGGTTAAGCAGGGCGTATCACTTAGTGCTTGCGTATCCCACTTCTTTGCATACTGATTCTTCCTGACTAACCTCTTAAACTCGTCACCCCTACTACATTGTGATCTTAGTATATCTGCTCCTGGATATGCCTTACAACACAGTATCTGATTTCGGAATCTCTGTCTGACAGTGATGTAATCACCCGGGGTTTTCCAAGTATATCTCCTCCCCTTGCGATTCTTGAACGGAGTAATCACTATTACTAACTGTAATTTGTTACAGATCTCAATTTGTATTTCTCCTCTCTCGTTCCTTGTCCCAAGGGCACATTCTCCTGTAACCCTTTCTTCTGCTCCTTCCCCTACAAATGAATTCCCGTCTCCCATGACTGTTAGATTTTCATTTCCTTTAACGGACTGTATTACCCTTTCAATATCCTCATATAGTTTCTCTGTCTTCATCTTCAATTTGCGACGACGGCATATATACCTGAACTGTCGTTGTCGGTTTTGGTTTGCTATCTATTCTGACAAGAATAACACTATCAGTGAACTGTTCACAATAACACACTCCCTGCACTATCTTCCTATTCATAACGAATCCTATTCCCGTTACACCATTTTCTGCTACTGTTGATATTAGCCTATACTCATCTACCAGAAATCTTCGTCTTCTTTCCATTGACCCCTACTATATCTAAATTGACCCTCTGAATTTCCCTTCTCAGATTTTGTAGCTTCCTTGCCACGTTCAAGCTTCTGACATTCCACTCCGCGAGTCGTAGAACATTTTTCTTTCGTTCGTAATTCATGCGTTTCCTCATGGTCACCTCCCACTTGGCAGTCCCCTCCCAGAGATCCGAATCGTGCACTATTTCGGAATCTTTTGGCAATGGAGAGATCATCATGACACTTTTTCAATTAAGGCTACTTGTTCTGTGGATACACTTTATATGTCTTCAGTGCAGTGGTTCCCATTGCCTTCATCATTCTCATACAGTTGATCATTACATATTCTTCCGCCTTTAGGGGCAGATTCCCGTAACAAGGACAAGAGAGTGCCCTGAATCTCTGTCCTCTCCTCCGCCCTCTTTGACAAGGCCGTTGGCAGAATGTGGATCATTTCTTATGCCGAGCGTATTCGGCCGCCAATGCTGATTATTAATCAAAATTGAAATTGTGGCTGGTTTCGAGCCCGGCACCGAAAACATTTCGACTACTAATCGAAGACGCTACCGCTAGACCACTGGTGTATGTGCGTGCAAATACGGCTGGTGACACTACCAAATTGTGTATACGACAGTCCTTCTATTGCGATATATATATATACAGGGTTATTACAAATGATTGAAGCGATTTCACAGCTCTACAATAACTTTATTATTTGAGATATTTTCACAGTGGTTTGCACACACATACAAAAACTCAACAAGTTTTTTTAGGCATTCACAAATGTTCGATATGTGCCCCTTAAGTGATTCGGCAGACATCAAGCCGATAATCAAGTTCCTCCCACACTCGGCGCAGCATGTCCCCATCAATGAGTTCCAAAGCATCGTTGATGCGAGCTCGCAGTTCTGGCACGTTTCTTGGTAGAGGAGGTTTAAACACTGAATCTTTCACATAACCCCACAGAAAGAAATCGCATGAGGTTAAGTCGGGAGAGCGTGGAGGCCATGACATGAATTGCTGATCAGGATCTCCACCAAGACAGATCCATCGGTTTTCCAATCTCCTGTTTAAGAAATGCCGAACATCATGATGGAAGTGCAGTGGAGCACCATCCTGTTGAAAGATGAAGTCGGCGCTGTCGGTCTCCAGTTGTGGCATGAGCCAATTTTCCAGCATGTCCAGATACACGTGTCCTGTAACATTTTTTTCGCAGAAGAAAAAGGGGCCATAAACTTTAAACCGTGAGATTGCACAAAACACGTTAACTTTTGGTGAATTGCGAATTTGCTGCACGAATGCGTGAGGATTCTCTACCGCCCAGATTTGCACATTGTGTCTGTTCACTTCACCATTAAGAAAAATTGTTGCTTCATCACTGAAAACAAGTTTCGCACTGAACGCACCCTCTTCCATGAGCCGTTGCAACTGCGCCGAAAATTCAAAGCGTTTGACTTTGTCATCGGGTGTCAGGGCTTGTAGTAATTGTAAACGGTAAGGCTTCTGCTTTAGCCTTTTCCGTAAGATTTTCCAAACCGTCAGCTGTGATACGTTTAGCTCCCTGCTTGCTTTATTCGTCGACTTCCGCAGGCTACGCGTGAAACTTGCCCGCACGCGTTCAACCGTTTCTTCGCTCACTGCAGGCCGACCCGTTGATTTCCCTTTACAGAGGCATCCAGAAGCTTTAAACTGCGCATACCATCGCCGAATGGAGTTAGCAGTTGGTGGATCTTTGTTGAACTTCGTCCTAAAGTGTCGTTGCACTGTTATGACTGACTGATGTAAGTGCATTTCAAGCACGACATACGCTCTCTCGGCTCCTGTCGCCATTTTGTCTCACTGCGCTCTCGAGCGCTCTGGCGGCAGAAACCTGAAGTGCGGCTTCAGCCGAACAAAACTTTATGAGTTTTTCTACGTATCTGTAGTGTGTCGTGACCATATGTCAATGAATGGAGCTACAGTGAATTTATGAAATTGCTTCAATCATTTGTAATAGCCCTGTATATATGCCGCTACTTCAGCTTGCTCTTGCCCGTCGTACGAAGAGCCGTCACACTCTCGTAAATCCCCAAACAAAAAATTCGTACCTCTAAAATATCGGCACCTGGAATGCCTCCATATGACGTAATTTTCATGAATTACTCGCCAGAATGTTCCGCAAAGAAACCGCAACTGACTACATACCGAGAATTAAGATAGATTACTTTTAGTGAACTTACATTTGCAATAAATAATTTGGGGGATGCCCGTCTATTCCCTTCTCTGACATAAACGGACTACTAAGAAAGCCTGAAAATCATGTTGCTAGGAAGAGGAAGTGGAATAAAGTCAATCAGGCTGTGAGAACTACAAAACTCAAGCATGCCCATACATCAGCCAACAGTAATAGACCAGCTGTCCTAACCAAAAACGTGCGTGGTCATGGTCTGTTGTTGTAGCCTCCAGTCCAAGGACTGTTTTAATGCAGCTCTCCATGCTACTTCACCCTGTGAAAGTCTCTTCATCTCCTAATAACTACAACCACCTACATCCTTCTGAATATACGTACAGTAATCATCTCTTGTAATCCTCTACGATTTTTACCTCACACACCAATACCAGATTGTGATCCCTCGACCTCTCAGAATGTGTCCCATCAACCGATCGATTCATTTACTCAAGTTGTGCCACAGATTTCTTTTCTCCCCAGTTATGTTCACTATCTTTTCATTATCTTCGTGATCAAACCATATGTAGCACCATATTGCGAAAGCTTCTACTCCCTGCCTAAATTGTACATAGTCCATGATTCGCCTCCTCACGAGGTACACACCATACAGGTACCTCCAGAGAAGACTTCCTAACACTTGAACCTATAATCGATGGTACCAAATTTCTCTTCTTCAGAAACGCTTTTATATCCTCTCTGCTTGGCCATCAAGCAGGCCGGTTATTTTGGTGCCGTAACAGCAAAACTCATCTACTACTTTATATGTTTCTTTCCCCTACTACAGTTCCGTCAGAAATATTTGACGTAATTCGACTACATTTCATTATTCCTGTTTTGCTTTTTTTATGTTCATCTTATATCCTCATTTCAAGACACTGTCCATTCTATTCAACTGCTTCTCCAAGTCCTTTTTTGTCTCTGACAGAATTACGTCATTGGAAAATCTCAAAAGTTTTTATTTCTTACCCCTGTGCTTTAATTTGTTCCCCAAAGTGCATTGGTTGCTTTACTGCTTGTTCTATGCACATATCGAATAACTTCTCACTCCACTCTCAAACAGTGCTTCCTTTTCATGCGCCCCCTCCCCCTCCCCCTCCACGCCATGGCCAGGACTATTATAACGGCCATCTGGTTACTGCGCAAGTTATAGACAGTCTTTCACTCCCTTTAATTTGTCCCTGTTGCCTTCAGAATTTCAAAGAGCTTATTCCTGTCAACATTGTTAACAGTTCCCCCTGCGTCTACAAATGTCATTAACGTAGGTTTGTCTTCCCTTAACCTGCCTTCTGAGAGAAGTCGTGGGGTCAGGATTGCGTCGCGTGTTCCTACATTTCGCCGGAATATAAATTGATCGCCCCTGAGGTCGGCTTCTACCAGTTTATTCATCCTTCTGTAAAGAGATCGTTTTATTATTTTGAAACCATGACGTGTTAAACTAACAGTTAGCTTGTTAATATTCACGCCTTCCGGCACCTGCATTCTTTGCGGTTGAAATTATTCCGTTCTTGTCCGAGGGTATTTCGCCTGTATCATAAATCTTGCACGCCAGATGGAATACTTCTTTCAGGCTTGCTCTCCCAAGGATATCAACGGTTCTGAAGGGATGTCGACTACTTCAGGCTCTTGTTCCGATTTAGATGTTTCAATGCTCTATCAAATTCTTCTCGCAGTATCACATCTTCTATCTCATCTTCATTTGCGTCGTCTTCATTTTCTATAATATTGCCTTAAAATTCATCTCCCTTCTATGTACACTCTACATACTCCTTCCATCTTTCAGTTTTCCCTCGTTCTCAGTCTGAGTTTTTGATGTTCATATAGCTGCTCCTCTCTTCTCCAAACGCTTCTTTAATTTTCCTGTAGACGGTAGGTATCTTTCCTCCAGTGATGGGTTATTCTTTATGCCTACATGTGTTCCCTAGTCATTCCTGTTTAGCTACTTTCCTCTTCCTGGCGTTAGCAGGGAAGTATGTAAAACTGAGCTCCACCCGAACAGGCCCCGAAGGCCCAACGCTATCGACCGGCCGCCATCTCATCCTCAGTGCACAGGCGTTACTGGATGTGAATACGGAGGGGCATGTGGGCAGTACACCGCTCAGGGAAGTATGTGCTGACAAATCTATACGAAATTCACATACAACATCTACATCTACATACATACTCCGCAATCCACCATACGGTGGGTGGCGGAGGGTACCTCGTACCACAACTAGCATCTTCTCTCCTGTTCCACTCCCAAACAGAACGAGGGAAAAATGACTACCTATATGCCTCTGTACGAGTCCTAATCTCTCTTGTCTTATCTTCGTGGTCTTTCCGCGAAATATAATTTGGCGGCAGTAAAATTGTACTGCAGTCAGCCTCAAATGCTGGTTCACTAAATTTCTTCAGTAGCGATTCACGAAAAGAACGCCTCCTTTCCTCCAGAGACTCCCACCCGAGTTCCTGAAGCATTTCCGTAACACTCGTGTGATGATCAAACCTACCAGTAACAAATCTAGCAGCCCGCCTCTGAAATGCTTGTATGTCCTCCCTCAATCCGACCTGATAGGGATCCCAAACGCTCGAGCAGTACTCAAGAATAGGTCGTATTAGTGTTTTATAAGCGGTCTCCTTTACAGATGAACCACATCTTTCCAAAATTCTACCAATGAACCGAAGACGAATATCCGTCTTCCCCACAACTGCCATTACATGTTTGTCCCACTTCATATCGCTCTGCAATGTTACGCAAAAATATTTAAGCGACATTTAGATTAACTGACAGTTTTAATTAGTTATTCAATAATTCTGTGCAATTTTGTTTACAGCGTAGTAAATTGGATAATTCTTTATAACATCACATAGAAAGCAATTTGCCATTGAGATCGCTGCACAATCTGACTCAACAATTAAGTGATATCAATAATGAAATGACATGAAACACGAAAGGTTATGAGATTAAAGAGTTGACGTATGAGTGGAAAAGATTGCTTTGGTGATTAAAATTGAAAGAAATGTATTTATTTAACTTTCGTTTACCACGAGCAAAACAAAATTGCTAATCTCAGGGCGATCTGATTCGGCGTGGACACTACACAGTTATTATTGGGAAGGAGGGGGAGAGGGGGCATTAATCAACTCAACATTGGTCGAGATCATTCGTCGTGTAGTGCTGTCTGCGGCAGACGCTGCGTCGATAAGGTGCGTCACCTGGGACCTGTGTGGCGCGAGCCGGCTGCTCTCAATGGCGCCCACATCTGTGCAGTGAGGCCCAGATATTATCTCTACTGCCCGTTGTGGGTTGCTTGGTCAAAGTGGCGATTTCGCAGTGTCGGAAGGTGGATGTTGGCCATAAATGGAAGAGCCCCATGTCCACTTGCCCCTGCGCTGTACCACCGATTCCCTGCACTCCTTATCCCTATCAGCTGCACGACTCTTCAAACATTTTCTCCTCTCGACATTGCCATTTGCGAAGTAAATTTGCAATGCCACCGAATGACTGATAGGCGTTTCATGACCACGCTTCACGGTGCAGGGTGAAAATTTCTTGTCTTGCATGGATTTGTGTGTCACTCGAGAATTGGCGTTTTTCTCACGATTTCACCTGCATTGGTAGTACATTCATCCCACGTTTTCCTACATTCCGAAGTTGTTGTGAAAGCAGCCACTCAACACTTCTTCTAGCCGCTGTCTCTGCATTGGGTCTGGGTGGAATGATGTTTATGAATCGTTTCAGAGTCTCCTGGCTTCTATCATTTATGAGGAATATTTCTATACTCCAGAAAACATCTTTTTAAGAAGGATAACTTCTTTCACACGGCTCCCTGTGCGAATCCTTCACGCTTTGTGTAAACTTCTCGCAGTGTCTGTGGGGTGCTCTCTATGGCAGGAAAAATGGCTGTTGCTAACCATAAGAATTTACATGCCTTCGCGTGTGCATTCTTGATGCTTCGTCCGAATGGCTGCAGGGATCCATCTGCAGGGGTCCATCAGTTTGTGCGGGACTCTTCTCATTGCTTACCAAGTTCTCTGTAGCATGGCCATTCTTAAGGGGGCGAGGGTATCCGTTCGCCTACCACCTGTGAGACTGCAGAATGTCTCCAGTGTCCTCGTCTCGGGCGCTCGCAGCATGCGGTCCGTCTCTCTCCTTGCCTGGGCTGCTCGTGTTGTGAACAGGCGAATGTGGCCCCTGGCGAAGATATCACAATAGTTTAAATTTCGTTAAATATATGCGAATTCAGATAGCAACACTGAAAAGAGCAGGTCACTTCCTATGAGACAGACATGCCTTACACATGTATACTATAACTCTCGAGGCCCAGTGAGGAGAAACTGAAAGCTGATCGTCACAATTGAATTATGCATTTATTCAGTTTAGATTTGTGGCCAAAATGCTTAACGTATTATCAACCCACGCAATACTAAAGAGGGGGGGTGGGGGGGTCGTATTTCGTTCCCAGTCTAGTTTATTGTTTATAATGATGTCTTATATCACATTCTGCAACTGTTTTCAATTTTTCTGTAAGACTCATCCCAAAAAATTAAATCTTATTAGTGAATGTGACTTTTTGTAACAAATATCCATATTTTTCAGGTTCAGGACAGTTCTTACGCATCTGCATAACTTTGGAGCGTATGTTGCGAATGAAAGTTAGTGACAGCGAACGAAATTTGTATTTTTTTTTAATTTTACGAAATTTGATTCTTTTTTCAGTTTTTTGGTAGTGGGCATGATCTCCCCCAACGACCCACCACCCTCTTGGTATGATACATTATAGAAAATGCCTTGTTATTGCTACGGTTACTTGCCATACGTCATTTTAATCTATTTTTAGTATGCTTGTAATGAAGCATCTGGTGTTTTGAGTGGGGTCCGCCTTTAGCAAAACACAATTTAACTTTTTTCCCATTCATGTTCCACTGAAGTTGCAGCATCATCAGTCGTTTATTTTACATTATGGCTATTAAACATAAGGAATGTTCTTTACTGATTAAATACATATAAACATTAGTTTCTAAATCGTAATTACAGATTTTTGAAGAGCACATAAAATTGTGTATTCTTACTTTCTTACTAGATGGTGTACTTCTCTTGCAGTATCTCGTTTTTACAGCGACTGTTTTTCTTTACAGTTTGTCACCTGCAACTATATACAACTTAATGTAGGCAGAACATTTACGCAAAAGTTGCGGTTTCTAAACTGCTTTGGCTATGCCTGAGATTAATATTTCATGTGAAAGGTTTTGTGTGTGTGTGTGTGTGTGTGTGTGTGTGTGTGTATGGTGTGTGTGTGTGTGTGTGTGTGTGAGTGTGTGTGTGTGTGTGTGTGTGTGTGTGTGTGTGTGTGTGTGTGTGTACCTATTTACGTTGTGTTTCTCTTACGGTTTCTTTTTTCGTCATTTTCTTCATTGTCAAGTTCTATGTACTGAGTTGTCGCTGCCACTGTCACTGCTAAAGGCGGACCCCACTCAAAACGTATGTTATCGTTAAATCAAACACAGACAAAAGAGCTTCAACATCAAGATGAAGCATCTAGTTTCTAAGACTTGTTTTTGTACAAAAAGATGTAAATAATACAGATGGTTTCTGTGACACGTTGAGTGGCTTCAGTTCTTGGTATTCTTAGAGATTGGGGGACTGATATAAAAGCTGTGGCCATCTTGCTCCGTTCAGAGTTGATTCCACATAGTTGAAGAGATAGGATCTATACCGCTCAAGGAAGCTGTTTAGCAGCTCATGTTCAAGTACTCTGAGGGCTGTTGGGGTGATAATTGCTACATTTTTATGTCGCGCTGTGGTTCAGGGGGGGAGGGGGGGGACTCATTATTTTCACACAGCTATACAGTTATAATTTTTCCTCTGAAGTTCAATGGAACATGTAATTCTCGTGTACTGAGCTGATTCTTACCTAGAGTAATCTCATACCGAGTTGATGATGATGATGATGTTTGGTTTGTGGAGCTCTAAACTGCGCGGTCCTCAGCGCCCATACAAAGCCCCAATTTTTAAACATTCCATTTTCTTTTCACTATCCAATCTAGTCAGTCGCACAAATGACGAGGATGATGATGAAATGATCAGGATAACACAAACACCCAGTCCCCGGGCAGAGAAAATCCCCAACCCTGTCGGTAATCGAACCTGGGACCCTGTGATCCACAGGCAGGAACGCTAGGTCGAAGACCACGAGCTCGGACGTACCGAGTTGAGTTCCAATTTTGTCTGTCTAGTGAGTTCTCTGTTTTACCAGTGGTCGACACTTTCTATCATAACACTGAGTGGCTGGCAGACATACATTTACCACTCTCAATGTTGATATGAACAGAAAATAATTTTGGGATTTGAATTAGTGCAGCATACTACCTATTCGAAATAGGTAGTGAGTTTAAAAACCATTATATTGCAAGCTCGAGATATATTAAATCAGTTTAGCAACAGCTTAAAGACTAACCACCAGTACGTTATCCAGGTTTTCAAAAAGGTAAATGAATGTTTATTTGAACTGGATCTATTTACAGCCCAATGATCATTTGTTCTGAATTATACAGAGTTGTGACTTGGCAAGACAGCCAAGCCACTATGACCGGTAGCCGAAAGGCACGCGTTTAAGCTCACGCAGGCTGGCGTGAGGTCTGGAACGGTTAAAGGAGTTGAGTCTAGTAAAAATAATACGTAGCTGCTGGAATACTTAACTTTAATCCATAATTGGTGAACATCGGTCTGACGGTACATGCATCACAAGATAAATATCAAATGATAATGGCGCCTTGCTAGGTCGTAGCAAATGACGTAGCTGAAGGCTATGCTAACTATCGTCTCGGCAAATGAGAGCGTAATTTGTCAGTGAACCATCTATAGCAAAGTCGGCTGTACAACTGGGCCGAGTGCTAGGAAGCCTCTCTAGACCTGCCGTGTGGCGGTGCTCGGTCTGCAATCACTGATAGTGGCGACACGCGGGTCTGACGTATACTAACGGACCGCGGCCGATTTGAAGGCTACCACCTAGCAAGTGTGGTGTCTGGCGGTGACACCACATACAGTACATCAGCGTCAGTCAGTTGTTTTAATTTAAAAATGCACAATAAATGGTCATAGCGTAACACAACGACGACCGAGACGTATTTCAGAAAAATGGTTGAGTTACCGTTCATATTCGCTATACGTTACTGGTGTGAAATTAACAGGGAGTTACAAGTTTACTGAAGACCATTTGTGTTAACAATCTGGCATCTGGACATACAGAAGCAAGTTCAAAACAGAAGAGATGACGCAGTCTTGACCAAATAGCGGCGCCAGGACGAGATATCGGCACCTGAGGCGTTTAACTTCCGTCTGAGAGAATAACACGTGGGCTAGTGCTGCTGTTCTGTTTTGTTGTACCGTCGGCTGGCCTTTGGCCTCGGTAGTACTTCGGATTCCAAAACCTACGCAACAGAGCGGCGCTCATCAAGCGCCATTGTACCCACGAGGCCTGCCCACACGTGAGAACAATTAACGCGCGTCACCCGCCACCTAGCGTGACGTCAGCGGGGTGTTACCTCCCACACCCACCTGTGGTTGCCGGCCCACGCCAGCCGCGTCAGGGACAGCGTTAGGTATGTCTCGGGGCTAATTAAGATCTGCAGGCTACAACTGCGCGCTCAAATGGATTCTACACTAGTTGCGTGAGAGCTGAAATAGTCTGCGACCGCAGCAAGACATAGGTGGTATCTGCTACATGTTTCCTGCGCTAGTGAACCCATTACTTTGTATCTGCGAAACAGCTCTAATAAACCAAATTGGCCAACAGTAATGTAGCTCATCTTTTTGGAATACAGTTAACCCATTATTTGATTTTTGTCTTCCGCCATACTGACATCAAATGTGCATAGTATCATTCTGAATGATGCTATGATGGCAGGCTTTAGCTGGGCTACGTAGAAAGTTCAGTTCTTCTTCACGGAACATATCTCATAATGGACTCTCCTTTAACCGTATTTCCAGAAGTGGGATTGAAATTTGCCATGAAATAAGCAACTGTAAGTAACAGTTATGAATCAGCTGCTTCTGTTGTAACTGCTAGAAAATAGAATTAATACACTACTGGCCATTAAAATTGCTACACCACGAAAATGGCGTGGCACAGACGTGAAATTTAACCGAAAGGAAGAAGTTGCTGTGATACGCAAATGATTAGCTTTTCAGAGCATTCACACGAGGTTGGCGCCGGTGGCGACACCTACAACGTGCTGACATGACGAAAGTTCAAAAAATGGCTCTGAGCACTATGGGACTTAACATCGATGGTCATCAGTCCCCTAGAACTTAGAACTACTTAAACCTAACTAACCGAAGGACAGAACACAACACACAGTCATCACGAGGCAGAGAGAATCCCTGACCCCGCCGGGAATCGAACCCGGGAACCCGGGCGTGGGAAGCTAGAACGCTACCGCACGACCACGGGCTGCTGACGAAAGTTTCCAACCGATTTCTCATACACAAACAGCAGTTGACTGCCGTTGCCTGGTGAAACGTTGTTGTGATGCCTCATTTAAGGAGGAGAAATGCCAACCATCACGTTTCCGACTTTGATAAAAGTCGGATTGTAGCCTATCGCGACATTGCTGCTCGCGTTGGTCGAGATCCAATGACTGTTAGCAGAATATGGAGTCGGTGTGCTCAGGATGATAATACGGAACGCCGTGCTGGATCCCAACGGCCTCGTATCACTAGCAGTCGAGATGACAGGCATCTTATCCGCATGGCTGTAACGGATCGTGCAGCCACGTCTCGATCCCTGAGTCAACAGATGAGGGCGTTTGCAAGATAACAACCATCTTCACGACAGTTCGACGACGTTTGCAGCAGCATGGACTATCAGCTATGAGACCATGGCTGCGGTTACCCTTGACGCTGCAGCACAGACAGGAGGGTCTGCGATGGCGTACTCAACGACGGCTGCACGAATGGCAAAGCGTCATTTTTCCTATGAATCCAGGTTCTGTTTACAGAATCATGATGGTCGCATCCGTGTTTGGCGACATCGGGGTGAACGCACATTGGAAGCGTGTATTTGTCTTCGCCATACTGGCGTATCACCCGGCTTGATGGTGGGGTGCCATTGGTTACATGTCTCCGTCACCTCTTTTTCGCACTGACGGCACTTTGAACAGTGGACGTTACATTTCAGATGTGTCACGACACGTGGTTCTACCCTTCATTCGATTCCTGCGAAACCCTACATTTCAGCAGGATAATGCACGACCGCATGTTGCAGGTCCTGTACGGGCCTTTCTGTATACAGAAAGTGTTCGACTGCTGCCCTGGCCAGCACATTCTCCAGATCTCTCACTAACTGAACACGTCTGGTCAATGGTGGCCGAGCAACTGGCTCGTCACAGTAGGCCAGTCACTACTCTTGATGAACTGTGGTATCGTGTTGAAGCTGCATGGGCAGCTGTACCTGTAGACGCCATCCAAGCTCTGTTTGACTCAATGCCCAGGCGTATCAAGGCCGTTATTACGGCCAGAGGTGGTTGTTCTGGGTACTGATTTCTCAGGATCTATGCACCCAAATTGCGTGAAAATGTAATCACCTGTCAGTTGTAGTATAATATATTTGTCCAATGAATACCTGTTTATCATCTGCATTTCTTCTTGGTGTAGCAATTTTAATGGCCAGTAGTGTAGTAGATTTTATAGCGGGGTGCCAATCCCCTTGTTTCTGTCAGTTGTCTCTGTTTCATCATCGATTAAGCCAACATGTTATGATTGTTTATGACACTGGCTGTACTGATGGAATAACAGTATCTTTCAGACACATAGCAACCGCATTTATCACAATATAATGTCTTTTAGACATGCATAAAGGACACTGTATTCTAGTAAATGCAGATGCTGCCTCAATATACACACAGTCGCCATTAATTATATAATCACACCTGGCGGGGTTAAAATGACGATACAAAATAATAACAAAAAGGTCTTCCCACGCTCAGTTACTCGAATGTGGAAGCATTTGAATTGTGACTGGGTGACATGTGGAGGTCGGGAGCGACAATGGGGCGTCCTCGCATAGCCGAAGTGGTTAATGCGATCACTGATGATAGGCAGGAAATCCTGGTTCGAGTTGTGGTACAGCACGGATTTTCATTTTTCACAAGTAGCTGACGCAAATGTGTTCACAAAATGCGAATCTATTTCTTTATCTCCACAGCTGCATTCGTCAAAGACGGGGTATCTGTGTCCTCAAGGAACAGGGTCGAACTGACTTCTGCGTACATGCATTTCTGAAGAACATGGAATTGTAATAAATGCAGTTGCTGGATCCACATGGATACTGTAACCATTCGTGGTACGAGGCTTGCCCAGAAAGTAATGTACCGCATTTTTCTTCAACAATGCTTTATTGAACGTAATGAGAACTGTACACAAGAAAGAATGTTGCTTTATCTACACACCTTATTTCTCCGTGTAATTTCCATCCTGTTATGTGGCCTTCCTCCAGCGCGGATCAAGGGCGTGTATGCCCTGTCGGTACCAATTCTTGTCATGGTGCTTCACATTGTGAATCACCTCCTTATCGTCCTGAAAATGGCACCCTTTCATGGCCGAAACATGTGCAAGCTTGCTGCAACATATCAGGTATGACAGCCGTGGATGATCTCCCCGAAGGTGGAGCTCCGCTCAACCGGCTTGTGATGACCTCACCCTCCGTGCCGAGAGCCTAACTCTACTTCTGTCGACAGCAGACTTTTCACAAACATTTGTGAATATTCCCCACACTTTCTTTCTCTGCCGACAGAAATTCAATGACGTAATGTTGCTTGTAACGTACATCACCTACAGACGCCATATTGAAACTGCCCTGCAGCTATGCACTTACGCTATCTGTCGGAATAGACGGAAACTTGGCGCACTCACTCACAAGGGGAGGCCGCCAATTGTGAAATTCAGATTCGATTCATACTGCGCATAATAAAAGCTCACGGCCAAAGGTGTAATGTGAAACTTCCTGAATGAGATTTTCACTCTGCAGCGGAGTGTGCGCTGATATGAAACTTCCTGGCAGATTAAAACTGTGTGCCCGACCGAGACTCGAACTCGGGACCTTTGCCTTTCGCGGGCAAGTGCTCTACCAATGTAATGTGGCAAAGCGCCAAGATGCACTTCTCAGCCGTTGTCGAGAAAATCGACAGTTAAAAGAAACCGTTGCGGTGAAATACTCTCTACGATTAATAATTTCCTACAGTATTGTGGCGCAGCGGTAAGCGATCGGGTTCGTAATCCGAAGGTCGCTGGATCGAATCTCGCGCCATGCAACTTATTTTTTATTATTAGTTTTTTGTAATTTAATGAATTACTTATGCATGTTGGTGAAGGCGGATCGCTCTCCAATTGTACCGCCTCCATTTTTCCCTTTTTTTTTAACAGTGTGTATCAAAGCTCTCCCGTCCGCACTGATTTTCGACGATGTTATAAGTTGCGCTAGGGACCGCATCTACCTTCTTTCGAAGTTAGCACGCAACTACGCTGTTATGCGGCGGCTCGTTTCGGCCCATTCAACATCTGTCCTTCAAGTGTAACGAGCGAGTAACGGAGTTTATATTTTATACCTGCCACAGCAAATTTGTGTTCGCGGTGTCTCTATTCTAATTCGAACGTTTGACTTACGCTATACGTATTCGTTTCGGAATATCGTTTCTGCGTCTTCCGTTAACTATACGTGGATAACATTATGAAGATAATTAATAACATTTGTGAAATACAACTTTGTTTGCGGAAAACATAATGATGTTCGAAGTCATATATATATATATATATATATATATATATATATATATATATATATTTGAATTACAAAAAACAAATACTAAAAAAAAAAAAGTTGCACGGCGCGACATTCGATCCGGCGACCTTCGGATTACGAACCCGAGCGCTTACCGCTGCGCCACGACGCTGTAGAAAATTATAAAACGTAGAGAGTATAACACCGCAACGGTTTCTTTTAACTGTCGATTTTCTGGACAACGGCTGAGAAGTGCATCTTGGTGCTTTGCCAAATTACACCTCTGGCCATTAGCTTTTATAATGCGCAGTATGAATCGAATCTGAATTTCACAATTGGCGGCCTCCCCTTGTCAGTAGGCTTCAAATACTACGTACGGTACGTAACTTTTCGTATTCGTAACCTAATTTTCGGATTACTTTCTGGGCAACCATCGTATAATCACACATGGAGGGGTTCAAATGACGATACAAAATAATAATAAAAAGGTTTTCCTACAAACCTTATTCCATTCAAAGATAGAGATTGGTACAGCAACGAGTTTTGATCTTTATTTGTATCACAAGTAACGCCATTCGCCCGAGCAAAACTTCCACAGATTTTTAAAAATAAAAGGAAAATAAAAACTGTAATTGTACTAAATTGCAAGTCAAGGGGCATGGTTCTAATGTATGCTAACATTCTGCAACTTATTTAAGTCATTACAAAACGTTAAAACTCACAGAAGTCTGTCACAGCATTACGTATCAGCAGTTGGTAGTGCTGTTAGTGACAACATTGGCAACAAACCATCTAAAGGAAGAATAAGATACACTGAAACAAGACCAAGAGTATCAACTCACAAAGATAAAAACCTAGGATGAATATGCGAAGGCAAACATAAAAGCGAGGAAGGGGCACAGGCAAATAAAGGAACGGAAAACACAGAGCCACCAAGTGAAGCGCTGCATAGAGCCACACGTACATCGAATAAACTCGGCTATCAGGCGAGTAAACGGTGTAATAGATGTCCACAATGAAACTAGAGTGTAGAGGAAAACAATGTTGCTCCGCGCTGTTAGAGCAGCACAACAAAAGAGGATGCGAGTGTCGGTAAAACCTAAAATAATACAGGCATAAGACTATAATAACAAGGGGTTATAGACAATAAGTAAAACTGATTAAAATCACTTTAACTAAAATACGTAACACCGCATGGGATAAAAATTCAAAATTCTGGAAAATTATAGTAATCTTAGATTAAGAAACATAATAAAAGAAATGTTGCCATCAAACCAATAAAGGATCCCAAGAGGTTACAAATGGATATACATAAAATGTAACCAAAAAACTATATGGATTAAAGTAATAAGAGTATTAATATCTTGCTAGTACATTCTCAGAAATATAAAGGCAATGTGGGAGGAAGGTAAGAGGGATTTTCTAACAGGTATCATAAGGCAGTAAGCCGTGTGGTACTTACTCATCATTTGAAGCCCACCTTACTACCACTTAAAAGTAGATACATTTCTGTCTCCTCGAGTAAGTTCACTTGTTCCCTTTTTTTAATATTTAAATTATTTAAGGTCGGTAAATGGTGACGACTAGCTTTCAACTGTTCGGTAGATGCCGAATGGTGTATAACCTGACTTTTTTGCCCTATAAATGTTCGCGCAATCTCGTCTTGAACATACTACCCGTTTGGCCAATGTATGATGCATCACACTCACTGTAATTAATCATGTATACCCGACCACCGTATTTCCATTTCTGTACAGTTGTTTATTATGAATGTAACGTTTTCGCAGTTTATTAGACGATGAACGTACAATATTAATATCATAGTTTCGAAAGAGTTTGGTAATGTCGTAGGAAAGACTTCCTACGAAGGGGATTCTCACTAATTCGGAGATAGTGGTTGGAGGTGTAACTGGTATGTTCTCATTTAGCATCATCTTCTTTCTGTACAAACTGCCAATTACCTCCGGGCTATAGCCGTTACGAATGGCTATGTACTGTAGATTAGACATCTATTTCGCCATCGAGGTTGGAGTTGACGGCGGTAGACAAATCTGTTAGATCACAGCCTTAAAGCAAGAAAGTTTGCAACGGAACTGGTGACAAGCGCAAGCATGTATATCACCGTGTCGCTCGTAGTAGGTTTTCGATAAACATCAAACTTTGTACTACCCCTATTCAGTTGTAACTGACAATCTAATTCGTTAAGTACATTATATTTATCGATCGGCTCGTGGGGAATTCCATTTAGAGGTCCATTTTATTGAAGTCTTTTTCTAACACTTTGACCTCATTGCCTAACTTAGTTTAATTTTCACCGACACTAGCGCCTTCTGTTGTTGTACTGCCCCACTAGCGCGAGGCGATATGGTTTTCCTCTGTACTCTGGTTTCAATACGGCCATTTGTTAGACCATTTAGTCATCCAGTAACTATGTCCATTCGATGTACGTGTGGCTCCACGCTGCGCTTCACTTGACTTCTCTTTATTTTCCTTTATTTGCCTGCGCTCCTTCCTCCCCTTTATGGTGCCTCCATTCATGCATCTCCGGATTTTATCCTTGTAAGATAATACACTTGGTTTTGCTCCAGTGTCTCTCGTTCGACGGTTCTTCCTTTAGATGGTTTGTACCATCGTTGTGACCAACTGCCCCACAATCAGCTGATATGCATTCCTGTGACAGCCTTTGGCGTTTTTTAATGTGCTTATCTCAATCTTTAGAACAATTTCCAAAAGTTTAGGGCAGTCTAGAATTATGCCCCCACACTTGTACTTTCGTATAATTACATCTTTTCTTTTTCTTTTCTTTTAGAAAACCTGAGGAATTTTTAACTGGGTAAGTCGCGTTATTTGTAATGAAAATAATTTGCATCTGATACTGTCTCTTTATACAGGGTGTTACAAAAAGGCATGGCCAGACTTTCAGGAAACATTCCTCACACACAAATAAAGAAATGATATTATGTGGACATGTGTCCGGAAACGCTTAATTTCCATGTTAGAGCTCATTTTAGTTTCGTCAGTATGTACTGTACTTCCTCGATTCACCACCAGTTGGCCCAATTGAAGGAAGGTAATGTTGACTTCGGTGCTTGTGTTGACATGCGACTCATTGCTCTACACTACTAGCATCAAGCACATCAGTACGTAGCATCGTTAGTGTTCATCACGAACTTGGTTTTGCAGTCAGTGCAATGTTTACAAATGCGGAGTTGGCAGATGCCCATTTGATGTATGGATTAGCACGGGGCAATAGCCGTGGCGCGGTACGATTGTATTGAGGCAGATTTCCAGAACGAAGGTGTCCCGATAGGAAGACGTTCGAGGCAATTGATCGGCGTCTTAGGGATCACGGATTATTGCAGCCTATGACTCGCGAGTCTAGAACGAAGAGGACACCTGCAATGGACGAGGCAATTCTTCGTGCAGTTGACGATAACCCTCAATGTCAGCCTCAGAGAAGTTGCTGCTGTACAAGGTAACATTGACCACGTCACTGTATGGAGAGTGCTACGGGAGAACCAGTTGTTTCCGTACCACGTACAGCGTGTGCAGGCACTATCAGCAGCTGATTGGCCTCCACGGGTACACTTCTGCGAATGGTTCATCCAACAATGGGTCAATCCTCATTTCAGTGCAAATGTTCTCTTTACGGATGAGGCTTCATTCCAACGTGAACAAACTGCAAATTTTCACAATCAACATGTGTGGGCTGACGAGAATCCGCACGCAATTGTGCAATCACGTCATCAACACAGATTTTCTGTGAACGTTTGGGCAGGCATTGTTGGTGATGTCTTGATTGGGCCCCATGTTCTTCCACGTAAGCTCAATGGAGCACGTTATCATGGTTTCATACGGGATACTCCACCTGTGCTGCTAGAACATGTGCCTTTACAAGTACGACACGACATGTGGTTCATGCACGATGGAGTTCCTGCACATTTCAGTCGGAGTGTTCGTACGATTCTCAACAACAGATTCGGTGACCGATGGATTGGTAGAGGCGGACCAATTCCATGGCCTCCACGCTCTCCTGACCTCAACCCTCTTGACTATCATTCATGGGGGCATTTGAAAGCTCTTGTCTACACAATCCCGGTACCAAATGTAGAGACTCTTCATGCCCGTATTGTGGACGGCTGTGATACAATACGCCATTCTCCAGGGCTGCATCAGCGCATCAGCGATTCCATGCAGCCGAGGGTGGATGCATGTATCCTCGCTAACGGAGGACATTTTGAACATTTCCTGTAACAAAGTGTTTGAAGTCACGCTGGTACGTTCTGTTGCTGTGTGTTTCCATTCCATGATTAATGTGCTTTGAAGAGAAGTAATAAAATGAGCTCTAACATGGAAAGTAAGCGTTTCCGGACACATCGTCCACATAACATATTTTCTTTCTTTGTGTGTGAGCAATGTTTCCTGAAAGTTTGGCCGTACCTTTTTGTAAGACCCTGTATATTCGTTTCACAAATGATCTCGCATTTGGACTGTGACTGCGTGACATGTGGAGGTTTGGACAGACATTGGAGCCGCGCTCGTGTTGCCGAAGTGCATAAAGCGCCCGCTCATGACAAGCAAGAGATCCAGGTTCAAGTACCAGTGCGGCGCAAATTTTCGTTTGTCACAAGTAGCTAACGCTAATATGTATACACAATATGTGAATCCATCATTTCTTTATATGATTTCGTGACCCAGAGCATGTTCCGCCCATTACAGCTGGTGACGCCAATACTGCTGCAGTTCTCTAGCTGTGAACAGGAGAGAGCTGCCAGCACTGTGGCGCAACGTGCGAAAGTCCGCCGTTTCCCGTGGACATTCTGCTGTGGTGCATCGCAACAAGACGGACTGTAAGAAGCACCTGAATATCCGGTTGGTGGACGACAAGTAATAATAGGAGTGTGGGGTTCCGAAGTGTGGCAGCATCGGACGTTTGGTATTATCTTTGTGCTCAGAAGTCGGTTCGTTGCTGGTCTGGAGATCACAGACTGGGGCAGCGTCTTGGGTAACGTGTGTGTTTTGTAAACAGAAGCTTCCAAAAGCCAGTGCATTTTATTGTGAAGGCTGCCCACTATATGTGTGGCCTTACGCTTACTGGAAACAGCAGGCGCTATTGCCATGTACCGCATGTGGGTAATGGATCTATGTAGAGCTGCCCATATTCTTACACCGCTGTCAACGTGTTATCTGTGTATTTATAATGCTTCGTTATGAGCGCGTGGGTTATCAGTAGGTCAGGGAGTTGGGTTTTAATATACTATATTGTCTGTTCTTGTGCATTTTAATTATGTGGTATGGCTTAGTACGTAATTTAATGAGAATATATATATATATATATATATATATATATATATATATATATATATATATATATAATGTAAAAATGAAAGGATGAAAATGGGGAAGAAATATTTTTGTTATTTACTCTTTCAGTACGAACTTTGTTGTAGAACCACTTATTTACGTTGGTAATAAAAATTCATTTAGCCAGAATTAAGCACATTTAAAATTACGTGAACCTTAGCCACCCTCTCATGCTGATAAATTCAAACTAACTGATTAATAACATTTATGACTTTGAAAAACATTTAAATTAAATTTTTTAAGTACTTTGGCATTGGCACACATTTTCTAAATGCAGTGGTTTTTTAAATATTTACTGAATTCTACCCCGGCGTTAGCTATGGAACACAAGCATAAAATGGTTAAATATTGCCAAGCCGATCTGACCGTTTAATTATCATTGACAAAACACACTTCACTATACGTTTAAGTTATTTGATTTAGAAATTGAAAGAACCAACAGATTAAAAACTTCAACGTTAATTATCCGCCTATGAATGCACAAATGTAAAACCAGTAATAAATTCAGTCAGCCTCAGGATCGCTGTAAAAGAAAAATATTTCGTAATTCACTGCTAATTTTACCTCCTCCAGATTTACGGGTTTCGTTAATTTTATAACGGAACAATTTTTTAAATGTGCCACCGCTGCAAATCGTTCGGTCGCGGCACAGCCCAGCAACACCAACGATAATCGCTAAAAGTGCTGAAAATTCTTTAAAGAAATATTATAGATGACATTGACAAGCTAATTTACATTAGTAATACACAATTTTGATAAATTATAATGTATTTAGACCATAACAACAATTAAAATTACACACCTTTATAATTTCTCCTCTAATGGCGGCTAAAGATAGATACAGACAAAAGAAGTCTACTCATTCATATAATGCTGCGTCACAGGTTCCTCTCTCTCTCAGCTCTCGAAGAAGACGACAAAGAATGTACATTATGTAGTGCTATTTATATTGTTGCTGATTCTGAATGTCTCTTTGTAATCTTACAACATTATTTTCCTCTGTGGCTATATTTTACATTTTTTCATCGCAGATATTAACATATTTCGTAATTACATTATGAGTATAGAAATATTACAATCGTAAATACATCGAGAATATTATTACAGAAAATATTACAATAATAACCAACGTCCTTTATACAAAATTAAATAATATTTTTTGTTAAACAATTACAGTACATACGAATTGCTTCATAGCGGCGTACATAGTACAATTAAATGTCATTTCATTTTATTAATAGTGTGTGTGTGCTGCCAGGGAACGTTACAGTAATGATTCTCTTACTTTGAGTACTGCTGATTTTGTCTTTTATTCTTTAGATCAAGTTCTCCAACTTAATTAGTCTAGGATTCGGTATAGTTATTTTGCCCTGATTAGGCAAGCCATTAATGCCGACATCAAATTTTAACTTGTAACTGATATTCTTGTGCGCAAGATAAAGATTTCAGTTAATGGCCTATATTTACTGAAACCTGTATTGCTTCTTGTAAAGAGCTTTAGGTAATTTGCTTGCAAATAAACTTTCTTTCTGCTAGAATGGTATACGGCTGGCAACCCCCAGTCGCTTCCACTCCTCAGCCAGTTCTGTTGTTAACCCAAAATTTATCAATTGGTGGCAGAGCATGGTTGAGGCTTGCGAAGCTGTGTAGCTATTGTGTAGTATATGTATTGGTTCCATTAATCTCCACTATTGTGCTGTGTGAGTATCGCTGTCTAGGACATATCAGGTGTGGGTTGGCTGTGCAAGAATGAACTAAGCTATGAAGTTGCTATTTGTGGTCAGTCCCCGGAAGTCATGGTGCCCAACCTGACCCAATAGCTCTGTCAGATGCGAGGAAAGACAGTTCAGGATACTTTCTGAGGAAAAATCTGAGGAAAAACATGACATAGGTACTTCCATGCAACAGTTCAGTTAACCTTAGGAAAGACTCACTCTTTTTTTCAACTTTTGAAAGAGGTTGTTTGTTTTCCAGCGCTAGTAGATTGCAGGATAAAATAAAGCATTATGCTAATTTTTTGGTGGGCTTGAAATGTCCATCCATAGAAGGGGAAAGCAGTGATGTGGTGGAATGTCTTCAAGCAAAACCGATGCAAAGAGAATTAACTTGAAAGGACATGTCGGTAGTGTTGGCGCATGATAGTATTGTCACAGTAAACGTAGGGCCGGACGGCGAAGATTCCCATGCATAAAAACTAGTTGATACTGGCCAGTGAGACGAGCAATATCCATTTCTTTTTTGTGTTGGAAGTTGCAGCATCTACTTTAAACTGGTTTGCTGTGGCCTGCCACAAACTCTACTCCTATGTTAACCTTTTGAGCTGAGATTAGCACCTACAATCTACAACCTCAATTATCTGCTGGATGTATGTCATTCTTTAGGTTCCTCTGCATTTTTACCCTCTACAGCTCTGTAGGAACAATGAAATATAGACAAGTGTTTTTGATTGATACTTTTCCTGATACTGATGAAGCACCAGATTCTTAGAGACAAATCTCGAGAATATTGGTAGGTAAATTTTCTGTTATAACTTTAGTTGTAGAGGGAGATATAAACTTGACGAGTGTAGAACGAGTGGCACAGAAAACGGTGGGAGTAGAAAATGGATGGCAGTTTTGTAGGCGTCAGATGTTAGCAAAATTCCACTCAACTTTGTTAAACAGTATAACAACTCAGGGTGCACATCCTGAAAGGGATCTCTTAGCCCACTTTCATAGTAATTAATGTTCATGTTATGTTTTCTCTATCTCTCGCTATCTGTTTGTAAAACTAGCTGACCTCTAGGAGTGAAAAGAGTTTTCTTTCTTTCTTTGTTATCTCTCTGTTAAAGTGTTAAAGGTATCTGCATTATTTCATTTATCTTAATCCCGTGTGTGAACCTGAATGCACGATAATTTGAGTTGCACGTATTTTTTTTTTTTTTTTTTACTTACTAGTAAGTGTACAGAGAAGTTAAGAGCACCAGCATGGCAAGTGTCGTGGTCAGCATGGTCCAGCGAAGTTGAGGATGTAGCAAGTGTCTTTAGGATACTCCTCCGCCATAAAAGCTTTAAGCGGGCTAGCTAACGGTAGAAGGTTTGAGCGACACACTTGGCGTGTATATTACGTATGGCAGATTAGTTTGTTATTCACGTTGCAATGTGTACAGCGAAGATATTAAAATTTACAAATGACAGCGCACAGCAATCATTCTTCCTTTTTTAGATGTTTTATTTCGCAAATCTACATTTCGGCCAGTGCGTAGCCATTATCAATGCATTATTTCGTAATATCAGTGCATGTCAGTTCCCTATTGCTCGAGCGTCTGTCACTGTTCTTTCAAGACCAAGGTTATCTACTTCCTTTCAAGACTAGTCTTGAAAGAACTGTGACAGACGCCTGAACAACAGAGAACTGACATGCACTGATACTACGAAATAATGCATTGATAATGGTTACGCACTAGCCGAAATCTAGATTTGCCAAACAAAACCTCCAAAAAAGGAAGAATGATTGCTAAGCTCTATCATTGGTAAATCATATGACAGTCAATGAATGCAGCTACGTTCCTAATGGAAGGTAACCTGATGAAGGTATTAGAATCTTACTCAAGCGAGTTCATGCTCTGATTAACATTGCGTTTTTCAGTGCTAGAGCGCAAACAGAGGTTTAATTTGTTAATGCGTATGGTAATGCTTTTACGTCAGTTCTTGTAATTTTCGGGAGTGCTTTGTATCCAGGCTGAGCAGTCGTATAATCGAGCACACGAAGGAATCGTGGTTTTGTTTAATCTTCTTCAAACTAAATTCATACTCATTATCCACAGAAATCTTAAAGAAAGTAAATGCACTTAACATGAGATCGAAATTCATGGTATTTTCCTGAGTTAGGAGCTTAGAAAGTTGTTACTTTGCGTCGACCTCATATTAACCAGAGGAGTGTTCGAGACACGTTGAATGCACTTAAATCATTAATAAGTGGTTCAGTTATTTAATGTGTATGTAAACTTCTATTCTTCCTTATCTTTCAGGCAAAATACTTAGCCTTTTCCTGCCCATCTTTAGCCACACACCAAGCAGAAAGTTGTACACACCTGTAACCTTGCCAAATGAGTAGAACTGAACTTTCTCAATCTATCTAATACCTACACGTATGGCCAATTTTTATGCATTTATTTAATCTGGAATTTAAGTTTTTCGTGGTTCACTTAGGTTTTGTCCGCCGGCAGTATGTGGGAGCCTATAAAGTTGCTAAATTAGTACAACTCAATTTCCTAAATTTATCTAATACCTACATGCTTCATCGTTTTATTTTGTAGTTCTTGATTTAATCAATTGCATTGAGGATTTTAAGCATCATTCGTAGGAACATAGTTCTGCCTCTTTGTCAAATATACTACAGTTTTTGCTTGTTCAAGAACACCAGAAGATAAATATTTTGTGCAGTTTGTCAAATCGTTTCATGTATGAGTGCTACCCTTTTATATACCACCAGTCTGTGCTGCCACGTAGCCATCCTCAATCCTTTGATACATATTGCACTCTTGAGAATCATTCACGTATAGAGAAGTGCAATCCCTCTCTATAAATGCTGTATGGATTATTTCCTCAGATTTGGGGAACAGTTTCACTTGTTACACTGTTTCTACGCTATGTTTAACGATATCTCCTCAGTTATTGTTCAGTAAATCCCACGTGGAAGTTCTCAGCAGTCTACGACTACTATTTCGTGAACCCCTACCAAATCCCCACCCACACTAATTAATTACAATGTTTGCTTGTGGTCTGAATTAGACCTTCGTCTCGTGAATACCATTTGGTCGTGATCTAGTTAAGAGATTATGAATGTTGCTGTTAGGTATTAATCAAATCACTATCCATTGGCAGACAATAGTCAAATTAGATAAACATTCATCTCATGGCCGTAGTCAGATTGACGTTCCCCACACCCTTTTCCATTTCTCACTGGGAGTTGACACACATCCCACATAGTAGCACTATTAAATAGCAACGTTATATTTATTTTGCTTCTCCTTTCCAGGATTTTATTCTTCTTATCGATGGGTAACAAATATATAGTACTTTTTACACTGGCATACTCTGGTTAGTAGTTACAAACCAGGCATTATAAAAAAAATGGTTCAAATGGCTCTGAGCACTATGGGACTCAACATCTTAGGTCATAAGTCCCCTAGAACTTAGAACTACTTAAACCTAAGTAACCTAAGGACATCACACACACCCATGCCCGAGGCAGGATTCGAACCTGCGACCGTAGCAGTCCCGCGGTTCCGGACTGCAGCGCCAGAACCGCTAGACCACCGCGGCCGGCAGGCATTATAATCTTGTGATAAATAGTCAGATATATACATATATGGGTGTGCATACAATGTACAGTGAGTAATTCCTTTTCAGGTGTTAAATCATTTTGTTGGTTTGCTTGGTTTTTGAGCAGTATTGTGTCCAAACGCTTTTATGTTCTGACATTCTTGGGTAATTGTGTAAAATTTTTGTAACTGAGGGAAATGCTTTTGAAAGGAAGAACGTATTCTAAAGTATCCTGACCGTTTTTTTTTTCTTTTTTTCCATTTGTGAGTAAGATTGAGTGTACATTTTGAGGGTGGATCTGCATAAGGGTGTTTGCTCAAGTTTTAATAATATCTTGTTCCGATTCAGTGGATGGTAATTATTAACTGATAACACAAAATTTTTCGAGATACCTTTTCGTCATAGCTCGAAGACATTAGATGTATCCACAGCGTGACTTCAAGACTCTGACCATGAGCGAAAACGTCGTTCAAAACTTTCTTAGTTACTCGAGTTTCCCATGAGAGATTAAGTCGTGTTATACATTTCGAAACGTTTGCTTCTCCACGATATAGGGGATAGTGTTGTACGTAGGAATGTTTTGTTAGTCTTTCGCCTCTATCCAGTCAGTAATAAAATCTTAACACTCATTCTAATGCCATTATGAAATGATAGCTTCAATTTTTTGTGTTCTGCAATCTTGCTCAGAAATACCAAAAATTACTCCTAAAAAGTAATGTTTTTCCAAATGAGAAAGAGTTTTCCAAGGCACAACATGGATACCCACATGGAAACAAATGGTCATGCGCCTAAGAACAAATACTCTACTGAAATTTAAAGGGGTTGCAGTCGAGAAAATCTTGTCAATACTGTATTTAACATTTAGTAGCATTCTTCCTCTGCCACATACCAGTAATCATTAAGTGAAATCAAATTAAGCATTATTAAGTATTAAATAAACTTTGAAATACAAGTTATTGCAGACTAACACAGATTCCCATTTTTAAGACAGGTAAAATTTATCCATTGAAGACATAAAGTCTGTATATGAGTCCGATATCATTATATTTTTAGCACTTTTATTTTCGCAAGTCCGTCTTGATCACATAGATTTCGGTTTCGGCTTATCGTCATCTTCAAATCTGTTGTAAATATAAATACTGTGTAAGCTTACACAATTTCTTTACACTTTATAACCAGTTTCGGCATACCGCCATCTTCAGATCTGTTGTACATATAAATATTGTGTAAGCTTACACAATACTTATATTTACAAGAGATGTGAAGATGGTGATAAGCCGAAACCGGTCATAAAGTGTATAGAAATGTATGTGATCATGTCATTCTGTCTACACAGCACTTAAAAGATGTTGAATTGAAAATACACTGATGAAAAAAGTCAGAATGCGAAGAAGGATTTGTGGGACATAAACGAAAATTCGTAGACGTGTTTTGTAATATTAGTATCTCTTTCGATCGCTTAAAAAAACTTACATTCGATAATCTAACCATGCAGGCTCATAAAAGCCAAACAATTTGTGTAAAAATTTCTTAGATCGTCGCTGAGCAGCGACCACCTGATATTCCAAAGAATACCTTACGCGCCACGGCGCAGAATACGAATTGTTCATAGACTGTATCGACAGAGATATTTTGAGTTTCCTATTTTTTGACAGCTGAGGAATTGTAATTCTCTTCTTTTACCACAGTCGTGACATTTTCTAAAGACGGCGGACGCGTATAAATGGTTCAAATGGCTCTGAGCACTATGGGACTTAACTTCTGCGGTCATCGGTCCCCTAGTACTTAGAACTACTTAAACCTAACTAACCTAAGGATATCACACACATCCATGCCCGAGGCAAGATTCGAACCTGCGACCGTAGCGGTCGCGCGGTTCCAGACTGTAGCTCCTAGAACTGCTCGGCCACTCTGGCCGGCGAGGACGCGTATATGGCGTGGTCCGCAATCACTAATTAGTTATTATAAAATACAGGGCGTTTCAAAAAGAAAGAGCAGATTTCAAACATTTATTTCTCAAAAACTACAAATGATAGAAACACAATTCCAACGGTCCTTCACTCAATATGAGTACCAAATGTTACACAACAAATATCAAAACTGTACCTCAATATGAGCACCATTTGTTACACGACAAATATCAAACCGGTATCTCATTTCTTGCCACACACGACGCAACTGGTCTTTAGTTACCGAATTCACGGCCGCAACAATTCGATGTCGTACCTCTTGAAGAGTAGCGGGCATAGGTGGGACATAAACACAGTCCTTTATGTACCCCCACAAATAAAAATCGCAGGGAGTAAGGTCTGGTGACCTGGGAGGCCACAGACGATGACATTGATCTTGTGCTCCTGCTCTTCCAATCCACCGTCCTGGAATGGTGTTATTTAGGTACCGTCGTACAGGTTCAGAGAAGTGTGGTGGGGCGCCATCTTGCATGAAGATGAAGTGATTTGAATCTTCCTGAAGTTGAGGAAATAGCCAGTTTCCTAACATGTCCAGGTAAATGGTTCCTGTGATAGTTTTCTCCATGAAAAAGAAAGGTCCATAAACTTTGTTTACCGAAATTGCACAAAAGACGTTAACCTTTGGTGAGTCTCTTTCATGTTGAATAACGTCCCTCGGAGTTTCACTCGCCCAAATTCGTACGTTATGCCGATTAACTTTACCAGAAATGTGAAACGTTGATTCATCTGAAAAAATTAATCGTTCGGCAAAATTGTCCTCTTCCATGTCCTGTAGAATTGCAGTTGAAAATTCGAACCTTTTGTTGTGGTCGTCAGGACGCAATGCTTGCAATAACTGCAGTTTGTACGGCTTCATGTGCAGACGGTTACTCAGAACGCGCCATACCGTTGTTTTAGACATGTTTAGTTCGTGACTTGCCCGTGCCGTGGATTTTCTAGGGCTCCTTTCGTAAGCTGCACGGACACGCTCGACATTTTCATCCGATGTGCGTGGACGACCCGTGCTTTTTCGCTTGCAGATGCAACCATCTTCTACGAATCTGTGATGCCACTCATAAATTTGCTTATGACGAGGCGGCTGTTTGTTGAATTGACGGCGGAATGCACGTTGCACACCAACAATGGACTCTAACTTTGCAAATTGCAGCACACAAAATGATCGTTCCTGTGGTGTCGTCGCCATTTTCCTACAAACAAACGCCAGCGCCACTGCGGATTTGCATGGAACTTCTGCGCGGACCATTGAAAAACTTTGAACCTTTCTCTGACAAGAAACGTTTGAATTGTGTTTCTATCATTTGTAGTTTTTGAGAAATAAATGTTTGAAATCTGCTCTTTCTTGCTATGTAAGAATTTATGTAAGAATTTATGTGTGCAGCTAAGATGAAATGTCGAAAATGTTAAAGGACTTTATTTAAAGAAACAGCCAGCAAGATATAAAATGGAAATGTACGGAGCCTATTGTTAGTAGTACTGACTAAGGTAATTAAATTGGTTATTGTGCTCTCAAATGCCGCAGTGCCTGCTTATTACTTAAAGTATGTCTATGCTATCCACCTCCTATTAATAGCAACAGAAATAATGGTGGTTTTTATAGTTTTCGTACAGCTACCAGGGACCAACTGCATGTCGGCAAACGTCGTAGTTAAGGCAGAAGGCGCATTGCTATTTACCTTGTTTGTGATTTAAATCTAACTTCTTTTAATGTGTGGCGTAGTATAGCAAAGAAAATTTTCAGCTCTGTCTGGTTTCTTAGGTTTCTCTGTTCGTAGTTGCTATGTCTCATAACCGGTCGTGATCGAACATGATCACGACACAAATAAATTAAGTGGCAATGCGAACTCTGTTCTTAATCTTGAGAACGCTATGCCTTCTGCAAACGATTTCAGGTGACATATAAACTATCACATACAGTTCCTAAGTTTTTGAATTGTCTGTGCTCTTCCCGCCAAGAAGTGGTGAAAAACTGACAACAGATTTCTGAATCTTCACAAGAGAATAATAATTTAATAAAAATATAAAAATTTATTTTAAAAGGAAAAACACCACGGTTTCTACATCTGAAAGATTATGTCTACCCCAATCCCGCGCCAGTCGCGTAAGAGTAGCGCTAGTAGGGCCACGATGAGGATGCAGATCTGAGGCGGTCGTGACCGTCAATTACCCCTGAGACTGGACGTGGTGAGTGGATGCTAGTCAAGAATGCGTATAAGTTGACAAAGACACGATTATTATCAACATCTCACTGAATATGAACGAGGTCGTGTAATAGGGCTACAAGAAGCTGGATGTTCCTTCTGCAATATTGCACAAAGACGTGGAAGGAATGTAGACACTGTACATGACTGTTGGCAGCTATGGTCACGGGAATGTACGGCACAAGAAGACAGACCTCCGAAGGGGCACATGGCATTACCGAGAGGGACTACCACGTGTTCGACGTATGGCTCTGCCTCATCTTACTGCACCTGCCGCAGCAATCTGACAAGGGGAGGCCGCCAATTGTGAAATTCAGATTCGATTCATACTGCACATAATAAAAGTTCATGGCCAGAGGTGTAATGTGGCAAAGCACCAAGATGCACTTCTCAGCCGTTGTCGAGAAAATCGAGAGTTAAAAGAAACCGTTGCGGTGAAATACTCTCTACGATTAATAGTTTTCCACAGCGTCGTGGGGCAAGAGTAAGTTGTTTTTTGTAATTCAAATATATATATATATATATATATATATATATATATATATATATATCGTGGGGTCTCTATTCTAATTCGAACGTTTGACTTACGCTATACGTATTCGTTTCGGAATATCGTTTCTACGTCTTCCGTTAACTATACGTGGTGAACATTATGAAGACAATAAGACAATTAATAACATTTGAGAAATACAACTTTGTTTGCGGAAAGCATAATCATGTTCGAAGTCGCCACTTTTTCCACGACAAACAACTTTCAACAACTTATTATATGCATAATTGTTGCAATTGATTGCCGGGAATTTTATATATATATATATATATATATATATATATATATATATATATATATATATATACATATATATATACATATATATATATATATATATAATTTGAATTACAAAAAACAAATACTAATAAAAAAATTGCGTGGCCCGAGATTCGATCCGGCGACCGGATTACGAACCCGAGCGCTCACCACTGCGGCACGACGCTGTGGAAAACTATTAATCGTAGAGAGTATTTCACCGCAACGGTTTCTTTTAACTGTCGATTTTCTCGACAACGGCTGAGAGGTGCTTCTTGGTGCATTACCACATTACACCTCTGGCCATGAGCTTTCATTATGCGCAGTATGAATCGAATCTGAATTTCACAATTGGCGGCCTCCCCTTGTGACCAGCGGTGCCACCACAATCATTCGAAGAACTTGCACAAATCGGTTACTTGGAGGACAACTCCGAGCCAGACGCCCGGGTACCCTAAACCACCGTCATTTGCAAGTTCGGAAGTGTCAAGCGAGAGCTTATTAGCGGCCTGGGTGGAGATCATCTGTGTTTTCTGATGAAAGTTGGTTCTGCCTCGGTGCCGGCAATGACCGTGTGTTGGTTTGGAGGAGGCCAGTTCTGGACCTGCATCCTACTTGTCTGAGTGCTAGACGCACTGGACCTACACCTGGAGTTGTAGTCTGAGTATGAGAGCAGAACAGCTCTCGTGGTTACCCCAGGCATCCTGATGCAAATTTGTACGCCATTCTGGTCGTACGACCTTTTGTGCCGCCATTCATGAACAACATTCCTCAGGGTGTTTGCCAACAGGATAACATACCGCTGTTGTAAGTCAACATGCGCTACAGAGTCCCGACATGTTTCCTTGGCCTGATCTATCATCATATTGGTCTCCAATCGAGGATATATGGGACATCTTCGAACGACAACTCCAACGTCATCACAACCAGTATTAACCGTCCTTGTACTGACCGACCGAGTGCAAGAGGCATGGAACTCCATCACACAAACTGATATTTGGCACCTGTACATCACAATGTATCTGCGGTGTCACCGGTAGACACCACACTTTCTAGGTGGTAGCCTTTAAATCGGCCGCGGTCCGTTAGTATACGTCGGACCCGCGTGTCGCCACTATCAGTGACTGCAGACCGAGCGCCGCCACACGGCAGGTATAGTCTAGAGAGACTTACTACCACTCGCCCCAGTTGTGCAGCCGACTTTGCTAGCGATGGTTCACTGTCTACATACGCTCTGATTTGCGGAGACGACAGTTTAGCATAGCCTTCAGCTACGTCATTTGCTACGACCTGGCAAGGCGCCATTTTCCGTTACTATAATTACTATCTTCAAGAATGTATTGTGAACAGATAATATTGTGAATCGTGTACCGTCAAGAGCGACGTTCATCATTAATGGATTAACGTTACGTATCAAATTAATTATGTCCGCTTTCTGAATTCTCATTCCTTGTCATGTTCCGGACCTCACGTCAGTATAGTTCTTCCCCCCTCACGCCAGCCTGCGTGAGCCTAAACGCGTGCATTTCGGCCTCCACTCGTAACATGGTGTTGGCTCTTCTGTTAACACAAAAGTATCTACATTTGCATTCCTGCATTCAACATTATTGCTGATACTGTTTGCCGGTCGGAGTGGCCGAGCGGTTCTAGGCAATACAGTCTGGAACAGAGCGACCGCTACGGTCGCAGGTTCGAATCCTGCCTGGGGCATGGATGTGTGTGATGTCCTTAGGTTAGTTAGGTTAAAGTAGTTCTAAGCTCTAGGGGACTGATGACCTCAGAAGTTAAGTCCCATGGTGCTCAGAGCCATTTGAACCATTTTTTTGTTATACTGTTTATTAACGTACTAGTATTTCACATTTGGAATGGCTTATCTCGAGCCAACATTAGCCTGTGATCTTGCAAGGTTAATCACTTAAGTACGTTAGCTAGACAAATGTATTCCCGAACTTTCATTATTCTACATTAAATATTTTTTGGTGGTGCGATGTTTTCCGTCAGTGTATTTACAAATGCTGCATGAAACGCAGTCTCTGTCAACAAGGAGAACAGTGGAAAGTACCCAATACTGCATTTGGCGTTATCTTGTGTGCATTCCTTATGTGATTCGAGAGTCAATCGCTATGTACCTTGTATTCCTTGGTACACTGTCCCGAAGGTACAACACTCTTCCCTGCTCGTATTTATCGTCTTAAAATTGGAAACTCACTTAGGGCTTTAAATTACTTAGAATTTTGCCTATATAGCTAAGTGGTCAGCGTATCTGACTGCTATATGTGGGCCCATGATTAGATTCCCAATATTTCCTAGAAGTTTTCGTTGCTTGTAGGACTGTAATGGGATCTACTCAGTCACGTTATGATAGCTGAAGAGCTGCTTTCAGTTTACGTTCCAATGACTGGCTAGCTCACTAGGACTGGGAGAGTGGTGGCTGTTTCCATGCCCCTCCATACCGCATCTGAGTGACGTCATTACCAGAGGATGGCACCGCGACCGGACGGTACCACTAGACAGATGTCTAGCTTTAGCTAGTGTAACTCATGTCGTCCGTTACGCAGCAAGTTAAGGAAATAAAATAGCACAAAATAGTGGCATTAGTCAGAATTGCAAATATTTTGAGAGCAAGTCTTCCACTTCAACAGAGTGTGAGTTGTGACGAACATTTTGTGACCGCTACGGTTGCAGGTTCGAATCTTGCCTCGGGCATGGATATGTGTGTGATGTCCTTAGGTTAGGTAGGTTTAAGTAGTTCTAAGTTCTAGGGGACTGATGAGCTCCCATAGTGCTCAGAACCATTTGAACCATTTTCTAAGAGTTCGGTACACTGGTTTGACATGTATCACCTGCTTACGGGTATTAGCTTTCTGCTGATGATTGAGTAAGATACGTAATTTGTAACATTACCAAGTTACCAGCATAGAATATGATTTCGTCCCTGAATCGAAAGACGTACTGCTCAACACAAAAACAATAAATAAAGTAAACAATGCAGTCACCAGACACATCTGCATCTGGAGTAAATTAACTATACGTCATAATAAAGCTGTGACTCAAGAAAATATAGTGGTGGCTTAAAAGGGAAACAAACAATTTCCACTCCACATAACTTTACAATAAATAACTAGGTTCATGTTGCCCATACAACGAAACAACCACTTAGATTAACAACCAAATTCCACTTTTTAGAAAACGTACCCAGCGCGTTCACTCTTTCCTGTAACTGTAAAAGAACATCGTACGCCACTGCCATGCAATAAAAAAATCACGTATTCTACAAATTCGTGACGACTTGCTTTACGCTATTTTTACATGTAAGGAACGATGACTAGCTCCATAGAATTTTAAAACAGTAGTATCGCAACAACGGTACTGCATTGTGGTTCTTGACAAGCAATGAAACATATCTGCGTCCACAATAACACACCAACCTTCGTAATAAAAAGAGCAGCACCTGTCTGATTGCGATCGTTGTTGGCAGGCAGGTAGATGGTACTACGAATATGAAACGATTACACTTTCAGCTATGAAGGATCATAAAGCATTGCACTACACTCCACAAAAATGTACACGTTAGTGCGGTGTCGGGCCAACATGGTTGTGAATGCAAGCGTCCAGATGTCACGGCATCGAGGTCCATAGGTGCTGGATGTAGTCTTGTGATCATCAAATGACGCTTGCACTTGAGCAAGCAGATCCCACGGGTTGATGATGGAGGTGGAGTCGTGATGTCCGTCTCCATGGCACTCCACACATTCTCGATCTGCGGAAGATGAGGCGATAGCGCTGGCCATGGCAGAATGTCCAGAACCGCAACGGGCAGCGGTATTAGGACGAGAGTTATTTACACCTAAAACTACATACATATTCCGCAAGCCACCGTTCTGCGTATGGCGGAGGATGCCACGTACACTTATAGTTATTTTCTTCACTGTTCCATTCGCAAATAGACCGAAGGGAAAGAAACGACTATATGTAAGCTTCTATAAGACCTATAGTTTCTCTCATCTTATCTTTGTGGTTCTTACGCGAAATGTACGTTGGTGGCAGTAGAATTGACCTGCAGTAGACATGAAATGCCGGTTCTCTACATTATCTTAATACCGCCTCGCGAAAAGAACATCTTCTCTACAGGGATTCCCATTTGAGTTTACGAAGCATTTCCGTAATACTTGCATGGTGATGGGATCTACCGGTAACAAATTCGGCATCATGCTTCTGAATTGCTTCGATGTCTGTCTTTTAGCCGACCTCATGGAGACCCCAAACACTCGAGTAATACTCAAGAATGGGTTGCCTAACAGGTTTTTTTCCTTATTTTATGAGGCCTGCCAGGAATTTCTCTCCTATAGCAAACTTTCAAACTTTGCACCTCACATCCTCAATTATTATTTGTTGGGTATATTCTAGTTACAGTCTTCCTCTACATTTTTTAACCCTCCAATACCGTGGAAGCTATTCCCTGATATCTTAACAGATGTTTCATCGTCACGTCCCTTCGTCTTGTCATTGTTTCCCATATATCCGTTTCCTCGCCCATACTGTGGAGAACTTACTCCTTACCTTATCAGTCCATCTAATTGTCAACATTCTTCTGTAGCAGCACATTTTAAGTGCTTCGATTCTCCAGTTTTCTAACAGTTCATGTTTCGCTACCATACAACTCTGTGCTCCAAACGCACATTCTCAGAAATTTCTTCCACAAATTAAGAACCTATTTTTGATACTAGCAGATTTCTCTTGGTCAGATTCCCGTTTCCTCATGTGCTGTCGTCTTTCTTCAGTTTACTCTCAATTTATATTATGTGCTCATTAGAACGTTCATTCCATTCAACATATCCTGCAATACTTCTGAAAGTTAACCCGAATTGCCGATTGTATAAAATGATTCAGAATATATGCAAAATTTAGTTTACTGCCAGCATTTATTTTACCAAAACAAAGACAGACATAAATTATGCGTAACACGTTATGATTGAATACTGTAAACAACTAACAGGTGGTTTAAGACTACAATGGACAAGAATCCTAGGTGGCAGAAGTGAGTCAAGTATTCTGGTCCTAAAGATGTCGATGACGGAATCTGAATTGATCTGATGCTGATCAGACTTTGATTGATTAAATTTACTGTGGTTTCACTACATATGAGCCGTTGAGGGCAAGTGACCGGAGCAGTATGTTACCCAGTTTACTTCGTGTGGCGATGAAACTTGCAGCTGGCGAGATGGGTGCAGCAGACGTGAGACGTGAGGCGGCACCTTTGAATCGAACACGGCCATGAAAGAAATGCAAAAGTCTCACGGTCTAGCGATCAGGCAGACGGATCGCAATTTATTATCTACCAGTGCCCTGAAATAACGGTAGATTTCAATGTGTTACACACCCGTTCGCTGGTCATACCAAGGACCAATTTGGCTAACTTATACGACAGCGCACACAAGATACCAAACGTCAATACTGGTAAACCAAAAACAAATAAGTGTGCTCTCAGCAAACGAGTAGTCCGAGATGTTTGAAGTCACACTGTCAGTACAGTAAGAACTTCAACACAGGTTCTCTGGTCTGACTACTCGCAAGTGAAGTCAGTCTCAGGACAGGTCCCAAGCATTAACCACATATGCCAGAGCATTGACGAGAAGATGCTTCCAGACTCAAGTCCATCACCCAAGTGCCTCGCACCTCTTCAGAAAAAAATCCGTTTTCCCGCAAAGTGCACGGACGACACCGCCTTCACGACGTCTTGAGGCAATGATACGACTGTAGAGGCGCTAGATCTGCCCTCCCACACGACAGCACAAACTCATGTCGAATCAGGGCAAGAGTTACGAAACCTGCGTTAGGAAACTGCCAATTATTGGCTTTTTCAAGTTTTCACAGAGGGGGAAGATGTTTTTCTCCGCAGTCACGTCACTTCCCACAACAATAAGCGAACAGATAGAGTCTTATAGGTCTTTTTCTAAATCACCTGTGCCTTGGAGCTTGTTAGTCCTAGCTATGAGGTGTAATAAAGATTCTATAGCTAAACGTTTCTCAGATGCCGAAGTTTCTTATACAAGCAAGGTGGCCGATGGAAGTGGGTCACAGGCCTATTTGCAGTAACGGCGAACTCAAAAACTTGTGAACTTTTATTCCATGTGGCTCTGCACACAGTGCCTGGTTTACAACCCCACTGTGTAAATGCATCCCTTCAGTCCATCGCCCACAGCCAAACTTTCGGCTGGTGCCAATGCAGGTATCGCGGCATTGCTGTGCTGGAAACCTGTCTCGAGGATGGGCTGCTTTGACTGCCTGTACAGCTGTGGGCCTGTCCGCCAAGATTTGCTGAGGCATGAGCTTGCCACCAGTTGCTTCCAACTCCAAACATACCATCTCTATGAGCAAAGAACCATAAAAATACCTCATGCTTTTAATGTCTGCCAGGCTCCATCAACGTATTCTCAGGCTGTTAACTCTCTAGAGTCTCGCTCTAGGCGTGTCAGGTTGTAACAAAATCCTTAATAATTTTCCATGTATGAAAAATAGGTGGGAGAGTAACTTGTCCTCTCTCACTTTTTCACTTTCACTCAGGATAGTCGTGTCATCAGCAAATCTTATCACTGATATCCTTTCACCTTGAATCCCGCTCTTGAACATTTCTTTCTTTCCTGTCACTGCTTCTTCGATATATAGATTGAACAGTGGGGGCAAAAGACTACATCTCTGTCGTACACCCTTTTTAATTCAAGCACTTCACTCTTGACCTCGAACTCTTATTGTTACCTCTTGGCTATTGTACATATTATACGTTACCTGTCTCCCCCTATAGCTCACATTTAATTTTCTCAGAATATCAAATATCTTCCACCATTTTACATTGTTGAACGCTTTTACAGGTCGACAAATCTTATTAATCTGATTTGATTTTTCTTCAGTCGTGCTTCCATTATCATCCGTTAAGTCAGAACTGCCTCTCTGGTGCCTTCCTCTTCCCTAAAGCCAAAAGTGACCGTCATCTAATTCATCCTCAATTTTATTTTCCATATCTCTGTATATAGATTTAAGTGCATATAGATTTAAGTCTTTTCTGAAAGTATTTGTATGGAGTGTTGCCATGTATGGGAGTGAAACGTGGACGATAAATAGTTTAGACGAAAAGAGAATATTCGAAATGTGGTGCTACAGAAGGATGCTGAAGATTAGATGGTTAGATCACATAACTAATGAGGAGGTATTGAATAGAATTGGGGAGGAGAAACATTTGTGGCTCAACTTGACTAGAAGAAGGGATCGGTTGGTAGGACTTATTCTGAGGCATAAAGGGATCACCAATTTAGTATTGTAGGGCAGCACGGAGGGTAAAAATCGTAGAGGGAGACAAGAGATGAATACAGTAAACAGATTCAGAAGGACGTAGGTTGAAGTAGATACTGGGAGATGTAGAAGCTTGCACAGGTAAGAGTAGCATGGAGAGCTGCATCAAACCAGTCCCTGGACTGAAGACCACCACAACACACATCTCTGTACATTATTATTGTGAGCAATTTGGATGCAGGAACTATTAAGCTGATTGTGCGACAATTCTTGCACTTGTCGGGTCTTGTTATCTTCGGAAATGTGTGGGCGATGTGTTACCGAATTTCTGATGGTATATCGGCAGTTTCATACATTCTACTCCTCAGCCTCTGTTGCGACTTCCCTCAATGATTTTAGAAATTACGAGAGAATGTTATCTACCCCTTGTGCCTTATTTGATTTGACGTCTTTCAAAGCGCTTTTAAATTCTGATTCTAGTAATGGGTACCTTATTCTCTCCGTTATCAGTTCCTGTTTACTCTACCATCACGTCATCAGACAAGTTCTGCCATCACAGCAGCCTTTGATCTCTACGCTTCGCAGTATAAGACGGGGCATAAACATTCACAAGACGAACAGTATCGGTGATGAGCGTAACGCCTCGCGCTGATGGCAAATACTGAATATCTGTTGCTTCATGGCCATCGTGTATTGAAGTGAATATACCAGCACCACGGTCGATAGTTGCTTTGATGTAAAACGTGTATCCATAAACATCCAGGCGCAGATCAGGCACTACCTACTGAAGAAGCACGATTTCAATACCCGCCACCGGAATTATATACGTTAACACCGAGGTTTTGATCGCGGAACTAGTGCCGTTGACATTGACTGTACCTGTCCGATACACAGGAGTCACTGGATAATACTATGAAGTGTCCTACAATCGCTTAAGCCAATAAGTGCCACACCGCCCGTCTGACCCTTTGTATGTTGGAGATCGTCTGAGACAAGATGTTTGTCCAGCTATCCGCCGGCCACGGGCATCATGTGGTCGCTCGAGTCTGACATCATTGTTTTCATCTCCACCTCAGACGCCCAGTCAGTCACCAAGCTGTAGATTTGGTACATTAGGCGTTAGGTGATGGATGACGTTCCTCTTCTTAATCACAAAATTGCCAGGGAGCCCGTCATTGAGTTGAGCATTGTCAAACTTTCTTTGTCTTTGGGCGGTCGTTGTCAGCAGCAAACCAGTAACCATTGAAGCAGGGTTAACAGCACTGGCCGCAGAGGGATTGTCCACATCAACGTGTCAATTTCTTGTGATGCGTTCCTTCCGGACATCCTCCTCTTTTTTGAACTGCTGCTTGTGGGAAAGCGTGTCTGCGTCCTGTAGATCACAACGAACGGTAGCCACTTCCCTCATCTTCGGGTCCGAGCTTGAAATGACATTCAGGTGCTCTCCATCTTCAAACGGATGAAGTGCAGACGAGATTACTGCTGTCGACACTTCCGATGGAGTCTGTGGCGTCGTGGACGCGGAAACCAGGACCACAGGGGTCGGTAACTGGAACAACATAACGTCCCCGTTCATCATGTTCCTCGTTGCCTCAGCGTGTGTAATAGTCGTCGGTTGCCATGTAAGCGTCGTGTTCGCACGAGATATCTGGACGAGGCGTCTCTGCAGGAATTTGGAGGAGACATGCTCTTCCTAACGGTACTCCGAACAAATCCGCAGTTGAACGTCGTAAATGACAAACGCTCTACAGCCACCAAGGGTCACGTACGACAGGATGTGTTCGCACAATTCGATTGGCACACTGTTCACTCCGTTCAGAATAGGATACGTCTCTAACGTCTGCCTCGTTTGTTCTACGTGACTTAGTACTACCCCATAAGGCCGCAGCGCATCCGCAACAAGCGTAGCCGCAACTTCAAACGGCAGCTCGAAGATTCGTATGTCCGGGTCCTGCGTGGTCCACAGTCCCACATTGCCACCCGAGTGATGGAAACGGTCGCTATCGGTGCGACGGCGAATAAGCCGTTCGCACGCTGCTTCATAGACAAATTTCAGGTAAACCATGCTGGAGGCGATCTAAAGATGTATACCGAGGAGTTCCTGTGGATCGATTTGCAGTATTTCACGTGGAAAACGCTGTACTTCACGTGCCTTAGGTCGTGTGTACATAGCACGTAACGTTAATTTTATCGTGGCTCTTCTACATCTACATCTACATTAATACTCCGCAAGCCACCCAACGGTGTGTGGCGGAGGGCGCTTTACGTGCCATTGTCATTACCTCCCTTTTCTGTTCCAGTCGCGTATGGTTCGCGGGAAGAACGACTGTCTGAAAGCCTCCGTGTGAGCTCAAATCTCTCTAATTTTACATTCGTGATCTCCTCGGGAGGTATAAGTAGGGGGAAGCAATATATTCGATACCTCATCCAGAAACGCACCCTCTCGAAACCTCGACAGCAAGCTACACCGCGATGCAGAGCGCCTCTCTTGCAGAGTCTGCCACTAGAGTTTGCTAAACATCTCCGTAACGCTATCACGCTTACCAAATAACCCTGTGACAAAACGCGCCGCTCTTCTTTGGATCTTCTCTATCTCCTCCGTCAACTCGATCTGGTACGGATCCCACACTGATGAGCAATACTCAAGTGTAGGTCGAACGAGTGTTTTGTAAGCCATCTCCTTTCTTGATGGACTACATTTTCTAAGCACTCTCCCAATGAATCTCAACCTGGTACTCGCCTTACCAACAATTAATTTTATATGATCATTCCACTTGAAATCGTTCCGCACGCATACTCCCAGATATTTTACAGAAGTAACTGCTACCAGTACTTGTTCAGCTATCATGTAATCATACAATAAAGGATCCTTCTTTCTATGTATTCGCAATACATTACATTTGTCTATGTTAAGGGACAGTTGCCACTCTCTGCACCAAGTGCCTATCCGCTGCAGATCTTTCTGCATTTCGCTACAATTTTCTAATGCTACAACTTCTCTGTATACTACAGCATCATCAGCGAAAAGCCGCGTGGAACTTCCGACACTATCTACTAGGTCATTTATATATATTGTGAAAAGCAATGGTCCCATAACACTCCCCTGCGGTACGCCAGAGGTTACTTTAACGTCTGTAGACGTCTCTCCATTGATAACAACATGCTGTGTTCTGTTTGCTAAAAATTCTTCAATCTAGCCACACAGCTGGTCTGATATTCCGTAGGCTCTTACTTTGTTTATCAGGCGACAGTGCGGAACTGTATCGAACGCCTTCCGGAAGTCAAGGAAATTAGCATCTACCTGGGAGCCTGTATCTAATATTTTCTGGGTCTCATGAACAAATAAAGCGAGTTGGGTCTCACACGATCGCTGTTTCCGGAATCCGTGTTGATTCCTACAGTGTAGATTCTGGGTTTTCAAAAACGACATTATACTCGAGCAAAAAACATGTTCTAAAATTCTACAACAGATCGACGTCAGAGATATAGTTCTATAGTTTTGCACATCTGCTCGACGACCCTTCTTGAAGACTGGGACTACCTGTGTTCTTTTCCAATCATTTGGAACCTTCCGTTCCTCTAGAGACTTGCGGTACACGACTGTCAGAAGGGGGGCAAGCTCTTTCGCGTACTCTGTGTAGAATCGAATTGGTATCCCGTCAGGTCCAGTGGAATTTCCTCTGTTGAGTGATTCCAGTTGCTTTTCTATTCCTTGGACACTTATTTCGATGTCAGCCATTTTTTCGTTTGTGCGAGGATTTAGAGAAGGAAATGCAGTGCGGTCTTCCTCTGTGAAACAGCTTTGGAAAAAGGTGTTTTGTATTTCTGCTTTACGCGTGTCATCCTCTGATTCAATGCCATCATCATCCCGGAGTGTGTGGATATGCTGTTTCGAGCCACTTACTGATTTAACGTAAGACCGGAACTTCCTAGGATTTTCTGTCAAGTCGGTACATAGAATTTTACTTTCGGATTCACTGAACGCTTCACGCATAGACCTCCTTACGCTAACTTTGACAGCGTTTAGCTTCTGTTTGTCTGAGAGGTTTTGGCCGCGTTTAAACTTGCAGTGAAGCTCTCTTTGCTTTCGCAGTAGTTTCCTAACTTTGTTGTTGTACCACGGTGGGTTTTTCCCGTCCCTCGCAGTTTTACTCGGCACGTACCTGTCTAAAACGCATTTTACGATTGCCTTGAAGTTTTTCCATAAACACTCAACATTGTCAGTGTCGGAACAGAAATTTTCGTTTCGATCTGTTAGGTAGTCTGAAATCTGCCTTCTATTACTCTTGCTAAACACATAAACCTTCCTCCCTTTCATTATATTCCTATTAACTTCCATATTCAGGGATGCTGCAACGGCCTTATGATCACTGATTCCCTGTTCTGCACTTACAGAGTCGAAAAGTTCGGGTCTGTTTGTTATCAGTAGGTCCAAGATGTCATCTCTACGAGTCGGTTCTCTGTTTAATTGCTCGAGGTAATTTTCGGACAGTGCACTCAGTGTAATGTCACTCGATGCTCTGTCCTTACCACCCGTCCTAAACTTCTGTACGAAAGTGCCATCGTCATTCGAGGTGATCTGTTGACACTACTATACCACTGCTCGCGTGGCTAAACAATGGCCCACTCGCGGAGCGCCGCACAAGAGTCACGCGCACGTTCTCTTAGCAACACGCCTGAGAGCCGACTGCCCACCGGCCACGTGTGCTTTACGTACGCCGTGTCATTGATAGATGAGCTACAGTTTCACAAAATTCTCCCAATAAAACAAAGCCGATCTTTGCCTTCCCGACTACAGAAACTTCACGTTCTCATTCCTTTTCATATTGCTTTGCGACGCTACGCCTAAATATTTAATCAATGTGACTGTGTCAAGCAGCGTAATACTGTATTCTAACGTCACAGTGTTGTTTTCCCTACTCATCCCCACTAACTTACTTTTTTTGTACGTCCTTTTGTCCTATTGAAATAGGCCATGACCGTGGCTCTTCATGAACAACAGAGCTTCCGGTGACAGGACCTCGTCAATTTACCGTACAGCTGTCATAGACCCCATTTTAGGAGTATTAACGGGGAACAGACACCACTAGACACTGCTCCCCACAACATTATATTATAATGTAGGGATGTGTGATGGGTGTACACGAACCTCTCTTTGTGGAACTCTCCACTGCGACTCCAGACACAGACCCGATGGCTCGTGCCTCCTAAGATGAACCGAGACTCGTCCGAAAGATGATCCATTTCTAGGCTGCAGGGTCCTATGTATGTCGTTGCAGACACCAAGTGACTTGGGAGCGACCCTCGGGGGGTGTGAGCGGCAGGAAACATGACTGTCGGCTTGCGGTGAGCCCCAAATCTTGCAGCGGCTTGGCAGTGGTACTATCAGTTACGGGATGTTGTATAGATGTCCGGTCACCTAAATGACCCGTATCGTTTCTGTGAATTTGTTCGCGTATGACGGACAGTTTTCCGCTGGTCATCCACGTCTAGCTGGGGCATCTGGTGAGTCTACCCCACTCCAACTGGCCGCACTGCTGCTTGGGCCCTCTTATATCAACGGCCCCACCCATGCTCTCCGAGTTCGCAGCCGAACCTCTAAAAGTAGTCGTTGGTATAGCTGATGGTGTGCAAGATACCCAGGTTGCAGTGGCTCGGTCAGGTCCTTTGGGCAGCAGCTCTTTTTAAAACGATGAGTGTATTCCTTGAAGCAGCAATTTTAAGGCGTGTATTCGAAAAAAGGAGAAAAAAACAGTTTCCGTTAATTGAACTACTACTTAGGTCAAACAAAGTTCCCTACCTAATCCCAGAAAAGCATTTATTGAACACAGTTCATGTAATCTTAATATTATATATTACATTATAGTGAGGAAAACGGAACAATTTAAATTGCGTTGTATATTATTAGCATATTTTGTGGCGAAGAAATATATTCAAAATTATTCCTCTATCATGCCTGAAACCATCTGCATCTACATCTACATGAATACTTTGCAAATCACATTTAAGTGCCTGGCAGAGGTTTCATCGAACCACCTTCACAATTCTCTATTATTCCAATCACGTATAGCGCGCGGATAGAATAAACACCTATATCTTTCCGTAAGAGCTCTGATTTTTCTGATTTTATCGTGGTGATCTTTCCGCCCTATGTAGGTCAGTGTCAACAAAACATTTTCGCATTCGGAGGAGAATGTTGGTGATTCAAATTTCGTGAGAAGTTTCCGTCGCAACGAAAAACGCCTTTCTGTTAATGATTTCCAGCCCAAATCCCGTATCATTTCTGGGACACTCTCTCCAATATTTCGCCATAATACAAAACGTGCTGCCTTTCTTTGAACGTTTTCGATGTACTCCGTCAGTCCTACCTGATAGGGGTTCCACACCACGCAGCAGTGTTCTAAAAGAGGACGGACAACGTTGTGTAGGCACTCTCCTTAGTAGGTCTGTTACATTATCTAAGTGTCCTGCCAATAAAACGCAGCCTTTGGTTAGCATTCCCCACAACATTTTCTACGTATTCTGTCCAATTTAAGTTGTTCGTAATTGTAATACCTAGGTGTTTAGTTGAATTTACGGCTTTTAGATTAGAATGATTTATCGTGTAACCGAAGTTTAATGAGTTCCTTTTAGCACTCACGTGGATGACCTCACACTTTTCGTTATTTAGGGTCAACTGCCACTTTTAGCACCATTCAGATATTTTTTCTAAATCGTTTTTCAGCTTGTTTTGATCTTCTGATGACTTTATTAGACGATAAACGTCAGCGTCATCCGCAAACAACCGAAGATGGCCGCTCAGATTGTCTCCCAAATCGTTTATATAGATAAGGAACAGCAAAGGGCGTATAACACTACCTTGTGGAACGCCTGAAATCACTTTTGTTTGTTTTCTACTATCTAACAAAATTTCCACAGGCATTTCATGCTTTTACAGTTTCACAGAAAATTCAGTATTCACAAACACATACTTCAACATTTTAGTAAAAATTCCATTAAATCAACTGTGCCTACTAATACTGAAAAAACATCCTTCAATTAAATCATTTCCTTACTTTTTCCGTCACAAAACAGCATTTCACTGTCAACGTCTACAAAAATAAATAAATAAAAATAAAAAATATAAAAATCAAAAATAAAGATTTATCTTATTCAGCAAATGACGAAAGCGAGGGTTAGATTTACTTTCAGCCGTGCCCGCGTGAAACACAAATATGTCATTATCTCACCATAGATAAAAGACACCGGTCATTTATCGTCACTCAGATGCAGCAAAATTAAACTGATGCGAATGTTACGTGTCTGGTTGGCGTATACGGCTTCTTCGCCTCAGCCGTGGTTACACGTCACAACTTAGTTAGTTGGCAATAGTTTCGCGTCAAAAACCAGCAACAGCTTCCACTTTGACCTGGCCTAAAGAAAGATATTAATTTTTCATTATAATGCTTCATGTGTGAGAAGAAATCTACTTATAATGACTTAAAATAGGGTATAATTAAGACAGAATTATCAAGAGCCTCCTCACGAACGGCCGTAAAAGATATTTCAAAATACGTGTTAATAGCCGAGTCTTAAAATATGATCACACATGACAGAATAGTAAAGCACCGAATCATACGTAAAAATCTAAATAGACCGAAATTAGTACGGAATTCCTATTTACGGACGAGCGGATCGGAAAATACAGTCGTCATTAATACAACTTACACAGATTTTCTCAAACTCCTTAATGAAAAACCACATTCAGAAACGTCGTTGACTAAAGTGATTTAGTTTCTGAGGACAAAAACGAAGAGAGGGGGAGAGAAACAGAGAAAGAAAGAGACACACAGAAAGAGAGAGAGAGAAAGAGATAGACAGAAACTTTTTTCGTTATGCTGGTTATCTATTGATACTGGAGCTACAGTTCCAAATGAAGCCACACTCTTTTATCCGGAAGCACAGCGCCCTTGTACATGTACTGCGTATTTTTGAGAATTAGTTACGCTTGGTTTAATCCTCATGAACTGACGATGTAATGGCAATATAAGTAAATAAATTCTAGCTCAGTTATCTGCGTCCGACAGAAAGGAGCAACTTACCAGTTTATTTTGTCGACCCAGTTGCAAGTACTGCGGCAGCGGCAAGGGAGAAAAAAGGACGAATTAAAAATCTGTGCCACTTGTATCAGACGCTCACTCAAACAATATCTATCTCGCTACCAACTCTACGAACGGGATAGCGCCAAACAAATGGAAACTAAATCCACTGCATCGCTGGTCACTCCCTATAACACTGCACTGCGCTCGGCATTTCTCTGTAATTTGCCGTCCTCTGCTTATTTATTGCAGTCACAATCGTTCGCTTGGGAATTTTGAAGACTGTAGATAAAGCTTCCTCTCGTTTATTAATTGTGTATCACTTCACTGATACGGCCCAACTGATACTCTACTAACGTGCCAATACAAAGATTCCTTGTGTTGTATTTGCTGCTAAACAGAGAAAGTTGTTATCCGGACCGAATCATCTACCTGGAAATGAAACACTGGTCATTCATCTCAGAAAGTTAACTCAGCTTAAATGAGTACAAAATAGTGAAATGTGTGTTCACAGAAATACTTAAAAATCGTACGGTAGAGGTTGCTCTTCCTAAATCAGGGCAGTTGGGGAAGAAGTTGCGCGATTCTAATATACAAAATTTACACTTAATTTATTTGTTGGTAAGCCCTAAAATTAGAGGTGCGTACCTTACTACATGTTTGTTTGTCCACGTTCGTGACCAGGTCTTTGCAGTAAACATTGATCTACGTCGTGGAATTTCTTAGTGCTCTTACTGGTCAATCTGCTTTCAATAAACTAGACAGTGACAACAAGATTACCGTTAGAAACGAAACCTAATGTTGCAGCGCTGTTGTTACAATACTCGAACTGCATCTGGAAGCGCTGGTTTGTAATCTCCCTCTAGGTATTTAAAGCTAGATTTCCATTGGTTTTCAGGTATCATTACCGTGCACGATACAAAAGTCTCACCTAGTAGAGTGTCCTTTGGTTTCTTGCAAAGGAAATCACCGTAATCCTAAGGGAGACGTTTTGAATGAGATATTACCCTATTGTACACACAGTAGCATAGTATTCTTTTACTTATTTCATTAATTGATGACATTTGTGACAAGAATTTCACGATGTACTGATTCATCACTTTTATCTTTGCAGAGCCTAACCTGTACTAGAGCGTTCATGATTTTTGTGCTTTGCATTCAACTGGGACCAAATGCATTCCTGAACGTGCCGGTTAGTTCCAGAAAGTTGTCAGGAAACGATATTTAACCCTACGTTCACAAGAGAAACCAGTTCTCTGATTTTCAATATTTCTTTGCCATCAGATTATAGTAGCCTGTCCTTTTTTTCCCTAAAGTTCCTTCAATCGAATGGAGCTTCTGTTTAGTATTCATTCTCTTCAGTTATACTTTGAAAACGCTTAGTATTTATTTTAGCAAATATTTTGATTTCGAGAACCTGCAGTTTTTTACTTACCATTCACTTCTCCATTGTCTTATAAATTTAAAATTCCGAACTTTGTGACCAAATAACTCACGTATCAGCTACATATATCTGCTCTGAATACACTGCATTCTTACTGATTTTCTTCCACTTGAGCAAAAGGACTTGGGTTAACTCATTAACTCCAACTGTTTACGTATGCAGCAATTAATATCCGCTGGATGAAGCTCATGCAGACCTTAACCAGCCCATTCAGACGCACAGGTATCTTCGTGAGCCACTCGAGATTGACTACTCCGTGAGATGCAATCGCCACCTGTCACCTTCTGTCACAAATCCCATACAGTTTCTTTTACAATCCATCCTATCTTCCGTTCTAACGGTTTTGTTACATCGTCAAAACAAAAATAAGGTCACATTCTATGGTTTTCAAAGATCCTTCACTATCGAGATAAGTAGGAAAGATAATCATGAAATTTAACTATAACTTAGAGAAATTATGTTAAGAAATTAATGTTTTGTTCTTTGTAGGTATGTTCAGATGCATCTGTCAGATTCATGTCACACAAATTTCTTCCATTGCAAGTCATTTCTGTCTTGAATTAAGCCTGTCTGTGAGTGTAGCATGCCTTTCGGTACGAAGTGAGGCGTTTTTGTTTCCCTATATTTACTTTGATATTTGAGCACCTGTTTCCTTACTTTAGCCTTTTCCTATAATTTAATCCAAAATGTCTGACTGAAGTGAGTGAATGCGACCATTTGTAGTAGTGGAGGTATGTGGTGTCTAAGGCAGTGATGCAAATACTGGGAGGCAGGCTGGTTTAGTGTCACTATAGACGAGATAACTGAGGAGGCAAGCATTTGTGTTGGCAAGGGCTGCCCCCTTTTCCGTCGTCCGATGGGGCACTGGTTGTCCAATATGCCCCTACCCTAAAAAGAAATGTAAATGTCGTGTGACTAGGGCCTCCGGTCGGGTAGACCGTTCGCCGGGTGCAAGTCTTTCGATTTGACGCCACTTCGGCGACTTGCGGATAGATGGGGATGAAATGATGATAATTAGGACAACACAATACCCAGTCCCTCAGGGGAGAAAACCTCCGACCCAGCCGGGAATCGAACCCGGGCCCTTAGGACTGCCATTCCGTCGCGCTGACCACTCAGCTGTGTTGCGACAGATTTGAGAAATTATACACAGACAGTGACATTAGGCTGCAGTACGGGAATCCATTCCTCATTTGATATTTAGTACCTGATCACTGTAAGAGTCATGTGTGACCAAACAAAAATGACTTTTTACGATCGTGAAATGAAGACTGGATGCCACATCTAGACAGAAAGGTACCGCTAATCTGTTACAAGCGTAATTCAATATATAAAGTTGTGCATGTACGGATGGAAGGAGTTTCTATGACAAATTGATAGAAGTGTTGTCAATTTATATTAGTGGTGATCTTATTCTTTCAGTAAAATAAATGGGGGATGAGTAGGAAAGAAGCAGGCAGTGCTGCAGCTTTTTCGTTGCTGCCGCTGGTGGTGAACGATAAACTCACGCTGGGATATCTGGTGAGCCCAGTGAACACTGCAAGTTACTTGCGCTTCACTAGAAGATGTGTAAATGATGCAGAAAGAGAACGCTGTAGGGGCGAGTAGTTCTCCCACCACGTAAGGCTCACTGCACGTGAGGAAACAGCGCTCATACCGGGCAACACCCCAAAAAGGTGACTGTGTTGGAATAAAAACATGTGCGCTTTATTCCTCCGTCTTGTATCGCCAAGAAAAAGAGGTCAACAGTGGATTCACGTCAGTTAACGTTTGAGGAAGAGGAAATAAGGAAAACGAACTTGCGTTTTTCTTTTGGTGAATGCTATACTTTGAACACACCGAATAAATTTGCTAGGGCGAGACACTGGTGTACTCTAAAGAAGTAGGTTTAACATCTCTGCTCATTTAACAAAATAACTACTTTCCGTCGATTTCCAAAATAACTGCAGGGAAACTCTGTGGTAGTGCCCTATAAAAGAACATGACAAAATTTCACACCATTTCTTGAACGATTCCATCAGGTTGTGTCTGTAATACCATCGATCTAGATGCACTATCACAGCCGAAACTTCCTTATTTTCTCTGCATTAAATAGTTTTGCTTTTTTTTTTTCTGTCTGTACGCATGTTGTGGTCTTGAGCCCGACAATCGCTTTGAGGAAGCTCTTCACGCCACTACAGCTGCAAGTTTTCGGAAAATACTATCGTTGCAGCCCCTCACTGTCATAACATAGCAAGGCCACTTTGGGTAATGTGAGAACAGCACATCAGTCATCCAGACTGTTGCCGCTGCATTGACTGAATTGGTTGCTGCCTCTCTTCATGATCTACTTCTTAGTCTGACCTGATCTGAGACACCATGCTGATTTGATCAGCTATCATTAAATTAACCGTTCGGAAAACGCTTGTAAATCCAGTGTCTACATGTGCTTTGGAAATTTGGTAATTAACATTAAAAGATATTGCAATGCTAGCTGGCACTGTGAGGCAGGTGCATGGCCTAAGATGTGAAAGAGGAAGATGGACGAGAAGGTACAGTCACGAGCTGTACACTGGATACACTGTGATTATGCTAAACGGAGAGAGGCTGCAGGAAACTTTCCCTGAGGGGATAACGAGCAAGAAATGCCATATGGGCTTATGGTTGCAAATGATTCAGTGGATGTACACCCACTTTAAGGTGTATACAAAAGTACACTCATAAAGAAGCACACATGACAACATACTGGCGAAGGGGGCTGCTTTGTCTTAACTAGTAGTTTAGCTCAAGACTCACTGAGAAGACGCAGTTTGAACTGGGGCTTGTAATAGAGCTATGGCAAGCTGAATATTCCTTCTGCGAAACTGCAGAAAGGTTTGATCGGAATGTAGCCATCGTACGTGGTCGGTGGCAGCGGTGGCCACGGGAAGGTACAGCCGCAAGAATGCAGGGTTGTGGATGGCCGTGTGATACTACCGAGAGGGGAGGCCCTTGTGTTCAGCGTGTGGCTGTGGCGAATTTCACTGCGTCTGCGACAGCAATCTGAGCAGCAGTTGGCACCACACAGAGACAACGAAATGTTACATATCGGTTACTTCAAGTACAGCTCTCTAATGACCTTTCCTTGGCCACTAGAAAAATTATGAAGTATTCCTGATAAGATCAAAAAGGACAAACAGATAGGCAGCCTCGAAACTTCCGGGTGCAAAATTGATTGTAACCACAGTTCCCTACTCTTACCAGGTCCTCTTTCCTTCCTAGTATTCATCATCATCATCATCATCTTGGACAGTTTCCAGCCACTGGCTGGGTCTGTCGGGAACACAAGCCTCTCCATCGTGTTCTGTCTTTCCACCATTCCCCCTCTTCCACCTTCGTCCAGTTCTCTCCTCTTCTCGTCACACATTCCTTCACTCCCTTCACCCATCTATCTCTTGGTCTTCCTCTGGGCCTCTTCCCCTCCAGTTGCAGATCAAACATCCTCTTTGGAATTCTTCCCTCATCCATTCTCTTCATGTGTCCATACCACTGCAGTCTTGATTTTTCTATCCTGTCCTGTACTGGTTCCTCCTTTAGTCTTTCCCTCACATACACATTTCGCAATCTGTCTCGTCTTGTTACACTCAACCTGCTCCTCTGGAACTTCATTTCACTAGCCTGTATTCTACTTTTGTCGCTTTTGTGCGTTACCCATGTCTCACTTCCGTATGCCAATATGGAGACAAAGTAGGTTCGCTATATAATTCCCTTGGATTTCTGTGGCACCTCCTTGCTCCAAATAAGCCCCCTAATGCATTTGTAGAACTGCCCTGCTTTTCTGCACCTTTCATTTATTTCCATTGCGTTTCCCCCCTTACTTTCAATCATGCTTCCCAGGTACTTGTAGTTCTCTACCACTTGTAGTTTTTCCCCTCCACAAGTTATATCCACATTTGGCCTATTCTTCTTCCTTGTTGTGACAATTATTTCACTTTTCTTTGCAGAGAAATGGATTCCATATTGTGCTGCCGTTGCCTCCCATACATCTAACTGCTCTTGCACCTCCTTCTCGCAATTTCCCCATAACATCAGGTCATCGGCAAAAAGCACTGCTTTCATTTTATGATCTCCAATTGCATCTGATACTTGCTGTAGGATTTCATCCATAACAATAATAAACAATAAAGGCGAAAGTGCACTTCCCTGTCGCAGCCCATTTTCCAGCTTGAACCATGCAGTACGTTCCCTCCCCACTTTCACACAACTCTCACTTCCCTCATACATTTTTCTGACTTTTCGTGTTATCTCTTCATCTATCCCTTTTGCGTTCAGCACATCCCAGAGCTCGTCCCTACAGATACTGTCATACGCCTTCGCAATATCTAAAAAGGCCATGATTAAGTCCTTCCCGTACTCATAGTGCCTTTCCTGCAGTTGCCTTACCGCAAATATGAGGTCCGTTGTTGATCTTCCCGGTCTGAAACCATACTGCTCCTCTTGCAGTCTACTTTCAATACTGCTTCTTATTCTCTTCTCCAGGATCTTTTCATAGATTTTTCCACAGTGGCATAGCAGGGTGATTCCTCTGTAGTTCTCACATCTCCTTTTATCCCCTTTCTTGAAGATCGGGACTATAATTCCTTTCTTCCAATCCTCAGGAATTCTGTTCTCCTTCCACACCACCCTCAGCACTCTGTATAGCCACTGGGTTCCTACTTCTCCTGCTGCTCGTATCATATCCACTGTTACTTCGTCCCAACCTGGTGTCTTGCCTCCTTTCATCCTCTTTATGGCTTCTTCCACTTCATTCCAAGTTAGATCATCAATTTCCCCACTATTATAATCGTCTGCTGCCTTAGGCTGTCCAACGCTAGTTACCCGCCTGGCGGCATTCAACAGATCTTCAAAGTACTCCTTCCAAATCTTTTTGAGCTCATGCATTTCCTCCACAACTCTTCCATTATTATCCATGATCCTCAGGCACTCGCTTCTGTCGTTCCTCTTATTTCTTACCATGGTGTAAAGTACTTTTTTGTTCCCTTCACTGTCCTCTTCTAACATTCTTGTCCATTTTTCCATCCACTTCTTCTTCTCCGCCCTTACTATGGTCTGTGCCGCTTTCTTGCTTTCCTTATATTTTACCCTCGCTTCCTCTGTTCGGGTCTGGAACCATTCTCTGAAGGCTTTGTTCTTTCGAAGTACTGCCTCTTTACATATGTTGTTCCACCATGGGGTTCCTTACTTCTCCTCTTTGTGCTAGTTCTTCCGCACACAGTCTCAGCTGCCTCAACTAGAGCCCTCTTAAAATCTCCCCATTCTTCTTCCACTGTTCTCTGATCCTCCTTTGGCAGCTTCTTCCTGATCAGTGTCTGGTACTGGGTCCTCCGTTCATCCTTCCTAGTATTAAATGATTTAATTAAATCTGTCCTTTGACCTTACTTTAGAATACGAATATTGAAATAAACTTTTTCATCAAAAATGAAACATTTAGTGATGTGGATATTAATTACTGTCTTTTTGGCTGAAAAGGGGTAAATTACTAATTTTGCAGCGCAATCAAGGGCACCCAAGTTTAAACTTCTTCATAGCAGCCAACGTTTCAAGATATCCGTCGTATTGTAGCTCTGACGCTGTTACTGAAGAGCAACTCAGACGGATACGATTCTGAACAACTATGATAGTCTGCGTCGGTAGGGCAAGTTCCACAAATTTTTGCTTTTCACAAAAGAGAATCTGTTCATTCCAAAAGACCATGTTATCAAACAGGGATCGCACAGTACTACCTAGCATTCAGAATCCTAAGTCTTCTGCTTTCTTGCACTTCGTGTCCTAATTACTAGGAGAGGGAAGATGCTCATCTATTACAATATATATTCGGCTTCCTACAAGAGCGTATACTGGCAAAAATTAATATTTTCTGGTATCTCGCAGCAATGGCGGCTGTTGTTCCTTTTTTTATGATCAAGATGAACCTAAAGAAACCTCTGAAGTTTTTCTGTGTACAGGAGAAACTTAAACAAGAGGCGGAAACCTGTGTCAGAAACTGTCATCCACTGACACAACAGCTCACCGCATTCACAGGAGACAAGGTCTGTCTGCGCATCAGCTAGCTCGTTTGATGCCGAAGGAGTGCCCCATTGGCAGCCGCCGGCGCTTGTAAATTGTACTCTCTGTAGTGTCGTTGAATGACGTTTCTGGACACTGGCTCCTATCCCCACAACCCGTCGAAGATTGTTGCAACAGTTGTGGGGCACACTGTATGGAAGTAAAACGAGCGCCATCAAAAATTTGGTCACATTTGCTAGAAACTATATACGTAGAGAACAGCATTCTGTGAAGCGGAAGTTGAACCATGAGAAATTTGAGATGAAGAAACTGGAAGTCATATAACTGTGCAGCTGTCGAAGAATGTTAAAAAATATGTGAACAGGCAGGGTATTGAATGAAGACGCACTGAAATTAATAAGCGAATAAACAAATTTATGGAAATCCCATGTCAGTTAGATGTCCGCTACGGAGCTGCTAGCGCTAGCTTGGTAACTTAAAGAGCAGTAGAAGGGAAAAACAGTAGGGGAAGAAAAATGTGCTAAATAGATTATGGAGGATGTTCGAGTTATTAGCTTAAGGAAAATAGCACTAAATACAGAGGTGCAGGGTAGCGTTACAAAAGTATCAGGAGTGAGGATTACGTGAAACAAAATGGCTTGGTGCTGTAATGACTCTTGCCTCCACAAATCTTTAGCACTTCATGTGGAATGTTCACTTCCGTATAAATTACACCCTGACTTGAGTTATTTTTTATACTTAAATTATATACTACACATCTAAAAGCAATTCTGTATATCTCTGATCACCAAACAGTATTTAGCTGATAATATAATTTCGTTTAGCATACCAATCCAGTTAGCAGCATAGATCTTGAACTATGATAATTAGTAGTCACAATTGTTAACTTAAATGACTCAAAGACAGCTTACAGTGAAGCTAATATTATTTTCATGTAAACAAAGTTCCTATTTTAATTTATCTGATTTTGCTATCGATATTTCAATCGACAGTTATACAAGGCTGATAGTCTTTTTATTGTTTTCATATGCAACCTTCATTATTAATTATTATGTGATAAATCTTTGTATAAATAATTATTTCCAGAAAACATTATGTAACTTACATCTGCAAAGTAATTTCAATTGAGATAGTCATAATACAATTCATTTGAACCACATCCTTTTCTCGGAGGATCTCTACGTTGTGTGCGCAATACTTATAGAAATTCTAGGCGCCAAATGCGCCTCAATTGTTTCAGTTGTCGAGATTCATCGGTGTAACTATAAAGCTCTTTCTTTTGTGTTGATACGTTGCACAATGCATTTACTGAACAATTGGTATTATAGAAAATGTCAATTTGTGGTATTGTTTAAAATCAATAATACTCCAGAGACTTTGGACGTGTTGACACAACAGGAACTTACACCCGAAATAACGAGACAGCCATAGCAAGATAAGTAAGATTTATGTGCCTAACCCTGACAGTACTAGAATAGTTAGTTCACCGTAGAATATTTATCTTCAGTACATCTACGAACATTTTGATAGTAAGGTATACATAACGTTATAGCGATTAACATACGGCGGAATGTGACACATCACTTTAGCAAACAGTATGCTACTACTTTTGAAGTACATTTTACCGATAACTTATACGCTAAATCAGAAACTGAAGGACATACGATAAAGCAGATCCGCCTTGCCTGGAGCCTGCATTTTGGTCATTATGACGCTTTCCTGCCTGACAAGGAAGAACTGGCTGATGATTCTGCTAAAAATTGAATTATACTTTGGGTAATAAATTTATCAAATGACATACTGATTTACGTGATTCTGCGTGTCAGATCTTGTTCAGTGTTCAGTATCTAGGGTGTGTTCTTCCATCTGGTTTGATGTTCGTCAGTGTACTTCACAATCGGCTTTTCCACTGGTATGACGATAGCACGAGAGCCTTCGGGCTAGATATACGGACAAAACAAGGAAGAACTAGCTGGAAGAACCACAGAAAAGGTTTCACGAACCGTTCCTCTATAATATCGAGCTGTTGCATCCAAAAGTCAACGAACTATTCAAGAAATGCACAAGTAAATCCATTCTGATGGATATCTGGCGTATACACGATTCACTTCTCGATATAAAACTTGTACAACAGTACGTCTATTGAAAACTAAGCATATTTCAATAATGTCTTCAGATTCTGAAATAGCATAAGAAAATTATCCTACCGTAATAATTATCTGAGTAACAACTATTTGTGGTTTGATGGACCTTCGTGAATGAATGACATGCCTGGAATGTGTTGGAGTGGAGAAAACGTTCATCACGTAACATTACACAAACGCCATTAACTGCCTTACAGTTTTTTAATCGCGCTGTACTGCCATCCTAGACATATTATGATTAATATCTACATTTACGTCAGCTTTTACAATATCGCTCTGAAATTCGCTGTTAACTACTTCGCAGAGGTCGCATAAAATTACATTAACGCTGTTTCTCTAACTATCTTCTCTCCAGTAGCACGTTGGATAAATAAACATCTATTTCTTTTCCCACGTGAAGTCACATTTCTCTTATTACGGCGGTCATTTCTGCAAATGGGGATGACAGTGAACAAAATATTTTGAGATCCTGAGGAGAAGTTGGTGAATGAAATGTCGTGAGATGCAGTACTACAATGGAAAACGCCTTTGTTTTAATTATTGTCACCCCATTTGCTTTCTATATACATGACACTCTTCCTCTTATTTTGTTTTAAAACTAAACTTGCTCCCCTTCCAGAATGAAATTTTGACTCTGCAGCAGAGGGTGCACTGATATGAAACCTTCCTGGAAGATTAAAACTGTGTGTGCTGATATGAAACTTTCCTCGTTGAATAAAACTGTGTCCCGGACCGACACTCGAACTCGCGATCTTTGCCTTTAGTAGCCAAGTGCTCCACCAATTGAGCCACCCAAGCATGACTCACAAGCCGTCCACATAGATTTACTTCCGCCAACCCTTCTTTGATCTTTTCTATCTCTTTCACTAATGATATCTAGATAGAATCCCGTACAACGCAGCATTACTCCAGGAGAGGAGTTTTGTTGCGTCTCCTAAGTATTCTGCCTATTAAACGCAATCTTAGGTTTGTCTTCGCCACTAAATTTCCATGTGATGCTTGAACTTTAAGCTGTTCGTAATTATAATCCATAAGTATTTCACTTGATTGACTATATTTAAATAATATAACCGAAATTTAGCGGACATTTTTGGTATATACGTTGAAAACACCAAACTTTTGACTGTTCACGATCTATAGCCACTTTTGCACCAAATAGATATCTTGTCTACGTCACTTCTTTTATCATTTTCATCCTCCGACGTCATTACTAGGCGGTAAACGGCGGCATCATGTGTAAACAATCTAAGGGGGCTGCTCACAATATCTCCAGATATTGCAACTGCTTTCAAATGATGCGTTCTGATGCAGCTCACTGAAAGGATGTAGATTCATTCCAACCTTGAAAGTTCAAGGCCAGGTCAGTCACTGGGTGTCAAAATAGTACACGGACAGTTCCTCCAGTAAGTTTCATTAGTGAAATGAATGAGCAGCATGTATAAGATGGTTTATAAAAGCAATACCTGAAACCAAAAGTAGTCAACACTTGTCAAAAAATTAGACACGACATCAATTCTAATATAAACTATTAGAAAAGTACCATTGATAAGGTCCATTTCTCGGGTAAAACAATCAATAGTTTAGTTCACAGGAGAAATATTCTGTTAGATGGCCGTAGTATCTCATTTCATCAAATAAGTAAAAATTATCGACAGTACGATGCTTTTCAGTATTTCTTAATGTTTCATCTCAAAAATGATGGTCACTAGACTGCGATAGACAAGTCATCGTAGAATAAAGGAACCACGGAACAGGTACAGAAGAATGAAAACTACGTGATGTTGCTTTCTCCAGTCGATTCTGTGTCACTTAGCATGTTGAGACAGGCACAGAAAGATAAACTTTGTTATACATAATGGGAGAAGTTACTCGCATGTACTTACACTCATACTAAGGATGCCTCTGGCAAGGAAGACGTTGACACTGAACTATTGGGGCAGAAGACAACACTGTGTAACAATGAAAATGTAAATCGAATGATAATAGCCAATTCCTATCAGTTCTAATGTGCTGATCGCGACTATCACAAAGACTATTCAAAATTCAACTTCATTGACTTTATTAATGCATGTAATAATTTTTGCACATTTGTTTCCACATTAACTACCAGTTGTTCAAGTTGACTGCTGCTGAAGTGAACAAAAATGCCACGAGTTTGTGTTAACAGTGCTGACACATATTGCTATGTGTGTGGAGACGTGACATTTGCTGCACAAAGCAGCAAATAACTCCATAGATTAAAAAAGTTCACAGTCGTTATTTTGAGTGTAAAATAGGCGATCATGATAAACCCTGGGCTCCACATGTGATCTGCTACACTTGTGCCAGCAACATCAGGAATTGGATGCATTGGAAAGGACATTCAATGCCCTTTGCAGTGCCCATGATATGGCGTGAGCCAACTAGCCATGTCAGTGACTGCTACTTTTGTATGGTTCCTCCTATCAAGAATGGAATATCTAAGAAGAAGAAGCGAACAGTGATCCATCCTAACATTCCATCTGCCATACGTCCAGTTAACCATGGAGAAGGACTGCCAATACCTGAACCACCGGCAGAGTACGAGATTATTTCTGATGGGGATTCTGAATGCCTTGAACCATGTATATCACAAGATCCAGAGTTTCTTCCAAATATATCATCAACTGATGATCCACAAAATTTCTCTCAAAATGAGCTGAGTGATCTCATTAGAGATTTGTGGTTCTCTAAAGCTAAGGCTGAGATTTTAGCATCTAGATTGCACCAGTGAAATTTTCTGGAAAGCAGTGTAAATGTTTATTCTACTGCAGAAGAAAGCAACAATTCATTCCCTTTTTTTAAGATGCAACATGGTCTCGTGGTATGTGTAGACACAAATGGTCTAATGAAGGCTCTTAGAATTAATTACAACCCTGATGAGTGGAAACTATTTATTGATTCGTAAAAGTTGAGCTTAAAAGCAGTGCTATTACATATTGATAATGAGCTTCCTTCTATTCCAGTAGGGCATAGTGTGCATATGAAAGAGTCATACGAAAACACGAAAATTTTACTAGAAGCCATCAAGTATAATGACTTGAAAGTGGTTGCACTGCTGTTAGGTATGCATTTAAGGTATACTAAATATTGATACTTTCTCTGTGAATGGGATAGCCGAGCTCATGCATCCCATTACAGTAAACATGAATGGCCGAACAGAAAATCTCTTCAAGTTGGTATAAAGAACATAAAGAATAAACCTCTAGTAGACCCTAAAAAGATTCTGCTCCCACCCTTGCACATCAAGTTGAGTCTCGTGAAAGCTTTGTTAAGGGAATGAACAAAGTTGGTGACGCATTTAAATACTTAAGGCAAAAATTCCCTTACTTAAGTGATGCCAAATTAAAGGAGGGCATCTATGTAGGCCCAAAGATCCGAGAGCTTTTTCGAGAGCACATTTTTGATGGAATCATACAAGATGATGAGAATCATGCATAGGAATATTTTGAGACAGTCTGTTTACACTTCTTACCGAACAAACGAGCAATAAATTACAAGGGGATTATAGATCACATGTTGTTATATTATTAAAACTTGGTTGCAGCACGTCATTTAAAATGTATTTCTTACATAGTCATCTTGACTTCTTCCCTGAAGAATGTGGTGCAGTAAGTGATGAACATGGGGAGTGATTTCATCAAGATATTGCCACATTTCAGAAGAGGTATGCCGGAAATTGGAGCCATACTGTTATAGCAGATTACTGCTGGACTGTCATAAGGGAAATTCCCGAGTATAAACGTCAAGTCAAGCGAAAACGGTCATCTGCTGAAGATATCTCTAAACAAAATATGTAATAGTATATGCTGTACATATGGACATTTAACATTTGTAATCCTTTATTTACATTTGTGACCAGTTATTTTATATATATTTCTTTTGTGCTTTACATAGTTCTGGTACAACGTAGACTTCGAAAGTATTTTTATTCATGTAATATTATCTTCATTTTGTTCTGAATATTTTACTTTTGTACTTCCAGAAAGGGACTGAAATTTATCAATGTATAACACATAACATAACTGAAGTAATTATTCACTTAAAATTTGTTATGCTGAATCTTGGAACATAAATGCATATTTAGTTAGTTACTTATACAACAATGTAGATTACTTTTAAAAAAGCTAGAGCTAAATATTTATGAAGATGATGATTTTGCATCATTTTATACTGAAATAAACATAACTAACTCAAAATCATGCAATTTACACACTTTCATCTCAAATTTGTTGTTCAGTGTTAATACGTATTCACAAATGGCCCGAGATATAATATACAATAACGATTTCAAGTAGTTATACGTTCGTCAATACGGCTCTCCAGACCTTTTTATCGCTATTTAGAATGGTTCTTCATAGCGGTATCACATAGTCCTTTCATGACACCAACTGAAGATTCCTTGGAACAAGGACGAAACTCATATGGATTCACAAGATAAATAAAAAAGCTTAATATACAACATGTAAGAAGCGTTCTCATTTAAACTACTGTAATTTATAATCCTTTTATTTTAAATATTTCCAATGTTGATGTCAATGTTGAATACAAAACTCTGTCAAATCGATAAATATGTTTGATATCATGTCAGGATGAATGTGAAAAGGCTACTTTTGTTCTGTGGACATAAAAATACTGAAAATCAGAAAGTACTTAAGTAAGTCGTGAACTATATGGCAGATTAATTGATTTCTCCGCCGTATGCTACCTTTCGCTTCACATTAACATGTGCCAAGGTGTTTTTTTATAATAAGAATTTTTATACCTATTTCTGACCTTCCCCAAGTCGACAATTCTACAAAAACTTTGCTATTTTCGCACGCTACCGGAATTCTACATTTAGAACGGAACTAAATTGATAAGAAGAGTGCAGTGTAATCAAGCCTAATATACATTCTGAAATGTTCGATGCCAATAGGCATTGGTAACCTTCTCTGTCTCTTTGCTTCTCTGTATATACGGGTTGAAGTCATTTCCCCTCTCCTGTCTGTAGGTGCACGCCAATCTTACGAACTGCTGTACGAATTTTGATCCGGTTTTCACTAACAAATACATCGATTCACGAGAAAGGTTTTTGTGTATAACTTATAAATGCTTCCTATAAATTATATGAATTGTGATGAATTGCAGATAAGTTGTGAAATCGACGGCATTGCCTTCCAGAGAGCAGCAGGCGTAACTCGAAAAAATGGTTCAAATGGCTCTGAGCACTATGGGACTTAACTTCTGAGGTCATCAGTCCCCTAGAACTTACACTCCTGGAAATGGAAAAAAGAACACATTGACACCGGTGTGTCAGACCCACCATACTTGCTCCGGACACTGCGAGAGGGCTGTACAAGCAATGATCACACGCACGGCACAGCGGACACACCAGGAACCGCGGTGTTGGCCGTCGAATGGCGCTAGCTGCGCAGCATTTGTGCACCGCCGCCGTCAGTGTCAGCCAGTTTGCCGTGGCATACGGAGCTCCATCGCAGTCTTTAACACTGGTAGCATGCCGCGACAGCGTGGACGTGAACCGTATGTGCAGTTGACGGACTTTGAGCGTGGGCATATAGTGGGCATGCGGGAGGCCGGGTGGACGTACCGCCGAGTTGCTCAACACGTGGGGCGTGAGGTCTCCACAGTACATCGATGTTGTCGCCAGTGGTCGGCGGAAGGTGCACGTGCCCGTCGACCTGGGACCGGACAGCAGCGACGCACGGATGCACGCCAAGACTGTAGGATCCTACGCAGTGCCGTAGGGGACCGCACCGCCACTTCCCAGCAAAATAGGGACACTGTTGCTCCTGGGGTATCGGCGAGGACCATTCGCAACCGTCTCCATGAAGCTGGGCTACGGTCCCGCACACCGTTAGGCCGTCTTCCGCTCACGCCCCAACATCGTGCAGCCCGCCTCCAGTGGTGTCGCGACAGGCGTGAATGGAGGGACGAATGGAGACGTGTCGTCTTCAGCGATGAGAGTCGCTTCTGCCTTGGTGCCAATGATGGTCGTATGCGTGTTTGGCGCCGTGCAGGTGAGCGCCACAATCAGGACTGCATACGACCGAGGCACACAGGGCCAACACCCGGCATCATGGTGTGGGGAGCGATCTCCTACACTGGCCGTACACCACTGGTGATCGTCGAGGGGACACTGAATAGTGCATGGTACATCCAAACCGTCATCGAACCCATCGTTCTACCATTCCTAGACCGGCAAGGGAACTTGCTGTTCCAACAGGACAATGCACGTCCGCATGTATCCCGTGCCACCCAACGTGCTCTAGAAGGTGTAAGTCAACTACCCTGGCCAGCAAGATCTCCGGATCTGTCCCCCATTGAGCATGTTTGGGACTGGATGAAGCGTCGTCTCACGCGGTCTGCACGTCCAGCACGAACGCTGGTCCAACTGAGGCGGCAGGTGGAAATGGCATGGCAAGCCGTTCCACAGGACTACATCCAGCATCTCTACGATCGTCTCCATGGGAGAATAGCAGCCTGCATTGCTGCGAAAGGTGGATATACACTGTACTAGTGCCGACATTGTGCATGCTCTGTTGCCTGTGTCTACGTGCCTGTGGTTCTGCCAGTGTGATCATGTGATGTATTTGACCCCAGGAATGTGTCAATAAAGTTTCCCCTTCCTGGGACAATGAATTCACGGTGTTCTTATTTCAATTTCCAGGAGTGTAGAACCACTTAAACCTAACTAACCTAAGGACACATCCATGCCCGAGGCAGGATTCGAACCTGCGATCGTAGCGGCCGCGCGGCTCCAGGCTGAAGCGCCTAGAACTGCTCGACCACCCCGGTCCGCTGCGTAGCTCGAGAAAGGAACAGTGACTTGAGAGGACAGAAAGCGTGGCCCATTTATATTGTGTGTTGGTCTAGCGCCGACACGATAGCCGACACGGTCACAAGGATGGCTACCATCTGTAATAATTTTAAAAAAAACTGAAGTATTCAAAGATGGACTTGAAGTGGTGTCATGAAGACTTCCGTCCACACCAAATGCCGAGAAAACAAAAGAAAAATCTCACTTGAAACAAATTCCGGGTGAGTCACTTTCTTCAGTCTGCATTTTAACCTCGCATACAACATTCAGTGATATGGAGATTCACCAGAAACGAAACAAACGAAACGTCACCTGACTCGGATTTCACATAGCACTGTAGCTCCATTTTCCCCAGTTAGATGACATGTTAGGGACATGGAAGTACCGTACTGACATCTAGTTGATTGGAGTCGTTTCCGGAAAATAGCACAGCAAAAAAAAAAAAAAAAAAATAATAATAATAATAATAATAATAATAAAAAGCGTATCCAAAACCTATGGTTTTCAATTCTTTATTTTTAACTACCGACCCAGCTCAGCTTTGCACGGGTAGCATTCAGTAAGTCTGTAAACGGCCAAATGATTTGTGTGACATAGCGTGTTTTGTTTGTGGGACACTGCGTAGAGTAGTGAATAAACCTCAGAGAATAACGTTAAGTAACTGAGTACCACCATTTTCTTATAACTTATCCAATGCAAGCAGTGCACGACAGGAAAGTTGTCTGGAGGTAATTGTGTTATATAGTCTACAATGAATTGGCGTTAGGAGTGATGTTTCATGGGAATGATAGGAGCACATCATGATATAAGTAATGTGTTAACAACCAACTCAAATATTATATGCAGATGGATGTATCTGTGTGTGAGTGATTTGATATGTGTCGGAGGCTGGCTAGGTGCCACAGATAAAAGAAACAAATATGAAAGAAATATAAATCATGTACATGTTTAGTTCGTGAGACATGACTCCTCTTCTCAATGTTAGTAGTCCCTGTAGTGCATTGTTAACTGTCATTACAATAATTCTTTGTCGTGGACTCACTATAGCAGACTACTTCGCTGTGCCACACATACAATAGCGTCCACATCTAGGTCTGACTCGAGGAGGGCAGAAAGCTCGAAGTAAGCTCAGCTGCTGTGCTGCTGAAGAAACGTGCTGTATGTAAAACAAACAACGTTGCTGAAGTATCTTTTCGAAAAATGTTTTAATTGTTGCATAAAAATAGAACTCCACAGATTTTGGATCTGAATGTTTCTCTTCAGGATGCAATCGTTCTCAAACAATTGCAGGGAAACAACTGGTTAAAAAAAGTCTCTCATTAAAGTCTGGGTTATCTTTTTGTTAAATTTATTTACCGAAGTTGGGTGCCTCACTGCCTCTTGTTTGAAGGATTTGCAGAGAATTAAGAGTGTAAATTGCGATTCTTAATGTGAGAGAATAGAAATTGGCAGTCTGAAGTTATCATCATGTCCGAAATGCATATCTCCACATAACTGCGAGATGAATGCTAGGATAAAAAGGAGAGTGAAGAAACATGACTCAGCTCAGATTTAGCCCCACAGTCCTTCAGTTTCCACCCACACTCTCAGATACTAGACTACTAGACCATGCCACCATGTACAAATTGCAACTGACCAGAAGTAGGAGTGTACTGTATCCTCTACATTCCACCTCTTGTGAAGGAACAGAGCGAGCTGTACAAATTGCATCCCACTTGCTGCTTTTGAGAGAAACGGGTGGTCTCTCTCGAGTTTTGACAGCTGCTTGCTAGGTGGAAATGACATGTTTTTTCACAGCTTAACTTTAATTCGTCATAATACAGACGTTTTGTATGAAATATTTATAAATTATACACAAAAAAATTCCTCATAAATTAGCGTATCTATCAGTCCAAATTGGATCACAATGCGTACAGCAGTTCGTGAGTATGTACAGACAGATGTGACCAGTGGTGGGGCAAAGTGGGTATCACCCCACTTTGTTAGTGCAGGTTGCATACAAACAGGGGCATCCGTCTGATGACGTCATGGGGTTTCCCTAACTGACACGTGGATCGCTTCCCGTCCCTCCCTTCACCTCCCTCCACCACACACATCCCTGGTAATGGTGGGACATTGAAAAACAAGAAATGGCGGGAAATTCAAATACAAACCAGTTGGCAAGTTATGCATCTGAACCGCAACCATCCACCGCTGACAGCTCTACACACTTGCACATAGAGATTCTGCAAGCACATTACCAATTGCGAAATCTCGATTGCAACCACTTGTACAACATTTTCGATAGTGCCATAGCTCTGCAAATAGTTATATACTCTTCGAAAAACAATTTTGTAGCAGGTGTAAGCGCATTTAAATTCATCCTGCTAAAGAGCACAACAGCTTCGAAATAATTTATTTTACCAATGATTGCAACAAGATTGTTTAGATTCCCCAGTAATAAGAACAACCCAAGGCTTACCACTGCACCTATCAACACCTCCTTTTATACTTTAAAGTTCCACTATGACGGCACATGATCACTCTAATCACAATTTTTTGTGTGTCAAGTGTCTGTATGATAGAAAGAAACAGTCCTTCCTTTCATTCTTATGTATGAGATTGCACATTAGTCAGATGGCATAGTGTATCACTGTGCTCAAATGCAGGCAGTCACTTCCAACCACATATTCTACAGTTGCATTGCATTTTCTCTATTTTTGTGTATCTGTGTCATGGATGGCTCCCATGTTACAGACTCAGCTCGCTCTGTTCCTTCACAAGACGTGGAATGTAGAGGATACAGTACACTCCTACTTCTGGTCAGTTGCAAATTAAATCGAGTATTTCAGGGAGAGTTGGCCAAATACAGTGTGGGGAGGTCTATAAATCTCCAACTTTATCCTATATATGCAAGAATACTCTCATCCAATCAGAGAAAGATGAATACTCGAAATCATAAATTGCGCACCATGATCGAAATGCTGGAAACATGTAGATTCCCAAATTTGATCAGTATAGTATGCTGTCTTGTATACTTTGGTATATATGTCTGAGAATTAACAGTGAATGGACATGCCGCATGGTAATCTCTCTACATTCGCAGTCTAGTACGAGTATATGGTTCTTGCAAAGTAGTGGTTTAGCGATGGTACAGAAACTGGGAAGCATGCAGTCGTGTCATTGGTTGGAGTTGAAAGTATGGAAAGTACTGTGGTGCTTATTACAGTATACTGTCCCACATTGAGTATGTCTTTTGCATCCCTTTTGTCTAGTGGCATTCTGTTGATTACTACATAATGAATGAATGACATCAATTGCTTGAGATAGGGAGAGTTAGGAACAGCACCTTCCGAGGATGGCCAGCACTGAAACAGCAATTGCGTACATGGCTGCAATATGTGGAATCAGTGTTACTGTCTCTTCGAAATGGAACACCGACATTCACGCTACCCTGTCACTGTCGAATATGGGATTAAATGTAGAGTTCATTACCTTTGGACGGCTGTTTTGGTATTCACCAACAAGCCACAAACTGTTCCAGTTTCGGTACGTTGTGATGTCCATATTTTTGTCAATAAGAAACACCACGTTTCTCTATTATTTAAGCCATCCTATGTGTTGTGAGAGTAACATAGTTTATGCTATGTGATGTACAACTTTCAGTGAGGACCAATTGAAACATGTTAATGTCGATTTAGCAACTGACACAGACCTCAAAGTTTTGTTAGCGGTGTACACAGCTGTAATCCTTCACTGCTTCATTGTATTACGACTGAAAACACTGCATCAAACTGCTTATGAAACAACAACACACGAACCTTCTCCTTGTTCCTAATATTCGGTATGGTGCTCCTCCAGTACAGGCGACGAAATTGGTCGTCCACTCCAATGGACAAATACAGGTATATTTAATGGGTTCATCACACACTGTTGATGTCAACACTCAGAAGGTATTTCTTTCCACGATAAATTGGAAGAGAGAGATGTGGTAAGACCTTAGAGATTTCTCTACAAGGTAATGTTATTGAAGTTTCTGTAGTTCGTAATTTTACTCCAATGAATGTAACAAAAACAACGAGCCGAGAGAGAAACACACTGCGCTGTCAACAAAGACTCGGTCATAATTATCCTGTCGCATTTCTGGCGTGGTAATCATAGGAAGACGATAGAGGAGATTAGAATATTTATAGAGTGATATTTATAGACCATCATTTGATATCAGTTAACTCTAGGTGTTATGCTTCTGAATGTCTCTGTACAGTCTATACGTACCCAGCATGGCTGTGAATTTCCTGCCGGCCGTGGTGGCCGAGATGATCTGGGCGCTACAGCTCGGTGGTGGTGGTTAGTGTTTTTAACGTCCCGTCGACAACGAGGTCATTAGAGACGGAGCGCAAGCTCGGGTTAGGGAAGGAATGGGAAAGAAATCGGCCGTGCCCTTTCAAAGGAACCATCCCGGCATTTGCCTGAAACGATTTTAGGGAAATCACGGAAAACCTAAATCAGGATGGCCGGAGACGGGATTGAACCGTCGTCCTCCCGAATGCGAGTCCAGTGTGCTACCACTGCGCCACCTCGCTCGGTCGCTACAGCTCGGAACCGCGCGACCGCTACGGTCGCAGGTTCGAATCCTGCCTCGGGTATGGATGTGTGTGATGTCCTTAGGTTAGTTAGGTTTAAGTAGTTCTAAGTTCTAGGGGACTGATGACCTCAGAAGTTAAGTCCCATAGTGCTCAGAGCCATTTGAACCATTTTTTTGTGAATTTCCTCCCTTACTCTAGTGTGCTATTTTTCTCGTTGTGGTAGCTCTCTGTCAGCCCTCTAACTAATAGAATAGTGTTGTTGGAACGTGGTGGGATTTGGAGAGCACGTAGAATTCACAGATCGCTGCCTCCCTGAAACACTCGCACAGCTGGGTCACAGGACACTACATTTATGGACCACACTCCATCTTTCTCTCTGCTCTCCATCGCCTCAACAAAGGCACCTCAGCTATAAGAACATTCTGCTCGCAATTTCCTCTTGTATAAAAGCCATACGCCACGCATACCAAATGTAGTATTGGTAAACACAGAGATCTTGACCTAAAATATGAATCTTAATCTGATCGACAGAGTTGTTAAAGTGAGAGAGCAGCTTGCCACCTTTCAGCAATAGGAACGCTTCGATAGGGCTGTATTGCGAGGGAACCAAGGTCTGCTGACCTGGGATGTGGTGATCAATCTTTCCGTAATATTTCTAAAACACATCTCAGAACGTTTTGGTTGGCGGGAGCGATACGGGAAGCATATTGTTCAACACCCTTCCATTTAACCTAGTGACATTTAAGCTGCGAGTCCTTCTGAGAAGGCTAGGACAACTTTTGCGAGTTTGGAATCATTAACAGCTCTCTGGCATGGTGATTGGTGAGCTGAGAGTGGTACAGCCCTGATGTGCAGAGAAAAATTTCGCGACCCAGTGGCATCGGTTCTCATGCAATACGGTAGCAGTGGCATCGTGGGGGTGGAGACTAGAGTGAAATGTCCTAGAACCCCTCATAGGCCGACAGGTCTCAACAGGATTAGTTTGAATGCAGTATACTAGAATTGTAAGTGACTTACTTCCAGCAGCATGACGAAACAACTGAGTGACTGAATGAAATTAGCACTGGATGTCTTCAGCTATTTGATTACGGCTACCACTCATTTTGGTATCAGAGCTAGTGACAACGTAACCTGTGGGAAACCTACAGAGACGTCATGAATGTCTTTGTAATGGCGAGTATAATTTGAGTGCATGGAAAAAATTACTCACCATGCAAAGGGACTCTCATGACCAATTTCACTAATTAGCCTATCAGTTCTATGTCAGTGATATGCCACCAGGTGGGTTAAAGCAATGGTGAGAGAACCATGGATATGATTTAATAGTTGGAGTAGTAAACGGATGTTGCCTTGTTGGGGTTGGGTCTGTTAATGTAATTTCAGTCTCCCACCTACACCGGGAGAGATGATAATTGTAATAAAATCAGCTATCTTGTCGAATTTATTCTCTGAACTGCTATACTGAGAGACTTCATATGTGACAAGACATGTGTTTACCTTAAGAGAGTTTGAAAGTGAGGAAGCATCCTGTGACAGGGGTAGAGCATGCTCTTAGCATTGTGTCTTGAGCCAAAAATGACTTTAATATTCTAATCCTGTGATTCAGGACGTAAAAGAGAAGAAAAAAAGTTTTTCTACCTGCTAAGAGAATACTTACAGGAAATATAGCCTATGTAATGGTGTTGTACCAAATTTTCACAATAGGTAATGATACTTTAGCGCTGTGAAAATGCGTGTATGCTGCGTTTTCCTAATATGAAAGGGAGGAATCTACATTTCACATCAGAAACTGAAGGTGTATTGACAAAAGGAAATCGCCATTTCGGATTTTTTAAACTGGGGAGTCTATGTGAGGCGTCAAGCTGCAGTTAGTCCATGTCGCATCACATTGTGCCAAGGGAGGCTGGAAGGAGAAGCTTAAGAAAGTCGTCAGAAGCTGCAGATTTCGAGCTCATCAGTTCTTAATGTACACAATAAACTCGACAGATGGCGCTGGAATAGGCTGGAGGTGACTGGTCAGTTTTAGTTTCATAAGAAAATATTGTACAATATATTTCCTATGTTTCTGTTGGCTAGGATGCGACTTGTGACTGGTAAATAGGTATAAGTGTGTGTCATTCACAAATTATGTTGCTACAGGAGGCCTGTATATGGGGGCAGGATGTTAGAAGCGCAGTGGGATGGTGGGTTGCTGTTCTAATATTATTATTACCCATTCCCATGCTCCTCACAGCAGCAGGTTTTCTCTTGTAGGTCTGCAGGGGCTACTCCCCTTTACACCAGTTATAGCATGCTGTCCTATCATTATTTCCCATATACGGCTATACGCTAAATTGGCTGGAACAACTCTCTAGCGCTAGACTAATAGCAAAACATCTTCTTCACATGCACCAGATATTTACTTGTAGATCAGCAGGAGGCTATTCTCCTGTACTTCAGTGACAGCTTGCTGTCCTATTATTATTACCACCCACCTTTCCTATATAATGCTACTGGCTACACTGGCCGGAGCAACTCGCCAGGGCTATGTTTATAGTGAAAAAATGCACCCCGCATCTAGCAGTTATTGATGAAACTGGATGGAGGTACTGTCTAATGCTCCATCAATAGCAACTCAAATTGTTTTTTTTTTTTTGTCATCAGTCTACTGACTGGTTTGATGCGGCCCGCCACGAATTCCTTTCCTGTGCTAACCTCTTCATCTCAGAGTAGCACTTGCAACCTACGTCCTCAATTATTTTCTTGATGTATTCCAATCTCTGTCTTCTGCTACAGTTTTTGCGCTCTACAGCTCCCTCTAGTACCATGGAAGTCATTCCCTCATGTCTTAGCAGATGTCCTATCATCCTGTCCATTCTCCTTATCAGTGTTTTCCACTTATTCCTTCCCTCTCCGATTCTGCATAGAACCTCCTCATTCCTTACCCTATCAGTCCACATAATTTTCAACATTCGTCTATAGCACCACATCTCAAATGCTTCGATTCTCTTCTGTTCCGGTTTTCCCACAGTCCATGTTTCACTACCATATAATGCTGTACTCTAGACGTACATCCTCAGCAATTTATTCCTGAAATTAAGGTCTGTATTTGATATTAGTAAACTTCTCTTGGCCAGAAATGCCTTTTTTGCCATAGCGAGTCTGCTTTTGATGTCCTCCTTGCTCCGTCCGTCATTGGTTATTTTACTGCCTAGGTAGCAGAATTCCTTAACTTCATTGACTTCGTGACCATCAATCAAGATGTTAAGTTTCTCGCTGTTGTCATTTCTACTACTTCTCATTACCTTCGTCTTTCTCCGATTTGCTCTCAAACCATACTGTGTACTCATTAGACTGTTCATTCCGTTCAGTAGATCATTTAATTCTTCTTCACTTTCACTCAGGATAGCAATGTCATCAGCGAATCGTATCATTGATATCCTTTCACCTTGTATTTTAATTCCACTCCTGAACCTTTCTTTTATTTCCATCATTGCTTCCTCGATGTACAGATTGAAGAGTAGGGGCGAAAGGCTACAGCCTTGTCTTACACCCTTCTTAATACGAGCACTTCGTTCTTGATCGTCCACTCCTATTATTCTCTCTTGGTTGTTGTACATATTGTATATGACCCGTCTCTCCCTATAGCTTACCCCTTCTTTTTTCAGAATCTCGAACAGCTTGCACCATTCTATATTGTCGAACGCTTTTTCCAGGACAACAAATCCTATGAAAGTGTCTTGATTTTTCTTTAGCCTTGCTTCCATTATTAGCCGTAACGTCAGAATTGCCTCTCTCGCCCCTTTACTTTTCCTAAAGCCAAACTGATCGTCACCTAGCGCATTCTCAATTTTCTTTTCCATTCTTCTGTATATTATTCTTGTAAGCAGCTTCGATGCATGAGCTGTTAAACTGATTGTGCGATAATTCTCGCACTTGTCAGCTCTTGCCGTCTTCGGAATTGTGTGGATGATGCTTTTCCGAAAGTCAGATGGTATATCGCCAGACTCATATGTTCTACACACCAACGTGAATAGTCGTTTTGTTGCCACTTCCCCCAATGATTTTAGAAATTCTGATGGAATGTTATCTATCCATTCTGCCTTATTTGACCATAAGTCCTCCAAAGCTCTTTTAAATTCCGATTCTAATACTGGATCCCCTATCTCTTCTAAATCGACTCCTGTTTCTTCTTCTATCACATCAGACAAATCTTCACCCTCATAGAGGCTTTCAATGTATTCTTTCCACCTATCTGCTCTCTCCCCTGCATTTAACAGTGGAATTCCCGTTGCACTCTTAATGTTACCACCGTTGCTTTTAATGTCACCAAAGGTTGTTTTCACTTTCCTGTATGCTGAGTCTGTCCTTCCGACAATCATATCTTTTTCGATGTCATCACATTTTTCCCGCAGCCATTTCGTCTTAGCTTCCCTGCACTTCAGTTTGACTTGTATTTCCGTATTCCTGATTTTCCTTGGAACATGTTTGTACTTCCTCCTTTCATCAATCAACTGAAGTATTTCTTCTGTTACCCATGGTTTCTTCGCAGCTACCTTCTTTGTACCTATGTTTTCCTTCCCAACTTCTGTGATGGCCCTTTTTAGAGATGTCCATTCCTCTTCAACTGTACTTGCTACTTCGCTATTCCTTATTGCTGTATCTATAGCGTTAGAGAACTTCAAACGTATCTCATCATTCCTTAGTACTTCCGTATCCCACTTCTTTGCGTATTGATTCTTCCTGACTAATGTCTTGAACTTTAGCCTACTCTTCATCACTACTATATTGTGATCTGAGTCTATATCTGCTCCTGGGTACGCCTTACAGTCCAGTATCTGATATCGGAATCTCTGTCGGACCATGATGTAATCTAATTGAAATCTTCCCAAGTATCTCCTCCTCTTGTGATTCTTGAACAGGGTATTCGCTATTACTAGCTGAAACTTGTTACAGAACTCAATTAGGCTTTCTCCTCTTTCATTCCTTGTCCAAGCCCATATTCTCCTGTAACGTTTTCTTCTACTCCTTCCCCTACAACTGCATTCCAGTCGCCCATGACTATTAGATTTTCGTGCCCCTTTACATACTGCATTACCCTTTCAATATCCTCATACACTTTCTCTATCTGTTCATCTTCAGCTTGCGACTTCGGCATGTATACCTGAACTATCGTTGTCGGTGTTGGTCATTCTGATTAGAATAACCCGGTCACTGAACTGTTCACAGTAACACACCCTCTGCTCTACCTTCCTATTCATAACGAATCCTACACCTGTTATACCATTTCCTGCTGCTGTTGATATTACCCGATACTCATCTGACCAGAAATCCTTGTCTTCCTTCCACTTCACTTCACTGACCCCTACTATATCTAGATTGAGCCTTTGAATTTCCCTTTTCAGATTTTCTAGTTTCCCTACCACATTCAAGCTTCTGACATTCCATGCCCCGATTCGTAGGACGTTATCCTTTCATTGATTATTCAATCTTTTTCTCATGGTAACCTCCCCCTTGGCAGTCCCCTCCCGGAGATCCGAATGGGGGACTATTCCAGAATCTTTTGCCAATGGAGAGATCATCATGACACTTCTTCAATTACAGGCCACATGTCCTGTGGATACACATTACGTGTCTTTAATGCAGTGGTTTCCATTGCCTTCTGCATCCTCATGTCTTTGATCATTGCTTATTCTTCCGCCTTTAGGGGCAATTTCCCACCCCTAGGACAAGAGAGTGCCGTGAACCTCTATCCTCTCCTCCGCCCTCTTTGACATGGCCGTTGGCAGAATGAGGCTGACTTCTTATGCCGGAAGTCTTCGGCCGCCAATGCTGATTATTTATCAAAATTTAGGTAGTGGCGGGGATCGAACCTGGGACCGAAGACCTTTTGATTACGAATCAAAGACGCTACCCCTAGACCACGGCTAAGCAAATTGTTTAAGTAACCAATATTCTTCACTGTATGCAAAATAATATAGACTTATATATCCATCCTGTCCAGCAGATCAGCACAGACTGTGTCGTTTTCCCGCCAATTTCCTGATAGGGGAGGGGAGGGGATGTGAGGAGAATGAAAAGGAAAGTGAGGAGAGGGAGTGGAGTGCAGGAAGGTCAGCAGTGACCTCTGTTGGTGGTGTGTGAGCTAGGTCAGTTGGTCTCAGAGCATCAATGTGAAAACACAAATTTTTATATCTCCTCCAATGAATCTAAATTTCCCACCATTTTTTTTGAATTTACCAACAAAATTTCAATTCCTGGCGATTTCCAGGGCTGGGATGGAGTGGACAGGAGTGGAGGGGGAAGGGACACATGCGCCGTGTGGGTAAAACCCAAGATGCCCCTGAATGTATGCAACACGCCTTAACAAAGTGGTGTGATACTGCCTTGCCCCCTACTGTGAACAAGTGACTCCAACTTATATACAGGGTGAATCTCCTAAAACTTGCACCATAAATATTGTGCAAATGGAAAGTGCTATTGTTTGCAGCTTCCACACAATGGAGTGGTAGTCAGTACGCAGATCATAGTAATACTCAGAGAGTATACTTTTTGTGCAAACATACACTTTTTATTAAAAAAAAGGAATAATGCCTGTTGACATTAACAAACTAAAGGTAGGATAAATCAGAATTTCAGTGGTGTTTATTGCAGGAGTGTAGTGTGACTTGTTTACAAGATTCTGTACTGTGCAACGTTTCCACACTGACAATTTTTTGTGCCATTCAAATGGTTCAAATCGCTCTAAGCACTATGGGACTTAACATCTGAGGTCATCAGTCCCCTAGACGTAGAACTACTTAAACCTAACTAACCTAAGGGCATCACACACATCTATGCCCGGGACAGGATTCGATCCTGCGACCATAGCAGCAGTGCGTTTCCGGACTGAAGCGCCTAGAACCACTCGGTCACAGCTGCAGGCTGTGTGCCATTCAGCATGCGTAGTTTCTAGGGACGATTTTGTTGTTTGCTTACTGTGTGCGTGTGTGTTCTTTGAGTGGATTGCAACTTGCTGGTCAGTTAGTGTGTGACAGTCCAAGCAGTAGGTCGCAAGTGGGGGCTGGGATTTACCAGTGCAGAAAAAGCCGATTTGCTCAAAGCGTATGAAGTGTGCAGGAAGAATGCAGTTCGCTCTTGTGTAATGTATGCTGCAAGATATTTCAGTAGACTTCAACCATATCGGCAATTACTCATAAACCCCTTTAACCATTTATGTGAACATGGTAGTGTAACACATTGACAACGTAACAGAGGGAAATGAGTGATAACAGAATGGAGGTAAATTGATGTTCTTCTTGTTGTTGCAGTTGACCCGCGCGTTAACTCCCGAGCAATCGCACGAGGAAATGGCATGGGTCAGGCAAACAACCTATGCATTCTCCGTCGACATACGTTCCATCTATGTCACAGCTCTCTCGATCAAGAGTGATACGGAAACGATTATGAGAATCGTATTAACTTCTGTACATGGTTATTAAGACAGCATATTCCAGATGTATCACGTATCTTGTTTAGTAATGAAGACACATTCATCCGTCACGGCCAGGTAAACCGCCAAAAATGCACTATTGGTCTGCTGACGAACTCCGTCGGCTTCGTAAGGTGTAAAGTCAGCGCCCATGGAACGTAAACGTGTAGTGTTGGATAACCATCAGCTCATAGGCCTATTTTTCACAGACGGAATGCTGAACCTGCCCAAGTATCGTAGCCTTCTAAAAGACCATCTTTCACAGATGACAGAAGTCAGTCATTCCTCTGCAGACTAGAAGTAACTTGTGGTACCAACAAGATGACTGTCCAGCCCATAATGCACGAAGTACTACAGCATTTCTTCACCAACTGTTTCCAGATTGCTGAATTGGATGCAAAGGACCTGTACCTTGACTGGCCCATTTCCGGATTTGACACCTGTAGACATTTTTGGTTGATAGCTGGAAGGCGCTGTCCACATCAGCTACACCCGGTGACATGAAACGACGTTTAACTGCTGCACGTTCGGACATCTCCACTGAAATGCTAGCAGGTGTTCAATAGTCGTTCCATACCAGACTGGAAGCGTGTACTGCCGCTGCCAGTGGTCATTTTGAAACCAGCCTGTCATGGTCAGTTGTCTCTTTACTGGGCAAATCCACGTAACTAGTGTGTGCACTTATTCTTTGTGTGTCCTATAACAGGAATTGTACAAGTGTTGGTGTGGGAACTTTTTAAAATACGAGATCATCTAAATGACTCGCACTGGAATCCTGCGACAAACACCACTGACATTCTAGTTTACTCTACTTTTAGTCTATTAATGTCAAGAGGCGTAATTCCTTTTGAAAAGGTGCATCTTTTCACAAAAAATTCAGTTTCTAAATAGTATAAAAGTCTGTGTAATGACTAACAATACGAGCCCCCGACTACCAATCCATTCTGTGAAAACCGCACATCACTAGCACTTCCACATTCTGCAATATCTGCGGTGCAAAAATAGTTCAAATGGCTCTGAGCACTATGCGACTTAACGTCTGAGGTCATCAGTCGCCTAGAACTTAGAACTAATTAAACCTAACTAACCTAAGCACATCACACACATCCATGCCCGTGGCAGGATTCGAACCTGCGACCGTAGCGGTCGCTTGGCTCCAGACTGTAGCGCCTAGAACCGCACGGCCACTACGGCTGGCGCGGTGCAAGTTTTAGGTGATTCGCCCTGTGCATGGAGAAATAAAATGCGGTATAGGACGCAGCTTTGCTTCTTTTATATGAAGAAACTTTTACAGCGGCGTAGCATATGGCTCAACTTCCAGCTTTCTGCTTTCCTTCAGTAAAACATAGATGCGAACGCGATTCTCTGTGTGTTGGGGGGAAAGACACTATTTGTTTGGACACTTTCAAATTATGCAACGAGTCTCCACTGGCGAGATGGAGATTTAGGCCTTTTAAATGCCATAAATGTACAGGTATGATTATCCTGAATGGAATTCAAACATTTCGTGCACATATATGTACGAGATTTCGAAGTACTTTTGCAGATAGACGAAGCATCCATTTAGAAATATGATGACAGTTTCAGACTGTCAATTTCTGCTGCCCTCACATTAGCAATAGCAGTTCGCATTACTCAATCACTGAAAATTCTTCGAACAGCAGGCAACGAATTACCCAACTTCGAAGTACTTTAGTAAATATGACAAGTTCAAATATAAATAGAAAAGTTCGTAGAAATGAATGTTCTCTAAATATCATTATGTCAGGTGTAACGAGTTATAATTCAGGGCCTGCCGCGGTGATCTAGCGGTTCTAGGCGCTCAGTCCGGAGCCGCGCGACTGCTACGGTCGCAGGTTCGAATCCTGCCTCGGGCATGGATGTGTGTGATGTCCTTAGGTTAGTTAGGTTGAAGTAGTTTTAAGTTATAGGGGACTGATGACCATAGATGTTAAGTCCCATAGTGCTCAGAGCCATTTGAACCATTTTTGTGATTTAGGAATGTATGATTATTTCAGCGCTTGAACTTGACAAATTGTTATCTAAATTTTACTAAGATTCAGTAAATGATGTGTCTATAAACCAAAACAAGGTCTTCGACAAGTTACAAATCATCTAAACCACTTGGCCTCAAATGTAGTCTTTGTTCTCCTCCTTTTTCGCACGTGGTGGGAAGCTGTTGTGTAACGGAATGACGCCATGTTTTGTGATGCTGTAGCAAGGAGAAACGTCTAGTTGGAATTAACTTGCTCAAGGGAGCGAATGATGTTAAATGTTGTCACTCTGATTTTGAAGTAATTGACAACAAGAAAGTTAAAGATATAGAGAGTATATTTCATTTCATAGTTAGTGATTCATTCGTACTTTCCGCGCACCCTTAAATCAGTATTCTTCTTTCGCCCTTGCACCACCTGTGGCCATAGTCATATCACTTATAAGAAGACAAAATGGACCATCGGCAAAACAAAACACCTAAGTAAAAAGCCATACTGTAGTAAAACGAACATGGCTTTCAATGTCAGAATCTTCATATTAACGACAAACTTTCGATCAGAGGACAAGTTATCGTACTGGCTGTATTTAAGAGTTACACCATAAAACTGCGTTTTATTGGCAGAAAACTTATAAAATGTAAGAGATCCCCTAAGGAGACTGCCTACACTACGCTTGCCTCTCTCAGAATACTGCTGCGCGGTGTGGGATCCTTACCAGACTGGATTGACGGGGTACATCGATAAAGTTCAAAGAAGGGCAGAGCGTTTTGTATTATCGCGAAATAGGGGAGAGAGTGTCACTGAAATGCTGCAGGATTTTGGATGGACATCAGTGAAACAAAATCGTTCTTCGTTGCGAAACAATCTTCTCACGAAATTCCAGTCACCAACTTTCTCCTCCGAATGCGAAAATATTATATTGACGCCGACGTACATACGGACAAACGATCATGACAAAATAAGGGAAATTAGAGTTCGTACGGAAAGATATAGATGTTTGTTCTTCTCGCATACTATACGAGACTGGAACAATAGAAAATTGTGAAGCTGGTTCGATGAACACACTGCAGGACACATAAATGTGTTTTGCAGAGTATCCATGTAATGTAGATCACACTGGTATTTCATTTTACTTATCATTATAAAATTTAATACGAAGTAAACGTATACGCATGTTGGCTGTTCCTAAAATAACCAAATAATCATCATAAAGTTAGTTTGACCTGTGTGAAACGGAACGATTTTGCGTGGCAGAAACGACAAGAGAGGCATCTAGCGCCTACGAGAAGAATCTGTTACTCGTCTGCCAGGATGGCAGAGTCCTCTGACGGTGAAACCAGAAAGTTAGTAGAGAGAGACAACACGCATACTTGTATTTATCTGAATGGAATGTAGGTGGTGGTGTATATGTAGAATTGCGAGAGCGTGCAAAAAACTAAAAGCCTCCGATTTTTTAATGTGAAAAGAGCTTCTACATCTTTAGGCTTCAGCTCTACATATGTAGTTCTCAACAGGGTCATCCTCGCGACGAACAGGTTTCTTCTAACGAGAGACTTGTGGAGCTATTGGCTATAGCTCTCTGACGTCATGGTGAGGCTTTCTAGTGCAGCGCAGCAGTGTGAGTATACGGCAAACGCGTCGCACCATAGACGTTGTGGCGTGTTACTCTGTAATTTTACATGTTGTTTGGTTCAATACATCAAATCAAGTTGCATGACAGATTTTTTACACGTTAAGACTAAATAAACGAATAAATGATAATTAAGATGGAAAATAACTCACTTGTTTGATGAAGAAGCAGATTTTCATGTAGCCTCCTGATACAGATTTTCATTGCTGTTTACTAGACGAAGATGTAATCCATAGCTGTTTCCTCCTTACAGTACATTCCTTCGTGGCTTCAAACTTTGCTTCTTGTGTCAGACACCTAATCCTTGTAAAAGTTCTTCCTTCGTGGCTTCAAACTTTGCTTCTTGTGTCAGATACCTGATCCTTATAAAAGTTCTTCCTTCGTGGCTTCAAAGTTTGCTTCTTGTGTCAGATACCTAATCCTTGTAAAAGTTCTTCCTTCGTGGCTTCAAACTTTGCTTCTTGTGTCAGATACCTAATCCTTACAAAAGTTCTTCCTTCGTGGCTTCAAATTTTGCTTCTTGTGTCAGATACCTGATCCTTATAAAAGTTCTTCGTCTTACAAAAAGAACAAAGACTGTGTCGTGAACCTCCGAAAACCTGTTTCAAAATAGAGCACAAAGACTTTGCTTTGTTTTTGTTTGCGAAATCCATTTCCATGAAAAAAGCAAATTACTCTTCAAATACTTCACTTTTGCTGCTTGAAACCTAATGATTTATTAATATTTTGGCACTTACATGCAGTTAGCCTGAATGCGTTTCACCACATCTGGAAGAACTTCCGAGATTACAGAATCATCGTACACTGTTACCACATCTGCTAGTTAATTTTCTTCGACATTCACAGCTTTTGGGATCTACCGCAGTGGCGACTCATTAGCAACTAGAGCATTTTTCTCGATTGCTCAACTGCAATAGTGATACTCTGAAGGAAAAAATTAGTTATACTTGTGTCGTGGTAATAAACTAGTTGATTGCACTACTTACACAATCCTCGGATCATGCAACTCGACCACTGGAATGTGGACCGGCTGCTGTATCCCCTGGCGAATCGTAACATATACGAACATCAGCATTCATTTCGCTAAATATCAAAACTGTTAGTCTCTCTTGGGTAGTAAAAGTGTTTGATTTAGCCTGCAATAAACACAGGATCCCAACTCATTGTTTCACTAAGATCATGAAAAGGATAATTAGCTGTTGTCTGGTCGTCTTTGTTTTTCCTTCGGTGACACAGATTGTAAAGTGGTCAAAACTCGCTTTTCCCAACTTCTTGTTTCCCAGAGGTATGCACGACTTCAAGATCTCTAAGGAATGAATTTACTTTTATCATTCCTGGAACTATTTACTAAGTGCCACTAATTAATTTGTCGTTATTAATCAAATACGTAATAGACAAAAGCGTTAAAATACAACTGACATAAATAACTGTGGTATCTCACTTCGGTAAAAGTAGTCAACAGGTTAGACCTCATGACCTTCAACATGTCACAGCACAAAATCTATCAAATGACCTACGCAGCCGATGTGGCCGGAAGTCTTACCTTTACAGTCTAACAAAGCAAATGAAATATGCAAATATAGGAGTTAAATTCCTCCCCCCCCCCCCCCCCCATGAACCACGGACCTTGCCGTTGGTGGGGAGGCTTGCGTGCCTCAGCGATACAGATAGCCGTACCGTTGGTGTAACCACAACGGAGGGGTATCTGCTGAGAGTGGTGGTGGTGGTTAGTGTTTAACGTCCCGTCGACAACGAGGTCATTAGAGACGGAGCTCATGCTCGGGTTAGGGAAGGATTGGGAAGGATATCGGCCGTGCCCTTTCCAACGAACCATCCCGGCATTTGCCTGAAGCGATTTAGGGAAATCACGGAAAACCTAAATCAGGATGGCTGGAGACGGGATTGAACCGTTGTCCTCCCGAATTCGAGTCCAGTGTGCTAACCACTGCGCCACCTCGCTCGGTTATATATCTTCTGAGAGTCCAGACAAACGTGTGGTTCCTGAAGAGAGGCAGCAGCCTTTTCAGTACTTGCAGGGGGAACAGTCTGGATGATTGACTGATCTGGTCTTGTAACACTAACCAAAACGTCCTTGCTGTGCTGGTACTGCGAACGGCTGAAAGCAAGGGGAAACTACAGCCGTAATTTTTCCCGAGTGCATGCAGCTTTACTGTATGGGTAAATGATGATGGAGGTGAAATTGTCCCACATTTGGATCTCCAGGCGGGGACTACTCAGAAGGACGTTGTTATTAGGAGAAAGGAAACTGACGTTCTACGGGTCAGAGAGTGGAATGTCAGATCCCCTAATCGGGCAGGTAGGTTAGAAAATTTAAAAATGGAAATGAGTGGGTTAAAGTTAGATATAGTGGGAATTAGTGAAGTACGGTGGCAGGAGGAAAAAGACTTCTGATCTGGTGAATACAGGGTTATAAATACAAAATCAAATAGGGGTAATGCGGGAGAAGGTTTAATAACGAATAGGAAAATAGGAATGCGGGTAGTCTTCTACAACAGCATAGTGAAAGCATTATTGTGGCCAAGATAGATACGAAGCCCACGCCTGCCACAGTATTACGAGTTCATATGCCAACTAGCTCGGCAGATGACGAAGAGATTGATGAAATGCGTGATGAGATAAAACAAATTATTCAGATAGAGAAGGGAGACGAAAATCTAATAGTCATGGGTGCCTGAAAATCGATAGTAGGAAAAGGAACAGAAGGGAACGTAGTAGGTGAATATGGAATGGGAGTAGGGAATGAAAGACGAAGACGCCTCGTAGAGTTTTGCACAGAGCATAACTTAATCGTAGCTAACACTTGTTTCAAGAATCCTGAAAGAAGGCTGTATACATGGAAGAAGCCTGGAGATACTGGAAGGTCTCAGGTAGATTATAGAATGGTAAGACAGAGATACAGGAACCAGGTTTTAAATTGTAGGATATTTCCAGGGTCAGATGTCGACTCTGACCGCAATCTATTGGTTATGAACTGTAGATTAAAACTGGAGAGACTGCAAAGAGGTGGAAATTTGAGGAGATGGGACCTGGATAAACTGAATGAACCAGAGGTTGTAGAGTGTTTCAGGGAGAGCATTAGGGAACGATTGACAAGAATGGGGTAAAGAAATACAGTAGAAGAAGAATGGGTAGCTTTGAGAGATGAAATAGTGAAGGCAGAAGGGGTTCAAGTGGGTAAAAAGACGGGGCTAATAGAAATCCTTGGATAACAGAAGAGATATTGAATTTAACTGATGAAAGGAGAAAATATAAAAATGCAGTAAATGAAGCAGGCAACAAGGAATTCAAACGTCTCAGAAATGAGATCGACAGGGAGTTCAAAATGGCTAAGCAGGGATGGATAGAGGACAAATGTAAAGCTGTAGTGGCGCATATCACTAGGGGTAAGATAGATACTGCCTACAGGAAAATTAAAGAGACCTTTGGAGAAAAGAGAACCACTTGTACGAATATCAAGAGCTCAGATGGAAACCCACTTCTAAGGAAAGAAGGAAAAGCAGAAAGTTGGGTGGAATATATAGACGGTCTATACAAGGGCGCTGTTCTTGAGGAGAATATTATGGAAATGGAAGAGGATGTGGATGAAGATGAAATCGGAGATATTATGCTGCGTGAAGAGTTTGACAGAGCACTGAAAGACCTAAGTCGAGACAAGGCCCCGGGAGTAGACAGCATTCCATTAGAACTACTGACAGCCTTGGCAAAGCCAGGCCTAACAAAGTTCTACCATCTGGTGAGCAAGATGTATGAGAGAGGCGAAATATCCTCAGACTCCAAGTAGAATATATTAATTCCAATCACAAAGAAAGCAGGTGTTGACAGTTGTGAAAATTACCGAACTATCAGTTCAATAAGCCACGGCTGCAAAATACTAATACGAATTCTTTACAGACGAAATGGAAAACTGGTAGAAGCCGACCTCGGGGAAGACCAGTTTGGATTCCGTAGAAATGTTGGAACACGTGAGGCTTATCTTAGAAAATAGATTAAGGAAAAGCAAAACTACGTTTCTAGCATTTGTAGACTTAGAGAAATCATTTGTCAAAGTTGACTGGAATACTCTCTTTCAAATTCTGAAAGTTGCAGGGGTAAAATACAGGGAGCGAAAGGGTATTTACAATTTGTACAGAAACCAGATGGCAGTTATAACAGTCGAGGGGCATGAAAGGGAAGCAGTGGTTGGGAAGGGAGTGAGACAGGGTTGTAGCCTCTCCCCGATGTTATTCAATCTCTATATTGAGCAAGCAGTAAAGGAAACAAAAGAAAAATTCGGAGTAGGAATTAAAATCCATGGAGAAGAAATAAAAACTTTGAGGTTCGCCGATGACATTGTAATTCTGTCAGAGACAGCAAAGGACCTGGAAGAACAGCTGAACGCAATGGATAGTGTCTTGAAAGGAGGATACAAGATGAATATCAACAAAAGCAAAACGAGGATAATGGAATGTAATCGAATTAAATCGTGTGATGCTGAGGGTATTAGATTAGGAAATGAGACACTTAAAGTAGTAAATGAGTTTTGCTATTTGCTAACTGCTGATGGTCGAAGTAGAGTGGATATAAAATGTGGACTGGCAATGGCAAAGGAAGGCGTTTCTGAGGAAGAGAAAATTGTTAATATCGAGTATAGATTTAAGTGTCAGGAAGTCGTTTCTGAAAGTATTTGTAAGGAGTGTACCCATATATGGAAGTGAAACGTGGACGATTAATAGTTTAGACAAAAAGAGAATAGAAGCTTTCGAAATGTGGTGCTACAGAAGAATGCTGAAGATTAGATGGGTAGTCACGTAACTAATGAGGAGGTACTGAACAGAATTCGACAGGAGAGGAATTTGTGACACAACTTGACTAGAAGAAGGGATCGTTTGGTAGGGCATATTCTGAGGCATCAAGGTATCACCAATTTAGTATTGGAGGGCAGCGTGGAGGGTAAAAATCGTAGAGGGAGACCATGAGATGAATACACTAGGCAGATTCAGAAGGATGTAGGTTGCAGTAGGTACTGGGAGATGAAGAATTTCGTACAGGATAGAGTAGCATGGAGAGCTGCATCAAACCAGTCTCGGGCTGAAGACCACAACAACAAGAACAACTAGTTAAGTCGTATCTTGTACTATAGTCTTACATTAAGAAAACGAAAAAAAATATCCACCAGTTCCACGAGATAAGCCACTGTAGTATCCAGAAGCAAAACCTAACACGAATAAATCTGAGACAGATGTTATATATTTCCTACACGATACAGAGAGTCATTCACTGTCGCAGAGTAATCCAGTGCGGTGTGAAAAAGGTATTAAGTTGATTTGAATTAATTTATTTTCAAGTAATTTTTGAATTATAACTGTTTTGAGCGTTATTTGTATACTGACTTCTCATCGTTCCGCTTATATCCTTGGTTTCTGTAATTCCCCATTGGAGTTTCGCATGTTTACGCTGTGAGAACTATGATAAATAATATTTGTCGTATTTCGAGCAATGAATAGTACCAGTACAGTTATAGTGACCCTTCCTCATGACTGACACGAAACGAGATATTTTCTTTGATGCGCACGACGACTTCAGTGTTCTGGCGAATCCACAACAGCGAGAGTCCTCAAAGTGACGTCAAGGAGCGCAAGAGTTTCTGGGAATTTTTTGCTCTCCAGGAGGCGGAATGGTCTGCCTCCTTTTTCTGTATACATCGCGAGAGACTACTTTGTTGATACCTTCGATGTAGAATCTTTGGCTTTGTTGATGGAGCCACAGCCTCACTTCTGCTTTCAACGATTCGTAATTATCAAAGTGAAGTCCTCGAAGATGTTCTTTAAGTTTTAGAATCAGATGAAAGTCGGATAGGGCCAACTCGGCTCTGTATGCAGTATTATCGATGGTGCTGAACCCATGGCGTCGGAATGTTGCAGACGTTGTGTGGCACCAAGCGAGATGGCGCAGTGGTTAGGCACTGGACTCGCATTCGGGAGGACGACGGTTCAATCCCGCGTCCGGCCATCCTGATTTAGATTTTCCGTGATTTCCCTAAATCACTCCAGGCAAATGCCGGGATGGTTCCTCTGAAAGGGCACGGCCGACTTCCTTCCCTAATCCGATGAGACCGATGACCACGCTGTCTGGTCTCCCTCCCCAAACCAACCAACCAACGTTGTGTTGTCTGGCGTTGTCGTGCTGAAGGAGAGAGTGCTCCATGTGCGAACGAACTCTTCGAGTTCGAAACTCGGTTACAGTACGGTGTTTCTCACACACCGGCGTAGTTACGTTACAGACCGCCATGTTACACGCAACATTTTGAAGCCCTCTAGCGCCAAAAAGCTGAAAATATGTAGACATGAAGAATAAAAATGTAGAACGTTTAATAACATTTGTTTGCTGTAAATAGCTATAAGAGTTTTCACATAATAAATTCGAAGGCTTTACTTTGCAGCACGCCCTCGTACATGTTATATGAGGAAGGACAACCAACACAAAGTTGTGCCTGTTGTATTACTGTATGAGGAAAAGCGATGTTCACTGCGTTTGCTGATTGATTGGTATTGCTTGCGTTTGTGTGACCTGAAGTGGACATACTCTAGTTGGAGGTACTGTGATCTCTGACCGCTAATGAATGAAGGCAATGTACTCATTTCTCTCTGAAGACCAAATAGCGCTAAGTGGTAGATGATAAAAAAAAAAACAGTCGGGTGGAGAATTTAGTGGATGCTGAATATTTGTTCGACAAGTATCATTAATCCTAGAGTTTCTGAATTGTTTTCAATTCAAAACAGAAAATATTTGCAGCCATTGTCAGAGAGCAACAAATTTTTTCGTGTAGAAGAATAGACACTTAAAACGGTATTTCGCTGTGAGGCAGTTTAGTGTTTCAAAGGAAAGTCTGTTCCGTTAACAAAAATTTAAATAGAAAAAATGACTCGTGCTACCATTATTTATGTACGTGGCCAAGGTCAGAATAAAGATTATTACGATAAATGACAATTAATTAAAAGTTATATAACCGGTTTTCATATCGGCTAAAGCACCTAACACCTAGTGTGATCCACATAAAAATAAAAACTGGAAATAAAATTAACGATGGGTTTTTGCGTATGTTTTCTACCAAACCCAGCGAAGCGCCCTTTTATTTATTTAAACTTGACAGGGACCAAATGAGGAGAAGCATATCGCTGGGCGAACCACGCAAGAAGAGAAATGATGTGCTATACAATTGAATATTTCCACCTCTGTACAGCGATATTGGGGTGTACAGAGGAGATCTGTTGTATCCAACCTACTTGAGGTGTCTAGGAAACCTGCTTCTGTGATCGCTAGACAACAACTCAAACAAATCATATTAATGAGCCTTTGTTACAGAAAATAAATGACAATACTTAACTTTGAGAAATACAGATGTGTCGCAAGCAAAGGACGACATGCTGTATAATCAGAGTCTTTCAGTATAACGATTGCAATACAAGTGAGGTAATACAGCGGATGCTTCTATCCAGCTCGCTGGTCTTGACGCTTCTGTAGAACTCGTACAACTGCCACGGCCAGCCGGGTGCATCACTTAACGTTCTCTTCATGCAGAGGGCGCTGCTGTCACGTTATCGCTCTAGAGAGGGGTCGGTCTGCGCGCAATTGGCTAACGACTTCTTCACAGCCTCCTCTGGTGTAATGTTTCCGACCGGCGTGCTAAGCCTTGACTTAAAGCCAGAACAAAATCCATGTCATACAAAGAGTGCCCGTCCAGTTAGCCGTGCGGTCTAACGCATTGCTTTCTGGGCGGGAAGGCGTGCTGATCCCCAGTACGAAACCGCGCGGCGGATTAGTGTCGAGGTCCAGTGTGGATGGTTTTTAAGACGGTTTTCCATCTGTCTCGGCGAATGCGGGCTGGATCCCCTTATTTCGCCTCAGTTACACTATGTCGGTGATTGCTGAGCAAACACATTCTCCACGTATGCGTACACCATAATTACTCTACCACGCAAACATTTTGATTAGACTTGTCTGGTGTGAGACGTTCCAGGGGGCGGGGATGGGGTGAGGGGGGGGGGAGGGTTCACTGGAGGCCGAACCGCACAAATAACCCTGGGTTCTGTGCGGAGTGGCGGTGGGGAGAGTGGACTGCTGTAGCCTGGTGTGAGGTTGTGAACCACTGAGGGCTACGGCGGGGACGAAGCCTCTCCATCGTTTCTAGGTTCCCAGTTCTGTACAATACAATATATACAAAGAGTAATCACGGCACATACAAATAACTGGAGTTCTGCTATTAGCATGTGTCTATGCATGAAGTACTCGCCCAAAGCCAGTTGCAATGAGCATGCAATTTCCTAGGACCGATTGAAAATGGACACTTATAGCATAGACTTACTTTGATCGACGTTCATGATGCAAATGTTTTACACAACTAGACTGGTGATTTGTACGTGTTACGTCATTTGAGGTCAGACGTAAATGAGATATGTAGTAGATCGATATCATACATAATTAGTCAGGCTCCGTGGTCTAGTGGTAAAACGGGTACCTACAAACCGACAGGCTGCAGCATCGAATCCGGACTAGCCCACAGAATATTTTAGACTACCATTAACATAGCCTTCTCCTGTCAGTACCGCGAACTCTCACCAGGAACAACACGTGGTTCCAACTCTACTCTAAGCTGTGGGTAGAGTTTCGTCTGAAGGATCTACATCTACATCTACATCCATACTCCGCAAGCCACATGACGGTGAGTGGCGGAGGGTACTTTGAGTACCTCTATCGGTTCTCCCTTCTATTCCAGTCTCGTATTGTTCGTGGAAAGAAACATAGTCGGTATGCCTCTGTGTGGGCTCTAATCTCTCTGATTTTATCCTCTTCGCTAGGTATTCGTAGGAGAGAGCAATATACTGCTTGACTCCTCGGTGATGGTATGTTCTCGAAACTTCAACAAAAGCCTGTACCGAGCTACTGAGCGTCTCTCTTGCAGAGTCTTCCACTGGAGTTTATTTACCATCTCCGTAACGCTTTCGCGATTACTAAATGATTCTGTAACGAAGCGCGCTGCTCTCCGTTGGATCTTGTCTATCTCTTCTATCAACCCTATCTGCTACGGATCCCACACTGCTGAGCAGTATTCAAACAGTGGGCGAACAAGTGTACTGTAACCTACTTCCTTTGTTTTCAGATTGCGTTTCCTTAGGATTCTTCCAATGACTCTCAGTCTGGCATCTGCTTTACCGACGATTAATTTTGTATGGTCATTCCATTTTAAATCACTTCTAATGCCTACTTCCAGATAATTTATGGAATTAACTGCTTCCAGTTGCTGACCTGCTATATTGTAGCTAAATGATAAAGGATCTTTCTTTCTATGTATTCGCAGCACATTACACTTGTCTACATTGTGATTCAATGGCCATTCCCTGCACTATGCGTCAATTCGTTGCAGATCCTCCGGCATTTCAGTACAGTTTTCCATTGTTACAACCTCTCGATATACGACAGCATCATCCACAAATAGCCTCAGTGAACTCCCGATGTTATCCGCAAGGTCATTTATGTATATTGTGAATAGCAACGGTTCTACGACACTCCCCTGCGGCACACCTGGAATCAATCTTACTTCGGAAGACCTCTCTCCATTGAGAATGCCGTACTGTGTTCTGTTATCTAGGAAATCTTCAATCCAATCACACAATTGGTCTGATAGTCCATATGCTCTTACTTTGTTCATTAAATGACTGTGGGGAACTGTATCAAACGCCTTGCGGATGCCAAGAAACACGGCATCTACCTGGGAACCCGTGTCTACGGCCCTCTGAGTCTCGTGGACGAATAGTGCGAGCTGGGTTTCACACGGTTGTCTTTTCCGAAACCCATGCTGATTCCTATAAAGTAGATTTCCAGTCTCCAGAAAAGTCATTATACTCGAACATCATATGTGTTCCAAAATTCTGCACATCTGTTCGACATACCTTCTTGAAAACGGGGATGACCTGTGCCCTTTTCCAATCTTTTGGAACGCTACGCTCTTCTAGAGACCTGCGGTACACCGCTGCAAGAAGGGGGCCAAGTTCTTTCGCGTACTCTGTGTAACATCGAACAGGTATCCCATCAGGTCCAGCGGCCTCTCCTCTTTTGAGCGATTTTAATTGTTTTTCTATCCCTCTGTCACCTATTTCGATATCTACCATTTTGTCACCTGTGCGACAATCTAGAGCAGGAACTACAGTGAAGTGTTCCTCTGTGAAACAGCTGTGGAAGAAGACATTTAGTATTTCGGCCTTTAGTCTGTCATCCTCTGTTTCAGTACCATTTTGGTCACAGAGTGTGAAAGTAGGCTGTTTAGGTTTTCATATTGGTAACGCCACCTCTGTATAAAAATCACTGGCTGTGCTGTCTGCAGTCTGTGTCTAGTTAGCATTGTTGTCTGCCATTGTAGTGTTGGGCAGCGGCAGCTGGATGCGAACAGCGCGTAGCGTTGCGCAGTTGGAGGTGTGCTGCCAGCAGTGGTGGATGTGGGGAGAGAGATGGCGGAGTTTTGTAATTTGTTATGAACTGCTATATATATTACGACTATTAAGGTAAACACATTGTTTGTTCTCTATTAAAATCTTTCATTTGCTAACTATGCCTATCAGTAGTTAGTGCCTTCCGTAGTTTGAATCTTTTGTTTAGCTGGCAGTAGTGGCGCTCGCTGTATTGCAGTAGTTCGAGTAACCAAGATTTTTGTGAGGTAAGCGATTTGTGAAATGCATAGGTTAATGTTAGTCAGGGCCATTCTTTTGTAGGGATTTCTGAAAGTCAGATTGCGTTGCGCTAAAAAATATTGTATGTCAGTTTAAGCACAGTCTTGTACAATTTTTCAAAAGGGGACGTTTCATATGGCGACCCTGCCAGGATACCTCACTGGAATCTTCTGATTTTTTCTTGTAGTTTGTGTAATTAGTGTAGCTTTTGTTTATTGCTAGCGCACAATTGTAGAGAGAATCTCCTTTACAGTTGCAGTCTTTCATTGTTGTACAGTAAAACAGTTGTGGCATGCATGTAGATTTGCACCAAGTATTCGCAGCTGTGCTTGCAATTAACGAGATATTATTTTCAGTGTTATGTTAATGTGTTCTCTTATTTTTGCTCTTCAAATTGTGTTTTTCTGTGTTATCGTGTGAAATATTGTGACTATAATGGCGTGTGAAAAACATAATACTAGGCTCCAAAGTAAACTGAGAAATTACAGTGAAGACGAAAGCAGTGTGTTAGCGCCACCGAGTAATGAAGTAACAGACATTCAAAGTAGTAATTTGGTAACTGTGCATAGGGAAATGGAGCGGGCGTCAAATAATGGTGTAGACAGTGAAACAGGTAGTGAACAGGGAAGCGTTATCGATCGATCGGTCGGCAACAGCTCGTCTCAGGAATCGGGAATGACAGAACACAATATTGCAAATACTGCAGACTCAGGTTTTGGGTTCTCACCGTTTTCTCAAATGAGTCAAGACACATTTTCCGCTTGTCAAAATGTGAATGTTGCCGGTGCAAATTCACTGCCGAAAAGCACTGAGGAACATGTTTCAGACACCAGTGCATTCTTATTACAATTAATGCAACAAATGGGACAAAAGCTTCAAAAGTTAGACACAATGGAACAAAATCTTCAAAAGTTAGATGCACTGGAACAAAATCAGAGACAAACACAGCAACAGCTTCAAAAGTTAAACTCATTGGAACAAACTCTTGAACAAACGCGTGAGTATTTAACTACTGAGTTACATAACATTGAATCGAAATGTCAAAAAGTCTGTAATGACGCAAAAACTCAAATTTGTGAGCATTTTCAACCTATTTTTTCGCGGCATGAAAATGCATTACAGAATCACGAAGCAGCCATAAAAGAACTGCAAATTATTGTTCATGAAAATCATGAGACCTTGCAAGCTAAAACTGACTCAGTTGCGTCTACCGACTCGGTTACGCAACTTGCAAAATCTCAGGAAAACTTAAAGGACACAGTAGAAAGACACATGGAGGAAATTAGTACTTTATCAGAGAAAGTAGTTGAGCTTTCGGATCAGCTAAATAATTTATCTACGAAGGTAGATGATAATCTGAATGACACAAACCCGGTAGTCTTTAATGACACAGAAGAGTGCGAACAAATTAGGAAATTCAAACAAAATCAGAATCAAATTAATACGCAACACCGAAGAGAAATCCGCGAAGTACAAGATCAGCTGACACAGATAGTACAAGAATTACGTATTTCAGAGGACACTCGCACCCCAATACGGGAAGAGGGACATAGTAATACAGAACAGCCACAAAATAATAACACAGCGCATTTCGGAAATTATGAAAGAAATTGGCAAGGTGCACCGAATTTTGAAATGGAACCGCCGAAACGACGTAACAATGACCGATATGCGACTCGCCGACATGATGATTTTGACTATAAGCTGTTCATTACTACGCGTAAATTCAAAACGTTTAAGAATTCTGCCAACGACATTCATCCACAAGCATGGCTCCATCAATTCTCTCATTGTTTTCCTCCCAACTGGTCGTTAGAACACAGATTAGAATTTATGTGTGGCTACTTAGAAAATGAACCAGCTGTAAGAATGCTATCGGTCATTCACGATTGCCACAGTGAAGGAGAATTTTATCATGCCTTCCTCTCAGCATATTGGTCTCAAGCTACACAAGACCGAGTAAAACATAGCATCATAATGATGAAACATTTCGAACAATCCGAATTCTCCAGTCTTGTGAAATATTTTGAAGACATGTTGCACAAGAATCAGTACCTGTCAAACCCATACAGCCCCTCAGAACTCATCTGCATTTGCTTAATCAAATTACCTGAACATTTACGACATATTATTTTAGCAGGACGTTGGAAAGAAGACATTGAGGCTTTTCAGGGACGGTTACAAGAACTGGAAATTGACACTGAGAATCGGGGAACGCGGAAACAAAAGCACAACAATTACAGGGTACATCTGTCACAATTCCGCGATGAAACAAATAATAACTGGACACAACAAGGCTATTCTCACAACACATATCGTGACCAAAACAGACACCACCCATATAACAACCGTTGGCAGAGTAGTAATAATTATAGGGAAAGATCACCTCTCCGCGGTAGTGACTATCACAGAGACAATCAGAGAAACAGACAATTTGGGAACCAAAATAATTATTATCAAGGGAGACAGAATAACTTTAGACGCAACGGTCCAGTGCACAGTTACGATTCAGGGAGAAATTCTCCACCACGTGACGGACAAGGAAGAAACTACGGAATCTACCGACATGACGACAGACGATATATTCGTAACGATAGACCTGAATTGCATCAGAACTGGCGGGATTCAAACAGGGCAGGGCCTTCTCGTCAGAGTGAATTTGTAGAAGTTAGGTCTCCTAATCCCAATAACGGCGCGCACCAACAAAGAGACAGACAATGACTCGCACAGCAGGCAGCCACCTGCGCCGGCTGGCTCAGAGAAAAATAACACAGACGCTAACCTTGAGAAAAGATTTAGCATTCCTTACCGATGTATAAAACATGACAACTGCTTTTCAGTTGAAACTCTGTGTACTAGGAAGAGTAAAGGTTTACACCACATTTCACATGTAAAACCGTTTATTGAAAGATAATCTGCTTTTTAACTTTGTCTTTGCCATAAAATTTTTCGCTTCACATTACTAATATGCTTTGTCAGGCTTAGAATCTGTTAACATACAACAATGTTTGAAGTTAAATATCCTATCATGAACCAAGAGAACTTATTTAAACAGAAATGACGAATGCATTGTTATAGTGAACAGACGTTACAGTGTTATTGTGTGTGTACATTCTTGCTTGTTAGTTGCACGATTACATAACGACTATAAGGCTCACATACTTAGAACATTTACCAGTACTGCTAATGAGATTTTAAAGCAACATTTTGGTTTACTTGAAATTTGGTGTATCATGAGGTAAGTACATTGGCTTCTGCAGAACTTAGCTTTCGGAGGACGATAACTACGACACTTCCACAGAGATTATCTTACAGCAAGACGCACATTTAGTGCTACAGGACACGTATTTGAGTGATTAATTTCGCACGTAAAACATGTATTTTTTAAAGATATTTGAAATACAATGATACAAAGGTTTTCCGTGACACATTTCATTCCATTGCTGTAATCTGTAACACCTGAGGGTATAATTACATTAATCCTCAGGGGGGTACACGCTTACTTTGTGTACCATGTGTTTGGCAAGCACAAGGAGCCCTAGCTAATATGGTATTTGCTTATACAACTTTACACATCGGTACCATATTTCTCTGACGCACAAATTACACAGCTATCTGAGAGATAAACATTTTTTTTACTACATCAGTGACAGATGTTTACGTAATTACACAGTTGGATGAATTCACACTTACGAAATTGTGTTTTGTCTGTACTTTGTGAAATGTTCATATTTTTTCGGAACCATTGCGATACTACGAGAGCTTTGAATGATGTATTTGGTATGAGATCATGATTTTTAAGGTACGTTTGAGGTAGATGACACTATTGAATTGGGCAGAGAATATTTTTTAGGGTTTGAAATTATTGCAGAAAGCTACGACGTTTTTCAGATTTGACTGAGGTGTTATGATGTTATTATTACGACGACGATGTGTATTATGCTGTTGAGGTATGTTTATGATCAATAAGCTGATGCTATATGAGGAATCTGACTATGCTATGTATTTATTATGATGAAATATTGAAGTGTTGACGCAAGATTGACGTGTCGACGAATATGTGTATGTGTAATAAGGTAAGGACTAATGAGTAATGTTTAGGGACTCTGGTATGTGGAAAAGGGTGTTGTAAACCAAGAATCGTACTTTAAGAGTTATGAAATGTGTGTAAATGCGTGAATGTATCACAATGACAACGAAAACTTTTTGAACACTGTTATATTCATAGGATTTTGTTTCTACACATTTGCAATGCAAATTCTCGACCTCTGAAATATTTTTATATGGGACTGTCACTGTGGCGGAAACTGCCGTCGTAAATATTTCAGCGAGAAAGGTAAGTGACCTTGGCGTAATGTGTTTTGGGCGCCCAGCTGAGAGGTAGACATCTGACAAAAGAAAGCCATTAGGTGCAAAAAAAAAAGGGAGGCCATATCCTCGCTATTGACATTCCTTTGTAGAAAGCATCCCAAATACGACACGCTCAAACTTGAAAACACATGATTACACTGTGGAGCTCTTAATTTATGATTTACTGAAATGCCTAATGAAATGGCGAGAAATATTTTATGTCTATACACCTGATTATGACAAGCATCTTTCTCGAGAATTGAGAGAATTTTTTACTACCTTATGAAATGCCATATGGCTAATGAATGATGTTTCATGCCGTCCTTTGTACATATTTGCTCATTTTCTTTAATATTTAGTTCCTAGCTGCACTGCAGCATTGGTTAAAATAGAATTTTATAGATGTACTAATATAAATATTTTCTGTCTACAGATCCAGTAAATATTAATTTTGTAATACATTTCCCAAAAATGAGGGAGCATAAAGACATTTCCCTTCACAGGAATTGCATACGGAATTTTCTTTTCAACTACTTAGTAATTTTTTTTGTAGAATAACTTCTTGTGGTGCACCACTTTAATTACATAGACATTAAGATGTGAACAGACATTTCCCTTATCTGCATTGTTGTCTTTACTGTAATGTTTTTCTGCTTGAGCATTGTCATGTTTAGATATAATTTATTGCTTTTGCTTCTGCTGCTTGCGAGGCGTAGTGCTATTAAATTTCACTTTGTATTACTCTGTTAATCCAGTTTTACTACTGATTTATTTTTCTTGTTGCTGCACATTGGCTCATATTAGTTGTAATGTTGCATTGCTTGGTAATTTAGATTTACTGTAGCTTGCTTTGCAAATTTCCATTTTTTTGTCATTGCTGTTTGTGTTAATTGTTTTGTGCTGCTGCATTGCCTCGTCCCTTAGTTTAGCATCTGAGCTCAGTAGATTTAAGTTAGCTTAAAATGGGGTAGGCTAGATAAGAGAACGAGTTGTGATGAATTGGGAGAAATGCATTGAGAAGCTGTAAGAATATGGTTTACCCAACAAAGTATTTTGAAAGAGGATATGAACCAAAAAAGTAGGGTCTAGGGACAACAGGTTTAGGTAGGATTTTCTTGGAAATAAATGATGAGGTAAATTAATGGAAAATAAATAATGAGGTAGGAAATACGTGAACATATAAATACAGAAAGCATTCTTGGATAAGATTTCTTTGGTAGAAACAAATATTGAAATAAGATGAAAGATCTATGGAATGAAGTTTTGGGTTGGACTGCAGTACCAAATGTCACACTGAAAACGAACCCTGTCCTCTCCTTTTGTATTATTCCACTATTTGTTTATGTACCCTTGTGTATTTATCTTTTTCCTGTCTTTATGTGTTTAGCTAATAAGATTTATGTTGTAGAATTTTTCAAATACTATGTTATATACTTTGTAAAGATGTTAGACATTATTAATTCTGTTCTGTTTTAATGCTCATGTGTGAAGTTGATGTTTCAATAATTATTCTGATCTTTTATGTATTTACTTATGTCATAATTCCTGTAACACTGATGTATATGTTTATTTCTATTCTTTTGTAAAGCCCCTATTACTACAAATGTTATCTGTATTATTATGTTTTTAATGATGTATTTTGTACCTTTGTTATTGTATTCTTATGCTATAAAATTGTAATTGATACCAGTTCATCATATTATTAACTTGTAAGTTCCATTTCACTGCACACGTTTCTGTTGGTCATCGTATATGGACAATATGTGAGAAGTAGGGACTGTTAGTGTTTGCACGTGTGTTAATAATGCAGCAAGGGACTGGATAACAGCATTGCTGGTTCTAAGGACAATTCCAAAAACATTGTGAGTGCACAAGTGGTGTTTCATGGACTTGCTATATTATCTGCAAGACTCTTCAATGGTGATTGTGCATCTGCACAGTCACAACATATGGCTGCTGGCCATCTCTACCATCTCTACAAGGACTACAGTGGGTCTACACCTTTGGTGATCAACCAATACCATTATTTCTACAAGGACTACAGTGGGTCTACACTTTTGATGATTCATCAGCACCATTATTTGTACAAGGACTGTAGTGGATCTGCACCTTTGGTGGGCCACCTATACCATACTCTCTACCAAGACTACAGTGGGTCTGCTCTGTGATGACCTACCTACCAATAGTCTTCAAAACTTCGAATGACTCTGCTGTGGGTTTGCTCTGTTTTGGCCCATTACCTGTCTGCATGTCAAGAGTCAGCACTGTCGTTCCGTTGGAAGGACAACACTACTTCTTCAAGACTGCATGGAAATCCACTACTTCTGTGTGCATTTTCTTTTACTGCTCAGACTTTGACAAAAACACTGCAATATTACTGTGATGAACGATTAGGACTGTCTTTATGGACTGTGAGAAAGTTTAGCTTTTGACCAACATTGTATCAATATGTGTGTGCATTTGATATCTTTGTTATTGTAATTATGAAAAATTTTATCAAATCATTATTGGCCACTGCCCAAAACAATTTGTAAAATTTTTTGTGGGGAGCATGGGGGCTATGTAAGTAGGCTGTTTAGGTTTTCTTATTGGTAACGCCACCTCTGTATAAAAATCACTGGCTGTGCTGTCTGCAGTCTGTATCTAGTTAGCATTGTTGTCTGCCATTGTAGTGTTGGGCAGCGGCAGCTGGATGCGAACAGTGCATTGCGTTGCGCAGTTGGAGGTGAGCCGCCAGCAGTGGTGGATGTGGGGAGAGAGATGGCGGAGTTTTGTAATTTGTCATGAACTGCTATATATATTGTGACTGTTAAGGTAAATACATTGTTTGTTCTCTATTAAAATCTTTCATTTGCTAACTATGCCTATCAGTAGTTAGTGCCTTCCGTAGTTTGAATCTTTTGTTTAGCTGGCAGTAGTGGCGCTCGCTGTATTGCAGTAGTTCGAGTAACCAAGATTTTTGTGAGGTAAGCGATTTGTGAAACGCATAGGTTAATGTTAGTCAGGGCCATTCTTTTGTAGGGATTTCTGAAAGTCAGATTGCGTTGCGCTAAAAATATTGTGTGTCAGTTTAAGCCCAGTCTTGTACAATTTTTCAAAACGGGACGTTTCAAGTGTCTGGACATTTTGTTTTGATCCACCTGCCGCTTTGACATAAGACCAAAATTTCATAGGATTTTCTGCCAAGTCAGTACACAGAACTTTACTTTCGAATTCACTGAACGCCTCTCGCATAGCCCTCCTCACACTACATTTCGCTACGTGTACTTTTTGTTGGTCTGCAATGCTTTGGCTATGTGTGTGTTTGCTGTGAAGTTCTCTTTGGTTCCGTAGCAGTTTTCTAACTCGGTTGTTGTACCACGGTGGCTCTTTTCCATCTCTTACGATCTTGCTTGGCACATACTCATCTAATGCATATAGTGCGATGGTTTTGAACTTTGTCCACTGATCCTCAACACTATGTGTACTTGAGACAAAACTTTTGTGTTGAGCTGTCAAGTACTCTGAAATCTGCTTTTTGTCACTTTTGCTAAACAGAAAAATCTTCCTACCCTTTTTAAAGGTTCTATTTCCGGCTGAAATCATCGATGCAGTAACCGCTTTATCATCGCTGATTCTCTGTTCTTCGTTAACTGTTTCAAATAGTTCGGGATGTTTGTCACCAGAAGGTTTAATATGTTATCGCAACGATGACGATTGCTGGGGTAGCGCGGTGACACATACGTTTTTGAAGTGACGTTCGTTTACAACACTTACAAGAGGCTATAGAGCCATACGGAATTATTATTCTGACACTTAATAAGGGCACATCCGATCCATCATTAACGTTCGACGCTTAGGCGCAATGATTTGCACTAAGCCACAGTTACCTGGCAGCACAGTATCATGTGATTAGCTTAACACGGAATTAACAGAGACACGATTCCGCAAAGAGCAACGCACTGTACCTTGCCGAAAGTCTTGGGATTAGCTTAGCACGGAATTAACAGAGACGGGATTCCGCAAAGAGTAATGCTCTGTGCCTTGCCGAAGGTCTTTGCAGATCAATACTCCTTGCTGTTCAGTATTTCCTCACCTTCAGGTTTCATTACGGCTGACGTGTGGTGGGAGCGTGGCAGTTCGCTTTGCTGCCTTTCCTTTACAGTTTTTATACCGCTTCCCCTACCCAGTCCGCGCCCGGGAAGTACCCCCGTTCACATTCCGGCGCGGCTGCCCCCGGCGGTCCCCAGCAGCGCCGAGCTGCACTGACGGCAGTGGGGCGGAATTCGTGCTTTCCGCGAAGTTGGCCGTCCACTTCTTCCAGTCCAGCTCCGCCGAAACACCGGAACAAATATCGGACCAGCAAGCCGCTCGCTCTCCGACGGAAGCGAACTTATTCACGAGGCTTCCTTTCGGCACAAAGAAAGGACTCGTTCTATTTCTGATTGTGAAACGTTTGCCTCCTGCCATCTCTTTCCCCTTTTTTCCTTTCACTTCCCCGTTCTCGAATTTCTTTGTGACGGACCGGCGTGCACAAACGGACGACAGTCACACAAAATTTTTAGTGTTTCCTCGTCCTCAAACTTGAAATTTCTATTTATGAACACATAAGCAAACTCTCCGCTTTCTCCAAAGTACCCAAGCGACGTTTTATCTGGTCTGTTGATAACGCGATGATTCAGGAAGATCGCAGTTCGTAGTAATAGACGGTAAATCAGAGTAAAACTGAAGTGATATCAGGTCCCCAGGGAAGCGTCCTGGGACCTCTGCTGTTCCTGATCTATATAAATGACCTGGGTGACAATCTGAGGAGTTCTCTTAGATTGTTCGCAGATGATGCTGTAATTTACCGTCTAGTAAGGTCATCCGAAGACCAGTATCAGTGGCAAAGCGATTTAGAAAAGATTGCTGTATGGTGTGCCAGGTGGCAGTTGACGCTAAATAACGAAAAGTGTGAGGTGATCCACATGAGTTCCAAAAGAAATCCGGTGGAATTCGATTACTCGATAAATTCTCAAGGCTGTCAATTCAGCTAAGTACCTGGGTGTAAAAATAACGGACAACTTCGGTTGGAAAGACGACATAGATTATATTGTGGAGAAGGCGAACCAAAGGTTGCGTTTCATTGGCAAGACACTTAGAAGATGCAACAAGAGACAGCTTACACTACACGCGTTCGTCCTCTGTTAGAATATTGCTGCGCGGTGTGGGATCCTTACCAGAGAGTGTGGCAGATATGATACGCGAGTTGGGATGGAAGTCATTAAAGCGAAGACTTTTTCGTCGCGGCGAGATCTATTTACGAAATTTCAGTTACCAACTTTCTCTTCCGAATGCGAAAATATTTTGTTGAACCCAACCTACATAGGTAGGAATGAGCATCAAAATAAAATAAGAGAAATCAGAGCTCGAACAGAAAGGTTTAGGTGTTCGTTTTTCCCGCGAGCTGTTCGAGAGTGGAATGGTAGGGAGATAGTATGATTGTGCTTCGATTAACCCTCTGTCAAGCACTTAAATGTGAATTGCAGAGTAATCATGTACATGTAGATGTAGAATAGCAGCTCCTATCACGGGTTCTTAATTAAAGTGTCACGGAACGTTATCCTCACATGATGTTAAAATTAAAGACAATTTTTTCTTAAGTAAATAGCTTACACTTGTAATGCAGTATCAAAACTCTCTCACGATCACAATTTATGATTGTATAACGTTTTGTATTCCTCTTAAATATGCAAATACAAGAATAACAGTTCCATAAAATTCAAGAAACGGCTGTTTACATGCAATAAAGTACGCCATCCTACATTTTGTACATGTATTTTTATATCTGTTTTAAGCCCAGAACCAAACCAGAATGATTTTAAGTGCTGTTGACAAACATATGCTTCCAATCTTTTCCCAGTGGCTTTTGTACAACTCATCCTCCCACCTCTATCAGTCCATCCCCAGCACACCACACAGCCTCTTTGTCTACTCCTCCCCTCCTGTCCATTTCCTCCACTCACTCTTTCCACGCATGTCTTCCTCCCCATCCCTGTCGTATAAGCAATAAAATTGTAAGAGGTTGCATTTTTTCTTAGATATTTTGACTTCACTCGTGTCTTGGATGATTGGTGCATGGTTTTCTTAAACATTTATTTGATTTTAAGATGATGTATGTTGCTTAATTTGTTTACAATGCCGTTTTACCAAAAGAAACAATTTCAGATGCAAATACAAAGGGCGTTTAAAAAGTTTTGGAGAGTCGTCTCTAACTTTTTATTTTTTACAGGAAAAGAAGGAAATTGTTTGTGAACATACTTGGAACATTTAGCTATAAGTTGGTAAATAAAAGTGCTTTCTTACATTTACAGGTGAGTCATAAAGGACCGTGAAGTAGATGTCAGGTTGCGACAACGGTCGGTGATGGAGTTCCTCTGCAAGGCCGGCGATAACTCTGCCACATCGATTCACAGGAAGTTGCTCCCTGTTTATGGGGAGGACGCAGTGGCTCGCAGCAGTATCCAGCGCTGGTTTCAGAGGTTTAAAGACTTTCACGAGCAGCAGGCCGAAAGGGGATGGCCTCCTTCTTCTGGGATCAGTGTGGTGTCGTTTTCATTGACTTTTTGGAACCTGGCTCCACAATGAAACGGGACCATTACTGTTTGTCACTGGACAAGCTGCGATGTGCCATCAATACCCACAGACCACAGCTTCAGGGTCAGCTCATCAGACTACACCATGACAATGCCAAACACCATACAGCCCTGATAACGCAGGATAAAGTCAGGAAAATGGGTTGGAAAATTGTTCCTCATCTTCCCTGCAGTCCGGACTTGGCTCCGTCTGATTTTTTACCGCTTTGGTCGTCGGAAGGCACAACTGCGCGGTAAAACATTTGATAGTGAGAAAGATATTTCCTGTGTCAAGCGATGGTGTAAAAGCCAGTTCCCAGAATTTTACCAAAGTGCATTTACATCATGGAAAGAACGTTGGGCCAGATGCATCACAGCTGATGGAGGCTACATTGCGTAGGCTCAATGTATAGCTAAATGTTCCAAGTATGTTCACTAAAAATTTCATTCTCCTCCTACAAAAGATAAAAAAAAATCGGAGACGACTGAGCAAAACTTTTTGAACGCCCTTTGTATATCCCAAATTATTGAGTTGTAGAACAAAGAAAATAAACAAATAAAAAAATAAAATAAAAGACTAAAAACTAAATGATAATAAAATCCGAAGGAGCGTTCAGAGACGGAATGGGGAACCTGTATTGTCCAGGCCTTGGGCTTCGACCCCTGCCTAACCCGTTTCCACAAGCCTGAAGCTCAGCTCTCTGCCAACGTTCACACAAAACAAGGAAATGACGGTAGACCACTTGCCTGTGAAAGGGAAAAAAAGGAGTGAAGACAGTCACTTGGAAGAAAAACTGCGTAGACTGCTTGTTGGGCATCAAACCAACATCCACCATGGAGGTATGGCTCGAATCATCATCATGTTCCTTTTTTTTTATTTTTTAGGAGCCCGTTCCCCTGTTCTCGTAGTTTGTAAGCATGACATCATTCTGTACATGACAACAGCCTGTCACATGACAGTGGGATCCGTTACGCTTCGGGCCTGTATCTATTAAGCGTGCAGTGCGCAACCATAACTAGTCCTGTCAAGTTCACCTCGGACTGCTTCACGGTGCCTTGGGGATGAATGCGTCCATCTGCTTTTGGTGCTGGGTGCGTCCGATAACCATCTGCTGCTGCTGCTGCTGCTGCTGCGTGTGTATGCTGCACGTTACCTTCAAAGGCGCCATCCCGACTAGAATGTTTTTCGGCACCTATCCGTATATATAAACGTTAACTCAGTACCAGAGACCAGAAGACCGCATTCGACGAGTACAGTTTGTGAATGGCTTTTACACAAAGTGGAAGTTAACGACCATTTTATAAATAATGTGATGTGGACTGTAGAATATAAGTTCACACGTGAAAGTAATTACGCATGCTTTGGCATAAAACTGTGGGCTGAAATAGTAGAAATTGTGCTTTTTTGCCCTTACCTATTCCTAGACAAGTTGAACATGCCTCTGTATCGCCATTTATTTGAAATACTTTCCCTGTTACATTCGAAAACATTCCACTTGGTGTTCGGCGACGAGTACGGTTTCAGCGTGATGACGCGCTGCCCCACTTAGGAATGAACGTGTACAATTGTTTCAATGATTAGTTTACAGGGGAATGGGTTGGTCGTGGATGTCCAATGTTCTGGCCTCAACGTTCTCCAGACCTTAATCCGCTAGATGTTTATTTCTGATACACTTACAGGAACAATTTTATAGTACTCTTATCCGTCGATGTACACATCCTAACAGCTCGCGTACATGCCGCTTCGACAATAGTGGATGCAAGCGTGTGTCGTAGGTGGTGGTGGTGGTTAGTGTTTAACGTCCCTTCGACAACGAGGTCATTAGAGACGGAGCGCAAGCTCGGGTTAGGGAAGGAGTGGGAAGGAAATCGGCCGTGCCCTTTCAAAGGAACCATCCCGGCATTTGCCTGAAACGATTTAGGGAAATCACGGAAAACCTAAATCAGGATGGCCGGAGACGGGATTGACCCGTCGTCCTCCCGAATGCGAGTCCAGTGTGCTAACCACTGCGCCACCTCGCTCGGTGTGGCGTGGGCCTCAGCAAAATATAATCCAGCAAATGGCGAAGTGTTTGAAAATATAGGGTAGACGCTTTGAACATTTCCTCTAAAGACGACGTTGCTCGTATGTGTACGCACAGGCTCTGTGAAGATAATTCTCGACGTCAAACGTACAGCATGTTACTACACTACTGGCCATTAAAATTGCTACACCAAGAAGAAATGCCGATGATAAACGGGTATTCATTGGACAAATATATTATACTAGAACTGACATGTGATTACATTTTCACGCAATTTGGGTGCATAGATCCTGAGAAATCAGTACCCAGAACAACCACCTCTGGCCGTAATAACGGCCTTGATACGCCTAGGCATTGAGTCAAACAGAGCTTGAATGGTGTGTACAGGTATAGCTGCCCATGCAGCTTCAACACAATACCACAGTTCATCAAGAATAGTGACTGGCGTATTGTGACGAGCCAGTTGCTCAGCCACCATTGACCAAACGTTTTCAGTTGATGAGAGATTTGGAGAATGTGCTGGCCAGGGCAGCAGTCGAACATTTTCTGTATCCAGAAAGGCCCGTGCAGGACCTGCAACATAAAGTCGTGCATTATCGTGCTAAAATGTAGGGTTTCGCAGGGATCGAATGAAGGGTAGAGCCACGGGTAGTAACACATCTGAAATGTAACGTGCACTGTTCAAAGTGCCGTCAATGCGAACAAGAGATGACCGAGACGTGTAACCATTGGCACCCCATAACATCATGCCAGGTGATACGCCAGTATGGCGATCACGAATGCACGCTTCCAATGTGCGTTCAGCGCGATGACGCCAAACACGGATGCGACCATCATGATGCTGTAAATAGAACCTGGATTCATCCGAAAAAATGACGTTTTGCCATTCGTGCACCCAGGTTCGTCGTTGAGCACACCATCGCAAGCGCTCCTGTCTGTGATGCAGCATGGAAGGTAACCGCAGCCATGGTCTCCGAGCTGATAGTCCATGCTGCTGCAAACGTCGTCGAACTGTTCATGCAGATGGTTGTTGTCTTGCAAACGTCTCACGGATCGAGACATGGCTGCACGTTCCGTTACAGCCACGCGGATAGGATGCCTGTCATCTCGACTGCTAGTGATACGACGACGCTGGGATCCAGCATGGCGTTCTGTATTGACTCCTGAACCCACCGATTCCATATTCGGCTAACAGTCATTGGATCTCGACCAACGCGAGCAGCAATGTTGCGATACGATAAACCGCAATCGCGATAGGCTACAATCCGACCTTTATCAAATTCGGAAACGTGATGGTGCGCATTTCTCCTCCGTACACGAAGCATCACAACAACATTTCACCAGGCAACGTCGGTCAACTGCCGTTTGTGTATGAGAAATCGGTTGGAAACTTTCCTCATGTGAGCTCGTTGTAGGTGTCGCCACCGGTACCAACCTTGTGTGAATGCTCTGAAAAGCTGATCATTTGCATATCACAGCATCTTCTTCCTGTCGCTTAAATTTCGCGTCTGTTGCACGTCATCTTCATGGTGTAGCAATTTTAATGGCCAGTAGTGTATTTTGCGAAGCATAATGTGCGATCTAGTGTAGCCTACCTATGAATTTTTTGTACCTCATTGGATGAAGGCAATGTTACTGTATCCACTGTTATTTTCTGTTGGCTTCATTTATGTCACGGACGAAAGTAAGTGGTTGTTAACGTCTGTAAGAAGTTCATAGTATGTCTTAATCAACATATATTATAAAAGTAACCGCAAAATGTGCGTGCCGCTAAAACGAAGAAATGATTCCCGGTACGATTGAGGGGATTAAATGGCGTGGTAGCCCTCTATCCCCCATCCATGAACAACGTTTCCCTTTTTACCCGAAGGGCGTAATTTGAAGATGTAAGGGCTGGGAAGTTTCGCCCTGTAGAAATTTCAAGAAGATTCCAGAACATTCGACAGTATTCGAGAAATTTCACAACATTTTAGAGTATTCGTGAGGATTTTACAACATTGCAGAATGTTCCGGAATGTTCCACAATGATCCGGGATGTTCTGAAATGTTCCAGACTAGTCTGGAACATTCGGGAAGATTCCAGAAGGTTCAAGACATCCTGTAACATTCCAGATCATTGTGGAATATTTCAGAAAACTCTTGAATGTCATGGAATGTTCTGGAACATTGTCGAGCATTCGAAGCCTTTTTGATACGTTCTGGTGGTACGATCGACTGGTAGGGGTATATAAAGCGACACCCGTTGCGTGTTCGAACATCAGTGACGAAGGGAGGAACCGAGGAAGTGCAGTGAGTCAATAAAAACAAACAGCGAAGTGTGAGTAGTCAAAGTGAAAAAGTGACTGAATATAAATCGAAAATAAAGCGTGAGAAGTGTGTCAAGTGTACTTACTGTATTTGTTAGTAAAAAGTTGATTTGATTTATATTTCAGACATTGCCCATACGTAAAAGAGAGGAGATCTTACCAGGTTTGAAAAAAAACGGCGAAAGGGAAAAGAACAGCGGCAAAACCAAACAGATGAAGAGCGCGAAGCACATTGATGTACCCAAAGGATGAGAATGAGCACCGTGAGAAGCAGGGAAACCGAAGAACAACGAAATGAACAGATTAAAGAATCACCAATTGCGACACAATCTTATAATAAAACACTGCGAACTCAAGCCAACCCTGAAAATATCACACCACAAGAAAGGCGGACGAGGACAGATGAACTTACAAGCTAACAAATGACGTACTCCGCTATGACCCGACAAAAGAATATAACAAACACAAACACATCGTAATCGGAAAAATGGATACCATCTTCCAACTCTGCATCGAGAAAATATTCAGTAAGCAAACACCAGGATTCTGCTGCATAAAGAGAAAAATTCGAATACCACTGCTGGAAGGACCTTCGCAGGACTTTTTAAATTACGTGACCGGAGAAACTCCAGAGCCAAAACACTTCCCTCAAAATATAAAAGTGTACAACGCCTGTTTCCAAATACTTCTTCCGGTGTCACCCCGATCAACACTTACAGAGTAAAACTGATCATGTTTTATTTTTTTCATCCTAGGGCAATTGTATCACGGTATAAGATCATTACTACCACTTTTCAACTGCCTACAGGAAAATTAAAGAGACCTTTGGAGAGAACCACTTGTATGAATATCAAGAGCTCAGATGGCAACCCAGTTCTAAGCAAAGAAGGGAAGGCAGAAAGGTGGAAGGAGTATATAGAGGGTTTATACAAGGGCGATGTACTTGAGGACAATATTATGGAAACGGAAGAGGATGTAGATGAAGATGAAATCGGAGATAAGATACTGCCTGAAGAGTTTGACAGAGCACTGAAAGACCTGAGTCGAAACAAGGCCCCGGGAGTAGACAACATTCCATTAGAACTACTGATGGCCTTGGGAGAGCCAGTCATGACAAAACTCTACCATCTGCTGAGCAAGATGTATGAGACAGGCGAAATACCCACAGACATCAAGAAGAATATAATAATTCCAATCCCAAAGAAAGCAGGTGTTGATAGATGTGAAAATTACCGAACTATCAGTTTAATAAGTCACAGCTGCAAAATACTAACGCGAATTCTTTACAGACGAATGGAAAAACTGGTAGAAGCGGACCTCGGGGAAGATCAGTTTGGATTCCGTAGAAATGTTGGAACACATGAGGCAATACTAACCTTACGACTTATCTTAGAAGAAAGATTAAGAAAAGGCAAACCTACGTTTCTAGCATTTGTAGACTTAGAGAAAGCTTTTGACAAAGTTGACTGGAATACTCTCTTTCAAATTCTGAAGGTGGCAGGGGTAAAACACAGGGAGCGAAAGGCTATTTACAATTTGTACGGAAACCAGATGGCAGTTATAGGAGTCGAGGGGCATGAAAGGGAGCAGTGGTTGGGAAAGGAGTGAGACAGGGTTGTAGCCTCTCCCCGATGTTATTCAATCTCTATATTGAGCAAGCAGTAAAGGAAACAAAAGAAAAATTCGGAGTAGGTATTAAAATCCATGGAGAAGAAATAAAAACTTTGAGGTTCGCCGATGACATTGTAATTCTGTCAGAGACAGCAAAGGACTTGGAAGAGCAGTTGAGCGGAATGGACAGTGTCTTGAAAGGAGGATATAAGATGAACATCAACAAAAGCAAAACGATGATAATGGAATGTAGTCAAATTAAATCGGGTGATGCTGAGGGGATTAGATTAGGAAATGAGACACTTAAAGTAGTAAAGGAGTTTTGCTATTTAGAGAGTAAAATAACTGATGATGGTCGAAGTAGAGAGGATATAAAATGTAGACTGGCAATGGCAAGGAAAGCGTTTCTGAAGAAGAGAAATTTGTTAACATCGAGTATAGATTTAAGTGGCAGGAAGTCGTTTCTGAAAGTATTTGTATGGAGTGTAGCCATGTATGGAAGTGAAACATGGACGATAACCAGTTTGGACAAGAAGAGAATAGAAGCTTTCGAAATGTGGTGCTACAGAAGAATGCTGAAGATAAGGTGGGTAGATCACGTAACTAATGAGGAGGTATTGAATAGGATTGGGGAGAAGAGAAGTTTGTGGCACAACTTGACTAGAAGAAGGGATCGGTTGGTAGGACATGTTTTGAGGCATCAAGGGATCACAAATTTAGCATTGGAGGGCAGCGTGGAGGGTAAAAATCGTAGAGGGAGACCAAGAGATCAATACACTAAGCAGATTCAGAAGGATGTAGGTGGCAATAGGTACTGGGAGATGAAGAAGCTTGCACAGGATAGAGTAGCATGGAGAGCTGCATCAAACCAGTCTCAGGACTGAAGACCACAACAACAACACTACATAATGAACTTGATGATGACGGCCACGTCATAGGAAAACAGCATCAGTGGGAACCTTATTTTTGAACTAAGTTTGTTTTAGCCAGCGGTGACATCAACTTTTCCATGGGTATATTTCTTCCAGCTGACTAGCCATTATTAATAGTCCATTAACACTCTTTGGGCGATTGCTGCGTCAAATCATGGTATGAGTCAACACTTATCAGGCTGCAACTAACGTCTTGTAATGAGTGCCTCGTGAAAGTACCGACTTCTAGAATGACTTTATGCAGGAATAGTGTTTATGAACTACTGATAATATCCAATCAGCTGAAACTGGTATAGCCATTAAACAACTGACTAAATGAACATTCATACTAAGAGCTTACTGAGAGCTTGGAGTAAAAAGAACCTCGAGAACTTCAACAGGAAACAGTACGTGAAGCAGGCGCCATGGACAAGAATTAGTCATCCCTAGGAGATATCACGAGGGAACGGTGTAGCACAGCTGATACATCAGCAAATTCAGCAACTTCGTTCATATTTCTGCCATAGTCACTTCCAAACGCGGTAGATACTTTCGACTATTCTGTATCGACGACCTATATTATTGAGATGATTCTACACAGTCGACTGGCATAAACACAGCTCTTTATTGTCGTGACGTACATTACGACAGAGGGTCACATGGCCGCAGAACTCCAAAGAGATCAGGGTGTTAGTTCAGCGGAGTAGTTAATATATTGTCCAGTGAGATTATCAGTTATACGTAACCAGTTTCAGTCAGGATAATTCACTGAACTGGGCTTGTAACATCAACCAAAACAGCTTTGCTGTCCTAGTACTGCGAACGGCTGAAAGCAAGGGGAAACTTCAGCCGTAATTTTTCCAGAGGGCATGGAGCTTTACTGCATGGTTAAACGATGACGGCGTCCTCTTCGGAAAGATGTTCCAGAGGTAAAATAGTCCCCCATTCGGATCTCCGGGAGAGAACTACTCAGAAGGTCGTCATTATCAGGAGAAGCAAATGTGACATTCCACGGATCGGAGCGTAAAATGTCAGATCCCTTCATAAGGCAGGTAGGTTAGAAAATTTAAAAAGGGAAGTGGTTAGATTAAAGTTAGATATAGTGAGGATTTGAGAATTTCGGAGGCACACGTAACAGGACTCCTGGTCAGATGAATACAGGGTGATAAATACGAAACCAAATGGGGGTAATGCAGGAGTAGATTTAAAAATGAATAAAAAAAGAGTAAAGCGGATAAGCTACTACGAACGGCATAGTGAACTCATTACTGTAGCAAAGATAGATACGAAGCCAATGCCTAACACAATCGTGCAAGTTTATATACTAACTAGATGATGAAGAGATTGAAGGAACGTATCATTACAAATAGAAATTCGATTATAGGAAAAGGACGAGAAGGAAAAGTAGCAGGTGAATATGGACTGGAGATAAGAAATCACAGGAAGCCACCTGGTAGAATTTTACACACAGCATAACTTTATTAACGCTAACACTTGGTTTAAGAATCGTGGGAGGAGGCTGTACACATGGAAGAGACCTGGAGACGTCGAAAGGTTTCAGATTGATTGTGTAATGGTAAGACAGAGATTTAGGAACCAGGTTTTAAACTGCAAGGCGTTTTCAGGGGCAGATGTGAACTCCGACCGCAATTTGTTGGTTATGAACTGCAGATTAAAACTGAAGAAACTGCAGAAAGCTGGGAATTTAAGAAGATGGCACCTAGATAATCTGAAAGAACTAGAGTTTGTAGAGAGGTACAGAGTTTCAGAGGGAGCATTAGGTAATGATTGACAATAACAGGCGAAAGGAGTACAGTAGAAGAAAAAATGGGTAGTTTTGAGATATGAAACAGTGAAGGTAGCAGAGGATCAAGTAGGTAAAAACACAAGGGCTAATAGAAATCCTTGCTTAACACACGAGATATTGAATTTAATTGATGAAAGGAGAAAATATAAACGAAGCGGGCGAAAAGGAATACAAACGTCTCAAAAATAAGATAGACAGAAAGTGCGAAACAAAGTAAGGATGTGGAAACATATATCACCAGGGGTAAAATAGATGCCGGATACAGAAAAATTAAAGAGACCTTTGGAGAAAAGAGAACTACTTGTATGAATATCAAGAGCTCACATGGGAAACCAGTCCCAAGCAAATAAGGGAAATCGGAAAGATGGAAGGAATATATGGAGGGTCTATACAAGGGCCATGTACTTGAGGGCAGTGTTATAGAAATGGAAGAGGACGTAGATGAAGATGGGATGGGAGATATGATACTGATTGAAGAATTTGATAGAGCACTGAAAGACCTAAGTCGAAACAAGGCCCCGGGAGTAGACAACATTCCATTACAACTACTGATAGCCTAGGGCGAGGCAGCCATTACTGAAGTCTTCTAGTTAATGAGCAAGATGTATGAGACAGACGAAATACCCCAGACTTCCAGAAGAATATAATATTCCCGATCCCAAAGAAAGCACATGCTTACAGGAGTGAAATTTACCGAACTATCAGTTCAAAAATCACGGTTGCCAAATGCTAACACGAATTCTTTACAGACGAATGGAAAAACTCGTAGAAGCTGATCTCAGGGATGATCAGTTTGGATTCTGTAGGGATGTAGAAACACGTGAGGCATTACTGACCCTACGACATACCTTAAGTGCTAGGTTAAGGCAAAGCAAACCTATGTTTATAACATTTGTAGAGTTTGAGAAAGATTTTCACAAAGTTGACTCGAAAACTCCCTTTCAAATTCTGGAAGTAGAAGGGAGCGAAATGCTATTTACAATTTTTAGAGAGACCAGATGGCAGTTGTAAGGGTCGATGGGCACGGAAGGGAAGCAGTGGTTAAGAATGGAGTGAGACAGGGTTGTAGCCTATCCCCGACGTTATTCAATCTCTATATTAAGCAAGCAGTAAAGGTAACAAAAGGAAAATTTGGAGTAGAAATTAAAGTCCAGGGAGAAGAAATTAAGAACCTTGAGGTTGCTGATGAAATTATAATTCTGTCAGAAACAGCAAAATACTTAGATGAACCGGTGAACGTAATGGACAGTGTCTTGAAAGGAGGATATAAGATGGACATCAACAAAAGCGAAACGTAATTAATGGCATGTAGTAGGATTAAATCAGGTGATGCTGAGGGAATTAGATTAGGAAATGAGACACTTAAAGTAGTAGATGAGTCTTCCTATTTTTACATCGAAATAACGGAGTATGGTCGAAGTAGAAAGGATATAAAATGTAGACAGACGATGGCAATGAAAGCGTTTCTGACGAAGAGAAATTTGTTAACATTGTGTGTAGACTTAAGTGTTAGGAAGCCTTTTCTGAAAGTATTGTATGGAGTATAGCCATGTATGGATGTGAAACATGGACAATAAACAGTTTAGACAAGAAAAGAATAGAGGCTTTTGTAATGTGTAGCTACAAAAGAAAGCTGAAGATCAGATGGTTAGATTACGTAACTAATGAGGAGCTACTGAATAAAATTGGGGAAAAGTGGAATTTGTGGCACAACGACTAGAAGAAGGAATCAGTTGGTAGGCCATGTAAGGGATCACCAGTTTAGCGGTGGAGGGAAGCGTGGAGGGCAAAAATCGTGGAGGGAGACCAAGAGATGAAGAGATGAATACACTAAGATGGCTCATAAGGATGTAGGTTCAGTAGTTCTCGGACATGATTTATAAACATACCTGCTTCTCGCCTGCCCTCAAGAATTCATTACAGATTGCTACTCACAATACTGAAGACGCTACCACATTACATAGTTAGTGGCAAAACCCTGCACCTGTCCTAAGATCTGAATTCCCTGGGGATATCACCAACGCAACAGAAAGTGGAATGAACAACGGATATAAATTTTGATACATATATTTGAAATCAGAGTGCATTTGGGAAGGAAATCGCACAAGATTCTAATTATTGTCATTCATTTTTCCATACCCTGATCAAGATAACCTTATGACACAACACTGAACCTCATAATTTTTCAGTTAATTAATTCTGTAATTTTAATATCGTGTAAATATAAGTAATTTATTAATTTTGTCAGTATTTACTGTGTTAAAACTGTAATACAACTATGAAAAAGTGTTGAAAAATTATATTCTAAAAACGTTGCCGTAAAAATGCTGGCGAAATTAAGGGCGTACATGCGACTTTTCTATCGGCACGGGGAAGTACATTAACGATGCGCTCACAGCGACAGGAAAACTGCAACCACCAAATTTCATCGAAACAGCTGGTTTGCTGGCTCTTTTACTACGAGGAAGATCAAGAAAACAGCACAGATATTGTTACTGGGTGCATCCAACTGTAAGCGAAATGCTGGTGAAAGAGCAGTTTTACATGTTACATGAAGAGCTACAAAATCCCCCAAATAAATTCTTTCAGTAGTATCGAATGACTATGAATTGTTTTGTGGCACTCTCTTAAGCTATAGGATCGAAATAACAAAACAAGACACGAGGTGGAGAAAGTCTTTACTACCTGAAGAGCACTTATCAGTGACCCTGAGTTCAGTACACACCATTTCATTCAACAGTTTTTACTACCCTTTGACATTATTGATCAGATACATCAAGAAAATCAGTATTACAGGTCGAAACTGGTAAACTTGTTTCCGTAGAAAAGTGAATAACAATGCTGCACATAGAAGGTCTTGTTGCAGATGTCAGCAGAGGGGTACAGGAACACGGTTTGTGGATATTCATTTTCATTTAAGACTTTTGACGAATACAGCTAAATGAAAGAAGTTGCTGGAGAATAACTTGCTTTTGGAATGTTGTTATGAAGCTTGTTCAGATGCAATGGAAAAATTGCTGGAACCTGACAGTATGTGGCATTCCGCATCACGTTAAGTATTTCTGCTTTCACGTAATGCTTTTGTTCTTCGTTTAACTTCGCCAGCATGGGGTCAAGCATTAAAGAAAAATTTTTGTCCTCGTTAATTTGTCCTTTCTCTTTCTATTTTAATATTTGTAAGAGGGATTTCTCGTGTGAAGAAACCTTCTTGGCCTCTCTTTTAGTAGGATGTCTCACTTTTGTGCCCTGTGCTGTGTCCTTGTCGTTGTCGTTGTTTGTGGATTGTGCCTGAGGGGTGAAGATCCTTCTTTCTCTCCTCAGCTAATTCCCAGATTTTCGATATTGCATGTTGTCAGTCTGTGTCCCATTTGAGGCGCAGAAATAACATTGCATTGAAGCACAGATATTTTCTTCGTTTTTCTTGCAGCCTCGCCCGACCTAGTCTTTTTCTGTATTGCCAGTTCTATCGCGAAACATCCCTTTACGTTCTCCCACTTCTTTTGAATTTCCTTACCTGTCATGAAATAAATTAACACTTTATTACGAGCATGTAGTTTAATGTTCCTAAACGAGCAGCTGTGAAAATGTAGCCTTATCATAGAGCAGGAAAACCTAAGATGAGTGGATGATTATTGCCAAAACAGTTGTTAGACAGTACTAGTTTTCCATATTGCACAGTTACTGAGGACGAGAAAGATATAAGACTGAAGAAGCCTGTAGACAGTGGGTCAGTATTTTATAGTTACAAGAAATTTTTTTTCAATAAGGATCAGAAATGCTGCTTGCGCACGGAAGGTGTTTACTTCGTATATAATGCGAGAGCGACTCAGAAACAGAGTGGCTAGTGCTCGCGGGTTCGTGCCAGTATGTGTTTGATTCATTCAGCATCTGCGACTGTCGTGTGGCACGTATAATAGGGCTGCTTGCTTCTCTTAAATCGCTGCTACTGTTTGATCGCAGGTGTGCGCGCCCGTCTTCCAGCCACCGTGTTCCATACTTGAGACAAACAAATCGCGCGACGAATGTGTTTGAATTCCGAATCATGGGTCTGTCCCTTTTATTTCGTATTTCATGACACATGAGAACCACACACACACACACACACACACACACACACACACACACACACACACAACGATACTAGCAAAATACACACGTTTCACATACAACCCTAACCAAAGCACAAATGGATCCTTCCCAAGCCCTACCACGCCGTAGCGGAGAAGCGAGGCAACTGTCCCCCGATTGAAGCAGTTGATCGCCGCCATTTGCAGGGATGAATCCTAGTACTGGGGTTGTGATTTGAAGTATATGAGACGCAACAAGAGCAAATTAAAGCACAAATTAATCACATGTTTGTTTAAAAAAATACTGGGTATTCGAGTCTATTTTAAAAATATACTTAAATGAATCAAGGTTCCTAATTTCCGAAATACGTCTGCACAGAGACGCGAAATTTAAGAATGTAAGGCCCTTTCCTGGCAAGGTGGAGCGAGTTTACATCGAGTTATTTGCATTAGATAAGTACATGAAACTTTTAAAGTAGCAGACAGTACGATTTCATTCACATAATTTTCCTATCAGGTCCTGTTTGCTTTTTGCCAACTACTGTGTACCTTTTGCACAGTTACTTTTGTTTTGCACAGTATTGTCTACACTCGAATATTGGTATGATTAATTGTAATAACCCATAACACTTTAAATAACGTAGGAATTACAATCACACGTTAGTTTTTAACACTGACAGCACCTCTGAAAGTGGTTGAGTTTGCAACATTTGATCAAATATTTGACCATTTACATATTAAAATCACCACCTGACAACACAAGTATCTAAACGCAATTATTCGACCTACCTCTGATTTATACTTAATATATATTTGATTAAAAATCTAACTACCCAACATGTGCCTAGTTATTCATTCAGTTCAACTTAGTACATTAACCCTGTTAGTATTCTTAGTAATTTATATCTAAATACAATATAAGTACTTGACATGCAACAAAGTACCTTTGTCTGTAATCTAACACTGCAACTTTTTCCCTATGTAGCTTGCAATTTTAGTAGCTCTGAGCACAATGCAACTTAACTTCTGAGGTCATCAGTCGCCTAGAACTTAGAACTAATTAAACCTAACTAACCTAATAACATCACACACACCCATTCCCGAGGCAGGATTCGAACCTGCGACGTTAGCGGTCGCTCGGCTCCAGACTGTAGTGCCTAGAACCGCACGGATACTCCAGCCGGCGCAATTTTTGTAGCAGAAAGTTTATTAGATACAGTATCAGGTGTAAATATAGACATCAGGTTAGGCTATAAAACAATCTGCTGTCACCTACATTTAGCATTTGCATTAATTGGCTTTGCAAACACTGTACCTTTTTCAAATGAGTTGGAAATCCAAATACTGCCGGTATAGCATCGTCCTTCAGTTGACGTCTTTTTACACAATTTTCCATGTAACAATTCTCCTCAAAATGAAGAGAGCACAGCAAATGATTTGCTGTCGGTTGGAAGTTCTCTCTCCGAGTAGCAACAATCCATTTAAGATTTAGAAAACCATTTGTAAGGGGAATCTAAACAATAACAAACGCCCATGATGTATTATTTCTCCATAAAAATACTATATAGAAGTAATAGAAAGTAACAAACAACCAGAAATGACTGACCTGTGAAATGAAACATTGTTTCCGTCTTCGTCTTTGCTTCCATTCTCACTGTTAAAATTAAAAGCAGCCCACGAACGAACCATGTTTACGCACTGTTTCCCTGCAAATGGCGGCTTCTATCACGTTCAATGTGGGGACGCGACACTAGCGCCAATGCGCGGTCTAGTTTTTATTTAGTAAGTCTCTGATCCTTCCGCACAAGACGCCATTCAGTGCCATTTATACAGTGGTTATAATCACAGAGATCGGATGACATTAGATAATGTTGACACAACATTGAGTGAAGACGAATTTTTGAAGGCTGCCAATTAATCGTGTGACTGAGACACCAGAATCATAAATGCAGTGTAATGGCATAGCGTAGCGGTTCGCGTATGAATCTATGTTGCAGATCGTAAGTTCGGATTTCGTCGAATGGAACGAAATTTTTTATTTTTCTAAATATGACCAAAAGATTTTGACTATCATTTTTTTCTGAATTAATTTGTTTCAATGAATTTTTTTATTTGTAATAATTTGCAGGTAACTTCAAGATCCTACTGCCTTTTTTATTTCCTTTTTATTTTCTTCCTATCATTCTTTTTCGTTTGGTATTTTCTTCTGTCGTCTATAATCTGCAATCAGGTTCCAACGAATGCTGCTCATCGGTTGGTAACGCGGCAGACTGTGTGGCCAGTGTGAAGATAGTTTCAGGTAACCAATGCCAGCGGGAAATTACAGTTTGAAAATTTTCTGCAGAAGATGGCTATGCAAACAAATAAACTACGAAATTTTTGTGCCTTTACTTTGCTCACAGAGATTACTATTAAACTCTGTGAATAAAGCGATCGTGATTTCACTTCTGACGCAGATTGTTGATCATCATTTGCTCGAAGACGTTTCACATCAGGAGTTTGTAATTATATTAGAACTTGAGTTTAAATTCAGGTTTACAAAACACATCGTATGCCGCAGTTCAGTCATCATTCGTTTTCCACATTTAAGTCTGTGGTCATTTAAAATCATCTGTCGCGAACTTCCATTTCTGCCATACGTCGCGGCAGCCACTTCCAACGTCTGTCCACATTACACATTAACAGCATTTGTGAAGTGCCCTGAGGTTTTTACGTGTCGTTTACAACTGAGCAGTAGCCAGCAGCTGTTGTGGCAACACTGTAGCGACAAGTGACAGACGTCAACCATCAACTAATTTTAATCGGACTAAGGCCTTCTGTTGTGAGAAGGGGTACTCAGGGGTGTAGTGGAGACACAGTGTGTTCTAAACATGGGAAAGCACAGTAAATGGACAAGCGAACACCTACATGGGCACAGTCCAAAGCATTAAAACAATTGGTAATTGAAGAAGAGAACCTTGCAGCGAAAATTATTAGAAGCTACTCCTTGCTAAAGAAGACCTTATTGCAAACAATGGTCGTTACAAATGGTTCAAATGGCTCTGAGCACTATGGGACTTAGCTTCTGAGGTCATCAGTCCCCTAGAACTTAGAACTACTTAAACCTAACTAACCTAAGTTTTGTGGCGGCGTTCGTAGCGACAAGCAATTCGCTGTAGAAACGGCTTACGAAGTCACCGCCACACTTTTAATAGCGGGCCGACCGGTCCGCTGGAACAGTGAACAGAAAGATGAAAACCCAAACACTCTGATTAAATAAAAGTCGGTACTTATCTTTATTAACGAAGATACAGTAACACAGTAGTGAAGTCCGTGTCTACAGAAATCTGTCTAGTTCGAGTCGGAGCGGCTAGGTCAGCGTCGGCTGACGACAAACAACAACTCTGCTGCGATGAACACACAACTGACTAGCAAGTACACAATTCGGTGGCGAGTATACAACTGAGCGGCGAATACAGAACTCCTAGCGCTCGCGACTCCAGCGCTTAAGAAGCCAGAAGCCAGCGGTGGCGCGCGCAGACTTGCGGCGATTTCCTGTATCGCTGGCGCTGCTTATGCGGACGGCGTCCGGACTTTGATGCTGCCAACCTTTTGGCAGCGGGCTCGGTTGGCATTACTGGCTAGGATATAACACTAAGGACATCACACACATCCATGGCCGAGGCAGGATAGAACCTGCGATCGTAGCGGTCTCGCGGTTCCAGACTGTAGCGCCTAGAACCACTCGGTCACTCCGGCTGGCTGCGCGTTACAAAACGCATTACATCGGACTAGTGTTCGTTAAACATCGATAAAGTATCGATTAAATATCGATACTATCGATAGTCCTATCGTGTATCATGTAATTCTTTTTTTTTTTAATTGTCGCCTAAAAAATTATCGGTTCCTATTAGCGCCACGGCGTTTGGAGTGCAGAGAGAAAGCAGATTGTGTGGTTGTATTTAATCAGCATTTAATATGGTGGCGCCTTATCCAGTCTATGTTGTTTATAAACTATGTTGGCAATAAATTGGTCACTGTGGGGGAGGGGTCGCGAGAGAGGGAATTTTCTTGTTTGTCTTCCAGTGATGACAAGTCTCGGTCGTGTGCATCTAGTACCGATCGTAGGCTTACGGTAAAAAGTAGACATGTAAATAATATGTATTCGTGAATGCGAATTATACAGATCGCGATCTTCAAATGTGTGACGTTACTTACTTCTAGTAAGGAATAAAAAAGGAACAAAGGTTGTTGTAATACAACACAGTTAGTAGAGGAGAATATGTTATTTTAAAGATGTGTTAAGAGTTTGTGAATGTACTGTATAATACATATTAAAATATATTTAATTATTATCGTTCCTAATTAAACAGAGCTGTGCTACTTTCCTCTTCTGTTCCTGAGTCCTCATTGTACATACAAGTGTTTTTAGTTGCTCGTGTTAATGTGTAAGGAGATTCGAAAACACGATACACTGATGGAATCCTAATGCCCATACGATACTTCTGCTTTTGTGGAAACACGAAGATAATTCATATGCTGATTACTCGTGTTGTGGTCGATTAGCAGAGCTTGTTCCTTCAAGACCGCACCAGCTCCCGCAAAACTGAATATAGTAAAAGAAAGCGCGACGAGTCTCAAGTTTCGTATTTGTATGGTGGATGTTTCACCCTGTTTCGCCCACTGCATCGACTTAGCAGTACATGATTGTTTTAAAGAAGAAACTTTTTCTAAAATTTTATTGAAAATAAAGGCTATTGTGACTTTCTTTCATAACTGTACACTAGCCAGTCATAAACTGCGCACTGTTAATAAAAGAGCAAACAAAAAACAACTGACTGATACAGGACGTGCCGATCCGATTGGAACAGCTCATGTAACACGCTCAGTAGAATTTTAGAAGCACGAACTGAGATTGAAATTCCGTCAATGAAAGTTCAAAAACACTGCCTGCCCTCACAGCAGAAAACTACTTAGCAATACAAGAGATAATAGGCCTTCTTGAGCCTTTTGAAGTAGCTACAACGACAATTTCAAGGGAGTTATACATCACTGCTTCCTTATTTATACCTCTTATGCGAGGTATTGTTGAAAAATTTTCAGACTTGGAAAGCACCTTAACAACTAATGAAGGACGAAGAATTCTAGATTCCTTGATTAAATCAGTTAATGAAAGAGTGAAACCATTTAACACATTGACTGTTAATATGCTTGTGATATTATTAGAACCTAGGTTTAAAAAACTTGTATCAGGACACTTCAAGAAGTGGAGAGTGTGCTGCTATCATCACATCAGCTACAAGAATAATACCTGAAACAGAAGCATTCATGAGCAGTGCTCATACGTCTACTGGCACATCAAACAGTTTGAAATCGGATGATCTACTTTCTTTGCTCAACTAGCAACAGCGTAACTTCGATGTCATTACACAGGTCAGTGATTTCATAATTGACCTACATCAATGTTTTGACAAACCTGTAATAGGCAAGCATGCTTGTGTGTTACAATATTGTGCAATATCTAATAATATGTTGCGTGTAATGGCCTCTAAAATTTTGTGACGTCCAGCAACTTCAATTCACGAAAAGAGGGTTTTCTCCAAGGCAGAATAAATAATTACTGAAAAACACAACAGACTAAAGGAGAAAAATTTAAACATCTTTCTTGTGTCTTTTAATGTTGTATTTTAAACAACAGATTAAAGGACAAGAATAACACCTCGCGTTTTGTCAAACAAAATGTGTATCTCTTATTGTTGTATTTTAAGCAATAAGAATTCTTAGAAAGCTATTTTTCCAAGCCTGACATCGTGACCGAGCGGTTCTAGGAGCTTCAGTCCGGAACCGCGCTGCTGCTACGGTCGCAGGTTCGAATCCTGCCTCGGGCATGGATGTGTGTGCTATCTTTTGGTTAGTTATGTTTAAGTAGTTCTAAGTCTAGGGGACTGATGACCTCAGGTGTTAAGTCCCATAGTGCTCAGAGCCATTTCATTTGCAATACCTGCACAAAACAATCGATAGTTAATTGGTACATCGTTAGGTTTTAAAAATACTATCGATAACATCGATTGTGCCAACTATCGATGTTTAAGTAACACTACGTCGCACGGTATGTAACTCGTAACAAAGTAAGACCAAACCAGTTATCTTTTTAGTTACGTACACCGCTAGTGTATTAGTTTCTGATTTTTTAGTTGAGCTACCAACATTGTGATTGCTGCTGGTTATCCCGATTCATTAACCTCCAGCAGGGTCCTGTCTTTTCGTGATTATTACCGAGAGAATCAAAAGTGAGAGAGATAATACTAGTTCAATGAGGAGAAAATTAATTACGTTCATTAAAATTCATGAAACTAGATGCAGTCGTCTTTAAAGTTTTTGGTGCATTCCAATTCTTCTATTACACCCAGTCAGTAACTAAGTGAAGACACTACAAAGTAAAGGTAATTTCAAATAACCGACTTTTTTGTATTCTTTTTCTTTTTTCTTTTTTTTTTTTTTTACACTCGCTCGTTGGCATTCCAAAGGTGTTTGTTGCTAGTTAACGAAGTCATTATTAACTTTCCTGAGGTAATATTTATTATGAAACGATTAAGAGTCTTGAATATTTTCTTTACAGAACCTTATGACAAACATCATTACAGTGAGCGACGTCCTTCAGTCCATCTCACGTGACGAGCTGCTAGCAGGTAACCATTATCGTTTTTTTTTTATTTCGGTGCATTTCTAATTAACTTAAAATTATTTACTCATACGTGGCTTTTACAATAAAACTCCTGCGTCTGCAGTGGTATGCCGCTACTACATTCCCACGCACTTGTAATTATTGTGTAATTTTCAGTCACAATAAACGTTAACTTTTTCTCTCTTTTGAGCTGGCGATGACAATTTATTAATCTGCAGTTATAATCCATACAGTTTCAGTTACTTTTCTAAATTATGGCTAACTACAGTGTATTACTTATTCCTATAACAAATTTCCTTTTCGATAGTTGTCACACAGAGTAGACAAGTGCGCCATAACGTTCAGTTATAATCGTGACTAGATTCCGATCAGCACGGAATCGATGCCCTTCTTATCAAACAGGGAACAGTAAGTAATGCTGTTCAGCAAAATCTTTAATATAGCAGAGATTTTAACCACGTTAAAACCTAAGGGAAGAAGTTGAAGGAATTGTGATACACATCGCTAGGATAGCAACAAGCTGGAACAGACCAAATGTAATGGTGATAGAGACCTTCGGCGACCTTTTTTGAGTTTTAATCAGTGCAGCAAATCAGTGTCCTTCTTGAGAATCCTTATTATAAAAATTAGACTTTGGAATGCGAGATACTGCACACTGTGTATATACCCCAGATAGTAATATGAGACATTTGTGCTCCTACGAATCCACACAGATTAATTTTTGCCTGTTTTCGAATGTGAGTAGAGTGGTATAAGCGGTAGCTAACAGGTTGCGAAGGACCACGTATATAATTAGAGGATGTCAATGTTAAGTCTACGTGCACCGTAGAATTCTACGAGGTTCAAATGTAGACAGTCAGAAGATATGATAAACATAAACTGGATTCATTGAGACGTTGTAGAAGAATGCAGTCACCAACGTCGTTAACTACACTCCTGGAAATGGAAAAAAGAACACATTGACACCGGTGTGTCAGACCCACCATACTTGCTCCAGACACTGCGAGAGGGCTGTACAAGCAATGATCACACGCACGGCACAGAACACACCAGGAACCGCGGTGATGGCCGTCGAATGGCGCTAGCTGCGCAGCATTTGTGCACCGCCACCGTCAGTGTCAGCCAGTTTGCCGTGGCATACGGAGCTCCATCGCAGTCTTTAACACTGGTAGCATGCCGCGACAGCGTGGACGTGAACCGTATGTACAGTTGACCGACTTTGAGCGAGGGCGTATAGTGGGCATGCGGGAGGCCGGGTGGACGTACCGCCGAATTGCTCAACACGTGGGGCGTGAGGTCTCCACAGTACATCGATGTTGTCGCCAGTGGTCGGCGGAAGGTGCACGTGCCCGTCGACCTGGGACCGGACCGCAGCGACGCACGGATGCACGCGAAGACCGTAGGATCCTACGCAGTGCTGTAGGGGAACGCACTGCCACTTCCCAGCAAATTAGGGACACTGTTGCACCTGGGGTATCGGCGAGGACCATTCGCAACCGTCTCCATGAAGCTTGGCTACGGTCCCGCACACCGTTAGGCCGTCTTCCGCTCACGTCCCAACATCGTGCAGCCCGCCTCCAGTGGTGTCGCGACAGGCGTGAATGGAGGGACGAATGGAGACGTGTCGTCTTCAGCGATGAGAGTCGCTTCTGCCTTCGTGCCAATGATGGTCGTATGCGTGTTTGGCGCCGTGCAGGTGAGCGCCACAATCAGGACTGCATACGACCGAGGCACACAGGGCCAACACCCGGCATCATGGTGTGGGGAGCGATCTCCTACACTGGTGATCGTCGAGGGGACACTGAATAGTGCACGGTACATCCAAACCGTCATCGAACCCATCGTTCTACCATTCCTAGACCGGCAAGGGAACTTGCTGTTCCAACAGGACAATGCACGTCCGCATGTATCCCGTGCCACCCAACGTGCTCTAGAAGGTGTAAGTCAACTACCCTGGCCAGCAAGATCTCCGGATCTGTCCCCCATTGAGCATGTTTGGGACTGGATGAAGCGTCGTCTCACGCGGTCTGCACGTCCAGCACGAACGCTGGTCCAACTGAGGCGCCAGGTGGAAATGGCATGGCAAGCCGTTCCACAGGACTACATCCAGCATCTCTACGATCGTCTCCATGGGAGAATAGCAGCCTGCATTGCTGCGAAAGGTGGATATACACTGTACTAGTGCCGACATTGTGCATGCTCTGTTGCCTGTGTCTATGTGCCTGTGGTTCTGTCAGTGTGATCATGTGATGTATCTGACCCCAGGAATGTGTCAATAAAGTTTCCCCTTCCTGGGACAATGAATTCACGGTGTTCTTATTTCAATTTCCAGGAGTGTATATTGAGATTATGATAGATTAAGAAGAAACATAACATCGTTTTTCATTGGAAATATGAAAAGGCTATGTTTTCCACGCAGTTAGGCGCGTCATCTTACAGCCATTAAACGAGGTTTAAAAATCAGGGTCTTTAATGACTATATCAGATTTAAGTCAGTGCATATGCGAATGTGTACTGCTGAATATAGGAACACACAGACTAAATCTGACATGGAACATGGAAACACTACAGAAGGAAACATTAGAAAAAGTAACAGAAACTTTTGATGTCACTAAGTTGGGTAGATAAGTAGAAATGAAAACAGCAGTACGTGGGAGAAACAGTTCAAAGGGACCATCAAATTTATCTACAGACTGATGGCCAATATAATGTGCTGATCTTTATCGATAACTAACAATGAATGAAACCGCAAGTTTTTCCTACTTCTAGTAGCTTTTGTTAACCGCGTGGTCTCAGGCGCCTTTTTACGATTCGCACTGCTCACCTCCGTCGAAGGTTCGAGTCCTCTCTCGGGCATGCGTGTGTGTGTTGTCCTTAGTGTAAGTTAGGTTAAGTTAGATTAAGTAGTGTGTAAGCCTAGTGACCGATGACCTCAGCATTTAGGTCCCACGGGAACTTACCACAAATTTCCAATTTCCTACTTCTAGTACTGCAAAATTTTAAATCAGCATCCTCATTATGAATGTAGCTCATTATCTGTGAAGAAATTTTGGTAGACGGATATTTGACTTACATTTGGTTGTACCACTCTGCGAATCGGTTCTGGTATTACGTGAGCTTAGAAACAATATCTGCCTGGACAGGGAAAGCATACGCATATTGTGATAATTGAACGTTGACTGTTACTTTCATGCATTGTCGGCAGTATTACTTATTCTTCTAAATGTGGCAGCATTGTGTTGTTCTACGACTTTAGTAGTTTTGTTCGATGTTTTGCATTTCATGAATAGAGAGTAAACTTCGATGCATAATCTGCGACTGGAACTAGTAAAACTCTCTGGAAATTGCTGAAGCTCGCATTTATCTCTGAAGACACAAGTAAGATCATGAAACTCGACATACTAATCATAGGGAAGAAATCTTCAGTCGTTTTGGTCTACACGACAACTTGATCATTACAGAAATTTAACGAAACTATAAATATTAAAAGTTACAAGTGGGATAGACTGATGTTTTTTCTGTCATGAGGGCGTTAACTTACGTCATGAGTTCGTCAGGTACGGAAAATTATTTCATACTTTGTGCTTCAGCGTAAAACCGTAAGGTCTTGATTTCCTACAGCTAATCAACCTAACTGTTCCATACATAATACTATCCCTGCTGGACGATGTAACAGTGATACTGCTCAATAAACACATCATAAAAGGAATAACAGAAATACGAGAAAAGTTCAGGAGTGGACAGTTGACTCCAGACAGGCACTGATCAGCCAGAACATTAAGACGGCCTACTTCATGGACGGTACGTCCACCTTTGGCACGGATAACAGCAAAGACGAGTCGTGGAACGGTAGGTCACTGTGTAACGAAATTTAATAAAATTTTAAATTTATTTTATCTGCTTTGATAGCTATTAATAAAGTGACGTCAAAACAAAAGAGAAATAACTAATAATACGAGGTGCATTCAAGTTCTAAGGCCTCCGATTTTTTCTAATTAACTACTCACCCGAAATCGATGAAACTGGCGTTACTTCTCGACGTAATCACCCTGCAGACGTACTCATTTTCACAACGCTGACGCCATGATTCCATGGCAGCGGCGAAGGCTTCTTTAGGGGTCTGTTTTGACCACTGGAAAATCGCTGAGGCAATAGCGGCACGGCTGGTGAATGTGCGGCCACGGAGAGTGTCTTTCATTGTTGGAAAAAGCCAAAAGTCACTAGGAGCCAGGTCAGGTGAGTAGGGAGCATGAGGAATCACTTCAAAGTTGTTATCACGAAGAAACTGTTGCGTAACGTTAGCTCGATGTGCGGGTGCGTTGTCTTGGTGAAACAGCACACGCGCAGCTCTTCCCGGACGTTTTTGTTACAGTGCAGGAAGGAATTTGTTCTTCAAAACATTTTCGTAGGATGCACCTGTTACCGTAGTGCCCTTTGGAACGCAATGGGTAAGGATTACGCCATCGCTGTCCCAGAACATGGACACCATCATTTTTTCAGCACTGGCGGTTACCCGAAATTTTTTTGGTGGCGGTGAATCTGTGTGCATCCATTGAGCTGACTGGCGCTTTATTTCTGGATTGAAAAATGGCATCCACGTGTCATCCATTGTGACAGCCGACGAAAAGAAAGTCCCATTCATGCTGTCGTTGCGCGTCAACATTGCTTGGCAACATACCACACGGGCAGCCAATGTGGTCGTCCGTCAGCATTCGTGGCACCCACCTGGATGACACTTTTCGCATTTTCAGGTCGTCATGCAGGATTGTGTGCACAGAACCCACAAAAATGCCAAATCTGGAGGCGATCTGTTCAACAGTCATTCGGCGATCCCCCAAAACAATTCTCTCCACTTTCTCGATCATGTCGTCAGACCGGCTTGTGCGAGCCTGAGGTTGTTTCAGTTTGTTGTCACACGATGTTCTACCTTCATTAAACTGTCGCACCCATGAACGCACTTTCGACACATCCATAACTCCATCACCACATGTCTCCTTGAACTGTCGATGAATTTCAATTGGTTTCACACCACGCAAATTAAGAAAACGAATGATTGCATGCTGTTCAAGTAAGGAAAGCGTCGCCATTTTAAGTATTTAAAACAGTTCTCATTCTCGCCGCTGACGGTAAAATTCCATCTGCTGTACGGTGCTGCCATCTCTGGGATGTATTGACAATGAACGCGGCCTCATTTTAAAACAATGTGCATGTTTCTATCTCTTTCCAGTCTGGAGAAAAAAAATCGGAGGCCTTAGAACTTGAATGCACCTCGTACTATGAACACTGTAATGTATTTTAATTTAACCCAACGTGGATCAGCAATCAGCAAACTAGCTCAGCACTCATGATGGTTACAGGATTATAAATAATTAATTATCTCTCTCTTGAATCATCACAGATATTCCCCAATTTCTGGATACCCAAAGTATAGTTAAAACTCATGTGCCTGTAGCACCAAATAATATTCCGTATGTCAGTTCAATGAGAAGTAATGAAACTCAAGATCATGGTTTCGTCTCGAATAACAAGCCTAATCTTTTGTAGATGAAATGTTATACTCGAACTAGTATCCTGTGACCAGGCCTTTCTACCTGGGATAATATCTCGCAACCTTGACACAATCTGAAAATGAAATATATTAAATTATTCATAGCGGATTCACAGCTCGTGGAATCTGAAAGAAAGTTTTAGTGACCTAACCGGTTGCAGGTCTCGAAGATGACGTGAAAAAAATTACTAATTATTTTCTAGTATGCCGCCTAACAATGGTCAATGTTCCGTTAAGGCCACGTCTACTCAGGACAAACAATGTCGAAGAATACACATTATTGAATACTGTACAGATATCTTAAGTTATGAACAACTGCATTTTTTCTTCATTTTAAACTTATATAGACAATTACAGCAAGATGAACATCAGACAATCGTTCTTTTGTTTTCAAGTCCAATGACAGAAGAAGATGACCAAAAGAATAGTGAGTTCAGACACAGAATCTCTAATTTCCTTGGAGTATATTGCAACACAATGCATTTGATTACTCTTTGGAGCACCGCGCTAGCAATTCATATAATAATTATCACCACATCGCCCTTATAAATTTCAAATTCATAACCAGCCCAGGAAATACGGTACAACTGGAAGGAGTTGCAGCCACATCTGCACATACAAGTCCTCTAAATCCTGTAATGTCCGAGGAGGAGGGTGATGAACTATGATGCCAAGTTCTTTCGACGCCAGTTCCTAGATGTGTTCGATCTGGCTCAGATCTGACAATTTGGGAGGCGAGCACACCTATTGGAGCTCGCCACTGTGTTCCTCGAACCTCTCTGTCACACCCCTGGCCTTGTGACACGGCGCATTGTCATGTTGAAAAATGCCAGTGTCGTTGGGAAACGTTATCATCATGGAGGGGTTTAATGGCCTGCAAACAGTGTGCAATACTCCACGGCTGTCATGGTGCCCACATGAATGTTCCCCAGCTTGTCCCCATCCTGCAGTACAAGTGTCAGGGAGTTGTTGCCCTGGAAGGTAACGGATTAGCGCCCTTCCATTGGCGTGACCACAGTGGTACCGGGATTCATCAGGCCATGCAATGCTCTGCCACTGCGCCAATGTTCAGTGCCGGTGATCACGTGCTCGTGTTAGTAGAAGTTGCCGATGTCGTGGTGCTAAGATCGGCACATGCTTGGGTCGTCAACTGCGTTGGCCTATAGTTAGGAGTGTTCGGTGCTTTGTGTGTTCAGACAAACTTGTACCCTGCTTGGTTTTATCTGTCTGCCCAGCCTACGACGTTCGAAATCTGTAATGAGGGGCGGCAGCCCAACCCCACGACGTCTGGACTTGGTTTGACCTTGATCCTTGGTTCCGTCACGTGATGAGCACACTCACCACAGCACTCCTCGAACACTCGACAAGTCATGCAGTTTCGGAAAAGCTCTTGCCGAGCCTCCAGGCCATCGCAATCTACCGTCGGACAAACTCAGGTAGATCTCGGGCCTTCCCCATTCTACACGTGGGCAGGGCACCACTCTCACTGATTACGTATGTAACACACGTTCCTGTTATGTTCAGTGTCGTATAGCTCCGCGGTATCGACAACCTAGTATAGTATCGATACCTTCGTGAAGGTGTACTCTTCTGTAGCGAGGTCAAATCATAATATCTTTGCATGCGTCGTTCTGGCGGATTTTCGAATCAGCCAGTCACCGACAAGACACAGGTTTTCACGGCAGCGTGAACCCTTTGCTGAGCCGGAAAAGTGGCATTCTCCAGTCTGCCCTCTCTTCGAGTCACATGTTGGCTGAAATTTCGTTTCTTTGTCATGGTGTCCTAGATTTTGTGCAGTTCATGTTAAATTATGAGAAGCTGCTGGGACCTAGTAATTCTTCTGATCGTTTCCGTTTGTTTAAAAATATCTTCCTGAGTTCTTTGTAGTAACTTGATCTACTCTTTTATACTTTGGTTCAGCGCGCTTGACATTTCGATTATTTTTATGAAGGAACTTCGCGGTATGTCATAAATAGTAGGGAATCTGATTTAATAATAGTGACTCAGGTAGACAATACATTTCGCTTGGTATTTCATGGTTAAATCCAAGGGACATCAATTTTCATTAACAATGTTCGTTACGTTGGAAAACAGTCAATCTTTTTATCTGAGAAATCGTTGTCTTTCAGTTCTTGGAGATCTTCTGTAACTAATTGCGAGAGACTAAATGTACAAGTCTGAAGTTATCTCTAGTCAAAACACCTTTCTTGGTAGTAACCTCCATCTTGAGATTCATTTAATATGCCAGCCATTATGAGAATCGTTGTCCATATCGTATGTTACAAACGAGTCTCCGCCTCTCAGTGCTGAACACCACAGTCAAAACTGAAACACCGTATCCACTCACTACACTCAGGGTATCGGACAAGGCAAACATTTTACACTGAAGAGCCAAAGGAACTGGTACATCTGCCGAACATCGTGCGAGCAATTCAGACGTGCAGCAACATGACGTGTCATGGACTCCACTAATGCCTTAAGTAGTGCTCGGGGGAAGTGACACCATGAATCCTGCACGGTTGTCCATAAATCCGTAAGGGTACGAGGGGGTGGAGATCTCTTCTGAACAGCAAGTTGCAAGGCATCCCAGATAAGCCCAATAATTTTCATGTCTGGGGAGTTTGGCGACCAGCGGAACAGTCCTGGAGCCACTCTGTAGCAATTCTGGACGTGTGGGGTGTCGCTTTGTCCTTGCTGGAATTGCCCTAGTCCGTTGGAATGCACAATGGACAAGATAGGATGCAAGTGATCAGACAGGATGCTAACGTACCTTTCACCTGTCAGAGTCGTATCCAGACGGGTTGGGGGTCCCGTATCACTAAAATATCACATGCCTCACACCATTATAGAGACTCCACCAGTTCGAACATTTCCCTGCTGACATGCAGGGCTCATGGATCTATGAGGTTGTCTTCATATCCGTAAACGTCCATCCGCTCGATACAATTTGAAACGAGAGTTGTCCTACCAGGAAACATGTTTCTAGTCATTAACAGTCCAATGTCGGTGTTGAAAGGCCCAGCCGAGGCGTACAGCATTGTGTCATGCAGTCATCAAGGTTACGCGAGTGGGCCGTCGGCTCCAAAAGCCCATTTCGATGATGTTTCGTTGACTGGTTCGCACGTTAACACTTGTTGATGGCCAGCATTGAAATCTGCACCAATTTACCGAAGGGCTGAACTTCTGTCACGTTGAAAGATTCTCTGCAGTCGTCGTTGGTCTCTTTCTTGCAAGAACTTTTTCTGGCCGCAGCGATGTCGGAGATTTGATGTTTTACCATTCCTGATATTCACGGTACACTGGTGAAATTGTCGTACGGGACAATTCTCACATCATCGCTATCTCAGAGATCCTGTGTCCCATCGCTCGTGCGCTGACTACAACACCAGGTTCAAACTCACTTAAATCTTGACAATCCGCCATTGTAGCAACAGTAACCGTTCTAACAACTGCGCCAGACGCTTGTTGTCTTATACGGGGGTTAACGACCGCAGTAGCTATTGTGCCTGTTTACCTATCTGTATATTTGAATACGCCTGCCTATACCAGTTTCTTTGGAGCTTCAGTGTATTTTCAGTTGATTAATTTTTAGGAGATCTGGTAAGGTCTCAGTCGCAGTTTCCAATCGCAGGCCGGGTCATTTGCTGCGAGCTGGATTTATTCTATCTTTGTGCGACTAGGTGCCACTCATGCATTTATTCGTTTATTACTCTGAGTCACTACGAAGCCTCGTTCTCTATTTTGTACTGCAAGAATCTAAGGGACTTAAATATAGCTTCACTCTTTTAGACACTTACATGTTCTCTTAGGATTGTTTTCATGTACGATTCTGAAGTGAGAAAGACGTTTGCTCCACTCTGTTGTCCATTTATGAGTAACTTGCTGTCCAATCAAACTATTTTCCAATTCAGATTAGTATTATTCGATTATTTTTTTACTATATGCCGAATTTCTGGACAAAATCACTAGCTTCGAATCTGCACAGGAATGTACATAAGCCAGACCAGGTTATGAAGATAAGAGCCAGATACGGTGTTATCTCTGATTTACGTACTACGATACACCGTGATAAAAATGTTGCAATTAGTTTTAATTGCATATCGGTTGAGTTAATTTACAGAATTAAAAAAGGCTATTGTATGTTTCAATTCGTAGCATACTTTTTCCCGATCAGCTAGCGTTAGATCATATTGAGCGAATTTTGCAGGTGGAATCCGACAAAACTCTGGTGTGTAGCAGTACCAATTGTCGATGTCGCCAATTCCCTTACAAGAAAACATTTCATTACGGAGTTTGTTAGAGTGTATACAAGGTTTGTACGCACTTGCGAGTACGTTTCTCATTAGTGAGTACATTTTTTCTCGTGGTCTGTGATCCTTGTGTCATTTACGTCAAGCACAAACGGGTGCTTATTATCAATCAGGCTCAGTTTCGTATTCATGTGTCTGCGCGCTTACTAGTAATTGGTTCACTGTATCAGCTTTCCTGCCAAGTAAATTACGTGCAGTTCGCCATCAGAAACGGATTCAGATCCAGCAGAAGAATTCAAGTTTTCTAAAATCAGTAGGGGAAGTGGCGTGAGAACTGTTATGCAAGTTAGTGTGTAGAAGAAATACTAGAAGTACCATCAGGATGTTGGAAGAACATCATTCACGCAATCCCGAATATATCAAGGGCCAATAAGTGCGAGAATTACTCCAAATCAGCTTAACAGAGTTGTGCTTCGAAGTTTCTGACGAAAAAAATAAACAGAAGAAATGGAAAGATTACTCTGCATCTGTTAGATGACGAGCAGTTTGGGTTTAGGAATGTTAGAGGCACCAGAGAGACAGTTCTGATATCGTGCTTGATTACAGGATCAAGAGTTAAAAAAATTTACGACACCTTCATAGGGTTTATCGACCTATAAAAAGCATTCGACAATGAATAATGGTGCAAAATGTTTTAAGTTCTCAGCAAAATTTTTTTAAGCTATAGGTAAAAAGTGGATAAAGTATATGATACGCACAAAAACCTAGAAGGATTGAAAATAATGGATGACTAGATGAAGTGCACGGATTGGAAATGGTGTAAGATAGTGCCTTTCGCTGCTACAGCTAAATAAATACATCACAAAAGGAATAACAGAAATATAAGAAAGGTTCAGGACTGCGACTGAAATTCACAGAGACAGGATATCAATGATAAGCCCAACATACACAATAACGTGGCCACCCTCAATCTATGTGAGGAACAGTTACGGGATCTATTAAATGGAAAAAAAGAGTCAAACTAGCACATGATATTTAATCAGATAATGCAAATAAAGACGAAAATAAGGGGACGTATATTTAATTACCTGATCTCAGAATAGAAGGAAAGGGGGGGGGGGGGGGGAGCAGAAAAATCTTCCCAAACATCATAAAAAGGGGAGTGGGAAAGAATATCTCACGTCAATTGAAAGGATGTTATTACGAATAACTTTTTGTTTTCTGCAGTTAATCCCGAACATAGACATTATTAAAGGACATACAGATCTTTGTAGCGTCTCGGAACTTACTGCTATACATGTGTGAATGTCTGGGATCCCTAGAATTGAAACAAGTGCCGACAAGTGTCAGATATCATTCAAATATTTCCCACCCTGCCTGTCAGTCAGTCAGTCGTGATAATTTGCAACACATTTTGTTGCCTTAATTAATAATGTATATGATGTGTGAATAAAAGGCAGATTTGAGTTACCTACCAAAACGGTTAATACTCTTACCACGGAACCTGTTCGTCTAAAACAGTGTTGCCAAAACCGCTATTTAATACACTTTTCAAATCTAGATGCTGCGCTTTTTGTGCGAAATTGGATATGGTAACGATATCTACGTTTAAGATCCACTGTAACGAGTTGAATTAAATTAATGGTTTTGGAGTCTGCCAAATGTTAGAGATTATTCGGAGGATTTCCGTTATTATAATGGATAACATTTTGTTTAATAATATCAATTACGAGCCACTTAATATGGATTTTAGTGATATGAAGCAAAACAATGAACATACCAAATAAATTAAATAGTTTTTTCTTCTTAAAAGACCTCATAGTCGCCGTTGACTGTATAAAATATTTATTGTTACTATTTCAATTTCGGCCTTATGGCCATTTTCATGTGACACTGCAAAAGTTGCCTAAACACAAAAATACAAAAGTGAAGTACAGGGTGTATATATGTAAGTAAGCAAATATTTCATTAAGAAAGTAGCTCAGTTATAAAAATCGGAGATAAATGTACATTACTTACATTTTTCAGAATAAAGAACTATCTGACATGGGTACATGTCGTCGTTTATTTTTTTGTTTTCCTTTATTGAATTTAGATTCCCCCCGAAGGGGGCGGGCTGGCAGCAACTTAGTATGCCGCTCTTCAGCCTACAGACTTTTTTTTAAAAAGATCAAGGTAATAAATAATAAGAAAGGCGATAAAATCGGAGACTTAAATGGTAACATGGCAAAAATGTCGAGGAACTTCAAACATAGAACAAAGGGATGATGATGCTAATAAAATACATACGAAGCAGACAGGTAAAATAATAGACAGACAATTAAAAAACATGGCGACAGTCTGGTTTCTGTTCACAACACTTTGGAAAGACGAACAACACTGACCATTCACTGGAACACTGCACTAAAATGTTGGCAAATATGACACACTACAGCCGAGAGCATGTGGGGGCGGGGGGGGGGGTGGGGGGTGGCGGGACTGGACAGGTGATGGGAAAATAAAAAGGGGGAAAGAAGAGGAAAAACGAAGGGGGGAGGGGGAAAGGAGCCGATGGAGGATCAGGTCCCATAAGAGGGGTGGGGGATGCTGGGCAGACGCGACAGGGAGTGGGGAAGGCAGAGGAGGGGAATACAAGAGGACTCAGGGGAGGGAGAAGGAAGCTAGGGAGAGGTTAGGTAGGGAGAAAACAGGATGGAAGTGGGGGAATAGGGAGCCTAGGGAATAGACAGAGGGAAGGAGGGGGGGGGGGTGAGGATCAGAGTTGATAGGAGGGATAAATAGAGGGAGAGAGTGCATCATCCGGAACGGGGAGTTGATGGAAGCCACCTTGGGAAAGGAGATGAAGGGTGTAGAGATGGCTCAAATGGCTCTGAGCACTATGGGACTTAACATCTACGGTCATCAGTCCCCTAGAACTTAGAACTACTTAAATCTAAGTAACCTAAGGACATCACACGACACCCAGTCATCACGAGGGAGAGAAAATCCATGACCCCGCCGGGAATCGAACCTGGGAACCCGGGCGCGGGAAGCGAGAATGCTACCGCACGACCACGAGCTGCGGACGTGTAGAGATGGAGGGTAGGGGGGACACAAGAGTGAAGGCGTGGCAGAGAGCAGGGATGGGAGAGGAGAGGAGCAACCAGGGGGTGAGGGGGATAAATGTGGCGGGAGGTGTAGAGTATGCAGATATGTTCGAAGAATAGTAGCAGATGTGTGACAGGAATGAGGTCATAGAGGATCTATGTGGGGGACGGGAGGCGTATACGGAAGGCGAGGCGGAGTGCATGTCGCTCAAGGATCTGGAGGGACTTATAGAATTTGGGGCGAGCAGATATCCAGGTAGGTCTGGCATAACAGAGGATGGGATGGATTAATGATTTGTAGGTGTGGAGGATGGTAGAGAACTCCCATGTCCAGCCATAGAGGAGTTTGAGGAGTCAGAGGCAGTTGTGGGCTTTGGATTGGATGGAGCAGAGATGAGGGATATAGGTGAGGTGATGGTCCATGGTGAGGCCAAGGTAGGTGAGGGTGGGGGAGAGGCGGACTGGACAGGCGCAGATGGTAAGGGAGAAATCCAGGAGCTGGAAGGAGCGAGTGGTACGACCTACGATGATTGCCTGCATCTTGGAAGGATTGATTTTCAGGAGCCACTAGTTACACCATGCCCAAAAAGGTCAAGGTGATTCTGGAGAAGGCGTTGGGATCATTGGAGGATAGGAGCGAGTTCAAGGAATACGGTGTCATTGGCGTACTGCAAGAGGTGTACTAGATGGGGGGGGGGGGGGGTTGGGGTATATCTGCCATGTACAGGAGGTAGAGGAGAGGGGAGAGGACATAGCCCTGGGGCACACCAGCAGAGGGGTAGAAGGTGTGGGAATTGGCATTATTGATGGTAACATAGGAGGGGCGGCGGGACAGGAAGGAGGCCATCAGATGGATGTAATTGACAGGAAGCACGTAGGTTTGGAGTTTAAAGGAGACCGGGATGCCAGACACAGTCGTAGGCCTTTTCGCGGTCGAGGGAGACAAAAATGGTGGAGCGACGGGAGTTAAGCTGGACGGAGAGGAGATGAGTGGAGCATAGGAGTTGGCCATCAGCAGAGGAGGATGGTCGAAAGCCACATTGGGTGTGAGGAGGAGGTGGTTTCGGTGGAGGTGGTGATGGATGCGCCAGATAAGGATTGATTGCAATAAATGTTGAACATCGATGTGAGACAGATAGGACGATAGGAAGAGGCATCAGATGGAGACTTGTTGTGTTTGGAGAACATCTGGATACAGGATGTTTTCCACAGGTCGGGGTAGAAGCCGGTGGCAAGGATTACGTTGTAGAGGGTGGCAAGGACTGAAAGGAAGGAGCGAGGGCAGTGTTTGAGGTGGTGGTAGGTAACGTGGTCATGGCCGGGAGCAGTGTTGCGTTTAGAGTGTGAGGCTAATGTCCTGTGTAGTGATGTGAGTGCTAAGTTCAGATGGTGGTGTGTGGCCCTAGTACTGGAAGCTAGGAGGAAGGGAAGGAACAGAGGTATCTGTATGGTCAATGACGTCAGGGAAGAGGGTATAATCAAATTAAGGATCATTTGGTATGGAAAAAACATCAGAGAGGTGAGAGGCAAAGTGGTCGGCCCTACTGAGGTTGTCAGGAAAGGGACGATCATCAAGGAGGAGAGGGTACTGGGGGGGCGCAGTTCCCAGTTAGGCGGTGGAAAGCCGACCAATACTTGGAAGAGTTTATTGGAAGTGTGGTGTTGAGTTGTGTACATGTCTGGCGCCAGGTGCAGCGTTAATTCACAGTAAGCAGGTTGCAGATATGTCGTCGTAATTGTCGGTGGCGGGTAAGTGTGTCCTGGTCATGAGTGCAGAGGAAAGAGCGGTAGAGGCAGCAGGACTCTCGAAGGAGAAGGACAGCCTGTGGAGGCAGGGCAGGGCGGTGTGGGTGGATGGCTTTGGTGGGGATACGGGTGGTGACAGCATCAGACAAGGTCTGGTGCAGGAAGGCAGCAGTGCAAGAGATGTCACCAGGAGATTGGAGGATAAGGTCGTGGCCTTCAACGTGGGCTTGAATGGAGTCCCGGCAGGCATCCCAGTTGGCACAGGAGTAATCATGGACAAGTTTAGGAGGGATGTTGGGGCGAGGAGCTGGGCAGGGATGGCGACCACTAGAGATATTGAGGAGAACAGGAGCAAGGTCACTGCCAATGAGGTCAAGGAGGTTGGGAGAGGCAAGGACCACATCAGGAGTGGTGTTGGATTTGGGTCAGGTGTGCTGGGGAAGGGGTGCAAGGTCTCCCTGGATGCTGGTGATAAACTGATTCCACCACTGGAGATTGGCAGGATCACGGCTGTGGATATTGAGGTCGACGGCAATCACGTAGGTGGAGAAGCTGCAGTCAATGTGTGCCAGGATATTGTATGGGATGTGGGTGCTAGAGCGGACATAAATGGTGGCACAGGTGACGATAAGGGTGGGGTTGAGGAGGCTGAGGGTTAGATGTTCGGCAGGATTGTTAAGGAGAGGTTGGGGCCAGAGAGGGAGGTGCTTGAGGTGGCCTATAGCAACTCTGCCATGCTCCAGAGGATATGGGTTATCGGTGTGGTGAGAGCAGAGGAGGCAGGGGTGCTGCTGAACTGGTTAACAGCGACTGAAGGGTGAGAGGAGGCGTGTGGACAGGAGCAACTGGGAGATGGCAGGAGGTGGCAGGTCCTGGCGTGGATGCTGGAGCTGGCGCCAAAGATGGGGATGGTGATGGTGCAGGCGATGCCGAAGACGATGATGATGGTGATGGGGAGAGCAGGGCGTGGGCCGTGGCCCTCCGGGCCACTACCCTAGCAGGGGCTGCAGGGATGGAGCGAACAGGGTGAGGGAGTGGAGGGAAGGGATCAGAGGTGGAGGCGCAGGATGAAATAGCAGGGAACGGGGCTACAAAGAGCGAAGGGAGGGTAGGAAGTAGGGGGATGGAATGAGGGGGGGGGGGAGCGACTGGGCACACCACGTAATTGTGGTGGTGTTGGCGGAAGGAGAGGTATATACAATGACGGTGGTGGTAGTATGGTAGTGGTGGTGGGGGTACTCATGGTTACAATGAGAAGAGTAGGAAAGGAACAGGAGAAAACAGGACAAAACTAAAGAAGAAAACAAGGAACTCACAAAGATGGACGAAGACAGACGAAACGCTGACTGGGTCTGAAGCCCCACTTCGCTGCCGTTGGCGGGAGGCGACCGCAGAGGCTGCTGGGCTGGATAGCTGTCTGGCTGGAACACTGGCTGGCTGACCAGAACGCTGGCTGGCTGGCTCACTGCCTGCCTGGCTGGCTGGTCCTGGAACAACTAACACTTTGATATGTGACTATGCCGTTATCGAAGGGCGGTACTCTTTCGAGGTACTGCCGGAGATGCGAAACATTTATACACATATCAAGTATTATACAGGGTGAGTCACCTAACGTTACCGCTGGATATGTTTCGTAAACCACATGAAATACTGACGAACCTATTCCACAGACCGTACGTGAGGATAGGGGCTAGTGTAATTGTTTAATACAAACCATACAAAAACGCACGGAAGTATGTTTTTAACACAAACCTACGTTTTTTTAAAATGGAACCACGTTAGTTTTGTTAGCATATCTGAACATATAAGCAAATATGTAATCAGTGCCGTTTGTTGCATTGTAAAATGTTAATTACATCCGGAGATACTGTAACCGAAAGTTGACGCTTGAAACCTCCGACGTTCAGTTGCGTATTGTAACAAACACGGGCCACGGTCGGCGAGCAGCATCTGCAGGGACATCTTTACGATGACGACCGTGTTTACGAGCTTGGCTGTAGTGCACTATTATGGTTTGGTCTAGCTGTCACAGTGTCCGCATGTAGCGCTTGCTGCTATTGTTATTCTGCATTCGTCTCCTCGCGCAGACCAACTGTAGTACACCAAGTTACCAGACGTCTGTGATAGTGTAGTGTTGTAGGAACTGTGACCATGGTGTATTCGATACTCATCTATGGCGAGTGTCGACGAAATGCAGCTGAAGCCTGCAGGGTGTATGCAGAACGGTACCCGGACAGAGAGCATCCAACGTGCCGCACATTGCAAAACATCTACCGCCAGCTGTATGCAACAGGTATGGTCGTAGCACGCAAACGGGTCCGTAACAGGCCCGTCACAGGAGAAGCGGGTGCAGTTGGTCTGTTAGCTGCTGTTGCCATGAACCCACACATGAGTACACGGGACATTGCGAGAGCCGGTGGTCTGAGTCAAAGTAGTGTCATGCGCATACTGCATCGTCACCGCTTTCACCCGTTGCATGTGTCGCTACATCAGCAATTACATGGTGATGACTTTAATCATCGAGTGCAATTCTGTCAATGGGCATTAACAGAGAATGCATTGCAGTTCTACCTGTTTACCGATGAAGCGGGTTTCACAAGCCACGGGGCAGTGAATCTACGGAACACGCATTACTGGTCCGTGGACAATCCTCGCTGGCTCAGACAGGTAGAGCGACAGCGACCGTGGACTGTAAATGTATGGTGCGGAATCATTGGCGACCACCTCATTGGTCCTCACTTCATTGCAGGGGCCCAAAAAGCTGCAACATACATCGCGTTTCTACAGACGCGTCGACGTGTGTGGTATCAGCATGATGATGCACCTGCACATTCCGCAATTAACACTAGGCTGACCCTAGACAGGATGTTCGACGGGCGTTTCATAGGACGTGGAGGACGCATAAATTGGCCAGACCGTTCTCCTGATCTTACACCTCTGGACTTTTTTCTGTGGGGTACTTTAAAGGAGAATGTGTACCGTGATGTGCCTACAACCCCAGAGGATATGAAACAACGTATTGTGGCAGCCTGCGGCGACATTACACCAGATGTACTGCGTCGTGTACGACATTCATTACGCCAGAGGTTGAATTGTGTGCAGCAAATGATGGCCACCACATTGGACATCTATTGGCCTGACATGTCGGGACACACTCTATTCCACTCCGTAATTGAAAATGGAAACCACGTGTATACGTGTACCTCACCCCTCATGGTAATGTACATGTGCGTCAGTGAAAAAGACCAATAAAAAGGTGTTAGCATGTGAACGTAATGTGCTGCTCCAGTCTCTTCTGTGCCTATGGTCCATCACCGTTCCCTTTGGATCCCTACGTAATTCGGAGCTCTCCGATACACACGATCGAACAGCGGAGGAGTGGTACTCAAGCGTCAACTTTAGGTTACAATATCTCTGGATGTAATTAACATTTTACAATGCACCAAACGGCACTGATTACGTATTTGTTTATATGTTCAGATGTGCTAACAAAACTAACGGGGTTCCATTTAAAAAAAGTAGGTTTGTGTTAAGAAACATACTTCCGTGCATTTTATTAAGGTTTGTATTAACCAATTACACTAGCCCCTCTCCTCACTTTCGGTCTGTGGAATCGATTCGTCAGTATTTGATGTGGTTTACGAAATATATCCAGCGGTAATGTTAGGTGACTCACCCTGTATATCAGAGCTCTGTCTTCATCTCATTTACGAGCTTATTAACAGATAACACATGTTTTATCCTCTATTATGTTATAAATAAATGTTCCCATCCTATCGTACTGTCGATTACAATCATAGCAATACTTAGTAACCTGTATGATGTCGACAGATGAAAAGACTTTATGATATAAAGCTTATAAGTTGTATCCTTGGAGTGCACTATCTTTGCTATGTGCACAAGCAGTATCTTTAGTAAATGTATTTTCGCGCCAAATGATTTAGCTCCACATATTGTACGTGCACCTGAACTTGCACGTGTGATAGATTATTATAACGATGGTAACATCGACAGTTCAGTATATATTCAAGAAGATATTACAATGTAATAAGTGTTGTATTCATCGGATCTCACAGTCAAAAGGCTTCATTTTGACAACGACTTCACATTCGAGGGTTGGATTCCACACTTCCTGATCGAGGACTCACACTGCATGGGCTACAATCATGGTGTATCTTCGATGTGGAAGAGCCACAACTTTTCCTGTCGTGTTGTCACCTGTCTGCACGCCGTCACTGCTGCCAGCCATCTGATCCTCGCGGCCGCCACCTGCCAGTGCTCGGCACCGCCTCCCAATGCTCGCTGCCACTGCCGCTGCCACCGACGTCGCCGCCGCCGCCGCCGCACCGCCGTCTTCGCCACCCTCTCGCGCGCCGCCATCATGTCCCAACCCACCACCAGTATCATTTTCACCTCTCCCTCCGCTGCTCTAACGACCATCACATGGCGCTCATCCTCTACCCCCATTCCTGTCCTTCCTTCCTTCCCCGTCCACCCCACTTCTGCGCCCCCCCCCCCCCCACAGGATGCCTTGGATGTCTCTCCGCCTGTCCCTTCTGCCATCTCCGCTACCTCCTCGTCCTCCTCCTCCTCCTCCTCCTCCTACAAATACCTCCTCTCCCGTCATGATCCCTCCCTCCTCGAGGCCCAGAACCTCATGCAACTCCTCCGCCAACACTAATCCAGAGCTCCCATCTCCCTCCTCAATCCTCGTCGAGAATCTGTTCTCATCCCCTCCTATAGCCCCACCCTTCAGTCAGACATCCTCTCCTGCATCCCCATCACCCACTTTGCCCCAGTGTCTCCCTCTCCCCTGCTCTTTCCCCTTCCACCTAGCGCCAACCCCAAGCCCTGCGTCGCCCGCCGACCATCACTGCCGTGATCACTCGGCTCAGTCCAACAATCATGGAGGAGGAGGTGCTGGTGGGGCTTAAGGTGCATCCCTACCTAGACGTCTGTGTGGTGCACAGGATCCACAATCCTGCCAGACCCATCTGTCTTATGCAGGTGTTTTCTAAGCACGCCCCCTCCATCTCTTTTTTGGTCATCAGTCTACTGACTGGTTTGATGCAGCCTGCCACGAATTCCTTTCCTGTGCTAACCTCTTCATCTCAGAGTAGCACTTGCAACCTACGTCCTCAATTATTTGCTTGATGTATTCCAATCTCTGTCTTCCTTTACAGTTTTTGCCCTCTACAGCTCCCTCTAGTACCATGGAAGTCATTCCCTCATGTCTTAGCAGATGTCCTATCATCCTGTCCCTTCTTCATAGTAGTGTTTTCCACATATTCCTTTCCTCTCCGATTCTGCGTAGAACCTCCTCATTCCTTACCTTATCAGTCCACCTAATTTTCAACATTCGTCTATAGCATCACATCTCAAATGCTTCGATTCTCTTCTGTTCAGGTTTTCCCACAGCCCATGTTTCACTACCATACAATGCTGTACTCCAGATATACATCCTCAGAAATTTCTTCCTCAAATTGAGGCCGGTATTTGATATTAGAAGACTTCTCTTGGCCAGAAAAGCCTTTTTTGCCATAGCGAGTCTGCTTTTGATGTCCTCCTTGCTCCGTCCGTCATTGGTTATTTTACTGCCTAGGTAGCAGAATTCCTTAACTTCATTGACTTTGCGACCATCAATCCTGATGTTAAGTTTCTCGCTGTTCTCATTTCTACTACTTCTCATTACCTTCGTCATACTCCGATTTACTCTCAAACCATACTGTGTACACATTAGACTGTTCATTCCGTTCAGTAGATCATTTAATTCTTCTTCACTTTCACCCAGGATAACAATGTCATCAGCGAATCATATCATTGATATCCTTTCACCTTGTATTTTAATTCCACTCCTGAACCTTTCTTTTATTTCCATCATTGCTTCCTCAATGTACAGATTGAATAGTAGGGGCGAAATGCTACAGCCTTGTCTTACACCCTTCTTAATACGAGCACTTCGTTCTTGATCGTCCACTCTTATTATTCCCTCTTGGTTGTTGTACATATTGTATATGACCTGTCTCTCCATATAGCTTATCCCCTACTTTTTTCAGAATCTCGAACAGCTTGCACCATTTTATATTCTCGAACGCTTTTTCCAGGTCGACAAATCCCATGAAAGTGTCTTGATTTTTCTTTAGCCTTGCTTCCATTATTAGCCGTAACGTCAGAATTGCCCCTCTCGCCCATTTACTGTTCCTAAAGCCAAACTGATCGTCACTTAGCGCATTCTCAATTTTCTTTTCCATTCTTCAGTATATTATTCTTGTAAGCAGCTTCGATGCATGAGCTGTTAAGCTGATTGTGCGATAATTCTCGCACTTGTCAGGTCTTGCCGTCTTCGGAATTGTGTGGATGATGCTTTTCCGAAAGTCAGATGGTATATCGCCAGACTCATATATTCTACACACCAACGTGAATAGTCGTTTTGTTGCCACTTCCCCCAATGATTTTAGAAATTCTGATGGAATGTTATCTATCCCTTCTGCTTTATTTGACCATAAGTCCTCCAAAGCTCTTTTAAATTCCGAATCTAATACTGGATCCCCTATCTCTTCTAAGTCGACTCCTGTTTCTTCTTCTATCACATGAGACAAATCTTCACCCTCATAGAGGCTTTCAATGTATTCTTTCCACCTATCTGCTCTCTCCTCTGGATTTAACAGTGGAATTCATGTTGCACTCTTAACGTTACCACCGTTGCTTGTAATGTCACCAAAGGTTGTTTTGACTTTCCTGTATGCTGAGTCTGTCCCCGACAATCATATATTTTTCGATGTCTTCACATTTTTCCTGCAGCCATTTCGTCTTAGCTTCCCTGCACTTCCTATTTATTTCATTCCTCAGCGACTTGTATTTCTGTATTCCTGATTTTCCCGGAACATGTTTGTACTTCCTCCTTTCATCAATCAACTGAATAATTTCTTCTGTTACCCATGGTTTCTTCGCAGCTACCTTCTTTGTACATATGTTTTCCTTCCCAACTTCTGTGATGGCCCTTTTTAGAGATGTCCATTCCTCTTCAACTGTACTACCTTCTCCTAAAGGAGGGTGCCCTTCTGTTCCATCGCCAGTACAAGATCGACCCCTCTCATTCCCCTCCTCAATCCATCTGCTGCCAGAGGTGCCTGCACTACAACACACACCCAACATCAGAGTGCCATGAGGCCCTCGTCTGCCCGCACTGCAAACACGCGCACTTCCTCAGGTAGTGTGCAAGGCCTGACCCCCCTGCAACTCCTGAACTGACCATCCCCATCCGCCTTCTGGACGCGCCCACCCCTCCTGGCAACTCCCTCCGTACCCCCCCCCCTCCCCCCACTGCTGAGGACATCATCAGGTTTGTCACTGTTGTCCTCCCGTTCCAGTGCCCCCACACCCTCCAGCAGGTATTCCTCACTCACCGCCCGATCCATCTTCCACCTTAACACCTGTGCCACCTATCCCCACAACCAGGCCCACTTCACCTTCTCCCGCCCCAACACCCTTGCCTAAATTCCTGTCATGGCGCGACACCACCGTATCATGTTTAACAACATCCACTCCCCACCCACCAAAAATAATGTCCTCCCGCACACCCTCACAACCCACCACATGGATGCCTTCCTCTTAAAAAAAAAAAACTTTCTACAGCCCCAACATACCATCCACACTTCGCTCTACCTCCTCCACCACTCCAATAATCCACTCCCAATAGCGCATGGTGGATGGCCATCGGCCACCACAGCCACATCCCTGTTTGGCGCCAAACCCACCTTCCCGACCCCACATAGACAGCACTTTCTCCTCCTACATGATCGCTGCTGACCTCAACATCCATAGTCATTCCGCTGTCCAGTTACGGTGGTGGAATCGGTTCCTCTCCTCCCTCCAAGACGACCTCGTTCCCATTCCCCAGCACACCCACCCTGAATCCAATACCACTCTAGATGTCATCCTCTCCTCACCCAACCTGCTTGGCACTGTTTCCTCCTACAATCCTGTCAGCCTTACCTCAGTCTTCAGCAAGGTATTAGTATCCATCCTTACCCAACGCATCCACCAACATCTCCGCCAGCACTGCCTCCTTCCCATTACCCATTGTGGCTTTCGACAGTCCTTCTCTACCGATGACCTTCTTCTTCACCTTACTCATCTGCTCTCCGAACAGCTCAACTCCCATCGCTCCGCCATCTTCCTCTCCCTCTACCTTCAACGCGCCTATGACCGTGTGTGGAATTTCAGTCTCCTCTTCAAGTCGCAAACCTTCGCCCTTTCTCATCAACTATGTCTGTCTGATCGGGTCCTATCTTTCCCAACGTCCTTCCTATGTCACCATCCATAACATGGATTCCTACACCTTCTACCCCTCCGCCGGTGTGCCCCAAGATTCTGTACTCTCCACTCTTCTATACCTTTTGTATATGGCGGACATGCCGCCTCCTTCACCCCCCATCTACCTTCTCCAGTACGCCGATGACACGGCCTTCCTTGCCCTCCCCCCAACCTCCAACGCTCCCAAAACCTTCTCTAATCCCATCTTGACTGGTTCACCGCTTGGTGTAACCAGTGGTTGCTCAAGGTCAATCTTTCCAATACCCAGGCGATCATTGTAGGCAAAACCACCTCTTCCTTCCATCTCCTCGACTTCTGTCTCACCATTTATGGCTGTCCTATTGCCCTCACCCCCACCCTTAAGTACCTTGGCGTCACCCTTGGCCGTCGCCTCTCCTCGACACCCCATCTCCGGACAATCCAAGCCTAGGCACGCTCCCGACTCTGTCTTCTCAAGCTGCTTTCTGGCCGCACATGGGATCTGGACCCCTCCACCATCCTCCACACCCATAAATCACTCATCCGCCCTATCCTCGTCTGCGCCCACCCTACCTGGATCTCCGCCCCTCCTACTTTTTACAAATCCCTTCAAATCCTAAAACTCCATGCGCTCCACCTCGCCTATCGCATCTGTCTCTCATCCCCCACATGCATCCTCTATGACCTAATTTTGTTCCCGTACCTCCTTCTCCTTCTCGAACGGATACGGATCCTCTACACCTCCCGCAAACTTGATCCCCCTCACCTGCTGGTCTCTCCCATCCTCTCCCACCCCTGTCCGCTGCCATGCCTGCATTCACACATCATACCTGCTCTCCATCTCTCCACTCTCCTTATCTCTCCACTCTCCTTACCCTCGCCCAAAGTGGCTTCCACCAACTCCCCCTCCCTAATGATGCCCTCATCGCCTCCATCTACCCCTCCTACCATCGTCCTCTACCGCACCCTGTGTTTTCTCCTGAGGGCACCCTCTCTCCCTTCTCTCCCTCCTCCCTTCCTCCCACAGGCAACGTGGTCATTCTTGGCCAAAATATATTATTTAGTCTATAAATCGGCCTAAACTAGAGGAAGGAATTTCTAAGCATCTTGGAGGAGAGTTTTGTATGAAATTGAATCATGGGGTGTAGGATACCTACAAGCGGCTGACATTAGATGATATCTGCTGAAAATTAGGTGGACTAATAAGGACTGAGGACGTTCCATGCAGAATCAGCGAGAAAGGAACATAATGAAAGACACTAACGAAAAGAAGGGACAGGGTAATGTGTCGCAACATCAAAGAATAAATTTCATGGTAACTGTGGGACGCGTAGGGGGTGAAGCCAATAGGTTAATTTAGGACGTAGAACGCAAGTGATACTCTGAAGAGGAGCTAGTGTTTAACGTCCCATCGACAGCGAGGTCATTGGAGACGGTGCTCAAGCTCGGATCAGGGAAGTATGGAGAAGGAAAGCGGCCGTGCCCTTTCGAAGTCACCATCCTAGAATTTGCCTGAAGCGATTTAGAGAAATCACGGAAAACCTAAATCAGGGTGGCCGGACGCGGGTTTCAACCGCCGTCGTCCCGAATGCGAGTCCAGTGTGCTAACCACTGCGCTGCCCCCTTCGCCTGCTGGTCTGAAATGCAGAAGTTTCGCACTGGAGACAAATTCGTAGTGGACTGCATAAAACCAGGCAGAAGACTGATGATGCCAAAAAAGAAAGGTATTGTCAGCCCTTGATGGTGTTGCATCACAGTTCCGTTAATTGCTCTTTGGATACAATATTGCCAAGACACACACACTCTGTATCGCAAGATAAATTTACCTTCTGCTCTGTGCCGTAATGTACATTAGCAAAATGAAGTAATGGTAAAGAGATTAGCAAGTTACGTGAAAAATGCAAGTGTCTTTAAATTGCTGTATTCCTGTTGTGCATACACATGCTATAAGTAGGCGCTCTTGGTTGCCAGAGCCTTTAGGCACTAGCCAACTTATGGCGCCACTTTTTAATAACTGCTTACATCTCACTGGGAATAGTCAATTGAGACGAAGGCATCGTATAAAGAATTACTTCTCAACACTTTTTTATTATTAAACGAAAGGAGAAAGGTTATGAAAATGAGAAACCATTTCGTGTATATTATACGATTCACCAATGAAGTATATTACATGCTGTTGGACGATCTGCTGCTCTAGTGTAATTGGTATAAAACTCGCCTTAAGCATGCTTCTCGCTCACAGGGTTTTTTCTCAAGTTTTGGAATGAGATCGCCTGTAATATTGTTCATAGAACTTAGTTTCTCTGTTTTGTCAGAGTATACTTCTGTCGTGGCGTCTCAGATTCCAGGTTTCCTTTCAGTCGCAGATATTAGGGTTTCTATATTTATTCTACTTTCGAACAATATGTTCATTTCCCTCACTTCTCAGTCTACCTTATTTGGTACTAACCGAGTACTCGTCGCTGCCTGGGTATGTATTTATTCCAATTTCCTATTAGTCCATCTACTCCTCCCGCTTCCCTCTCTCCTCCTTCACCTCCTCCCTGTTCATCTCGTCCACCCTCTCTCCCTGTCTACCTCCTCCATACGTCCCACTACCTGTTCATCTCTTCCTCCACTCTCTCTGTCCATTTCTTCCTCCCCTCTCCCTGATTTCCTACCCTTTCCCTTTCCAGTCTGTATCATCTATCTCTTCTTCTCCCCTTTCTCTCACTATTTCCTCCTCCCCCTGTGACAATTCGTCTCCCCCTGTATCATCCTACCTCTTTTTTTGTCTCTCTCCACCTCTTCCTTTTTTCTTCCATCTCTGCCTCTCCCATCTCTCTGTCCATTTTTCTGTTCCCTATTACTCCCCATCTCCTCTTCCTGCTATCTGTTCCTATCCCCGGTAAAGGCAAACATTTTACACTGAAGAGCCAAAAAAACTCGTACACCTGCCTAACATCGTGCGAGCACTCACAAGTGTGGGAACACGACCTTTCATGGACTCCACCAATGCCTTAAGTTGTGTTTGGGGGAATTGACACCATGAATCTTGCACGGTTGTCCATAAATCGGTAAGGGTACAAGGGGGTGGAGATCTCACCTTAACAGCACGTTGCAAGGCGTCCCACATAAGCCCAATAATTTTCATGTCTGGGGAGTTTGGTGTCCAGCGGAAGAGTTCAAACTAAGAAGAGTGTTCCTGGAGCCATTCTGTAGTAATTGTGAACGTGTGGGTTGTCGCATTGTCCTTGCTGTAATTGCCCAATTCCGCTGGAATGCACAATGGACATGAATGTACGCAGATGATCAGACAGGATACTAACGTACCTGTCACCTGTCAGAGTCGTATCTAAAGGTATCGGGGGGTGGGGGTCCCGATCACTAAAACTGCACAATCCCCTCACCATTACGGAGCCTCCACCAGCTTGAACAGTCCCCTGCTGACGCGCAGGGCACAAGGATTCAAGTGTTTGTCTTCATACCCGTACATGTCCATCCGCTCGATACAATTTGAAACGAGACTCGTCCGGCCAGCAAACATGTTTCTAGTCATCAATAGTCCAATGTCGGTGTTGACGGGCTCAGACGAGGCGTAAAGCTTCGTGTCATGCAGTCATCAAGGTTAATCCTCCTCCGAAAGCCCATATCAACGATATTTGCTTGAATTGTTCGCACGCTGACAATTGTCAATGCCTCAGCAATGAAATCTGCAGCAATTTTCTGAACGGTTGCACTCCTGTCACGTTCAGCGATTCTCTTCAGTCGAATTTGTCCCGTTCTTGCAGGATCTTTTGCCGGCCGCAGCGATGTCGGAGATTTGATGTTTCACCGGATTCCTGATATTCACGGTATACTCGTGAAATGATCGTACGGGAAATCCCCACTTCATCGCTGCCTCGGAGATGCTGTGTCCCACCGCTCGTCCACCGACTATAACACCACGTTCAAATTAAATTAAAACGTGACAACAGCCATCGTAGCAACAGTGACCTGCGCCAAACACTTTTTATCTCATATTGTCGTTACCGACCGTAGCGCCGTATTCTGCCTGTTTACATGTCTCTGTATTTTTAATACACATGCTTGTACCACTTTCTTCGGGGCTTTAGTGTATTTTGAGGTAAGATATCCATCATCATTCAGTCACAGCTACACTGGGGTTAAAAAAGTCTGAATGTCGTGCCGGACCTCATTTCGCGTAATGTACTGCAGCAACTCGACATGGCATAGACTGAAAAAGTCGTTGGAAGTCCCCTGGAGAAATATTGAGCCAAACTGCCACCACAGCCCTTCATAATAGCGGAAGTTTTGCCGGTGCAGGATTTTCTATACGAACTCTCCTTTCGATTACGTCCCGTAAATGTTCGTTGGGATTCTGGGCCGCTCGGTCATTGATTCGAATTGTCCTGAATGTTCTTCAAACCATTCGCGAACAGTTGTGGCCTAGTGACATGTTGGGGAGCATGAAGTCCATAAATGGCTGCAAATGGTCCCGAAGTAGCAGAACACAACCATTTCCAGTCAATAAACAGTTCAGTCGGACCAGAGGACCCAGTTCATCCCATTTAAACACAGCCCACCCATTTGGATCCACCACAAGCTTGCACATTTCCTTGTCGTCAACTTGGGTCCATGGCTTCGCGGAGTCTTCGTCAAACTCGAGCCCTACCTGAGTTCTTGCCAAATGCAATGAGAACTCATCTGACCAGTCCACGGCTTTCCACACGTCTTTGGCCAACCAATATGGTCACGAGCCGAGGAGAGGTACCTCAGGCAATGTTGGGTTGGGATGACATAGTCCGCTAACACCAAATTTCGCTGTACTTTCCTAATGAATACGTTCGTCGTATGTGCAGCATTGATTTCTGCGATTATTTGACTCAATGTTGCTTTTCTGCTAGCACTGACAACTCTACGCAAACGCCACTGCTCTCGGTAGTTAAGCGATGGCCTCCAGCCACTGCGTTGTCCGTGGTAAGAGGTAATGCCTGAAATGCTCTATACAGTCTTGACAATGTGGATCTCGGAATATTGAATTCCCTAACGATTTCCGAAATGCGGTGTACCATGCGTGTAGCTCCAATTGCCATTCCACGTTCAAAGTCTGTTAATTCCCGTCGTGCGGCCTTAATTACATCAGAAACCATTTCACAACAATCACCTGTGTACAAATGACAGTTCTGCTGCTTCACTGCTCTTTTATACCTTGTGTTCGCAATACCACCGCTATTTGTATCAGGGCATATCGTTATCTCATGACTTCTGTTACCTCAGTGTATATTTATTATTTACTATGCATTTGGAATCATATGGCTTGTTGTAGCTAACCTTGTCACATAAATGCTGCGCTTCCAGTAATGAACATTAATAAAGGAGCCTTGTTCTTATTGTGGGTGACTGCTCGTTCAGCCTCCTAGCTGAGAGCCTTATTAACGATTTGGGGAAATAATTTTCAGGATCTAATGCATGTCATTGGATAATATAGTTGGACAAACTACTATCAAATGTACATTGTTAATTTATTATTTAAACTTAGTGGCATAAAAAATGAAACTGATCAACAACTAATATGATAGAAACACATGTGTACAATAAGAACTTGGCCATTCCATAAACTTCTGAATTCTCATAATCATTAGCGAAAAGGAAAATGTGATTGTTATTTAAAGGAAACTAAGAGCTACAGACATCAACATATTTTTACATTATATCACTTACACCAGTAAAAATATTGATGGAATTGAGCTCTGGTTCACACTGTGTGAATGTGTACCGTATACGGTGTATGTGTTGCATACGTTTTGTTTTTATGTTTCGCATATCAGCGAAGACACAGTAAAAAACATAAATAAATATGAGGAAAATGTAAGTCGTCGATTTCATAGGTATACAGCGCAATACGTGGTCAACTTTTTCCCTAAAGAGATTGAAATAGGCAAACTGTATAACACCTACAAATCATTAACTACACGATATGTACAATATGATATATCAGGAACTATATATAAGGCACTAACATATTTACAATGAACAAATACTACTAGCTATTTCTGGATGTACAAGTGTACTGCTATATGCAAATATATGTGCATTAATTCTTTCAGAAGTCACAAAAATATTCACAACAGAAAGACACACTTGCTGATTTGAAGGAACTCAATCGAACAGACTCTCAGATTCCAATTCAGTTTCAGATCTAATTCACAGAAACTTTCAGTGTATAAGTTAATACATGCTATCGTTTTCTAGGCTCATTGGCAGTGTTCTTCTTATAGATACTGCAATTTAGCTCTAATGTAACTGTAGAAGTGTTTCAGTATTCCCATTTTTCATGTGGTGATCTGCATTTACTATAGACCTGCAGTTTAAACACATAGCTACAGAAGTAAAAAAACGTAATCTAAAATATATGTTTAGTAATACAATCATTAAATAAGCAGTATCTAGCACTAACCTGACCCATGTATTCCAGTCTAATTGACTTTTTATTACCTGCTTTCAGAAGAAATCGACGTAAGTCAGCTTGATACTACTTTGACAGAAGACAAACTTGCACCATTCATTCACTACAATGCTGACCCTTATAATCAGATTTTTTTTTACTTTCTTAGATGCATTTATAGACTAATATTATGTCCCACACAAATAGATTTGGTTGTCCGTATGTTAATTATCTGACTTCTCTATGACATGCGAAATGACCAGTAGCATTTTGTAACTGATGGAAAGTGATATGGATCAGTAGAAGCAGACTTGGTGGCTATGTACGATTATTTACTGATTCCCCACCAAAATCTGAACTGCACAGCGCCCTTTCATAAATGAACTTAGGTTAAAAAAGATGGCAGTGAGAGAAGCCCCATAATAGCCGATTAGGAATCTGAGAGTCTGTTCGATTGAGTTCCTTCAAATCAGCAAGTGTGTCTTTCTGTTGTGAATATCTTTGTGTCTTCTGAAAGAATTAATGCACATATATTTGCATATAGCAGTACACTTGTACATCCAGAAATAGCTAGTAGTATTTGTTCATTGTAAATATGTTAGTGCCTTATATATAGTTCCTTAGACTGTATTCATCTCTGCAGGACCTAGCAAAAAAGGAAAATGAAACAAGTGCAGAATTGTATTCACACCAAAGAAGATTGGCTTACTTAGGCAGTTAATTATGTCACATATTTATTGTACTGTGTACCTCGATAGACACAGAAAAATGGATATAGAGTTTTCTAATTTCAATTTAGTGTATGGTCAACCCAAAAGTGAGTAACATACTACTTCAGTTTAGCCATTGATGTATTAGATTAGATTAGATTTTTTCTTCTAACAAGTCCATTGTGAGAACCTCCTCAAGGATAAAGAATGTCATAAAAAACACAATACATATATTTACAAATAAAAAGAGAAATGCTGATTTACTCTTCATACAGCACAAGTGAACTAGAACTCACAATGTGGGATAAGGGAAAAAGGGCTTAACATATAATGCAATGAAAAATCATGTCATGTGCATGTAAATATACATTACACTAACGTGTACACACTAAGTCTTAGCCTATTATACTCACACACAATCTAAGAGAAGTTTATTTTTCAGTTCTCATTCGTGTAGATCACAATTACTGTACTTAAGATATTCAGAAGATAGATTTTACATAACGCTCACATTATCTGATATTACCCATTAGTCGAATGGTGTGGAAGAAGTTGGCGACCGATAAATGCCTCTTGGCTCATTTTAATTGAACTTTATTTGTAAGTTAATGGAATAATGGACACATTTCTGAATGTAAGTGAGTGACTTTATATTTTTGTGGAGTTTGTTATTACGTCTAGTACTGATTCAATGAACAGAAAATCTGGCTGATAATGAGGTGTCTAATTTATGACAATTTTATTTAAGGAACACAAGTAGGCTGTTTCACGATTCATATCACACAATTTTGGAGATTGTAGAGGGGACTCGGTAGATCAACTTTTACATAGTAAGTCCGGAAATGTCATCCATCGACGCTATAGAGCACCAAAGTTATAGTCACTGGTGCCTGTAAATGTATGTGTACACGAGATGATTCTGTAACGACGTTACAGACTTTCACGAATGATGGAGAAGGATGAACGTATCAATTTGTAGTAAGGGTCGCTGTATCAGAAATGTACGAGTTCGAAGTTATAAACGAAAAGCGTTCTGGTACCTCTGACAGTGTGCCGGTACTGTTGTTGCTAAGACTGTAGAGTAGACAACTTTCACAAGTGGTAGAATGGACCAAAACAAAACAGAAAGTCTAGTAAACATGAGCTGTAAAATGTATGCCTTAACAGCTACAGTATGAGCACCTGTTCAATACAGGAGATGTGTTGCACAGTAGCGAAGATGAACAAGTGCTCTCAGCTATTATGGTATCCATTTCAGAGATCATGTTTACTCGTAATTTTTTCTTTTCTTGGCCCATACTACCAATATCTTAAAGTTGCATATCCTGCATTTTTAGCAACAACGGTACCAGTACATGTATTCCACTGTCAGAAGTATCAGAACGATTTTTGCTTGTAGCTTCCGATTCATTCCTTTCCAAAGTGGAGAGCCTTACCTCAAACTCATACATATTTTGCCACACACGGTAGCCATACACTCTGAGGCGCCTGGCCACGGTTCACGCGGCTCCCTCCATAGGAGGTTCGAGTCCTTCTTCAGGCATGGGTGTGTGTGTTGTCCTTAGCATATGTTAGTTTAAGTTAGGTTAGGTATTGTACAAATCGGGGGACCGATGACCTCACACTTTTCGGTCCCATAGGAACTTACCACCAATCAATTAAACATTTTTTTTGTCCATCATCCGCGAAAGTTTGTAAAATGATCACCGAATCATCCTGTATGTACATACATTTACAGGCGCTGGCGCTGGTGCCTATAAATTTGATGCTCTGCAGCGTCACTGGATGACGTTTCCGGAGATGGGCTGATCTAAGTATCCTACACAGCTTGTAGAAGATACTTACTAACCTGAATTAGTGAGTAACGTGAATTGTGAAATATTGGGAAATATTGGTTATTGTCTTCAGTTCCTTGTAAAGGCTCGGCAGGACGTTTCTGAGTTCACACCACGTTTGTGGACTGGAAAAACTTCAGATTTACTTGATGAGATACCCCAAAAAATTATCCAGCTTGACTTTGTGGAATGAAAGTACGATAGCTTTTTTGTTTTAATGAAAGAGCGGCGTAAGGGGTATGGAAGTGTGACTCTAGTGATATTTGGAAGGTAGAAGCGTCGGTATCCAGTAACTCGAGTACTTCTTAAGACCGGAACCTGTCCACGAGACATCAGTCTGCTACCGGGGCTACACAGCTGTAGCTCGGAAGACAATGACTGTTCCCGGGAGTCTGAAGTCAGTGGGGGAGACGGCGAGCTGCTCTGCTGGCAGTTCAGACCCTGTGGCGCCGTCAACGCCGCGTTAGCAGGCCTGCCTCCGGCTGAGCGGGTGGCAGACTGGCAGAACAATGGCAGCGCCGGGCACAAAGCGCCCCCACCTGTTCCTCCGCCGTAAGCCGTTCCGAGCTCGGCAGCCGCTACGGCTTCAGCTTCCAGATGTGACGGAGCGCGCAGAGAATTAGCGCCAATGATTAATGCCGTTCCCATGAGCTCCTGCCGTGCTGTAATTGCAGAATTAGCTGCAGGGTATGACATTTTCTGTCGTGAGCCAAAGCGTGATGCATGTGCATAATGTATGTTTTGGAAAATGAATCACGAGCCTGGGTAAATCATCTCTCATTACATTACTTAGTAATTACCACTCTAAGTTCTCCTAGATGGTGAGTGTTCATCGGAGGTGAGGGTATCATCTGGAGTGCCCCAGGGAAGTGTGGTAGGCCCGTTGTTGTTTTTTATCTACGTAAATGATCTTTTGGATAGGGTGGATAGCAATGTGCGGCTGTTTGCTGATGATGCTGTGGTGTACGGGAAGGTGTCGTCGTTGAGTGACTGTAGGAGGATACAAGATGACTTGGACAGGATTTCTGATTGGTGTAAAGAATGGCAGCTAACTCTAAATATAGATAAATGTAAATTAATGCAGATGAATAGGAAAAAGAATCCCGTAGTGTGTGACACAGTCACCTTGATTAAATATTTGGGCGTAACATTGCAGAGCGATATGAAGTGGGACAAGCATGTAATGGCAGTTGTGGGGAAGGCGGCTAGTCGTCTTCGGTTCATTGGTAGAATTTTGGGAAGAGGTGTTTCATCTGTAAAGGAGATCGTTTATAAAACACTAATACGACGTAATCTTGAGTGCTGCTCGAGCGTTTGGGATCCGTATCAGGTCGGATTGAGGGAGGACATAGAAGCAATTCAGAGGTGGGATGCTAGATTTGTTACTGGTAGGTTTGATCATCACGGAAATGCTTCAAGAATTCGGGTGGGAGTCTCTGGAGGAAAGGAGGCGTTCTTTTCGTGAATCACTATTGAGGAAATTGAGAGAACCAGTATTTGAGGCTGACTGCACTACAGTTTTACTGCCGCCAACTTATATTTCACGGAAAGACCACAAAGGTAAGATAAGAGAGATTAGGGCTCGTACAGAGGCATATAGGCAGTCATTTTTCCCTCGTTCTGTTTGGGAGTGGAACAAGGAGAGAAGATGCTAGTTGTGGTACGAGGTACCCTTCACCACGCACCGTATGGTGGATTGCGGAGTATGTATGTAGATGTAAATGTAGATGTAGATGTGTTGAGGCAAGGTCTCTTGTGAAATCTTTCATGAGTCTTTATTTTAAGATCAGAAGATGACAACAATGTCTGTCGCATATTTTTTCTAATAAAGAAACGTTTATGCGATCTTGACTTTCGAGTGTTTTTTGCGTGTTCCAATGTGGTCATTACACTTCTTATGCCTGTATTTCTAACTCTTCCTCTACGACTACCATTTAAAATACTAGGGAAAAGGAAGGAAGGTTAGAGTTCACAGCCAGTCGACTTCGAGATCGTTAAGAGTCAGACCATCATCTCTGAATACGCAAGGATGGGGAAGGAAATCACCCGCGCACTTTTCAACGGAAGCACATCAGCAATTACTTGGAGCGGTTCAAGGAAAATCAAGAAAAACATATCTCTGGCTGCCCAGATTTAAACTGTCGTCCTCCAGAAAGCGAGCCCAGTGTGTGAACCGCTGCGCCACCTCGTTCGGTAGCACGCGTGGTAAGTCTCTTTCAATGCCCAGTGGGCCACATTGAAGTTGCTTTTGTGCTGAAGCACGGAAATGGGAAATGCACGTGTATGAATTAATAAACCAGTTACACTGACAGATACATCACCCTCTGTGTAAAATTCCTGCCTCGAAACATGTTACCGAACGTTTGCGTACCAGATATCAGTTACTGCTACTGAGTCATGAAATCAGTCCAAGGTAAGCAAAATTGTTATTAACTGGGATATTCCTAACTCACCGATTCATTACTACAGGTAATTTGTCAATACATTAATGGGTGTAACAGCGGTCTTGAACAAGATGTCAGCTTCACTCACTAACGCGAATAAACAGATACTGGAATGAGCATATTCTTTCAGCCTGATCTGAGTTGTCTTAAAAATAGTACTACTTCCTCGGCTATAGTCTAGGTATTCGAGTGTTCTGGCGAGGTTGTGCATCGGTATACTCACCTGAAGATGGCGGCCAATTGGTCAAGACGACTACTTTACCTGTCTGCATACTCAAGAGGAGTATCACCACTCATTAGACTGCTAAAGACTACGTAATCACGTATTGACCATAGTCAACAAGTTTTGTTGATTTACACCTCAAACACCCTGTTTTTCGAACCATCCGGGAATCAAACACTGGAGACCGAGACCGAGAGACGGTGAAATTAATCACTAGGTTGAAGTTAAAAAGTTAGCAAACAACCAGTGCATGACACCTGTAAATACTACTAAATGCTCCAGTGTATATGTGGGCTCAACTTTGTGTCGACAGCTGCCTGATATGATCCATTCTTGGGCCTGCGGATGAGTCACAACAGGATAAATAACAGACCTTTCGGCTAGTAATACAAGGTTTCTACGTACAGGACAGGAGAACAAAAGGATTTATATCTTTCAGATAAAGTAAGGGAGACCAGCTCAATGGCCAAGCATGTGATGGAAAGAGCAGCATCAATAATTGACAAGGTTAAACGATGCTTGATATGTAAAGAACATTGTTTAACATAGCTGTACTACAAAACCATATCGTTTCCCACAGGATCAGAGTTTTACCAATTATACAGTTTGTAGCCTTTCTCTTGGGGGGCGGGGGGGGGGGGGGGGGGGGGCAAAAGAAAAAGAATTATTATTTCACATTTTTTTTAATGTCGAAAAAGTGAATATTTTGGTGGGCTACTTGGCAACAGAATCAGGGATTGATTACACTATTGTAATAACATACGTTGAGCATTAAATACCTGAATAAGAGCAGCAGATTGATTTATTTGAGATCGTTCGAAAGAAACATCATTTCTGCGCATTTTTATAGTCGCAATGTTGTCAAAACCGGAACAACACTCAGAGACCAGAAGATTTATAGACTTTAAAAGAAATGCAACACTACAGAATTTAAAAAAAGGAGCTGGTTCATAAATAATAGGAAAACAATAATGTTCCTTCTGCCTCATGCTGTGTTCGGACCATTAGCGTGATCGTAATTTCTAGTGACGAACTAGCAAAAAATAATTACCATTCGTGTAAATGAGGAGATGGAAATCATCAAGGTTAATTTACTAAAATAAGCACACGTATCTTTAACACACGTTTTTTTGATTCTACGTACCTTTTCATATTAAATTACAATAGATGACCATTGTGGTTAAATACTTTATAAATAAAAGTCAAAATGTCCTTTTGATGCTGTCTCTTCGTAATCAGTTATAAGAAACTACATGTTTTCTGATTGGAAAAATAACACTAGCAAATTTATTGAATATATTCACGTAAAATATAAAATACCGATGCGGAACTCAGCAAGTCTGCGTCCGCCTTTCATGGAACACAAACAGTAAAAGGTGAGGCGCCCAATGCCTCACTTGTCTTGAAACAACAGAATTCTTTTTCATATCATAATCGATACATATACATAGAGATTTATAGGCACGGCGCAAGAACGGCAAAGATAAAGAACAATAGATTCTGTCGCTGCTATGCGATGGTTCATTTCTTTTACTTTACAATTGTTCGATAACTTTAGGCCATCAGGCGTTTACTATTGACCGTATATTAATCTTTTTGAGGCGAAAATTACTAATATCACAAATTACAAGTGACAATTAAGGGGTTAAGATGTGTTTCTCTTGAAACAGGCACTTCCTACCATTGTGTAAGTTATCAGGGTAAACGATAGATGCTCCTAATGGCACGAATTCGTCACTGGAGTAGCGCGTGTGTCTGTCAGTGATGTCAGACTCGCTCCCCACGTAGGCGCATTGACACACATGGCACAGGCCACTTTCCCACGGGGGCAGCCGCGCTAATGAGCGCTTTGAGGTCGAAGCCATGTTGCGCCGTCTTTCTCTACTGTGCTCTGCCCTGGTCTTTATTAAAACCGATCGCGGTGCAGCTCATGGCGCCCCCGCACACCGAGATATACTGTTATTGCCTCGGCCAGTGTAATTAAATTGGACACACTCCTCCTTTGTTTGCTATATTGCTATATTCACTGCCCGGTCCAGTTACAGCCAGCTCTTCCGGACCGAATAAAGCTTCCGCTGTTAATTTACCATCGCAACGGTAAAGCTGTGTAACTGCAAAGCACGATTCGTTTCCCGTCTGACTGTAAACAAATATTCGTATGCGATGCTGGCTGCCATGTTATCTGAGCAAATTTGGAATGGCTTGCTACTCTGTACCGTCACTTTCTTCCCAGAATCATTACTAAATGGCAATAACGTCGAGAGCTTTCCTTTTAATAGCTTCTTATCGTCCAATGATGGTGCGTTGGCGAACCCAGTTTATCCTTTCAAATACGTAGACCATGTTTACAGGGTGCCACAGCAAGATGATTTGTAGTATTTATTATTTGAATTTTGAGGACTCATTGGTTGATTAAAAGTATTGATGCAACTAGACTAGTTACTTTTATCAATACTTTTCTTGACGCACTTGTGTATCATGTGTCACTGAACCAACTTTCCTACGAATATTAACAAGGAGAAAGTGACAGTGAATGATTCTCACTAAACCATATGTACACCTTGCCAGAACAACAGTCATAGGAAGTTCACAAGAGCGAGTTCTAACAGCAGACTGGACGGAACTTTGCGCCACTTTATAGCCGTATATTCCTCCATTGTTGGTACAGCAAATGTTACCTCCTACGTTTTTCATACAATTCGATACGGTCTCCCGTGATACATCATGATTGCAGAGATTAAGCTACATATACAACAAATTTCAGTTCTACTTAATCTATTGTCATTTATGTTTACTACATTCTTCAACCCATAAATGCTGCATCATTCAACCGACTTTCCTTATGAAGTGAGTACATTACTTTTAAAACAGTGTATCACATCCAGTATGTAGGTCTCTGCATGATTTATGTTTTTGTACTTTTTTCACACTATGACACTTTCACACTATCATTCACTCTAAACGCACTTCTATGTTATTTTATTATTACAGATTTTAAATAATTAAATTTTATATATGTATATATATATATATGATTATTTATATTTTAATAATTTTTGTTGAAATGAATTGATATGGATGGAAATATTTAAAAATCAGTGAATATACACTCCTGGAAATTGAAATAAGAACACCGTGAATGCATTGTCCCAGGAAGGGGAAACTTTATTGACACATTCCTGGGGTCAGATACATCACATGATCACACTGACAGAACCACAGGCACATAGACACAGGCAACAGAGCATGCACAATGTCGGCACTAGTACAGTGTATATCCACCTTTCGCAGCAATGCAGGCTGCTATTCTCCCATGGAGACGATCGTAGAGATGCTGGATGTAGTCCTGTGGAACGGCTTGCCATGCCATTTCCACCTGGCGCCTCAGTTGGACCAGCGTTCGTGCTGGATGTGCAGACCGCGTGAGATGACGCTTCATCCAGTCCCAAACATGCTCAATGGGGGACAGATCCGGAGATCTTGCTGGCCAGGGTAGTTGACTTACACCTTCTAGAGCACGTTGGGTGGCACGGGATACATGCGGACGTGCATTGTCCTGTTGGAACAGCAAGTTCCCTTGCCGGTCTAGGAATGGTAGAACGATGGGTTCGATGACGGTTTGGATGTACCGTGCACTATTCAGTGTCCCCTCGACGATCACCAGTGGTGTATGGCCAGTGTAGGAGATCGCTCCCCACACCATGATGCCGGGTGTTGGCCCTGTGTGCCTCGGTCGTATGCAGTCCTGATTGTGGCGCTCACCTGCACGGCGCCAAACACGCATACGACCATCATTGGCACCAAGGCAGAAGCGACTCTCATCGCTGAAGACGACACGTCTCCATTCGTCCCTACATTCACGCCTGTCGCGACACCACTGGAGGCGGGCTGCACGATGTTGGGGCGTGAGCGGAAGACGGCCTAACGGTGTGCGGGACCGTAGCCCAGCTTCATGGAGACGGTTGCGAATGGTCCTCGCCGATACCCCAGGAGCAACAGTGTCCCTAATTTGCTGGGAAGTGGCGGTGCGGTCCCCTACGGCACTGCGTAGGATCCTACGGTCTTGGCGTGCATCCGTGCGTCGCTGCGGTCCAGTCCCAGGTCGACGGGCACGTGCACCTTCCGCCGACCACTGGCGACAACATCGATGTACTGTGGAGACCTCACGCCCCACGTGTTGAGCATGCCCACTATACGCCCTCGCTCAAAGTCCGTCAACTGCACATACGGTTCACGTCCACGCTGTCGCGGCATGCTACCAGTGTTAAAGACTGCGATGGAGCTCCGTATGCCACGGCAAACTGGCTGACACTGACGGCGGCGGTGCACAAATGCTGCGCAGCTAGCGCCATTCGACGGCCAACACCGCGGTTCCTGGTGTGTCCGCTGTGCCGTGCGTGTGATCATTGCTTGTACAGCCCTCTCGCAGTGCCCGGAGCAAGTATGGTGGGTCTGACACACCGGTGTCAATGTGTTCTTTTTTCCATTTCCAGGAGTGTATTTAAACCATGATAAGGTGGCATCAGACGTATACTTCGAGAATTTCGCCGCCGTAAGAAGGAGGTTTATGGGCCACGTTATTTCTGTGCTAAAATGAGATAAATACTGAAAATACAGTTTACATATAATTTTGAAATTTTAGGATCATGGATTAAACAAATAATGAAATCACAATAGCGTTAATCATAACTATAATTTCTGAAGTGCACTATGCTACTTACATTGGGAATACAATATTAATCACTAGTGATATGCTGATTATCCGCAGCTTTCATGCTTTATTAAGCAAGGTTCTCTGATTTAAAAAAATAGATTTACGTGCTATGGCTAAAAATGTGCCTTTAAAAGATCTCACTGAAGATGATATGAGTGATAGAAACCAGTTGTTAAATAAAGGACCCCTGCGACCAAAGATTTACACAAATTAAAAATTTTGTCCCAGTTCCCTTTATTGGGACCTTTTCTAGTTTTGTACACAAAAAGAATACATTTTAACGATTTCAGGGACTGCTCTGTCTACGAAAGAATTAGGTCGTAAAATGCAACAAATGTTTCAGTTGTGAGCAAACGGAGGGAGTCATGCCTTTTAAAACACTGAATTTCCTCCGGGGTTAGCTAGGAGGGCTACATGGCCATAGTTGTCGGAAGAACATGGTGTCCTTTTTTTTGCATATAACTGCGGCGTATGGTCAACAGGGACAAGGAAGTCTCTTCTAAAACTGCTTGTTCTGATAGCCTTGTAAAACTGTCAGTTCGAACCACAGGTGATTTGTGAAGATCGTTCCTACAAGCAAAACACTTTGACATCAGTTAGCCACTAAAAGGTTGGCCGAACAGAAATAAAACGTGTTTCTGTACGAAAATTCAGCACTGACGTCATTTTCCATAATTTTGAGAATGTAATGTATTCTACAATACCTGAGCAACAATAATATCTTCTGTAAGTCACAGTTTGGATTTTAAAAGAGCTTGGTAGCTGAGAATGCCATTTACGAGTACATCCGCCAAATTTTAAGAAAATTAAATAACAAAACAGCATCGGCTGGTACTTTATACGTCCTATCTACGGAATCTGAACGTGTGAATTACCGTATTTTCCAAGATAAACCAAGGCTCTATGGATTTGATAGGGGAGCCAATCAAATATCATATTTAACCAAACGAATGCAGAAATGTAACCAGGTGAGAGACTCCCGAATCGAGAGGAATCGCTTGCAAGGCTATACAAGGCTCAATCTTAAGTGCATTTCTATTTGTCATGTGCACAAAAGGTCTTCCAATTAATATACATAAAGCAAAATTAGTTCATTTTGCAAATAGTTCTAATATTGTAATCGATCTACACATAGGAGTATAGACAGCAACAGATGAAATGGTGAATAACGTATTATTCGGCAGTTACCTGCAAAGGGGATCACTCTCAATTTCTAAAAGATGCAACATATTCAGTTCTGCACATCTGGAGATGCTACAGTGATAATAAATACAGTATAATAGATGGTGATGGAATAATAAATAAGATGGGAATTTTGAAACTCTTAGGTGTCCACATTGATGCGAACTTGAACTGCAAAAGAAGACACGTTTAGGAAATCCTGAAGGAGCTTAGCTGAACCACATTTGTTCTTCGAGTCATTGCAAATCTTGGGAAGAGAAAAATCAGTAATTTAACATATTTTGCAGATTTTCATTCAGTAATGTCATATGGAACAGTCCATCTCTAAGAAAGGAAGTCTTAATTGTTCACAAAGGTGCAACAAATATATATCAATAATATGTGGTGCTCACTTACGATCATCTTTAAGGAGTTAAGTATTTTGTCTGCTACGTCACATCATATTTATTCTCTCACAAAATTCGTTGCAAATAAACCACAACAGTTCAAGAAGAACAATGATGAACGTAATGACAATACCAGATGGTAAAATGACTTTTATTATTCTCGATTAAGACTGTTAGCACAGCAAAAGGTGCAGAATGCTTGTACAAAAATTCTTATACAGTTACCCAATGATATACAATATCTGACAGTAAGCTGAAGAATGAAAACAAAATGTAATTTTCTCCTTTACAACACCTTCTATTCAATTGGAAAACTTGTATTTTTGTAATGTGTGAAATTTGCTGAGTAACAATTACGAACTTGTATCTGTATTTAACAAAATTAATTAACTAATTAAATAATTTAACGAAATTTGTGTCCAGAGACTGGTTTGATGCAGCCTTCCATGCTACTTTATCCTGCGCAAGCTTCTTCATCTCCAAGCAACTATTGCAACCTACATCCTTCTGAATGTGCTTAGTATATTCATCCCCTTCGTCTCCCTCTACGATTTTTACCGTCCACGCTGCCCTCCAGTACTAAATTAGTGATCCTTTGATGCCTCAGAACATGCCCTACCAACCGATCCCTTCACCTTGTCAAGTTTGCCACAAATTTCTCTTCTCCCCGATTCTATTCAGTATCTCCTCATTAGTTACGTGATCTACCCATCTAATCTTCAACATTCTCGTGTAGCGCCACATTTCGGAAGCCTCTATTCTCTTCTTGTAAACTAGTTATCGTCCATGTTGCACTTCCATACACGGCCACACTCCATACAAATACTTTCAGAAAAGACTTCCTGACACTTAAATCTATACTCGATGTTAACAAATCTCCCTTTGTCAGAAACGTGTTCCTTGCCATTGCCAGTCTACATTTTATATCCGCTCTAGTTCGACCACCCTCAGTTATATTTTTTCCGAAATTGGAAGACTCACCTATTACTTTAAGTTCAAACGTGTGCGAAATCTTATGGGACTTAACTGCTAAGGTCATCAGTCCCTAAGCTTACACACTACTTAACCTAAATTATCCTAAGGACAAACACACACACCCATGCCCGAAGGAACTACTTTAAGTGTCTCTTTTCCTAATCGAATTCCCTCAGCATCACCTGATTTAGTTAGACTGCATTCCACTATTCTCGTTTTCTTTTGTTGATGTACATCTTATATCCTCCTTTAAAGACACTGTCCATTGCGTTCAACTACTTTTCGAGGTCCTTTGCTGTCTCTGACAGAATCACAATTTCATCGGAAAACCTCACTGTTTTTATTTCTTCTCCCTGGTTTTTAATTCCTACTTTCCTTTACTGCTTCCTCAATATACAGATGGAATAACATCTGGAATAGGCTACAACCCTTTCTCACTCTCTTCCCAAACACTGCTTCCGTTTTATGTCCCACGTCTCTTATAACTGCCGTCTGATTTCTATACAAATTGTAAGTAGTCTTCCGCTCCCTGTAATTGATCCCTGCCACCTTCAGAATTTGAAAGAGAGTATTCCAGTCAACATTGTCAAAAGCCTTCTCTCAATCTACAAATGCTATAAACGTACGTTTACCTTGCATTACTCTATCTTCTAAGATAAGTTGTAGGGTCAGTATTGCCTCACGTAATCAGATATTTCTACGGAATACAAACTGATCCTTCCCGAAGTCGGCTTCTACCAGTTTTGTCATTCATCTGTAAATAATTCGTGTTAGTATTTTGCAGACGTGGTAATTTTCACACCTGTCAGCACCTGCTTTCTTTGGTTAAGTGGTTCAAATGGCTCTGAGCACTATGGGACTTAACTTCTGAGGTCATTAGTCCCCTAGAATTTAGAACTACTTAAACCTAACTAACCTCCAGGACATCACACACATCCATGTCCGAGGCAGGATTCGAACCTGCTATCGTAGCGGTCGCGCAGTTCCAGACTGCAGCGCCTAGAACCGCTCGGCCACCTCGACCGGCTGCTTTCTTTGGGACTGGAAGTATTATATTCTTCTTGATGTCTGAGGGCATTTCACCTGTCTGATACATCTTGGTCAACAGATAGAGTTTTGTCAGGGCTGGCTCTCCCAAGGCTATTAGTATTTCTAATGGAATGTTGTCTACTCCTGGGGCCTTGTTTCGACTTAGATCTTTCAGTTCTTCGTCAAATTATTCACGCAGTATCTTATCTCCCGTTTCATCTTCATCAATGTCCATTTCCATAATATCGCTCTCAAGTACATCGTCCTTGTGTAGACTCTTTCTATGCTCCTTCCTCTCTATATACTCCTTCCACCATCTTTGCTTACAACTAGTTCTCCATCTGAGCTCTTGATATTCGTACAAGTGGTTCTCTTTTCTCCAAAGATCTCTTTAATTTTCCTGTAGGCAGTATCTATCTTACCCCTAGTGATGTATGCCTCTATAACCTTACATTTGTCTTGTAGTCATTTTAGCAATTTGCATTGCCTGTCGATCTCATTTTTGAGATATTTGAATTCCTTTTTGCCTGCTTCATTTATTGCATTTTTATATTTTCTCCTTTCATCAGTTAAGCTCAATATCTCTTCTGCTACCTAAGGATTTCTACCAGCCCTCGTCATTTTACCTACTTGATCCTCTGCTGCCTTTACAATTTCATCTCTCGAAGCTACCCATTCTTTTCTACTGTATTTCTTTCCCCCATTCTTGTCAATCGTTCTCTAATACTCTCTCTGAAACTCACTACAACCTCTGGTTCTTTCGGTTTATCCAGATCCCATCTCCTTAAATTCCCAACTTCTCGCAGTTTCTTTAGTTTTAATCTACGGTTTATAACCAATAAGTTGAGGTCAGAGTCCACATCTGCCTGTGGAAGTGTCTTACAATTTAGAACCTGGTCTCTAAATCTGTGTCTTACCATTATATAATCTATCTGAAACCTTCCTGTGTCTCCCAGGCTCTTCCACGTATACAACCTTCTTTGATGATTTTTAAACCAAGTGTTAGCTATGATTAAGTTATGCTCTGGGCAAAATTCTACCAGGCAGCTTCCTCTTTCATTCCTTACCCCAATTCCATATTCACCCACAACTTTTCCATCTCTTCCTTTTTCTGCTATCGAATTGCATTTCCCCATGACTATTAAATTTTTGTCTCGTTTCACTATCTTTATGTCATCACACATTTTTTTCAATATCTTCGTCATCTGCGGAGCTAGTTGGCATACAGGCGAGTACTACTGTGGTAGGCGTGGGCTTCATGCCTATCTTGGCTACAATAATGCGTTGACTACACTGTTTGTAGTAGCTTACTCCTGAATTACCCAAATTTGATTTTGTACTTATAACCACGTATTCACCTGATCAGAAATCTTGTTCCTCCTGCCACCGAACTTCACTAATTTCCACTATATGTAACTTTAACCTATCCATTTCCCTTTCTAAATTTTCTAACCTACCTACCCGATGAAGGGATCTGTTATTCCTCGCTCCGATCCGTAGAAAGCCAATTTTCTTTCTCCTGATAACCATGTCCTCCTGAGTAGTTCCCGGCCGAAGGGGGGAATATTTAACCTCCAGAATGTTTTACCCAAGAGGACGCCATCATCATTTAACCATACAGTAAAGCTGCATGCCCTCGGGAAAAGTTACAGCTGTAGTATTGCCTTACTTTCAGCCGTTCTCAGTACCAGCACAGAAAGGCCGTTTTGGTTAGTGTTACAGGGACAGATCAGACTGTTGCTCCTGCAACAACTGAAAAGGTTGCTGCCCCTCTTCAGGAAACACATGTTTGTCAGGCCTCTTAACAGGTACTATTAAGATACGAGCCCACTTATTGAGGTATGAGCCCACGTACTGCGGTACAAGCGCACCTACTCAGTTACGAGCTCACCTAATGAATTATGAGTTCACATTCTGTGACATGAGAGCACATAATGTGGTGCTGTTCCCATGCAGCATCAAATACAGCGATTGTGTTGTGTGTAAAATATCCAGTACAATGAATACTTTAGATATTTCCTTTTCCTCCAGCCTGGATAAATTTTCATATTACTTCTCAGAATATCATAGCTCTTACATTTCTTTCACAATATTTAATGAATTCCAAACATTTGTGTTAAGTTAGTGTTTAGTGAAGTGGTGCTTTCATCTCTGTACAGCGGGCTTCGAATGATTAATATAAGCTGGCTGACAAATAAAATAAATCACCCAAAGAAAATGATCGGATGTCTGTTGACGCATTGCACATCTCTTTTTATTTTAGTTTTGCTTTACCCTTATAATTTCACAGAGGACAACATATTGTTGTAGGATGGGGGACCATTTGATTATTAAACAGGGACCATTGTCTGATATGGGCAAAGACCGACAGCAACATTGTTTGGAGACCAATGACGGAATCATTCACACATTTCTTACATGACATGAATGTAAGATACATTAAAATAACTAGAATTCAATCTCAGGGTCACTTATTGATATGAGCAAAGACCAACTGATGACTGAACACAATAAATGTTAGGTCATTGCATCTCTTCAGAATCATCTGACGACTTCGCTGGATGCTGTTTTTAACAAATTATGTAACAACAAAAAATCGTGTAATCTGGGAGTAGGTAGTTTTAAAATAATTACAAAAGTTCTCAACAGCGACAACGTTTAATTAGTTTGTGAGCAAAAATTATAATATAAAGACAACTTACACAGCATGTCTGCTCGCTATGACAGACTACCAGAGAAAGACAAAGAATTGTAATTTAGCCTGCGCTCTTATATAAAGACAAAAGAAAATTTTTTCGCAATCTGTTTTGTTTCAGCAACGGGTTTTTTGAATATAGCTATCTATAAATTCAGACTATACTGTCACAGAATACAATTATACCTACACACAGAGACTATTAAGAAGAAAAAGATGTGCAGGAGACTGGCTCTTTATATCCATCCTTCCTCAAAAGTAACACATTGCTGCATACATGTACTCACATCAGCGGTTATTTGCAATTCTCTATGACAAATATGATGCATTAGTGTTTTTCGTGTTTAGTGTTGTTATCGGACTTGATGGGTTATAGAAGGGGCGACAACAGTATTAGATGTTGAATGACCACTCTGAATTAAACGGAGATGTTGCATACTCCTGTGAGACAGCGTTATGAGCACCTCACAGAATTCATGGTGACTCCCATTGTAGGTCTTCCTTTGGCAGTGCAATATCCCGTTTCACACCAAGCATGTTGAAACACCTTCATATTTGCGTCTACAATCCTAGAACAGGTAATGCTCTCCTTTCAAACATCACGGTCATCCCACACCATTCGTTAGAGACTAGGAGCAGCTGAACTAGGGAATAAACGTCCCATGCGAAGGCTGCCATTTACATCACAAAACAAAACCTGCTTTTGGAATGGTAACATGACAAGAAAGCATGGAATGCTGGTGATGGGCATCACATTGTGTTGAGCAATGAATCGCGGTTCTGTACCACCTCGAATGATCACCTTCGAGGGTATGGCGACGACTGTGAAAATTTCAATCTTTCACTATTTTGGAGAGGCACAATGATGTTATTCCTAGCGTCATTAACTGGAGATACATCGTCTGTCAGTCCAGACCACGGTTGATAGCGTTAGGAAATTCTGACGGCACTATGGAGTGGCACAAACATCCTGTGTCGTCATATATTACTTCCCATGTGACAGTAGCATAATCTCATTTTCCAACAAAACAATGGTGGTCCACATATGACACGTGTCTTTCCGAGACGACTGCATGGTGAAAACAGGACACTACTGCCAATTGGTGGTAGGAACGTTGGCAGTGAGTGGTGAATTTGCAAAAGAGCTTTTTGTCTTTCTGTATGTATATATTATGTACCCTTCAGATTCAGTGATGAGGCACTGATCAACTTACCTAGCATTTCTAATCTATTATCACGCAAATGGGCGAGACTTTGGATGAGGTGTCTCGAGGATTGAACCGACGATTAGCATCCATGACCAGGAACATCATTTAACTACGCAACAGAGCGTCGAAGGAGGCCCGCCGGGGTGGCCGAGCGATTCTAGGCGCTACAGTCTGGAACCGCGCGACCTCTACGGTTTCAGGTTCGAATCCTGTCTCGGACATGGATATGTGTGATGTACTTAGGTTAGTTAGTTTTAAGTAGTTCTAAGTTCTAGGGAACTGATGACCTCAGAAGTTGAGTTCCATAGTGCTCAGAGCCATTTGGAAAGCGTCGAAGTTACAGAGGCCGCTATGCCACTCCTTCGGGAGCAAACACGAGTTTCTATGCTCTACAGTGTTAAAGTAACATACTAACATGCTGCAGATACCATGTAACTTCCTGACGGGCGTCAGCATCACTTCGGAATTTTGAGATGTCGTCCGATGCCATACTGACTAACCTAGGATGACGAAGGGGTGACGTAGACGCAGGCATTCTCTTTGTAAATTGAGCAACCTATAGTACTATAGATGCCGATTTTGGACATCGAGTTGTCTCCTCAATTTGTTCTGCACGACACATTTACAATTCCATGAGGCTGGTCGCTGTCGCTTTGTTACAACCTCTAGGCCTCTCTTTGGACCACTACTCTGAGATTGCCACTGGACAATACGTACTTAGGTTATCATCTTTTCTTACATTCTGTGTGACGTTTGTCTCATAAGAATGAGGTGGAGGTTGATCATCTACAACTGTAACGATGAAGGCTTCTAGATAAGTTCAGTGCCACATATGCAAATACAACAGGAGCTTAGTTAGCAAGACCAGAAGAAAGAGGCATAGAAGAGGAAAAACCAGAAGGCATTCATTAATCTGTAGAAGCTAAGTCGGGACACGAATAGCTCTTATTAAATCAAAATCTGGCAGAATCACGTCCTCCATCTTCGCCCACTTTTCCAACTTTTGATAATAATGAAATAAAATTGAAAACTTGCCTGAAAAGATTCCTGCATCATACTAGGTAACATCGCCACAGCAATAACGTGTATCAGTCCGCTTTTCCGTCTTTTCCTGATGCTACAGGGTATCAGTGTTCAGTTAAGGAAAATAACTTCTAGGATCGCAGTGTCCTATAGTTTACTGTGCTCTCTCATGTAATAACGGTTCGGTTTACTCATAAGAATCCTGTAATTGCAGCACAGAAATACTGGAGGCATCGTACACTTCAGCCACAATCGTATTATGCCAGGAATGAAGCAATTTTGTGAGTACGAATTCCTAGCACCAATAATCATAGACCGTTTCCTTGCCCTCCCTTTATGGTCACTCTGTTATCCGACAATCAAGTTGGTTCAGCAGTATTAAAACTGACAGGTCGTAACTTGGTTAAAGTATCGGCCATAATCAGGACGTTAAGATGTTAGTGCTCTATGGGCGTAACATGTAAACTGAACATAATAGCCGTTAGTATTCAGCTCACCAGTTTCCCCACCAGCCCACAGGCTCTCTCAGCTGTGTGAACCACCGGCCATTCAATACTGAGGCATGGCATTCCTCCTCCCCATTCTATTTATTAAATTTCATTTTATTAGATTCAAGAGACGCACAGTGAACAAGGCACAATTACTAGTGATCCGCCCTGCCTTCGCGCTGATTGCACAAAGTATCAGCTTCTGTGACGTAGGAGAAACAGATTACATACACAAATTCTCATCGTGAATCAGGCTACCGACTTGTAAAAACCTTGTCAGAAATCATGTAGTAGTTTCTGAGATTCGCAAGGAGACAGAAAAAATGCGTCGGGTACTTCAGTTCATCATAATTCAGGTAATTTGCACGAAACGTTTATGAGATATATACTAAAACATCTTCGTGAATCTATCTACTAGTCGAACCTCTACAAAATCCCAACAGTAGCTCCTAAGATTAGCATTCACATACAGACAAAAAACGCGGAGTGGACTTTCAGTTCATCATAATTTAGCCAGCTTCTACGAAATATTTATAATTTTTGCATCCATACTTTCCTTACTAATCAGTCTCCCTCCAGTAGCTGCTGAGATTAACCTTCACATACTGTCAGAAAAAAATGGTAGAGAACTTAAATGTAGTACTATGTATGGATAATTATACAAACAGGACATTTGTCTGGTATCATTACAAAATACAAAAAGCAATTGTGCAAGGTAAATCAGTCTGCAATGTAGATTAGTCAGTCTGCCCCATTGAACTGAAAGCCATACATTTTTAACATAAAATCGAATTACATACACTGCATGACAAATACACTCCTGGAAATGGAAAAAAGAACACATTGCCACCGGTGTGTCAGACCCACCATACTTGCTCCGGACACTGCGAGAGGGCTGTACAAGCAATGATCACACGCACGGCACAGCGGACACACCAAGAACCGCGGTGTTTGCCGTCGAATGGCGCTAGCTGCGCATCATTTGTGCACCGCCGCCGTCAGTGTCAGCCAGTTTGCCGTGGCATACGGAGCTCCATCGCAGTCTTTAACACTGGTAGCATGCCGCGACAGCGTGGACGTGAACCGTATGTGCAGTTGACGGACTTTGAGCGAGGGCGTATAGTGGGCATGCGGGAGGCCGGGTGGACGTACCGCCGAATTGCTCAACACGTGGGGCGTGAGGTCTTCACAGTACATCGATGTTGTCGCCAGTGGTCGGCGGAAGGTGCACGTGCCCGTCGACCTGGGACCGGACCGCAGCGACGCACGGATGCACGCCAAGACCGTAGGATCCTACGCAGTGCCGTAGGGGACCGCACCGCCACTTCCCAGCAAATTAGGGACACTGTTGCTCCTGGGGTATCGGCGAGGACCATCCGCAACCGTCTCCATGAAGCTGGGCTACGGTCCCGCACACCGATAGGCCGTCTTCCGCTCACGCGCCAACATCGTGCAGCCCGCCTCCAGTGGTGTCGCGACAGGCGTGAATGGAGGGACGAATGGAGACGTGTCGTCTTCAGCGATGAGAGTCGCTTCTGCCTTGGTGCCAATGATGGTCGTATGCGTGTTTGGCGCCGTGCAGGTGAGCGCCACAATCAGGACTGCATACGACCGAGGCACACAGGGCCAACACCCGGCATCATGGTGTGGGGAGCGATCTCCTACACTGGCCGTACACCACTGGTGATCGTCGAGGGGACACTGAATAGTGCACGGTACATCCAAACCGTCATCGAACCCATCGTTCTACCATTCCTAGACCGGCAAGGGAACTTGCTCTTCCAACAGGACAATGCACGTCCGCATGTATCCCGTGCCACCCAACGTGCTCTAGAAGGTGTAAGTCAACTACCCTGGCCAGCAAGATCTCCGGATCTGTCCCCCATTGAGCATGTTTGGGACTGGATGAAGCGTCGTCTCACGCGGTCTGCACGTCCAGCGCGAACGCTGGTCCAACTGAGGCGCCAGGTGGAAATGGCATAGCAAGCCGTTCCACAGGACTACATCCAGCATCTCTACGATCGTCTCCATGGGAGAATAGCAGCCTGCATTGCTGCGAAAGGTGGATATACACTGTACTAGTGCCGACATTGTGCATGCTCTGTTGCCTGTGTCTATGTGCCTGTGGTTCTGTCAGTGTGATCATGTGATGTATCTGACCCCAGGAATGTGTCAATAAAGTTTCCCCTTCCTGGGACAATGAATTCACGGTGTTCTTATTTCAATTTCCAGGAGTGTACAAAAAGAAGCACTCATAAGGCGAGGAATAAATAAAGTGAAACTGAATGGGTTGAGAGCGTACGTGTTATTATTGAAGTCACTACAAATTTGAGTCGCATTCGTAAAGAACTTGGAAACATCAGACTACTTGCAACCTATCTGACAGTTTGGAAGGGTGTCGTAAATTCATTGCATCCACTCCTGAAGCAAACTGACCCACACAGTCCTTGATATCCTGGACACTGGAACTGATCCTGAATTTCTTTCCGAGTTGTTCCTGCACATGGTCTATCAGGGACCGACATGGGAACCTTGGTTGCTGTGGGAGTAACGCATCGAGTTCGTAGAGACAGGTTTCATGGGCGGACGATCATTATCCTGTTCGATAATGATTCCACGATACTGTTGGATGCGAGGTAACACTTGAGGAAACAAACATGTCGATGATGTACCATTGTGTCCTCAAAGTCTTCTCAGTCACTGCCAGCCATGACCTGTAGAGTTGCCTGATGACTCTGGGCACAATGATGCCAGGAGTAACACATCTGTGCTACTCCAAAGCCTCGTAGAAACGAAACCTTCCACAAATCACAACCATACTTTCCCGTTTTAGTCGACCAGGATAGCACAGAACCGAAATTCACAGTGTAACACAGTGTGATAACAATCATCAGCAGTCATACTTACAGGTTACTCCTACACTAGAGATGCAGCTGTTTGTGGTGTTAATGGTAACCTATGCAAGTAAGGGGACAGAGCCGTTCCACAGACAGCCTGCATTGTCGCCAAGCTTCCTTCCCTTCTAGCCATTCCCTATCCCTTCCCACAAACGTCCTAGGCCAATTACAAAGTCAGAAATGGGACATGGGTGTTACTGAGTTGGGTGGGGTATGAGTCAACCTGCGTGGGCACCAAATTGCCAGCTAGCTTATCACTATAGTTTCTGGCTATAATAACGTCACTCTTATCCTCATCGCTGTAATTTAGGACCCAAAATGGCTGCCACAATCAAAATTTGACTGCTTCTTTAATTACACAGTCCTCTTGTTGTTGTTGTTGTTGTGGTCTTCAGTGCAGAGACTGGTTTGATGCAGCTCTCCATGCTACTCTACCCTGTGCAAGCTTCTTCATCTCCCAGTAGCTACTGCAACCGACATCCTTTTGCATCCGTTTATTCATCTCTTGGTCTCCCTCTACGATTTTTACCCTCCACGCTGCCCTCCAGTACTAAATTGGTGATCCCTTGATGCCTCAAAATATGCTCTACCAACCGATCCCTTCTTCTTGTCAAGTGATGCCACAAATTTCTCTTGTCTTAATTACCATAATTTATGACCAAGAACATGGCGGCCAGAGATAAGTTAGATATTTTGACATTTTAATGATTGTGTAAGAATGGTGCTAAATTCAAAACGGACTCAACTGATATTGCATGTCCATGATAGGCATCTACAAAAACTATGTTAAAAAATAGGTCTCAGACACTTTTTGTAATGCAAGATAATAAGAAAAGTTAGACACTTTGACTTTACAATGAATATGTAAAAATGGTGGGACATGAAAAAAGATCCAAAGTAGATGGCACGGTCTGTTATATGCCTCTATCATCATTATGTTGATAAAGCAGGCCGCAGATACTGCTGGCTCTGTGCTAAATCTGTAAGATAGGATGAAAACAATTATGGACATGTTATAAAAATTTTTAAATGTTAACCATGCATCAAGAACTTTTGGAAACACATAGCCATTGTAAGCAGCAAAATCAAATGCATCTGGCTGAACTGCTGACATGTTATGACTTTCCATTGTTGTTAATTATGAATCAGAACATGTAGTCACTATATGGAGTGAAAAATAAATATTTCGCTCAAAAAGTCACTGACACAATCTGCCAGGCACACCACATCAGCATTACACTGACAGACACAGGACTCACAGCATCCCGGCACAGCAGGTTGTCCGCCATAGGTACGTCCTTGGCTATCGGAAGCTCCAGCATTCCTTGCTATTTTTGTTTTTGTTTTAGTCATCGTCATCCTTCTGATTGGTTTGATGTGTCGACCACGAATTCCTCTCCTGCATGTTCATCTCAGAGTAGCACATACAGCCTACATCGTGACATATTTGTTGTATGAATACAAATCTCCATCTTCAACTACACCTTTTACCATCTACATCTGCTTCTATTACACTGGAGGTAATTCCCTTATGTTGTAACACATGTCCTATAATCCTGTTCCTTCTTTTTGTCACTGTTTTCCACACGTTCCTGTTCTCGCCAAGTCTGTGGAGAACTTCCCCCTCTTTACTTATCATCCCACCTAAATTTGAACCCTGTTCTGTATCACCATATCTCAGCCACGTCGATTACCTCCTGTTCTGACTTTCTCAATGTCAACGATTAACTTCCATACCATGCTGTGCTCCAGACGTACTTTCTCAGAAAATTCTTCCTCAATTTGTGGACTATATTAGGTACCAGCAGACTTCTCTTGGCCATGAATGGTCCCATTGTCAGTGCTAGCCTGCTTTTTATGTCCCCCTTGCTCCATCCGTCATTGGTTATTTTGCTTCCTAGGTAGCAAAATTCCATAACTTGATCTCATTACTTTCGTCTTTCTTCAGTTTATTCTGTCCATATTCTACACGCTGTAGTTTTCTGACAGAGGTGGGAGAGGGAGAGAAGGCGTTACTGGTCAGTCTGCTCTCCCGAGCGGTACAGAGCAGAAGGCAGAAGGACAATTCACGGTGAAGGCATTTCATTGTTTTCTTCTATCTGAGCCAACACTGGTACAGGCATTTACTAGAAATGCAGGTGGTGAGAGTCGGTAGGGAACTCGTTGTGGAGACTCTTGGACAAACAATGTTTTGAAATAGTTGTTTATTCCAGACATGACTGATTAATATACTGGAGGCTAGTTCTAGGGTCAGAAAAAGCATGAATAACACTGCTACAACAGAAGCCAGTGTAGAAGTCCCACGAGTGGATGCTAACCACAGTAGCAAACACTAGCAGCATCTTAAGGCAACAACTTAGTTGCAAAACAAAACATACTGAATGTGACACTGTTCACTGACGCACTCCAAGTGAGAGAGCAGACTTACGCAGAGCTGCACCGAGGCTGGAGTTGACAGATGCTGATTCGGCGTCCAGATCGTCTGCCTGAGAACTCCGCCAAAATGCGGATTCTGGGGGTTTTAAAGATTCGCGTGGGGGCACTGTTTTTCCCACTTAAAGCCACCCAGCCAATCCCGCAGGTCTCGTGCAGGCGCCTGCCAATCACGGTTTAGTTAGGTCCCCTTTACTTCTCCTAAGGCAGGGATGTTAATGCAGTTGCACTAACTAAGCCCGTATTTGGTATCAACATTGTTCAGCTGAAAGCTAAACGTAACTGCTCTGGCAAATAAGGCTTGCAACATTGTTTGTTATACGTCATTTAGACCCGCCCATCGGGCTCCCCGGAGTAGGGACTGCTGGGTCAACAGCTTTTGGCGTTTTTGCTCTCTTTCTAATCCTTGTGAGCCTACTGACGTTGCTGTTCTCAGGGCTTGTATGGAGCTGGCTTTATACGCTAATATGTGCCTGTTCGTTACAAATTTCTACGGCGACAACCTACCACAGCGTCCAGACAACATATGAAGTTACATGTTAATTCCTTGAAGAGTAACTAACGCCCTGGGACCACGTCTGGGGGCGTCTGCATTTTCGCAAGGCTCTCCCCTTACGGTTTACTTCATGTAAAAATATCTCTTCTAGTTTCGTCTGCCATCAGCATCGTCTCAGCTTCTACTCCTTGGAGAGCCTGTCCTCCTTTCTCACAGCTTCAAGATAACACTACAGTAGCAAGAAATAATCAATATATTACAACGCATTAGACAGTTAATTTACTCCCACAGGTCCTGTAATTGTTCTCCACTTTCACTGAAGACAACAATGTCATCAGCGAATCTCATCATTGATATTCTTTCATTCTGAAATGTATTTCCACTCTTTAAACTTTCTTTTCTGTCCGTTATTGATTCTTCGATGTACAGATTTAACATTAATGGCAAAAGATTACATCGTTGTCTTTCATTCTTTTAAATCTGAGCATTTCGTTCCTTATCTTCCAGGTTTATTGTGCCCCCCCCCCCCTTCATCTGCTATTGTACATCCTGTATATCACCCGTCTTACTGTAGCTTACTCCAATTTTTCTCAGAATTTAGAAAAATCTTGCCGCATTTTATACTGATAAACGATTTCTCTGGCTCGACAAACCGTATCAGCGTGTTTTGATTTGCCTTTAGTGTTGCTTCTATTACCAAGCCCAATGTTAAATTGCCTCTCTGGTCCCTTTACGATCGCTAAAGCCAAACTGATCGTCATATAACTGATGCTATTTTTTTCATTCTTACGTATATTACTCTTGTCATCAGCTTGGGTGCAAAAGCTATGAAGCTGATTTTGCGAGAGTTTTCGCTTTTCTGCCTTTGGTGTCTTCGGAATTTTTTGAAAAATGTGATCGTACATTGTCAGTCTTAGTTCTGCACGCCAGCTTCTATTCTCGTTTGGTTGTCACTTACTCCAATGATTTTCCCTTAGCCTTATTTGATCTCAAGTCTCCTTGAGCTCTCATAAATTCTAATTTTCGATCCCCCATGTCTGCCACATCGACTCCAATTTCTTTTTCTGTCACGTCATTTGACAAGTGCTCCATTTCATAGAGACCTTCATTCATTGTCTGTTCTGTGTTTGACAGTGGAGTTGAAACTGCGTTTTTAATGTTATCACCCTTGGTTTTAGTTTCACCGAAGGTATTTTTAATTTGTCTGTAAGCCCAGTCAATCCCCCCCAGTAATAATTTCCTTTAAGACTTCTTCTCATCATTGCTGCATTCATTTCGCCCTTGCTTCCCTGTGCTTCGTATTTATTTCATTCCCAAGGGATTTATATTGCTGTCTTTTCCTGAACATTTCTAAGTATTCCCACTTCCTTCAGCACTGATTCTTCCACAAAAAATGGTTCAAATGGCTCTGAGCACTATGGGACTCAACTGCTGAGGTCATTAGTCCCCTAGAACTTAGAACTGGTTAAACCTAACTAACCTAAGGACATCACAAACATCCATGCCTGAGCCAGGATTCGAACCTGCGACCGTAGCGGTCTTGCAGTTCCAGACTGCAGCGCCTCGAACCGCTCGGCCACTCTGGCCGGCTCTGCGCTATATCATCGATCACATTGGCTGCTGTTATCTTACCTTGAATAGCACGTCCAACACTTTGCGTATGGATTGTAAACTCCTCTAGCAGCAGAACCTGGTGTCAAAAATAATATTAAACATAATATTAAGTAGCAGATAACAGCTATTTAATTGCTTCACAATCTAATGAACATGAAAAAATGGTCGCTGCATGATGACTGTAATATATACGCACAAAGGGAACATCGGACCATGCTGTGACGGAGACATCAACAAACTGATAGTTTCTGGTGAAGTTACTGAAGGTTATTTCTGCATTTAATGCCTCCAAACCGTGGGTTCATTCCTTATACACAAAGGATCCTATAAACAGTTCATGATTTTTATGATAGTACACTTATGTTGTCTGGCAAAGATGTTTCAGCGCATGTGCTCACAATATAATTCAAACAGACGGTCTGCTCATTCTGTACATAAAAGGGGAAAAACAAGTTGAAAAGCCTCAAAGCTTTTCGTGTTTTTAATTGCTTTTAAAATCAGTCATTAGTTTATTGCAATATATGAAGTATGATGGAGGTGAATTATAGTGTCATTAAGCATCGCTAAAGGGCTATGATTCTTCTCTTTGAAAACTTGGTACACTTTGCGCATGAAAGGAATTCTTCTGATGCGTTTCTAGCCGGAAAGCCCGGCGACCAGGTGGACACAGGTAGTGCGCCCACGGGCGAGCGGCGGTCGCGCGCCCATGTCGGCACGCTTCACAGAGGGCAGCCCCCCCCCCCCCCCCTTCCCCAGAGGATTAGCGACAGGCAAAGGCGCTGCATACTTCAACACGCTGCCGAGGGGAGCTGTGGACATACGCACGTGTGCCCGAGGCAGCGGAAACTATAAACTTTGAGCGAAAAACAGCTTTGCCATGATTCTAGGTAAGATGGACAGAGCGGCGAGTTGAATAGCAACAGCACGACTCGGGTGTCCAAGAAACTCAAGTGGCCTGAGGAATTTTGGCCGTTTCCCGCGAGCAGAACGCCTGCGAACGTAGCGACAATACTCAAAGGGAGAAGTCTTGATTTATCTGTATACTCAGTCTCACACAATAGCTCTCTTTTCCTCGCGGAATGCGACGGCAAGGAGGGAGGAAATTTTGAAAGGGACTTCTTCATTGGCAAGAATCTCATGTATGCTTTGAAAAATAGTACGAGCTACTTAACTTGCGAAAGGGCAGAGACAAGATGCTGGAGGAGAGCGGCTCTCTCTATCCAGGTGCGAGGAGCGCACTAGTATTAGGGATTCCGAATTTTGCTTCTGAGGAGGCAGGAGTTCACTCTTGACTGCTTTCGATAAGTCACAACGATTCTCTTATCGCCTGTCATGAGACAATGAATGCACTTTGCACTTTGCATTCGCCGCAAACAGTGTAGAGAGCAATGTTTGTTAGATCCAAGTTCGCGAGCTTCACTCACTGTGCGCGTTATCAAGAGCTTAAGTCAGGATCATTTTGATTTACTACATTTCCGATGACGCTAGTACTGTTACAACAGTTTTGAGCTTTGTTTAATGCAGTTTCACGTAGGTTTGCACTTGCAGATGGACGCATACCGTCGCCCAGTAGTGATTACTTCCAGTAGCAGGTTTCGGTCACCATTTTCAGCGTAGGGCATCTTAGACGCTATCAACTATGTCGCCGGCAGAGTCTCGATGCAACCCCACGCAATCAGCCGACTCCACCGCCACGCCGACCACCCTATGAACATGGCAATACAGAAAACGCCCGCTTTCCTAGCTACACATTCTTCTTTCGCTTTCTTCAATTCCCTTGCAATGTGTTAGATGCTCATAAAGACGCAAGGCACAGTATTCACCGTTTGCCGGTTAAGAAAGTCATATGATCAGCTGGTTTTTTTTTTTTTTTTTTAGTCCTTCCTCACTTATTACACCAGGTCAACCCGTCTCGTACAATTGAATTATGTTAACTTAGAATGAAGTCGTACAATGGTCATGTTAAAAGACAAATACCAGGACAGGCACCTTATATAATTCACTTGTTGTGAGCTCTTGGTGCCAATTCAATTCTATGTGTTGTCTTTTTCTTATATATACTTTCTACAGTGTCTGGCGACCCATTTTTTTATATTTTTGTTTATCATTATTTGAATAATTTGTGAGTGAACGTTTAACGAATTTGATAAAATTTCAATAATTATTGCATATACAGTTTAATGCAGTTTCACTGAATAAACCACTTATATCATGAACAGCCCTCCTTGCATTTCATTTATAGAGTTTAAATAAAAAATTCACACCTCTTTCTCTCTCCCACACGTGATATCTTGCGAAGTACGTAATTGTAGATTTATAACTCCCTGCAGGGCATAGGTCCATTATCTAAACCTTGCGTGCATTCAATACATTATTGCATACTCACGCACAAGTTTACTACACCAGAGTAAGTAGATGATACAAAGGACTAAGACAGTGAATGTATTCAGTATCTGTCACAAGCCTGTAAGCATTCTTCCAGCTTATTACCAGAGTAAGTAGTTTTGTTGAAAAGGAGTTTACATCTCTAAAAAGACCAATCATAGATGTTGGAGAGACAAACGTACATACAAGGAAGGTAACCATGCAGTCCAAAAACATCGACTGCACAGTGACCTGCGCAGGGCGACGAAACAGCATCAAGAAGACGTTGACCCGAGCGCCAATGAAAACAGCGGCCAGCGCCTCACCTCTAGAAAGACAGAGTTCAGCACCCCCTGTGGACATTGACGTAACCAGCCGTCCATCGCTGGTCAGACCCAGTTCAGTTGCAGTCTTCGAGAGCATCAGTACCTCGTAAAAGAAAAGCTATACTTAGCCTGCGTTCTGCGAGTAGTAATAGCGGGTAAAGTAAAGGATGTAGGAGGCATAGGTATCGCTTCAAGCCACTTCAAAATGAGAAATAAGTAATGTGTCTTTCCTTTTTAGAAATAAAGCCTTCTATTAATCTGCAAGTGCATCTACATATAATTTTGTATACCTGCCACAGGCCATCGTAAATTCTCAAGTTCCATGTTTGTGTCGAAGCTGATCCCCATAGTAGCTTATACATCTCGTGACGAGGATTCCAGAACCAACGATGCCTTCGCCCTTCTCCCATCTATCACACAATGTCACTAATATTTCTCTCTCTACTTTCAGAGAGTCGTTGTTACTAACTGGCCTTTGTTGCAGACGAGCCGTAACGCTTCCGCTATTTGTGTACGCGCGTTGCTTATAATTTGTTGCGGCACTCCTCTAATTAAAATGGCTTCTAACCCGTCTCCTACACTACTTGCGTCTACGCCACCGGTTACTGCTGCATTTGATCGAAAGCAGTTTATTCAGTTTCAGAAGCACCAAATGTCGCAGATTATGATGGCAGTCCAGCAGCTCATTAATGCACAAGCTGCTGTCGCACGAACTCCGCCACAACAGCCAGCCACATCAACGGCACCGCCTCCATTTGTTCCACCGTTCTAGGCTTTCAATGAACAACAAGAGGAATGGAACGACTGGTGTGCTCAGTTCCACATTCATTGTACTGCACATCAAGAGCATGATAATTTTTTTTTTCAAGTTACGACTACTAGGATCAGCTGTTTTATTAATTGATGCAGGAAGTAGTGCTCCACACAGACCTCTTAGCCAGTAATCGCCACCACCATAGAGCAAAATTATGCTACTCAATTGAGGCCATGAGCACTGTTGCCCATGCAGTACCATTGGAGGTGTGGCTGTGTGGAATTCTTTTGTCTGCACTTTGATGGTATCCTTTATTTGCTTACAGCTATTACCCTTATTCCTTTTAAAGAAAATACAGGAATTAGGAAGGAGGAAATTATAAATTGAGGGTATAATTTAAGAAGAAAATGATAAAACCAGGAAAGAGTATATATATATATATATATATATATATATATATATATATATATATATATATATATCACTTCACCAAAACCATCTGGAGAATGACACCCTCATGTGGTGCTACCCATTTCAATATTTCCCACATGAACATCCGTCTTTGGAAAAACTCGGTTTCTTCATTCCATGTGGATGATGTGATCTATGTTGGTGTTGGAGTGCACTGTGAGTTGATGTTTCCTAGGTTACATAACAACTACTGTTTCTACGTTAGTTAGTAAAGAAATTCTGCATGCATTTGGAAAATAACCTGTCTCAATGTTCTCTAGTTAAGTTACACACTGTTCCTTTATACCTGTAGGCGAAATAAGAAGCCACCAGTAAGCTGTTATTAATCTTACAAAAATATTCTTGTGAAATAAAAGTAGACTTTTCTGAGTAGTGGAACCATTAATTTTGAATTTTTCCGTAATATGCATGATCTGTTTCGGATGTATATTTACACTGTATGGTTTTGCTGCTTACTTTGCATTAAATTATATATTAGATTCATATTATTACATTTACAGTGATGTGTTCATTCACGTGACTTCTTAACGAAGTTGGGTACAGCTTTAACGTGAGTTCTAGAACAATATCCATCCATGTACTATTCTAATTATTTCTGCTTTTACTTAGATTCATTTATAATAAGATATAAATTGCAATCTTTCATTAATTTTCAGGTGCATAGTTGTGCATGTTATACGTGTTTTATGTATATTTTGTGCATCTGTGTTAGCGCTGTGTTGTCATCACCAGTCGTTTCATCATCATTCCTGGACCTACTCGAGCCTGTCTTCGTCTTCTGTACTGATGAGTCTGTTTGTGTATGTCATGTTCTGCTTTTGAGACGTTGTTGGCGATGCTGTTAAAGTGTGTCCATGTATATGGATTTCTCAGTAGATCGTGTAGTGTTGTTCCCGTTATATATTATATGTTACTATGTAAGAGCCTGTACCCAGCGCATTTCAAAAGGAAGTATTCTGTGGAATCAATTTCGTCGCACATGCAACTGTTGCTTTCTGAAATCTAGAGGCGCTGCAATGGTATGGGATAAGGACTATGTCCAGTCACAAAATGAACCATGCCTGAGTTGGGGACGACATGGCGCAACTGTAACTGCGCCATGATACTGAGGAAAAATGAATACATTCGATTAACTTTATAACTCTCATCCCGCTGTTTTTGCCAAGTGTCCACACTTCAATATTTTTAGTTGGCGCCTGTCTTCTATGAGCTGCCTAGTGGTCTGCAACAGTCTCTCAGTTCTGCCCATATTTAGTCACTACCTTGCAGCCTGTGATCTAATGGTTATATTGATTGGGTATATTCCAATCGCCACATACAGTGGATCGACAGCTGTGGTCGTGAACGCCCCAGATAATGTAAGTAGCTTACTCCTCTGCCCCTCTTAACAGTGATCCTGTTCATCAGTGCTCATACGTTACTACTTGCAAAGTTCAATACCGGCTCGAAATGCGCACAGTGGAACATTTTTATGTGTGTAAGTGGTAGTTTGCTTTGTGTCGAATTTACATCGCGAGTTTGTGAAGTATACGTCAGCCATTGTTTGTGATTAGTCCTATGTGTTTGTTGGAGAAATGTTGCTCATCAACGTGTGCCCCATAATGTGCAGTTTCCACTTCACGTCTGTGTTGTTCATTTTAGTTGGTGGGTGTCATTGTTGTGAACCTTTTGTTCTGGTATGGATAACTTGTTTTCATAGGACCATTGCTGTACTATGGGTAACATACCAGTCGCCTTGTTTTCCAACATTTGTCTTGTGTTGGCTGATATCACAATTAACAGGTCACCAGCATACGCAACTACCCCGTCTGAACGTTCATTCTCCTCTATTAAATTGAGGCGAGTGCATATAAGCCACTCATTGACCTTAGCCAGTGTATTTCATAAGCAAACTGATTCGTGCGATTTTGCCTCTGATAGATTCCTCTCTGTGGCTATTTTATTAATTAGTGTGTTGTCTGTTTTCCAGACTAGAGGCACACGGCCCAGTCTCAGGGCATCATTTGTTAAATATGGGATTATCTGTGGCGAGACCAGGCAAATGTTTCTGACTTGACGTGGTCCGCTCTTGGTGTGTTCTTGTTTTTGAAGCCAGCAATTGCTAGCAGGGCCTCCTCTTGAGCAAACGAGCAGGTGACTGTTTCTGTAGTGTAATACCTATACATTTGGTTCCAGTGGTGTTTCCATGCTTGGGTATCTGTTCGGGCAGGAGTTTGTCGAGCAGCTATTGTGCTGTTTGTCTCCATCCCCATGTCAGAGTTCCATCATCCTGCCTTAGCATAGGCAGGACGACAATGAACTTAACGTTCTCGGTTATAAGTGTTTACGGTATTCCTCATGTGTTCTGTCAGATGTGTTGTGACGTTGTGTTCCCAATGTTCTTGTCTAGTCGTGATTAGTACGGTTTTTAATGTAGTTTCTGCGTCCCTGTATTTTCTTAGTCGAATCTGTCTGTCCCAAGTGGTAATGGTCTTCTGGTAGAGCCTCTTCATATCCTTTGTTAGTATAGACAGCTCAGAGCTCCAGGGAGAAACTTTCTTACGCTGGTTCGTGAAAGTCGGTATGTATGTGCGTCGGGCAGTTTATATTTGCTGGTCTATATGCCCCTTACATAGTTTTGAATCGCCTCCTAGTTTCCCCAGCTTAACATATGTTTGTTTGAAAATGGTGTTTGGTGACAGTATTATGACCATTTGTCATTATGTTCAGATACAAACACCAGTTTATTCTATATTTATAGCTATATGGTCAACAGTAGTTATGTCTTTATTGTGACTGCCACCAGCATGTCCTATATACGGATGTGGATTCCTTCTTTGTCGATAACGTACAGGTTGTTCGCACTTAGGATGTCGTCGACAAGGTACTGCAAAGCTTTCTTATTTCTTGTCAAAGGCCGGCACAGGAGTTTACGCCTTGCTCAAAAGCTATTGCTAAGCCGAGGAGGAAGCGCTCGCTATTATGTAGGTCGTGGCGAATTTCACCATTAGCTATATGGTAGGAAGTTTTACCTAGTGGGGGACTATAAGCCACTTCAGTCTTTGTTTCATCCGTCCAACCCTGTTCCACCACGCACGGCCCACAAGCTGCAGTGTTGCGTTTAGTTATCGTCACACAGAACTGATGCTGTGACGATAACAAAACGCATCCGTACGCTCCACGTCGAAGCATGCTGACGCCCTTTCTCGCTTTAAGATTGGTCCTGACTCTAAATTCGATGCTACTGCTGTACCTCATTGTCAGATCGACGTACAGGACACGGAACATTGACAGACTTTTGCAATGCACTGTAGGAAAACTGCACAGGCCACAGAAACAGACCCTGATTTGAACCATTTGTTGCACTACATCCGTACTGTTTGGTCTCGTTCAGTAAAACACATTCAGAATTCAGCTGTGCACCGATATTTTACTTGCCGGCATAGCTTCTCTGTCCAGCATGGTCTGACTTTATTGCAAAATGACTGTGGATAATTTTCAGCTTGGCCAAAGTCTCAATCGTCTTGGCAACGAGTGCGTATTGACTTTTCTGGTCCCTTTTGAAACACTCGCTGGCTTATTGTTGTGGACTATTTTATATCCATCTGCAGTGACCCTGAACTTGACTACGTCGCATAGGATCGTTCAGCCTTTGTCATCTTTAACATGTTGTTCTGTATGGCAGGCAACAACAGCCGAACACCGACATTTTTCAAAGAGAATACCACACAGGCTGTATGAATGATTTTTATTAAATCTGCGACCGGTTTCGCCCACTTATCGGTGCATCCTCAGGCAATATACGCTATTGATAACATAGTAACGTTGGTGGGGTGTGGTTGCAGGGCAATGTTCAACTTTACTATGTTATAAATAGCGTATATTGCCTGAGGATGCACCGATAAGTGGTGCGAAACCGGTGGAAGACTTAAGGGGCTCCGGAACGCCCTATACTTGCAATGTTAAAATAACGCTTATAAATTACATCTTTCCTCACAAAGTATTTGAGGTAGGAAGTTGAGCTTTTTACAGATTATTTATCGGAATATGGGCTACAACTTAACACAGGGATTTTACAAAATTTTAGTTCAGTTATTAAAGATGATTTTTTTTTTCAATTGTAATGAAAATTCACAACATTTTTTTGCAATTTTTACATTTTCAAAAATATACAGTTTTTTGGATAAAGGCTGTGTTAAATTGTGCAGAAGGTACTGTGTAACATTTACTGAAATTTTGAAACAAATATGTTTGGAAGATCCTTAGAAAACATGTAATTAGTATGAGAAAATAAAGATTTTTGGGAATCGAGCGACAAAGATTGGATTAACTTTTTAGTGCATTCCAGGTCCATAGGATGGATTATCTTCATCCTCTGCAAACTCCTCCTCCAGCTTCCTCTTGTTCCTCCTCCTGTTTACTCTTGCTTGTATTTCTAGACTCTTTACAGCCCTGTTCAAATGGTTCAAATGGCTCTGAGCACTATGGGACTCAACTGCTGTGGTCATAAGTCCCCTAGAACTTAGAACTACTTAAACCTAACTAACCTAAGGACAGCACACAACACCCAGCCATCACGAGGTAGAGAAAATCCCTGACCCCGCCGGGAATCGAACCCGGGAACCCGGGCGTGGGCTTTACAGCCCTGTCTGCAGCCCGAAGGCGTTCCTTGTCTAAAGCAAGCATCGCTCGTTGTTGTGTTCGTAGATTTTGCTACCATTTTCTTCAGTTTCAGTTACTGCAACACTGTTCCAAAAGGTGGTCATGTATGAACACTTATCACTTTTCAGTTGTATTTCACTAGCAAGTCCTACGTGCTTTATTATGGAGAGTTCCAGACCAACTTCAGTACAATGAATACATCTTACACAGTTTGAAAAAATTCCTTTGAGAACCGACATATCAAATATTTCATTCACATCCGATTCGCCCATAAAACATTCATAGTTTTCACTCATTGAACGAAGCTTCTTCTGTGAAGTATTTTCTTTCCCACTTTGACTGCTATGGGCAGGTGTACTTGAGAGGTTAGGTTCACTCACTTGGTTATCGTCTTTATTGTTTACAGTAATACCACATACCTTTGGCTTTCCAACATTTCTCCATTTCTTAAAAGCCTTCAGAGGATTTCTAATAACTTTAGTTTTACTCATTATTATACTTCAACAAAACAGAGACTCAAGAAACAGAATTAATTACGAATATTTTCGAGATAACGACAGAGTAAATAAACATGAAACAATCGACAATCACACCAGCGATATATATTGAACCATCACAGGTTAGCCACAACACATACTTTATTTCACATCACTAAAATGTACCTGATGAACACGGACGTTAATAATAACACCATTTGACAGCAGTTTAACAGCGCCACAGTGGGTCACGCCCATGTAGAACACATTTCAAAAAAAAATTTAAAAATAGTTGTAGTCTTCGGAATTGAATAAATTGTATATCTATTAAAAGGTAATAGTCTTCAGATTCAGAAAACCCAAAAAAGTAAAAATTGAACTTTTCATGATTTTGAGCCTTTCCGGAGCCCCTTAATAAAAATCATTCATACGGACTGTGCGGAATTTTCTTTGAAAAATTTGTCATCTTTTTTATAGCATGGATAGTTTGCCCCACAGTGTTGGTTATAGGCAGCGGGCCACAGATGGTGACTCAGGACTTTAAGCAGTTTTGTATAGCCAATGGCATCACGCAGTTAACCAGGGCTCCGTTTCATCCTTCGGCGACGGAGAAGCTGAAGGATTTTTTCGTGCGTTTAAGCAACAGGTGAACAAACTACGTTCCTCCCACACGTGGGAGCGAGCACTGCTGTGGCAGTCGCAGCTTTGGTGTCTCCCTCTGGTGGGAAAGGGGAAAGGTAGCCTGATCACGTGCATTTAAGGGGCGCTATGAGCTAGCCAGGCGGGAGTCTGGGCAGTTGGACAGCTGGGTCAGTGTGGGGCAGTCAGTGTCTGTCGTCCGGAATGCTAGTACGAGTTAGGCCGCCAGTCTGCTCGAGTTTGTTCAGGCATTGGTCATTGGTGGTTGGATCGATCGGTTGGTCGGTCGCCCACTGGTCCGTCTTGAGCGTCGGCGCGTGTGAGGCCGCCACGTGAGTCCAGTGGGCCGCGCCGTTTAGCGAAGGGTAGTGGCTTCGCGGCCGACACGAGAGCAACAGGAGTCAACCCACATCGGTCTCACCAGCGCGAGCTGCGACACCATGTGACAGATCAGCCCGCCTTCCTACGTCCGTTGAAGCAGCTGGCAGCGGACAGTTCGGGAGAGCGTTTGGGGGTGCCGTGCCAGATCTTCACCAGACATCGCAGTTTATTAGAAGTTAAATGATTCGTGACATGTTGTTACATTTACTTGTTAAATTTAGCTTGGTTTCTTGGTCAGTCTCTCGTCCCCAGCTTGTTCGTCTGTCTCCCATCCGCATTTGTTAGGCAGATAGTGTCTGTCTGTCTGTCTGTCGGTCTGCTGTACGGTAATAGCTGCCTCTGTCATGTGTGTCGGATTCGGTGTTAGCGAATTTATTCCTTGAAGTGTAACGGCCGAATTCCTGAAATATGTTTTTATCTTGCCTATCATCTTGAGAGGCGGTATATGTGTAATGTGACAATGTGCTGTTTAATGAAGGCCAGGCGTAGTGAAGGCGCAACGGTAGAGAAAGCGGACGCTTATGCCATCTGTGGGCCAGAATCGAAGGCAAAGCAGAAGTGCTTACGCCTGATGGCAGCAAAATTAAAGAACGCTATGCAGGAGACAGTGTCTGGCTTGTGCTGCACTCTGACAACGAAATAACAAAAGAATTAAACTAAATAATATTGTTAATTGCAGTAAAAATATAAATGTAATATTACTTTAATATATGAAAATGACTCTAATTGAATATTGTAATGCTATGGTATGATTAATTGCAAATAGAGTAATATAAAATCATGTTCAGGTGTGGGGGGAATCCCCGAGAATGAGAACGGTGTACAGGTTGGCGCGTAATATTGGCGGTAGAAGTAAGTTGGCGTAGCTCTGAGGCAGAACAAGTGTTAGTTAAGTGGCGTAAACGTGACTGCCGGTGTGTGCTATGGTAATGTTGCTAACAGACCATTTAGAAGTAAGCTGAAAACAGATATGGACTTCATTCATCGTATGGCTACAAGCTAAATGGACATTAAGGCTTGTAAGATGCGGTATTTCGATGGAGACGGACCGTGAGCGGCAAAATAGTACGGTTTCCCGCTCTGCGGTACATGGCACTGCATGGTGCAATGCTGCGTCAAATGCGACGAGTTGCTTGTGCCAATTGCGTATTGTGATCTCATAACTGATGTGGTCCATTGGTGAGCTCACTTCGGTATCAACGAACTATAAGTTGTCTTACAGGAGCATTATTATGAACAGTGGTGGTTATACCGACGCCATTACCAGTACATTTATATATTGTCAGTCAGTTTGTGTAATAGTCAAACCAAGTTCTCTACAGTGTATAAAGTTTGGAGGCAATAATAATTTTGTGGTTTAAATTGCATTCCCCATGTGTAATCAATTATACAGGGTGATTCAAAAAGAATACCACAACTTTAGGAATTTAAAACTGTGCAACGACAAAAGGCAGAGCTAAGCACTATCTGTCGGCGAATTAAGGGAGCTATAAGGTTTCATTTAGTTGTACATTTGTTCGCCATTTCAGCCAGTAAAGTTTTTGGTCCCTTTTTCTTCGAAGGTGCTACTGTAACTGGACTACAGTATCTGGAGATGTTAGAGAATTGGCTGTTCCCTCAGCTCGAACAAGAAGCACAACAATTCATATATCAGCAGGATGGAGCGCCACCACATTGGCACTTATCTGTCCGTAACTACCTGAACGTCAACTACCCGAGGCGATGGATCGGCCGCCAGGCAGCCCGTGACAGAGCACTTCATCACTGGCCTCCAAGAAGCCCTGATCTTACCCCCTGCGATTTTTTCTTATGGGGATATGTTAAGGATATGGTGTTTCGGCCACCTCTCCCAGCCACCATTGATGATTTGAAACGAGAAATAACAGCAGCTATCCAAACTGTTGCGCCTGATATGCTACAGAGAGTGTGGAACGAGTTGGAGTATCGGGTTGATATTGCTCGAGTGTCTGGAGGGGGCCATATTGAACATCTCTGAACTTGTTTTTGAGTGAAAAAAACCTTTTTAAATACTCTTTGTAATGATGTATAACAGAAGGTTATATTATGTTTCTTTCATTAAATACACATTTTTAAAGTTGTGGTATTCCTTTTGAATCACCCTGTGTGAAGGAAATAGCTCATTATTACCCCATATCCTGTGATTTCTATGTGCTGCAACATCAGTGAAAAGTTATGGTGCGTGAGTATCGGCTTAAGTATATTACAAGAGAAAATAGGCGGAATTAATGCCGAAATTGCTAGCAGACGTCGCTTCATGCAACGGATGGAAGATGCCAGGTACTGTGCCATCTTAATTACTATCCAGCTCTAAGTGGTGGCTCTTCAGTACATTGCCATAATCAAAAATTACTCGGTTCTGTCCGAGCAACGTGATTCTCAATTAGTGTTCTCAGTACTATATTGACAAGCAGATCTATACTGTTCTTTAGTTACGAGTTCAAGGAAATTGCTGCCACCACAGTACACATTGTGCCTTCAGCACAAAGCAAGCTCAATAACATTAAATTCAGTAATTACAACTTGTGTAGTTTACATTAACCCAATACAAGTTGAAGTGTTTATCATGTGTGTTTATGTATTGTGAAACGATTTCGGGCTGTGGTATGGTTTTAAATGAATAATGTCCTCCTGCTAGGCAATATCAAACATACAGAATTAAGTGCTCCTTGTTCAGTCACTTCAAAGAGATTATCAGTGCTACTAATAATCAAATATAGACGTAAAAATAAGTTGGTTACGCGCCATTATCATTATTTATTCCAAAAATTCCGTGTAGTAGTTGGAACACCATAGGGTGTTTATTCAAACCTATTACACATGAGAGCCACTTTCCGGAAGTCCGATGCTGCATGGTCTAATAGTAATACAGTAAATTCGAGTACTGGCATCGCACGGTATATATGTAATGTAGAGCATGTTTGTATATTTTATGTAAGACTGCATTTCATGGGTTTTTATTTAAAAGGTCATTTTAGTATATAAAGTTGCCACCCTTCCACCGTAAGAGTTTTCTTTTAAAAACAAGTTGCTCTTTCGGTGGCAAGTAATTATTTTTTTTTAACGTGGGTGTCTTGTACTATTTTCATCCCTCCTATGGGGTTCATAGTTTATGTGTGGTGTGTTGCAGATTTGCTCCAGTGTAGTCTTTCAGAGGTTGTTGTGCTCAGTCATGACTATGGCTTTAAAAGGGAGCAGCAAGCTTCTCAGCCCGAAAGCTCATACTGTCAAAACAAAAAAAAATTGTCTCGGAATAAATTGTAACTTGATATTTAGATGGTGCTTTCTGATTATAATTTTTAAATCTGTTTTTTTGGTATTTAACTTGTTTTCATTAGTTACCCTCTGGCAACTACTTCCACGTTCACATAGTGTGATTCAATGTGTTAATGTTCTTGATGAATCGCTAATAAATAAAATAAATTCTTTAAGAAAAGATTTTGAAAGTATATCCACGGTTCATTTGTATTTCTGCCACCGACCGTCACAACTTCCTTTGTTCATTGTATGTGTCAGTGCTGATTCAGTAGCCGAAGCAACAGAGACTGTGAAGAACCCTTGGGTAACAGAAGAAATACGCTAATTGAATGAAGGAGAAAGTAAGTAACGATGCATCCCGATCTCCTTCTCTTCTCCTTTTGGATGGTAAAATAGCTCTTACATTGGTTGGATGGATTTGTGTCGTGTGCACCCTGCCCTCTCCCCTCTCTCCACCCTTCTGCTGCCACCCCGCTCTCTATTTTACATCCGAGATAATAATATAAGTCGGATGCACTGTTCAACTTGAGTTCATTTGTGGGTTACTCTGATGGTCCGTCAGCAGGAGCTATGAGGCGTTCGTGTGACAGATGTAATGGTAATGACCATGGAGCAGATGTCCTCATCTGCATTGCGACAACATACCTACAAAGTTGTTTGTGTGTGTGTGTGTGTGTGTGTGTGTGTGTGTGTGTCAGAGTCGTGCACAGAAGACCAGCCCGCGGAGCTGTGACGTCACCCCACTGGCCGAGCTGTACGGCATGGAATCACCGGTGTACTACGGGCTGAGCAAAGTTGCGCATGGAGACGCAATCCGTGGGCTGCGGCCACACTGCTCCGCACTGAGCGATACCATGACGTCACCTAAAGGGCTGGCCAATGCCACGCGCAAGCAGTGGTGTGTGCTAAGGCGTAGGGGCAGGTGGTAGCACTCACCGGTGATACGAGCTACAGTCTACGAGCGGCAAATAGAGCACTGTTAAGACTGGTGCGAGTGCCCCATTTTTTCTTAACACAGAAAATAAGCGCGGAAACTAAACGTAGTTTACAGAGTAAAGAGAGCATCTCTAAAAGAACGGAAATAACAGAAAAACTAGTCAGTGACGAGTATAGAACCACACAGCGTAAAACAAATCTTAAAAGTTCACTTTGGGCGTTATTTAAGCCTATGGTGAATGGCGATGGGAAAAACGTTAATATTTTTTGCTGTTCGTTGTGGAGTGAAATTTACACTCATGCTAAAGTGTCATGTGGCAATTCGCACATTTCTCGCCATCCATGTGTGTCTAATAAACAAGAGACTTGGTTGGTGGAGAAACGCCATCCTCAACCTGCTCCGAAGGTAAATGTCACTAAATGCATGGTTATGTCTGTATGAGACCTAAGACGTGTGGATCTGAACGTGGTGAATGGTTTTTGGATCTTATTCAGACATCAGTAAACATTGGAGCAACTTACAGAAAATTATCTGTGAACGCTGTTATACCTCGAACCACAATCATGTTATTGCACATGGTAGAAAGTGGTAAAAGTGTAAGAGATATAATAATGCCTGAGATAACTGCTGATACAATAGAAGGTGATGCTCTGTAACTACAAAATGGTTCAAATGCTTCTAAGTACTATGGGACTTAACATCTGAAGTCATCAGTCCCCTAGAACGTAGAACTACTTAAACCTAACTAACCTAAGGACAGCACACAAATCCATGCCCAAGCCAGGATTCGCACCTGCGACCATAGCAATTGCGCGGTTCCAGACTGACGCACCTAGAACCGCTTGGCCACACCGGCCGGCCTGTAACTACAGACATTTTGACATGCAGCACAGGAAGAAATCATTACCTGATATGTACTGGCCCCTATTTTGCTGACTGGTCTCTCAGATTTCGTGCTTTTTTCGCAACCGAGTTTTCAGATGAACCAAAAACGGTCAATAACATTAGAGGAGAATTGCTGACACAGTTACGCCTCTTGGTATCCTAGACTCTGCTTCAAAAGACACGCATTATATGACTGAGCAAAGTGCCGACACTCTCAATGCACTGCACAATTATTCACGATTAAATTGTTCCTGCCATACGCTAAATCCAATGCTATGAAATATAATGCAGAGTATATATGCCTCAACAGCCCACAACTTCATGGTCTTTTCACTGTGGCGAAAGAACATGTCACACAAAGAAAAGTGGTCTTGTTGATGGTGTTGATACATCACTGGAACTTTCCAGTGATACTCGCTGGAATAAGTGGTCGACAGTGTTAGATCGGTAGAAAGCAAATATTCGGCTTTGTGAGAAAAGCCGTGAAAGGAGAAATAGCTCATATTGAACGAATAAATATCAGGCTGATGGACGAATTGATTTCTCTTATCGCAGTATGTATGTTACTCCATGACTGCAGTTATTATTATGTTGTTGTTGTTGTTGTTGTCGTATTCAGTCCTGAGACTGCTTTGATGCACCTTTCCATGCTACTCTATCCTGTGCAAGCTTCTTCATTTCCCAGTACGCACTGCCACCTACGTCCTTCTGAATCTGCTTAGTGTATTCATATCGTGGTCTCCCTTTACGATTTTTACCCTCCACGCTGCCATCCAATACTAAATTGGTGATTCCGTGATGCCTGAGAACATGTCCTACCAACTGATCCAGTCTCCTTGTCAAAGTGTGCTACAAACTCCTCTTCTCCCCAATTCTATTCAATATCTCTTCATTGGTTACGTGATCTACCAATCTAATCTTCAGTATTCTTCTCTAGCACCACATTTCTAAATCTTCTATTCTCTTCTTGTCAAAACTATTTATCGTCCTCGTTTCACTTCCACACATGGCCACACTCCATACAAATACTTTCACAAACAATTTCCTGGCACTTAAATCTATACTCGATGTTAACAAATTTCTCTTCTTCACAAACGCTTTCCTTGCCATTGCCACTCTACATTTTATATCCTCTCTGCTTCGACCATCATCAGTTATTATGCTCCCCAAATAGCAAAACTCATTTACTATTTTAAGTGTCTCACTTCCTAATTTAATTCTCGCAGCATCACCCGATTTAATTCGACTACATTCCATTCGCCTCGTTTTGCTTTTGTTAAATGTTCATCTTATATCCTCCTTTCAAGACACTGTCCATTCCGTTCAACTGGTCTTCCAAGTCCTTTGCTGTCTCTGACAGAATTACAATCGTAGAGGGAGACCAAGAGATGAATACACTAAGCAGATTCAGAAGGATGTAGGTTACAGTAGTTACTGAGAGATGAAGAAGCTTGCGCAGGATAGAGTAGCATGGAGAGGTGCATCAAACCAGTCTCAGGACTGAAGACCACAACAACAACAATAACAACAACATAATAACTACAGTCATGGAGTAGTATTTATACCGTGATAAGAGAAATCAATTCGTCCATCAGCCTGATATCAATTCGTTCAATACGAGCTATTTCTCGTTTCACAGAGAGCCTTTCTCACAAAGCCGAATATTGGCTTTCCACCGATTCCAACACTGTCGACCACTTATTCCAGTGAGTATCGTTGGAAAGTTCCAGTGATCTATCAACACCATCGTTTGCCATTCCGATGGGAGAGCGCGAATGCGTCGGAAGGAACAGCTCCTCCACACCTGTACTGTGGGATAGAGATGAGGTGGCGGCGGTTCCATTGTGCCTCAGGGAACATTCACATTACCATCCAGGGGTCAAGTGGAGCTCGTGCAATGCACCGTGATGGCCCAGGAGTGTCATACACTGGCCTTAGACCATATACTCCCTTTCGCGACTGTCATGTCTGCCGACGTCAGTGGCATTTTACAATGAGATAATGCGCCCTGTCATAGGGGCGTAAGCGCGATGGAGTGGTTCGAGGAACCCAGTGGCGAGTTCCAGTTGGTGCTGGCCCCCAGCACGAGAGAGCTGAACCCAATCAAACACATTTGGGAAGTGAATGAATTTGGTGCCCAACTGGAATTTCGAAGAATTCAGTTACATGTGTGTACAGATGTGATGCCAACACTCTCCAGCGACATACTAATGCCACATTGCTTCCATACGGCGACGCTTTACCGTTGTTATCCTCCATCAAATCTCCAGGGGCTGTGGGTGGAGGGATCCTCAAATATCGTCATGAGGAAACGCAAAACTTGCATTCTACGGGTCTGAACATGGAATGTTTTGTTCCCTTAATTGGGCAGATAGCTTAGAAAATTTAAAGAGACAAATGGGTAGGTCAAAGTAAGATATAGTGGGAATTAGTGATGTACCGTGTTCGATTGGTTTCACAGAACCTATTTCTGTTGGTATGTGTATTTGGACCTATCCAAACTCAATGTAAACCATTTTAATATATGACTTAGTGAATACTCATTTCACATATTCATATTTGCTTCATATGAGTGTAGTTTTATCTACTGGGTGACAGGTTGTGTTCATATTAAATAATAAGAAGCCCTACAACACATTCGACACGTCTGGACATGCAGCTGACCGTCCTTACAGTATCACATAAGCAAACCACAAGCTTATCAACTTAATGAATCGAGAGTCAAACAGATGACAGACTGAAGAGTTTGAAAGTCTTAGATCGAAACTAGATGCATAACTCACTGTGATAAGTGCCACCCAAAGGTGGGCAAATGGTGGATGACGTGTGGCTGTTCATTGTTGACTATGGTGCTGATTGCCTTCCATTCGTGCCCCACATGTGTCATATCAAGTTAATATTCAATAGTGGGATAATGTGTTACACAATGTACCACAGCTGAAAATCGACCTGTCATACAGTGTTGACAAGCGTGTCATTTGCCAGGATGGAACTGAAACCCTGCTGCACTGCCAAAAATTACGCGGATGGGCCACAGAGAGTTAATTTGTTTCGTTGTTGTGTATAAAATTAAAGTGTGTTTGTGTATGTGGAATACTATGAGCCATTTTTCATCGTGTAAGTAAGTGTGTATGTGTCATTAATCATGTCCGGGTTGTGCTTACAATATACATGCTTGTAAATTGTATATGTTTTGTATGTGTATGTGAAATGCGTGTATATTACACAATTTTTCCCCGCTGTTAACTGGATAAGCCGCTTTAAATAGTGTTTTGTACTATGTTTGTTTCACATGCAAGAATACTCTCTCTTACACTGAAGCAGAAGTATAAGGGAAAGAAAGAAATGTATTTGTTTCTTCATGGAGCTGTTCATTGTTATTAGTGTAAGAAGTGTCTCTGACATTGGCACAGAAAATATTGCACAAATTAATTACCAAAAAAAATAATATGCATTCCTATTAAAACAAAAATTAATTTATTGCCACAAGCTGCAAAAAAGTCGCAACGAAAGTAAATATTTTGCATAAACTGAAAATTATAACCCTTTTTTTCCAAGAAAACAATATCCTGATTCCCAAGTCCTATATATACACGGTGTTCATTTTAACTACACAGGGGCTCAAAAAGTTGTAATTCCGATTTGTATGTCTTGAAGAGGGACATCCGATGATACAACAGTCAACCCACCACCGAAACCTGTGTTTGGGTGGTGGGCAGCAACTTCGAAATTTTCACTGGAGACCCTCCACCCCGATAGCTGAATGGTCAGCGTGACGGGACCAGGTTCGATTCCTGGCTGGGTCGGGGATTTTCTCCGCTCAGGGACTGGGTGTTGTGTTGTCTTCACCATCATTTCATCCCCATCCGGCTCGCAGGTCGCCCAATGTGGCGTCGAATGTAATAAGACCTGCTCCAAGGCGGCCAGAGCTGCCCTGTAAATAGCCTCCCTGCCAATGACGCCAGACGCTCATTTCCATTATCGGAACCCCCATTTTTTTATTGCACAACAAAATCTACATACGTTTTGTCTGAAGCACTTTCTTCATTTCGCCACAGATGGCGCTGTAATTGGAGGAATAGAAATGGGTACACAATCGGAATTTAGGACATGCTACTCAATGGCCCTTGAATATTCCACGTGAGATTCCACAGCCATGCTGAGAGGACAACACAGACCAATGTTTTATAATTAATTCGAAACCCCATTCGATACGTTGCATTCCTCGAACATATCGAACAGGGGATTACTCAACATGCCACCGTGGTCATGTAGTAAGCTACGGCATATCATAACAGGCAGTACACTGCTATCAGAGCTCACGTATCATGCAGACATAGTACAGATAGTGGCTCTAAACATTACAATACTCGCACAGTGTTTATACCCTGCACACCTACCTATCATTTAAAGAACATATGTGCAAGTGTGCAATGAATGTTACAGCCACGGAAGAAGAAATTGCAATGATGCTGATTTGTGGAGAATGTAGCAGAAATGTAGAGGCTGCTGCTGCCTTGTATGCCGAGCGTTTTCCAGAGAAAGCTCGCTCTTGTTATGTCTAATGGCAGCGTACAGACTGACAAAAAGAACAGAAGCAAACGTGTTACAGACGAAGCTAATGAAACAGTTGTACTAGTGGCAGTGCAGTTCAACTCACAGATAAGCACCCGGCAATTACACCTCGATTCTAGTACGTCCGTAGGTTCTGTTGTCACAATACTGCACCGTCATAAGTATCATGCATATCACGTGTCACTGCACGAACAACTCCATGGCGCCGATTTCCATACTGGGTAGTGTTTCGTGAATGGGCACATCAACAAATACAAACCACCACCATGTTCTCTGCCAAGATGAGTTTACACTCAGAAACCGTGACAGCGTTAACTGGCATAACGTGCATTACTGTAGTACAGACAATCCTCACTGGTTACGGCATGTAAACAGTCAACGTCCTTGGTCAGTTAATGCATGGTGTGGCATAACGGCGAACAAACGCAGTGGCCCATATTTTATCGATGGCACCTTGGCTGGAGGCAAATACTGAATTTTTTTGGAACAGGAACTGCCAGAACTAGAACTACTCCAGGATGTTGCCCTGGACGTTCGACAAAGTGTGTGGCTTCAGGGTGACGGCTGACCAGCACATTACGCAACTGAAGCACGGGAGTTATTCGACCGCGTTTACACTGGTAAGTGGATCGGTAGAGGTGGCCCTATTAATCTTCCTGCTAGGTCAGTGTATTTGACATCACTAGATTTTTTTGTGCGAGGATGTTTGAAACATAAGATGTACCAGCAAGTGCTAACAGGCTATGAAGACATGGTCCATAACATTAGAAAAGTTCCGTTCAAGGTCACGCTGTACCTCACCTGCAATGACAGCCACACAGCGTGCATAATTTATTTTCTGTAACAGAACATACGGTCACCAGTGATCTTTATTTTACAATTGCCATTGCCTACTTTAGTCCATATGAACAAATACTCGTCGGTATTCAGCTTCTTCACTCTTCTTGCAGGCAGAGTAGACAGAGAGTAGACAGAGTAGATATGCTTCTGTTTCGTCTACAGTCATTTGAAAAGCAGATTACAAAGTGTACTGAAGTTGGCGATAAAACGTTTGAACACTTACTCTAACTGGAAAAGTATAGTAGCATTCGACTCATGCGACAGGTACAACGGCACATGGAATAGTCTCCTGTTCGATGTGTAAGAGAAATACAACATTGCAAATGGGGTTTACAATTATAATTTATGAAATACTGACTTGTCCTACCCTTGAAACAGGGGGGACCCCACCTCCATGTGTGGGGTCCCATGTGCAATTGGATAATCGACGACCATCAAGAAGCATGTCGTAAATTAAGAGTGTGTACCCATTTGTATTCCTCCGATTACAGCGCCATCTGTAGCGAAATGGAGGAAATGCATCAGATGAACGTTTGCAGATTTTGCTGTAGAATCGTAATCAGCACAAGAATAAGGGGCATTTCAATTGAAAATTTCAGAATCGCCTTCCAGCACCCATGAATGCGGCCGGGGGGCGGGGATGCGGGGGTGGGGGGGGGGGGGAATTGGGGGGTCGAATGTAGTATCACTTGATGTCCCCCTCTGAGAGAAACAAATTGATCCCATGTGTAGGTTTCGAGATATTTCAATGTCTTGTTAAGTGAGAATAAATACCATCTATATTATTGTGTGTACCATGCACATGACTTCACGTTGTCTGAGTTCATCATCATCATCATCATTTAAGACTGATTATGCCTTTCAGCGTTCAGTCTGGAGCATAGCCCCCCTTAAAAAATTCCTCCATGATCCCCTATTCAGTGCTAACATTGGTGCCTCTTCTGATGTTAAACCTATTACTTCAAAATCATTCTTAACCGAATCCAGGTACCTCCTCCTTGGTCTACCCTGACTCCTACGTCTACTGCTGAACCCATGAGTCTCTTGGGTAACCTTGCTTCTCCCATGCGTGTAACATGCCCCCACCATCTGAGCCTGTTCACCCTGACCGCTAAATCTATAGTGTTCATTGCCAGTTTTTCTTTGATTTCCTCATTGTGGACACCCTCCTGCCATTATTCCCATCTACTAGTACCTGCAATCATCCTAGCTACTTTCATATCCGTAACCTTATCAATAAGGTATCCTGAATCCACCCAGCTTTCGCTCCCATACGACAAAGTTTGTCGAAAGATTGAACGGTGCATTGTCTGCGTTTGTAATAAAAAATCCATTATACATATTTTGTGTGTTTGTGTATCATGGCTCTTAAACTGCTGCTCTACCTCCTATACGGTGTAAATGTTGGAAATAATTAAAGTCATTGTCCTCCTCTCTTGGTATAATGTATGTGTGCTTCCGTAACTATTGTATAGAAGATCAGTAGCTGTTATATATTACAATCATTTCATTTTATGGAATCTCTTTCTTAAAACTGTATTGTTTCTGATAACAAGCCATGAGCTAATGTGTAATATTTGTGTTATTAATACTATTTGGTATTTTCACGATTAAAATTATTGCACGTAAATAAGAACAACAACATACCACTTCTTTATTTTGCACACAATCATTCAACTTTACAGTAGGGTCCAGATAACTGCTCTTATGTGCTCTGAACTCAGCCTGAAAAGTTTTCAAGCTTATAGGTGCTATTATATACATGGGCAATCAGTCGATAAATTCAGCCTCCAGTGAGTTTAAAGTTACAGGCGTATCACTTTCGTATGGGAGGAATACAGGCGTTGATGGATTGCTCCACTTGATCCCCTCATATACTGAAGCCAACGGCACAATCTGTCAGTGGCAGTTGATAATGCCTGAAACAGGTCTTTCAGTTTAAATATACTTAGATGACTTATATATATATATATATATATATATATATATATATATATATATATATATATATATATATATGACGTTAATTCACTTTATTACCAAACATGCGAATGTCAATAGGAGTGTGAAATGTGTCATACCCTTTGTCGCCTTCATATCTATAAATTCCATCATTCTGCATACCTCTATCTCTGTAACTACTTCAAGCCATTTTCAGGTTCAAACCTGCATTTAAACATTTAGAATCACTTAGTTACATTGCACAGTTAGAGAATTAAGGTAGTCTTGTGGGACACGGCTGTCATTGTTGTGGAGGAGGAGGGGATTAGTGTTTAACATACCGTTGACAATGAGGTCATCAGAGCAAAAGCTCGGATCAGGTAAGGGTGGGGAAGGAAATTGGCCGTGCCCTTTCAAAGGAAACATTCCAGCTGTTGCCTGAAGCGATTTAGGAAAATCATGGAAAACCTAAAGCAGGATGGCTGGACGGGAGTTTGAACTGTCGTCCTCCCAAATCTCGAGTCCATAGTGCTAACGACTGCGCCACCTCACTCCATGCTGTTGTTGTCCTACAGTACAGTGACATCAGGGGTCGGTAAGACGTCCTGTAGGCCGTGACTATGGCAACATCTGAGGGTCGTTGTTCAGCACTAGGTCTGGTGCTCATTTCAGCTGCTCTGCTCGTGGTCAAGCATAGTTTAAAGACGCTGAACAACCTGTGGGCAGCAGCTGCTGCTGTGCGTCTGTAACAATTATAGCATGCTGAACAGCAAATATGGTGTGCAGTATGTCAGATTATTATAAAACGTGCTTAAGGAATGAGGAGCTGAGCTTGCATGCCATTGGCTGCAGAGTGCTTCATGGAAAACTTTCAGAAGTGCAGGGGGTGAGGCGTACGGAGGTTCTCCTTTCCCCTAGTTGACTTTGGCACGATTCCTGGAACTGCCTTATAGATAAGGAATTCCTGATGCTGCTACCAGGGAACTATGACATGCACAACTGCATGAAATTTCACAGAATAAACTATCGGTTGGGGTCCACGTTATCTTACATGGGCAGTGCACCACTACTTCTACTGTAGTGCTTAGTGCTTAACGGGCAACCAGGATAAAAAAAAACTAGTTGCAAGAAGAGATGTGTGTGTATAAAGATGTATTCAATATTTTCGATTCAACGATCTACGACACACTAAGTTAAGATTCATATCTTGATCTAAGAATTCGACCATGTCACTGCTGTGTGTGCGTGTGTGTGTGTGTGTGTGTGTGTGTGTGTGTACGTTCCATGAGATACTTATTTTATTTACTAAAGGAAATTTTTCTCTTTGTAAATCGGTGGATAACGCCGCGAAGCTTTGAATAAAAGGAAATAAAAACGTGAACATGTTATCCTTTGACCCAGTGATTTACCAGCTGGAGATAGTGCTTGGTTTCTGTCTGTACTGAAGGCTAGGCACCACTTCGGGCCGAAAGAATAAAGAGTGTCCTTCCTACGAAAATGAATGAGTTCCAGATAAACAAAATCCAATCTAACTGCTCTCCGTTGTGAATCTACAGACGTCCATACTTGTATAACAGAATTTAAATTTTTGATTGATATCTGCAGTAGTTTGGTACTTCTGTTGGTTAAACTTACCATTGCTCAATGAATCGTCCTAAGAATCTGTAATATGTAAGCAGCTGGTTGATCAGTGGAGATGGCTCACATGTGGAGTATCCTGGTTCGATTCCTTGTACCGCCGAGGATTTTTCTTTTTTGTCTGGTAGGATGCACTCAACCTCGTAATGCCAGCGGAAGGTCTACCTTACTGAGGTGTAGCGGCTCCGAGGTCTGAACATCGACAACAGCGGGTAGAGCAGTGTGCTGATCTCATGCTCCTGCATATGAAATCTGCATGCCGTCACATGGCGGAGGAGGAAACGGCGGAAAGCAGACATCGCCTGGTCTACAGGGCCTCATCGCGGATTTGATGAGCAACACAGAAACTCGAGTATATGATCTCATGAATGTTGTTATACTGTGTGATTCAATAAGAAAGAACAGACTTCAGCCGTTTATTATAGACGAAGTACACTATTGACCATTAAAATTGCTGCACCACGAAGATGACGTGCTATAAACGCGAAAGTTATCCGACAGGAAGAAGATGGTGTGATATGCAAATGATTAGCTTTTCAGAGCATTCACACAAGGTTGGCGCCGGTGGCGACGCCTACGACGTGCTGACATGAGGAAAGTTTCCAACCGATTTCTCATACACAAACGGCAGTTGACCGGCGTTGCCTGGTGAAACGTTGTTGTGATGCTTCGTGTAAGGAGGAGAAATGCGTACCATCACGTTTCCGACTTTGATAAAGGTCGGATTGTAGCCTGTCGCGATTGCGATTTATCGTATCGCGACATTTCTGCTCCACTATGTTCAAATGGCTCTGAGCACTATGGGACTTAACTTCTGAGGTCATCAGTCCCCTAGAACATAGAACCACTTAAACCTAACTAACGTAAGGACATCACACACATACGTGCCCGAGGCAGGATTCGAACCTGCGACAGTAGCGGTCGCGCGGTTCCAGACTGTACGGCCTAGAACCGCTCGGCAACAACGGTCGGCCTGCTCGACTTGATCGAGATCCAATGACTGTTAGCACAATATGGAATCGGTGGGTCCAAGAAGGTAATACGGAACGTCGTGCTGGATCCCAACGGCCTCTTATCACTAGAGATGACAGGCATCTTATCTGCATGGCTGTAACGGATCGTGCAGCTACGTCTCGATCCCTGAGTCAACAGATGGGGACGTTAGCAAGACAACAACCATCAGCACGAACAGTTCGACGACGTTTGCAGCAGCATGGACTATCAGCTCGAAGACCATGTCTGCAGTTATCCTTATCGCTGCATCACAGGCAGGAGCGCCTGCGATGGTCTACTCAACGACGAACCTGGGTGCACGAATGGCAAAACGTCATTGTTTCGGATGAATCCAGGTTCTGTTTACAGCATCATGATGCTCACATCCGTGTTTGGCGTTGTCGCGGTGAACGCACATTGGAAGCGTGTATTCGTCATCGCCATACTGGGTATCACCTGGCGCGATGATATAGGGTGCCATTGGTTACACGTTTCGGTCACCTCTTGTTCGCATTGACGACACTTTGAACAGTGGACGGTACATTTGAGATGTGTTACGACCTGTGGCTCTACCCTTCATTCGATCCCTGCGAAACCCTCGATTTCAGCAGGATAATGCACGACCGCATGTTGCAGGTCCTGTACAGGCCTTTCTGGATAAAGAAAATGTTCGAGTGCTGCCCTGGCCAGCACATTCTCCAGATCTCTCACCAAGTGAAAACGTCTGATCAATGGTAGCCGAGCTACTGCCTCGTGACAATACGCCAGTCACTACTCTTGATGAACTGTGGTATCGTGTTGAAGTTGCATGGGCAGCTGTACCTGTACACGCCATCCCAGCTCTGTGTGACCCAATGGCAAGACGTATCAAGGCCTTTATTACAGCCACATGTGGTTGTTCTGGGTACTGATTTCTCAGGATCTATGCACCCAAACTACGTGAAAATGTAATCACAAGTCAGTTCTAGTACAATATATTTGTCCAGTGAATACCCGTTTATCATCTGTATTTCTTCTTGGTGTAGCAATTTTAATGGCCAGGAGTGTATAAGGACTGAAACGCATTTGTCACATAACTGGATAGAGGAAGGTTCAACGTTTTGATGCACCTGAATTGTTGCTTGTTTGTAGCCACATGACTACTACACTACTAGAGTAATCATTTTGTGTGTTGGAATTGGTCCGAAGTCCATTCATTGTTTGAGAGCAAAGTTTATTCCGCCGTCGATTCAGCCAGAAGCTGCAGCTACATTTCAGATCTGTGAATGGCCTAGAAAATTCTCAGAAGGTGGTTTCACATGCAAACGGAAGAGCACTGTTCTGATGCAGTGGACCTTTCTTTTTTTCGAAGGAAACTATGACAGGAATTTCGTATGTGAACATGCTGCAAGATTTTTTTTGTACTCAATTTCACGAAGATTCCAATGATTCCATTTTAATGTATGACGGCGTCCTGCCTCGCTTTCACCTAGAGTTGCGGCGTTATCTTATCAGTACCATCCAACAATGTTGGATGGGAAGAGGTGGACAAGATCCTGTTTATTGCTTTTGGCCTCCCAGGTCACCAGACTTTGCGATATTTTTCTGTTGACGTACGTAAAAGACAGTCTTTTTCCCACGTATGGCAGCTACGCTTCTAAAGTTGAGAAACTGAATTTTTGAAGCTGTAGATTCTATAAACGGACGCTGATGATTCGTTTCGATTTCTTTCGAGCAACGCATTGTGCCCATGGTACAGTGTATGTGAGCACATAAAAAATTTGAACCTTCCTTTATCCAGTAACATGCGCAATATGTTATTCTCTTTGATAGTTTGTCTGTTATAAACAAATGCAATGTTTCCTTTCTTTTTGAAACGGCCTCTGTTTCGTTGAAATGACCTTGTAACACAACAGCATCACAAACCCAGTAAATAAAATATCGTGTGGCTATCATCTCGAAGCTCCTGCGATCGGAAAATAATGTACCAGTACAAAGACTTGTTGTTTGAGAACAACTACTACCTGCAGAAATGGTTTTTATTGGGAAACCTGCTTTGGATTATGTGCGAGAATAATTGGTTTACTAACTTCCACGTAGGCCCTGGATGGGCGACGACGGTCGATGTGGTGGACAGTTTGGATTTGGTTTTCAGTAGTTTCCCACGTCCCACTAGGTGAATTCCAGGCTGGTGCCCAATCCCTGGCTCCGTTGCACGATCCGTGAACATACAGGAAAAATTGAAACTTTCTCCCACTTCCAGAGGAATCACGCTACACGAAGACTGTTGGGGTACAAATATTCTGTCCCAGCTACCCCTTAAATATACCACAGGAAATGGGAAATCCGTTAATAACCACTCTGAACCTGCATCGATGCTGGACAAAGGCACAAGAAAAAGAAGAGGACTTCCACATAGACGTTGTGCCACACCTCATGAGCGCTCGCTTCTACTATCTGATGCAATTAGTACCTCAGTTAATCAGATATGCGATACTTGAGAAATTGAAATAGAGATAGAGATTTATAATTACAACTGCTGATAGGACTCCCTGCCTTTCTCTCAGTATGTGTTAACGCAGCCACACTCGTCACCACGCCGTACAGCTCACGAGAAAAAGCCGCGCCCGCGACATGGAGCCGCGTGGTCTAGGGCGTCTTGCGACGGTTCGCGCGGCTCCCCCCGTCGGAGGTTCAAGTCCCCCCTCGGGCATGGGTGTGTGTGTTTTCCTTAGCCTAAGTTAGTTTAGAGTAAGTAGTGTGTAAGTGTAGGGACCGATGACCTCAGCAATTTGGTCCCATAGAACTTACTACAAATTTCCAATTTTCCACGAGGAAAACAAGCCTTCCATCCATAGCAGCCCAAGCAGAATAGTTGAGTGAAGCAGGAAGGAAGCCATGTATAGCTACCACGCCCTCGCTAGACGGACGCAGCCACTCACATGCCTCAAACGCTTCAGGTATGTACATTGTCTAATTGAAGATGCTGTGGGTATGTGGAAATCGACCGAGGTACCACAGATTAAAGGGACAGTAATGTTCGTCTTCACAATAGATAGAAAGACCAGCTGCAGTCTACTTGAGACCAAGGAACCTTTGAAACGCTTTCGCCCTTTTATAAGTTTAAATGATGGCAGTATTTTTAGTAAGCGTAGACGTGAGAACAAGGGTAGTTGCTAGAATGAAGCGAAAACATGTTTAAAAATTAACAGAATCGGAGTGAATACTAACCGTGAATGTACGATACATCGTTATATATAAGTTTCTCTGTGTCCAAAAATGTGGTTTTCTTTCGGAATATTTGTCCCGGCTTGCACCACGAGCAAAGATCAGGGACCGTCAGTAGGGCCACATAACCCCTAACTTTGTAAAGGTTTTTTTTAAATTACCGACACTCACGGGCGAAGAATAGTCAAAATGGGTCAAAAACCCTAACTCAATCTCAAGAAAAATTTTCAATTCCAGAAAGAACGTTAGGCCATAGTAGCAATAGGTGGATCACAATTACAGGCGAAAATGATAATTATGTTTGTCGTTTTGGAAAGTAAATTTCTTTAGAAAAGCCATCATGTACGACCGGCGGAGATAATGGATTACCGCAGTCGTAGTCCATTACACACCCACCAGGGTAGCCAAGAGCACTAATGCGCTGCTTTCTGGACTTGGGTAGGCGCGCCGACCCCGGATCGAATCCGCCCAGCGGATTAATGACGAGGGCCAGTATGCCGGCCAGCCTGGATGTGGCTTTTAGGCGGTTTTTCACATCCAGCTAGGTGAATACCGGGCTGGTCCCCCCAGTTCCGCCTCATGACTTACACTAGACATAGACAGCTGGGGTACACTACTTCCGTCCCGGGGAGGGGGGTTCGGGGTGGCGGCAGGAAGGGCATCCAGCCACCCTCTGCCAAATCCGTCATAACATAGCCGACCCCGAGTTGGAGCGGGACAAAGGCCCGAGGAAGAAAGAAAGAAAGTGTTAGTCCATTACTATTATACCTGACACTGCTGTACACAAATTTTCCAGTTAATAAGTACTTTAAAACAAAAACAAAAAATGGTATTCATAATAAGACAAAATGAAAATGAAGTTTCTTATTCATCACTGATAAGTTAGCGTTGTAAAATATAGGTAAGAAACTGGGCGTCCATGAACCACTTTTCCCTATAATAGTTAAAAGTCTCTTTTATGATAAAATTTTCCACAAATAGTAAATTTTAGCGCGAATGCAGCATGCAATGTCAGAAGCCGGTTAAGAAACCTTTCTATTGGTACATCATTCGTCCCTGTACGGTTAGTGTATGTTGAGAAAAAGGGATGTTGACTTGAGAAGCCGGGCGGGGTTAGCCGAACAGTCTGAGGCGCCGCAGCCTTGGACTGTGCGGCTGGTCCTGGCGGAGGTTCAATTCCTCCCTGGCGCATGGGTGTGTGTGTTTGTCCTTAGGATAATTTACGTTAAGTAGTGTGTAAGCTTAGGGACTGATGACCTTAGAAGTCTCGTACGATTTCACACACATTTCAACATTTTTTGACTTGAGAAATAATATATACGACTACAATAGGCGAACACGTCTAAGGCAAAAGTTGATATGATGATGATAATGAACGTCACATTACGCCCATTCGATGATTGTTACTTGTCTTCCGGGCGTTGGAGTTCTTCTGGCTGGCACTGTAATAATCAACGCGTATGAGAAGATTCGAAAATGAGCACCGCATCGTACAGATTTCGTGCCGAAAGCTTGACTCGGAAACCAGAGCTAACAGCAGGGGCCCGTAAGTACTGAACGCCGAGTGACGCCCCGCCACCTCGTAAATAGTCGCGCCTGGTCGGCGGTTTGGCGCCGTGCTTCCGGCCGGCGGTGACGGTCGGTGCAGATGCGGCTGCGACTGCCACTATAAATCGGCTCTCCGCCGCCGGCAGAGGCGACGAAAACCGCGCGAATAAAAACACCGACACGCCGCGCCGCCGCGCGCAGCTCCGCCCTCTATTATTTACAGCGCTCTTTATCTTCCCACCAGCAACGCGCGGCTGCGCCCACCGCCGAACGCCTGTAGGCCAGGCCACAAATTCTTCCGGCCGGAGGGACAGTAATGGCTGTTTAACACTCCCGCCGCGTGACATAATTGCTGCGTTCTTGTTGCAATTCATGTTCTGTTTTCGCTTTTCAGGCGTTACCATTTATTTCATAACACGGACTCGTACAAAAGTGTCGGCCGGCCGCGGTGGTCTAGCGGTTCTAGGCGCTCAGTCCGGAACCGCGCGACTGCTACGGTCGCAGGTTCGAATCCTGCCTCGGGCATGGATCTGTGTGATGTCCTTAGGTTAGTTAGGTTTAAGTAGTTCTAAGTTCTAGGGAACTGATGACCACAGATGTTAGGTCCCATAGTGCTCAGAGCCATTTGAACCAAAAGTGTCGATATGTGGAATCCAGCGATGTACCGGGTGATCAAAAACTCAGTATAAATTTGAAAACGTAATAAACCACGGTATAATGTGGATATAGAGGGAAAAATTGACACATGTGCTTGGAATGACATGGGGTTTTATTAGAACCACCCCATATTGCTGGACGCGTGAAAGATCTCTTGCGCGCGTCGTTTGGTGATGATCGTGTGCTCAGCCGCCACTTTCGTCATGCTTGGCCTCCCAGGTCCCCAGACCTCAGCCTGTGCGATTATTGGCTTTGGGGTTACCTGAAGTTGCAAGCGTATCGTGAGCGACCGACATCTCTAGGGGTGCATCAAAAGTATTAATGTGTGGAACATAACATAGCAAAATCTATCACACATGCCCTACACAAATAAATGTGAAGTACTGTATGACGGCTTTGACAGTTTCTTATATTGTGCCAAGGGAATATGTCAAGCCATAGGACACATGACAGACGCCAATGTACTCTATAGTGAGGTGACAAAAGCCATGGAATACCTTCCAATATCCAACATCGGTGGCCGAGTGGTTCCAGGCGCTTCAGTGTGGGACCGCGTGACCGCTACGGTCGCTGGTTCGAATCCTGCCTCGGACCTGGTTGTGTGTGCTGTCTTTAGGTTAGTTCTAAGTTCTAGGCAACTGATGACCTCAGATGTTAAGTCCCATAGTGCTCAGAGCCATTTGAACCATTTTATCCAATGTCCTATTGCCCAGCGCAATGCAGCAACTCGGGGTGACATGGACCCAACAATTCGTTGGAAGTCGCCTGCAACAACATTGAACCATGCTGCCTCTATAACCGTCCATAATTGTGAAAGTGTTGCTGGTGCAAGTTTTTGTGCCCGAACGGTCCTCTCCATTATATCCCATAAATGTTCGGTGGGATTCATGCTGAGCGATTTTGGTTGCCAGATCGGTCGCTAGAACTATCCATAATGTTCTTCAAACAAATCACGAACAGTTGTGGCATGGTGACATGATGAGCTGTCATTCATAAAAATTCTAACGGTGTTTGCGGAACCCACGAATGGCTGCAAATGGATCCAAGTAGCCAAACATAACCATTTACAGCCGATGATCGGTTAAGCTGGACAACAGGATTCAATCCATTCCATTTAAACACAGCCCACATCGTTATAGAACCCCACCAGCTTGCACAGTGTCTTGTTGACAGGTCCATGACTTCGTGGGGTCTGGACCACACTCGAACCCTACCGTCAGCTCTTACATCCGCCCCTGGTAACTGAGTGGTCAGAGTAAGGGGATGTCATACCTAAAAGCCCGGTTTCGATTCCCGGAAAAACTGAATTCCCTAACGATGACCGAAATGGCATTTTCCATGTGTCCAGCTCCAACTACCAGTCCGTTTTCAGTGTCGGTTAATTGCCATCGTGCGACCATAAGCACATCCGAAACCTTCTAACGTGAATCACCTGAGTAAAAATGATAGCTCCGGCAATGCGCTGCCCTTTTATATGTTATGTAAGCGATACTTTCACCATCACCCCATGACTTCTGTCGACCAGAGAGCACCTCTGAAATTCTATAATGCTATAAATTACGTTTTTGGCAGTACTATAAGCCTTACTAGAATCATGTATGTATGCAACAATCTACACTATCGCAGAAACGCTATCTCAACCGAGTCCCGAGCGGCAATCATGATACTAAGCAACAAATCGCCTGTGTCACCTCTAAGATTATGCAACAATTCACTAGTTGCTAAATGAGTGCAAAGAAATTACATTGAACTTGGTCAAAGTTCACAGTAACATCTGCAGCTATGAACAAGGTGACTCACCGTCAACACAATGTGTAGCTTCAGGCACATCATGACATCCACAGATAATACATCGCGTTCCCAGGACTACATAAAATGACGACAGAATGAAGTGGGTCGACGAATAAAAAAAAAAAAAACACTCTAGAGAAAACCAAGCTCCTGATGCAGTTTACAAGGAGTTAGGAGTGACCATAAAATCATGCGCTGGAAAATTTAGATCTTATGACCATGTCACGGTGTTTTTTTCTGCTATAAACACAGCTAGAAGGACATCTTTTATGAGGAATGAGCGTAAGAAAACTTTCATTAGGAAACCAAATGCGATTATGACGCTCAACGTCTTCATTAGGAAGGAGTGCAATCAAAATATGTCGCCCAGAGATGTGACTGGAACTGCTCGACACTACAGAAGACGGAGACAAAATGGACACACGCATTATTGCACACTCACAGACGATTTATTAGAAGTTTATGAAAATTTTACTAATTTATGTTGTAATGCGATGGTAGTGTAACGTCTCCTGGCAAAACACATATTATATTTTAAAAAATAACTTAACTGGTTGATTGTAATTTTATTTATGTATGGACAATGATTGTGTGAACTTTATGTAATAAAGAGAAACCATTAAGTGTCATGTTTTATACTTGTATAGAATTATGTATAGATTTCTTTTAAAGATAATATATGTGTCGGCGAGTACTGCAACTGCCACAGACGATACTTATTAAATATCAAACAAAGATGTAAATGTATTAAACAGAGTATAAATAGTAGTGACCGAGCACTAATTTCTCTGTCGTCTTCTTGGAGTTACGTGAGTAGGAAGAGCCTGTGACGCAATATTGTATGCTTGTGTAGCATTCTTTTGTCAAGATTGAGAGAAGGACGCCATTAGGCATTGATCTGTAAAGGTGTGTAAGAATTGAATCTGTCTAAATGTTCTGAATAGAATTACTTAGTAAAAACTTCCATTATGATTTGTAATAAGCTTGCCTGGTATTTTATCCCATCCTTTTAAGACATTTTCAGCTATCTAAATATTATTCGTGGTGCAGAGCTGCAATACGAACGAACGACCAGCTGCCGCGGCGCATTCAATCTGCATTAAATGAAACCAATCATACCGCAAGGAAGCGGACAGGTAATAGTGAACCAATATTACTTCTTTCAGCTTTCAGGATTGCAGGGCAGAGCAGCAAATTTTATGATTTGTTTCACAGGTGGACGCTGGCTGCTGATGATGTTATATTATTAACAGTGCAAAATAGTAATTTACCTTCATGACGTAAAAGAAATCTTGCGGTGGGTAGTTCTGATCTAGCAGACATTATAGTAAAAACATTTTTTCTCTGATAATAGTCTCATGTTCTCGTTTTAGTCGTGGTATTTATTGGTGTTTTAATGTTAACAAAAATCCACTGCAAAATTTTGATGTTGAACAAATATTGCGTACAGTAACATCAGAATTGATAACGAAATAATTTTCAGTAACCTATTCAATAACTATAAAGTAAGAAAGATATGTTGAGCTCTATAGCGAGTTACAGTAACGAAACAAAGTTCCTTTTATAGAAAGCCAGATCAAGAATAATAAGAACATAACATATTTTGTTTTGTTGAAAACTAATGATCCAAAGAAAGTCACAGCACAGCATCCCTAAAAATCATTCAGGGCTCTTTTCGTAGCAACATACTTTACCATCCATTTATCAATGTATTAGTTCTTACGCGACCAATGACAAGGGGAGACAAAGTAGTACTATTGTTGTTCATTTCAGAAATCACTGTACATACATAAATATCAAACTTACATTTTGCGTTTTAATTCTGGATGGAAATGTGGCTACAAAACAAAAAGCCAATGGAACACAAATATTAAACATGTGTCATTCCCTACAACTAATTTTCTGGAAGATGTTAGACACTTTTTCGCTGACGTATTGGAATTCTGTGGTAGTTTTCTATTGCAGCCCGAACAAAAATTGTTTAAGACACATACCTCTTTCTATAGTTATTATTTTTCTTATTTACACAGATACACCACGAAGATGACTTGCTGCAGATGCGACATTTAACCGACAGGATGAAGATGCTGTGATATGCAAATGATTAGCTTCTCAAAGCATTCACACAAGGCTGGCGCCGGTGGCAACACCTACAACGTGCTGACATGAGGAAAGTTTCCAACCGATTTCTCATACACAAACAGCAGTTCACCGGCGTTGCCTGGTGAAACGTTGTTGTCATGCCTCGTGTAAGGAGCAGAAATGCGTACGTACCATCACGTTTCCGATTTTGATAAATGTCGGATTGTAGCCCATCGCGATTGCGGTTTATGGTATCGTGATATTGCTGCTCGCGTTGGTCGAGATCCGATGACTCTTAGCAGAATATGGAATCGGTGGGTTCAGGACGGTAATACGGAACGCCGTGCTGAATCCCAACGGCCTCCTATCACTAGCAGTCGAGATGACAGGCATCATATCTGCATGGTTGTAACGGATCGTGCAGCCACGACTCTATACCCTGAGTCAACAGATGGGGACGTTTGCTAGAAAACAACCATCTGCACGAACAGTTCGACGCCGTTTGCAGCAGCATGGACATTCAGCTCGGAGACCATGGTTGCGGTTACCCTTGACGCTGCATCACAGACAGGAGCGCCTGCGATGGTGTACTCAACGACGAACCTGGGTGCACCAACGGCAAGACGTCATTTTTTCAGATGAATCCAGGTTCTTTTTACAGTATCATGATGGTCGCATCCCTGTTTGGTGACATCGCGGTGAACGCACATTGGAAGCGTGTATTCGTCACCGCCATACTGCCGTATTACCCGGCGTGATGGTACGGGGTGCCGTTGATACACGTCTCGGTCACCTCTTGTTCGCATTGACGGCACTTTGACCACTGGACGTTACATTTCAGATGTGTTACGACCCGTGGCTCTACCATTCATTCGATCCCTGGGACACCCTACATTTCAGCAGGATAATGCATGACCGCATGTTGCCGGTCGTGTACGGGCCCTTCTGGATACAGAAAATCTTCGACGGCTGCCCTGGCCAGCACATTCTCCAGATCTCTCACCAATTGAAAACGTCTGGTCAATAGTGGCCGAGCAACTAGCTCGTCACAATACGCCAGTCACTACTTTTGGTGAACTGTGGTATCGATTTGAAGCTGCATGGGCAGCTGTACCTGTACACGCCATCCAAGCTCTGTTTGACTCAAGGCCCAGGCTTATCAAGGCCGTTATTACGGCCAGAGGTGGTTGTTCTTGGTACTTATTTCTCAGGATCTGTTCATTCAAATTGCGTGAATATCTAATCACATGTCAGTTCTAGTATAATATATTTGTCCAATGAATATCCGCCACGTGAGCGAAGGGCCACAGGATCTCCGAGGTAGTGATGAAGATGGAACTTTTCCGACCATTTAACGAGTGTGCCGTGAATATCAGGAATCCGATAAAACATCAAATTACCGACATCATTGCAGCCGGAAAAAGATCCTGCAAGAACGGGACCAACGACGACTGAAGGGAATTGTTCAACGTGATAGAAGTGCAACACTTCCGCAAATTGCTGCAGACTTCAATGCTGGGCCATCAACAGGTGTAAGCACGGAAACCATTCAATGAAATTTCATCGATATGGGCTATCGGAGCCGAAGACCCACTCGTGTGCCCCTGATTGCACGACACAAGGCTTTACGGTTCACCTGGGCCCGTCAACACCGACATTGGACTATTGATGACTGGAAACAAGTCACTTGGTCGGACGGGTCTCGTTTAAAATGCACGTGCACTGGTATTGAGATAACATCATGAATGTAAGGACCCTACATGTCACCAGGGGACTGTTCAAGCTGGTGCACAATCTGTAATTGTGTGCAGCGTGTGGAGTTGGAGTCATATGGGACCCCTGATACGTCTGGATATAAGTCTGACAGGTGATACGTACACAAGAATCCTGTCTGATCACCTGCTTTCATTCATGTCTGTTGCCTATTCCGACGGAATTGGGCAATTCCAGCAGGACAATGTGACACCTCACACGTCCAGAATTACTACAGAGTGGCTCCAGGAGCAGAGTTTAAACACTTCCCCTCTCTACGGAACTCCCCAGACATGGACATTATTGAGCATATCTGGGATACCTAGCAGCGTGCTGTTCAGAAGAGATCTCCGCCCCCTCGTACTGTTACAGGTTTATGGACAGCCCTGCAGGTCTCATGCTGTCAGTTTCCTCCAGCAGAATATTACGCAGGTGTGCCAGTTTCGGTAGCTGTTCAGTGTAGATTCTTGAGGAACTGAAAGAAGGCATTTTTTACTGTTTGTCTAACTTCCACCATTTTTTCAGTATTGCCTCCTGCACAAATGTCATGGGAGCAACAGCCTTCCAAATTCCCAACCTTGGGATATAAACGTCCCTGCATCTGGCTGGCGCGTGCCGATTGCTGCGGCCTGCCCAGCCGCGACGCTTTGACTGTGACGGCCACGATTCTAGGAGGCCATATCACTCGCCTACTTACTCATAACATTACAAAGGGTAACGTGAAGAAGATCTGTGCATATTGCTAACTGTAATCTAACCAATGCTACAGTTTACCTAAATCCTTCGTTGAACCCATTATACACTTCTGACCATTAAAATTGCTACACCAAGAAGAAATGCAGATGATAAACGAGTATTCATTGGACAAATATATTATACTAGAACTGACATGTGATTACATATTCACGCAATTTGAGTGCACAGATCTTGAGAAATAAGTACCCAGAACAACCACCACTGGCCGTAATAACGGCCTTGATAATCCTGGGCCTTGAGTCAAACAGAGCTTGGATGGCGTGTACAGGTACAGCTGCCCATGCAGCTTCAAATCGATACCACAGTTCATCAAGAGTAGTGACTGGCGTATTGTGACGAGCTAGTTGTTCGGCCTCCATTGACCAGACGTTTTCAATTGGTGAGAGATCTGGAGAATGTGCTGGCCAGGGCAGCCGTCGAACATTTTCTGTATCCAGAAAGGCCCGTACAGGAACTTACATCTTGATAACCTGCCTTTTAGCAGCAGTAACCGATCTAACAACTGCACCAGACACTTGTTGTCTTAGTAGGCGCTGCCGATCGCAGTGCCGTATTCTGCCTATCATTGTGTTTGAGTACGCATGCCTATTACTATTTCCTTGGCACTTCTGTGTAGTCAGTCAAGTCAGTGAAGTATCAAAGCAACTCTGAATACATCGGCGATCCTGCGAAAATGAGTCGCATCCAGTGCCAGAACAATACTTTTAACATCTTTAAAGCCACAGAAGTCAATATTTCATATTGAATAAACGTTCTCACAATGGATCTCTGAATTAACAACTTTTAAATGTTTCACGCAATTTCAACAAACTGTATCTCAGATGATAGTATTGCATGATTTCTGTCATCCCATGTAGTCACTTACTTTTATCTACTTTATATATTGACTTATGACATATTTTACATTTTTGTTTATTACTCAAATACTTTTCGGAACATCATATTCTCCACAATTACACAGCAAGTGAATATAGCACAGCATTAATTCCTCATACATCGTCATACATGCAAATTTATTTAAAGGACGGATCACACTTTTACCAGTAACTTTATTCAACATTTGATTGCAAGAGCTATTAAAAAACTGCTAGTTTCAAGGTGGTCAGCTTCATGTGTCAGCTGACGCTACTGTTGTAAAGAGTACCAAACGACGGTTCTGTCAAGCAGGCATAAATAATTATTTAAAAATTATTTAACGACAGTTCGTTGTCAGTTAACGTGAGCGCACTAGCGCAAGAACACTAGCTTATTTATTGATGAACAAACAGTTTTTGTAATTACTGTCGATGATCTGATTTGAAAACGAATATTTGTAATATTTCCTTACTTAAATATTTTCGTAAAATATTTACTTAGTCTGGAAAGTGGTCATGTTGAGTCAAGTCCTGTCTATAGAGCTTATGTACGATGTATTTTTCGTGGGGATGGACCAATGAAAAAGTAAACAGTAGCGAAACACTGCAGGAGTCGATTGGAGATTGAGACTTGTGGAATGAAGACCTCAAGGGAGTTATTCCGGACACTGTACACTAGGTGATCAAAAGTATCCGGACACCACCAAAACAAACGTTTTTCATATTAGGTGCATTGTTCCGCCGCCTACAGCCAGGTACTCCATATCAGCGACCTCAGTAGTCATTAGACATCGTGGGAGAGCAGAATGGGGCACTCCGCGGAACTCACAGACTTGGAACGTGGTTAGGCAATTGGGTGTCACTTGTGTCATACGTCTGTACCCGATATTTCCAACTCCCGAACGTCTCTAGGTCCATTGTTGACGATGTGAAAGTGAAGTGAAAACGTGAAGGGTCACGTTCAGCACAAAGGCGTACAGGCCCACAGTTGAAGAGGGTCGTAATGTGTAATAGGTAGACATCTATCCAGACCATCACACAGAAATTCCAAACTGCATCAGGAACCACTGTAATTACTATCACAGTTAGGTGGGAGGTGAGGAAACTTGGAGTTCATGGTCGAGCGGCTGCTCATAAGTCACACAGCACGCCAGTAAATGCCAAACGATGCTTCGTTTCGTGTAAGGAGCGTAATAATTGGACGATTGAACAGTGGAAAAACGATGTGTGGAGTGACGAATCACAGTACACAATGTGGCGATCCGATGGCAGGGCGTGGGTCTGGCGATTGCCCGGTTAACGTCATCTGCCACCGTGTGTACTGCCAACAGTAAAATTTGGTGGCGGTGGTCTTGTGGTGTGGTCGTGTTTTGCGTGGCACTATCACAGCACAGGCCTACACTGATGTTTTAAGCACGTCCTTGCTTCCCACTGTTGAAGAGCAATTCGGGGATGCCGATTGCATCTTTCAACACGATCGAGCACATAATGTTTGGCCTGTGGCGGGATGGTTACACGACAATAACATCCCTGTAATGGACTGGCCTGCACAGAGTCCTGACCCGAATCCTATAGAACACCTTTGGGATGTTTTAGAAAGCCGACTTCATGCCAGGCCTCACAGACCGACATCTGCACCTCTCTTCAGTGCAGCACTCCGTGAAGAATGGGCTGCCATTCCCCAAGAAACTTTCCAGCACCTGATTGGATATATGCCTGCGAGAGTGGAAGCTGTCATCAAGGCTAAGGGTGGGCCAACACCATACTGAATTCCAGAATTACTGATGGAGGGTGCGACGAACTTATAAGTCATTTGTAGCCAGGTGTCCGGATACATTTGGTGACACAGTATATGTCGAGTTCTTGAAGAAGGCAGACCTGGGTGAGGTAATGTGCATGATTCTCTCATACAGATTTGGCAGTGAACGGCCGCTACCATACTTTGATTTCTGAAAGGACTTCATCTTTCGAGAGGTCTGAATGTATCCGGAGTAGAACTAACTTTTTTCCGCTTGTACTACAGAACTGAAATGAGGGTAGTCAGAATATGACTCTTAGCTCGTCACGTCACATGTTTTCATTTTTAAACCATCATGTGGAACTGTCAATTGTTTTGTGCTGGTGAACATTTCGTGTATTGTGATCAAAAAATGATTTCGTTTTTGCGTATTTTTGATGACTATTTACTTTGGGGAAATTGCTACTATTCTCGTAACACTTTCAATGTAGATTTAACGCATTTGGTAAGCGTATTTTCTGACTGTATTTTAATTGAATATTGTAAGACCACTCCCCATTTGTTTGAGATGTCCTTTCTTCAATAAACGTTATTCAACATATTAATTCTCTTCGTCTACATCAATTACAGATGTTAGAAAGAAACTCTTGTTATTTAATTATTCATTTAACTTCTGTTTTGTATTTCTGTACATTTTACTAGCTCGCAGTTCTAGCTAATGGGTAGTCTATTTGAATGCAGGTTCACAGCTACAGGTTATTATTTGCAGCTAATTGGCTATGAGGCATGAAAGCAGGCGTGCACGGCTTGATCCCATGACTAAAGCGAGCTATTCTTTTTAAACAGAGCCACGAATATCTCAGTTATCCAAGGTACCAATAACCACATGTAAAGACACATCCGGTTTGCTTGTATGGAATGCTGCTTCTAAGAGCAAATACACTAACAGTAACCATTAGGCACCTTCCTGCTTAATGCAGCGCTAGAAAAATAAAGCGAGCCGTTAATGCCTGAACAGATGTCTTACACGTGCACTCTTGGCGAGACGGCTCTGCAAAAACTAGAAACTCCGATAGCTTCCATGAACTGAAAGTTAACGGCAATTGAATTCCAGAATAATGCTGTACACATAAAAGTTTGTAATTCACTTCGTCTGATAGAGATACGTGTAGCACTTTGTCAATTTATCTAACACAATTTGATGCTCTTCTTCTCCTTATAGAATGTATGAGTTTGTTATCAGTAGCACTTCGATCTAGAAGCATCTCCTGTTTAAATTTCATAACGACACGTTTATTATCTTCAAAGAAGCCCATTACCTTTTTGAGTGGGATACACATGCTACAGGCGCCATCTTTCAATCCCTCTATAAATTATCCATCGTTCTGTGAGGGATTCAGTTCCGATGATGATGCAGGGCCGTATGTTTAGAGTCACCGTGATTCCAACGTGTCTGATGTGGTCTGTTTTGACGCCATTAAGTTCGCATCTTATTTCTTGAAAAGGAAAGATAAACACATTACGTGTAACGCGCGACACCATGCTGGTGCTGGAGTTTTCTTACGCATAAATATCCCTTACAAATACATGAAGTCCTTTCCTGGCATTACTATATCGTACTGACGTTTTCAAAAACTAATATTAGACTTACTTATTTATTTTATTTATTAAGTTTATCAGGCCTTATCCGTTCCAGGCTTATTCCATTCTCAAAAGCTCTACAAGAGAAATGCATGACAAGGTATCAGTGATAAAACACTGGTACAGTTGCACAAACCGTACATCGCAAAAACGGAAAAAGCCAACACTCACTGAAAAACATCGATAAAGTTACGTAAAACCTACATCATAAGAGAAAAAGGAAAAAAGCTAGACCTAACAAAAACGAATTCAATGTATTCATATGTAAAAGCTAAACTGGATTTGTCAAACATGGATACGAAGTATCTGGTCTACATTACATGATGACATTGGAGGGCAAACTGACTAACTGTACACATCAAAGTATCAGGTAAAGAAGATAGCCAGATGACAGACATATTGACGTTTATGAAACTGATAAGTTTAAATACAGAAGTACTGATATAATTCATTAATAAAATGTCGTATTAAGTGACAAACGATTTTCTATTATATGTCTTAATGATCCACTGCACTCTTTAACAAATATGATTAAGGACTTTGACGAATATTATCAACTGAATATGGTGTCAGTGTATAGCGACGTACATTAAATAAGTACACTACTGGCCATTAAAATTCCTGCACCACGAAGATGATGTGCTACAGACGCGAAATTTAAGCGACAGGAATAAGATGCTGTGATATGCAAGTGATTAGCTTTTCAGAGCATTCACACAAGGTTGGCGCCGGTGGCGACACTTACAACGTGCCGACACGAGGAAAGTTGCCAACCGATTTCTCACACACAAACAGCAGTTGACCAGCGTTGCCTGGTGAAACGTTGCTGTGAGGCCTCGTGTAAGGAGGAGAAATGCGTGCCATCACGTTTCCGACTCTGATAAAGGTCGGATTGTAGCCTATCACGATTGTGGTTTATCGTATCGCGACACTGCTGATCGCGTTGGTCGAGATCGAATGACAGTTAGCAGAATATGGAATCGGTGGGTTCAGGAGGGTAATACGCAACGCCGTGCTGGATCTCAACGGTGTCGCATCACTAGCGTCTCGATCCCTGAGTCAGCAGATGGGGACGTTTGCAAGACAACAATCATCTGCACGAACAGTCCGACGACGTTTGCAGCAGCATGGACTATCAGCTCGGAGACCATGGTTGCAGTTACCTTTGACACTGCATCACAGACAGTAGCGCCTGTGATGGTGTACTCAACGACGAACCAGGGTGCACGAATGGCAAAACGTCATTTTATCGGATGAATACAGGTTTTGTTTACAGCATCATGATGGTCGCATCCGTGTGTGGCGTTATCGCGGTGAACGCACCTTGGAAGCGTGTATTCATTATCGTCATCACCCGGCGTAATGGTATGGGGTGCCACTGGCTACATGTCTCGGTCACCTCTTGTTCGCATTGACGGCACTTTGAACAGTGGACGTTACATTTCAGATGTGTTACGACCCATGGCTCTACCCCTCATTCGATCCCTGTGAAACCCTACATTTCAGCAGGATAATGCACGACCTCATGTTGCAGGTCCTGTACAGGCCCTTCTGGATACAGAAAATGTTCGACGGCTGCCCTGGCCAGTACATTCTCCAGATCTCTCACCAAGAGAAAACGTCTGGTCAATGGTGCCCCAGCAACTGACTCGTCACAATACGCCAGTCACTACTCTTGATGAACTGTGGTATCGTGTTGAAGCTGCATGCGCAGCTGTACCTGTACACGCCATCCAATCTCTGTTTGACTCAAATCCCAGGCGTATCAAGGCCGTTATTACGGCTAGAGGTGGTTGTTCTGGGTACTTATTTCTCAGGATCTATGCACCTAAATTACGTGAAAATGTAATCACATGTCAGTTCTAGCGTAATATATTTGTCCAATGAATATCCGTTTATCATCTGCACTTCTTCTTGGTGTAGCAATTTTAATGGCTAGTAGTGTAGTTATTGTACAGTTTTACCACTTAAAGCCACTATGTACTCTTATGGTTTGTTCTCGCAATTCCTATAGCTGTTGCTACAGGAAATAAACAGAGTCCTATAGACGCCAACGCAGTACAGTATTTCGTTATGTACGCGCGCGCGCGTGGTGGTTGCACTTGCCTGAGTGCAGGCAAATGCAACTGCCGTGCTCGTGTGTGTGTGTGTGTGTTTGTGTGTGTGTGTGTCTGTGGTGTTTGTTTTCTTGTTGGCCAGAAGCTCACTTTCTGGCAGTCCTTTTGTTGTGCCTGTCTGCGACTCCGCATCTCCAGTGTGTGGTGAGTAGCAACTGTCCTTTTCGTAATACTGCTTCATTCCATCCTAGATTTTCCATTGTTTAAAGTATGTTTTGATATACCGAAGCTCTCCATAAGTGAAGTATTATCTTTGAGACTGGGTTGGCTATACAATTTGTACTTTACAATTTATTCCCAAACACAGGCACAGGAAAGTATTACTTTTCTTATTTAACTTGAAACAAAAGCAGTCAAGTAGCCTATGCTCTGTTGGATTTTCTCAAAAACGTTGAGGCGACTCAGCCAGAAAATGGTTCAAATAAAATTAATTTATTTTATTACTCCTGTACCAGTCAAAATAAAAATACAGTAATCATGGAATAAATCAGAAAATTTAATAAGCTGGTACATTATTTGCCTTATTGTGGCCATGTCTGTAATCCTGACAAACTGTTTGCTAGAGTGGATAAAGACTACCAGAACAAGGAGGATATTCTTTTACTGTCTCAGTACTATAAACTGCTGGAACAACATGGTATTGTCAAAATACTAAATAAAGGTGGAGAAGCAATGGATCTTAAGCCCTTCCCTCTAAGACGCCTTTCCAAATAAGCAGATGCCAGACTGAGATTCGTTGGAAGAATCCTAAGGAAACACAGTCCAAAAACAAAGGAAGTAGGTTACAGTACACTTGTTCGCCCACTGCTCGAATACTGCTCATCAGGTGGGATCCATACCAGGTAGGGATGATAGAAGAGAGAGAGAAGATCAAACGGAGAGCAGCGCGCTTCGTTACAGGATCATTTAGCAGTGAAGAAAGCGTTGCGGAGAGGATAGATAAACTTCAGTGGAAGACTCTGCAAGAGAGACGCGCAATAGCTCAGTACAGGCTTTTGTTGAAGTTGCAAGAACATACCTTCACCGAGGAGTCAAGCAGTATATTGCTCCCTCCTACGTGTATCTTGCGAAGAGAGCATGAGGACAAAATCAGAGAGATTGGAGCCCACACAGAGGCATACCGACTATCTTTCTTTCCACAAACAATATGAGACTGGAATAGAAGGGAGAACCGATAGAGGTACTCAACGTACCCTCCGCCACACACCGTCAGGTGGCTTGTGGAGTATGGATGTAGATGTAGATGTAGATAGGACAGCTTGGCTGTGGAAGTGGAAGGGTAGCCCACAACATAGACAACAGTATTCACAACTACAAGCACCCAAGCTTTAATGATCTTCCAGCAATAAAGGCTCTTAACAAATCTCAAATAAGCAAGGACATAAACTTGGTTACAAACATATGTTAACCTTCAACCAGTGAATAACACCAATAAAAAATTACCAATCAATAAAATGTAGATAAAGGACTGCTTTACAAGAATGCTTAAATTAAATAAAATCATGAAAGCTAAGTTACAAATTTTATGTTAAGCTTCAACAGGTGAATAACCCCAATAAAGAATTCTCATTTAAATAAAACATAGATAGGAAAATGCCTTACCAAAATGCTTGAATTGTGTAAAATCATGAAAAGCTCAGTTACAACTTTTCTCACAAACTACTTAGGAATTTACAGCAAATAAACAAATTTGATCTGTTTAACCAGAAGGTAACTGCCAAGTCCAAGCGACCGAAGCCACTCAGAGCGGACGACCGCCCCAACGCTGGACATCAACCGACATCGTCACGGCCCAGTGGCCACCGTGCAAAAACAGACTGACGTTTCGGTAAGCGACCGACAACAACACAGGAGTAACAGTGACTGAAAGTCGGCGTACGCCTTACGAAACACGGCACACCCTGAAGGGGGAGCAGGCACCGCTGACTAGCGGTCATACAACCGCGCGCAAACAAATCTCACGCCGCCCGTACCAACGCGGGAAATGATAGCGAGCGACAAGACGCCACGCGCAAAGCAGCAACCGTGCGTACCCCTCGATCACAGAATGTGCCCTGTCTCCTTGTCTATGGTAATACAATTTATAGCACACAAGAAACGATTTAGTAATGGCATCAGTTCAAAGCAAGATCAGTTAACAGTTAGGTCCAGTAAAGATTTACCCACGGATTTACCTTCAAACCAACTTCCGGACCACAGGCGGAAATTAGTAAACTTGGCGTAAGTTTGCACCAGACCGATAAACAAGAAATCAAACTAAACAGTAGCCAAAATACAGTCACGATACGCAAGCCCTTCAAGACCTTGCTATCTTACAGTTATCATTAACGGCGAAACATACACAAATGAATGACAGGAAATTCACCATTGAAAGCAAAAAAAATACCACAAAGGTTAAATTAATTAATTTGCAGACGAGCCAGTGGCTGAAAGCTCAGTTTCACAAGATTAGGGCTAACCTCACTCGGCAGCAATAAATTTGTGTGCATGATAACTAGGTTGCCCAAACAGGACTCCAAAACCCAAAACAGGTCACACGTTAGCTGTCTTGTTCTCGGATACTAGGCACCACCGGGCTAAGACAATCGCGAACGAAAAAAAAAAAAAATCTCTGAAATTACAGCTGCCTGCAGCAAAACAAATGAGTCAGGGTGCATGAACGTAAATCACAAGCCACTGTTCTAGCCGGAGCGTAACCTTTTCAATGCACATACGGACAGAACAACACACGTGGGCATAAAGGAGGCAGCAGATGCGTACCAAGCAAACTATACTGCGCCAAAATACGATCCACGTCACGTCCACAAACCGGAGCACTGCTCCCGGAGCTGGTGTCTGCTCGCTGGACTGCCGCAACTCTCTGTTCCCCAGAAAGCGATGCTGACTGCCGCCTTGCTCAACGCTCCCTTCTCGGCCGTGCACAACAACTCTTCTCTTGTCGCCTCAGAGTGCGGCCGCAATGTCCGTTCTCCCCTGCTGTCCGCCCCAGACTCCCCTACTCGCACTCCCCCCCTCGTTAGGACCCGCTCCGACTGGAGGCGCTCGCGATCGCACATAGTGCCGACCTCGACCAGAGGAGTAATCGATAGCGTCTTGCGCCCGAGAGCCGCGCCACGGCTCACGTTATATTACAATTACGGTAAATCTGTGTTCTTTTGATTAAAACGTAGCACTAATGTATTCCACGTATAGTTTTTCCTCTTCTTTATTCTTTATGTGCTCAGTATAGTTATTCCACAGTTTTATTATATAACGCCAATATGTAATCGTAAGGTTTGCTTTCATAAAAAGATATTTACAGGTGTTTTTCTGTGTCTGTGTATTTCGTCAGTCAGTTGATGTCGGGCGGTTTATACTGGTTTATTAAGTAATCGTCATGGCTCTGTTATAATTTTTAGAAGTACCTATGTATTACTGTGGTGGTTTAACAACCGTATATTCCGTGGTTCGCTTCTTATTATATAGCGAGCGTGTTTTTGTGTAGTAACTGGTTCGTCAATATGAAGTGCGGCTAATGTATTGTCAACAGTTAGTTTGCTGTAAGACAACGATAAGATAACTAGTTACACGTAAATTTTACTAAAAGTCTTGGTAGAGGTGAGTGACACTTACAAGCTAATCACAAAAACTATAAGGAGTTTAAAGAAGGTAAATGATTAAGGAACAAAACTGGTACTACGTGTTTATTAGGTCCGTTTATTTTATTCCTCTTTACGCATTGCTATCTCTTACACATTACTTGCCATCTTCGGATAATCTGACGAAAATAGAGTAACAAATATAGACTTACGTGGTGTACATATTACACAGGTCTCTTAAATAAGCAATCTAGTTACAACTTATCACCACAACAATTATTTTCAATAGACCAATACATATCATATAAGTAAATTTAAATTCAACTTTGACAAGTACGACCAGTCAGGAAAACCATGAAGTTAACAAAATAGCAGCAGTAGCTAGTTACGATGGCTTAAAACGTACAAAACTTGTTGTGGAATGGTTCGAATAGCCTCTTACACCTCCTAAGTAAACAATCTGTCAACAGATGGAGTGACTATAGTGGTACCACTTTACAACATTTCATCGTTATCATCAGTCGCATATTTGTCTACTATAAAAGCCAGTTTTAAAAATTATATATTAAAAAATATATATTTATATATTTCATGAATTATTCATGCCAACAGATTAGGCAAAAACCCTAGACCGAAGAAAACTGTTTTTTTTTTTATTCGCTCAGCTTTACTTTTTATATAAAACGGATGACAGAAGAAAGCTAGATATAACTTGATCAGTACGAAATAACAGGATACCTATTACGCTATAATTGTAATCTTTTAAAATCACTATGAACAAAATAGTAAAATACATGTCAGGTAGATAACTTTTTGCTCGCATTTTTTAGAAGGGGAATATATGGAGACTTAGAGCAGTAGAAGTCCAATAACGCCAACTCATTATTTACTTCTCTTTTATTCACAGGTATTTCGCCAAAAATGATAAACAACCACTCCCTACTACTGGAGGCTTGCTCATTAGTTATACGCATGGGGGCTAGCCGACTGTCGATACGGATTTCATGTCCGTTGAGAATATCTAAAATATTGTCTCTTTCTTCAGAATGTAATAGGGAAAGACTATCTTCAGTTTTGTGAGCTGGTAGTTCTGGTCTTTTACTTGACCACTGTCACTCGCATAGCTATCTTCTCTGAATCTTATCTTAATCTCTCTCCCAGTTTGCCTAATATACATGCTATATCAAAATCCATATTTCGTTTTGTAGAATCTTGCATTACAAAATTTATCCGGCGGCCCATTTAGAATGGGAGGTAGTAGCTGCCCTGGTTCGCTATTTGCTCGAAAACCAACCTGAATCTTAAATTTTTTAAAGGCATTGGCTACTTTTTCTGAAAAAGGGCCAATATATGTTAGTGAAGTGTGACTGCTTTTTTATTTTCGCCTGTGTTTATTTCTGTTTTCTAAAAAATTTTTCCATAATTTTCTGATTACTGTTTTTGCAAAACTTTACTAGCCATACGTGAACAAACGTAATATCTCCATTATCTATTGCTTCTTTGGGCATACCTAGTTTAGCCATCCTACAGAATATAGCAATAAAGTAGGCTCTTGGTGAGCATCTAGATGGTATGAGTGTACTAAAATAACCAACTCTGTTGCGGTTGGTTAATGAAACTCTTGTCATCCGGAGATCTAGGAAGCTGAGAGATCACTCAGTTTCAAATTCAACAGTAACCTTCCTGTTACCTCTCATTAAGTTTATAACATGAAGAGGTTCCTCGACTTCATCATGGCTGATTGAATGAACGATAAAAATATCTTCCACGTACTTACGGTGCAAAAATATTTTTTGACGACTCTTTGTGGCTATTAGAGAATCTATTTTGCAGATCATTCACTAAAATTTCAGGCAATATGCCCGATAGGCTAGATCTGTTACTCCTTCCCTTCGTTAGAAAATTTTCCAGTTGAACGTAAAGTAGCTGAAAGACAAGGAAAATTAGGGAGTTCAGTTAGTTCAGCTGCATAGGAATATTCTATTTTCCCAAAAACAAAAGTGTTATTGAAACCAATGTCTAACGTTTCCATACTCGGTAGGTTCATGTACAAATTTTTAACGAAAAATGAAATAAAAATTGCATTTTCTGGTGTTACAACATTTTTCAAAACTTGAACCGCTTCATAATTGTTTTTTGGCTGTAAAATTTCTGAAAGTAAACAGTCCTTTTATTTTAGATTGACAAAAACGATTCACATAGTAGTCTGAACTCTGGAAAGCATTAATGACTTGACGGATAGGCTGATTTCCCTTATGCAGCTTCATCTGGGCACTTGATACAGATATCTTCTCATTTATCATCAACAAATGTTTTTATTTCTTTTTCGAACGTAATACAATATTGCAGTCCGTAGTAGAATTCCTAATTTCATTGCCAAAAGAACCTGTGAGATGGTTTTTTAATATCCACAATTGCATTGTCCTCAAAGAACAGCTTAGTCTTCGAAAAGTAGTCGTCAACCTTAATTAGAATTACAGAATTGCTTTTTTATGCCTTAGTGACTAACGCAATATTTTGATGTAATTTCAAATTACCGGATTGTACATTAAACGTAATTTATTTGAAAAATGTGTTCTGTATTCTGATTGCAACAAGGAATCGCAGATTTTTCCTGCTATACTAGCCTGTAGAAATTTTAACACTTTAGAAATTTCACATCTGTCGTGGAGCTTCACGTGAATCTAGCGACCCTTTAAGGCGCAGCTGGAAATAGTGTGATATTATGTTTGAGAGACATGGGGAAAAGAAAAGCATCCATAGGCTGAATTCGTCCAGTGATTCCAGGTGGTATGAACTACAATGTCACACACTATGCAGACGTGATAGTTTCCTCTAAAGGAGGATAATTGTTATGTGCAGACCAGAAATTAAGCAAAAGCAAGCAATTTTGACCAGATATTGGTCAAAAACAATATTCATATTGTAGTTCTCTCACGCTAATTTTCCCAATCTTGCTTGCTGTGGCGTAAATATTCTGTACTGGCCATGCAAGACCACCCACACAAGTATAAAATACTAGGGGGCAAAGCTTCTCCAGCTTCTCGCAGCACAATGAATAACTTTCCAGCCAATTCACCATCCAGGTTAGCCATTGTGATAACTGTATACGAATGTGTTAAGGCATTGATGTTAGCTGATCTTGATACGACTCTCTTGGTACCTCTAATTACCAGGGTTCCTTTCATATGCATTAATTCTCTGTAGGAATACCTCTCCACTGGGACAGCTGCCTACTGCCTCTGCACTGTGTCTGATTTGCTATCTTGGACTGCCCTTGATGTCTCCCACCAGCCTTAAGCCAAACAACGTACAAGTTATTACGTCGCCAATATATGATGTCCGATGTGACTTTGATCATGAGGTCCCGTCAACCTATCTTCTAGCACGTTAAAGGCGACAGGCGTTCAGGAAACAATTACGGCCATAGTAGTGGATGCTGGTGTCTGCCTCGCTAAGAAGACCGGTATTCTAAGTCATGTCACAGGCTACTTCACCAACTACCAACGATCACAGCGTCCTTGTTTGAAGGAATACCTTGCGTTACCTCTAAGTCGGATGACACTGCTTTAAACGAGCAAGTGACGCGGCATGACATCAAGATGGTGTTGAACGGATGCCCTGCAGGAAAGTCCACAGGCTCGGATGGTCTTCCGGCGGAATTTTATCACGTCTCCTGAGATATCATTGCGGACACATTCACTGAGATGGTGAACGATATCCTTCGTGGTGCAGACGTCCCAAACAAATTTCTAGAAGGCCAAAAAGTGCTGACACCCGACGCAAAGGGGTGTGTGGTGCTGGCGATCTATGACCCAAAACAGTTGTAACAGACGATTATACACTTGTAGCAAGATGCTGTGTGGCCAAAATTAAACTTGTCGTTGACAAAGTCGTCTGCCAATGCTAGACATGAGCAGTAAGTCATCGAAACATCTTCCATGCTGCATCTGCGAAGAGGATGACGGTGCTGTTAATAAAAATTCTCTATTTAAACTAGACTGAACTGCATGTGACTGCTTTAGTCTTTAATAAAACTTGCATCTGACTGCGTATTTAACTGAACTGAACTTTATCTGACTGCATGAAAATATTGTTGGAAAATTAATACTCAAAATACACATCTGACTGCATGAACGTTTAGTGGTAAAAATAAATGAAAGTCTGTGGACTTAGCTCGTGCACTCCTTCCCGTTAAGCCGATAATATAACATATATTCAACTCAGCTGTAGTGCAATGGCATAAAATTCTAGATTAACTTTACTCATTTTGGCCCTGTTTGTTACTTAATAAAAATTCTGTCCTGATCTGAACAATTTGCCAACTGTGCAATGGCATATAGATTATTTTACTCTGATAAATGAAATTATTAGCTTTACTCATGGGAACTTTACTTTAATGTACCTTTTTGTTCAATGCAGGCACAGGATGCGGAGAACGACATAAGGTGTGAGATGAAACTCTAATTTTATCTAAAAAATATTTATTGTTCAATCTTTTAAGGCACATGTGAATAACTAAAAAAAACTTCTATAGCATGGATTTACGAGAAAGTTTCACAAAACGCTTATTGCATCAACAATGGGATTTCTATCTAGATTTTAGACATTATTTACCCAAAGAAAACCTATTTTATTAATTATTCTTTCTAGTTTCCCCAATTATGTGCCGAGTTTCGCTCAATATATAGCTTATTATGTGCATAGCGCCTATTCTTACTTTGATGCTGTCACGACCCGGCTGCCTCCTGCAGACATATAGCTCCGGGTCGAAACACGTCTGCTGTCTCTGTGCATCTCCTCACCACTACACAAACTTTTACTGCATGCACCTAGCTCTGTTAGCTGCCAAAGATGTTACTACTCGAAGATGTACTACTCGTCCAACCTTGCGGTTGGGAACTATGGACATTTTTTACTGCCTCTATCCTGATGGAATCTCAGCACATACCTTTCACAACCCTCTGGTCCGATGGACCAGAATGTTGTGGAGGGATCTGTGCACTTAGCACAGATTTCCCCACAAAATTCGTAAAAAAAATTACAATGGATGATACAATATAAAATATACATAGTATTCTCATGAAAAGAGTATTACAGAGCAATGAAATTGATCAATAAACCTAGGATGTTAAGTAAAATGTATAATACCATGAGATTTGCTATTCACAGTGAAACAAACAACATCAAAATGTAGAAAACCAAAACATCTCTATATAGGTCAAAAACATCAGACATATAGGCTATTAAGTGAGGTTTATCAAATCAAACTTTACCAAGAGTCCAGGTTTGCAAGTTGCAGTGACTCAAAGAACATGGAAATGTACAAAACTGAAATACCTGTTACATAATACCAAATATAAGCAGAGAAATATGAGGGAACATACCTCACATAACAAGAAACTCTACCTAACAGATATGTAGAATGTGAGAAAAAATATGTAAAATAGCGAAATACAAGTGAATCATCAATGTCACACAATACTAAGTGTTACAAAATGGAAACATAGAAATATAAGGAAAAATACCTTGAAAAATTTCAAAGTTTACCTAATAGTTACATCATATAAACTTGAATGTTACCACATAGAAGTATAGAAATATGAGGGAAAAATACCTCAAATCATATCCAAATTACCTGATAGTTATACAGAATATGAGAAAAAATACATAAAATATGCAATAAGATACTTTAATTAATAGTAGGCTTAACTATTACGTCTTCGTCACGTTACATGACAGCATAAACTGACTTTCAGTTACCATAATTATCTTGGAGTAAACCTCAGATAAATGTCGACTGTCTTTGATAATAGTGAATAAACGGCCTCGGGAGATCAGACACCCTGAGCCCTAAATTAGGTCAATTGCACAGGACAGGTCACATCAGGTGGGAGACCACACTGACTTATTATTGAGCTGTAGTGCAAGAAAATAGAAATATGTGGTCTCAGGCGATGGGACACACTGAGCAACCGATTACGTCCTCGTACACAGCATGTCACGTCAGGTGATGTAACACACTGACTCCAATAGTGAGCTGTAGTACAAGAAATGAGAAGAATAAAAGGCATCAGGTGATGGGACACGCTGAGCAACCGATTGCCTGTTAAATCAGGGGATAACTCACCCTGTAACACAGGTCTCAGGTGATTACAAACCCTCAGCCATGGTAGTATAGAGTGTGAAATATATGTCAAGTCAGATGACAACAACTACTGACATTCAGTTACAATTATCAGTCATAGAAGGCATGTTATGTCAGGTGGCAGTCCACACTGACGTACTCTTAACATCATTAACTTCAATTACTTATAGTAGACATTTGACATGAACAGGTAGCCCACACTGGCTTTTGTCACATTCTCTTAAACTTACATCTAGTAGTCTTTCAGGTGACAATTCAGTCTCTGTTATAATATTAAAAGCAATATACAATAGGCAGTGGACATTTACTGCAAAATGTGTTATCTATGTTTAAGTTAACAAGAAATTAATATTTAAAGTAATATACAAGAACTGTATGCAGTGGACATTTACTGCATACAGAAAGTGTTGTATATCTGTAAGGTAACAAGAAATTAATATTTAAAGTAATTTACAATAATTGTGCATAAAAATGTGTTACATATCTATAAGATAACACTAATGTTACCAACTCTCTAGCAAGTTCAGTTGAATAAAATCTATGTACAAAAAATTCCTTTAAAAGATAGTAAAACATGCTTGCATACTATTTTTTGATAAAGTGCAGTAAAGTGATCCTGCACAAATATAGTGGGAATTAATTGTACCTAATTTTCTTACATACAATGTCAATTGAAGTGCAAGAAAGTCATGCTGCTCAATTGCAGCAATGATTAACGAATTTCATACAATCTCCTTACATACTAGTTACGTCAAATTTAGAAAAGTCATGCTGCTCAATTGCAGCAGTAATCAATGTTCATGAAGAAATTCCTTACAAGATTCAACAGTACAAGTTTAGGTAAAGTCCTACTCGGTAATTTGACTTCATAGTTACATCAGATAAATTAAACCTTCCATTTACATCATACAATATAAGCCTCTCGTCATGAAACAGTAAGATTAATTCTATCCCAAAAATTTGTATTCAAAAGTTTCCTTTCTTTTTACCATAAACGTACATTATTAAATAGTATTCACATAGGTATTTCAATAAAATATTCACAGTGCAAACACTCCCAAACATCTCACGCTAGGAAACATTAATTCAATCCTACAAATTAGTATTGAAAAGCTTCCTTTTTTTAAGCATAAACGTAATTCTCGAAGCCTTGCATATTAAATCCTTAGTACCATGAAATGGGGCATTACAAACAGTCTCCTTTTTTTTTGTTCATATAGTTGGTCCTCTAAATCGTGCATTTTAAATCCTAAGTACAATGAAATGGGGCATTACAAATAGTGATTTTACTTAACAGAGAACTGGTACACAAATATCTGACAAAAACAACAGAAAAAAATATTTAGAACAGAAAGAAGAGCAGACTGAGAACTCAGAAAGGAAGAATGAGTTCTACAGAGCTCAAGGATACGGGACACCAACGCCACATTGTGTGTCAGTTAAAGAACAACCGACCCTCTACCCCAATTAGTCCTGTTGTGTAGAACAAATGGGTAATGTGTTATCACTTCTTAATGTTAAAATCATGTCAATCATGGAATTCATGTGTGAGAAAAAAAGCAAAGTTAGTTATATAAATAACACACAGAGACAATAAAGAGCTTACTAATTACTGTAGCTGAAAATAATGGTAGTTACGGTACACCAAAAGACGTGAGTATCGTGGAAATAAAAACACAGTAATCTTATATTGATATATCATGAAAATAACACACTTGGGGAACAGGCATTAGGAATGGACAACACACTGAGCTCAGTCAAGGAGGGGTACTGTCATGTGTCAGCAAGTAGCAGTGTGACAAAACGGAAGTGTGCATAAATAGAAGCATATATGCATAGTATATGGCCACATTATCAACATCACAAAGTACAAAGGCAAAGCATTGATTAAAAGATCCATAAGCAGTGTAGCCCAAATACGAATAATGAATATGTAGACAAACTGTGAAAATAGCTGCAATGAAATGCAAGAAGTTAACATCAGATAATAAAGCAAATTAGCATACCAACACAGAACAAAATTTCAGCACAAAGCATATTGCAGATAATAAAGCAAAAATATCAGGCCAACACAGAACAAAATTTCAGCAGAAAGCATAAGGCAAAATTAGCAGGCCAACACATAACAAAATTTCAGTAGAAAGCATAAGGCAATATTAGCAGGCCAACACATAACAAGATTTCAGCAGAAAGCATAAGACATAACATTACTCTAATCCTGAAATAGGTAATCTTACAAAAAAAAATAAAAGTGCAGAAACACAGAAAGTCACACATAACGCACATGCTAAGCAATGAGATAGAAACAGCTATTTATATCTTGGCGTGAAAAGCACATGATAAGAGAAGAAGCAACATATAAGGTAGTACAGAGACATTGTAAAAGGCAGTAAGTGTAATACTTTTGGTGCTGTAGGTATGAAAAAAAAAGGAATATAAGAAAAATGCTGTAAAGTGGCATGACTTAAGTCCTCAGTAGATCCTCAATAACGAGTCCAAAAACAATTCCAATTGGCCTCTAGTAATCCCAAGTTATCACATTATTGCATTAATGGCATCTGAAAAATAGTTGAGCATTAATAAACAGTTTAAAATTGGAGACACAAAATGTTAAGTTTTCAGAAACGCAAATGGCTTTATTCTCAAAGACAAGGGTTAAAATAAAAGTTACCTGCGTAAAGAGAAACTGGATAATAGCATAAACCATGTGTGAACATATTACTCGTATTGTACTCATCATGAAAATACCTGAATATTCGATTGCCCATGGCAACGAGAACATTAATACAACATCTGTACTGGCAATGTAAAATGAAAATATTCTGAAAGAGGTACATTCTGGTAAACTTGGTACATCATAAAATCGTTGATACTTGTTAATAAAAGCTGTGAAAAGAAATTAACTGTTAAATAGTACCAAAGTAAAACCTGAAACTCGTCATATAACCATTTTTGACATTCCTAGTAAATGCAAAACCACATCGCTCACACTTCATATTTCTGTCATCGTAACTTCAGCACACATTATTTGCTAATCATCACTTGTAGCGTCCAAGATCCTAAAGTCTAAAAAAAAAAAAAAAAAAAAAAAAAAAAAAAAAAAAAAAAAAAAAAAAAACTTCAATCTAACAATACCTCATTCTCCACATAAACTTCCAACATCATCCTAAAAACTCTTATAAACCCTCATTTTCTTCAAATACATAAAATTCATCGAGAACATTAGTCTCATCTTCATATCCTCATAGTCAATACTTATATTCAATACACGTAATACAACCTTAAGCACTAAGACCCTACGTAAACTTCAGGAAGATTGTTACCACTAGCTCAACATCAACATACAAAGTAGCCTTCGTTACGACAAAATCTTCATACAAGCAGTGTCATTATGTAACAATTCCAAGTAACGGTGGTGAGCGACCAACAAAGAAAATAATAAGAGTAAAATTATCACATAGTAAGTATGAACATCAAATTGATGAATGATGACCAAAATACTCAACTGTAACGTCAACTTCGAATGCCAGCATGAAATGAGTCCCACAGAAAAAAATAACGTAGTTTATTAGTAATGTACAGGAAAAATCTCAGTTTATTACAATACGCAAGAAATCTGTAAATCTCAGGGAAGAAAACAGGTATCATTAAAAAAGGTGTCTCCAGGAAAAGATGTCTCTGAACTCTTGTCTTTATCATATTGCCAGAACAAAACAGAGATGGTGATATTTGAAGTTTGTATACGGTCAAAATGTTCGTGCTCTGTAAAAGAAAAACGCACGACGCACGACGATGGACGTGAGAAAGAAAAAAGTTCTACCCTCCTGGGGTAGTTGACTGGGGCTCGAGAGAAAAAAAAACTAAGTGGCCGACCACCTGTCACTAATGGGGTTCCCAGGCAACGGTTGCAGCGATGCGCTACGCGCTCGCCAACTGTACTCGGCCAGGGAGAAATAATGTGAACAAACTAGCTGGACGTATATAGCTGGGATTACAGAAGTAAATGTAAGAAATAAGATTTAGAAAGTCCCCAAAGAAAGCAGTATTGTCTATTCAATAAAATGGTTGCAGTTTGTGATGTGACGTACACCACTTGATTTCTTTGTACTTCAATTGCATTACGATGTGCTATAGGGACGACACGATATGGACCCTTATATAACAGATAGAATTTCTGAGATTGCGGGCTTTATTGGATAGCCTGTGGGAGCGGACCAGAACTTTATCTCCTACTTGAAAAGAAACATTTCTCTTTGTTGACTTCAATTGGCGCAGCTGTTGGTCAGCAGCTCGTTTAATATTCTGCAACGCAATTTGAATAATCTCGTGATGTCTTAGGCAGCGAGACTGTGGGAAACGTATGAGTTCTGTAATCTTGTCAGGTGGATGTTGGTTCTTTGAAACCAGATGAGGAGACAATTGTGTGGAAGAATTTGGTAACGAATTTATTACATCCTGAAACATGTGGAGGTATTTATCCCAGTCATTGTGTTTTGCATGACAAAAGATCTTAAATAATTTCACCAACTCCTTCATTAACCTTTCTGCTGGGTTGGAAGATGTGTGGTACCTGGAAATGAAAATGGGGGAAATTTTGTGATTCTGAAGAGTACGTCGCCAAGTGCGCGAACAGAACTGCGGCCCATTGTCGGATATTACGGATGTTACATGAGCCACTTCTTTCGGGAAATGTTTAGTAAAAGCACGTGCAGCAGTGCAGGCAGTAGCATTACGTAATGGGGTAAAAGTAACGAATTTAGAAGTTAATTCCACACAGACAAAAACATAGGCGTAACCTCTATTTGTTGTAGGAATCGGGCCAAATAAATCAACGGCCGCCAGCTGACGAAGACGTAAAGGTATGATGGGGAATGTCTGAGCAGCAAAGGATACTGTAGGTGGTTTAGCTTTTTGACAAAGTCTGCACTTTGCAAGAACTTGGCGAATACGTTTTTCCATATTAAAAAAAAATGATGTTTGCTTAAGCAGCTGATAACATTTGCGCGGTCCATAATGAGCATAGCTAAGGTGAACATACCAAATCAGTTTGTTAATTAAGTCTTCATGGATACAAACTAGGCACATTGTCGTATCTGGTTTTGATACGGCGGAACAGAATATTGTTGTGTATAAGGTAATACTGTCGTAGAGAGGTTATTATTAACATCGCGCCATTGTTGTTTCACGTCTTTCCAGATGGAATCTTTATCTTGCTCTGACGCAATATTGTGTAGGGCATCGGAAACAAAATTCTCTGGCACATATACAGTAAACTAAAATTGTTATGGCAGAAGCTGTTGGCTGGATCGTTGTTGCCCATACAACAGCGAAAGCTTCTAATTCTGTGATGGAATAGTTTCTTTCGGAAGAAGTTAATACTCGATTAGCAAAGGCGATGTTTCTTTGTACTTTAGTTTCACCGTCCATAAACTCTTGGAAGAGATGAACTCCAAGGGCTGTGTTTGAAGAATCTGTTGAAGTGCAAAAGTCAGTCCTAAGATCAGGGTGAGATAACAGGGGTGCATGTATAAGCGACTATTTTAATGTCTCAAATTCCTTCTGGACAGAATTATCCCAAAGCCATATAGAATTTTTTCCAGTTAATTTGCACAAGGTAGGCGTATCTAACGCTTTGTTGTTAATGAACCTGAGAAAAAAGTTTATCACTCCAAGAAAGCTGCAAAGCTGTTTTTTCGTATGGGGAACCTGTATGTCATGAATTTCTTTCAGCTTATCAGGGTCCGATTGAATTCCGGGTGACGAAATGAGATGGCCTAAAAATTTGATTTGAGGTTGTCCAAAGTGAGATTTTTCCAAATTTACTGTAACACCAAAGCTAGAGAACGAGTGAAGAAGTTGGGGTATATTTCAATATGCTTTTGCCAGGAAGAAACGGCAATAAAAATATCATCCACGCAGGTGGTAATCCTGTCTTTCAAAGGAGCTGGGAACACAGTATTTAATCCACGGATATAGGCTCCAGATGAGATTGTTAACCCTGTAGTGTAACGACGTAAGTTTTTTATAACCGATTTTCGTTTGATATATGACCATGTGCAGACTTTGTCACCTACGTCAGTTACAACCCACTTCAAAATGATTTATATTCTTTTTAAATTGTAATAGAATGGTTCTTGAACGAAACTGTAAAGCATCAGCTGAGTCGTATGCAAAGAATTACATCGCTTGGGCCAATTGGCTTTCGTACACTTTTTTTCGATTTAAATTTCGTTTGTTTCTCCTCAGAAATTATATTGACACACGTTATCTTGATTTAATCGATATCAGAATCACACATTGAATAAACCTTTGAGATTCAAAGTTTCGATGAACGCTGTCAGAATTCAATAATCTTGTCAAATATATTTTTAATCTGTTTACATAATTCTTCATAAATAAATCCTCAGAGCACGTGTTCCAACTTTAGTAGCAACCACTATTTTATTAGCTTCCTACACATACAGATGTGAACTTGACGGTTGACAAACTAGGACTGACTTTTCAATAAGATTAAGCTCTCTATGACGTCATTGTTATACAAAAAGAGTACAAAAAAATTCATTTTTAATTTTTAGAAGCACGACGCAACAACTCGGTTCCAGGATCTTCTATTGCTCTTTGGCTGTCGACCCGCGACGTATAGTGGCCAGCAATTTCCTCTCTGGTCGCGGCAGCAAAGATGCTGTCTCCGTTCGTTGCGCCGCCCTCTCCGTACATGAAACATAAAAAAATACAAAACTTTTAGATAATTCACAGCTATTACAAATATTAAGAAAAATACATAAACAAAACTAAATTAAACTTATATTCACCTGCAAACTGGGCTGACACTGGTGGATGGATGACGCTTCAATTTCGTCCCACTATATACCCCACCCACAAGCTCAGTTTGTCTGGTTTTAACCGAAAATAAGACCTTTTCTATATACCATATTTAACTGTTAATACATTTTCCTCACATTTTACGTAATCTAGAGTCCTTGCTCTTAGATAGATTTAATCCTTTTAATACGATATTGTTGTGACTATTTGTCATTTACTCTTAATTGTGCTGTTATGGTAATTCATAACCGAATATATGGAGATTACTCCTCTTCATTTAATAGTTGCTAATAAATATTAATTTAGTACGTTCTTTAACGTTGTTACATTAGGACAGAGCGTTCAAATTGTGATAAATTAGTTTCAGTTTTATTCACTTACTAGAGTTATTCTTTCCAAAAATGTATATTACTAATAAGTTTCTCACAATAACTAATAGTACTATTTACTTTACGTCATTCTTTTCCCTAATGCCTTATTTATGCCTGAGGTCAAGAAGAAATCAAGCAAAACTTTATTAAGAATCTCGGCACGGGTTTCTTTACCTTCAGACACCTTGTTGGGTAATGGCAATTCATTTAGGAGAAACAAGCGAGAGACCCCCGTCTGGTGTGTTCTATATTAACACTATTACAAACCTCTATTAAAGGCACTCTGCTATGTTCTCGTGAGCCATATAGCTCTGGACGCCCATGGTCCCTAAAATTATTAACCATCCCCTTTGGTTCCTACGATCCGAGTAAATTTAAAATATACAAAATTCCTTTTGACCTAATAGCAAAATTTCTTCCGTATAAATCGCCCTTTTGGTTATCTCTCTCTTTTTGAAGTACCAGTAGATTATTGTAGAACACTTGTTTAAGCTTTCTGTTTAATTCTTTAAAATAATACGTAACTATCACGAAAAACTTCACATGAATAAACTATGAACGCTCTTCTGTGTGTAACATACATTAAATATTAACTTATTTAGGAATGAAGGGTTTCATTTGATCAACACTATATAATCCTTTAATTACACCTGATGAATGTTCCATAAGAAGTAACACTTTGGGATGTACAATCTTATGTACAACATATGGACCTTCAAAGATAAAGAAGAATTTTCTACATTCCTTAGCGATCTTAGAACTTTTAGGATGAGATCGTACTAACACAAGATCTCTTACCTGAAATGAGGGTTTATAGCATGTTGATTATAACTTTTAATTCTCCATTCGGCATTTTTAACAATCTGTTCGCAAACTTTTTCGTCTGGGATGCATTGTTGGATCTCATTTACTGGTGGCCAAGGTAGAGCAGCTAGCAAAGGCTCACCTATAATTCCTTTGCCTAAAATTTCTATAGGTGATAATCCCGTCGTTAGGTGAGGCAATTCATTTAATATCTTTTCGAATTCAGGCATTAGTTTGGCCCACCGAGTATGTTTATGTGTACAATACATTCTACATAATCGTCCCAATTCTTTCATGACTCTTTCTACTAAATTACTTTGAGGGTGATATTTCGAAATTAAGATATGTTTGATTCCATATTGTTTTATCATATCTTGAAATCTTTGACTAATAAAGGCACTACCGTTGTCAGACATAAGTCGTTTAGGAACGCCCCAGTTAACAAAGTAATTTCGGGTGAGGCAGAGTATAACGCTTGCTGTATTCGCTTGTTTCAAAGTATATAGTTTCACATGTTTGGACCAACATTCCATTACAACAAACACATAAGTTAATCCTCCTGAACTACGAGGCAGAGGGCCGAAAAAATCTAATGACAGTAGATCCCACAGACCTCGAGGAATTACAGCATATAATTTATAACGCTTATATTTGTTATGAACTTTAACCTTTTTACAGGTTTCACAAGCCCTAAAATACTCCTCACAACACGGGACATATTTTTGAAATAATAATACTTCATTAGATGTTTAATACATTTATGAATTCCAAAATGCCCGTATCCTTCATGAATATAAGTAATTAACTCGTACACAACAGTTTTCGGAATGCAGATTTTCCATCTCTGGTGTTCCCTCTGTGCTTTCCAATACAACAAGTCGTTAAAATATAACCACACGCCCTGGGTGTTAACTGTTTCGTCCCCATTATTAAGGTTTTGTATAAGGTCCCTATATTGATCACCATTTCTTTGATTGCATCTAATAGCAGTTACTATCCGTTTAACCTTACGTTCACTCTCCTGAGTTAAAATGAAATAAACATGGTAATTTGTTCCTGGTTCTTCTGCAATGTTAATATTCTCCATTCCTACGGGAAGCCTCGACAAAGCATCCGAAACGACATTCTGAGATCCTTTTATATACCTAATTTCGTACTGACATTCTTGCAAGCATAATACCCAACGTAATAGCCTATGGTGAAGTAACCGACAATTGTTCAAAAAGATTAAAGCCTGATGATCAATATATACAATTGTTTTTCTTCTCATTAATAATCCTCTAAATCGTTGAAAACCCCATACCACTGTGAGAGCTTCCTTCTCGGATACAAAATAATTTCTTTCATGTTTATTTAAAGTTCTACTAGCGAATCCAATAGGCCGATGTAATCCCTTTTCATTGGTCAGATCACTTTGGAATATTACACAAGACACACCATAATCAGAGGCATCCGTCCACATACAAAAGTCCTGATTGAAATCTGGGTGGCATTTTTGGCTTCGGTTAACGCTCCTTTTATCTTATTAAAAACGTCCTCTTCCTCTTGTCCCCAGAGCCATATTGACTTCTCTTTTAATAAATCTAGTAATTTAGGATTAACAATATCCTGCCCTGGAAGAAATCTTCTCAGAAATCCTACCATTTCTAAGAATGATTTCAGTTGTTTCCGATTTCTAGGACTCGGGCATAGAGCAATAGCTTCAATACGTGCTGGGTCTGGCCTAATACCTTTACTGTCCACTATATGCCCAAAAATCTCACTTCCTCCTTTCCGAAGTAAGACTTAGATAATTTTAAAGTAATTCCTCTGTCAATTAAACAGTTAAACAATTCCCGTAATATCGTTACGTGTTCTTCCCACGTTTTAGCAGCTACCAAAATATTATCTACATATAAAATAATCTTTTGTAACAATTGCTGACCCAAAGCAGAATGTAATGCCCTAATGAAAGTTGACACTGATATATTAAGTCCAATAGGTAAAACTTGGAACTGATATGATCTGCCTTCAAAAAGAAAAGCCGTATATTACCCTGAATCCGGGTGTAATGTTACTTGATGGTAGCCAGCGGTTAGATCCATTGTACTCGTATAACGAGAACCAGCAATCTTAAGAAGTACGTCCTCCATAGGAATAGGTCTGTCTCTTTCCATCTCTATAATTTTATTTAATTCACGGGCATCCAGAACCAGTCGTATCCCACCAGTAGCTTTCTTAACTACCCACAACGGACTGTTAAAAGCGCTACATGATCGTTCGATAATGTTTTGTTCTAGCATCTTACTTATTTCTCTACTACCCGGTTCTTTGAATTGTACTGGAATAGGATAAGGTTTCATAAAGAATGGTTTTTTATCTTTAATCTTAAGTTTACGAACGTAATCTTTAGTTCTCCCCGGTTCATCTGAGAAGACGGCTCTAAATTCTAACAACAAAGATTCCAACTCTTCCTTTTCTTGTTCGGATAGACAATTCGTAGAATAACATTTTTCTTTCACTTCGGTTTCGATACTATTACTAGTCTGACATTGGTATACTGCATATTCAAGATCACTAAAATCTGTTAATAGGTTCATGGTCGGTGCGTACTTAATCTGTAAGGATTCGTAGCAATTTTCAGGTACTTGATTATTAGAAAACCTCACTTTAAAAGCACATGCCTCCTTATGGATGGTTAAGGAAGAGTCTTTAAAATCTAATATAGCTTTATATTTACACAGCCAATCTATACCTAAAATTATGGCCACATTTAAGTTGGCTACGACGAGTACAGAGTGAGCAATTAATTGTTTAGCAATTTCAAAAGTTAAATAAACTTCCTCAGTAATATTTTGACTTCTTTTACCAGTAACTCCTATAATTTTCACCCCAGTTACAGGTAAGATTGGGAAATTCCAATATTTTCTTTTAAGCTGAAATAATTCTTTAGATAAAATACTTACTTCGCTACCCGAATCAATTATAATATTTACTTCGATATCTTTAATATAACCTTTAATAACGGGTTTATAAGTTATATTCTCCCTTATCTGATTGTCTTCCTGAAGTAAATCTTGTTGCCAATCACCGTCCTTTTGGCAGCTTAATGATAAATTGCAATTGGGTCTTGTATAATCTTGACTAACAGTTCCCTTTAGTTGACCCGTACTAAAGGACTTTTCTAGTTTTCCGAAATTTCTATGATAACGTCACCTACCACTTGACCTTCATTAATTACTTGAGGATGATTTATCTCATGATCGTTATTGTGTAATTTCCGCATTTTAGAGTTATTACCACGATTTCGTTGGCTCTCTTTATCTTTAGATTGACGTTTTATATAACAAAACCGGCTATGATTGTTGTTGTTAGCTTTTCGTGGTTCGTGGTTTTTAGAAGCACGACGCAACAACTCGGCTCCAGGATCTTCTATTGCTCTTTGTCTGTCGACCCGCGACGTATAGTGGCCAGCAATTTCCTCACTGGTCGCGGCAGCGAAGATGCTGTCTCCGTTCGTTGCGCCGCCCTCTCCGTACATGAAACATAAAAAAATATAAAACTTTTAGATAATTCACAGCTATTACAAATATTAAGAAAAATACATAAACAAAACTAAATTAAACTTATATTCACCTGCAAACTGGGCTGACACTGGTGGATGGGTGACGCTTCAATTTCGTCCCACTACAACCCGAAGGGCAGTTTGCGAAATTGTTAGCATGTACTGAAGCAAAGAAAAGCTGTGTATTTACGACAATTGGGGTGTAGTTCGACTTGCCAAAAACTATTTCGGAGGTCCAGCGAGGAAAAAATAGATACACCATGAAATTGTAGTAAGATTTCATCCAATGTTAACGGCCTATCCGTTTCTGGTATGATGATGGTTTTGATTTGCCTTGAATCCAAAACAAGACGAATTGAACCATCCCGTTTAGGCACAACATGTATTGGTGAATTGTATGGACTGGTAGCAGGTTCAATAATATTGTGAGCTAACATAGACTGGATTTCCTGTTTGACTTTGTCACGGTGAAGTAACGGTATCGGATAAGGTGGAACAGCAAAAGGGGTGTGGGGTTTTAGTCTAAATTCATATACAAAATCTTTGATTGTGCCTGGAGTTGTGGCGAGAACATGGGAAAATTCAGTTAAGATGGCATGTAAACCTTCCTTTTCCTGAACTGAGGCTGAATTGACGACCTTGATTTTATCCTCAATAGTGTGGCTAATCTCTGAAGTCGTATCATTATTGTCCATATGTGGGTAAGGAACAAAGAATGACGTCAGTGTTACGTCCGACGGGAGCTGAGACTGAATGAAGTTGATTTTGTTAATATCTTGTTCTGCTTTCGACAACTGTTTGTGAAAGACCATAAAGAAGCAAACTCCATCATCACAGAGACGAATGAAATTATCTTCAAAATCTAAAATGGCTATATAATTGTTCAAAACATCGATCCCCAAAATGACGTCTGTAGTGAGGAGCGGAACTACTAAAAGTGTTGCACAAAGAAGGTGTGTGTCAACTTGAAATTCCAGATAACATTGTTGTCTGATATCTATACTCTTGCCAGGAACAGCACCACTGATCTTGGTATGCGTAAGCGGAAGTGTTGGAATGGTAGAAATAGCAGCGCATTTTTGAAAGGCGGCTTCACTGATAACAGAAACGGGAGAACCCGAATCAAGTACAGCAGAGAATTTTTGTGTGCCAATCGAAATATGAATGACCGGATGATGAACAATAGGTCGCAATTCGGTTTTTTCCAGCAGAAGATCCTCTCGTATATCATCACAACGGATAACGTGTGACGTTAAATTTTCTGAAGAATCATGGCACCGCCCGCTCCGCTCTGTGGAGAGCATTCAGTAGGCGGAGCAGTTAATTGCTATTGATGGTATTCTGTCTCACGCTGCGTATCTGCATTATTACGTGGGTTTGGTGGACGGACCTCTACTAACTGTACAGTTCGACCGGATGAATTGTTGATATCTAGTCTGGGGTGGAACCGGGAATTTGGTTGATGAAATGGTACACGTCCGTCATTGCCGTAATTATGTTGGCTGTCACTGGTTTGTCTCCGGTCCTGATTTGCATAATTACAATCACGATTTGGAAAATTCTGTTGACTGTGCTAATGAGTGGGTGGATGGTTAAGGGTTTGTCGTCGTTGGTAGTCATTATTGTTTCCGTACGGTTGGTGGCGGTTTTGGTGACACATTTGGTTTCTTTGTACGAAAGCGGAGTTGGAATTATTCCGCTGATTATCCCAGGCTCTCTGACTATTACCGTACCGCCGATTATCTTGTGGGGTATCATTGCGGAATGACATTGAGGGAGAGGTGTGATAATTTTGATTCCTTGATGAACAGGCATTCATATCATTCTGCTGATACTGGGATTGTGGAAGAAACTGTCTTGCATTTCCATATTGGGGTCTGTTATTCGGAAACTGCCTACCGTTATTACGGAAACGATTGTCTCTATTCTGTTGCGTTTCCGCGAAAGAGTGTTGACTAGATCGTGAATTATGAGTTTCGTCTAGTTCAAGAAGCTGTAAGACACCACGGAAAGTGTTCAAGTTTTCCGTGCGACTCCCTGTCAGCAACGGAACTCGCAATGATCTTGGTAATTTGGAGATACAGAGCTGAATGAGACCAGACTGTAAGGTTCTGTGAGATGTTGGTTTTGTTGGATCGTGTAATCAAAATATTGCGTCAAGGTGCGGAATTGTGAGTTAAGGAAAGGTGGCATATTTAACAACTGATCTTTTACAGCACGCTGTGAAGTGGGATTCCAGTAAGCGTCCAAAAATTGTCGTTGGAATGATTGGAAAGACCAGCATTGTCGTGCAACGTGTCGCATTCTCGTTGCAGGTTCACCCTCCAAGAAACTACAAACAAGTTCTAACTGATGTGCGACTGGCCAATTCGGAGGAAACGCAAAAATAAATTGCTGAATCCAATCATGCGGATGTAAATCGTTCGGGTTATTCCGGAATGTTTTGAATTTCTTAATTGAAAGGAAGTGTTTGTAAACGACATTGCCCTGGCGGGGGAAGGAAGAAACATCATGGGGTAGGGAAAAACTGCCTAGGAAGGTACTACCCTGTTGAGGGTAATCCTGTGAAAATGGAGCCTGTTAAGGTACGAAGGGGGGCTGTTGTTGTAGATAAGCACCATTATTTCCCTGGTGTTCTGGGACAAAATTACGAGGCGCACTGTCGTCCTGCAATTGTTGCTGAATATCAGAAAGTGTATTCCGAATTGAGTTGACTTCTTTTTTTTTTTTTTGCTGTTCGTTAATAGTGACTTATTTGCTCTTAAATTTGGCCAGGGCTTGGTATTCAGTTGTTTCTGAAAAATGAACTGTGGTTGTATGGTCTGATTGATTGTCTGCGTGCGTTTCCAAAGCAGCTATTCTTTCGGTTATGTTTTCTAACTGTGATTGGAATTGTTCACCCTGATCACTGACCTAAGTTTCAAGTTGAGTGACGTCAGATGTCAGGGATTCTGTACATGATTGTAAGACCTGTATTTGGTCTGAATGAGTAGCAGAAGGTTCTTGCAACTTGTCAATAACCTCTGTTGGAAGTGCTGCATTCATTCTGTTCGTAAGGTCAGTAATGTCACGCTTATGTGTTTCAATGATATCCTGTAATTTCCTGTCATTTGCTTCCTTGTATGTTTCAATAGTGTGTGTCATTTCCTGAGCACGCTTAGCATTGTCAGCACACAAGGCGTCTAATCGTCCCGTTAATGTTTTGTTATGTTCCGTAATATCTGCACGGAATTGCGCAAATTGTTTGTCACGCTTTGCGTTCTGTTCTTCGCTCTTAGCGTCACGTTCCTGTAGTAGTTGATAATAACGGTCAAATTTATCTTCATTTGTTACTGGGGGCGTCACCTCAGGATTTGAGTGTGGCAACCGATATTGCTGGCTAGGGTTACTAAGGACTGTTTGAAAACTCTCAGATGAAACCATTTCTCTATCTGTAGAAGGATTTTGCAAGAGAAATTGATTGTTGGAGCCAACTACATTGCTTTGTGCAGGTTCATTAAGCAAAAACGAATCATGGGAAACTGTTTCTACATGGCTTACTGTGTTCTGAGAATCCGAACGCAGAAAAGGAACCGATTCGGAAATTTGCGATTCTGTTGCATCATTACTAGCTGCAGTTTTATTCGCAACTTCCTGATCGGTTTGTGACGTAGGAAGATTAAGGGGCAAAATTGAGTCATTGTCCGGTTGTTGTAGCTTACGCGACTTTGTGGTTTTACTTTATCGCCCTATGTATTTGTTTCAGACATCTTGAAAGAGACAATATGGCTAACAACAATTTTAAAATGGACGTAAGTCACAAGACGGTATTTTACAGACAAAAAGAAGAAAAATTATTTAGGGTGAACACACAAAATCTGTAAAAATGCAGAAAGAAAGCTGAAATGAGTGTTCACAACCGTAGCAGCAAACACAATATTACGCAACTAGCAATTGTAGCAAACAAGCATAGCCGCCAAAGCAATATTGCGCAACTAGCAAGGCAGCGCACATCTGAAACAATGGTGGCAAAAAAGAATGCTAGAAAACAAAGTCCACAGTTACGGAAAAAATATGTCTGGGAACGTCACCACAGAGGATGTCGCAAAGTAAAAGTGTTGTTAATAAAAATTCTCTATTTAAACTAGACTGAACTGCATGTCACTGCTTTAGTCTGTAATAAAACTTGCATCTGACTGCGTATTTAACTGAACTGAACTTTATCTGACTGCATGAAAATATTGTTGGAAAATTAATACTCAAAATACACATCAGACTGCATGAAAGTTTAGTGGTAAAAATAAATGAAAGTCACCAACTTGCATCTGACTGCGTCTGTGGACTTAGCTCGTGCACTCCTTCCCGTTTAGCCGATAATAAAACATATATTCAACTCAGCCGCAGTGCAATGGCATAAAATTCTAGATGACTTTACTCATTTTGCCCCTTGTTCGTTTTACTTAATAAAAACTCTGTCCTGATCTGAACAATTTGCCAACTGTGCAATGGCATATAGATTATTTTACTCTGATAAATGAAATTATTGGCTTTACTCATGGGAACTTTACTTTAATGTACATTTTGGTTCAATGCAAGCACAGGATGCGGAGAACGGCGTAAGGTGTGAGATGAAACTCTAATTTTATCAAAAAAATATTTATTGTTCAAACTTTTAAGGCACATGTGAAAAACTAAAAAAAACTTCTATAGCATGGATTTACGAGAAAGTTTCTCATAACGCTTATTGTATCAACAATGGGACTTCTATCTAGCTTTTAGACATCATTTAACCAAAGAAAACCTATTTTATTAATTATTCTTTCTAGCTTCCCCAGGTATGTGCCGAGTTTCACGACCCGGCTGCCTCCTGCAGGCATCTAGCTCCGAGTCGAAACAAGTCTGCTGTCTCTGTGCATCTCCTCACCACTACACAAACTTTTACTGCGTGCTCCTAGCTCTGTTAGCTGCCAAAAATGTTACTACTCGAAGATGTACTACTCGTCCAACATTGCGGTTGGGAACTATCGACATTTTTTACTGGCTCTATCCTGATCGAATCTCAGCACATGCCTTTCACAACCTTCTGGTCCGATGGACCAGAATTTTTTGTGCAGTTAGCACAGATTTCCCCACAAAATTCGTAAAAAAATTACAATGGATGATACAATATAAAATATACATAGTATTCTCATGAAAAGAGTATTACAGAACAATGAAATTGATCAATAAACCTAGGATGTTTAGTAAAATGTATAATACCATGAGATTTGCTATTCGCAGTGAAACAAAGAACATCAAAATGTACAAAACCAAAACATCTCTATATAGGACAAAAACATCAGACATATAGGGTATTAAGTGAGGTGTATCAAATCAAACTTTACCAACAGTCCAGGTTTGCAAGTCACAGTGACTCAAAGAACATTGAAATGTACAAATCTCAAATACCTGTTACATAATATCAAATATTACCAAATACAAGCAGAGGAATATGAGGAAACATACCTCACATAACATGAAACTCTACCTAACAGTTATGTAGAATGTGAGAAAATATATGTAAAATAGCGAAATACAAGTGAATCATCAATGTCACACAATACTAAGTGTTACAAAATGGAAACATAGAAATATAAGGAAAAATACTTCGAAAAATATCAAAGTTTAGCTAATAGTTACATCATATAAACTTTAATGTTACCAGATAGAAGTATAAAAATATGAGGGAAAAATACCTCAAATCATATCCAAATTTACCTGATAGTTATATAGAATATGAGAAAAAATACATAAAATATGCAATAAGATACTTTAATTAATAGTAGGCTTAACTATTACGTCTTCGTCACGTTACATGACAGCATAAACTGACTTTCAGTTACCATAATTATCTTGGAGTAAACCTCAGATACATGTCGACTGTCTTTGATAATAGTGAATAAACGGCCTCGGGAGATCAGACACCTTGAGCCCTAAATTAGGTCAATTGTACAGGACAGGTCACATCAGGTGGGAGACCACACTGACTTATTATTGAGCTGTAGTGCAAGAAAATAGAAATATGTGGCCTCAGGCGATTGGATACACTGAGCAACCGATTAGGTCCATGTACATAGCATGTCACGTCAGGTGATGTAACACACTGACCCCAATAGTGAGCTGTAGTAGAAGAAATGAGAAGAACTCAGGTGACAGGATTTCTATCTAGCTTTTAGACATTATTCAACCAAAGAAAATCTATTTTATTAATTATTCTTTGCTGTCCTCAGATGCACAGCCTACAATGATGACATAGGCATACTCATAGAAGAAGCAGATGATACTGATCTAATTTGACAGTTATTCATTCTGTATGAACGAGCCTTAAGTGTGCCTGTCTTCCTCCATACTGGACAGCATGGATCTGACGGCAGACAGCCTTGGTACCGTGTCGTCCACGCTAACACACGATTTTAGGGCTTGATCTCACTGAATGCCAGCAACAAATGTAGGCACAAACAGGGGACGAACCCTTGTTACTATAAAATGTCTTTGCAGAATCCACTCAAGTCGAAGGCTTAATCTGCATCAAATGGTGGCACTAATCAAAACCTTCGTTCTCTCAAAGACCTGGTACGTTGCAAGTTTTTTGTATACCAACGGTTCTCGAGGTTAATATGAGAAGTTGTTTACCGGTTTTTCTGAAATTTTTTGGAAATTTGTCGTATGTTCCTGTGGGGCCAAACTGCTGAGGTCACCGGCCCCTAGGCTTACACACTAGTTAATCTGACTTAAACTAACTTATGCTAAGGACAGCATAGACAACGATGCCCGAGGGAGGACTCGAATCTCCGACGGGGGGATCAGCGCAAACCACACAAGGCGCCTAGACCGCGCGGCTACCCTGCGCAGCTGCTTTTCTGGAAACACGAGTTATTTAAAGCCAGTGCGGCGACCTCTGTGCTGTACATGTCACTTGGCGGACTTAGAGTGGTCGACTTCAAACGCAACTGCACTGCGCTGCTGGTCCATCGAGAAACCACCTTGTGGGGTGGATCGACGACGGCACTTCTGGCCATCTATCAGTCGCAGGCCCGTAGGGCTCCACTGGCGGTGTCGAGATTCACGTCCCAGATGACTTTTGTACAGGAGTACTTCCCCGCTAGCTGTTACGTTTTAAGGTATGCCATGGGTTCGGCGACTTCATGCTGCCATGCTGGGATGACTACAAGTCTACAATCTGCAAGTTCAGTTGCCTACAGCGGTTGGGCAGCAGGTGTGTACGGACCACGAATTTGCATCAATCAGGGTATTAATTTGGGTCAACAAAGACCATCTTCGGTCCTGAGTAGATGCATTACAATACACATATCGCATCATAACATATATAGAGGGCACAGTCATTATAATCTGTAGCATCTAGACATTTAATAACATGTTATGCCTAGTATACTGCATCTACTCAGGTCTGAAGAGGGTTAACGTTCACCTAAATTAATAGCTGATTGATACACATTTGTGGTCCATTACGGGATTTATAATAACATACGCGCTTACTTGATAATTAGAATGTGTTACTGTGGCTATGTCGCAAACTGAGAATATTCTGATTATGTTTAAAATAAATCTCACTACTGTGTTTGTGATTACCTTAAAATATAAAGTTATTTTTAATTTTCTTGTGTCCAGTATATCCTTTGCTTCCATTTCGTACTTGCTAAGATCCTTTCTGAAATAAATCCATACCCGACTTTTACTTCTATTTACTCTTTGTATTTTTTTTTTCAAAGCTACTCTAGTAATCCTTTCATAATCATCTCATTGGTGTTTACTTCTGACTTCACTAATGTGTCCCTGGATTCTATTGCTCCGACTAAGAAGTAGTGGAAACACTTGGGGCTCGAAGGCTCTTGCTATAATGTGATTACTGAAACTTCTCATAGAACAGTGTATTATCAAAAGTAACAGGCCGTGCCCCATGACCTGAGCCTGAAGCTCAACCCTTCCATATATTGAGTTGCACATTAGCATAAAGAAAAGCACCTACATAGTTGTTTCACTTCCTGTTCCACTCGCAAGAGGGGTGAGCGAGAAAAAAAAAGCTGTTTGTATGTCTCCGTAGGAGCCGTAATTGCTTTTATCTTGTGCTCACAGTGATTATGCGCAATATATATGGGAAAAAGTTGAATCGTTCCGAACTCAGCTGCAAATGCCACCTCCATAGTGGGAGAGGCGGTGACGACCAGATGACGAACCCTGTACCGATGGCAGGGGAGCTGCCTACAGCAGCATTGCAGATCTTGATGATACAAATTTGTAACTTAGCTACTATTTTACTGAATGTTATATATTTAAGATTTCTGTATATTTCGTGTGCTGTCTACTCAGCAGATTAATTACACTTTATCATGTTTGTAAGCCTGTTCATGTTATTGAGGTTTTAAGGTAGTAAGGCCCAAATATTTCGCGCGATTGCTTAATTTTGTGCCACTCCCAAGCATTGTGGCCTTGTGCAAGGTTCTGATAAAGAAAATTTAACATTAATATTGTAGTTCAGATTTGCCCTATCGCTCTCTGCAGTTCCCATGAGTTTGTCCTCTTGTACCTTGACTAATAGGTTTTGGTATCCTAGGTCTGTCTCATATCCTAGTCGTTAACATACTTGCTGGAATGGGGCTACTTTGCTTGCCTTAATAGTCCACGCTTGGTTCGCTGAGAGATTGGTATTGCCAGGTCGTACATCTGCTAACCGCAAGGGTCACCTAAATATCAGGGGACATACCTTCTTGTGTGTTACCAAATCAGAGAGACTCCTGCAAACTGTGCCTATTTCAACTAGTCCACGCAACTAATTGTTGAAGTTAAGCTGGTGTTGATTGTGCGTTGGAAAGTGGCCTTGAGCCTTTGATATTTCTTGTAATAACTGAAATTTAGTTGTTTTTCATGTTCCATGATGTTACGTACTGCACTGTTTGATGTTTTTGCTCTGGTCAGTTTTATGGGCGTAGTCTTCACTTAACTATTCATTGTTCTGACCTTTATTTCTCTAAGGCAATGGTATTGGTAAAATGTTAATTATTCCAGTAATTTTGATCGAGTCAGTTTTCTTAAAAGTGCAATTTTTTATTCAGCTAGTCCTTAAGGTGCTGATTCCCCATGGTAAATGCATTTTTTGTTTTTTGTTTTTACAAACAAAATTTTAATTTTCAGTTTAGTTTTGAGTATTAGTCAACCTATGAATCTTGATTTTAATATTAATTTGAGTCACATTACATAGTCTTGAAATTTATAAAGCAAATCCTGGATTAATTGATGGTTTAAAGAACTCCTCTTTTATTTGATAAATTATTTAATAAAATTATTGTTTTCTGGATGGTTACGGTGAGTATATATTTGTGTTTGAAATTAAACTGTGAATTCTGTTGAAGTCTTTCTACGAGTATGTTTTTCTAGAAACTCCTTGGGGTGGTAGCTTACGCGTTCCACAGTCTAACGAAAAGCTACGAAGTTTACTTGAGTACAACCTACTTACAGAAAACCATGCAATGTAATTAAAGCAGGCATCGTATCATTATCTGAACGTACGTAAACCTGAAAAAGCAACTGATAAAGTCCCAGAAAAGTAGAACACCTCTAGTTTCTGAAGATGTGGAAGGAATCATAGCGAAAATTATCCTGAACATGACTGATTGTGCAGCAATGGCTAGACATATTACTGTAGAAAGCTGATAGAGCATCTCTCGGAGCAGCGACTGCATCAAACCTATCTTTTTAGCTGTAGATTTTATGCACGGAAGGGAAAGGTATAATACATAAAACAGAGGGGGCTATCTGAGATGTGTTATTTGAACCAAAGGTTAGTAATGGCATCAGTCATCGGAAGAAATCTGCGTTTTGGAAAATAGGGTCACGTGGCACTGGTAGAATCAAAATTAATTCAAACAGAAAGGTTCAAGCTAATGACCAAAGAAGTTTAAATGAGAGAAACTATGTGGCTTTTGAATAGTATAATTAATTCATAAGCATGTGGACAAAATTATCCATAGCCTCTTCCCAGTATATAAAATACTTAACACGTAAATCAGAAATGCACACAACGAAGTCCATAGGTGACACAAAACCTTTGATTAATTAAACAAAATGGGAGAGTGATTTAGTTAACTGATCCAGCCTCTACAACGAGTAGCTGAAAATGGATTCTGTACCAGACCACAGAAGAAAACGAGCAAGCAGTGACCATCCCTAGCATGTTTCCGCTCACGACGAGCATGGGGAGTTTGGCCACTTAAATCACTGAAAATCTAACAATATAATGCGAAAAACACTTGCAAGCCACATCTAAAACGATTTGTGAAACGGCAATCCCTACTTGCATTCTATCGGAAGCCACGACTACATGACTTCCTATGCGCTTCAAAGACCACACTGGATAATCAAAGTGTTTGGAATTGATCCTCGTTACTGAATACCACCTTTGCGCAGCTTCAGCAATAACTGACTGGCGACGTAAGGTGAAAATGTCATTGAAAAATCGAAAGTGGAGTTCTAGCCGACAACTTTCATTGTGATTTGAAAACTTACTTAGTCATGTTACTTCCACTGCTAAAACAGAAAAATGTACACATATAACGTTTCGTACCATTCAGTCCACGCTAATTACAGTAGACATTTAGGACACAGAGAATTTTTGAACAATAGGTGGCTGTAGTGAGCTAAAAACGTAATACTCTTACTTTCTCTGGTAGTTTATATTTCTGATACTGTTCTGTTTGGGTCAAACTACTCTGAGCACTATGGGATTTAACATCGGGGGTCATCAGTTCACTAGAACTTAGAAATACTTAAACCTAACTAACCTAAGGACATCACACACATCCATGCCCGAAGCAGGATTCGAACCTGCGACCGTAGCAGTCACGCGGTCCAGGACTGAAGCGCCTAGAACCACTCGATCACCACGGCCGGCAGTGTTCTGTTTACTACTTACCTCAGTGTACACATTCCACAACATTTTTGAAGACAGAAAGAAACATGATACTGATGCATAAAAATTTACAGTTAACAATACAAACAAGAGCTGTTGAATTTAAATTTACAGAAAGAAGTAGTATTTTTTCCGTTTCCAATGAAGCAGTTCTCTGCGTGGGCTTCAAAGGCGAGATTCTTTCATTCGTCCTCTGTCTGTTGGAAATAAGGAGACTGTGCAGACATCAGGTGACTGACCTAGCATCCGCGTGAGTCTTTTGTGTTATCTGTAAAGAGACAACAGTCGATGTTTAGATATAACATAACATGAGAGATCATAAAACTGCAAATATACGAAGGATGGAGCATGGATTGCGGAAGAGACATGTGAACCTATCACTTACGCTACCTATAAATTTGGTAACGTAAAACTTGCGTTACAATTTAATAAAATATTCTCAAAATTCCGTTGTGCCATATCTTTAGAAGAAACAGCAATTTAGAAAATATATGTATCCCGCGGAACAGGAGAGAGAATAACTACTGAAACTGCGGAGAGGCATTGAGGAATCGTGGAATATTGACAAGTGACCTACACATCTCCCTCGGACCATTATTTACTGTTTGGGTGAACCATCTCTATCACTTACAGGTGCTTCGTAGTGGATACCATTTACACTTGAGAAGATGACACGCAAAGGCGAAGATGTCCACAATTTAAAATCAATTACATACGAAATGGATCGGCACATACAGGATTAGCAGCATTTAAATACATTACGCAGTTTAAACGAATTCGTACATGTCCCATTACACAAGCCGGTGAAAATACATAGTTCACAGGAAACTCGAACCTGTCAACACGTACAAAAAAAAAAAAAAAAAAAAAAAAAAAAAAAAAAAAAAAAAAAAAGGTTAAATGGCTCTGAGCACTATGATGAGACTTAGCTTCTGAGGTCATCAGTCCCCTAGAACTTAGAACTACTTAAACCTAACTAACCTAAGGACATCACACACATCCATGCCGAAGGCAGGATTCGAAACCGCGACCGTAGAGGTAGCGCGGTTCCAGACTGTAGCGCCTAGAACCGCTCGGCCACCCCCGCAGGCGTCAACACGCACTTTTCGTGCAAAGAAGAATTAGTTCATTATGGCCAACAGGAGACGGTGATTCCAGTCGCGCGATTTCCATTCTAATAACGACCTAAAATTCGACGCAGAACAGCTTTTACTGTAAGTTCGTGCTTCTGTGCTCCATCGTCATAATATTGCGTAAGACTAACATCAATAATGATAATAATAATTATTATTATTACACAGTTACCTGCTGACCGCCTTTTCGGTAAAGTAGGCCAAGAACTGTAACAAGAGAATAATATAATGAGGTCTACTAGTCAGTAGGCGAAATAAGAAACCCTGCTGAAGACTGGAGAGTGACAGACACGAAGCCCATATCTATAGGCTTATGAAACTCGAATCATATACGCGAAATGACGAATTTTCAGATACAGATCTGAAGCTATTGGAGGCAACTGCATTCTACGGGTCCCAGCGAGACGTACTCGCACGAGAGCAGAGGTCTGTAGTGTAACGTGGATGGGTCGTTACGAACCTCTTATCTTAACCACGAGCTGAGATACTTCTCGGACATCCAATGTCAGATGACAAGGGAAAATACTGATGCCTTACTGTAAACTATTTTCGGAAGACAGTGACAAAATCTAGAGGACCTAAGTTGGTACACAACCATCACTAACGGTGTACCCGTGATTTTCAACAGAGAGGCAGAGGAAATGACTTGCGATTATTTAGAAGACAATTATGGTTTATATTTTTACGTGAAAAACTTACTTCAAAGAACCATTCTAATAATAGGTAATGCCGTTGTTACACCGCTGTATTCAGTCAAGGCATTTTGAAATAGTTTAAATAATTGTGAAGTAATTCACTAAACTACTGTAAAGGAATATCAATGTTGTATTTATCAATTTATAATGTTTTCCGAAACAAAAGAAAAATGCGGAATAGGTATTAAAATCCATGGAGAAGAAATAAAATCTTTGAGGTTCGCCGATGACAACGTAATTCTGTCAGAGACAGCAAAGGACTTGGAAGAACCGTTGAACGGAGTGGACAGTGTCTTGAAAGGTGGATATAAGATGAACATCAACAAAAGCAAAACTAGGATAATGGAATGTAGTCGAATTAAGTCGGGTGATGCTGAGGCAATTAGATTAGGAAATGAGACACTTAAAGTAGTAGATGACTTTTGCTATTTGAGGAGCAAAATAACTGATGATGGTCGAACTAGAGAGGATATAGAATGTAGACTGGCAATGGCAAGGAATGCGTTTCTGATGAAGGGAGATTTGTTAACATCAGGTATAGATTTAAGTGTCAGGAAGTCGTTTCTGAAAGTATTTGTATGGAGTGTAGCCATGTATGAAAGTGAAACATGGACGATAAATAGTTTGGACAAGAAGAGAATAGAAGCTTTCGAAATGTGGTGCTACAGAATAATGCTGAAGATTAGATGGGTAGATTACACAACTAATGAGTAGGTAATGAACAGAATTGGGGAGAAGAGGACTTTGTGGCACAACTTGACTAGAAGAAGGTATCGGTTGGTAAGACATGTTCGAAGGCATCAAGGGATCACCAATTAGGTATTGGATTGCAGCGTGGAGAGTAAAAATCGTAGAGGGAGACCAAGAGATGAATACACTAAGCAGATTCAGAAGGATGTAGGTTGCAGTAGGTACTGGGAGATGAAGAAGCTTGCACAGGATATAGTAGCATGGAGATCTGCGTCAAACCAGTCTCAGGACTGAAGACCACAACAACAACAACAAAAACATGCTATGCTAAACTTTTACTGGTACGTAATATGGTATAGAATAACAAGCATTATAGAACACGATGTAAGTTATTTCGAAAAAACATTGCTTTTGAAAAACATTCAAAGCCGAACATGTCCAAATGGGAACATGTCCATATTTATGTGTATTTTTTAAGGAAATATTTTCATTGTAGCTTTGATTTAAGGATTTGAACTGCTTGTGGCACAATAATGTATTATTGTCATTCACATTTATGCCTAATAAGTTTTGAGTTGACTGAGAAACATCGCATTTAGTGGACACGTTTATTTTTGCATGTTACCCCCTCACTTGTCTATTTGAGTAACTCTCTGCAACGACTGTGAGAATAAGTTCAGCTCCCAATGGCCCCTGTCAGAATATATTAACACCCATTTTGATGCATATGAGCTGCACCGGTTTCCTTAGAAATTATCTAGGGTTATCACCAATAACATTTCAGTTTCAGGGCACATGGAAGATACATACGATGAAATTGTTTTGCTGATACTGGATTGATATCCAAATAACACACTATTAAGTTGGTAGCAGTGGGTGATAATGATGCGCTTAATGAAATTCTCGAATGGGGAGGTCAAGAAACTTAAACTGGTTTTGTAGATACGAGTCTCGATAGTTATGATGAAAACCAATGAAACTCATGCCGGTAGAGGTTTTCTGTAGGGCAGTCTGTGCTCTTTGTGATGAGCCACAGAATACCAAGGTAGTCATGGTATTGAATAGAGGCAAAGCAGAATGTCACGCCTCTTTTCATTCCGGCAATATGTTATTATGCAAATTAGCAACCTTTTTATGGGCAAATTAGAGTCAATTTGAAACCTAAATCAACTACATTTCAAATTAAATTCAATCGAAATCGAGGAGACTGCAGAAACGCATCTTTATTTTCAATCTAAATACAATAACAGTGATTACATAGATGGTCATTTCCTTTTCTTCCATCTAGACACTTGTAGATATTTCCTTTCGTGTACTGGGTGTGGGATAGGGCTATTTGTGTGAGCTGTGCATGCCGCATGGAAGTAAGTGCAGTTCAGTAGGGGAACGTTTCCAATGCTCACTGGTTTGTGTTGGCCTCTGGTGAATAAATCAGGGAGGGGGAGCACAAATAATGCAGATAACCGAGCACTGTGCTCTGTCGGCTTTTTGAATACACTTTGTCATCCAGTGGCACTGTGCAGCCATTCTCTGCTGACAACGCCTGCGAAACATTTCCCTGACGAGAAGCGGATTTGGCAAGTAACATGCCAGCTTCTAAAACCATTGTTAAGGAAAAACTTTCTAGAAGAAATACCGATCTCGGAAGCTTTCTAAAAGACACGAGCAGTTCCTGAGAATGACTGTCTCACGCCACGGCTGCCTGTTCGGCATCTAGCGCAACGTTTCTCCCTTTTCTTTTGTTTCTCTTGTTATGTTTCCACGCTAAAATACTGCACGCAAAAGGCGCCAAATATAAGATATCTGCACTGTTTGGAATATCGTGACGTAACATTTTTAGACACAAGTTTCTGGAAGAGGGGTTTCAAATGGTTCAAATGGCTCTGAGCAGTATGGGACTTAACATCTAAGGTCATCAGTCCCTTAGAACTTAGAACTACTTAGACATAACTAATCTAAGGACATCATATACATCCACGACCGAGGCAGGATTCGAACCTGCGACCGTAGCGGTCGCGCGGTTCTAGACTGTAGCGCCTAGAACCGCTCGGCCACTTCGGCCGGCAGAGAGGTTTCAGTACACTTGATTGGAAGGACCTAATTTTAGGTATAGTGGTGGGAGTACAGCGGCGTCTTTTTTTTTTTTTTTTTTAACGGTGCAACATAAATTTTGGTTTCCTGGTCGGCAATGGCTCTGCTTGAGACGTGGGGAACGTGAAGCGCTCTGCCCTTTTAATACCATTTTGGATTCTGCTGTGGCAGAGCGACTTGCGGCTCTGCTTGTAAAGAGGGCATTTCGACCTCTGCCTTCAGTGGAGTCACTTCGCGTCTAACATTCCGTAGAGACTTCGGGTTCCACACCAAGCTGGGACACTCCGCGGTCACAACGCTACAGGTGTATACTTCAGCAGCAGACTTTTGGGTCTGACCTAGGACTGTTGACATTTTTATAAATATCGGGAATCAGATGTATCGATATTCAAACAATGTAAATTATAGGCCATCGATGTGTCGAGAAATAGTATAGATATATCGACGGAAAAAACATTGACGCAACAGACTATAAAAATGTCGGCTGAACATTGTAAATACACTGTCGGTTTTAGAGCTGCATATTTAAGTATTGATTTATTTTTCGATATTCTGTACATGCATAAGCTAGTAGCCTGCTTATTCCCGTTAGAGCAATAACTGAAAGGAAACCGATGCAGGTTCACACTTGGCGGTAACAATGGTAACTGCATGTAAGTGGCACAATGAAAGGTGTCCGATGGGTCCGTCGTTCGGTTCCCTCACATATCGGATTTGTCCGGAACACTTCATGTCCACTTTCCCGTTCTTTGATTTCTGCTAACGCGCCACTGAATGCAGCATTTACCCTCATTCATACCAACCCACCACGAAGACCAATCTTGTCATTTAGATTTACGTTCATCATTTTCTGAAACTGTTTTTGATGAATGCCGATGTCAAGAAATGGCACACCAGCTGCGTTAAAAATTGTTTCTTAACACAACTAATGTGCTATTTCTTCACATGTGAAATCCTGTTATTTCATTCATACTGTCGTACCTCAGTGCAATCCGACTTCTTCTTTGTGCCACCTCTACTTGCTTCACAGAGTCAAAGAGATAGACTGGAGGGATGAAAGCTCAAAAAGTAATAAGACTCCTTCACACAGTGATAATAAAATTATGTTGTAGTACAATTTAAGAATAACAATTACCGGAAACATCGAGAAAAATAATATAAAATGAAATAAAAATATAGGTACTCGATATTCCCGTTTCGATGTAGCTATACTGACGTATTGGAGAAAAAATATCGCCGACAAATATCAATATTTTTTTGGAAGATGTGACGATGTATCAATATCTTCACAACAGAGCCCTAACCTGGTTTTCTCTACTGCACTGATGAAACCTGAAATGGGCACATTTGTAGGGATCGTTGCGAAGTTGAGAACGCTGATGAGTACACTTATGGTTGTGTCAGCACTTAGATTCGTCACAGTGCTAGTCTCCTCCATCTGCTGTGGTTTCTTACTCATGTGGTCAAACTTCGCAGATTGGAAAGATTCAGGTTACGAGCTACGTTACCGAAATATCGCACAAGTACGACGCTGATATCCGGCATAATATCCGACAACCCAAGATATCATTCGATCACCGGTAAAGGCAGAAGAGTTACATCAAAAGACTCCACAGGGAGGAGAGGTACCAGAATGTCAAGTAGCTTCGACAGAGGAAAGCGAGGAGGCTGAGTTCTTTCAGTTTCTTCCTGAGATGTCGAGATGGAGAAATGGTACCAGCTTTTGCCAGTTTTAAACATCACTTCGACTCCAGAAAGGCGCACACGATAAAACACAGAGCAAGCTTGGCAGTGGTGAGAGAGAGAGGATTCGAGATATACGCTGCAGATTTTATGTTGTTGCCAGGGAGCTGTTACATCTTCATCTGTATATGGCAGCCTCCTTTACAGAGGAAGATTGCGACTGGGTAGAACGTACGTCCTCGTCTTTAGCGAAATGTGCCAAAAGGAGTGCCACAGCTTGCCAATCTGTAATGTTTGACAGCATGAATAAGAAAGCACAACAGAAGGAGGAGACTCCCACTGTGACGAATCTAAGTGGCACACAGTTTGATAATACAACCATAAGGGTGTTCAGCAAGAGTCTGAACTTCGCAATACCCCTAGGAATGTGCTCATTTCAGGTTTCATCAGTGCAATGGGGCGAGCTGCAGCCACACTTCCACCTAACGTGGAAGAGAAACTCCGCCGATAGACTTGCAGGGCTGTCACCAACGCCAACTCTCCAAAATCGAACATCACATGTGAGCAGAGGCTAGCTCTCAAAAAGCTCGGGGAAGACAACAGTGCTGAAATACTGGCAGCAGACAAAGCGAATTCTACAGTCATTTTGCAATGGGTGTATTATGATGAGAAAGTACGGCAACTTAAGAGGGACCCTGCATACAGAAATTTGGAATGTGACCCCACAGATAAGGTGGACAAGAAGACCGGGGCTCTCCAGAAGGAAACAGGGATGTCTGATAAGATCATCAACTATGGGAAAAGCACCATTGCCACCTGGGCTATATGGTCTGTCTAAAATACATGTGGACGGTGTGCAGCTACTCCCGGTTGTCAGAAATATTGGGGCACTTACGTACGCAACAGCCAAGTACTTGTAAAATCTACTGTCTCCGTATGTCGGGAAACGTGTTCACCACATCCAAAACTCAGAAAACTCCCTGCAATGCCTCAAGCAACTACGCATTACAGATATTAGGGTCAGTTTTGATGTGGTATCCCTGTTCACTAGCGTCCCACTGAAAGACTCACTAGAACTGATTGCAGAGAAATTTGACGGTGCTCTGTTGCACCGGCTCAGGTGTACACTGACATCCACGTATTTCCTGTATGGTAACCAATATTACGAGCACACTCAAGGTGTAACTACGGGCAGCCCACTGTTTTCTGTGGTTGCCGACATGCTTATGGAGAGATTTCAGGACAGGGCATTATAGAAAGCCAGACATAAACCCACATGCTTCTTCTGGTATGTGGATGACACATTAGTGATCTGACCTCATGAGAAGGACAGGCTCAGTGAGTTTTCTGAACATGCCACCCTACTATCAAGCTCACCACATAACGGGAGAAGAATCGCCAGCTGCCGTTTCTGGATGTACTAGTCGAAAGGAAAGCAGATGGATCAATTGGCTACAGTGTGTATCGAAAATTTAAATCTGCAGGCCAGCAGCTGTCACCACCCTGCACAGAAGAATAGTGTACTTAGTACATTAATCCACAGAGCACGTGCCCTGTCAGACCGAGAGACTCTACCGAGAGAAACAGAGCATCTTAAAACTGTGTTCTACAAAAATGGATACACGACCAAACAAATTGAAAGGGCACTCCAACCAGCCACTACATCACACGTTCCAGAAGCAGAGCAAGATGAAGCAAAAAGGTAGCATTTCTGCACTATGATGGTTCTATTTCTGTCAGAATCAGCAGGATTCCCCGTAAACCAATACTGTCACGTAGAAGAAGGTGTAATTAGATGAATGACGAACACTAACTTCACTTAACGAAGGTTTATTCAACACTTGCACAACAACGCGGAGCGAATTGCCTCCGGCGACAACACAAAGTATGTATACAGCTATAGAACATTCCAGTACAATGATTCTTGACATTTTTGAATACTTCTAGAATGTACTCGAACCGAATATAGAAATTAAAGTTTCACCACACAGGTGAGTTTTGAAATCACGACCCTCCATGCAATAGTTAAGTATCATAACCACTACACCACGGTACTACTCAGCTTTTTCTGTGACTGTATCGTGTTTTCTGTTCATCCAGCAAGATGGGGTACCGGTGGGGAGTGTTACAGACGACATGGGGTTAGGGAAATCAGGGATTTATAGTATACCTTGTCAATGTGGCATGTGCTACATTGAACAGACGACAAGAGCAGTGGATATAACGTGCAAAGAACATCAGAGGCACACCCGTTTAAGACAGGTGACGAAGTCCGCCATTGCTGAACAGTGTCTAGAACTAGATCATGCCATGAATTATGAGGAATCCAAGATTCTAACACAGATACCCAGTTTTGGAACAGTGTTATAAGCGAATCGATTGGGATAAAAGTGACTGACTATCACATGAACCGCGATATGGGGTACCAGCTAGGTAGAGCCTCGGATCCTGCTTTGGAATTGGGGGACAGCTGCAGCATTGCATGAACAGAAGAATGGAAGGCGTGGGTATGGAAAACGACCACCAGACAGTGTGCCAGGCGCAGCGGACAGATGATGGAACGTCCAGGAGCGGGTCCGAAGGGGCTGCCCACAGAGGGAACCTTCAGAATCGCAGCAGACTGGAAACGGAACTTCAGTGCTCCAGAAGATGGCAGTGAGGCCGAGTGGATCACAGAGGGAACACGTGGTACCTCAGACAGGATTCCAAGCACCAGACAGAGCACCCAGGAGCGGGTCTGGCGGGCTTGGACCTCAAAGGACGACCCAGAACAGCATCGGACGGAACACGACGGGTGCGGACTGCAGAGGGAACATCTAGAACCGCAGCGGACCGAAAACAGAACGGCAACGCTCCAGCAGGTCGCAGTGAGCGGGAGCGGTCAACAGGGGGAACGCCTGGTGCCTCAGACAGGATTCCAAACTCACCAGACAGAAGATGGAACATCCAGGACTATGTCTGGTGGGCGTGGACCACAGAGGGAACACCCAGAACCGCAGCGGATGGAAAACGGAATGGAAACCCTTTAGAAGATCACAGCTAACAGGCACAGATCGCAGATGGAAAGCCTGCAACCGCCGGTGGAGGCGGAAGGCCACAGACATAAATACTGGACCACTAGAGGAGCAGTCTCAGGTCACACCTGATGATGGTTACGAGCTGCGTTACGGAAATATCATGCAAGTACACTCTGATACCCGGCAGAATACTCGACAACCCAAGATGTCATGACGCTTGTGCTGCCGTGAGCAGGCGCCAGCACACCACGCGGCATAGAATTCACTAGAAGATCGATAGAGGCCAACAACAGACTTGCTGGAAACGTGCCGCCGACGCCCTCTTGGCCGCCAGTATTTAGATACATCTACATCTACATCTACATCCATACTCCGCAAGCCACCTGACGGTGTGTGGCGGAGGGTACCTTGAGTACCTCTATCGGTTCTCCCTTCTATTCCAGTCTCGTATTGTTCGTGGAAAGAAGGATTGTCGGTATGCTTCTGTGAGAGCTCTAATCTCTCTGATTTTATCCTCATAGTCTCTTCGCGAGATATACGTAGGAGGGAGCAATATACTGCTTGACTCTTCGGTGAAGGTATGTTCTCGAAACTTCAACAAAAGCCCGTACCGAGCTACTGAGCGTCTCTCCTGCAGAGTCTTCCACTGGAGTTTATCTATCATCTCCGTAACGCTTTCGCGATTACTAAATGATCCTGTAACGAAGCGCGCTGCTCTCCGTTGGATCTTCTCTATATCTTCTATCAACCCTATCTGGTACGGATCCCACACTGCTGAGCAGTATTCAAGCAGTGGGCGAACAAGCGTACTGTAACCTACTTCCTTTGTTTTCGGATTGCATTTCCTTAGGATTCTTCCAATGAATCTCAGTCTGGCATCTGCTTTACCGACGATCAACTTCATATGATCATTCAATTTTAAATCACTCCTAATGCGTACTCTCAGATAATTTATGGTATTAACTGCTTCCAGTTGCTGACCTGCTATTTTGTAGCTAAATGATAAAGGATCTATCTTTCTGTGTATTCGCAGCACATTACACTTGTCTACATTGAGATTCAATTGCCATTCCCTGCACCATGCGTTAATTCGCTGCAGATCCTCCTGCATTTCAGTAAAATTTTCCATTGTTACAACCTCTCGATACACCACAGCATCATCTGCAAAAAGCCTCAGTGAACTTCCGATGTCATCCACAAGGTAGCCGCCAAAGACTCTAGGGCCTGTTAGTTCAGTCTGTTCGAGCCTGTTACGCCCGTTATTTCGAGTCTGTACGTCGTGTGAGTTCCAGCAAGTTACTGAGACGGAGCCGCAATCACAACCTCTAGCTTATAGTCAGGCAGCACATAATGTACATAATAGTGTTGTACTTCGACAGCAGTGAGGCTAAAGTGGACTATATAGGAGAACTTGTCCCACAGTACATGGAAGATTAAGTTAAATATGTCTTTGTTTATGAATAAAGATCCCAGTTAATAGTTGTGTGCAGTTTGTGTTGTAGATTGAGGATACCAGTGACCGACCAACATCCTCTCCTTGCTTCCCATGGTACAGCTCTACAGAGACAACGAGACGACATAAAGTGGCTATCGAGGATTCGACAATCCTAAATATTACAAAAGGCAGTAACACTTGAACGCATTATCTATGTTTACCATTATTGTTTGTTTAATGGAAAACGTACTTAATTCAACTGCTAACGCCAAAGGAGCTGAATGGAAGAGGGAGCGGGGTCACACACATTACATTCAATATTTTCAGGATGTACGTATTAGGACAGATCTCAAAATAATTCATACAAAAAATTTATAATGCAGCTATGTCAAAATGTCCAGCACGTTGGAAAGTTTGCTCAAGCTTTCCTAAAGCTTTTGGGAATCAGCTGGAAATCCCCTACTTATCCATGCCCAGCACTATGACATTCATACTATAATTCTAAATACTATATAATTCAAAATCTACTCGCAGTCAAGAATACTCTCAATTAAGCTTTAAGAACATTCGTATTAGCAGTGTCTATACAAATTTCACAATTTCTTAATGAATACATAAGCTGTTCAAAACCTTTTGCTGATGGCATTAGAATGGGGCAATGATACCTACTATACATGTCTTCTGCCAGAACTAATGAGACTGCAAAGAATGCTAAGCAGCTTGCAAATGGATAAACCTACATATTGTGGTGCGCTGACAGAAGCTATTAAAGGAAATCGTAATAAGCGTTTTGAGAGATTCCATAATTAGAGGAACCAATAGCGAAAGATGGAATTTTAGCATCCATGTCTTATCTTTTTTTCAAATTTAAGTGGACAGCGATAGCTAGCAGAGAATGTGTTAAGGAACAGTTTGTTTCATAAGTTCCATAGATGTCTACAGAGACAGTGAGATCACATAAAAATGGCAATCGAGGAATATACAACCGTAAATATTTGAAAAGACAGTAAGACTTGCAACATTCTGATTAAAGAAAAATGTTTGAATGTTATTATATGTTTGTTGAGGACTGTCATTCTTCTTTAGCTAGTGATAGCGGAAACACACAATAGATCTGGATACACTACAATATCTAAATGACAATAAGAATAGCCCAGGTTCCTCGAAGAGATTTCCGACTGGCGGCCCCTGTGGCCGAGCGGTTCTAGGCGCTTCAGTCTGGAACCGCGCGACCGCTACAGTCGCAGGTTCGATCCTGCCTCGGGCAAGGATGTATGTGATGTCCTTAGAAAACAGACAGCTGGTGTGCTCCAGATCCTCTTCATGGTTTAGACGTTTTATGACGGATGGATTATATATCCTGTTACCATGTTGTCCATTTTACATTATATGTGGTTTTATGACTGATGGGCCACATATCCGACTACTTTTACACAATTTGGTGATGACCCTAAAGTGTGAAACACGTCGGTGACATTAAATAATTTCGAACCGAGACTGTTTTTTTCTGAAACACTTTAAACTGGTTGCCGTAGCAGCCTGCCACGATCGAATGAGAAAATTTTGACTAAATATCACTATTTCGAATTTAAATATTTTTAATAAACTGTTTTGCACATCCTGCCAATTGCATCCAATTCAGCCAAACCAGATTCTGAGTTTATATGACGACACGTGAACAAACTGGTAACTTTAATTCTCCTACAGTCCTACACAATCTGATTCGTCAATTGTGATGCTGTACGCAGAGCAGAGACTCGTTTGAAAAGGCTATTACTCACTCCAGTACTGAAAGTGTACATCGCAGCCAACGCGCCTCTTAGTATTGCTGTATCGAGGGAAGCCATGGCAGGGGTCGCTGTCCCATCGCACTGTCCGTGTGGGTATTCATCTCGCAGCAAAGAAGCCTAGTTCCTGACTCACTGCGCGTGACGTCGCTGTATCATGTTGAACAATATCGCGTACGAATCGTTAAGATCACGCATAGAGCTCCGTATGGCCCTGTAGACTTTTAATGCAAAGGCTGTACTCCTACAGATTATTCTTTTTTTGTTTCTTTCAGAACTGTACCTGCTGTGCCAGCGAAAGTACCCTCCGTGACACAGTACTGCGTGGGTTACGTAGTATGATGCTGATGTAGATGTACTGGCAAAGCATATGCGCTACTTGACAAGTCTGCGGTGCTATATGCTGCCCATTCAAGTTTAATTTTTTGTAAACTGTCATTCTCAGATTTTGTTTAATGATCACTCTTGTGGAATCATTTGTCATAAAAATACAGCAATGCAATGACACATTTATTTTGGAAAACCTATGTAAACAACACTTATTTTGTAAGGGCTCGAACAGGGCGTTGTAGCACTTTTGAAAAAGTTTTTCGTTGTAAGATGGACAAGCTGCCGAAGGAAGATGACAAGCTGTGAGTATGAGATGATGGGTGATGGAGCATCTGTAAATGGACATTATCAAGATGACTGCCTGCGTGTAGAATATGCATTTCTCGAGGAGATGCAATGTGATTAAGCAGGTGTGGATTTACTCTCTCATGAACTTAAAAGCGCTGACAATATCTGTAAATATATGCAAAACACTGCAGTAAATTGCATTTTAGCTGCTGTAATTCAGCAAGGCCCCACTCAGTTTTGTTGACTAACCACTTAGTCACGTCAAAAACAGTGGAATGATAATACAACGTTTTATTTTTCAAAATATTTGTTTGCGCCATTTTCTATTCTTTGTTTCCTTTATTTTACTGTGAATGATTATATATGATTTTTGTATTTTGTAGTGCAATTACTGAATGATAAAAGTCGTCATTAAGTGACCTACATATACAGTTATTGTTAAGTTCGGTTCTGTTACCAGTACCTAAACTACAGCTCGTATAAACACTGAACCTGACACTTTCCACGCAGAAGGTATTACTTTGTGTTGAAAACCTTTACCTCTAAAAGAAAAAATCTGCGTATTTTCTACGATTTTTGGGCAATGGAACCTACCAGTAGCTTCAGTCAGCTGATCATGTGTCCTCATGAAGTCTCTACATAGTGTTTATATATAAATTTTTCTCTTGAATAAGGTGTTCACTGTCATAGTATCAATGGCTACCCTAACTCCTTTATCTTTGATTCACTAGTACATGGGTGTTGTTGTAATGACTCACTTCTTTCACTGACACACCATTGCAACGTCCTGTCAAGTTCGTATTTGCAGCTGCCATTCTACTGGAAACTTCCTTCACTGTGCTCGTAACTAGTGTGGGTAGGTTTCAAAAGAAAACAACTCATCGTGTTTAATTTCCGGATTTATATTCAAAATTCAAAACTGTCCTTTGTTTTTCCTGAAAATAACTTTCTATTTATCTGAAGCACTTCTTTCAATCAATGATTTTGCTGCTTTGGTATCTGTTGTACTCCCTTATTTTTTCCAATGTACTCTCATTACTTTTATTCTCATTTTGTTGACATTAATGTACCCTGCGTCCTTACTTCAAATTATGCTTTAGTAACTGTTTGTTCAATTTTTAATTGTAAATAAAACCCCTCGTTGTTTATTTCAGCTCTATATTCAGCTAACTAATCCAGTCCAAGAATAGTTCTCATATGTGTTAGGAATCTATTAAAAAACTAAAAACCCGCCTCGATTGCGAAAACAGCACCTAGTGTTAACCCAGAATCGGCGTAGATAACTACACCTTCTTCAGAGCAACAATGAAACCCACAAGTGCCTAAGAAGACCTTTGTCAATGATTAAAAGAACACCATAGCTATACATTTATAAACGAAAAAGAAAAGGAAACACCAACAGTCTATATGTACAAAGTCAAACCCATTACTTAACTTAATAGTGTACGCTCCACCTCACACCGGCCTATGTTCGAATTGTTACCAACCGTGCATAGGCAGGGTGACGACTCTAGCGAGGGACCAAATGCTGTAAATTGCCCTGAAAATGACCCCATCGCGGGTTGAAACCGGTTGGCGACAAAATAAATAAAGCGATTGTGACTGTCACTTTGAATAATTGAAAAGCAGACTAGCACTGGCAAATAGGGCACTCCTGGGCAAGTGAAGCCTTCTAGTATCAAACATAAGCCTTAATTTGAGGAGAAAATTTCTGGTAATCTACGTTTGGAGCTCAGATCGTATGGTAGTGAAACATGGCCTGTGGTAAAACCGGATCAAAAGAAAATCGAAGCATTTGAGATGTGGTGCTACAGACAAATGTTGAAAATATAGCTGGACTGATAAGGTAACGAATGAGGAGGCTGTCCGCAGAATCGGAGAGGAAAGTAATATGTGGCAAAGACTGACAATGAGAATGGACAGGATGATAGAACATCTGTTAAGACATCCGTGAATGATTTCCATGATAGTAGCGGGAGCAGTAGAGGGCAAAAACTGTAGAGGAAGACGATATTGGAATACAACCAGCAGATAATTGAGGGCGTAGTTTGTAAGTTCTACTGTAAGATGAAGAGATTGGCACAGGAGAGGAGTTCGAGGAGGACCGCATCAATCCAGTCGGAAGACTGATGACTCAACCCAAAAACATATGTGCAGATGTTGTGCGAACTCCTTGCAGCGACCCACTAAGACCTCATTGCTTCCATGTCACGATGTGTTGCTGCTGTTATCACTGCCAAAGGCGGACTTACCGGCTATTACGTAGGTGGTCATAAAGCTCTGGTTGATCACTGTACAGCCGTAGAGTACAGTGACTTTCGGAATGCACTGTGAAAGGGCTGCTGCTGATAAGGTGCGCGAACTTAATCTCGGTAGTACAACTTGTCGTAAGTGTAAAGTGAAATGATTTAGTCGATACATTGAGCAAAGAGACGTCTGCAGTACCTGGAACGACGACACTGAGTAGCAGGGTGCTGTATGTCGTCACGACGGAGATGAAGCCAGAGATGACCCTCAGATCCAAAGTGAACCCCCCTAGCAGGCTGGTCGCGGGGCGTCTAGAGGACACCTGCAGTGTCAGCAGGCGGAATTCCCGATGTGTCGCGTCGAACCCCGTCCCTCCTCTCAGTAGTAGCTGGGAGCACAGCCTCGCAGTGCGATCTGTCTCTGACGACACCAAGTGTGTAGGTACCACTAATAGCGCCACAGTGCTTAGGTTCAGCACCAGAGCAATCCAGTCAGCAATAGCAGAGCACTTTCCCATGGTTGCTAGAGAGTAAACCAGTTTCACTGTAGCCATCGACACATTTGCCAGGCACAATACCACGACGTTTCCGTGAGCAGATGTTACCACCGCTGCCAACTCACACAGGGAAGCGTACGCTCTACTCAGTGGTCGCACTGAGAATGGCGGATTACTACAGCCACTGACTGCCACGTTTGGTGAAACTCTCAAGAAACGGCGTCGATCTGGTTTCAATTGTCTGCGACCAATATCACTGTATTCGCGTAACATGCTCACCAAAGAAAGATTCAGTAACCGCAACCTGTGCTTTATAACAAGTTGTAGATTTGCAAATCTTAGCATTGTCATTACAAGAGTCCCAACTATGTTCAGTTCGAAAAACGTATATAATGTTTTTCTTATGGTAATACCGGTACCTATGTTGACACTGAACAATAAACAATAAATACCGAGTAATGGGAAGAGTTGAAATTTCAAAAACATCCCTGGTGATGCTGTTATTGGTCCTACACAGTCCACAAATGAACGGTCGATAGATGCTAACAACTGAAGTATTCCTCTGAACTTCCTGATATTGAAAATCTGATGTGATAAGACTGATATTAATGTCGTGAGTGACAGGTGCAAAATTCCTATGTAAGTATAAATATTAATCTCAGTATGTTTCGGTAGAACTAGGGAGAGAAAGTATAGCGGTGCACACACAGAGAACATATGTATTGTGCCAGAGACTAGCGCTATGACAAAATCTGACCGCAGTCTCCGAATAGTTGCTGTGTCTGCATCAACTGTAAACGGCATTAGGCCAAATATTTTACATGCGAAATAAAACTGTTTGCTGGCCATTAGTAACTGTGTAGTCAGTCCTGTCGGGCGTATGCTGTAATTGTTTCCTGACGACATCTGAAAAGAAAGAATAATTATTGTACAGGCAATAACGACACCATTGTTATTTCTTAATATTTTGTACACGAGAGGACCTTACAATTGTCGTACGACAATAACTACGCAAAACTGGCGGTATAGTAACTATGAGAGAATTTTTTTAATAATGCTGTGTTTGTTTACATACATTTAATATCGGTCAAGGGATTTGTTGCTATTACAAGTTTTCTAAAATAACAAGTGACCTATAGTTTGAAAACTGACATCATGTTTCCTTGTGTTACAAACACAAACATAAGCAAAGGAACCACGTTCCCATCACCGATAGATAACGATCTGCCCCCTTGGTGATTGAAATACGCGGACAGCAAAAAATCGCTACGCTAAAAAATTATAAGGAGGAATAACAAAATTTCGGAAATGCATTAGTCTAGTAACATATTACAGTAATTAAGGGGGGGTAGGACGTCAAACGGGCCGACTTGGAGCAGGAGAGTCACCACAGGACATTTTAATTTCTACTGTCTATAGTTTTACAAATAAATTCATAAAACATTTGTCACCACGACCAGGAAGGATTGAGTACTCACACTTATCGCAGTGGAAGTTCAAAAACGTAGCAATATACCATTTTTTTACATGCGAAATTTCATCACTTTTTCACTTATTACTGGCTGCATTTGTTGCTATAGGTACACTTTTCTTCCTAAGTAAGAGAGATTCTTCGATGAATGTTTCCTAGCATACAAACAGTAGTTACAGGTGTATGAAACTCTAGATTTTTCCAAATCTATTAAAAAATTGTGGAAAAAATTGAGATTATTAACTATAAAACTTGAACTTTTTTCTAAATATGAAGTTTAAAATGCAACAGTTCATTCATTTTCTCATAAATTAAATAACTTCTAGGGTCTCATACACCTGTAACTATGGTTTTTATGCTGTGCAAAATTCTTCGAAGAATCTCTCTTACTTAGGAAGAAAAGTGTACCTATAGCAACAAATGCAGCCAGTAGTAAGTGAAAAAATGATGAAATTTCACATGTAAAAAAAAGTGTTTTCTTACGTTTTGAGCTTCCACTGCTATGAGTATGAATCCTGAATCCTTCCTGGTCATGCTGTTAAAGTTTTATGAATTTATTTGTAAAAGTAGAGACAGTGGAAATTAAAATGTCCTGTGGTGCCTCTCCTGCTCCAAGTTGGCCCGTTTGACGTCCTGCCCCCTTAACATTTCTAGATCACAGGTTAATGTAAGCTCATAAACGATTGAAAATGTGAAATGTTGGTACATTAATAACCGATGTAAGCGCCAGAATGTCAAATGCAAACACGTAGACCTCCATATATTGATTGCGTTGTGTCAGCCGTTAGTTTGTAGCATGGAGTTCCATGCCTGTAGCATTTGGTCAGTCAACACAGGGACGCTTAATGCTGGTTGTGCATCACGTTGGGGTTTTCGTCCAATGATGTCCCATATGTGATCGACTGAGGAGAGATTTGGTGATCAAACAGGACAAGTCAACATGTCGACAAACTGTAGAGCATGTTGGGCGACAGCAGCGCTATGTGGGCGAGCTGAGTGCTGGAACGCTGTTCACGAATGGCAGCAGAATAGGTCGAATGACCAGATCGACATACAAATTGGGAGTCAGAGAGCGTGGGATAACCCTGAGAGTGCTCCTGCTGACATACGACATCGCACTGCAGACCATAATTCAAGCTGTAAGTCAAGTATGTCTAGCATAGAGTCAGGTTGGTTGCAGGCCCTTCACTGGCCCCCTCCTAATCAAGACACAGGTATCATTGGCACCCAGGCAGGACCAGCTTTCATCAGAAAACAGAACATTCCTCCACCCTGCCTTCCAGTGAGGTCTGACTTGAAACAACTGAAGTCGCAAATGGCAGTGGTTTGGAGTCAGTGGAATGCATGCTGCAGGGCACCTGGCTCGCATCTGTCCTTGAAGTAATCGATTTTTGACAGTTCGTTGTGTCACTGTGGTACCAATTTCTGCTTAAATTGCTGCTTAAGTGGCAGTGTGATCTGCCAGAGCCCCACGCCCAACACCATGATCGTCCCTCTTGGTAGTGCTACGTGCCCATCTGGAGGCCAGTCTTCTTGCATCAGTACTTTCTGCTACCACTGTGTTTACATTCCTAAGTCCTTTTGCAATATCGCAGAAGGAACATCCAGTCATATGACCTCGTTCAAACTCTGGGAGATGCTGTAATGGCGTCATTGTATCCTTAAAGGCGTTAAGATGAAATCTTTACAGATTAACAGAATGTTGATTACGGTAGTTGACACGAGATAGTTAGGAATACAGGAGGGCACCAGATGTGGCCACCAACGTGGTGCAGGGTAGTCGAACGAAGGTATGGAGGTGTGGTCCTGTTGCGCACCATGGTGAAAACGAGACATAATTCCATTAACAGTAATTTATTTCTGAGAGTTTCACAATCACTTCGTCTTCTTCCCGTGTACTGTGCTCACGTATCGTGAAGGCCCAGATCAGCATATCAGTGCCTGGTAAGGACCTGTTGGTGTAGCTCTGGCATAATTTGAGGTCAGTAGCACGTCCCCGTTACAGGAGGGTGCAGTGGCCGACGTGTCTCTGCAGACTGTCGTGACTGTGGACATCTTTTTGACCCTCAGCATTGTTGTTGAGTGCAGCTGCGCATATTCCATTCGCTAGATATCTGCATGTTGTCAATTGTCATGATGGCTTGTAGGCAGGTATGACCAGCAGGAACTCAGTTTGCAGAGTTGAAGCCTCCTCCACAGCAGTAGACTCCAAGCTGGCGGTGGCTGGTAACACTTCGTCATATTCACAAGGTCACCCTCCAACAAGAAGAGTTGGTCCTCCATCGGTATAAGTTGCGTAGATGGAGTGGCCAGACTCTGAGAATCAGTGGAAAGAAGCCAAGGGTTTTATTGCAGCCGGTGACGTGACATCCCTTTTCCAAGCTTGTCAGCGTTCTTGGTTGATTCAATGTTTGGTTTCAGAACATCAGAGCTTTGTTTTATGTCGATATCGCAGCCTGAAAGGCATTTTTGCGTCGTCCTTAGGAGTTGTTAGTCCCTGTAATGCCACTGACAGAACAGTGTTGTGTCTGCCTTGTACTGTTGTCAAGGTGTTCCTGGTACCATCCCACAATCTGGGATAATTAGCTTCCTGTTTCTTTGTACTTCGACTATTCTGAGTGTTGACGTCGGTTACGCCATCTATGTAAGGCGTTGAGCAACGTGCATGCTCTAGCGTCGTCCCAAGGCGTTTCAACAATTTTTTTTTCCTGGTCAATTACTACTCCGATGGGCAACAGGAATGAAAAATGAGAAGACTGTTGGAAGTACTGTGTGCAGCATGCTGTTTCAAATCTGGTAGCAACTATTGTAATAGCAACCATACTAGAATCCTTGCACAACGTGTGTTCATAAAGTAATTCAAGTGTTGTAAAAAGTAACGATACTGTAAAGCATGTTTAGAAATTTTTAAAGTACTGCCATTGTGCAACAAAACATTTTCGAAGCTACTGTATTTTACGAGGCACAGACCGCTCCCTGCAATGCCTTCATGAGAAACTCCTTCAGAGCAGTTGTTATGGCTGCTTGGATCACCTCAGTGCCGTTAAAACAGTTTCCTATGAGAGTGGTCTTATTCCTTAGGAACAAAATAATGTTTGCAACAGCTACGTTGGGATTGTAAGAGGGCTCGTGTAAGGTTGCCAAGATATGCTCCGCCAGGAACTCACGCACGGGCAGAACAATGCCACGATAGAGCACCCAAGTAGCAGCAGTCTCCATTAGCACGCGAAGTACCCATTCTCTCCACCTTTCTGGAACAGCCACATAGTATGGAGTATTGACAGTATGCTGCGGAGATACAAACTCCTTGTGGATTGCACACTTTGTGTTGAAAAAGATTACCAACAATGTTTTCACTTGCTCGTTCTTGCTTATTTTGTGTGGGGGACACATGGTAGTGCCCTTCAGCACTCTGGCGTTTTATTTTTGGGTCGTACTGCTATGCTTTTGTTTCGACGTCAGTGATAAAATAGCTAAAAAAATCGGGCTAAATGTTTACAAGGGCCGAAAATTCATTCACCATCATCACTCTGTTGCCCATTAGTCGTTCGTCAACCCATTGGAGACAACCTAAGATCATTTTTCATGGTGGTGTGCACAGTGACTATATTAGGGTGCCTGTGGAATTGCCCTAATTCGGCGGATCGAGTTCAAGAAATCTCGTACATGAGTCATATTTCAGTCAGTGTAGCTGGTTGGTGTCTATCCAGAGTGAATTTTGTCAGCCACCTCTTCCTGGCCCTTCTTAACACCTTGCAACTTACGAGAGTCGATAGAGCAGAGTCCCTATAGACTTCATGAATCAGTTTACTGGTATTGGTATAACTTCTGATAAGTTGATATAGAGCTTGCTGTTGTTAGCTGTTTGCTGCATCCTGTGTTGTACCACAGTCTTTGAGACGAATTTCTCAAAGTCAAATATACTGACACAAACAATGCTCACAGCACACTTATCTTGGGAACATTGTGAAGCGAAGCATTGCACCCACCCAACCGAAGCATTCCAAAAAAACAGCGACGTACAATCGCTTCTCAATAAAATCACTTGCATTGCTTTATGAGCAAATACTGTGTCTACATTTATTGAGGGATGGTGGTGAATACGTGTCGATCATTCATTATAATCGAATGATGCGGCACGTGATGTGTGACCATACGGTGACTAAGGATGCAGCAATGTCAACATCAGTGTTCAGTTTGCCACTCATTGCTCCTTCACCGAATGGAAATGGACTTATACAAAATCCATGAAAGTGAATGTAGGTAACGACCTCTAGGGTTACTTCAACTCAGTCCTAAGGGATAAGCTAGTCACTGTCGTCTGTGGCGTGAGCTGCATCACCCCTGTTCTCATTGGTTTTCTGTGGGGGGACGCCAGGTGACAAAGCTCCCTATTGAGTCCTGTTTATGGCACTTCCATAAGGCAGCAGAATGCAGCTGAGTATTTCATGTCGATTAATGCTGCCACGCATGTATTGATGCTGCTACAAATAAATGAATCGAATAACTGAATTGTTGACGTACAGTGTAAGAAATAGAGACCGACAGAGGAAGCTGAAGGCATATGAATGAACATAATATGGAGGAACTGTGGCACTGTTGTTCACAAATGTTTTATTTTTATTGTGATGCATATATAGTTTTGTAGCAGCAGTCATCGACACATCATACTTCCTTTCATGTCTTCTTAGTAATATATTGCTCTATGATTCCGAAAAACGTACAGAGTGTCTCAAACCTTTTGGGTAAAAATGAAATAGGTGATAGTATACGGATAGGGAACCAGTGGAAATAGTGTTATGGACATATAGCATGTAGACTGCATAACAGCAACATAGCTCATAGGAATTGTTCAAATTGACGACTAGCAGTCACAATGCCTGCATGAAAATGGAGCAAAAAGCTCTTCTGCACTTTCTCAAAGATCTCTGTAGTCAGGTGGTAGAAAGGCGGCTTGGAAGCTAACAAAAAGATCTTCACCCGTTTCTATGTGTGTCCCATACACTAACACATTTATGTAATCCCAGAGGAAAGAGGCCTGGGGTGTGAGATCTGGCCATCGCACTGGGCATGGAACAGAACCTCCCATTCCAGTCCAACGACGAGAGTACATGTTATTCTGGTGCTCTGGGCATAAACATCGAAGTGGCCTGGTACACTATCATGTTGAAACCACATCCTTTCACAGGCAACAAATAGTACAGTCTCCAAGAATTGTCACACTTAATCTCTCAGGAGCATCACAGCATGTGGAGTAGTCAAACAGGGTGGCACCAATTACGCGACCTTGGAAAATGCCCGCCCTTTTGTTGACAGACAGTCGTTGCTGTTGGTCAGCTATGTGGGTTGCATGGGATTGCCCTCACTCAACACATGACTGCTGCAGTTTTTGAAAACACCATCACTGAAGAATGAAACCTCATCTGTGGACAATACAAAGTGTATGAAGTTTGACATGCACCACTGCAGTGGATAATCCATTTACAGATGTGAGCGCAGGGCTCGAAATCCATTCATTCCAGGGCTTGCACACGTTCTTTAAGATATTGGTATAATACCTGTTCCACCAGTACTCCCCACATTGTATCCTTCTAAGTGAGTGTTTTATGGGAAGGTTGATGGGTGTTCATTGCTGGGTCATCGGCTAAACGATCCAACACCATCTCCTCAAAGTGTGATGTTTGGACATGTCTTTGTTTTTGGGGAACCTTGGCCAGCTCTCCATGAGCTGAAACACCCCATCTCACATGGGTTGTTATCCATATAATTAGAAAGAACCCTGTTGAGAAAGCGTTCTCTGTACATTTGTGCTGCTTTATGGACACTGCATCCTGCTTCATTATACATTAAATGCATGTCTGACAACTCTTTTGAACAGTAAAGTTCCATCTTTGAATACATGTCATGCACTGTACACAGTAACACATCACCGTGGAGACATCACAATCTGTCTGATGCAATGGACAAACGACATCAGGTATAGTGCCATCTAAACCCAAGCGGTACTTGTTGGTCACTCTAAGCTCATTAGCCCAAAACATCGGTAATCCGTACCATCTATTATCCTAAATGGAACAAATATTAACTTCTCTCCCTCAGCAAAGAGTTTGGGAGTAATAATAAATGAAAATCTAAATTGGACAGAGCACGTAACTGCAGTGTGTAAAAAAGCATCAGCATCCCTTCATGTCCTACAAAAATATAAAAAACTCTTCCCTTTCGATCTGAAAAAGAAATTAGTACAAACGCTTATATTCCCAATCATTGGTTACAGCGATATTATCCTAGAAGGCCTCTCTCAGGAAAACTCGCGACGTCTGGAACTGGTCATGAACGCCTGCGTCCGATATATCTGTGACATTCGACTTTTTGATCACATTTCACCAGCATATGCAAAATTGTCTTGGCTGCGTGCAGACAAACGCGGAGATTTCCATACACTCTGTCTCATCTACTGCCTTATAAATGTACACTGTCCCTCATATCTCTCCTCGTCCTTAACGCTTATGTCTGAACAACATGACAGAAACACACGTTCCCATCATAATAAAATCCTCTCTGTTCCACTGCATCGCTCAGTCACCTTCTCCAAGTTCTTTACAATAGCGGGAACCTGACTCTGGAATAACCTCCCTCGGTACGTTAGAGAACTTAAAAACATGACCAGCTTCAAAAAACAGTTAATGACGTATCTACTTAAGCAACAGTAATGCTTTCCTTTGTACACGAATGCACTTCACCTCATTACTTCCCTCTTTTCCCCTCCATAAGTCTCCCTCCCCCAAAACTCGCTATACTAGTAAACTTCTACTTTACACACCAAGATATTAATGTACATCTGCACAAATCTTCATTACTATTGCCCATTTTTCTCATGTTCATCATTATTATTTAATTTATTTTACTCTTACTATTATTACTTTTATCATAATTTGTATGTATAGCACCTGTCGTAAAAATGCTGCCAGTACTTACTTTATTAGGTCTTAGTCATTATTCTTTATTCATATTGTGACTAGAGTAATCTAATTTTCTTATTTAAAGTATTGTCATGATGTAACTCTGATGTGTGAAATGCTGCATGTGTGAAACACTGGTCCGATGTAAGAGAGGGCCTGATGGCCCTAATCTGATCAGGTTAAATAAATAAGTAAATAAATAAATATTGCACACATTAATGACTCAGTGCAGTGCATACGGCCATCACATGAGAGATGTTCTATGGGCTAAGTTGCATACTATATATCTGTTTGGTAGTCAAAATAGACTTAATAATTTTCAAGGAACAAACAAACTGGCTATCTAACGTGTGCTGGATATCCAAATGCTTCTCTGCAAGTGTAAATGAACTTAAAACCTTTAACAGTACTTTTGAATTGAATCCAAAACTTTTGAAAATTATTTCATTAACACTTAGGCGATTTTCCCAAAGTTGTCGTCTTCTGTAAGCTGCAAATATTCATCAGTTTATAATGACACACCTCTCCAGCTATACTAAATTAACTTGGACCAAGTTCGTACTTCAAAAAAGTTACTTGAATACACTGCGTTACGAAGAGTGTGATAGTTATCTTTTCAATCTCAATGATTGTTGAAAGATGTGCCCACGAAGCGCGCAAGTAGAATTGTCGGTGTTATGCTGTGGGACTGTTTAAAATCTTTATTTTAAGATCAATATATGGAACCAAATATCACTTAACACACCAACGTAACCACCTGAATACGGCGGAGCGTCCAGGGCTATACATATACAAAACAAAAAAATCCTCAAGGTGTTGCTACACTGACACCTATAGAGAACAATTGAATACCTGCCGGAAAAAAGCGTTGTAACCCTCAAAATAGAATCTGTACAGAAGTCGCGAAAACCCATTACCTATACAACAGGTTTACGAAAGGCAGAAATAGCATTCACAATCACTTGAAATGAGTCCATTATTGATTAATGTGTACAAGTTGTGGCAGTATGTGACCTGAAAAGCAAGATATTACAGATTTTCGTTCGGAATCCATGCAAAAACGTTGTAACTCTAACGAGAGTAGCACACTTTCGTGGGTTACAACGTTTATACCACTGATATTATTTATCCTCGAATGCTGTTTGTTGGTTTTATTCTGATTAGGCGTAAATACAATTTGCATTATACAATGTTGGAACTTCTGGGTGTTTGACTGAACGTTGAAATATTGTTACAAAAGATGGGTTTGCAGTGATAAACGTTCACATTTTCATTTCACAAGAATATAACGAAACAGAATCGATACTGCACATGCAGTTTAAACGAAACATTATCAATAGTTGCCACTGTGTAACACGATTATTCACGGCACACAAGACGTATTGTTGCAAACCTATGTTTTGCGTGATCGACCATGATACTGTCGCTTTACTTTATCTTTAGGTTCTCATAAAACTCTAGGTATTTTTAGGAATATATTTACACATGTCTAGCAGATTAGCTTTCTTTTCCGCAGAGACAGGCAATGGCTCACCATAAAGTCTAGGTAGGTCGTTCAACCTAAACACCATCGGCGGAACTGTAATCCTATTTTTACCCCTGGAGCGTTTTACTAAGTTTGCTGAGTACCAAGGCTGCAAGTAGTTATGGCTCTTGCGGCACTGAAGTACTGTTTGGGAGTCTGAAGATCTCTTCATCCAAACATAATCCGTTATTTTGCATTTTGGATATTTGCGGACGTGCTTTTCAATACCGCTTGAATCAATAAAATATTCCTGCACCATGTAACAAACCAGAAACGAGTTGTTTGGTCGTGCAGTAGCTATTACCTGAACCCATTCAAATGGTTCACACACAGAGTAGTTCTTCTTATTTCTCTCAATTAATGCGAAATCCCTGTCACAAGGCAAAAAGCTGTGGCCCGTGATAAGAAACTTTCGCTCCACAGAGGTGAAATACTACATGTTCAGAAGATATTGATACAAAACAATAGTTTTACAGTTATTTTTGTGTCACGTATATCGATCAGACCACACCGCTAAAGTTCTTTCTTCACACGGGTTTAGTACTGAAAACGTAGATGTTACGTACTTCAGTAGGCACAAAGTAATTTACGCTGATCCCCGCTTAGCAACAGTTTCAGGCCATACACACATCCACACCTTATAGTCACCAACGTTATGTATTGCCTGATTGTAGATTGACAGCTGACGTTGATAGAAAACCGCAGAATGGGTAAGGGTAGGACAATACAGCACCTGATGGAGGTCTGTGCATATCACAACATAGGTTTCGTTTGCTTTAGCTTTTGCTGTATCCTTCTCCAGCATTGAATAAGCTGCTTCCGCATGTAAATGATGCAGTTTGCTTTCTTCGTCGATTTTCTTTTCCTCTGTTTCATTTTTACTGTTAACTAACTGCAGGAACAGTCTGTCACAATACCCGCAATAATCGGAACGTGGTACTCCAAAGCGAAAATTATATTGTCCCCTGAAAATATCTCTGTAAGCTCTTTCACTGCACTGTACCGTCGAATTATCTTCTTTAAAGAGTTGTCAAAGTTTAGAAATATTCTAATCGGATCTCAGGCAGAGCTTTTCATTCTTATGTCTTGAGTAGTGGTTTTCTTGTTTTGGTAGCTTCTCAATGTGGTTTCTTATCACTTCCTTCAAGCTGCCTGCAGCTTATTTGGACGATTCACTTGCTTTCCTTCTGTCTTCTAACGGCACGCCACATTTCATCTTCCCTTGGAGCTGTAATCCTATATTCCATGCACGTTTTTTGACATACCTGAATTTTTTCTGCTCCTCTTCTTAAAAAGTACATGAATGTGCAGCGTCTGCGCGAAATGGTCTCCTCAGGCGCCCTACCTTTCATGTCTACTATTTCAATGCACGACGAAGCCAAATGTCTGGTTTCTGCATTATAGTATAACGCGTAGAATTCTTCAAACACCTCTCTGTTGTCCTCCATTTTAGTGTTTTACATTGGTATCAACATTTGCAGGTAGCTTCCCTTGGGGCTGTAATCCTATATTACATGCACGTTTTTTGACATAACTGAATTTTTTCTGCTCCTTTTCTTAAAAAGTACATGAATGTGCAGTGTCTGCGCGAAATGGTCTCCTCAGGCGCCCTACCTTTCATGTCTACTATCTCAATGCACGACGAAGCCAAATGTCTGGTTTCTGCATTGTAGTATAACGCGTAGAATTCTTCAAACACCTCTCTGTTGTCCTCCATTTTAGTGTTTTACATTGGTATCAACATTTGCAGGTAGCTTCCCTTGGAGCTGTAATCCTATATTCCATGCACGTTTTTTGACATAACTGAATTTTTTCTGCTCCTCTTCTTAAAAAGTACATGAATGTGCAGTGTCTGCGCGAAATGGTCTCCTCAGGCGCCCTACCTTTCATGTCTACTATCTCAATGCACGACGAAGCCAAATGTCTGGTTTCTGCATTGTAGTATAACGCGTAGAATTCTTCAAACACCTCTCTGTTGTCCTCCATTTTAGTGTTTTACATTGGTATCAACATTTGCAGGTAGCTTCACTTGGAGCTGTAATCCTATATTCCATGCACGTTTTTTGACATAACTGAATTTTTTCTGCTCCTCTTCTTAAAAAGTACATGAATGTGCAGCGTCTGCGCGAAATGGTCTCCTCAGGCGCCCTACCTTTCATGTCTACTATCTCAATGCACGACGAAGTCAAATGTCTGGTTTCTGCATTGTAGTATAACGCGTAGAATTCTTCAAACACCTCTCTGTTGTCCTCCATTTTAGTGTTTTACATTGGTATCAACATTTGCAGGTAGCTTCCCTTGGGGCTGTAATCCTATATTCCATGCACGTTTTTTGACATAACTGAATTTTTTCTGCTCCTCTTCTTAAAAAGTACATGAATGTGCAGTGTCTGCGCGAAATGGTCTCCTCAGGCGCCCTACCTTTCATGTCTACTATTTCAATGCACGACGAAGCCAAATGTCTGGTTTCTGCATTGTAGTATAACGCGTAGAATTCTTCAAACACCTCTCTGTTGTCCTCCATTTTAGTGTTTTACATTGGTATCAACATTTGCAGGTAGCTTCCCTTGGAGCTGTAATCCTATATTCCATGCACGTTTTTTGACATAACTGAATTTTTTCTGCTCCTCTTCTTAAAAAGTACATGAATGTGCAGTGTCTGCGCGAAATGGTCTCCTCAGGCGCCCTACCTTTCATGTCTACTATCTCAATGCACGACGAAGCCAAATGTCTGGTTTCTGCATTGTAGTATAACGCGTAGAATTCTTCAAACACCTCTCTGTTGTCCTCCATTTTAGTGTTTTACATTGGTATCAACATTTGCAGGTGGCTTCCCTTGGAGCTGTAATCCTATATTCCATGCACGTTTTTTGACATAACTGAATTTTTTCTGCTCCTCTTCTTAAAAAGTACATCAATGTGCAGTGTCTGCGCGAAATGGTCTCCTCAGGCGCCCTACCTTTCATGTCTACTATTTCAATGCACGACGAAGCCAAATGTCTGGTTTCTGCATTGTAGTATAACGCGTAGAATTCTTCAAACACCTCTCTGTTGTCCTCCATTTTAGTGTTTTACATTGGTATCAACATTTGCAGGTAGCTTCCCTTGGGGCTGTAATCCTATATTCCATGCACGTTTTTTGACATAACTGAATTTTTTCTGCTCCTCTTCTTAAAAAGTACATGAATGTGCAGTGTCTGCGCGAAATGGTCTCCTCAGGCGCCCTACCTTTCATGTCTACTATTTCAATGCACGACGAAGCCAAATGTCTGGTTTCTGCATTGTAGTATAACGCGTAGAATTCTTCAAACACCTCTCTGTTGTCCTCCATTTTAGTGTTTTACATTGGTATCAACATTTGCAGGTAGCTTCCCTTGGAGCTGTAATCCTATATTCCATGCACGTTTTTTGACATAACTGAATTTTTTCTGCTCCTCTTCTTAAAAAGTACATGAATGTGCAGTGTCTGCGCGAAATGGTCTCCTCAGGCGCCCTACCTTTCATGTCTACTATCTCAATGCACGACGAAGCCAAATGTCTGGTTTCTGCATTGTAGTATAACGCGTAGAATTCTTCAAACACCTCTCTGTTGTCCTCCATTTTAGTGTTTTACATTGGTATCAACATTTGCAGGTGGCTTCCCTTGGAGCTGTAATCCTATATTCCATGCACGTTTTTTGACATAACTGAATTTTTTCTGCTCCTCTTCTTAAAAAGTACATGAATGTGCAGTGTCTGCGCGAAATGGTCTCCTCAGGCGCCCTACCTTTCATGTCTACTATCTCAATGCACGACGAAGCCAAATGTCTGGTTTCTGCATTGTAGTATAACGCGTAGAATTCTTCAAACACCTCTCTGTTGTCCTCCATTTTAGTGTTTTACATTGGTATCAACATTTGCAGGTAGCTTCCCTTGGAGCTGTAATCCTATATTCCATGCACGTTTTTTGACATAACTGAATTTTTTCTGCTCCTCTTCTTAAAAAGTACATGAATGTGCAGTGTCTGCGCGAAATGGTCTCCTCAGGCGCCCTACCTTTCATGTCTACTATCTCAATGCACGACGAAGCCAAATGTCTGGTTTCTGCATTGTAGTATAACGCGTAGAATTCTTCAAACACCTCTCTGTTGTCCTCCATTTTAGTGTTTTACATTGGTATCAACATTTGCAGGTAGCTTCCCTTGGAGGTGTAATCCTATATTCCGTGCACGTTTTTTGACATAACTGAATTTTTTCTGCTCCTCTTCTTAAAAAGTACATGAATGTGCAGTGTCTGCGCGAAATGGTCTCCTCAGGCGCCCTACCTTTCATGTCTACTATCTCAATGCACGACGAAGCCAAATGTCTGGTTTCTGCATTGTAGTATAACGCGTAGAATTCTTCAAACACCTCTCTGTTGTCCTCCATTTTAGTGTTTTACATTGGTATCAACATTTGCAGGTAGCTTCCCTTGGAGCTGTAATCCTATATTCCACGCACGTTTTTTGACATAACTGAATTTTTTCTGCTCCTCTTCTTAAAAAGTACATGAATGTGCAGTGTCTGCGCGAAATGGTCTCCTCAGGCGCCCTACCTTTCATGTCTACTATCTCAATGCACGACGAAGCCAAATGTCTGGTTTCTGCATTGTAGTATATCGCGTAGAACTCTTCAAACACCTCTCTGTTGTCCTCCATTTTAGTGTTTTACATTGGTATCAACATTTGCAGGTAGCTTCCCTTGGAGCTGTAATCCTATATTCCATGCACGTTTTTTGACATAACTGAATTTTTTCTGCTCCTCTTCTTAAAAAGTACATGAATGTGCAGTGTCTGCGCGAAATGGTCTCCTCAGGCGCCCTACCTTTCATGTCTACTATCTCAATGCACGACGAAGCCAAATGTCTGGTTTCTGCATTGTAGTATAACGCGTAGAATTCTTCAAACACCTCTCTGTTGTCCTCCATTTTAGTGTTTTACATTGGTATCAACATTTGTAGGTAGCTTCCCTTGGAGCTGTAATCCTTTATTCCATGCACGTTTTTTCACATAACTCAATTTTTTCTGCTCCTCTTCTTCAAAAGTACATGAATGTGCAGTGTCTGCGCGAAATGGTCTCCTCAGGCGCCCTACCTTTCATGTCTACTATCTCAATGCACGACGAAGCCAAATGTCTGGTTTCTGCATTGTAGTATAACGCGTAGAATTCTTCAAACACCGCTCTGTTGTCCTAAATTTCAGTGTTTTACATTGGTATCAACATTTGCAGGTAGCTTCCCTTGGAGCTGTAATCCTATATTCCATGCACGTTTTTTGACATAACTGAATTTTTTCTGCTCCTCTTCTTAAAAAGTACATGAATGTGCAGTGTCTGCGCGAAATGGTCTCCTCAGGCGCCCTACCTTTCATGTCTACTATTTCAATGCACGACGAAGCCAAATGTCTGGTTTCTGCATTGTAGTATAACGCGTAGAATTCTTCAAACACCTCTCTGTTGTCCTCCATTTTAGTGTTTTACATTGGTATCAACATTTGCAGGTAGCTTCCCTTGGAGCTGTAATCCTATATTCCATGCACGTTTTTTGACATAACTGAATTTTTTCTGCTCCTCTTCTTAAAAAGTACATGAATGTGCAGTGTCTGCGCGAAATGGTCTCCTCAGGCGCCCTACCTTTCATGTCTACTTTCTCAATGCACGACGAAGCCAAATGTCTGGTTTCTGCATTGTAGTATAACGCGTAGAATTCTTCAAACACCTCTCTGTTGTCCTCCATTTCAGTGTTTTACATTGGTATCAACATTTGCAGGTAGCTTCCCTTGGAGCTGTAATCCTATATTCCATGCACGTTTTTTGACATAACTGAATTTTTTCTGCTCCTCTTCTTAAAAAGTACATGAATGTGCAGTGTCTGCGCGAAATGGTCTCCTCAGGCGCCCTACCTTTCATGTCTACTATCTCAATGCACGACGAAGCCAAATGTCTGGTTTCTGCATTGTAGTATAACGCGTAGAATTCTTCAAACACCTCTCTGTTGTCCTCCATTTTAGTATTTTACATTGGTATCAACATTTGCAGGTAGCTTCCCTTGGAGCTGTAATCCTATATTCCATGCACGTTTTTTGACATAACTGAATTTTTTCTGCTCCTCTTCTTAAAAAGTTCATGAATGTGCAGTGTCTGCGCGAAATGGTCTCCTCAGGCGCCCTACCTTTCATGTCTACTTTCTCAATGCACGACGAAGCCAAATGTCTGGTTTCTGCATTGTAGTATAACGCGTAGAATTCTTCAAACACCTCTCTGTTGTCCTCCATTTCAGTGTTTTACATTGGTATCAACATTTGCAGGTAGCTTCCCTTGGAGCTGTAATCCTATATTCCATGCACGTTTTTTGACATAACTGAATTTTTTCTGCTCCTCTTCTTAAAAAGTACATGAATGTGCAGTGTCTGCGCGAAATGGTCTAGTCAGGCGCCCTACCTTTCATGTCTACTATTTCAATGCACGACGAAGCCAAATGTCTGGTTTCTGCATTGTAGTATAACGCGTAGAATTCTTCAAACACCTCTCTGTTGTCCTCCATTTTAGTATTTTACATTGGTATCAACATTTGCAGGTAGCTTCCCTTGGAGCTGTAATCCTATATTCCATGCACGTTTTTTGACATAACTGAATTTTTTCTGCTCCTCTTCTTAAAAAGTTCATGAATGTGCAGTGTCTGCGCGAAATGGTCTCCTCAGGCGCCCTACCTTTCATGTCTACTTTCTCAATGCACGACGAAGCCAAATGTCTGGTTTCTGCATTGTAGTATAACGCGTAGAATTCTTCAAACACCTCTCTGTTGTCCTCCATTTCAGTGTTTTACATTGGTATCAACATTTGCAGGTAGCTTCCCTTGGAGCTGTAATCCTATATTCCATGCACGTTTTTTGACATAACTGAATTTTTTCTGCTCCTCTTCTTAAAAAGTACATGAATGTGCAGTGTCTGCGCGAAATGGTCTCCTCAGGCGCCCTACCTTTCATGTCTACTATCTCAATGCACGACGAAGCCAAATGTCTGGTTTCTGAATTGTAGTATAACGCGTAGAATTCTTCTAACACCTCTCTGTTGTCCTCCATTTTAGTGTTTTACATTGGTATCAACATTTGCAGGTAGCTTCCCTTGGAGCTGTAATCCTATATTCCATGCACGTTTTTTGACATAACTGAATTTTTTCTGCTCCTCTTCTTAAAAAGTACATGAATGTGCAGTGTCTGCGCGAAATGGTCTCCTCAGGCGCCCTACCTTTCATGTCTACTATCTCAATGCACGACGAAGCCAAATGTCTGGTTTCTGCATTGTAGTATAACGCGTAGAATTCTTCAAACACCTCTCTGTTGTCCTCCATTTTAGTGTTTTACATTGGTATCAACATTTGCAGGTAGCTTCCCTTGGAGCTGTAATCCTATATTCCATGCACGTTTTTTGACATAACTGAATTTTTTCTGCTCCTCTTCTTAAAAAGTACATGAATGTGCAGTGTCTGCGCGAAATGGTCTCCTCAGGCGCCCTACCTTTCATGTCTACTATTTCAATGCACGACGAAGCCAAATGTCTGGTTTCTGCATTGTAGTATAACGCGTAGAATTCTTCAAACACCTCTCTGTTGTCCTCCATTTTAGTGTTTTACATTGGTATCAACATTTGCAGGTAGCTTCCCTTGGAGCTGTAATCCTATATTCCATGCACGTTTTTTGACATAACTGAATTTTTTCTGCTCCTCTTCTTAAAAAGTACATGAATGTGCAGTGTCTGCGCGAAATGGTCTCCTCAGGCGCCCTACCTTTCATTTCTACTATCTCAATGCACGACGAAGCCAAATGTCTGGTTTCTGCATTGTAGTATAACGCGTAGAATTCTTCAAACACCTCTCTGTTGTCCTCCATTTTAGTGTTTTACATTGGTATCAACATTTGCAGGTAGCTTCCCTTGGAGCTGTAATCCTATATTCCATGCACGTTTTTTGACATAACTGAATTTTTTCTGCTCCTCTTCTTAAAAAGTACATGAATGTGCAGTGTCTGCGCGAAATGGTCTCCTCAGGCGCCCTACCTTTCATGTCTACTATCTCAATGCACGACGAAGCCAAATGTCTGGTTTCTGCATTGTAGTATAACGCGTAGAATTCTTCAAACACCTCTCTGTTGTCCTCCATTTTAGTGTTTTACATTGGTATCAACATTTGCAGGTAGCTTCCCTTGGAGCTGTAATCCTATATTCCATGCACGTTTTTTGACATAACTGAATTTTTTCTGCTCCTCTTCTTAAAAAGTACATGAATGTGCAGTGTCTGCGCGAAATGGTCTCCTCAGGCGCCCTACCTTTCATGTCTACTATTTCAATGCACGACGAAGCCAAATGTCTGGTTTCTGCATTGTAGTATAACGCGTAGAATTCTTCAAACACCTCTCTGTTGTCCTCCATTTTAGTGTTTTACATTGGTATCAACATTTGCAGGTAGCTTCCCTTGGAGCTGTAATCCTATATTCCATGCACGTTTTTTGACATAACTGAATTTTTTCTGCTCCTCTTCTTAAAAAGTACATGAATGTGCAGTGTCTGCGCGAAATGGTCTCCTCAGGCGCCCTACCTTTCATGTCTACTATCTCAATGCACGACGAAGCCAAATGTCTGGTTTCTGCATTGTAGTATAACGCGTAGAATTCTTCAAACACCTCTCTGTTGTCCTCCATTTCAGTGTTTTACATTGGTATCAACATTTGCAGGTAGCTTCCCTTGGAGCTGTAATCCTATATTCCATGCACGTTTTTTGACATAACTGAATTTTTTCTGCTCCTCTTCTTAAAAAGTACATGAATGTGCAGTGTCTGCGCGAAATGGTCTCCTCAGGCGCCCTACCTTTCATGTCTACTATTTCAATGCACGACGAAGCCAAATGTCTGGTTTCTGCATTGTAGTATAACGCGTAGAATTCTTCAAACACCTCTCTGTTGTCCTCCATTTTAGTGTTTTACATTGGTATCAACATTTGCAGGTAGCTTCCCTTGGAGTTGTAATCCTATATTCCATGCACGTTTTTTGACATAACTGAATTTTTTCTGCTCCTCTTCTTAGAAAGTACATGATTGTGCAGTGTCTGCGCGAAATGGTCTCCTCAGGCGCCCTACCTTTCATGTCTACTATCTCAATGCACGACGAAGCCAAATGTCTGGTTTCTGCATTGTAGTATAACGCGTAGAATTCTTCAAACACCTCTCTGTTGTCCTCCATTTTAGTGTTTTACATTGGTATCAACATTTGCAGGTAGCTTCCCTTGGAGCTGTAATCCTATATTCCATGCACGTTTTTTGACATAACTGAATTTTTTCTGCTCCTCTTCTTAAAAAGTACATGATTGTGCAGTGTCTGCGCGAAATGGTCTCCTCAGGCGCCCTACCTTTCATGTCTACTATCTCAATGCACGACGAAGCCAAATGTCTGGTTTCTGCATTGTAGTATAACGCGTAGAATTCTTCAAACACCTCTCTGTTGTCCTCCATTTTAGTGTTTTACATTGGTATCAACATTTGCAGGTAGCTTCCCTTGGAGCTGTAATCCTATATTCCATGCACGTTTTTTGACATAACTGAATTTTTTCTGCTCCTCTTCTTAAAAAGTACATGAATGTGCAGTGTCTGCGCGAAATGGTCTCCTCAGGCGCCCTACCTTTCATGTCTACTATCTCAATGCACGACGAAGCCAAATATCTGGTTTCTGCATTGTAGTATAACGCGTAGAATTCTTTAAACACCTCTCTGTTGTCCTCCATTTTAGTGTTTTACATTGGTATCAACATTTGCAGGTAGCTTCCCTTGGAGCTGTAATCCTATATTCCATGCACGTTTTTTGACATAACTGAATTTTTTCTGCTCCTCTTCTTAAAAAGTACATGAATGTGCAGTGTCTGCGCGAAATGGTCTCCTCAGGCGCCCTACCTTTCATGTCTACTATTTCAGTGCACGACGAAGCCAAATGTCTGGTTTCTGCATTGTAGTATAACGCGTAGAATTCTTCAAACACCTCTCTGTTGTCCTCCATTTTAGTGTTTTACATTGGTATCAACATTTGCAGGTAGCTTCCCTTGGAGCTGTAATCCTATATTCCATGCACGTTTTTTGACATAACTGAATTTTTTCTGCTCCTCTTCTTAAAAAGTACATGAATGTGCAGTGTCTGCGCGAAATGGTCTCCTCAGGCGCCCTACCTTTCATGTCTACTATTTCAATGCACGACGAAGCCAAATGTCTGGTTTCTGCATTGTAGTATCACGCGTAGAATTCTTCAAACACCTCTCTGTTGTCCTCCATTTTAGTGTTTTACATTGGTATCAACATTTGCAGGTAGCTTCCCTTGGAGCTGTCATCCTATATTCCATGCACGTTTTTTGACATAACTGAATTTTTCTGCTCCTCTTCTTAAAAAGTACATGAATGTGCAGTGTCTGCGCGAAATGGTCTCCTCAGGCGCCCTACCTTTCATGTCTACTATTTCAATGCACAACGAAGCCAAATGTCTGGTTTCTGCATTGTAGTATAACGCGTAGAATTCTTCAAACACCTCTCTGTTGTCCTCCATTTTAGTGTTTTACATTGGTATCAACATTTGCAGGTAGCTTCCCTTGGAGCTGTAATCCTATATTCCATGCACGTTTTTTGACATAACTGAATTTTTCTGCTCCTCTTCTTAAAAAGTACATGAATGTGCAGTGTCTGCGCGAAATGGTCTCCTCAGGCGCCCTACCTTTCATGTCTACTATTTCAATGCACGACGAAGCCAAATGTCTGGTATCTGCATTGTAGTATCACGCGTAGAATTCTTCAAACACCTCTCTGTTGTCCTCCATTTTAGTGTTTTACATTGGTATCAACATTTGCAGGTAGCTTCCCTTGGAGCTGTCATCCTATATTCCATGCACGTTTTTTGACATAACTGAATTTTTCTGCTCCTCTTCTTAAAAAGTACATGAATGTGCAGTGTCTGCGCGAAATGGTCTCCTCAGGCGCCCTACCTTTCATGTCTACTATTTCAATGCACAACGAAGCCAAATGTCTGGTTTCTGCATTGTAGTATAACGCGTAGAATTCTTCAAACACCTCTCTGTTGTCCTCCATTTTAGTGTTTTACATTGGTATCAACATTTGCAGGTAGCTTCCCTTGGAGCTGTAATCCTATATTCCATGCACGTTTTTTGACATAACTGAATTTTTTCGGCTCCTCTTCTTAAAAAGTACATGAATGTGCAGTGTCTGCGCGAAATGGTCTCCTCAGGCGCCCTACCTTTCATGTCTACTATTTCAATGCACGACGAAGCCAAATGTCTGGTTTCTGCATTGTAGTATAACGCGTAGAATTCTTCAAACACCTCTCTGTTGTCCTCCATTTTAGTGTTTTACATTGGTATCAACATTTGCAGGTAGCTTCCCTTGGAGCTGTAATCCTATATTGCATGCACGTTTTTTGACATAACTGAATTTTTTCTGCTCCTCTTCTTAAAAAGTACATGAATGTGCAGTGTCTGCGCGAAATGGTCTCCTCAGGCGCCCTACCTTTCATGTCTACTATTTCAATGCACGACGAAGCCAAATGTCTGGTTTCTGCATTGTAGTATAACGCGTAGAATTCTTCAAACACCTCTCTGTTGTCCTCCATTTTAGTGTTTTACATTGGTATCAACATTTGCAGGTAGCTTCCCTTGGAGCTGTAATCCTATATTCCATGCACGTTTTTTGACATAACTGAATTTTTTCTGCTCCTCTTCTTAAAAAGTACATGAATGTGCAGTGTCTGCGCGAAATGGTCTCCTCAGGCGCCCTACCTTTCATGTCTACTATCTCAATGCACGACGAAGCCAAATGTCTGGTTTCTGCATTGCAGTATACAGCGTAGAATTCTTCAAACACCTCTCTGTTGTCCTCCATTTTAGTGTTTTACATTGGTATCAACATTTGCAGGTAGCTTCCCTTGGAGCTGTAATCCTATATTCCATGCACGTTTTTTGACATAACTGAATTTTTTCTGCTCCTCTTCTTAAAAAGTACATGAATGTGCAGTGTCTGCGCGAAATGGTCTCCTCAGGCGCCCTACCTTTCATGTCTACTATTTCAATGCACGACGAAGCCAAATGTCTGGTTTCTGCATTGTAGTATAACGCGTAGAATTCTTCAAACACCTCTCTGTTGTCCTCCATTTTAGTGTTTTACATTGGTATCAACATTTGCAGGTAGCTTCCCTTGGAGCTGTAATCCTATATTCCATGCACGTTTTTTGAAATAACTGAATTTTTTCTGCTCCTCTTCTTAAAAAGTACATGAATGTGCAGTGTCTGCGCGAAATGGTCTCCTCAGGCGCCCTACCTTTGATGTCTACTATTTCAATGCACGACGAAGCCAAATGTCTGGTTTCTGCATTGTAGTATAACGCGTAGAATTCTTCAAACACCTCTCTGTTGTCCTCCATTTTAGTGTATTACATTGGTATCAACATTTGCAGGTAGCTTCCCTTGGAGCTGTAATCCTATATTCCATGCACGTTTTTTGACATAACTGAATTTTTTCTGCTCCTCTTCTTAAAAAGTACATGAATGTGCAGTGTCTGCGCGAAATGTTCTCCTCAGGCGCCCTACCTTTCATGTCTACTATTTCAATGCACGACGAAGCCAAATGTCTGATTTCTGCATTGTAGTATAACGCGTAGAATTCTTCAAACACCACTCTATTGTCCTCCATTTTAGTGTTTTACATTGGTATCAACATTTGCAGGTAGCTTCCCTTGGAGCTGTAATCCTATATTCCATGCACGTTTTTTGACATAACTGAATTTTTTCTGCTCCTCTTCTTAAAAAGTACATGAATGTGCAGTGTCTGCGCGAAATGGTCTCCTCAGGCGCCCTACCTTTCATGTCTACTATTTCAATGCACGACGAAGCCAAATGTCTGGTTTCTGCATTGTAGTATAACGCGTAGAATTCTTCAAACACCTCTCTGTTGTCCTCCATTTTAGTGTTTTACATTGGTATCAACATTTGCAGGTAGCTTCCCTTGGAGCTGTAATCCTATATTGCATGCACGTTTTTTGACATAACTGAATTTTTTCTGCTCCTCTTCTTAAAAAGTACATGAATGTGCAGTGTCTGCGCGAAATGGTCTCCTCAGGCGCCCTACCTTTCATGTCTACTATTTCAATGCACGACGAAGCCAAATGTCTGGTTTCTGCATTGTAGTATAACGCGTAGAATTCTTCAAACACCTCTCTGTTGTCCTCCATTTTAGTGTTTTACATTGGTATCAACATTTGCAGGTAGCTTCCCTTGGAGCTGTAATCCTATATTCCATGCACGTTTTTTGACACAACTGAATTTTTTCTGCTCCTCTTCTTAAAAAGTACATGAATGTGCAGTGTCTGCGCGAAATGGTCTCCTCAGGCGCCCTACCTTTCATGTCTACTATTTCAATGCACGACGAAGCCAAATGTCTGGTTTCTGCATTGTAGTATAACGCGTAGAATTCTTCAAACACCTCTCTGTTGTCCTCCATTTTAGTGTTTTACATTGGTATCAACATTTGCAGGTAGCTTCCCTTGGAGCTGTAATCCTATATTCCATGCACGTTTTTTGACATAACTGATTTTTTTCTGCTCCTCTTCTTAAAAAGTACATGAATGTGCAGTGTCTGCGCGAAATGGTCTCCTCAGGCGCCCTACCTTTCATGTCTACTATTTCAATGCACGACGAAGCCAAATGTCTGGTTTCTGCATTGTAGTATAACGCGTTGAATTCTTGAAACACCTCTCTGTGTTCCTCCATTTTAGTGTTTTACATTGGTATCAACATTTGCAGGTAGCTTCCCTTGGAGCTGTAATCCTATATTCCATGCACGTTTTTTGACATAACTGAATTTTTTCTGCTCCTCTTCTTAAAAAGTACATGAATGTGCAGTGTCTGCGCGAAATGGTCTCCGCAGGCGCCCTACCTTTCATGTCTACTATTTCAATGCACGACGAAGCCAAATGTCTGGTTTCTGCATTGTAGTATAACGCGTAGAATTCTTCAAACACCTCTCTGTTGTCCTCCATTTTAGTGTTTTACATTGGTATCAACATTTGCAGGTAGCTTCCCTTGGAGCTGTAATCCTATATTCCATGCACGTTTTTTGACATAACTGAATTTTTTCTGCTCCTCTTCTTAAAAAGTACATGAATGTGCAGTGCCTGCGCGAAATGGTCTCCTCAGGCGCCCTACCTTTCATGTCTACTATTTCAATGCACGACGAAGCCAAATGTCTGGTTTCTGCATTGTAGTATAACGCGTAGAATTCTTCAAACACCTCTCTGTTGTCCTCCATTTTAGTGTTTTACATTGGTATCAACATTTGCAGGTAGCTTCCCTTGGAGCTGTAATCCTATATTCCATGCACGTTTTTTGACATAACTGAAATTTTTCTGCTCCTCTTCTTAAAAAGTACATGAATGTGCAGTGTCTGCGCGAAATGGTCTCCTCAGGCGCCCTACCTTTCATGTCTACTATTTCAATGCACGACGAAGCCAAATGTCTGGTTTCTGCATTGTAGTATAACGCGTAGAATTCTTCAAACACCTCTCTGTTGTCCTCCATTTTAGTGTTTTACATTGGTATCAACATTTGCAGGTAGCTTCCCTTGGAGCTGTAATCCTATATTCCATGCACGTTTTTTGACATAACTGAATTTTTTCGGCTCCTCTTCTTAAAAAGTACATGAATGTGCAGTGTCTGCGCGAAATGGTCTCCTCAGGCGCCCTACCTTTCATGTCTACTATTTCAATGCACGACGAAGCCAAATGTCTGGTTTCTGCATTGTAGTATAACGCGTAGAATTCTTCAAACACCTCTCTGTTGTCCTCCATTTTAGTGTTTTACATTGGTATCAACATTTGCAGGTAGCTTCCCTTGGAGCTGTAATCCTATATTCCATGCACGTTTTTTGACATAACTGAATTTTTTCTGCTCCTCTTCTTAAAAAGTACATCAATGTGCAGTGTCTGCGCGAAATGGTCTCCTCAGGCGCCCTACCTTTCATGTCTACTATTTCAATGCACGACGAAGCCAAATGTCTGGTTTCTGAATTGTAGTATAACGCGTAGAATTCTTCAAACACCTCTCTGTTGTCCTCCATTTTAGTGTTTTACATTGGTATCAACATTTGCAGGTAGCTTCCCTTGGAGCTGTAATCCTATATTCCATGCACGTTTTTTGACATAACTGAATTTTTTCTGCTCCTCTTCTTAAAAAGTACATGAATGTGCAGTGTCTGCGCGAAATGGTCTCCTCAGGCGCCCTACCTTTCATGTCTACTATTTCAATGCACGACGAAGCCAAATGTCTGGTTTCTGCATTGTAGTATAACGCGTAGAATTCTTCAAACACCTCTCTGTTGTCCTCCATTTTAGTGTTTTACATTGGTATCAACATTTGCAGGTAGCTTCCCTTGGAGCTGTAATCCTATATTCCATGCACGTTTTTTGACATAACTGAATTTTTTCTGCTCCTCTTCTTAAAAAGTACATCAATGTGCAGTGTCTGCGCGAAATGGTCTCCTCAGGCGCCCTACCTTTCATGTCTACTATTTCAATGCACGACGAAGCCAAATGTCTGGTTTCTGAATTGTAGTATAACGCGTAGAATTCTTCAAACACCTCTCTGTTGTCCTCCATTTTAGTGTTTTACATTGGTATCAACATTTGCAGGTAGCTTCCCTTGGAGCTGTAATCCTATATTCCATGCACGTTTTTTGACATAACTGAATTTTTTCTGCTCCTCTTCTTAAAAAGTACATGAATGTGCAGTGTCTGCGCGAAATGGTCTCCTCAGGCGCCCTACCTTTCATGTCTACTATTTCAATGCACGACGAAGCCAAATGTCTGGTTTCTGCATTGTAGTATAACGCGTAGAATTCTTCAAACACCTCTCTGTTGTCCTCCATTTTAGTGTTTTACATTGGTATCATCATTTGCAGGTAGCTTCCCTTGGAGCTGTAATCCTATATTACATGCAAGTTTTTTGACATAACTGAATTTTTTCTGCTCTTCTTCTTAAAAAGTACATGAATGTGCAGTGTCTGCGCGAAATGGTCTCCTCAGGCGCCCTACCTTTCATGTCTACTATCTCAATGCACGACGAAGCCAAATGTCTGGTTTCTGCATTGTAGTATAACGCGTAGAATTCTTCAAACACCTCTCTGTTGTCCTCCATTTTAGTGTTTTACATTGGTATCAACATTTGCAGGTAGCTTCCCTTGGAGCTGTAATCCTATATTACATGCACGTTTTTTGACATAACTGAATTTTTTCTGCTCCGCTTCTTAAAAAGTACATGAATGTGCAGTGTCTGCGCGAAATGGTCTCCTCAGGCGCCCTACCTTTCATGTCTACTATCTCAATGCACGACGAAGCCAAATGTCTGGTTTCTGCATTGTAGTATAACGCGTAGAATTCTTCAAACACCTCTCTGTTGTCCTCCATTTTAGTGTTTTACATTGGTATCAACATTTGCAGGTAGCTTCCCTTGGAGCTGTAATCCTATATTCCATGCACGTTTTTTGACATAACTGAATTTTTTCGGCTCCTCTTCTTAAAAAGTACATGAATGTGCAGTGTCTGCGCGAAATGGTCTCCTCAGGCGCCCTACCTTTCATGTCTACTATTTCAATGCACGACGAAGCCAAATGTCTGGTTTCTGCATTGTAGTATAACGCGTAGAATTCTTCAAACACCTCTCTGTTGTGCTCCATTTTAGTGTTTTACATTGGTATCAACATTTGCAGGTAGCTTCCCTTGGAGCTGTAATCCTATATTCCATGCACGTTTTTTGACATAACTGAATTTTTTCTGCTCCTCTTCTTAAAAAGTACATCAATGTGCAGTGTCTGCGCGAAATGGTCTCCTCAGGCGCCCTACCTTTCATGTCTACTATTTCAATGCACGACGAAGCCAAATGTCTGGTTTCTGAATTGTAGTATAACGCGTAGAATTCTTCAAACACCTCTCTGTTGTCCTCCATTTTAGTGTTTTACATTGGTATCAACATTTGCAGGTAGCTTCCCTTGGAGCTGTAATCCTATATTCCATGCACGTTTTTTGACATAACTGAATTTTTTCGGCTCCTCTTCTTAAAAAGTACATGAATGTGCAGTGTCTGCGCGAAATGGTCTCCTCAGGCGCCCTACCTTTCATGTCTACTATTTCAATGCACGACGAAGCCAAATGTCTGGTTTCTGCATTGTAGTATAACGCGTAGAATTCTTCAAACACCTCTCTGTTGTGCTCCATTTTAGTGTTTTACATTGGTATCAACATTTGCAGGTAGCTTCCCTTGGAGCTGTAATCCTATATTACATGCACGTTTTTTGACATAACTGAATTTTTTCTGCTCCTCTTCTTAAAAAGTACATGAATGTGCAGTGTCTGCGCGAAATGGTCTCCTCAGGCGCCCTACCTTTCATGTCTACTATTTCAATGCACGACGAAGCCAAATGTCTGGTTTCTGCATTGTAGTATAACGCGTAGAATTCTTCAAACACCTCTCTGTTGTCCTCCATTTTAGTGTTTTACATTGGTATCAACATTTGCAGGTAGCTTCCCTTGGAGCTGTAATCCTATATTCCATGCACGTTTTTTGACATAACTGAATTTTTTCTGCTCCTCTTCTTAAAAAGTACATCAATGTGCAGTGTCTGCGCGAAATGGTCTCCTCAGGCGCCCTACCTTTCATGTCTACTATTTCAATGCACGACGAAGCCAAATGTCTGGTTTCTGAATTGTAGTATAACGCGTAGAATTCTTCAAACACCTCTCTGTTGTCCTCCATTTTAGTGTTTTACATTGGTATCAACATTTGCAGGTAGCTTCCCTTGGAGCTGTAATCCTATATTCCATGCACGTTTTTTGACATAACTGAATTTTTTCTGCTCCTCTTCTTAAAAAGTACATGAATGTGCAGTGTCTGCGCGAAATGGTCTCCTCAGGCGCCCTACCTTTCATGTCTACTATTTCAATGCACGACGAAGCCAAATGTCTGGTTTCTGCATTGTAGTATAACGCGTAGAATTCTTCAAACACCTCTCTGTTGTGCTCCATTTTAGTGTTTTACATTGGTATCAACATTTGCAGGTAGCTTCCCTTGGAGCTGTAATCCTATATTCCATGCACGTTTTTTGACATAACTGAATTTTTTCTGCTCCTCTTCTTAAAAAGTACATCAATGTGCAGTGTCTGCGCGAAATGGTCTCCTCAGGCGCCCTACCTTTCATGTCTACTATTTCAATGCACGACGAAGCCAAATGTCTGGTTTCTGAATTGTAGTATAACGCGTAGAATTCTTCAAACACCTCTCTGTTGTCCTCCATTTTAGTGTTTTACATTGGTATCAACATTTGCAGGTAGCTTCCCTTGGAGCTGTAATCCTATATTCCATGCACGTTTTTTGACATAACTGAATTTTTTCTGCTCCTCTTCTTAAAAAGTACATGAATGTGCAGTGTCTGCGCGAAATGGTCTCCTCAGGCGCCCTACCTTTCATGTCTACTATTTCAATGCACGACGAAGCCAAATGTCTGGTTTCTGCATTGTAGTATAACGCGTAGAATTCTTCAAACACCTCTCTGTTGTCCTCCATTTTAGTGTTTTACATTGGTATCATCATTTGCAGGTAGCTTCCCTTGGAGCTGTAATCCTATATTACATGCAAGTTTTTTGACATAACTGAATTTTTTCTGCTCTTCTTCTTAAAAAGTACATGAATGTGCAGTGTCTGCGCGAAATGGTCTCCTCAGGCGCCCTACCTTTCATGTCTACTATCTCAATGCACGACGAAGCCAAATGTCTGGTTTCTGCATTGTAGTATAACGCGTAGAATTCTTCAAACACCTCTCTGTTGTCCTCCATTTTAGTGTTTTACATTGGTATCAACATTTGCAGGTAGCTTCCCTTGGAGCTGTAATCCTATATTACATGCACGTTTTTTGACATAACTGAATTTTTTCTGCTCCGCTTCTTAAAAAGTACATGAATGTGCAGTGTCTGCGCGAAATGGTCTCCTCAGGCGCCCTACCTTTCATGTCTACTATCTCAATGCACGACGAAGCCAAATGTCTGGTTTCTGCATTGTAGTATAACGCGTAGAATTCTTCAAACACCTCTCTGTTGTCCTCCATTTTAGTGTTTTACATTGGTATCAACATTTGCAGGTAGCTTCCCTTGGAGCTGTAATCCTATATTACATGCACGTTTTTTGACATAACTGAATTTTTTCTGCTCCGCTTCTTAAAAAGTACATGAATGTGCAGTGTCTGCGCGAAATGGTCTCCTCAGGCGCCCTACCTTTCATGTCTACTATTTCAATGCACGACGAAGCCAAATGTCTGGTTTCTGCATTGTAGTATAACGCGTAGAATTCTTCAAACACCTCTCTGTTGTGCTCCATTTTAGTGTTTTACATTGGTATCAACATTTGCAGGTAGCTTCCCTTGGAGCTGTAATCCTATATTCCATGCACGTTTTTTGACATAACTGAATTTTTTCTGCTCCTCTTCTTAAAAAGTACATGAATGTGCAGTGTCTGCGCGAAATGGTCTCCTCAGGCGCCCTACCTTTCATGTCTACTATTTCAATGCACGACGAAGCCAAATGTCTGGTTTCTGCATTGTAGTATAACGCGTAGAATTCTTCAAACACCTCTCTGTTGTGCTCCATTTTAGTGTTTTACATTGGTATCAACATTTGCAGGTAGCTTCCCTTGGAGCTGTAATCCTATATTCCATGCACGTTTTTTGACATAACTGAATTTTTTCTGCTCCTCTTCTTAAAAAGTACATGAATGTGCAGTGTCTGCGCGAAATGGTCTCCTCAGGCGCCCTACCTTTCATGTCTACTATCTCAATGCACGACGAAGCCAAATGTCTGGTTTCTGCATTGTAGTATAACGCGTAGAATTCTTGAAACACCTCTCTGTTGTCCTCCATTTTAGTGTTTTACATTGGTATCAACATTTGCAGGTAGCAATCTATAAAGGGAGCACGACGTAATGACAAGTATAGTTAACCACATTAACGTCAAAGGTAAAGGCTATGACAACGCATTACAATATGTTTGCGAATAACGTATGGAATCTCCCATTTCACAGAAATATTGTGTTAGATTGGCATACAACGTTTAGGCGCCCACCTGTTCAGCAGGGATTTTCCCAGGCACTGGTTCGAAATTGTGGGCCACATATGGTTGCCCCCAATTCCGTGTGTGTTTCTTCGCATTCCTCTTCCATTCGCTATACTTAATTTTCCGTTTCCGGCCCCTACTTATATCTTTGCACATGCTCTGACTTAACGTCACACAGCGTTCCTGCTCCATGTTTACAACGTTTCTGCATCCGACCGCCTCGCGACGAATAGGAAACAATCGAAAAATGGCGCTTAATGTACATGTTTGCCAACATAACTTAATACACGCCTTACTCTTGGCACATACAACGTTTATACATGACCAACCGGTTTCTTAGAAAAGTGAGAGTTACAACGTTTTTGCCGGCAGGTATTCAACTGTGTCTCATCATTTCTATTTCTACTAATATTACAACGCCTATTCGAACAGTGTAGTCGATAAGAAAAACTCTTATGAAGCTCGAAGTCAATTACAATGGGTCTTCAATAATAAAGCATATTTGGAGCTGACGTTTCCGTCATTGCAGTGTACCATTTGAATGAAAACTGAACGCCAACGTACTTGAGTGATTTTATCGTTTGGTTACAATCGTTAGTAATTTACTCTGTGCTGTCTTTTACCAACCTGTGGTCTGAGGATGACACAGCGGCCGGTCGGTACCGTTGGGCCTTCATGGCCTGTTCGGATGGAGTTTAGTTTAGTTTGTCTTTTACCATGATCTACACATTTATCTCTGACGTAAAGAGTTACATTTCTTAGTATTAACAATAATAGTTGCAAAATATTACGGTACTATAGAAATACGTAGAGTGTATATCAAGAACACCCATGTAGGAGATTCGCTAAGCAGACGTGCTTGCCAAGTAATATGTCAAAATAAAACGATAACGACATATAAGCATACAGTAAGACAAGACTGACCTACAATGAGCTTCACGCATGCCGATAAAAATGGGAAAATCTGCAGTAATGTTCTGAAGCTACTATTTTCCAAGCATTTACTTACAATCTGCATAGTTTTATCGTATCTGCATGACGGCTTCTACAACTAACTGACAGGACGAGACGCCGGACAGTTCTTCAACGACTAGGCAGCTTTTAATGGTATTAGCTAGGTAATCAATATGTTCTTCCCGTTGCTTTCAGTTCAACGACTCGCAACGTTAGCATTCATAGAGTACTGGCGTTTTTTTTTTGGAAACAAGTGACATTTGTTTGTAGCCAGTCTGCGGCTTACTTCGCGGAGTGGCAGGTGGCGGACTCTAAGAAATCGTTAAATCCAAATGAGACTACAGGAACAGACTGTGGCTGTAGTCTCCACTTATTGTTTTTATCCTTTTATTTTAGGGTAACAGTCTTTACTCGGTATACCATCAACCTACACAGTTCAGTGAGTCATTGTGCCTGAAACATTAAGTGTTCCAGGATTATTTGCAGCTTTATAAACCACAAAATGTTTCCTCAATAACCGTGTTTTATAGGTGACGTCACTCTGGCCTTGTTGTTACTCAAGAATACAACTGATAAGTCGATAGTTTTCAGTTTGTGACCCGTGCCCATTAGCCAGTTGGGTCTTTCGAGGTACATCTTCATGTGTTGATTCACATATAGAGCTTTTTTCTTCAGAACATATTACTGTTATGGAAAATCGCATACTAATTTCTCCAAAGTGTGACGAAATTCTTGTTCATAATAGAGATATTTTAATAGACCGATCAGTACGATATCACATGATATGGGAATGTCCAGAACAGAACCTGAGCACGATGAGTATTTGACTGTCTACTTCTTTGTGAATTTATAATGTGCATTATTCCGACTAAAAATTCGATGGAGTTAAGAATAATCAGTGTTACAACACAACACTCTCTAATTTATCTACATGTTTTCATCAATGAGCACTGACCTTAAAGAATTCAGTATCAACAAACTGATTGTGATTGTAGAGTAACTTTTTGCCAAATTTTGTAAACATTTATGATACAAGATTTGAGAGACTGACATGTATGGAAAGATTACTTATTAATAAATCTTCAGCGTGGAGAAATGAGCTGTTAAGCTATAAGGAGTGATATAACGCCACTAAAATTTGTTGTAACATCGAACGTGTAATGCCTCTAGCGACTAAACAAAGGAGTGAAGCACGATGTGTAATTACTTAATCATAAACAAACTGATGGTAAGCACATAATTTCTGATATGAAAAACCTCTCAGTTCACATTACATGTTATGCCACAGTATCTTCAACGATACACTTCTGAAAGAAGAAAAACTGTAAAGTGTACAAAGGAATAATAAAATACGCTAATTAATGATGGAAACGGGTAAAAATTGTTACACTGAACGTATGTACATAGCTACACTACGCCACCAGTAGTGCCTTTTCTACTGCTGGGATACATTTCGCCGCATATAGGAAACAATTCTGATAAAACAAAATTCCATAAGTAATTTTTACTGCAGTGAAGAATTTCTCAGAATACATGTCCTACATCTTCATCACACGCTTGGTATTTGATACGAATTAGGTAATACCTAATTTTCAGACTGTCAATCGCTGTTTTATTATCTCAAAATTAGTTTTATGCCAGAGTTCAGTAATTTATTGTAATGGCTGGCGAGCTGTAGCGTGTCAGTCTCTTGGCAACACTTGGCCAGTTAGAGATCTGGAGACTGACAAGGCTATGGTAACAGACGAATATATCGAGGTTGGTCCTTTAATAAAGGAAATAAAGTGTCCTGACAGTCAACTGTACGGTCTGGTCATCTAAAGAGCTTTCCTGACGGAGTCGTCTATGTAAAACGTGCTTATGACACTCACTCTAATAGACTCATCCGCCTAGACTGTGTGAACTGAGTTGGATCACCATATTAAAAAAATGCTATCCCAATTCCTTTAATTTTCTATAAGTTACTATTTTGTTTAGAGGTTCAAATATCGTGATTTCAGCCTGATATTATTTCTTGCAAGAAACATCTAATCCCACTTGTACCGTGCAACGGAAAAACTAGAATACAACATCTACTTTTACTCATGAAAACGTACATTAATATTTAGCGATACATCAAGGATATGATGGAATATGTATTCCATTCAAATTATTTATGTATCAGGCGTGGTTGATTCCACTGATCACACATAAAAAAGACGCATTCAGCAACATAAAGTAAATGCATGGCCTCCACTTTAAATAAAGATATAAATATGCCAATATATCATCAATGAATATTTTACCTTTCTATGGCCAATACTTCTTTTCACACAAGACAATGCAGTAGAAGATGTGCACACAAAAGAACATAGGGTTTTTGGTAGAAAATAACATAATCAGGCACTCGCTCATTATCAAAGAAATAGAAATAAAACTGATTCTCCACTACCTCAACCAGTAACAAGTCTACTACACGCTCGTCAGAGATGTTGTGGCCCTATCTTTACCATGAGCCAAACTATGACAATTATATTAAATTATACTACACGAAAAACCAGGAAAAATAATACACATATAAAGGTGTTTGTTGTATTGCTCAAATTTAGATCTATTCAGTGATTACCAAACAAATGAATGTCGATGTACTCTAAGTAACATGTCACTGAACATAGCTGTTGTCCACTCAAATTGAACCCACATACGCCATGAGCAAAATTAAACTAGATATGTAAACTTACAAGTACGTATATCACATAACAACTGAAGGCATAAATGTTAACTGAAGATAAATAAGAGAAGGCATTTGAGTCCTATAACCAGTCATGTAGAGACATACTGTTCAGTTTTGAAATACAACCTACGACCAGCTTGGAGACAAAAGTGATGACACTTCCTGCAAGACCTGACTATCATTTTGCAGGACAATGCTCAAGCGCGTACAGTGCAAGCTGTTACTGATTTGTTTGACTGATGGGGCTGCCAAGTGCTATACCACCTATTGCACTCCCCTGACTTGAGCCCTCGTTAAGTTCAAATCGATTTCTGAACTGGATAAAACACTTCACGCCATTCTCTTCAGAGCTCCTACAAATTCGTCGGGCAGTAGACCGCGCTGCTCGAACTGTCAACACAACTGGCACTGCTAAGAGTATCCTACGATTTCCACATCGCTGGCAACGGGTTATACACAATGCTGGTGACTACTTAGAAGGTCAGTAAAACCTTGAAACACGTATCTATTTTGTACGAGCTGTAAATAAATAGTTGCCACCATTCAAGTTCCAACCTCGTACAATATGAAGATCTGGAGTCCCCCTACACGTATCACTGGGTCACGTCTCAGGTTAAGTTCAAACAGTAGCTGCTCATAGTCTTTTGCATAAAATAATGAACCTGAAATGAAACTTGATTTGCGCCACACTGGTTATTGACTTTAGTCTAAGACCTTTAACAATTCGTTGCTTTCCAATTCTGGCTTAGCTTTGTGTTACCTCACGGCTAGATTCCATTGTGATGATTTCACTTTGCATGCAAGAAGGTAACCGCTAAAAGTTATTTGTCCGTCCACATCCGTCAAGTTGCCAGCGTGTTTCCTCTAGTCGTAACGCCTGCAGTTTCATGCCATTACTTTGTGATCGTCAACACGTACGTCACCAGCGCACATCAGGCTGCTCTCGCGTTCACAGTACAAAATAAAACTGTTTCACTAAGTAGTATATTGTTTCATTAGTCACTTGTAGCAGTTCTCTTTACATTATATTCACCCATTCTGCTGCTTAACATTTGTTCGGGTGAGAAACACACACAGCGCTAAATCACACAATTTAAGAAGGGCCTACCTGTTGCCAAGGTTGTTTCGAGAACGCAGAAGTTTCGCTGGCAAGCCCTTAACACATCCTCCATGGAGTTACGATCTCTAACCCGTGGAATTCCAATATCATTTTGAGCCCTGAGCAAGACATTCGTGGTCATCGATTTGCTTCGGGTGCACGCCTGGGTACGAGCATTGTCCGACCCATAGGCAGTCCGAAAATATTTTTCCATATAGGCACTGACTGTAGTATTATCAGTTATGACAATTACTTTTGTAATAATAGACAGTTTACTTACTATTTTTCCTCCTGTCAAGCTCCTGTTCGCTAACGCCATGTCGTCTGCATTCGTAGCTCATTATATTGGTATCTCTTATGACTTTCTCCAGGGTCAGATTAAACAGTATACACAACAGTGCATCTCCCTGCCCTAAGAGAGTACTTATGGGGAAGGTTGGGGCTATGTTCCTCCTCTTCTTTCTATTTCTCTTGATTCATCGTACACACTATAATCACTGCAATGAGTTTATTTGGGATTCGGAACCCCTTCAACATTTTATAGAGGCTATGTCGATTAATACTGTCGTAAGTTGTTTGAAAATCCGTGAACAGTACCTTTTCTCTCCCTTTCCCAGTACGTCGCAAGAATTTGCCAAAGAACAAGAACATTTGGTTCAAATGGTTCTGAGCGCTATGGGATTTAACTGCTATCAGTCCCCTAGAACTTAGAACTACTTAAACCTAACTAACCTAAGGACATCACACACATCCATGCCCGAGGCAGGATTCGAACCTGCGACCGCAGCGGTCGCGCTGTTCCAGACTGTAGCGCCTACAACCGCTCGGCCATCCCAACCGGCGAACAAGAAGACTGTTAGTAGCTCAACAACTTGGACAAAATCCAATCTCATGTTCTCAGATGACATTTTCTTCCAAAAGTTTTTGCTTTCCTAAAATAATTGTAGGGAGTACCTTATATCCTACATTATCCAAACTTATTCTGCATTAGAGAAGTCCATCTCGCTTTTTTTTTTTTTTAAACTGGACCAATGACTGCGGTCTTGCAGTTGTCTGGCAACGCCTCATTATTCCAAATGAGCCGAATGAGTTTGCCCAGCTCAGTATGCAGTCTGCTTCATCCACGCTTCAATACGTCTGAATAAAGTGTATTCTCTCTTGATGCTCCATCGTCTTTCGTTTTCCATCTGGCTTTCAATATGTCCTCGTCTGCGAAGTAAATCTCTGCCTTGTTTTCTTTTTCTTTTTTTTTCACTGAATCTTAGCTCTCACTTAGGACCGTTAGGTAGCTCGCTGAAATATTCTTTCCATCACTCTAAGACTGAGAACCCACACCGACGTTTCCATTTGTATCATTGATATACTGGCATCCTCTGTTGAACATTCTTCTTACTGTTTTCACACGTTGGAAATAATCTGTAAAAACCTAATACATCTACATCTACATACAAACTCCACAAGCTACCTTACGGTGCGTAGCGGAGGGTATCCTGTACCACAACTAGTCGTTTCCTTTCATGTTCCACTCGCAGACAGTGAGGGAGAAAAGACTGTATATATGCCTATAAACCCTAATTTATCGTATCTTACCTTCGTGGTCCCTACACGAAATGTATGTTGCTAGCCCTGTCTCAGGTGAACACTCGCCGAAGAGGACAACAAACTGGATCCCAACGCTTAAGAAGTCTTCGAGCCTATTCCGTATGCACGTAATTTCGTTAACAGTCTGCAGTGGGGTACTGAGTCGAATTCTTTTCGGAAATCTGGAAATATAGAAACTGCCTGTAGCCCCTCAGCCATTGTTCGCAGTATGAGAGCAAGCCGAGTTTCGCACGAGCAATGCTTTCTAAAGCCGTGCAGATTCGTGAACGTTAGGTTTTCGGTATCTGGGAAATTTTTTATATTCCAACTCAGATTATGCTCTAGAATTCTCCAGCAAACCGATTTTAAGGATTCTGGTCTGTAATTTTGCGGGTGCTTTCTTTTACCCTTCAAATAAATACAGGAGTCACCTGCGCATTTTTCCAGTTGCTGAGCACTTTGCGCTGGCGAGAAATTCGCAATAAATGCAAACTGAGTAAGGGGCCAATGACGTAGAGCACTCTTTGTAAAACTAAATTGGGATTTTCCAAAATGAGATTTTCACTCTGCATCGGAGTGTGCGCTAATATTAATCTGCCAGGAAGTTAAATTGGGATTCCATGCGACCCTGACGACTTATTTGTTTCCAGTTCTTTCAGTTTCTTCTCTCCAGCATTGATACCTATTACTACGTCACCTTTATGGGCCTCTGTGCGATGGTCAAACGACGATTCTCCAGCGTGAATTATTTAAAATTTCGGATTTCCTTTTGCTGTATTCTACTGCCACATCAGACTGGTCAAAAAGTGATTGGATGGAGACCTTAGACCCGCTAAGCGATTTTGCATAGGATCATAATTTTTTTGGGTTCTCCGCCAGCTCTTGTATGTACGTTCATAGATCTTTTCACAGACCACGAACCTCTATTAATATTTGCCTATCGTCATTTGCGCGTCCTCTTTCGAACGAGAGTGCAACAGCCTTTGTTTCCTCAGTATTTTCCGAATTTCGTTATTAAACTACGGACCGTCGTTTCCGTTCTTAATCCACTTACTAGGCACATGCTTGTCCACAGTACGATTTACAATGTGTTTAAAGTTTGCCCATAATTCCTCTATGCCCATCAATCTGGAACTACATAATTGCAGTTTATTGCCTAACTGAGATACTAACAACTTCTTATCTTCTCTTTCTAACAGATACTCGCTCCTACCCTCTTGACTGGTTTACAAACATTCGTAATCATAGTCGCTACGATGATATCATGATCACTAATCCCCGTCTCTATACTGACACCGTCGGTAAGGTCAGGTCTGTCTGTAGCCACAAGGTGCAAGATACTTCCATTGCCTGTGGTTACCGAACTAACTGCTCAAGACAGTTTTCGGGAAACGCGTTCAAAAGTAGCTGTCGAGACCGTCTGTCAGTATCCCCTCCACCACTGAATCCATCACGTCCCAGTCTATACGCGGAAGGGTAAAGTCACGAACAACTGGTATTGCATTCTGGGTATTTACGCAAAACTGACCGTAGGCTTTCTTTGAATATCTCTAGGACTGTTACAGCGGAATCGGGTGGTCAGCAAAAACATCCAACAATTTACTTCTTTTCACCTAAACCTACTATGTACCACCAGATAACTTCACTATCACACTCAATTTCAACCCCAGTAGAGGCAAATTTTTGTCGACTGCAATGAACATTTCCCATCCTGCGGCATCTAACATAAACATTCCAAAACTCGCTAAATATATCGGAGCTATTTACTCCGGGTATTAGCCAGCTCTCACTCACACGAATAATTTGATGTTGAGAACCTATGTGTAGGGCAGTAAATTCATGAGCTTTGTTACGAATACTTCAACAATTTACAGTTAACCCTTTTGCAGTCGAACTGACTTTACTCTGAACACGGTCTGGTTCCCCTATGTGCGTTTTTAACTGGCAAGAGTTCATGAGAGCACCTCAAACTATCGCCTAGTCTAAAAAATTCCCATGTGCCATTCACAAGTACTTTGCTTCCCGAGTAGCTACTTTCTTCACGTAGTGCACCTCTGACCGATCAAGGGGAGCCCTGCAAATCCCCACCCGATAACGCAGATCTACCAATCGGCAGCCACGTTTCTGGTAAGACGGCGTCAGCCGTCGAGCTGCCGCACGAACTGCAGCATCGACACAGATTGGTCATGCCGCGTTATTTGAGGAGCAGTCTATAAAGCTGTTGATAATATATTTATTAGTACGAAGAGCGTAGTAGGTGCACAAGTTATTCTAATGCTGACGGTAGTGCACATGGTAATGGTTGGGTTACTGTGGCTCTAGTTAGTAGTGGTAAAGTGGAGACTGTATCAGGGCTGGAGACTTTTAATAGCCGAGTAGTTAATGCTTATCGTACATTTCAGATATGTGAAGTGTATAACAGAGATCGTGGTTCATCTTACTATATGTCTGCAATGCCGTTGGTTCTTAGGACAAGGAATCGTCGTAAAGTAAATGAATCAGAGCCTGTGTCCGTTTGGGTTAAAGGTACAGAGACGACGGAGCCTTTGATTGAGACCCTACACTTGGTTCCAAACCAAAGGACCGCCATCGATTCTGGGAACGATGCTGCAGGTTGCGAGCTCTGCTTGCACACCAGGGGAGAGGCCAGCAGTCTTCACCACCACCACCAGCCGCCTCTAAGAACTGAGGAACGAGTCAGAACCAATGCGACAGGCGTCGCTGGTGCCAACGTGAGCCACAACTTGAGACGGCTGCCCTCTGCACGCTGGATAGTATCAGACATGGCCACCTCCATACCTCAGATAAGGCCCCCAGCAGACATACCGAGTGCACATTGGCTTTAATTCCTGAACGCTAAGGGACTCCACAGCGCGCCCGCCATTGGCGTTCCCAATAATTAGCAAACCTCTTCCTACTTCTTCCCGCTCGGACCCTGCTGAAGAAATGGCAAGCTGTTCGCTCATGTGGTGAATAAGTGAGGCCATACGGCCAACCTCCACAGAGGTCCTCTGTCTCCAACGACGCGAATGCGTTACCACCAGTCGCTCAATCTGTGAGTCTACCGCGTCGGATACACTAGGAGCTGCCTCGTCAGCAGAGCCTCTGCGCGAAACAAATGACACCTGAAGTGTCCCATGCTGCGCTCCAGAATCTCCGCCAGCGCTACACCCCCAGGCGGTAGCCTGAAGGCGACTGTTCAAAGCCAAAACCACACATACTGTCCTGGTTTAGGCCGTTCAAGTACTGAGTCTCAAGAATTATTCTCAGGTACGTTTTAGTTTTAGATTTCAGAGCGCTTCTATTAGTTGCAGTCAAATGAAATAGAACACCTGCCACAACAGGACAAAGGAATGACTGTGGCGATTCTTACATTTTATGGCTTGAAAGATCTGATTCTAATTATAAAACTCTAATCTCCATCTCCCAAAAGCTCGTTTCCTGCACAGCATCAGATCCACTATTCTGACTCGCGTGAATGTCCATAATAAGAGGCCTAACATAAAACTCCCCGAATATGCATCCAGTACTAAAATTTAAATGGGACACTAAATTACTGTCTGACTGCGCAAACACACGTAATTCTTACAATAAACCAAATTCCTCACTTCGAGTGAATAACAATGTCAAGGGATAATCACTACTATCAATGAATATTTCATTAAAATTGTTATTATTTGTCAAATGAAACGAAATTCGTACTGCAGTCGATTCAGTTTCGATTGATAACATTACCACTCATGTCCAATTCTAAAATAAAAGTACTATTACTGACCTAAATAGTTGCTCATATTCTGATATCACATTTACTGTAACGGACCAAGTAAAGATCCATTCTGTTTCATAATAACTTAAAAAAATTCTGGCCTGGCATCAGTCTCAAATGAACACAAGCCAATGACGGATGTTTTACAAATTGCTACAGAATCTCAATTTAGCTCTGTAAGTTTGTGATTCCTGAGTCACCAGCGTTTTGCTGTCACTGCTCACGCATCCTCCATGCATGTAGTCCGTCCACTGGTGGCACATTACTCAACATGAAGTCCGCCCCCCGTAGCTCAGTGGTCAGTGCGACAGTATGTCAGGGCCCGGGCTCAATTTTCGGCTGGGTCGGACATTTTCTCCTCATCATCATCATTTCATCCCCATCGACGCGCAAGTATCCGAAGTGGCGTCAAATCGAAAGACTTGCACCTGGCAAACGGTCAACCCGACGGGAGACCCTAGTCGCACGACATTTATTTACTCAACATGAAGTAAATTTCCAAAACAATCAATAAAAATGATTATCTCCACTTTCGGCCCTAATTACCTCAATCACCAAACGTTTTTCAATGCAACCACCAAGCATTACTACGAGAGGGATGGAAATAAAAAAGTCAAGGTATCACTAATGTAGTTGGGTAGTTACTTACCTTCCCTCCAATACAAAACCAACTTCGACTAGATTTTCAGATTCCATAAAATAGGCTACCTATTTTGATAAATGTTAATAATTTGAAATTGACACCATGAGCAGAAACAGCTGCCAGGTTGGAGTAGAATATCTCTATGATTCTATGGATATTGGTTACAGAATTCTTTTCTTTTTCTTCTTTTTGGCTCATTGTTTCGTTGAACACAAAAAAATCGTGTTGATTCCATCATAGACAGTCCCTGCTCCAAGTCAGACTCCTCTGATGTGCGCGTGTGGACAGTTATATTCATTGTTACCATCGTATCGTTTTATAAAACTGTCCATTTTGATGTAACACAATTCAACTAAATATGTATTAGATTTCGGTAAGCATACACTTCCTCAGCCTCTCTCACTTTATGCTAAAAACATTCTCCTCACCATAAGCATATCTTCCATTACTGTGTTTCAACATTTGACTTCTTCATTAAATTTATATATAATCACCTATAACATCCACGTTATTAGCATATTACCTCATATGATATAGTTCTGTGATAAATGTCTACCATCTCTAAAATTTTCCACGCATTCCATATTAATATATGACAGGTTCCAATAACAGTTAAACCCATGTGTGATCAATAGTATAATATTATTCTCTAACTTCCACGAGTATTTCCCCACACTGCAGCTTAATGATATTATACATTATTTACGTTACAGAGCATAAGTAGGTTAATGTAAATACACATTCATGTTTCCATTAAAATCTTCGTTATGTAGTTGTTACTTATCGGTGTTGCCAGTATACCGATTTATATGAGCCTACGCCATGAAAACATATACTTTAATACATTACACTTAATGTCAGCAGTAGAAATTGATCAGCCACGCTGGGAATGCGATTTACAACTAAGGCTGAAAACTATCTGTAAACACGTTTTACTCTTCGTGTACATAACCATTTCCTGCTTATTTATTAGCTAGTTCAACCTATTTCAGAACGTTAATGATTTAAACTCGTACTCGTGTAAACGCATAGCTTCTTCCCTCCCTTATATTCAAAATAGATATTTCATTTTACTACATGATTATACAGTGTCGTTAGATATTCATTTATTAAGCCATGTCACTAAATTTTCAGTGAAAGTCTTGCAGAAATTCACATTTTCACTCTGACTAGTAGTTCACAGCATATCTTCGGAAACCGTTACAGAAGATGTCCTGTCGATATATTGCCATCCTCTGAGGTTTAATAAAAGAAAACTTTCACATTATTCACATGTCTACACATTTATCACAACTTTTCTTGGCACAACACCTTTCTTTGCGTTTCTTAACCATTTTTAACATAATGCAGACTCCAACTTAATAAAGCAAACAAGGAAACAGACATGGAGTTCAAGGAAATATATTTATGATTATATTAATACAAATACACTGTTTACCTTTGCTTACCATAAGCGTGCCTGTTTGAAATCAAAAAAATATCACTTTCTTTACTACGAGGGCTTTGCTCGTAACATTCTCAGTGTCGTTGCTAGCTGTCGCTAATGACTCGCTGCAGTGATGCCATTGCCGCCACCCTGTGCATGTTCACTCCTATTTTAATCTTCGCAGGGGGTGAGTTGCCATATCACCTGCTTCGTCATGCAGCACTGCTCGTCTCCTTTGTTAACCATTTCTGAATTATAGTCACGTTCCTGATTATCTCATCATATATTTTATCTCAAATATTGATTACTTCTCTACAGTTTTCATCATAGTATGTTACTTTGTTTTTCTTAGATGTACAGTTGTGATTCAAATATTTGTTTAGAGAACACTTCTGATGTCCTTCGTCTCTTAAATATTGTACAGTGCTCCGTTATGAAGACATTGCTTCTCTCAACTGTAAGACTTTTTATTCCTTTTCCGCTCGAGTGTGAGTGTTGTTACAAACACTGCTAGTGGAACTGCATTTTTTATCTGTTGTGTACATTTCCATCAACTTTTACAGGATGTTCCAGTGTCAGTTGGCATATATTAGTGTCATATAAATCTTTAGTATTCTGGGTCTGATTATTTTTCTCATCGTTGAACCTTTATTTTGCGTTTCTATTATTTCAGCTAAGTGAACAGGTTACATTGTATACTTTACTTAACGTGGCCTCATACTTACATGTTATTTGTATTGTGTTTATATCCCTTGACAGATCTTCATCATTTATTGTTGTGCTTTGCAACAATAGATCAACTGCATTGTATTTCGTAAACAACAGGCGAAAACCACCTCATCTACAAACAGAATGTTTCATAAAGAATGGACATACTTACACATCGTCTTATGCATCTCTTTCATCAACCTTCATATTGGTGTTGCCTAATAAATACTCTTTATTAACTGTAAACCTCATTGCCACGGTCATCCTTTGCATATCAACATATAATAATTTATTTCGTCGGAAACCACTTCGCCTTATCAATTCATTTGGTGAAATCTTAATATATATTTATCACGTTTCACACAACCATCACATATCTCTTATCTCGAGATAATATACAAGCTGTTACTTTGTTTCGCCACCTACTCTTCCATTCGTCATGTGCACTGACCTGGTTTAGTGCAGTACCCTTCTTCTGCTGCAGCTTGCTTGTACAGTATTATCATGCAATTTATTTTATTCCTATATTTAATTATAACAACCCTTATCTTATCTCCTATCTGTTATATGTTGCTTAAAATGTGTTGAAAAATTATTAATCGCCCATACTAGTTTTAACATTAAAAAAATTGTTCCACTGTATTTTGTTGTTCCACTGAATTTTTGCTACTTGACTGGGACTTGAATAGTTGACCTTCCCCTTGTTATTTGGGGAAATTAGATGCAAGCCCCTGATAGTATGGGGCACAAAACATTTACTTCTCGTGGTATATGTGTAAACTACTTCTCTGTCTTACCCAGGCGAAGGCGTAGCTGTGTGGGTAGAGCTTTAGTTCCATAGGTACTCATGGGACCGAACCAGAACCTTCAGACTGGCAGCTGGGGTGGGGGTACCACTGTTGAATCGGATGGATATCAATAGCCAACACATTAACCGCCCTCATGTAAGCAGCACTCCCGAAAAACGTTTTGTTAAACAGTATAAAATATGAGTAACAGAACACATGGTGCTCCTGAGAACGTGGTTTTGATCATAAAAGGGAATCGATGCTTGTTCGACAAGTTCAGCTTTTCTCTGTTTGGGTCTTGGTATATTGATGATAGAATTACGCACCCCTCATCAAATAGAAAGTTCCCAAGAAGCCAACAGCCTAGCAGAACAAGCCATGGAAACAGAGTTGAAGAACAGTAACATGGGAGATAGGTCATGCTAATGTTTAATGGATGTGACAAAAGGGGAACTTAACAGCTCATGGCAATGTCCTGGATAATGTGTCGCTGTGGCTTTTGACATTGCACTGCTACTGTATGCAACACACCGGGAAAGAGTGGAATGGCTACGTGTTGCTATTGTCCAATGTGCACTCTGTTCCATACCGTTCCGTTTTAACATATTCACATTAGAAAATCGAATGAGAGGAGAAGGTACAACACTTCAGCAACTTCTCTTTTGAGAAATATAAATATATTTACTCTGTACACTTTGTTCCAAGCAATTAGCTCTGAGCACTATGTGACTTAACTTCTGAGGTCATCAGTAGCCTAGAACTTAGAACTAATTAAACCTAACTAGCCTAAGGACATCACACACATCCAAACCCGAGGCAGGATTCCAACCTGCGACCGTAGCGGTGGCTCGGCTCGCGACTGTAGCGCCTAGAACCGCACGGCCACTCCGGCCGGCGTTTCAAGCAATTCATTACCTTTTTTCAGATAATAACTAATTTATCAGCTTGGTTAAGCTGGTGGTCACAACAGTCTGTTACACGATATTGTTTGTTCAGCAACTTGTGCTTCATTAGGATTACATTAGTAGGTCTTCAAACATCGATATATAGTTTTACCAATGAACGACGTAGCTGGAATTTAGAGCAGACTGATCTCTGTATTTGAAAAAAAAAAAAAAAAAAAAAAAAAATTCATTTTGCTACAGTTCTTATTCGGTTTTAGCCTTTGATCTGAAGTACTGTTCCTGTGTGTAGGGATATCTCCTTGCAAGTGGGGATATGCCTACGAGTGTAGGACGGCTTTTAAAATTTTGTGAATCCTAATCTCATAAGCTGAAAATTTTAGAGCGGCGGAGAATGTCTGGCGGATCCTAACTTACTCCAGTGATCAGCCAGCTACATGTATCTGATTTGGACTCATAATCAGATCTTGATTGAGCTTTCCCTAGATTATGTAAGGTGCTTTTAATAAGTAATGCAACACATTTTGTAAACTGAACGAATGTTGGTTTTATTCAGGATTCCAATACACCATATTATTCTCCAGTCGTTTGGCTATGAAACCCCATTTTTCAACATAATCTGCGATCAATGGGATGGCCTTACGACGTGGTACCACTCCACTGGTCGGCATCGGAGCCATCGTCTTGCTGCATCTTTAACATCCCCATCAGCCATGTACTGCTCCCCGCGGAGTACATCTGTCATCAGGCCAGACAGGTGAAAGCCGGAAGGTGCGAGATCCAAGCTGTAGGGTGGATGAGGAAGATTACTCAAATGAAGTTCTGTGTGGTCGTCTCAGGCGTGCAGTCTCGTGTGAGGACTAGTGTTGTCATGGAAAAGGAGGAGTTCGTTCGCATTTTTGTGGTGACAAACCTGCTGAAGACGTTTCTCCAGTATCCGGAAAGGTAGCACATGAACTTCACAGTTGATCGTTGCACCATGAGGAAGGGTATCAAACAGATTAATCTCTCTAGAGTCCAGGAAGACAGTAGTTATGACTTTAGCGTGTATGGCTGAGGGTGTGGCCGGGAACTTTTGCTTCGGGGGAGAAGTGATACGGCCCCACTTCATGGATTCCCGAATTGTTTGCGGTTCGAAGCGGCGAATCCATGTTTCATCGCCGATGACGATGTTAGACAAAAATTATAACGCCTAGCCTCGTAATGCGCAAACAGTTTCGCACAGATGGTCCTTCGTTACTGTTTATGGTCTTGTGTTAGGCGGTCAGAAATCCAGTGAACAGACACCTTTGACGAACCCCAATGGTGGACAAATGTGTCAGCACTATCAACAGAGACGTCCACTTGAGAACCGAGGTATTTGACTGCGAACAGTCGATCAGTTCAAAAAATGCTCAAATGTATGTGGATTTCTAAGGGACCAAACTGCTGAGGTTATCGGTCCCTAGACTTACACACTAATTAAACTAACTTATGCTACGAACGACACACACACCCATGCCCGCGTGAGGACACCAACCTCGGGTGGGAGGGGCCGCACAGTCCGTGACACGGCGCCTCAAACCGCGCGGCCACTCCGCGCAGGTCTATCACGTCGAACGAGAGTGTCCAAACGTTCCAAAATTGTAGGAGTCGTAGCTGTGTGCGGATGGCCTGCACGCAGGAGATTGGACAGGTTTGTGCGACATTGTTGCGGTGATGACAGACACGTCGCCCAATGACTCACCGTGCTTTTCTTCACTACCAGCTCTCTGGAACGCAGCTACCTTAGAGAAGCCATTTTCAAGGCTGCATATAGCGTCTCCAGCTATCGGAACTTCATGAAAGTATAGGGACTAAAGCGGGAACATTCCACGATGTCCCGCAACAAATTTCGCAATTTTTCAACCGAAATTAACAGAGAAAAAATATACTTTGCATTACCTTCTGAGAACCTCTCCTAATTTTATAAATTCACAGCGAACAAAGATTTCTCGTGTGTATGATTGTGTACATGGTTCTCTCTCTCTTTCTCTCTCTCTCTCTCTCTCTCTCTCTTTATGTCTCTCTCTCTCTCTCTCTCTGTGTGTGTGTGTGTGTGTGTATGTCTGTGTGTGTTTATACCCCTGCAGACGAAATGAGTTACGAATAATATGGGGATGTACAATGCTATTTTCAGTTCGAGATTAATAAAGATGTTTCAGACTTAACCAAGTGCTTTGTACGCTTTTATCAAGAAAATCGAAGGGAGTACATTCTCCAAGTAATTAGTAAAAACACTATTATGCTTCATTACTTCAAGCTTTCCCTTTAACGTCGTTCCGTTTGAGTTCCTAGTATTATAATTTCTTATGCTGCATGAGGTTATCGGAATGTCTAAGAAATGACAACATTTAACCGTGACACAAGTTATGTGCCATAAGCTCTTAGAGTAAACACGACAAAAATTATAAGTACGGCAACTTATTAGGCCGACGATCTCATTGCACACGATGAATATACAACGAGCGCCAATCAGCTAATGGCATATCCGTGTATTGATTGGGCAGTTGTAAACTGTGCGTCACGACGGTGGTCATCGGCAGCAGCAGGCGAGAATGAAAATCGGCAGTCTGATTCACCGAACAACGCCCATCACACCTAACTAGTTGGTGTTACGTGCTTTGTTGTTTCTTTTGTATATAAGAGCTTCGTTAACTGAAGGAATCTATCTAGGATGGAGTGAAAGAGTGAGAATTACAGGTACGAATGGCAGTGCACGGATGATAGAACCGTCAAACGAAGCCTAATCTCTTTGCTGCTTGGGAAAACGTTCAGGTTAAAGGCAAGTATGATAATTAGATAAGTAATAAACATATCAGTGAACTACAGTAAGAATAACAGTCAAGTACTTGGAATATCAAAATTGAAATTCACGAAAGAGAGATCCGTTTGAGAAAGAATTTAAGGAGGACTGAATCTTATCACCATTGTCATTTAAATTCAGTGTCGGATAAGCAGCAATGGAAGCGAAGTAAAGTAAAATTTGAGGGGTAGAATACAACTGCAATGGGAACAAACGTCGAAGATGGAAATTATGTGATCATTCAATGTAAAACAAAAGAAGACTTAAAGGAACTGCAAGTAGAAAGGAGACTGCCGTGATGATTGTTGCGTGGTCTGCGGACACAAACTAGTCCCTGACAACAACAGTCCGCTTTTTCCCACGCTCACAGCAGGTGTTCCGCCAGATAGTTCATTTTTCTTGCATAAATCATCGTAGTAGAGGTGGTGGAAAGAATAACATCAAGGTTTCCTCAGTGGATGCTAAGCTGCCGGTGCTGCTCCTTGGCTGGAGGTTTACATTCTGTGCGGGAGCAGAAGCTCTGCTTGGATGACCCGCCGAGTGCCGTGTTATTAGTGGCTCGAGGTACTTACTCCCCACTCTGCACTGCCTCTGGTGAGAGATCACTCCCCAGCACCATAGCAGTCTGTGGTAGCTTGACGCTATCACCGTCTCTGACGCAAACGATACCCCTCCCCCTTAGGTTGGTCGCCAGGAACCATGTATCATAACTAGGGCGCCAGCTGATGTAACATGCATGAGGGGCGGATACCAGGGTAACCAACATCGAGACGGCACCAGTTCCGTTGGCAGCGGTGGCATTAACTTCCTCCTCGAAAGGCTTCTCGCCATCGTGGACGTCAAATGGGTGTACAGGGTGGTCAATTGACAGTGACTGGGCAAAATATCTCACGAAATAAGCGTCAAACGAAAAAACTACAAAGAACAAAACTTGTCTAGCTTGAAGGGGGAAACTAGATGGCGCTATGGTTGGCCAGCAAGATGGCGCTTCCATAGGTCAAACGGATATCAACTGCGTGTTCTTAAAAATAGGAACCCCCGTTTTTATTACATATTTGTGTAGTACGTAAAGAAATATGAATGTTTTAGTTGGACAACTTTTTTCGCTTTGTGATAGATGGCGCTGTAATAGTCATAAACGGATAAGTACCTGGTATCACGTAACATTCCACCAGTGCGGGCGGTATTTGCTTCGTGATACATTACTCGTGTTAAAATGGACCGTTTACCAATTGCGGAAAATGTCGATATCGTGTTGATCTATGGATATTGTGATCAAAATGCCCAACGGGCGTGTGCTATGTATGCTGTTCGGTATCCTGGACAACATCATCCAAGTGTCCGGACCGTTCGTCGGATAGTTACGTTATTTATGGAAACAGGAAGTGTTCAGTCACATGTGAAACGTCAACCACGACGTGCAACAAATGATGATGCCCAAGTAGGTGTTTTACCTGCTGTCGCGGCGAATCCTCAAACCAGTAGCAGACAAATTCCGTGAGAATCGGGAATATCAAAAACGTCCGTGTTGAGAATGATACATCAACATCGATTGCACCCGTACCATATTTCTATCCACCAGGAAATGCATGGCGACGACTTTGAACGTCGTGTACAGTTCTGCCACGGGGCAGAAGAGTAATTATGGGACGAAGGCAGATTTTTTGCACGCGTTCTATTTAGCGACGAAGTATCATTCAACAGCAGCGGTAACGTAAACCGGCATAATATGCACTATTGGGCAACGGAAAATCCACAATGGCTGCGACACGTGCTACATCAGCGTCCTTGGCGTGTTAATGTATGGTGCAGCATTATGGGAAGAAGGATATTTGGCACCCATTTTATCGATGGCAATCTAAATGGTGCAATGGCTGCTGATTTCCTACGTAATGTTCTACCGATGTTACTGCAGGTTGTTTCAGTGCATGACAGAATGGTGATGTACTTCCAACATGATGGACATCCGGCACATAGCTCGCGTGCGGTTGAAGCGGTATTGAATAGCATATTTCATGACAGGTGGATTGGTCGTCGAAACACCATACCATGGCCCGCACGTTCACCGGGTCTGACGTCCCCGGATTTCTTTCTGTGGGGAAAGTTGAAGGATATTTGCTATCGTGATCCACCGACATCGCCTGACAACATGAGCATTGTCAATGCAAGTGCGAACATTACGGAAGGCGAACTACTCACTGTTGAGAGGAATGTCGTTACACGTATTGCCAAATGCATTGAGGTTGACGGACATCATTTTGAGCATTTATTGCATTAATGCGTAATCACGCTGTAACAGCATGTGTTCTCAGAAATGATTAGTTCACAAAGGTACATGTATCACAGTGGAACAACCGAAATAAAATGTTCAAACGTACCTACGTTCCGTATTTTAATTTTAAAAACCTACCTTTTACCAACTGTTCGTCTAAAATTGTGAGCCATATGTTTTTGACTATTACAGCGCCATCTATCACAAAGCGAAAAAAGTGATCCAACTAAAACATTCACATTTCTTAACGTACTACACGAATATGTAATAATAAATGGGGGTTCCTATTTTAAAAAAAAAACGCAGTTGATATCCGTTTAACCTATGGCAGCGCCATCTAGCGGGCCAACCATAGCGCTATCTGGTTACTCCTTCCAAATGGTTCAAATGGCTCTGAGCACTATGGGACTTAACTTCTGATGTCATCAGTCCCCTAGAACTTAGAACTACTTAAAACTAACTAACCTAAGGACATCACACACATCCATGCCCGAGGCAGGATTCGAACCTCCGACCGTAGCGGACACGCGGTTCCAAACTGAAGAGCTTAGAACCGCACGGCCACACCAGTCGGCTTACCCCTTCCAGCTAGACAAGTTTCGTTCCTAACAGTTTTTTGTTTAACGCTTATTTCGTGAGATATTTGGCCCGGCCACGATCAATGGACCACCCTGTATACATGAGGAGGGCTCTGACCCACCAGCCATACTAATCAGCCGCTGCCAGTGCTGCATTGCGCGATGCACTCAGAAACAAGGTGCAGGTGTGGCCAGTGAGTGACTATCATTACCCGAGGTTCTCACTCAGGTGGGCATAGATGTGTTAAAGGTGGAGTGGAGGTTACGTGCAGATTGTCGCCCATTGTGCTGACGAGTGTGGTTCTATGTCCAGGAATTGTCAATACTCTGGTAGTGGTGAGTTCCACTGCTAGTATGGCGTTGGTGGTGGCGTTTGTGACCCCTTTGCTGAAGCTGATTATGTGGTTGCCAATGGGTGCCATCTTTGGTAATTACTATACATAACAGATGACCAAGGTAGTGGTTACCTGGCAGGCAGACTCCTTAAAAGTCTTTGCCTGTACTAGAGTGTCAAGGCAAAAACGTGTAAACCGCGTAGGCTAGGGTGGTTTCGGTTCCAGATGCTAAAGATGTAGCAGTACCCTGGTCAGCAACTGTAAAGTGCTTTGGTCGGATTTTGCTTTTACCAAAATAGTACGATAGTATTGAAAATGAATCAGGGGTGGTCTTTTTCACTGTCTTCAACATCTGCTTTCAAGTCTAGATCATTTGCTCCATATGTCACTGGAAAAGTGTGGATGTAATATGATGCATGTCGTTTCTCCTGCAGAGTTACTGAAACACGCGAGCTGTAAACTGTGATCCAGCTTCTATAAACGATGGTCTGAGGTAAACTTCAATGAACAGAATTCTCGTTGAAGCCATAATGACTGCCTTGCTCATGGCGGAGTGCATATTAACATATGGGAAAGTGGACAATGTGTGTATCACTATATATGACATGGATTGCGAAAAGGTGCTTGTGAAATCTAAATGAATTCGTTCCATTGACTGTATAAAGGTTGGCCATAGTGAGAACGTGGTTCTCATTATTGCCATGCTCACCCAGACATGTCCGAAAGAACACATACCACTCTGTATCTTAATTGGTACACCTTGGTGGCCATCATCGTTAGTGTGAGCACACAAAGTGTCCGATCTCCTGTTAGAATTTCAAAGTAGCAAGCATGGAGAAAATGGACGGGAACTGTGAATAGGTAGTGCTGGATGGGAATGTGGGTCAGCTGGATGGCACTCCGAGACAGTCTGTACAATTGTGATAAACACTGTGCATGGATGGTGCTGTGGTTGACGCCACTGCCTAGTAATCAGCAGATCCCAGGTTCGAACTCTGGTCAGACACACGTTTCCACACGTCGTCTCTGATTCTACATAAAGTCCTGATGCAGCTGACATCAACAATTCCTTTCCTTTCATACCCCCCCCCCCCCATCCCCTCCTCCTCAGCTTCAACTTACTTGACAGAACACATGTTGCTTGAGAGAGATTCTTCATGCAAGTCACACGCCAACAACTCCTGTGAAGCAACATGTAAATCTGTCGTTGCAGAACTTGGGGAATGGTCACGCTTTGTTGAACATTAGAGATTCCTAGCAGCAGAATTACATCCCCTATCACATGCTGGTGCTGTTGTGGAAGGAATTCCGATAACTGGCCATCTTTCTCTGCTTTGCCCTACCAGCCCAACGAGACATATTTCATGATTTATGTTTCGAGACCGTTGGTGTAATCCGAGTTACAATTGCTAAACTGTGCACAGTATCCCACAAGGCTTTAGCCAACTGGAAATATGTTATTTCTGTTTTGTCGATCTTCGGTCTTCGCACCATCAGTGTGTGAGACAGCACATCTCCATTGAAACGCCTTCCAGTGCATTTATTATGATACGAACTCAGAAATAAAGTCAAATGTTGCACGCTCTTGAGTTGAGATGCTTTCTAGTTGCAAACATCTCCATGAGCGTTTTATAGCTGTCCATGTACTGAAATTTTTCATATAATGAAAAACTGCATTTGCCATTATCTCTAGAGGGGAAAAGGTGTACATATACTTGTATGGGAGCATCTCTCTCAGAAGTTGGGAGGGTCATTCATCTTTTCTTTATCAGTTGTTCAAAATCATGGGCGTGCTATGTGTGGGAGCTGCACCCACACCATATGGCAAAATATCAAGTGACATTAGAAAACGATAACACAGTACATAAGACACCAGCACAATTATTACTTTTTAACATGTTAAAAGTTTGTTCACAGTCATCTGACCTCACGTATGGCACTCGTTTGTGGTGAATTTTGTTCAGTACTGAATGGTTAGGAAATGATTTTGTTCTGCAGAATAAATATAGCATACTCATTCACTGTGATTAAAAGCATTGCAGTTCTGTGTAGTTAGCAGCTAAGTAGAGTTAGCTAATTAGATAGTTTCATGTTTCATGGAACATTTTGCAGTACATCGTATTGATGTGGAACGACAGATATACATCCAATAACAAATTAATTTGTGAATGTGGATACATACACAACACTTTCTAAAATATAGATGTGAGGTAGTAACTCCACCACCATTCACACATTACAATAACAGAAATTCGTCTATGGATTTGAAGGAGCTGTAAAGGAGAAGCTTTTGCAGTTTGTTTCCAAATTTTACTTTACTGTATGTCAGACATTTTATCTCACTAGGTGATTGATTAAGAATTTTTGTTGCAGTATTATGCAGCCCTTTTTGTTCTAAGGACAAACTTAATGTGAAGTAATGTTTGGTTCTGTAATGATATACATAATTGTTCCTTTTGAACTATAGTGTATATGTACAAAAACGTATGAGGAAATGATTATACTGTGTAGTAGCAGTCAGAATGCTCTACTCCGTAAACAGCTCTCTACAAAATGATGGTAGACGAACACAACGTGTTATGGAGCAACAAAAGCTTTCATTCTTAGATATAAGTTACTCCAGAACACTATTCCGTATGTCACCACTGAATAAAGATGTGCATAGTATATCGACTTACAGATTTGTCTCTCCTTTAGATTGACAATGATTAGAAGTGCAAATGTGGCTGAATTAAGTTGTTTTAGGAGTTTATAAACGAGCTTTCAAGATTTTCTGTTCTTATCAATGTGAATACCTAAGAATTTTCAAGTTACCACCATATTTATTATTTCCTCACTATGTGTTACCATTGCTGTGTCAATCTCATAGAGATGCTTCTCGGTAGTCATAATGCCAAACACACTTAACACATGCTCTAAATGCCTTACTTTCCCTGCAAAAAGTTTGCAGTTTTTGGGGTTTTATTTTAGTCCTGCTTCGTGTAAACGCGAATGTGTGGTTCGTAAATTGGAATGGAGGTCGTCTTTTCTCTCACCAGTGACAATAATATCATCTACGTAATTTATCCAATAGAAAATGGTAGGTGCCAGACCTTCCAAATACCCTGAAAAACAACTATCGCACTAAATGGGAAGCAAAGATACCAGTACAGTCTGTAGGGAGTGTTTATCACTATGTTAGGAGTCTCCATCTCGAAGTAATTTCGAGAATATATCCGCCACATCTACCTTAGAGAAATATTTTCCACCTGCTGATTTAGATAGCATTTCTTCTGACTGAAGCGTAGAGTAGGAGTCTAAATTGACTGTGTATTTAAAGTCGACACATAATCTCAGTGATCCATCAGCATCCTTAGTTACAACGAAAGGTACAGATCAGTTACTGGAAATTGCAGTTCACCTATCACGGCTGGTTTCTCTGAAATTAGAGCAGGTCGGTGGGTAAGAAACATGGAATTATGTGCGGTCTACAGCTTTCTGTCCATCAACACATAGCGACCCACACCAGAGAAATTAGAAAGGTCTGTCTTTTGAAACTCTGGTTTGTGCCCCCTTGTATATGTAAAATAAGTAGATGTTACATATTTGTATGTAAGTTTTGGCTTAAGTTTTCAACTGATAGTCGATACAAGTGAGCATTCACCGCACAAACCGCACACTTCCTCCTGTCAAATGCCCAGTGACACTCACGATAACATTTCCAAGATTTTTAAAAGAATAGTTAACGATATTCTGGCAGTTTGAAGTGAGTTTATATCATGAAATACCGATCTGATCCATACCTCATTCCGTACAAACCAGGATCCAGACAGAAAATATTTAGCTAATATTACAGATTAATTATTTATTGTGAGACATATGAAAGATATCTTAACGTCCACAGCTTCCTGAATCACAACATCATCGCAAGGTTATGGGGCCATTATGAGCGTTTTACCAGAAAACTTAAAAGTCAGGACAACAGATGCATTGTTGGCTCAATATAAAAGTATTATTATCAAAACACGTCAGTTCTCTCTATAATTAAACCATTACCAATACGATAAAACTATAAACACTTATGGACACCCCAACAACAGTATTGTGATGTCTGCAACCACTATGAAGATCTTATAAGTAGTTTCCTTAGTATCAAGTGAAGGCACTAACCAGTTGTCTGTAAATATTATCTGAAGCTTTCATTTTAATACTGAGTGCTAGGGCGAAATGTATTGTATTTCAGTGAAATGTAACATTTATTTGCTTGGTTGTAACATTAATTATTATCTTACATTTATGTAAATAATGTGTTTATTTACTCATACACCACGTTATTCTTAAAACTAAAATACTGATTTTGGCACAGATACTAACCTCAATTTTGGTTGTTTGGATAAATGTAGCTTCTCATAGCAAAAATGATAATTCACATTGATTAACTTAATGACATTAACTCTTTCCATTTACAAAATTATCGAAGCTTTCGCCCCCATTCGTTGACACATTGCCCAGTGGTAGGAGGGAGTGCCATGAACAACATAACAAAAATTCTGAGTACTAGTGTGTGAGCATGGTTATGGGCTGGCCTTTAAAGGTCACTTCCTTTTGTTTCCCTTATGCTGTCCTTGTTGAAGTCTGTGTTAACAATTCCCACACAGTTTACAAGTAAATAATTATAACCACTGTTAGACAGGACACGGTTCATAAGATTCTCACGGTTTTGACTGTCTGGCGAGTTTACCTGCATATGAGTCAAATTTCGCGTTTTCTTATTGACCCACTAGAGAAATTGTGCAATACTACTAAACAAAAAAATTGCACTTTTTCTGTTTACTATCTGATAGTTTATACAACATAGAAGTGACTGTCATAGAATGCAGCGGAGTAGATTGTGAATACCGTTTGTTAGCCAATCAATAACGTCATTTATCTTTTCCCACCGTAAAACGTAATCCATTATGGTCTTATCTCCCTGAAATAGTGGTTGGATACGTTAAACATCACAAAAAAGGTTACGAAAAAGGTAGATGAAAATGGTACATTTATTGATTCATTAGTATAACATAACCTCATGAAGACTTAAAACTGAAAATTATAAAATGGTATATTATGTAGTCAATAATTTCGGTTATATTTTTCTAGTTAACAAAGTGATACATTATTTTCTTATTCCCTAAAACAATGCTTAGCGAGGTGACACATTACGGATACTTTTAAAAAACAGCACTTTATGAAAGCCTGTTTACTGTACCAGAATTTCCGTCCAGAGACACTTCTCTTGAGACTCATTGAATTTACCTGTTGACTGCAGTTTTCCCCAAAAAATATCTCTTAGACAGCGCAAACAATGGCGGGTTTTTATGAGCCAGAGAAGTTGACGTATTTGTTGACAACTGTACCTTAAAGAGTAAGTTATACCAATATGTGAGATACATATGGTGTTATGGAAAAGCAATGTTTCATTATTTTGATAAATAAAGTAGATAAGTTTGGAGTCACGCACAGTGCTATTTTTTCTGGTATAAAGACCGAAAAATAGTTCGGTTTTATCACCAAGTGTACCTTTACCTGGGAGTTACAACAGTAGTGTCACTAAGTGAGTACTGTTTTTCCCATAGTGTTAATAACAAATCTTTGGGTATTTTGATAGAACTCAGGGACAACTTTTAGTTAGTGAGCCTTGAGCAGCCGCTGGTGAAGTATCAGTGCAGCAGCATTGCAGTAGCGAGTCGCATATTTAGCTTTCTAATTGTTTTGTAGTTTGATTCTTTAATATTTTCCAAGTATTTGTGCGCTTGCATATTTAATTACATAAAATCCTTGCGTATTCTCATATTTGAGAGGAGTAACATTGCTTATTGATAGCCGTAGAATATAAATTCGCGGAGTCATTAGATATTAGCAGTAGAGTGGATGGGTGTGTGCGTGCTGTGTGTGGACGCAGGAGGAACTGGCCATGGTTCGCGAGCAGTTGAGGGTGCTGTTGGCCACAGTCAGCCGCCTTCAGGCTGCTTCCTCGAGGTGCAGCGACGGCGGAGGGACTGGAACGTCCATTGAGACACCCCAGGTGTCGCTTGCTGCGTCCGCTGACTCAGCTACTGAGGCACCTTCTAATGTACCCGGCCCGTTGGGGCCGCCCTCACCTCAGGGTGAGTGGCGGACTGCAACGCGTTCGCGTCGCTCGAGGCGGAGGCCCAATGTGGAGGCTGGCCGGTTGACCTTATCCGTTCGTCCTGTCAGTGGGCAGGTGGCCACTCCTTCAGCAGGGCCCAAGCAGGCACACGGGGCAAAGGCTTCTGGTTATTGGGAGCTCTAACGTCAGGCAAGTGATGGAGCCCCTTATGGAAATATTGTACAGGGCTTGAAAAAAATCCAACGCGCACTCGATTTGTCTGCCAGGGCGCCTCATCCAAGATATGGAGGTGGCTTTGCCTGCAGCTGTCGATCGTACAGGGTGCAGTCGTCTGCAAGTAGTTGCTCATGTCGGCACCAATGATGCTTGTCGCTTGTGTTATGAGGCGATCCACAGTTCGTACAGGCGGCTGACGGATTTGGTGAAGACTGCTGGCCTCGCACGAGGCAAGCAGAGCTCTCTATTTGCAGCATCGTTCCCAGAGTGGATCGGGGTCCTTTGGTTTAGAGCCGAGGGGAGGGTCTCAACCAAAGGCTTCGTCGACTCTGTAACGGTCTTGGCTGCAGATTTGTAGTCTTGCGCTATTGGGTGGAGAATTGTGGGACGCCCCTAGATAGGTCAGGGGTGCACTACACAAAGGAAGCGGCTACTCCGGTAGCAGAGTACTTGCAGCGTGCACATGGGGGTTTTTTAGGCTAGGCAGTTCTGCGAGGTGTCCTGATGAACACTCACCAGTCGAAGTGCAGGCAGGGAAATCAGAATGCGCTCAGTGTAAAGACACTTCACATATCAAGATATTAGCAGTAAATTTTCCGAGTGTTTGGATTAAAGTTCCTGAATTTACTGCCCTCCAGGAAGCGTGTGGCGCGCAAATTATTCTCCGGCTGAATCCTGAGATAGGAAGTTCTGAAATATTTAGTGAGAGTTGGAATGTGTATCAGAAAGACAGATTAGACGCCTTAGGAGGTGGTGGCTTCATTGCAGTTGACAAAAATATTGTGTCTACTGAGGTCGAAGTAGAGTGTGTTTGTGAAGTTATCTGGACACATTTAACAGGGCTAGGGGAAATAAAGTTAATTGTGGGGTGTTATTACCGGCCACCAGGTTCCACCGTGACAGTTCTAGAATCATTCAAAGGGAGTCTACATTCTGTATCACAGAAGTACCCGCATCATGCTATATTAGTCGGAGGCGACTTCAACCTACCTAGTATAGACTGGGATGTCTATGGATTCACTGCAGGTGGTACAGACAAGCCGTTGTGTGAATTACTTTTGAACACATTATCCGAAAACTGTCTTGAGCAGCTAAATCGACAACCAATGCATAATGGAGATATTTTAGATCTGGTAGCCACGAACAGACCAGACCTCATCGACAGTGTCAGTGTTGAGATAGGGATTAGCGATCATGATGTTGTCATTACGACTATGGTTACGAAAGTTAAAAGTTCGTCAAGAAGGATAGGAGAGTATTCTTACTAGAAAGAGCAGATAAGCAGTTGTTAGCATCCCACTTAGTAAATGAATCGACTTCATTTACTTGGACGTGGAAGCATTATGGGCAAATTTTAAACACATTGTAAATCATGCTATGGACAAGTATGAGCCAAAAAGTGGGTCACAGACGGAATAGACCCACTGTGGTTTAACAGCGCAATTCGGAGAATGCTCAGGAAGCAAAGGCAGCTCCACTCCTGGTACAAGAAAGATCGGGAGAATGAGGACAGGCAAAAGTTAGTAGAGATTCGTGCTGCTGTAAAAAGAGCGTTGTGCGAAGCATTCAACTACTGCCACCGTCATACCTTAGCAAAAGATCTTGCTGAAAACCCAAGGAAATTCTGGTCTTACGTAAAATCGGTAAGCGGGTCGAAGGCTTCCATCCAGTCACTCACTGATGTCTGGCCTGGCAACGGAAACAGAAAACGAAAGCTGAAATTTTAAATTTAGCATTTGAGAAATATTTCACACAGGAGGACCGTACAAACATACCGCAGTTTGAGTCTTGTACAGATTCCCGTATGAAGGACGTAGATAGACATCCCTGTGGTCGTGAAACGGCTGCATAGGCCCCTTACTTAGCTTGCGTTTATCGCGAATCTCTTGCCCAACGCAAAGACCCAAGCGACTGGAAAAATGAGCAGGTGACGCCTGTATATAAGAAGGGTAGAAGTACGAATACTCAAAATTACAGACCAATATCCTTAACATCGGTTTGTTGTAGGATTCTAGTTCTCAGTTCGAATACAATGAATTTCCTTGAGACAGAGAAGTTGCTGTCCATGCATCAGCACGGCTTTGGAAAGCATCGCTCCTGCGAAACGCAACTCGCCCTTTCTTCACAAGATATCTTGCGAACCATGGATGAAGGTTATCAGACGGATGCCATAATCCTTGGCTTCTGGAAAGCATTTGACTCGGTGCCCCACTGCAGACTCCTAACTAAGGTACGAGCATATGGGATTGGTTCCCAAACATGTGAGTGGCTCGAAGACCTCTTAAGTAATAGAACCCAGTACATTGTCCTCGATGGTGAGTGTTTGTCGGAGGCGAGGGTATCATCTGGAGTGCCCCAGGGAAGTGTGGTAGGTCCGCTGGTGTTTTCTATCTACATGAATGATCTTTTGGATGGGGTGGATAGCAATGTCCGGCTGTTTGCTGATGATGCTGTGGTGTACGGGAAGGTGTTGTCGTTGAGTGACTGTAGGAGGATACAAGATGACTTGGACAGGATTTGTGATTGGTGTAAAGAATGGCAGCTAACTCTAAATATAGATAAATGTAAATTAATGCAGATGAATAGGAAAACGAATCCTGTAAAATTTGAATACTCCATTAGTAGTTATAAAATAAATAAAATAAATAAAAAAAATGTTATTTTAAATATGTTAATTATTCTATCTGTATGATGGTGATTGTGATTGCAATTGTAATTAATATTTTGCTTATCTGGAACGTGGACGTTTAATTATTCGTTATCAGACGCTTGACAATGGCTTTTTCGTAAAGGCAATGTTACTCGTAGTTGACCGTGAAATAAAACTGAATAATCGGACTTCGTAATTAAATCGTTTCCAAAGACTGCTGCGGTAGGTGCGGACTCATAATCTAAATCTCAATATTACAATAATTTGCCAGCCATGCCAATACGTCGTACAGAGGTGATTGTCTACTAAACATAAAAAAGTTACACAGTTAGTTAAATCAGATATATTCAATGAATAAGCCTACAGTTCATAATCCTACTTACTTTTATAAATATAAATTCTTTACAGAATCGAGTGCCTAGTGTGGTTGCAACTCGCAGTATTCTTCTATAACATGAAATATGGTGGTGTGCCAGACAATAAAATAAAATACGTGCTTCTCGCACCACTTCAACCAGAGCTCTCCTTTTTTTTAATCAAACATAAGAGTAACGTAATTGTGCTTTTGTTTTATCAGCGACACAGCGCTGCAGTTGTGTGCCATAGGCTTTATTTATTTGTCACTGATTATTTATTTAATTAATATTTCGCGTTTCCGAGGAAACTCACGCTCGGCATGCAAATGTGCCTTTATATTGCCCCCTGAATTGCGAGGCGAAAGGACACACCTGCAGGCGAGCAATTCACCTAAAGGCACAAGAAAATCTAAGTTATCTACAACTATTTACATGACTTACATTACACATTATACACATTATATACAAAATTTGAATGACGCGGGTGCGCCGTAAAAGTTCAAATGTTGGCAGATAGAGTGCGCACATGCGCAGAAGCGTCTGTGTAACTGCGGCACTGCCGTTATATCGTACAGTTAGATCACGCGGCACAGTATTGCAGATCATATTGTTCGTGTGCGCGCGTTTTTCAGTCGTTGCACAAAGAAAATATTCAACCAAGATTACATATGAAGACTACATTCTATGACAGGTAACTTAGTTTTAAATTTACAATATTTGTTATAACACAATACAACTTAGATTGTTGAATGTTCTTAGTTACATAGTATTGTTTTGAAATACTTCAAAGAAAAATGTCCGTATATTTCAGGTGCGTTGACCTATACACATCGTGTCGTTATTACAGTTCATATTCATCCGCTGCACAATAATTTTTTACAGGTTAGTATCGTTGTGGTAAAGTTTTTTGATCACAGTAACATCGTTGTATAACAACGTGATTAATACATAAGCGCGTCCATTTCTCATTTCCGTTATAGTCGTAGTGATGCAGTTCGTTGTGACTAAAAGCATTGCTTATTACAGATCAGACGTGACCCGTCAAGTAATTGGTCCACGCGCAGTTCGTTTTTTACATTCCGTGGAAGCTTGGTTGCAGAACCTCGGACGGCACATAGCTGGGGTCGATCCTTGGACAGTCCAGGTAAGAGTGTCCGTCACATTTCGAGACCATTTCATTCCCTGAAGTTCCAACCAAAATTCTTCCACCCGTCGTATTGTTTTCTGGACAGGCACTTTGTGTCCATTTAATCCAGTTAACATCTTGAAGTTGGGTACTGTAGTAATGTCACTAGACGATGCACGAATTATGCACTTCACATTTTCAGTTTTTTGCTGAATATAGCTCACCTAAATGTTCGTAGTTATTAAACAAGGAAATCGTTCATCGCGTTCACATAGATACGCTGCATAATGAATGGCATTAACAGTTTCTTTCACATAGGTTTCCGCGTAGTTGCAGAGTTAGTAATGTTCGTTAATGTCCGTGAACAGTGGTTCACTATGCAATGTCTTTTTGGCACTCGTTTTGTTCAAATTTTTACATAGTAACAGGTACACTATACATCAGTTAAAAAAATAAGTAATTATACATACACACGTCACATATTTTCTTAGCATAAACATAATATAGTTCCACATAAAAATGTTTACATCATCATTACATCGCTATAGGTTATTACATTGTGTCACATTTGATTTCATGAATTGCAGATATTTACATCCTCTTTAGCGGTTTTGCTGGGATATTATCGATGTTTTTTGTGATGTCATCTGAAATTAAGATAGGTTAGACACAACATTCATTACATCAGTAGGCAAGACCAGGCGTTTTCACTACTCAATAAATATTCAAAATAGTAAGAGAGAGAAAATGTTCGATTCCTCGCGTTTTGTGCGTGTGTGTAGAGTGTCTGTGTGGCCTTGACTACTGATAGATGCTTTTCGTGTTGAGAGATGTGCGTCTAATCTATTTCTCAAAGTAAAAGATCGCTTCACAGATGACGTCTGTCAGTTCGTCAGGTGTCACACCAAGTCAGTGGTACCTTCAGTAACAAATGTTCCGTGAAAAATTAATATGTCATCCACTGCTACGTAATCATAAATTTTACTTTAATATTCCGTCTTTCAGGTGGAGGCGCGCGCTGAAAGAAGAGTTCTTCTGTCTTCAACTGCGTCACTGGAACCGCTGAAATGAAAATTTCTATACTACTTATTATCTGTGTTGTAACAACAGAGTTTTTCGAGTTGCTTAGCAATATTTTGATGGGTATGACTTTGACATTATTCAGCATGAAATGCTCCAAGATCTCGGTGTGCGTATAGCCCAATAATTTTGTTAGTTCTAGGATGTTGTAACAGATACGCACCAGGATGCGGTATGTTAACAATTATATAAGGTCCTTCATATAGCAGACGCCACTTAGCGTTGCGTCGTTTGAGTGCTACAGATTTATGATGAGTACGAAGTAGTACAAGCATTCCTACATCGAATTTTTGTTTTCTTTTTATTATGTTTCTGTGATGTTTGTTTCGTATTTGTGCGTGATGTGTCAATGTAGTCAATACTTCTTTTATTTTCTGTTCAGGTGTGATTTCCTTGTCTGACAACTTAGGTAATGGTTCTATCCACTGATCGTTCTGTTTGCAATTGAACATGATCTCGTTAGGTGTGTAACTCGTATCGTAAATATTTAAGTTATTGTGTACGTCTTCGAAAAGACTTAGGTAGGACACCCAATTAGTATGTTTTGATGAAATATAGGTCCTCATGAATCGATTTAATTCTCGGAAAAGTCTCTCAGTCGCGTTACATTGTGGACTAAACCTCGAAATAAATATACTTTTGATGTTATTGTCCTTCAAGAAATTTCTCCATTTGTACCCAGAGTAGTATGCTGCATTATCTGATAGAATTGCTTTAGGTTTTCCCACGTGCGTCAGGTAATCACTTGAGAATCGTCGTATTATAGCATTTGCAGTGGCGGATTTTAAAGCATAAAGTTTTACATGTTTAGAAAATGTATCGTAAAAAGCTAAGATATATTTGACGCCTCCAGAGCTTGCTGGATGCGGTCCACTGATGTCAGTACACAGAATTTCCAGGGGTTTACTGCGTAAAATAGAATGTAAATCTGTTTTTGTGGATAAATTCTGAGGTTTTGATTTTTGACATATGACACATGTTTTCAGTTCCCTGTAAATTTTTCTTCTCATATTGCTAAAATAACAGTATGTGCTGAGCTTCGCTAAACACTTTTTTGTCCCATAATGACCCCAAACTAAGTGTGTGTGCCAAATTAAATTACGTTCAGACTCTTTGGGAATGCATACACACCAGTTAGTAGCATTTGGATGTCGTCGATAAAATAGCACATCATTGTGTAACTTGTAATACTTAGTCAAAGGATGATTGTGTTTTTCTACCAGTAATGTTATTATCTTATACCAGTGAGGATCAGATTTTTGTAATTCAGCCATGTTTCTGCACATATCAATATAATATTGGTGATACTGCTTGTCTTGCATTAAGAGAGTCCTGTAGTCATTTATATTTTCTAAGTCACTGTTGGTATCATTCATACCTTGTGGAAGTCTAGACAAAGTATCTGCAATGGTGTTGTCCTTACCTCTTATGTACTTAATTTCAAAAGAGTAGTTCTGAAGTGTGACTGCCCATCGTGATAGTCTAGGATGTACAAGTTTACAAGTTAACAAAAATGTCAGGGCCTGGTGATCGGTGTAAATTATTGTATGTTTTCCAAATAAATAATAATTGAATTTCTTGAATGCCCATACTATGGAAAGTGTTTCTAACTCAGTAGTGGAGTATGTACGCTCACATTCAGTTAGAGTGCGACTCGCAAACCCAATAATTCTAATCTGTTCCTCCTCTTTATTCTTTACAACTTGAAATAAGCAACAGCCCAAGCCAGTACGTGAAGCGTCACAAGTCATACAAAAATCTAAATTGAAATCTGGATGGCTCAATATGTTAACATTCACTAAAGCATGTTTAATTGTATTAAAGTCATTCTGGCACTGTTCTGACCAGATCCAAACTTGATTCTTTCTGAGTAGATTTAGCAGATGTTTACTGTTCAAAAGTGGTTGTGGCAAAAAACGTCTGAAAAATGAACGTAGCCCAAGGAATGATTTTAACTGCTTTTTAGTTCGAGGGCTAGGAAAGTTTCTGATAGCATCTAATTTACTGGGATCCGGACGTATGCCCTGTGAATTAATGATATGTCCTAAATACTTTATCTCACTGCAACCAAATTTTGATTTTCTTAGGTTGGCTGTGACTCCAGCTTGTGCAAATTTTTCTAAAATTCTTTGAAGAGTGTCAACGTGTTCATTCCAAGATCGTGTAGCTATCAGTATATCATCTACATAGTGTGTGACTGTCTCAACTAAATCGTCGCCAAGCACGGTATCCAGGGCTGTAATGAATACCCCAGAGCTGACATTCAGTCCGAAGGGTAGAACACAAAACTGATAGGTTCGCCCCCCGAACATAAATGCAGTATATTTCCGAGAATCAGGAGTGATACCCACCTGCCAAAACGAATTAGCGAGATCTATTGTGGAAAAATATTTTGCATCTAGAAATTTCTGTAATTGCTCTTCTAAATTTTCAGGTTTTGTGTGAACCGGTAAAATTATTTCATTAATAGCTCGTGCGTCTAACACTAACCTAATGCTTCCATCTGATTTTTTGACAACAAGTAGAGGACTACAATAAGGTGAGGTGGATGGTTCAATGACCTTCCAGTCTAACATTTGTTTTAATTCTTGCCACACAGCAGGTCGTTGAGATAACGGTACGTTATATGTCTTATGGTAGAAGATCTTGTGAGGCTTAACTTCAATCTTGTACACATACGTGTTGATAACACCTAATCGTTTGGTAAAAACTTGTAAATATTTGGATAACACTTCCTGTAGTTTTATACGTTCATGTACACTGAGAGCTGTAGCTTCACTTATCTTATGATCAAGCAATGTTTTCAAGTCCATTAGCTCTGTGTCAGATGAGTGTGTTTGCATGTCTTGAATGTCATTGTCAAGTACTAACTGAACCTTGTACCCTGTACAGTGTTTGTCATGCTTTAGAGTTCTCCTGTCCAAATCAATAATAATTACACTGCCTTTATCATTTAAAATACATTTACCTTTGGAGAAGTCTATAATGCAGTCCTTCTCGCTCATAATATCTATTCCTAATATGCAATTTGTCACAAGGTTTTGTACAACCAGGAATGGCCATTGTACGGTTCCATTACCTATTTTAACGTTTACAAAAACTTGCTTCGTAACCCTACATGACTTATTACCTAGTGCAGTAGTTATTTTACAGTTTTGGGCAGGAAACTCAGGCACAGGTTCCAATTCACACATCTTTTTATAGAAATTAAAAGACAAAACGCTCACAGCTGCACCTGTATCTAGGATAATAGTAGTTGGAATCCCACCTACTACACCAGTAGTAGATGCTAAAACAATTTCATTTGTGTTTAAACGACATTGTGTACTGTCTTGTATAAGTTCATTTGATATATTGTTATTGTGGTTGTATCTTATAAATAAAACAGGTAGTTTTTGTTTAGAATTACTCGGCATATCATTATTCTGTTGTTCAAGTGTGGTGTCAAATAACTGATTAACATTGAAGTCGCCCCCCAAGAATTCCTCAGCCACGACCTGGGGCAAAGTAGTGACTGTTTCTAGTTTGTTGGATTATCATTTGTACTAGGTACTGACACAGATTGAGGTTGTGCATCAGGTGTCATTTCTATTATATTCACATCCGGATATTGCCTATTATGATCTCCAAACTTTTGCGGTTGTTGTTGCTGTTGCGCATTATAACTTACCTGTCGGTCGTAAGGTATGCTCCAATTTTGTCCTGGTGGCTGCTGTGGTAAAGCAGAGTTTGAATGAAAGTACTGATCGTTACGAGTCCAACCTTGATGCTGTCTTGGCTCGTAGTTATTATTATTTCTATTTCTGTTTGTGTTTTTGTTATTACCTTTGTATCCGTTGTTACCGTTGTAGTTATTACCGCGGTGCCTTTTGTATGGATTGCCGCATGAAATGTTATTACTGTTGTAACTATTGTTTGTATTGGAATACGCGTGTTGATTTTGATTTCCGTACTGAGACGGCATGTGAGTTTGCTGTTTTTGTTGTACCGCGTATCCAACTGTGGGCGCGCCAGAGTTGTGTTGGCAAGCCTGCATGTTTGAACATTGTGGCTGCTGTTTTGCCGCGCGATGCGCTGATCTTCAAGTAACATGTCAACCGAATCTAAAGCTGTTAAAAAATAATCTGAATCGTCATCCGGGATAGGTAGAAGTTTTTCCTTAATGTTGAAAGGCAATTTGGCCTTCAACGCTCGGAGTATATCACGCATTGCGACTGGTTCGTCTAAAAAATGTCCCATGTTCAAGTATTTTTCAAAATATCTGCGTAAGTTACCATTTTTACTGTTAAAAGTTTCAGGTTCTAAAATTTGTCTTCTGAGTCGCTCCTGGACGGATTGCGACCAGAATTTGTTCAGAAAAGCACGCTCAAACTCACTGTATGTGGTACATACGTCAGCTTGACTGTATGCCCAGACAGCTGCATCGCCTTGGATGTAACCGACAATATATGAAATCTTTTTCCGGTCACTCCAAGTGCGTGGAAATGCGTTACTAAAAGATTTAAGAAAAATCACCGGATGAATGGTTCGTTTTTCTGGGATAAAAATCTGAAATTGCCTGTGTTTCATTAAGCTTTCATCTTCCTTCGCATTGTGATATGGATTTATTCCACTGTAATTGCTGGTATGTTCAGCTGGCGAGTAATTATGATAATGTTGCTGTGGTTTACCATGATAATAGCTTGTGTTTGTGTTTCCACATCGTGGTATGTGTTGTAGTCGTGGTGTGTTTTGTTCTTGTGTATTTGTCGTGTGCGGAATGTGTGTATCATACTCGAATGTATATTGGTTTCTGAACTGTACATTTTGACTGATATTTTCGTTACATTCAGACTGTAGTTGATCGGTGAATTGTCTCATGGGTGCAGTGACGGATTGTACTGCGTCACTGATCAGCTGTTTGTTATTAGTAATGTATTGCGCTACGGAGTCGTGCACAATTGTTGGTAAATTTTCACGTAAGCATCTATCAAAATGTTTGTCTTTGTTCTCAATCCAATCATGAAATTCTTTATTAATATTTTGAAAATGAGCTGTGGCATCTGATTGTAAGATGTCAGTCAGGTGTTGTTCAACATTGTCAAATTTATTCTGTACGTCAGTAATTCGTTTTTCAAGATTGTCATGTACTGAAGGATATGTTTGAATTTGTTCAGTAAGAACTTCACACGTGACATTAAGGTTTTTTACTTGTGTCTGTAAAAGTGCTACGTCAGTTGTAGTCTTTTCTTGTCTCGTATTGAGCTGGGAAAATTTAGTACTGAGTTCGGTCATCTGTTTGGTCAGTGTGGCATCTATAAGTTCCACATGCTTACATAAAGTGTCATTACCTATCTTGATTGCTATGAGATCAGATTTGATTTCGTCATTTTGTGTTTTTAACTGTTCATTTTGTGTCTCTAATTGTGCCTTTAAGGTTGCCATGTTTTCTGCGTTTTGTTTCATTAGCATTTGTAACATGTCGGCAATGTTTACCGTTTGCAAGGTCTCTGCCCCCGCCGCGTCATTAGACGTGACGTCATGCATTAACATGGGCTCTGATTGAGATTTTGAAATTTTTGTAGTGGACGGCCTATTGTCAAAATTTTCGTCAACACTTGCGTCAATGTTTGATGAATCGTCACTACCGGTTGCTGTCGTAAAGTCATTTTCTAACACTTGTCTCACGTCCGAGTCGGATTGCGTCTGAATAGTACGTCCTTGCTGTTCCATTTTTGCGTATTGTTTTCTAGTTATTACCATGCCACACGTGATATATGTTTCAAGAAAATTGTTGACACTGATTTTAAAATAAAATGTAGTTGAGCATGAATCGCTCGTAGCAACAATGGCTGTCTGTTAATTTAAAAATATAAACTGAATTTGAGATTATTGGTAATGGCTGCTGGCCATGTTACATGATATCGTACAGAAGTCGGCCATATTGTACACTCGTGTATTGGTATTGTTGCATACGTTATTGTTTAGGGAAAAGTACTGAGAATGAAATTTATCACTGAAACTGTTATGCAGAAAAGAAACACTACAGAATTTACTGAAAAGCTAATACACTGAATTATACGTCTGGTCAAGCCTACCAATGCAAAGATGCTGCGTCTTACCTTATTTTGCTGGAAGCTTCTTTGCGTCTTCCGGCAAAATTTCAGAACTGGAAAATATCTTCAGATTTTGTTATCTCTCATACATTGACGTCCAGGTCCAGAAAGCTGATTTTTTACATGAAACAAAGAGAACAATGTAACAAATGACAAAATAACAAGTCTGACACGCAGTCGCCAATATAAAACAAATAAAATAAATAAATAAAAATATATTGTTATTTAGATATTGATTATTCTATCTGTATGATGGTGATTGTGATTGCAATTGTAATTAATATTTTGCTTATCTGGAACGTGGACGTTTAATTATTCGTTATCAGACGCTTGACAATGGCTTTTTCGTAAAGGCAATGTTACTCGTAGTTGACCGTGAAATAAAACTGAATAATCGGACTTCGTAATTAAATCGTTTCCAAAGACTGCTGCGGTAGGTGCGGACTCATAATCTAAATCTCAATATTACAATAATTTGCCAGCCATGCCAATACGTCGTACAGAGGTGATTGTCTACTAAACATAAAAAAGTTACACAGTTAGTTAAATCAGATATATTCAATGAATAAGCCTACAGTTCATAATCCTACTTACTTTTATAAATATAAATTCTTTACAGAATCGAGTGCCTAGTGTGGTTGCAACTCGCAGTATTCTTCTATAACATGAAATATGGCGGTGTGCCAGACAATAAAATAAAATACGTGCTTCTCGCACCACTTCAACCAGAGCTCTCCTTTTTTTAATCAAACATAAGAGTAACGTAATTGTGCTTTTGTTTTATCAGCGACACAGCGCTGCAGTTGTGTGCCATAGGCTTTATTTATTTGTCACTGATTATTTATTTAATTAATATTTCGCATTTCCGAGGAAACTCTAGCGCTTGACACAGTCACCTCGATTAAATATTTGGAGTAGGACAAGCATGTAATGGCAGTTGTGGGGAAGGCGGATAGTCGTCTACAGTTCATTGGTAGAATTTTGGGAAGGTGTGGTTCATCTGTAAAGGAGACTGCTTATAAAACACTAATACGACCAATTCTTGAGTACTGCTCGAGCGCTTGGGATCCCTATAAGGTCGGATTGAGGGAGGACATAGAAGCAATTCAGAGGCGGGCTACTAGATTTGTTACTGGTAGGTTTGATCATCACGCAAGTGTTACAGAAATGCTTCAGGAACTCGGGTGTGAGTCTCTAGAGGAAAGGAGGCGTTCTTTTCGTGAATCGCTGCTGAGGAAATTTAGAGAACCAGCATTTGAGGCTGACTGCAGTACAGTTTTACTGCCGCCAACTTACATTTCGCGGAAAGACCACAAAGATGAGATAAGAGAGATAAGGGCACGTACGGAGGCATATAGGCAGTCATTTTTCCCTCATTCTGTTTGGGAGTGGAAAAGGGAGAGAAGATGCTAGTTGTGGTACGAGGTACTCTCCACCACGCACCGTATGGTGGATTGCGGAGTATGTATATAGATGTAGATGTAGTTTGTGTAATTTACTGCTATACTTTTCCTGTAAAGATCGGTCCTTTGTTGGCTTTTGGTGCCAAGAACACCTTAACTTCTCAGTTACCCCAGTACTACTAACAGGTGAACAAAGTTTGTTTTGTACCGCTATGAAACAAATATTAACCTTTTTTAAACGTGTTGTAGGCTTCTTTAAGGTGCTTATTTACTTTTTGTGCAAAGATCAAACTACTGTCCATGGGTCAGAGATCGAACTTCCATGAGTTTGGCACCAAGTCAGTTATAGAAACTGAACTACAAGAACAAGATGGCGTCACTGAGGTATATACCCAATTAATGTCTCATTTTCTATTGGTAAAATATAGGGTTACCCAAATGTGTGTGTGTGTGTGTGTGTGTATGTGTGTGTGTGTGTGAGTGTGTGTGCTTCAATGCCTATGCTGTTCCCAGGTTGTTTAAGAACTAATACGTATTGCACTTGTCTTACTAATTGCAGTTTTTTGATTCAGGCCTGAGGATATATTTGATTCTGTGTCTCTTTAGCAGTGAGGTTATCTTACGCAACACGTAAGCAAAGAACTCAAGAAAGAAAACTACTTCTCTTATTCCTAGTTGGTGGTCTATTTCAGCTCTTACTTTAGATCGCCTCATTTATTTGGTGATTGTTGTGGTCATTGTCCCTGGAAACCTTGTATAAGTAGATTAGCTCAAATGGCGCGATACTGATCTCAGATAACGCTATTGCACGACGTGTCAATATTTATAACACAGTTCGTTTCTGTGCCGGACGATGGTGGCTGACGGGTTACAAGTACAGATCGTTGTGTGTACTTTTTCTTTAGATGCTGTGATCACGGCATCCTTTCTGTTTGCGGCGTACAAGGACGGTAGAATGGCAAGACATCATCCATTTACAGTTACTTAATTAACTGGTCGTCACTGTTAATACTGCAGACATATTCCGGGAACCTTTCTACTTTTTCACACCCCTCGGGCCAAATGATGAACGTGTAATCAATGTATCACAGGAGATAGCTATGTTTTAATTGGTCCACATCTATGGCAATGTCCTCAATCTCTCGACCAAGGTATTTGCTAACCACTGAAGCTAATAGGCCTCCTGTCACAAAGCTGCCCTTCTGATAGTAATGCTTGCTATTGTAGATTAAACAAAACGATAGAGAGTGTGACTAAATAGCTGTAATTCGTCATTTCGAAAGAAGTGACGTGCTAGGTCCCAAGAGTCTTGGACAGACATATTCTTAAACAGTGCCACCATATCAGAACTTGTCGTAATGGCACATTCACAATGTCGAAGACATTTATTCACTTGAGCGAGCTAAGAACACTCTTCATCACGGTATTTTCAGTTCCAGTATTACGATCAGACGTACGGCTTTGAGACGGGAAGTTCATTACCTCCTGCAGTTGCAAACTTGATGCAGCTGGAAACCCAAAAACATTTTATTCAGCCTTACCAGCGTGAGACTCTGCATTCTTACATTGCTTTTGTGTTTCAGATGCAGTCAAATGAAGTAAGAAGACCTCCACTTCCACTTACTACAAAACAACTTTTGTTGGACATAAAGCCATTCCTGTTTTCTTGCAAGATACTTGGTTTGATGCCATTCTCAGTTGATGGGGTAAATACTTCCCTCAAGAAAACTAGGACGGAGTTCACAACTTCTACCATTCTCGCCAGCCTCCATATTATTTTAAGCTGCGTAATAATCATTGTCTACATCGATTACCTGCCAAGACAATCTCCCATGCAAATTGTTATGTTTGTATGTTCTGTTGGCTTTAACATGTTGGCAGTCATGTCTGTCGTGCACGATGCGTTATATAGCAGAGACGAGTGTGAAAGAATGCTACGGCTGCTATCGATCTGTGACACTAGCATCATGATCAATTTTGCACCAGCCCCAAGATCATACGCAAAGTTCGTGAAGCTACAACTAATCTCTTTTGTCATATTGCTCATTGGAAATGGCATTTTTCTAACTACAGTAGCGCAAAGCTTATGGAACAAACTAATATGTTTTATCCATACCAAGGATGTAGCAATTATTTACGCAACAGTTTTAAGATTTGCCAATCTGCAGTTACTTCTGAAACAGAAACTGAAGAGTATAAACTGCTGTTTGTCCGCCTGGAGCACTGATGCACAGGGAAGAAACGAGAGAAATATTCGATGTTGTCGACCAAGTCCAAGCAGCATGAAGATCTGCAAAGCCAACCAATACAAGCAGCTCACACAGTCCGAGGTACGCTCTCTGAGGAGAGGCTATCATGCGGTCTATGATCTATCCACAGTAATCAGTCACGTTCACGAAAAGTTTCTGCTCCTCTTTTTGATTAATTCGTTTCTAATTTCAGTGGCAATTGTGTGTTTTTTTGTTAGAAAGGAAAACGTCTTCCAATTGAACGCAGATTTTACATCAATGCATGGCTTGTGGCTGGTGCTCCAGGTAGGCACCGTGTCCCTGGCGTTGGTGCCCGCGCACTGTGTGTTGGTAGAGGCTGGCTGCACTGCACGCCTGGTCTCCCTGCTACTGCTGAAGGGCGGTCCCGTCACCAGGGGTGTCCACGGCGAACTTACACTCCTGTCACACCACACCGCCTCAAGGACACCTGCTGCCACCCTCTTGGGAGCCTTCCCACTGCGCCTGGGACTCTTTGTTGTGTATTTCTCTGCGGTTGTCACCTACTCCACTGCGCTATTGTCTTTCGGGTAGTGCGGCTGTTGATTGTGTAAGCAACATGTAAAAACACAACACTGAGATAAATTCATTCTAACAGCAGACAATACTGAGTTATTTATCGTAGTGTGTTGGTTAACAACTTAATTATGTTGATGATCGTGTACTACTCAGACGCTACTTGAAATGAGTTGCGTATTCTGGATCAAATGTAAATTCATAACAGTGACTGATGGCCATTGTGTACATTCATCCTCTGAACAGCATCACAACGAACAGCATAACAACTTCCTATATCTCAGTTTGTGGCAAGATTATTACCATATTTAGATACTTCTTTATACAGAAGTCTTGAGATAAATATTTTTAAGACAAATGACGATTTTACTTATGTATTCGTGTTAGCTATAACAATAACTGAAACACCGTTTATTGAAGGTAACTGCCAACGTAACTGATTTGGCAACCTTACATTATCCACAGTGAAGCACTTCCTTGACAAATATTGTTGTTCCTGACAAATATTGTTGTTCCTGAATTAGAAAACAAAGCATTTACAAAAACTAAATCCCAGCTCAGTTTCACACAGAGTGCTCTCTGGTATTCACCCCTTACTTAGCTTGTATACTGTATATCGTTGGTCTCTCATGCAATACAAAGTCGCAGGTGCCTGGTAATAAGCGCAGAGGACTCTTGTGTATAAACAGGATAAAAAACAGGCCTGCAGGCCAATATCGTTAACACCGGCTACGTGCAGATTTCTTGAGCATATTGTGAATTCGAATATAACAAATTAGCTTCAGATAGAAATATTTCTGTCCACAAATCAGCACATATTTAGGAACCACTTCTTGTACAAACTCAGTTTGCACACTTCTCTTACAATGGCTGCAGGTCAATAGCTAGGTTCCATATTACAAGATTTCCGGAAAACGTTTGACTCAGCGCCCTTCGAAATGTTAACAATAGTCTAAGCATGTTTTATAGATTCTCAGATATGGAAATCGCTGACCTTTTAACTAACACAAACCGTTATGTTGTCCTGGACAGTGCGTGTTCACCAAAGACAAGGGTATCGTGAACAGTGATGCAGGAAAATGTAAACTCTGAAGTTCTCTATGTACGTAAATAATCTCGCAGACAGGGTGACTGATGATGACTTTAAAGTGTCCAAGAAAATGTCTTGAGTGCCTCTAGGAGAATACAGCATGATGCACGCGCAATTCCACTTTAATTCAGTGAATGGCAGCTTGCTCTAAGTGTTTGCTCTTTACTGAGTTACTTATAAAATGTTAATCACTCTCAGCTGCCTCTTTCAACCACTCCCCTCCCTTCCCCCTCCCAACATCTGTAATGGAAATCAGTCGGGACACCAGTATCGCTGTAACAACCTCACTCCACGACACTAGGATATTTATTTTAAATAGGAATCACATGCCCCTCTGCAAGTCGTGAAGAGCGAGTGAAATGCAGTGATATTATTGCCGGAAGACTATGAGCTATAAATAGAATTACACAAAAATTACTGCAGGCACAGAAAAAAACGGCGGTACGAAGCCCCATAAAACACTTAAATCTGAAAACAAGACCTGTTGTAAGAATACATCGACATAAATTAAAAATGAAAGTATTTTATCAATTCACAATGAGATTTTCACTCTGCAGCGGAGTGTGCACTAATATGAAACTTCATGGCATGTTAAAACTGAGCGCTGGACGGACATTCGAACTACATCTACATCTACATCTACATTTATACTCCGCAAGCCACCCAACGGTGTGTGGCGGAGGGCACTTTACGTGCCACTGTCATTACCTCCCTTTTCTGTTCCGGACGCGTATGGTTCGCGGGAAGAACGACTGTCTGAAAGCCTCCGTGCGCGCTCGAATCTCTCTAATTTTACATTCGTGATCTCCTCGGGAGGTATAAGTAGGGGGAAGCAATATATTCGGTACCTCATCCAGAAACGCACCCTCTCGAAACCTGGACAGAAAGCTACACCGCGATGCAGAGCCCCTCTCTTAAAGAGTCTGCCACTTGAGTTTGCTAAACATCTCCGTAACGCTATCACGCTTACCAAATAACCCTGTGACGAAACGCGCCGCTCTTCTTTGGATCTTCTCTATCTCCTCCGTCAACCCAACCTGGTACGGATCCCACACTGATGAGCAATACTCAAGTATAGGTCAAACGAGTGTTTTGTAAGCCACCTCCTTTGTTGATGGACTACATTTTCTAAGGACTCTCCCAATGAATCTCAACCTGGTACCCGCCTTACCAACAATTAATTTTATATGATCATTCCACTTCAAATCGTTCCGCACGCATACTCCCAGATATTTTACAGAAGTAACTGCTACCAGTGTTTGTTCCGCTATCATATAATCATACAATAAAGGATCCTTCTTTCTATGTATTCGTAATACATTACATTTGTCTATGTTAAGGGTCAGTTGCCACTCCCTGCACCAAGTGCCTATCCGCTGCAGATCTTCCTGCACTTCGTTACAATTTTCTAATGCTGCAACTTCTCTGTATACTACAGCATCATCCGCAAAAAGCCGCATGGAACTTCCGACACTATCTACTAGGTCATTTATATATATTGTGAAAAGCAATGGTCCCATAACACTCCCCTGTGGCACGCCAGAGGTTACTATAACGTCTGTAGATGTCTCTCCATTGATAACAACATGCTGTGTTCTGTTTGCTAAAAACTCTTCAATCCAGCCACACAGCTGGTCTGATATTCCGTAGGCTCTTTCTTTATCAGGCGACAGTGCGGAACTGTATCGAACGCCTTCCGGAAGTCAAGGAAAATAGGATCTACCTGGGAGTCTGTATCTAATATTTTCTGGGTCTCATGAACAAATAAAGCGAGCTGGGTCTCACACGATCGCTGTTTCCGGAATCCATGTTGATTCCTACAGAGTAGATTCTGGGTTTTCAAAAACGACATGATACTCGAGCAAAAAGAATGTTCTAAAATTCTACAACAGATCGACGTCAGATATAGGTCTATAGTTTTTGCGCATCTGCTCGACGAACCTTCTTGAAGAAGGGACTACTTGTGCTCTTTTCCAATCATTTGGAACCTTCCGTTCCTCTAGAGACTTGCGGTACACGGCTGTCAGAAGGGGGGCAAGTTCTTTCGTGTACTCTGTGTAGAAACAAATTGGTATCCCGTCAGGTTCAGTGGACTTTCCTCTGTTGAGTGATCCAGTTGCTTTTCTATTCCTTGGACACTTATTTCGATATCAGCCATTTTTTCGTTTGTGCGAGGGTTTAGAGAAGGAACTGCAGTGCGGTCTTCCTCTGTGAAACAGCATTGGAAAAAGGCGTTTAGTATTTCAGCTTTATGCATGTCATCCTCTGTTTCTATGCCATCATCATCCCGGAGTGTCTGGACAAGTAATGTACGCTTGTATACTTTTACACACTTTGACATGCAAGGTTTAATTTGACTCAGTAACACCCTTAGACACTTCAAGTCCTTCTCCGGCCCGGATGGCCGAGCGGTTCTAGGCGCTACAGTCTGGAACCGCGCGAGCGCTATGGTTGCAGGTTCGAATCCTGCCTCGGGCATGGATGTGTGTGATGTCCTCAGGTTAGTTAGGTTTAAGTAGTTCTAAGTTCTAGGGGACTGATGACTTCAGAAGCTAACTCCCATAGTGCTCAGAGCGATTTGGACCATTCAAGTCCTTCCTTACTGCTTGTTAAACGGTAGAATACGCAAGTCTCCAGTCTTCTACTGAATATAATTCCTTGTTCTCACATTTAAATAAATACAGAAAGAGCCAACAACACTTCACTTATCACAGTGACCAGTGCATCTCTCTGCTTCCTACTGTGCCAGGGTTAACTGCCAATCAACTCCTTCCTGCAGATTCTATCACCTCTCACTCTTCCAATTCAGAATTAAGCCCCAACCAAAGCATGGTGCCCGACAGTCTCCTCTTTTTGATTCGCTATCTCATAAACAGCCAAGGAAATGTGCTCACATTGGTCGCTTGACTCCTTACACCTACGTTTCCTCCTGTATACTAACTCCCAGTATAACTGCCGTCAGGAAACTGTAACCATTGCATTCAACCGGAATCTAACATTGGGCAGCTGCCAGTCAACATCCTACCTGTGTTTGCAAATAACCTCAAAGTTCCTGGAGCCACTGTGGTTCCACAATGAATATGCTGTGACTGGGTCTTGCAGGGCACTTGTACCTGAGCCTTAGGCAAGCCATCTTTTAGGCTTTCCAGAGACATGGAACATTATTCACCATTACGACTCTTTCGCCAGAGACCATTATACACAGGGATATTATCCATGTGTCTTCCGAATTAACCCTTCAACCAAATAGTGACCAGTATGGTGCTTATCCGTATCTTCAGTTTAAAGCCTCACTAAATGAGTCGTGGCAAATGTAAACTGTTATGTACGATTTTGTAAACAATGGTACGAAGAGGTGGGCTGCAGAACGGTGCAGCAACTGTCGTTATAGGAAAGCGGACAGGAGCTGATTAGTGAACAAGTTAACAAAATACACAGAGGAGCTACTGAACTTGTATTTCATCGAATGTACGAAGACCCGTCACAAGTAACACAGCAAGAAGCAGATTCCAGATACCACAGTGTCTACAAGGATGAGGCACGAATGGAGGTGTCGCAACCAGATGATTCCGAGAGGGAGATGGCTGACGTGCTGCCACTGGCCCAACTACATAGTGGCACCACAGGGCGCTCAGAGTACTGAGCCATCAGATGAGTGGCTCAGCCGGTGTGATCCATTGGGTCTGCAGGATCCTGCACGATTTCTATCAGCGTTTCAGAGAAACTTGCACCTCCATTGCTATGAGATAACAACGTGTATCTTGTATAAGGACAGCGAAGACAAGATAAGAGAAATTAGAGCTCGTACAGAGATATTTGAGCATTCTTACTTCCATTGATCCATTTGCGAATGGATTAGGAGAAATAATGGCTACAGTCCGAATAAATTTACTTGCTAGTTGACACTTCACGCGTTACCTCTGATTTCCTCCAATAAGAGCTCCCGACATCGTGCCCGAACTGTTCGCAGTTGCCGAATTGCCACGGAAAATGGTCACTTCACTTCCACCACCTTGCCCGGCTTTTTTTCTTCATATTTTTGGATCCTGATATCTATTTCTGCCCTATTTACCCCACGTTTCATCAGACATGGTAAGTACACCAAAAACTACACACGTACAGCTATTGTAACGAAATGTGTACGTTTCATACAAAGTACTAGCCCAAACCCTAGTGGATCATTTACACACAAGATGAGATTCGACATCACATATTGAATTATTATCATCACAGACATCAGCTTACAGTAGGTAAGCTTCATACTACATTGCATGAGGGTTAAATTTTTGTAGGTAGCAAATCGTAGTTGTGATTGGAACTGTAGAGAGGTATATATAAAACTTCTGAGGCATGTGGTTCTGTATCATAGTGGGTAAGTTGGTAAGTAGCATCTCAAAGATTGTGGGTTCGATAGTGGTTGGGTGACACATTTTTTAATTATTAAATATTTATCATAATTACTTTGATTATAATTTTTATACAATTAATTGACTCAAATGTGAATTTTTATCGCGCAATTTTTATAATAGTGTTAGCATTTTATTTGTTCTTATTTTTTCCCTATCATTCATTTTTTGTTTGGAATCTGTCCGTTTCACCTATAAGCTGTAAGCCGGCGCCAACAACACTGCTCACTGGTTGGTGTTGTATCATCTCATATAGCCAGCGTGAGGATAGTTTCAGGTAACCAATGAAAGTGAGAAATCCAGTTCGCTTTTAGTGCTGAAACTGACATTTTTCTCTCTTACGTTTGCTCGTAGAGGCAAGCTTTAAAAACCTAAATAATGTGAGCATGGTTAATAGTTATGCTGCATGTTGTTGACTGCTATATTCTCGGATACATTGCACATCACAAGGGTTCAGTCACTGTTAGGACATGAGTGTAAATTGAGGGCTACAAAACTTCTTCGTCTCCGAGGATCAATCATTGGTCATTTAAATCATCTATGCCAGAAGAATCTCGCTTTCTGTTGATACCTGAAGACAGTTACTTGCGACACTCATCGGCATTGCATGTAACAGCACTTCACTACTTGTGAATTGACCCCCTGTGTTTAAATGTCGCCTTTATCAGATCAGCAACAGATATGGCGAGACTATAGATGTCAACTAGCAAGTAATTTTAATTGCACTCTAGTGATGTTACAATGTGCCCTACATAATGAACCACATCACAGCTTGCGGGCTATGTGTGTAGATGAAGGCATTGATTGTTTTCTAAGCGTTTGGAAACGTTTCAGGATATTGCCGGTATACAACTGCGTAGCAACGCTACATATTTAAAAATAGAGGTCATCGCGACACCTACATGTTTTATTCAACTAATTATTATGCAATGGAGTCGACATTTGCTTCAAATCAGCTAAATATGATAATTAATAACCTAAATAATCGCTGATGTATATACTGTCATCCTCATAATCATAGCTGCCCATAAACATACACAAAACAAATTCTTGTGTATTAAAGCTGTGAACACATAAATAACTTTTGTTTAAAAATAGATCGACGTCTTCGATAAGAATTCTGTTACTGATACAAAATATGACAACACAGGTAAATTAAAACGATAGCTGAGGTATCAGCCAACATAAGTAGGTAAATACTGAGTAAACATGTGAATAACTGCACAGTCTTACTATCAGAAGTTTTATTTTCACAAGATTAACCTGACCTACAACGCAATTAGAAAATTGACATTATTTCTATACACCACATTTATTTGAAAACTAATTTATCACTATTAAGGTTTGAGAATTCACACTGATGCCCTCATATCATCACGTGGCATGATTGGCACTTAAACAAACACAGTAACTAAAGGTACGTGAAAAATAATGAAGCATGGTTTTACTTTAATTAAAAGACATTAATGGAATTAGCAGAGGTAACTGAGCTGATCACTCAGTTTTCTGATGATATAGGGCTAAACGAAAACGAAATCTCGAAGTAAACTGAAGCATTTGCATTAGAGCCAAGCTTACTAACAAATACATACAATGAATAAAAGCTAAGTCAGCAGCCCCAACAAGCAGAAATATATCCATAAGCTTCTGACTTCATGCTTCTTGGCTATTTGGATTCATGACGGCCAATTAGCAGTCAGTCAAAACTTGTACACATTTAGCCACTTGACAGAGATGGGAGCTAACCACATTGCTCTGAGATAATGGATTCGTGGAAATACTTCACTGAAGAGCCAATGAAACTGGCACACCTGGCTAATATCGTGTAGGGCCCTCGCGAGTACGCACAAATGCCACAACACGATGTGGCATGGACTCGACTAATGTCTGAAGAAATTCTGGAGGGAATTGACACCATGGATTCTGCAGGGCTGTCCATTAATCCGTAAGAGTATGAGGGAGTGGGGACCTTTTCTGAACAACACGTTGCAAGGGATCCCTGATATACTGAATAATGTTCATGTCTGCAGAGTTTGGTGGACAGCGGAAGTGTTTAAACTCAGAAGATTGTCCCTGGAGCCACTCTGTAACAATTCTAGACTTGTGGAATGTCGCATTGTCCTGCTGGAATTGCCCAAGTCCGTCGGAATGCAAAATGGACATAAATGGATGCAGGTGACGACACATTATGCTTAAGTACATATCACCTGTTGGAGTGGTATCAGGGGTCCAATATCACCCCAACCCCACATGTTCCACACCATTACAGAGACTTCACCAACGATGACATGCAGCGTCCATGGATTCATGAGGCTGTCTCCATACCTGTACACGGCCATCCGCTCGATACAATTTGAAACTAGACTCGTTCGATCAGGAAACATGTTTCCAGTCATCAACAGTCCAATGTCGGTGTTGACGGACCCAGGTAAAGCGTAAAGCTTTGTGCCATGTAGTCATCAAGGGTACACAAGTGGCCTTCAACTCCGAAAGCCCATATCCATGACGTTTCGTTGAATGGCTGGCATGCTGACATTTACTGACGGCCCATCCTTGAAAACTGCAGAAATTTGCGGAAGGGTTGCACGTCTGTCACGTAACGATTCTCTTTAGTCGTCTTTGATCCCGTTCTAGCACGTTCTTTTTCCGGCCGCAGCGATGTTGTAGCTTTGATGTTTTACCGGATTTTTGATATTCACGGTACATTCGTGAAATGGTCGTACGGGAAAATCCCCATTTGACCGTTACCTCGGAGATGCTGTGTCCCATTGCTCGTGCGCCGACTATAACATCTCGTTCAGACTCACTTAAATCTCGATAATCTGCCATTGTAACAGCAGTAACCATCTAACAACTGCACCGGTTACTTGTAGTCTTATATAGACATTGCAGACCGCAGCGCCTTATTCAGCCTGTTTACATATCTCTGTATTTGATTGCGCATGCCTATACCACATCCTTGTGCGCTTCAATGTAATTGCAAAACGCTTCTTTCATGCAGATCCTATTGCCTCTCGCACTACCCATTCACAAATAAGCCCCAACCACAGCTTAGCACCCGACTGACTCCACTACTTTCCCGTACTCTGAATCACATTTTTGGCCACTTCCCTCTTTTGAATGGTTGTGTCATAGACAACCATAGAGATTTGCTCACATTGGTCATTTGGCTCCTTACAGTGCCGTTTTCCCCTCTGTACTTACTCCTCCCAGAAGAACACCCCAGTATAACTGTTTTCAAGTAACTACAACTATTGCCTTGAACCGAAATCTAACAATGGGCAGTTGCCAATCCATGTACGTTCGGCGTTTGAAAATATCCTCAGAGTTCCTGGAGCCACTATTGTTCCACAACAACCCTAGGTGTCATATAGTCCTCTTAGGAAATACTGTCGAGAATGAGTTAACGTTTCTGTGTACGAGGCTCACAGGGCAGTTGTATCAGAGCCTTATGTAAGCCAGCCCTTCTCCAGGGCGATATTATCATTGTGTTTCCCACGACCAAATACCGACCAGGATGGAGCTTATTGATGTCTTCAGAATCAAGGCTTACGAAATGAGTTGTGGAAAATATTAAGAGTGTATGACTTCATACAAAATGGTAAGGAGAGGTGGGCTGTAGAATGGTGCAGCAACCGTCGTCATAAGAAAGATAGACACGAGGGGAAACGATTACTGAGCAAATTAACGCAATAAACAGATGATTTACTTAACCTGTATTTCTCCAAACATACGTAACCTCATTACAAGTAAAACAACAAGGAACAGGGTCCATTTATCACAGTGTCCTCAAGGATGAGGCGCGAACGAACGTGATTGATCCGAGAGAAATTGGGCTGAGGTGCTGCCGCCGGCCTTCCCACGTAGTGGTTGAAGAGGACGCTCAAGGTACTGAGCCATCAAGGCCTGGCGCGATGGGTGTGCGGAATTGGATCTGCCAGATCCTGCACGATTTCTATAGATGTATCACAGAAACTTGGAATTCTATTGCTATGACGCCAGTGGGATTGTGTCGGTGAGTGGCACCAAATAAGCTAATTCTTAAGAATCACAAAATGTTAGAATACAGTATTATAATTGCGCATCATGACACAGCTACATCGATTAAATCTCTAGGTGTAATTTTGCAAAGCAGTCTAAAATAGAACCAACAAGTAAGTGGAATAGGGGAGGCAAATGGTCGACTTCAGTTTATTCAGAGAATTCTATGAATGTGTAGTTCACGTACAAAGTAGACTGCATATACAAAACTTGTGGAATTTATTCTTGAGTACTGAACGAGTGTTTGGGATCCCCACCAGGTAGGATTAAAATAAGATTCGAAGCAATTCAGAGATATGCTGCGAGATTTGTTACTAATAGGGTCAATCAACACATGGCTATTACGCGTATGCTCCATGAGTGCAAATCGCATTTGCTGAGGGGAAAACGTCTTTCTTTATACAAGACGCTATTGAGAAAAATCAGAGTACAGGAATTTGTGGCTGACTGTCGAGTTGATTTTCCGCCACCAACGTACAAATTGCGTAAGGACACTGAAGACAAGATAAGAGAAATTAGAGCTCGTACAGAGACATTTAAACTGCCGTTTTTCCCTCGAACCATTTGCGAGTGGAATAGAAGAAATAATGATTACAGTCAGAATAAATTTTCTTGCCAATTGACACTTCACGCGTTGTAATTGATTTCCTCCAATAAGGGTGCTCGACATCAAATCCGAACTGATCACTGTTTCCGAATTACCAAAACAAATGATCAGTTTACTTCCAACGACTTGTCCGCTTACTTTTTCATATTTTTGGATCCCAATACAGAGCTCTAGCTTTTTACTTCACATTTCATCAGATATGGTAAATATACTAAAAACATCAAACACACATACAATTATAGTAACAACATACACACGTTTCATACACACCACTAACCAAACACTTGTGGATCCTTTACCACAAAATGCTATTCGGCGTAACATTTTCACTTACGATCATCACACACGTCAGCTTATATCAGATAAGCTTCATACGACAGTGCATAAGGTCTACCTTTTTGAAGACAGCATATCACCATTGCAGCTGGATCTGTAGAGGAATAAATACAAAACTCTAGCAATATTTGGTGCTGTATCATAGTTATGATATGTGAAAGTTTGTAGAATCGAAAGTCGATGGGTAAGAATATTTATTTTTTATTTTTGAATATTTATTAGAATAACTTTGACTGCTATTTTCATACAGTTAATTGACTTAAATGTCATATTTTGCAATGTAATTTTCATAGTCGTGTTGACTTTTTTATTTGTTCGTATTTTTTTCTCACTATCATTATTTTTTCGTTTAGGCTCTGTCTGTGTCAGCTATAACCTGTAACCAAGTGCCAACATTAGTGCTCACTGACTAGTACTGTATCAGCTCATATGAGGGTAGTTTCAAGTACTCAATGAAAGTGAGAAATCACAGTTCGCTTTTAGTGTTGAAACTGAAATTTTTCTGTCTTGGGACTGCTCGTAGAGGTCAGCTTTAATCACCATGAACAAACAGAGCATGATTAATAGTTCTACTGTATGTTCTGACTGTCATTTTCTCAGATACATTGCACATGATGAGGTTTGAGCTATTTCGGACATGAATGTAAATTCAGGGCTACAAAATACGTCATCCATCGCAGTTAAGTCATTGGTAACTTAAAATCAGCTGTGGGAAGGGAATCTGGCGTTCCGGTCATACCTAACGGCATTTAATTGCAACACTGATCAGCATTGCATACAACAACATTTTACCACTTGTGAAATGACCTGCTGTGCGTTGCAGTGATGATCAGCAGCAGTTATGGCAACACTGCACTGGAAGTGTCAGACGTTAACTAGCAAGTAATTTTAATTGGACTTCAATAGCAGTACAATTAGCTCCACAGTCACCATATTATGGCTTGTGAAATATGACAGATGAAGATATTGACTGTTTTCTAAGCATTTGGAAACGTTTCAGGCCACTGACACTACACAACTACATCTACACACAATGCTAAGGCTGCATACTTAAAAACAGGTCTCTATGTTTTATTCAGTTAAATATTTTACAATGGAGACATTTGGACATTTTCTTCAGATCAACTAATTAATAATCTAAATAGTTGCTAATTTATGCAGAATCAACTTCAAAATCGTAGCTGAACAAAAACACATACACACAAAACAAATTCTATGTATTAATGTTGTATGTACATAAAAAAGATTTTTAAAAGAAACCTGATATCTTCGCTAGTAATTCTTTTACTGACACAAACAATGTTAATACAGGTAATTTAAAACTATGGCTGAAGTGTCAATCAATATAGGTAGATAAACACAGACAAAACCTGACTTGCATAACTGCATAGTCACAACACCTGGTATTCCTACTATCCTGGTATTCCTCACTATCACAAGTTTTCTTTCTATAAGAAAGCAATTAGAAAATTATCGTTATTTCCATACACCACACTTATTTGAAAACTAATTTACCGTCATTAACACATGAGAATTCAGTCTGATGTCTGATGCCATCATCACACAGATTTACAGCACCTGACATGGTTGGCTCATGAATACGTTAACAAAAGATAGCAAATTAATAAAATTTTAATGTCGTGTGACTAGGGCCTCCCGTCGGGTAGTCCGTTCACTGGGGGTAAGTCTTTCGATTTGACGCCACTTGGGCGACTTGTGCGTCGATGGGGATTAAATGAAGATGATTAGGACAACACAACACCCAGCCCCTGAGTGGAGAAAATCTCCGACCGAGCCGGGAATAGAACCCGGGCCCTTAGAACATTTTTTCATGCTGACTACTCAGCTACCAGCGGAGGACAAAAGCAAATAAACGAGCTTAATGGAAGTAGCAGAAGTAACTGAGCTGCTCATGCAGTTTTTTAACATAATAGGGCGAACTAAAAAAACCTAAAAGTAAATAAAGACCTAAATTAGATCCTAGCTTTCTACAAATACATACAACCATGAGTAAAATCTTATGTTTCAAGCCAGATGGAAGAGATATATATTCATAGGCTTTTGACTGAGAGCCTCTTGACTATTGGAATTCAGATTGGACAATGTGCAGTCAGTAAAATCTTATGCGTATTCAGCCACTTGACATAAACAGAAGCTAATAACATTGCTCTGAGATGATGCATTAATGGGAATACTATAACGATATGAAGAGTAAGCCAACAGCTACATTTTGAGATTTAATGTTACATATTATAATGCTACTAGAATAAATATATACATATTATAATGCTACTAGAATAAATTTATACATATTATAATGCTACAAGAATAAATATTTCACCAAACGAAATAAATGATAGCAGTGATGCAATTACTTGACAAATTATTTTTATGTAAGAGCATAATACAAGTATTTTTATGTATCTAAAAATGTTATAACAGTTTTTTTCAACTATTTCTAATATTATTTTGATATACAACAAATCATTAATATATATATATATATATATATATATATATATATATATATATATATATATATATATATATGCCAATATGTTATATCTTATAACTAAATCCAGTTTGATGATATTTTAACACAATGTTTGTAGGCCACAATAATGTTCACTGTCTATTGCAGAAACGAAAACTCTCCAATGAAATAAAAACATACGCAAGTGGTTCAAATAATAAGTCACTACTAGAAACTAAAAACCCACTGTTTGATTGAAATTTGCAATAAAAAAAGTTTATTTTTTTTAAAAGATATGCATGTTAATTTCATCAAGAAATGTTTTATTAGGTTGTAAGTGATTTAGCAATTCATATGCCCCTTAGTTTATATGAACAACACTGTTAGCATAAACTGTTTGAAGCACTATAGATATCACAAAAAATTAGAAGCCCTAACTTATGCAAACTAATGTACATAGAAATCGTGAAAGTTGTGTGTTGTTACCATTTAAAATATGCTTATGCATTTTGAGCACCCAGAATTACCTTTAATCTATCCTGAAATAGTACCAAAAAATGCATAATCTAAAACTTTGGATTAAATAGGTAATTTCTGTTGACAATATTATTTCATTCAAATATGGTATTTTCTGTCTTGCATATCGAAACAAGGTGTGTACCATCGTTTATCATTCTGAAATATCTGTTTACAGAAGCTTAAGATCTTCCTTTGCAAGACAAATGGAACCATTCACTCATGAATAATTGTATCCAGCAATTTATAGAAGGTGATAAACAGAATTAATGATCAGTAACATGTGGCAACACTGATCCTGTGGCATGGGATTTATTAATCATTTTCAGGCAATTGTGGTCTTCTGAATATGAAAATAATATTATTTTTGTTGAATTGACTCTACTTTTTGAGATAAAGGCAATCCATTTACACTGGACATTACATAATAAGAAAGAGGAGAATATTTGTTAAAACTTTTGTTTTAAAGTTATCAGACGATTTCGAGGACACAAAGTGCTATGATTGATACAAAGATAATAAGAATAATCTGTGATTATTTTTCGGTGTTTTTGGCCCAGACCGTCTTTTTGCAAGTTCCAGCAGTTTTCTGCCATCATATGGCAATCACAACAGCCTTGATATCTTTCCTCCATAATTGTGATGTCCTGATGAAACCGTTCCCCTAGTTCTTGCCTGTAACCGCATAAAGTCGATAAAAAAATTTATCTAAATGACTGTGCAAAAAAATTTAAATTGACGCTTTTATTAGTTCCTAGATTGTGAAAATTCTTGAGCAATTAGTCAACTATTTCGGAATAATTTTCAGGTTTTTAGTTTCCCAAAAAATTTTTGACAAGTGACGTTTCAGTTTAAGCCATGTGGTCTGTGAAATCTTCGTTATTTATAAGAGTGCGGATTTGAGCCCCATAAAAAATTTCTGATTTTAGCTTTTCTGTACTGAGACAAGGAGATTATTGACAAATATATTTGAAGCAATCGCCAGTCCTGTCTAAAGCGTCAAAAAAGTGTTTTAGAAGCCCAAGTTTCATATGTAACGACGGAAGAGTGACTTTTTTCTGAGTGACCCAATGAAATTTCACAATTTTTAAGCCTTTGCGCACTGAACACTGATGTTGATGAAATGAAATTGTCTCTAAAACATGTTTAACATTTAAATATTCTTCCTTAAAAGTAGTTGAATGAGCTATCTGGATTGAGGCAAAATTTTTTTCGTATGCAGTTACACGCATTTAAAAAGTTTTCAGCTATCTAGAGAAAGGCACCAGTTTTTGGTTGGTGTAATGGAAGACCCACTAAATTTAAAAGCCAAGAAATATTACTACAATATACCATACCATTCGTCTCTTGAAATGTACGGAAGAATGTCGTGCAACATGGTTTGATAGGATGTTATTGATATGCCAGGTTGAAGGCAATGTTTTTCTTTTAGCCTTGGCGCAAGAAGCTCAGCTGATTTCTTAGATAAATTTAAATCTCGAATCAAGTCGTCTATCTCATCCTGAGAAAACCCTTGCAATGTAGGACTACATTTTTCGAATTCACTGCCACTATTTCTTTTTCTCCGATTGTCTAAACTTTTGACACCATTATAGTAATCGTGTGATGGGGGAGGTAAATACCGATATTGGCAAGTCTTCACTATGTAAAATTGGTGGCTTAGGGCTGTACGTTTGGGTAAATCCAAGAATGCTTTTTGTATCAATTCATACGTGTTACACTCACAGCACAAATGTAGCAATCATCGAGATGGTATGTTGGCCCTGTCCATGTCGGCGGTATTCCAAACGTAAGCCCTTTCCATCCTCCATGATTCCAGCATAGAAGTAAAAAGTGTATTTTTTATAGATCTGTTTATCATGAGAACCAGTGTCTACTCAAACAAAATAATATAAGGATTTCAACACCATACAAATCAAAATAGATTCCTTAAACTTAAGGTGCAGAAAAAAATTGTTTTTGTTCCTCTGTGCAGTTTTAATATTTGATATATTATTGTGTTTATAGCGGTGGCTGTTTAGGAAGCACTTAGGCCTATCTAAAAATGTGTATGATACAGTGAAGACACATTGTCAATTTGAACCAGTATTGTGCTTAAATAATTGGAAATTAATTGCATCAACTTCATGGGACCTTTTCTTAGTGAATCAACAGTGCTCTTGATTTACCTACTAGAAGATGTCGTAAATGTGATTAGTTCTTCCACTTTAATCATTATACTTTGTATACCCTTGCTTTACCTCTTCAGCTCACTGTGCAACTCATGCGAGCTGTAACTAAGAATTGAATAAAGAACGTGTTTGGTGTCAGACTGCCTAACTTGTCACGTACAGTCTTTCTGTTATAACTGAATGCTCGTGTTATTTGCAGATTATGCGCTTTCCCGTGACATTTGACGGTCTTCTAAGCCTGCTGGAAAAATTACATTAAGTTCTAAACAGCCACTACTAACTTTTCGCATATGCCCGATTTTCAGTCAACTTTAATGACAGTTAGTACTTTGTATATGGCTCTAAGAAATATAATTCGATGTTGCCTTAACTAAAGTTTTATCAGTTATTTAGTATTTCAAGCCACAGTACTACTAATGCCGACACGAATTATAAGTATATAGACTATCCTTAGATTTTTGTTTTGTTTTTTCTTTGTCATCAGTCTACTGACTTGTTTGATGCGGCCAGCCACGAATTCCTTTCCTGTGCTAACCTCTTCATCTCAGAGTAGCACTTGCAACCTACGTCCTCAATTATTTGCTTGACGTATTCCAATCTCTGTCTTCCTCTACAGTTTTTGCCCTCTACAGTTCCCTCTAGTACCATGGAAGTCATTCCCTCATGTCTTAGCAGATGTCCTATCATCCTGTCCCTTCTCCTTATCAGTGTTTGCCACATATTCCTTTCCTCTCCGATTCTGCGTAGAACCTCCTCATTCCTTACCTTATCAGTCCACCTAATTTTAAACATTCGTCTATAGCACCACATCTGAAATGCTTCGATTCTCTTCTGTTCCGGTTTTCCCACAGTCCATGTTTCACTGCTGTACTCCAGACGTACATCCTCAGAAATTTCTTCCTCAAATTAAGGCCGGTATTTGATATTAGTAGACTTCTCTTGGCCAGAAGTGCCTTTTTTGCCATAGCGAGTCTGCTTTTGATGTCCTCCTTGCTTCGTCCGTCATTGGTTATTTTACTGCCTAGATACCAGAATTCCTTAACTTCATTGACTTCGTGACCATCAATCCTGATGTTAAGTTTCTCGCTGTTCTCATTTCTACTACTTCTCATTACCTTCGTCTTTCTCCGATTTAATCTCAAACCATACTGTGTATTCATTAGACTGTTCATTCCGTTCAGCAGATCATTTAATTCTTCTTCACTTTCACTCAGGATAGTAATGTCATCAGCGAATCGTATCACTGATATCCTTTCACCTTGTATTTTAATTCCACTCCTGAACCTTTCTTTTATTTCCATCACTGCTTCCTCGATGTACAGATTGAAGAGTAAGGGCGAAAGGCTACAGCCTTGTCTTACACCCTTCTTAATACGAGCACTTCGTTCTTGATCGTCCACTCTTATTATTCCCTCTTGGTTGTTGTACATATTGTATATGACCCGTCTCTCCCTTTAGCTTACCCCTTCTTTTTTCAGAATCTCGAACAGCTTGCTCCATTTTATATTGTCGAACGCTTTTTCCAGGTCGACAAATCCTATCAAAGTGTCTTGATTTTTCTTTCGCCTTGCTTCCATTATTAGCCGTAACGTCAGAATTGCCTCTCTCGTCTCTTTACTTTTCCTAAAGCCAAACTGATCGTCACCTAGCGCATTCTCAATTTTCTTTTCCATTCTTCTGTATATTATTCTTGTAAGCAGCTTCGATGCATGAGCTGTTAAGGTGATTGTGCGATAATTCTCGCACTTGTCAGCTCTTGCCGTCTTCGGAATTGTGTGGATGATGCTTTTCCGAAAGTCAGATGGTATGTCGCCAGACTCATATATTCTACACAACAACATGAATAGTCGTTTTATTGCCACTTCCCCCAATGATTTTAGAAATTCTGATGGAATGTTATCTATCCCTTTTGCCTTATTTGACCGTAAGTCCTCCAAAGCTCTTCTAAATTCCGATTCTAAAACTGGATCCCCTATCTCTTCTAAATCGACTCCTGTTTCTTCTTCTATCACATCAGACAAATCTTCACCCTCATAGAGGCTTTCAATGTGTTCTTTCCACCTATCTGCTCTCTCCTCTGCATTTAACAGTGGAATTCCCGTTGCACTCTTAATGTTACCACCATTGCTTTTAATGTCACCAAAGGTTGTTTTGACTTTCCTGTATGCTGAGTCTGTCCTTCCGACAATCATATCTTTTTCGATGTCTTCACATTTTTCCTGCAGCCATTTCGTCTTAGCTTCCCTGCACTTCCTATTTATTTCACTCCTCATCGACTTGTATTTCTGTATTCCTGATTTTCCCGGAACATGTTTGTACTTCCTCCTTTCATCAATCAACTGAAGTACTTCTTCTGTTACCCATGGTTTCTTCGCAGCTACCTTCTTTGTACCTATGTTTTCCTTCCCAACTTCTGTGATGGCCCTTTTTAGAGATGTCCATTCCTCTTCAACTGTACTGCCTACTGCGCTATTTCTTATTGCTGTATCTATAGCGTTAGAGAACTTCAAACGTATCTCGTCATTCCTTAGTGCTTCTGTATCCCACTTCTTTGCGTATCACTACTATATTGTGATCTGAGTCTATATCTGCTCCTGGGTACGCCTTACAATCCAGTATCTGATTTCGGAATCTCTGTCTGACCATGATGTAATCTAATTGAAATCTTCCCGTATCTCCCGGCCTTTTCCAAGTATACCTCCTCCTCTTGTGATTCTTGAACAGGGTATTCGCTATTACTAGCTGAAACTTGTTACAGAACTCAATTAGTCTTTCTCCTCTTTCATTCCTTGTCCCAAGCCCATATTCTCCTGTAACCTTTTCTTCTACTCCTTCCCCTACAACTGCATTCCAGTCGCCCATGGCTATGAGATTTTTGTCCCCCTTTACATACTGCATTACCCTTTCAGTATCCTCATACACTTTCTCTATCTGTTCATCTTCAGCTTGCGACATCGGCATGTATACCTGAACTATCGTTGTCAGTGTTGGTCTGCTGTCGCTTCTGATTAGGACAACCTGGTCACTGAACTGTTCACAGTAACACACCCTCTGCCCTACCTTCCTATTCATAACGAATCCTACACCTGTTATACCATTTTCTGCTGCTGTTGATATTACCCGATACTCATCTGACCAGAAATCCTTGTATTCCTTCCACTTCACTTCACTGACCCCTACTATATCTAGATTGAGCCTTTGCATTTCCCTTTTCAGATTTTCTAGCTTCCCTACCACGTTCAAGCTTCTGACATTCCACGCCCCGACTCATAGAACGTTATCCTTTCGTTGATTACTCAATCTTTTTCTCATGGTAACCTCCCGGAGATCCGAATGGGGGACTATTCCGGAATCTTTTGCCAATGGAGAGATCATCATGACACTCCTTCAATTACAGGCCACATGTCCTATGGATACACGTTACGTGTCTTTAATTCAGTGGTTTCCATTGCCTTCTGCATCCTCATGTCGTTGATCATTGCTGATTCTTCCGCCTTTAGGGGCAATTTCCCACCCCTAGGACAAGAGAGTGCCCTGAACCTCTATCCGCTCCTCCGCTCTCTTTGACAAGGCCGTTGGCAGAATGAGACTGACTTCTTATGCCGGAAGTCTTCGCCCGCCAATGCTGATTATTTATCAAAATTTAGGCAGTGGCGGGGATCGAACCCGGGACCTAAGACGTTTTGATTATGAATCAAAGACGCTACCCCCTTTTTTTCCATTTTATTCGTTGTTGATCGCTGTGTTTGGTTGTTGCGGACGTCGCAAGACATCCTGTTCAAGTTCGGTGGTTGATCCTTCCACTCAGTTTTTTATTACAGAGGCCAATCGGCTCACTGGCAGAACACGCTGAGCTACCGTGCCGGCTCCCTAGACCACGGATCTACATTGTGATTCACCATATCCAACCTGAAGATGTGGTGCCTAGGGTACGAAACCGGTCGTTAAATAAATTACTTGAAAGGTCAGTCAGGCCGTTATTATTCTAGGTGATTGTGGTTGTCCCTCATACCAGGTAGTTATCCCATATACATACTATACTACATGTATTGAAACTCCATTCGAACATGCCTTGTAAGACCTCTTGGTGCCAACCAGCGACCGTGTAATCCTCAGTCCATAAGCGCCACTATATGTGGATATGGAGGCCCATGTGTTCAGCACACAGCACTCCCTGTCATTGTCAGTTTTCATGACTAACACCGCTATTTCTCAGGCAAGTAGCTCCTCAATTGATCTCACAAGGGCTGAGCGCATCCCATTGCCAACAACACTTTGCAGAAGCGGACAGTGATCAATTCAAGTTCTAGCATAACTCAACAGCAGCTAACTTCGATGACCTGCCAGCAGCCGGTGTTACCACTGCTGCAAAGCCATTGGTGTACTGAAAGAATTGTACACATAGTAAGTGGAAAGAGCTGATTAACTGAAATGTAAATATACTGAAAGAAACTCTGATTATATTAAATGATTATAGGGGAAACATAGTACTTAAAGTCTAGCTTTAGTGTACCTGATAGTCATAAAAAGTGCTTTGTAAGTAAAGTTAATGTGTAAATGAAACAAAAAAATTAAAATTGGTGTGTATAAGGAAAAGTTATTTGTAAAAAAAGCACTACACACACACACACACACACACACACACACACACACACACACACACACACACACTCATGTTCACAAAAAAAAAAAAAAAAAAAAAAAAACAGAACACCTTGAATGAGTAAATATAGGACATTCATATTCACAGGACATGTAAATTAGTATATTCTTCAGAAATGATTAGAATTTCAGTCGCCTTGGTTCAACTAAGTCCTGTTGTCTTGTAGACATAGGGTATGCCATGGGTCCTTGTATCTTCTTCCACACACGGAAGCGTTGATGCTAATATGGTGTCTTGTGGTAGAGCCACCTATGTTGCAGTCACGTGGTATCAAACTTCGTCTATGGCGGATTACACTGGGTTACAGTGCTGCACCCTTCGTTCCACCATATCCCAAACAGTTTCGATTGGTGACAAGTCTGGTGATCTGACGGGTCAAGGCATCACGGCTGACATCCTAGCTTTGTGTAGCAACATGTCGTCATACATTGTCGTGCTGAATAATGGCGTTTGGTGTGTTGTGGAGAAGTGGTATGGGTTCGAGACTGTCATTCACGTAGATAATAGTGAGCTCAGTGTTCTGGACATGAACCAACTGTGATTAGTCTTTGTACCCAGTAGCAACCCGCACCACAAGGCCTTGAGTTGGTGCCGTATATCTTCTGTGAATTCTATCACTGTGATGCTGCTCTCCCTGTCTCCACTGATTAAAAATACAGCTGTCATTTTCAACAAACAGAATCTGGATTCGTCCAAAAACACTCTCTGATTCCATTCCTGTCCCCAGTGAAGTCGATCCATACACCATTGCCGTCTAGCACATTTCTGTACATTCGCTAAAGGTAGGCGGAGAACTGGACGTAATAAACAGTGTAATAAACAGCGACGGACCGTCATCCCTGACAGCGTATGAAACGTTACAATATTCCACAGTTGCGCCAAAGTGGAGGAGGATATGCCCTATAGTGGCACTCGGACGGGTGTCGATCCTCTCGTGGGTGGTCTGGATGGTGCGGCCTGACTCACCCTGCCGAGTTCTGCAGCCTTCCGCAAATCGTTTGTCACACGTCCGTAGCACTGCCGAACCACTTCGTCCCACACGAGCGGCTATTTTTCAGATGGACGCATTACATTCTGTCATGCCAATAATGCGCCCTCTTTGAAGCCCACTGATTTGATGGTACAATTCGTGCATACTTCTGCAACAAGGCATCCTGTACAACTGCTTAAGTCATACGGATCCATTACCTTCAGTTTATAGCGACAACGGGAAACGCAGGCACATTTTACCGGAGGGTGCTGATGTGCTGCAATATCGATGTTGACGTTGAAACTGCAAAAAACACTAACGCATATGTCCTGTAAAGTCGTTCAAGGTGTTCTGTTATAAAGTTGTTAATAAAATAGAACAAGAAAATGATTGTAAATTGAAAATACACTGTAAATTGAAAATACACTGTAAACAAAAACTAAAAAGGAGCGTTAATAAACAACAGATATTGATTGTAAATATGTGTTGAAAGAAAACAAAATTGTTTCTAGTAAATTGTTAGTCAATTTTTTATACCATTGTTATTATTTATAGAGAGAAAGAAAATTATTTCTGAAAATTTGCTGTTGCTTTAACTGACCTGCAGCCCTACCCAACGACGCTCAAACTTGGAATGAAGAGGCTTACGTACAGTTGAGCTAGTTATATGAGATGATAAAGGGGAGAAGATGGAGGTGCTTGGCCCATTGGCTAAAACAGGTTGCTACAAATATTGTCAGGTGATCAGTATCGACTCCATTTTGTAAGATGTTTGGGCAGGACCACATGACTAATATCAAGTTACATCATGACCTCAAATACAGCTCTCACGGTTACCTGAGTGATTCCCTTGGGTGACCTGGATCAATTTGCAGTGGTTCGACGGAGCAGAGGGAGTGGGGGTGACACTGGATATAATTCGGCTAAGTGTGTAACTTTACAATATATCTCTTTATCTTATCCGAAATGCCCACTCTATTTGGACCCGCACTGGTTTCCTACTTCTGTCAACCGTTTAAGTTAAAGTGAGAATAGCTATATACTGTGAACAAAGGAGCTGTTTTTCTGGTGTCAACAGATACACAATTTTCGTGGAGGGTCACGTGAGTAATTTCATGGTTGCCCTTTTCGCAGCACTGTACATATTAAGTGACTACAGAAGAAGGAATGGGCCACGTGGTCTGAGCACACCATTGCTAATCATATTTGTGGTTACTACAGGCACTCGTAGACATCATTGTGTGTGCTCATGTGTAACAACCTCTACTTAATTTTTTCAAAAGAACGCATTGAATATCGTAGGCTGTACTACAGGTGATCATCGCGTCTTGGTAAATGTGGTAATCAGTACTACCAAGTTATTTACTTAAACAGTGTTGTGACTATATCGTCACTAATGGCAGCTTATTTTCAGTAGTTGTTTTTGGTCATATTGTGTCTTGGAGAACATTGTGTTACTTATCGCCAGCAAATGCAGAATTATCCTGGCACTGTTGTCATAATTCCCAAGTGGCAGAGAGTATAAATCAAACACTACAAAGCATAGAAGTGTTGTGGGATCTAAGAATTGTAAACTCATATACGAATAATTGTTTCATTCATGGTGGTAGCGCCTGGTAATCAGAAGTACAATTGAAAGAAAAATCAGCCCTCGGTCACTATTTTCAATAATTAACCTGATTTCGACACTGCTAGGAGTGTCTTACTCAGAATTTAAAACAAAGTATTCTGAGTAAGACACTCCTAGCAGTGTCGAAACCAGGTTAATTTGTTAAAAATAGTGACCGAGGGCTGATTTTTCTTTCAATTGTAACTATTCACGGTCTCTGAACGTGCAGCCATGTACAAGATTTTGTAATCAGAAGTAGTTGTAGTCGTGTAATCTCCGTGAATCCATATACACACACTTTGCATAATTTCTGTGATGAATCTATACCAACTAAATTGTAGGACACTTCGCCTCAATAGTATATTACGTCGCGTGACTAGGTCCTCCCGTCGGGTAGACCGTTCGCCGGGTGCAAGTCTTTCAATTTGACGCCACTTCGGTGACCTGCGCGTCGATGGGGGTGAAATGATGACGATTAGGACAACACAACACCCAGTCCCCGAGTGAAGAAAATCTCCGACCCAGCCGGGAGTCGATCCCGGACACTTAGGATTAACATTCTGTCACGCTGACCACTCAGCTACCGAGGGCGGACAACAGTATATCAAGATTTTACCAGTATTTTTTGCTCTTTATTTTGTGGTTGGTATAACAATCTCACCCAGAGTGCACTCATGTTAGAGTAATGTGTCATTCAAGTTTGTATGTCTGAAGGCAGCATGTGAACAACAGCACTACAGTTAAGGTGACGTGAAGAGAAATGTCGTGTATGTGCAGACTGGTCTCAGGGATGTTTTCGATCTGTCACTGTAGTATGGACATATATTTTTAAGACCTATGCTATACAGATGCACAGCAACATGGAAGACAGATTTGTGGCTTAAGGTAGCTACCGTTGATGACATCCATTGGCTACCACAGAATCAGCTTCAGCAAAGGTACACCACCACCACCAACGCCGTAACAGCAGGACGACCCACGGCTGCCACAGGACCAAAGGTATCTGCCCAGAGAGCCACGCTCGCCAGCAGTGACACTGATATTTAGTAACGAGACTACCTGGCCTGCTCACCTGGACAGCGAATGGCAAGAGTGTATGTAACACAGTTGTATTTATCTCAGTGAGGACCACAGGTAAGCATAATCAAGCGCTTACCACACCTGCACCTCGTCTCTAGACTTGCAGCTCACTGGAGCTCTGGGAGTGAATGTGAGGACGTAATGACAAGCACCATTGGCAAGGTCCACACTTGACATCCATCAGGCCAGGGTGCCATTCCAGAAGGAAGCCGCCAACATGACAGCTGCTGCTCCCTTACTGGATACTTCGATATCCGCCACTAATCCTCTCTGAACAAGCCAGTATTGTACGTAGTTTCCATTGATGGTCGTGGCTGACGAACGTAGGGTAGTATCCAGTAGCGATATAGATAGAAGCCATCTTCTAGCACTTGGCGGCCAGAGACAGCTATGCTGCTAGGGACGATCTCTTGTATGAGGGAAGTGCCTTCACCGCTAGTCTCGTGACGCTCCATGTGCCACCTAAGCAAAGTTCCTTTTCCCTCTGGAATCTATAGATCACCGGCTGGGGAGCAGTGCTGGTAGCCTTTACCGTTCGCCTCCAAACTACAGGTCACATCCTTTCATCAGTGTGTATTACAACATGCACGCGAAGAAGGAATTCTGGTCGAATACTTCTGTGAGCCTGGACAAGGCAGGTAATTTTCATCAGGGACTTGTGGATCAGCACTGACCACTGTGGACTCACGACAGCTCTCTCCTCCCGATTCTAGGTCCTTAAGCCTTCTTTCGTTTTACACTGAAGGATAATCTAATTTAATTGTATAATGTTTGCGTGCGTCCACCTCACACTTGCATTCTTCCTGAAATTTTGGATTGTTACATTATCTTCATTATTATTTCGACACCGAAGTTATAAAAAAGAACAAGATTAAAGACTATCTTACAGTCTTTGTAAAATAGACACTAAAAGAAAAAAGTTGCTATGCGATGTAAACTAAAATTGGTAGGCATATTCCTACATCTCAAAGAAGATGCCTATTGAAATTTGGATCCAGTCGCGTAATATAGGAACTAGTAGCGCCACTATGAGAATAAAAGCCAGGTACTGTAACAGTCGTGAACGTTGGTTACCTTTCAGTTTGGACGTGGTGAGTTGATGTTAGTCCAGAGTGCCTTTAAGGCGACAACGTCACCGTTACGAGCAGCTCAATGAGTTTTGATGAGGTCGTGCAATACAGCTACGAGAGCCTGGATATTCGTTCTGCGATACTGCATAAAGACTTAGCATATTGTAGCCAACGTGCAGATGACAGCAAAAAAAGTGGGTCACTGCCAAATACAACCAACATAACGCAGCTGTGTTGCAGGTCCTCTAAACACCAAAACCCCGTGGGGTACAGTCGTTTGACTATACACAATGGGTACCGCAAGAGACTACTAAGAGATTAAAGGTTTTCATGGCAGTCAGTCTAAGCGTCAACTAATATCGTCATACAAAACATATTAGAAAACACGTTATTAGCGATGAGACACCCCATAACAGTCATAAACTAACCTTAATTACAACAAGTGACATTCCAAAAGTTCTGAGAAAACAGATTATTTTGCATACATCGTACAGTAATCCTTAGTCAAAAAAATGGCTCTGAGCACTATGGGACTCAACTGCTGTGGTCATTAGTCCCCTAGAACTTAGAACTACTTAAACCTAACTAACCTAAGGACATCACACACACCCATGCCCGAGGCAGGATTCGAACCTGCGACCGTAGCAGCAGCGCGGCTCCGGACTGGAGCGCCTAGAACCGCACGGCCACCGCGGCCGGCAATCCTTAGTCAAAATTAAATACTTGAGACTATATATGGAGTTACAAAGCTGTACGCCAATTGGCCAGCTGCGGTGGTCTAGCGGTTCTAGGCGAGCAGTCCGGAACAGCGCGACTGCTACGGTCGCAGGTTCGAATCCTGCCTAGGGCATGAATGTGTGTGATGTACTTAGGTTAGTTAGGTTTAAGTAGTTCTAAGTTCTAGGGGACTGATGACCACAGATGTTAAGACCCATAGTGCTCAGAACCATTTTATACGGCAATTGGAAAAAAGTTTTTCGCTCTCTGAAAGGTTTTCCATCCACGTGCTGAAGGTCGCTCAACGGCGAGTGGCTCTGGAAACTGGATATTGGACGAACGAGTAGAAAAACGCGATTAACGGCAACAAGCACTCTAAGGAAATCTCAAAATTAACAGCATTCTTCTCGTAACACATCAACAGCTGCGTGTAAACAAATTTGAACTTTAAATGACGTGACCAACGTCATCGTTCTAGACCTGGATTGAAACCCAGCACCTATAGCCATTGCTAACTAAGCTAAGCTTTGTTTGTGCCTTATTGAGATCGGATCACTAGGCATGAAGAGACGTGAAGTATAGACGTTTGCACCAGTATCAGTTATCAATTCAGATCCTGAAAATAAATGAGGAAAATGTTTGTACTGAACTGGGAATCCTGTTACCGTCCTGGGAACTACCCCCAACGACGTTTAATATCGTGTCATTCATAAGGAACAAGGTATGCTCATGTTTAAAATTGAAATGCCGTCATATAAAGCTTTTGACAGGGATGTGAACCCAGCACTTAATCGGATAGTTAACGAAGTAGAGTCATGCTAAAAAATATCCGAACGACCTGGATTGCATTTCGCCTGATTCCCATGCAACCCACGTAACGCAGCTGTCTAGCAGGTCCTCTAGTCGCTCCTTGATACAGTCGTTTGACTATTGAAAATGGTTCCAACAAATCACCACTAGAAAACACAGCTCTGTATCGCAATAACTCAGGATGTAAAGTAATACCACGATACTAAAAATATCAGGGAACACCTCATCACAGATAAGACTGTGCTTAAGACTTGTAAGCTCGCATTTATTGCAATAACTGACATACCAGAAATGTTAGCACTCTCATTATTACGTCAGATAGGTAAAACACGTAGTAAGTTCGTCGTATTCATGATTTCCTCTTCAAAGTAACATACCACACTTGTTATTTAACACAGAATGTCACCAACAATTTACGATATTCACGAGCAGCTAGTTGAGAATATGTATGAACTTCAAATGATACGACGAACCGACTCGTTCTGCATATGGATTCGAACCCAGGTCATGCAAACTAAGATTTCGTGACTGACGGAAATTAACAGTCATTTCTGACTAGGCATAAAGAGAGTGATATACCTCGATTTTAGACAGTATCAGTTAACAAATATCAACTTTAAATTACACAACGTAAACGTTTTTAACGGTCGCGAATTCCTACCCAGCATCTCTTGTCCCTGTTAACGAACCACGAGAGATGTTAAATACTGCTTCTTCACAAGTAACTTACTTGAAATGCAGTGAGAAAAAGCTTTGTGTTGGACAGGGATTCGAACCCAGAACCTAATCGGATTGTTATCGAAGCACAATTAACTTTGACATATCGGATTTTCTCTGCAGTAGCTAGATGTATTAACTGAAATGACGAGACGAAACATTAATTTTTTCCTTCCCAGGACTTCAACCCGGCACATATCGCTGTTATATTCTAAAGGATCGTTAAGTATGGGTTTGTTACACCAGCACCGACATGTGAGCATGTTTGAACTAGAAATAATATGACAAAGACTTCAGTGCTGACTAGGAATCGAACCCCAAACATATCGTTGTTGACTACACACAAAGAGACGTCAGCTACCAAATTTTTCTCCATCAGCAGCTCGGAATAACATCCTTGAACTTACAGTGATCTCGCAAATAGTTCTGTGTCTCACTGGGAATCAAAACCGTCAGATATCGTTAGTGTTGACAACGAATGAAAATGCATTAAAAATAAAAATTATTATCCACCAGCAGATAGGTGTTCTCATGCTAAACCTTGATAATACATACTGAAAAGTTTAATGCTGGGCCAGGATTCCAACCCATTCATGCGCAAAATGTGGAGATGTTGAGGAATCTGCAATTTTGAACAAACAAGAAGTTGTAGTCGAGCTGTATTGTCACGAAGGGATCAAATTCCGCGTTAAGGGCGGTCTGAGTTGCATTCCCAGTTCAGAACCAATTTTATCGACATACAGAAGCTCAAATAAAAGACGAAATAAGTGTCCTGTTACCATACACAGGGTTTGTTTCGTCACTAGAAATAAATAATTTGTATAAGAAAGATTATCGGTTCAAATTCAAATGGCTCTGAGCACTATGCGACTTAACTTCTGAGGTCATCAGTCGCCTACAACTTTTAACTACTTAAACCTAACTAACCTAAGGACATTACACACATCTATGCCCGAGGCAGGATTTGAACCTGCGACCGTAGCAGTCACGCGGTTGCGGACTGAAGTGCCTAGAACCGCACGGGCACCACGGCCTAGCCTGCATGACCTGGGTTTGAATCCATATACAGAACGAGTCGGTTCGTCGTATCATTTGAAGTTCATACGTATTCTCAACTAGCTGCTCGTGAATAACTTAAATTTTTAATGACATTTTGTGTTAAATAACAAGTATGGTATGTTACTTTGAAGAGGAAATCATGAATACGACGAACTTATTACGTGTATTACCTATCTGACGTAATAATGAGAGTGCTAACATTTCAGTTATGTGATTTATTCCAATAAATGTGAGCTTACAAGCCTTAAGGACAGTCTTATCTGCGATGAAGTGTTCCCTGATATTTGTAGTATCGTGGTATTACTTTACATCTCCAGTTATTGCGATACAGAGCAGTGTTTTCTAGTGGTGAATTGCTGGAACCATTTTCAATAGCCAAACGACTGTACCAAGGAGCGATTAGAGGACTTGCTAGACAGCTGCGTTATGTAGGTCGCATTGTAATCAGGTGAAATGCAATTCAGGTTGGTCGGGTAACTTTTGAGCACGACTGTACATAAAATCACAAGTTACATATCAAATGTTTTCACCAATAGCGAAATGCTGGAACCTTAATTGACGATAGAATTGTTTTTGCCTGACTGGGATTCGAACCCAGCATCTACCACCGTCGTTTTCTAGCCAGGAACAGACGATAACTAGCTATTGATGGTTCACCAGTAGCGAGATGGGCGCTTATTTAGCTAGACATCATGCGACGAAAAGTTCTGTGCTGAATGGAATTCAAACCCCGCACACGTGGTCATGAAGAATCTTTAACTATCAAATTCTTTTCCAATAATAGCTAGGAATGGCATGTTCGTACTTTCAATGATGTGATGGAAAATACTCTGCTGTCTAGAAGTTGAATCCACAACATGTCGTCGTCGGTGATCACAACGAACACGACGTCAACCCAAATGCGTTTTCACCAGTAGGATGGAGAGGAATGTTTGAACTTGAAAAGATGTAAGGAAACGTTTGATCTTGTAATGTTGTGATAAAAAGCTCATCATGTGGCTGTGAGTTGAAACGAACACGTAACAGCTGACAACGCACGAAGAGACGTTGAAAATGCAACTATTTTTCACCAGTAGTTCGGAGTGCACATGCTAGGTGTTGAAATCAAATAATGAATATTTTGTGCTGATCAGGATTCCAATCCTGATAGGTGGCTTTAGAGAACGCCTAGAAGAGTTTGCAATCTTCGGGAACACAGTGAAATCGAATTCTAATTCCAGTCCAGCACCACAATTTTCAACGTCTCAGTTTCAAATAAAGTAAGAGCCTTGTGAACTTACATGGCCATTGAGTCATTAAATGAAATACGTTTTCTAGTTTACGACGGCTTGCTGGTGACAGTCTGCCTTACGGGGTTTCTCCATCTGTCACTGCTCAAACGAATGCCACTCTGCTCCAGTCGGCAGCGAAGGGATGTTATCTTTATTGCGGATATTGAACTATGGAGCTTACTGGCGTTCTGCACTTGACGTTACTAGGGGTGAAGGAGAGCTACTTGTGTGTGTTAAAAATCTACGCCTGACGTGAGATGTGAACCTACACGTTTTACACATCAATACAAGATTAATCCACCAGACCACAGAACCCCCTGCCAAGCACATAATTATGAATTGCAGAGTATTCATTTGGATGTAGATGTAGAAGTCAAGTGACGCGTAACAGGAAGGAGGGCGGGATCTGGGAATGGATAGAAGTGCAGAAGTGCAAAATATAAGCGTGAAATGCTTGTAAAGTATTGCTTACTTAGATGTGTGCCACAGTTCGTTTTATCTTAGGACCGAGAGATAAGGAAGGACTGTTCTCAGAACGAAGAATGGGTTATAGGGAAGAGGAGATCAAAGAATACGGTTTCATAGGTGGTGAGAGAAATGATAGAGAGTAAAGACAGCAGCAATTAAAAGAGAAAATGTAGTGTCATTGGAAACCGCTAGATTTGTTTACAAAGTTTTTGGGTAATGTAATGGAAGGGCACTTGCGGCGATAGTGTCAGAGAGAGAGCGAGTGAGAGAGAATAGAAGAGATATTAACAACGAGTAAACATAAATGTTCAAATGTGCGTGAAATCTTATGGGACTTAACTGCTAAGGTCATCAGTCCCTAATCTTACACACTACTTAACCTAAATTATCCTAAGGACAAACATACACACCCATGCCCGAGGGAGGTCTCGAACCTCCGCCGGGACCAGCCTCACAGTCCATAACTGCAGCGCCCTAGACCGCTCGGCTAATACCGCGCGGGGAGTAAACATAATATGAAATGATTGGCGTATTGTGTGGAGGACTGAGGGTATCTTCATGGATGGAGGGGAAGAGAGAGACGTATTTGAAATGACAAAAACTACTGTGACAGAGTCCATCTACGCTGGTTAGTTTGTAAGTATGTAGACAGGGTATAAATGAATTCAAAATAGAATACTTAACTAACTGTATATTCAAAAGAAACCCACTTGAAATAAAAGGGCAACTCAAAGGAAAGCTAACCCATGTATCTTTTCTGTTGCCACGCGATTTTCCACTTGCTCCCAATGAGGAAAAATGAAGAAAAAGAAGACATAACAAAACATTTTATGGACGCTAATATTTTATCCAGAATCCTTCATTATTTTGTACTTCTATCACGCGTCTTGGCATAGAATGTATAAGCCGTCGGACGTAACAGCCTGAAGAAGCAACTTCCTCCCAGGCTTCCACGACGCAGTCCCAAAGAGCGTCCGCAGTAGTTGGTTGGTTTCGTGGCCAGTTCTCTGTTAACGTTCTGGCGACCTCAGCCAACATGTTTTCCATGGAGTTCATATCACCCGCCCGTGGCGGCCAGTCCATAACGTTGACGCCAATCGTGGAGAGCCGCTGCTGAACAAATGCAGACTTGTGAATGTGTGAATGGTCCTTTTCCAATGTGGCGTCCCCTTCTGCGGACAGCATTCGCACAAACGGAAGCATCACATTTTCCAATATGTGGGCATACTGCCCGCTGTCCAGAGTTCCTTCTATCCTGTGAATAATTCCCGCCCCTCTCGTAGAATTCCAACTCCAGCAAGTAACAGATAGCCAGCCACTTCTTCTCGTGGTGGTTACATATTCGCGTCGATGGCAAGTCCCTTGCGGCCTGTAAACGATTCGTGGACCGTCGTTATTGGTGGAAAACACCTTCTCATCAGTGAAAATGACGTTGTCCCACGACGCCCTCGGATGGAACTCCGCAAATTCTAGCCGGTATAAAAAGTTGTCTTCGCTGAGATCTTGTTTCACGGCGGATTGTTGTGCATGCAGTCCAGCGTACCTCAGCCTTCGGCGAATCGTGTCACTGAAGCCGGGGAAGTTGGTCTCCCGCCGCAACTGCTTCGCGTTCAGAAAGGGATTTTCTCTGCTCCTAGACACTAGGTCCCTGTCTTCCTGTTGTGAGATCACTCTCTTCCTGCCTGAGGCAGGAGCCCTGTTGGTGGTGCCTCTTCTTTCAAGGCAGATCCTCTACCATCTCGTTGTAGTGGTATGTGGTACGCCATACCGTCTGCCAGCTTCTCTGATGGAACATCCTCCTTCCTCAATGAGAGCGACGATTCTACCTCTGCCGGCCAGAGTGGCCGAGCGGTTCTAGGCGCTTAACTCTGGAAAAGCGCGACCGCTGCGGTCACAGGTTCCAATCCTGCCTCGGGCATGCATGTGTGTAATGTCCTTAGGTTAGTTAGGTTTAAGTAGTTCTACGTTCTAGGGGACTGATGACCTCAGATATTAAGTCCCATAGTGCTCAGAGTCATTTGAACCATTTTTGACTCTACCTCGAATAGACCTCTCCTATTGAGCCATTACGGCTGACAGCCTGATATGTATTTCTGCTTGCCGCTCTTATACTGTTTCCAGGAGAGGAGGTAAACATATTTACGTCAAACGGAGCGGCAGAGGCAGAGGCGTGCGGCGCAGCCGTGCTGGCTCGTCCCGGGCTGTTGGCCCACCAACGCCACCGCCAGCTCGCTCACTTGCGTCTCACCTCGGCCAGCCTGGCTGGCCCGTAGCTCACGAGCCGCGGCTAGTACAGACCCGGGCCGCATGGCCACGATCACCCCTTGAAGGATCAAAAGTTACACCTAACGTACCCAAGTCTGTAGTACAAACTAACGCAGCTACAGCTATTATGCTATAACATGTGCAGGCACACCTACAGTTGATGATTTATTCAAATATTTGACGAACAATACTTTTAAAAATACATTCATTTTAAACATAGATACCACAAAATATTTCACCTAGCTAGCAATAGCATGACGCAGGAATCTATACTTTCATGTAAGCGCTGTGCATTAGATGTAGCCTTAAGAAAACCTGTATTCAACCACGACAACTAAGCGGAATATAAAAGTAAACAGGTTTGGCGGCAGCTTCTCCAAATAATAGTATATACTTAGTATATAATACACGTTTTGTGCACTTATAACATGTACTCAGTGTCTCTGAAACAATACGTTCAGCACGACGGAAATTACTTTTTGCTGAGGCACTCCATTTACATCTCAATGATACACGACTACTAGAAAACATTGCTCTTTACGGCAGTCAATCCACTTGTAAATTTACATCATGATATCGCAGATATTAGGCAACACGTTACTAGGGATGAGTAAGGCCTTAAGGTTTGGAACTAAACATGCTACTTCTAGCTACTACTGAATATGAAGTTGATTATTAACGTGTCTTCATAACCATGTGTGCGGCGTTCGACTCTCAGTCAGCATAGACGTTTTCGTCACCTTATTTCTAGTTAAACGTGTGCATATCTCGCTGAGATATTTCTCGTCTGTTCCTGGTTAGACAACGACTGCGGTAGGCGTCGGGTTCGAATCCCGGTCAGGCAATACTACTACAGTCGTCATTTAAGGTTCCAACCCCACTACTGGTGACAAACTGTGATATCGGCATTCTGATTTTAAGTACTTATTCAACAATCCGATTAGGTGCTGGGTTCGCATCCTTGTCCCTAGCATTACATGATGGCATTTCAATTTTAAACATGTGCATCCTTTATTCCTTGACAATGCAACACTATACAACGTATTTCGAGGTCAATTACCAAGAAGGTAATTGTCATGTTGGGGTTCCTGCTTTCTTACAAACATTATTGTCATTTACGTTCAAGTTGAGAATTGATAACTGACACTGGTGCAAACGTCAATATTTGACGTCTCTTTCTGCCTAGTGATCGAGTCTCGATCAGGCACAAAGCTTTGCTTGGTTAACAATGGCTTTACGTTCTGGGTTTGCATCCGGATCCAGAATGAAGACGTTGGTCATGTCATATAAAGTACAACTTCGTGTACAAGTAACTGTTGAGTAATGTGAACAATGATATTACTTGTGATTCGCTGTTAATGTTGGGATTTCCGTAGAGTGGTTGCCGCCGTTAATCATGTTTTCTTTTAACTGCTTAGTATTACATAAAGTTGATGCGAAACCACTCCCCGTTGAACGTTGAACGACTTATGTGACAAAACAAGTTGTCCCATAACATTTGAAATGTCACTTATTGTAATTAAGTTTAGTTTACAAACGTTAAGCACTGTCTGATCTCTTCTGTACTATCGTGGTGTTACTTTACATCTGGACGGACTGTCATAAAGACCGGTGTTCTCTAGTAGTCTCTAGTGGTACCCATTGTGTTTCTTACAATGACTGTACTGTGGAGGGTTGCGACTATGTGCAACACAGATATACTATGTTGGTTGCATACATTCAGGTGCAGGCTACACGTTGGAATTCAGGGGTAACCCACTTTTTTTGCTGTCGAGTGTACATGATTGCTACCAGCGGTGGTCATGTGAATGTACGGCCCAAAGAAGAGTGGGCTCTGGATAGCCATTTCGCTGCACCAATAAGGAAGAACATCATGTTTGGCGTATGGCTCCGATGCGTTGCACTATACATGCTGCAACAATTGGGCAGTTGTCAGCCCCACAGTGACACAACGAACTCTTCCTAAATCGGTTAGTTCAAGGACTGCTCCGTGCCGAATGCTCTGATGCATACTTTCCACTGACCTCAATTCATCGCTATTTGCAACTTCAGTGGTGCCAAGCGAGAGCTCGTTGGAGGACAGGAAGGAGATCTGCTGTTTTGAAATGAAAGCTGGTTCTGCCTCTGTGGCCGAGATGGCCATGTGTTGGTTAGATGGAGGCTAGTTAAAGACCAGCAACTAGCCTTCCTGTGTGTTAGGCGCACTGGACGTACAACTAGAGTTGTGATCTTGGGCGCGATTTCGTATGCCAGCAGGAGCAGCCTCATGTTTATTTCATGCACCCTTACTGCAAAAATGGACATCAGTCTTGTGATTCGACCTGTTATGCTGTCATTCATAAGCAGCAAACCAGGGAGTGTTTTCCAACAGGATAACGTCGTCCACATACCGCTGTTGTACCCAGATATGCTCTACATCGACATGTTACGTCAGCCTACTGTATCACCAGGTCGGTTTATAATCAATATTTGCAGTAGCACAAGATGCTGAAGAAGCACTATCGTGTAAAAGACAATTATCACCAGGTCATAAACGAGTTTCTCGTATTGTTTGGAAGAAGGCTAAAGATTCCTTGAAACAACATAAGTTATCGTACACACTGAATGTAGAGTCAAATTTCCCGCAACAGAAGTTGCTACGTCCTCCTGCATGCTTCCCTTATTCATCGAAGTGCAAATGCGAATCAATAAAAACAGAGCGGAACGGAATAGCAACAGTGCAATATCGAAATTCGCAGTGATCTAGATCTTTTCCACGAGCTGTTCCTTTCCCCTTTCGGTTCATCTACCATACTGACATTTAGCGTGACACATCTGCCTTGTCACTTCAGCTTTGTTTCAGTGGCGTATTGCGATAGGCAGTTGAATTTCAGGAGTCTTGTTGGTTGTTGCGACGTGCATATTTCTACCATCTGCGTACCAAGACCCAGATGTAGAAAGGTGGACCTTTTTGAACATGCACATTTTTCCTTTTGTGATTAAAACCTCATTCTGAGACGTAACGTCTATTCTGTCGATCATATTTATACATGGTTTAACAACTTATTTACTTCTAAAGTATGTTTTGTTTTCCAAATTACCCTTTTGCGTTTGTTCACTATATTGACTCCAGCCGGTGTGGCCGAGCGGTTCTAGGCGCTTCAGTGTGGAATCGCGCGGCAGGTACGGTCGCACGTTCGAATCCTGCCTCGGGCATGGATGTGAGTGTTGTCCTTAGGTTAGTTAGGTTTAAGTAGTTCTAAGTTCTATTGGACTGACGACTTCAGATGTAAGGTCACATAGTGCTCGGGGCCATTTGATCCATTTGAACTATGACATTGTAATTGAGAATGAGAATATTTGTACTAGCACTCTTGCTTTATTAATGTTTCACTTTCTGTATTTCTATAAATTTTACTTTGGAAAGAGATACTTTTATTATCACTCAAGTCTGATTAATGTGTTGGATTTTAGTTGTTCACTTTCAGCACTTATGTAAATGGGATTCAAACTTTTTCATATTTTATGTAGTCTAGTACATCTATAGCCACCGCCCCCCCCCCCCCCCCCTCTTCACACCTGTAAACATCTTCCCCATTCCAGAGCGGTCAGTACTGCCACTCAACAACCTTTCTATTTGTGCTGCGGTAATGTCCTTCTTATTCAGGGGGTTCATACTTTGTGTGGCCAGCTTAGTTTTTATCGAGATTTTATTTTTGTGTGTTCTGTTATCGCTATCATTTTCAAGATGGAGTACCGCTTATTTGCAATTTGGCATGAATGATGCGGAATGGGTCTAAGGTAGGCATCTTCTGGCGATGACTTTTGAAAAGAACCTCTGTTAGTACTCTTAAAGCACAGCTTTGTAATACCACCGTTGTTAAGGTTTTTCTGTAAAAGAATTTTACCTTATTATTTGTACTGATTACCAGAGGATACGTCTTCAGTTGACGCGAAACCGGTTGTGAGTTCTAATAAAAAGTATTCTACAGCTAGTGCTGATCCTTTCATTCAAAACATCTTTTTCCTGGTGGCGTGAGACAACTTACTGTGATTGGTGTTTACCCACCTGCAGTACACCTAGCCTGCTAGCAGCCTGAAGGTTCTGAGTCCGTCTCACGAATGGCAACAGAACTAGAGTTTCACGCAGATAGATCTTCCTTTGCCTGGGTCAGCCCCTGGAGGGGCTTTATCCATACGGCACATGAAGCATTTCCTACAGGCATCACGATATGACGGGTCCTACATCTGCATTGGCCAGCCAATGCGGAAGGTAGCACATGAACTTCAGAGTTGATCGTTGCACCATGAGGAAGGATATCAAGCAGATTAACCTGTCTGGAGTCCAAGAAGACAGTAGTTATGTATGGCTGAGGGTGTAGCCTGGAACGTTTGCTTCAGAGTAGAAGTTCTATGGCCCCAGTACATGGATTCCCGAATTTTTTGCGGTTCGAAGCGGCGAATCCATGTTTCATCGCCGATGACGATCTTCTACAAAAAATTGCAACTCCCAGCCTCGTAATGCGCAAGCAGTTTCGCACAGACGGTCCTTCGTTACTGTTTATGGTCTTGTGTTAGGCGGCCTGGAACCCAGGGGACACACACCTTTGAGAACCCCAAATGGTGGGCAAATGTGTCATCACTATCAACAGAGACGTGCAGTTGAGAACCGAGTTATTTGATTGCGAACTGTCTATCAGTTCAAAAAATGTTCAAATGTGTGTGGATTTCTATGGGACCAAACTGCTGAGGTTATTTGTCCCTAGACTTACACACTACTTAAACTAACTTATGCTACGAACAACACACACACACCCATGCCCGTGGGAGGACTCCAACCTCTGGCGGGAGAGGCCGCACAGTCCGTGACATGGCGCCTCAAACCACGCCGCCACTCCGCGCGGCTCCATTGCTTCGAACGGGAGTGTCCAAACGTTCCAAAATGGATGGCCTGCACGCAGGAGATTGGACAGGTTTGTGCGACTTTGTTGCAATGATGACAGACACCTCACCCAACGACTCACAGTGCTTTTCTTCACTACTTATTCTTAAATTGAAAGAAACAGTATCGCCAAAAATTGAGTGATTTACACCAAATAAATTAACAAACGACAGAGCTGATCCTCCTTGGTACAAAAAACGGGTTAGAACACTTTTGCAGAAACAACGAAACAAACACGTCGAATTTAAACAAGCACAAAATCCCCAAGATTGTCTATTTTTTAGAGAAGCTCGAAATTTAGAGCGGACTTCAATCCGAGATGCCTATAACAGTTTCCACAACGAAACTTTGTCTCGAAACCTGACAGAAAATCCAAACAGATTCTGATTGCATGTGAAGTAAGTTAGCGGCAAGAAACAATCAGTGCCTTCTCTGCACTTTAGCAATGGAGATACTATCGAAGACAGAGCTGCCAAAGCAGAGTTACTAAACACAGCCCTTCGAAATGCCTTCACAAAAGAAGACGAAGTAAATATTCCAGAATTAGTATCGAGAATAGCTGCCAACATGAGTATCGTATAAGTAAATATCCTCGGAGTAGTGAAGCAACTTAAATCACTTAGTAAAAGCAAGTCTTCTGTACACCGGTTAGATTCCTTCCGGAGTATGCTGATACATTAGCTCCATACATAACAATCACATACAACCGTTCGCTCGAAGAAAAATATTTAAGAAAGGTAGTAGGAGTAATCAAGTAAATTACACGCTCATATCTTTAACGTTGATATGTAGCAGGATTTTGGAACATATATTGTGTTCGAACATTATGAATTACCTCGAAGATAACGGTCTACTGACACACAGTCAACATTGGTTTAGAAAACATCATTCTTGTGAAACACAACTAGCTCTTTATTCACACGAAGTTCTGAGTGCTATTGACAAGAGATTTCGCATCGATTCCGTATTTCCGGATTTCCGGAAGGCTTTTGACACTGTACCACACAAGCGGCTCCTTGTGAATTTGCGTGCTTATGGAATATCGTCTCAGTTATGTGCGCAGTACCGCTACGATATCTTGTATCGGTCCACTGCTAAGTACGGAAACGCCGATGCGTAGTCCCGTTTGCCTGTTGCTGAGGATAGAGCATTCGATTCTTCCGAACTTGCTTGCATGTTCATTGGTGCGAAACCGATGGCGTGGTCGAATCGTTTCCTATTGATTTTCGTCGTGTAGCTACAGCCACAGCTGCTGACCCTGTCCTTGCTACCGTTTTGCGTTTTGTTGCCCACGCAATGGCCCTTGTCAAAGTCACGGATCGAGGATAAGTTGGTTCGCCGATTTTTTGCTCACAAGGAGAGACTTTTTGTTCAACGTGGTGTTTTGCTGTTGCGTTCTGATAATGATCAGTCCAGGGTCGTGGTCCGGCGTTCGTTACAGTCCTCTGTCTTACGGCTTCTCCACCAAGGACATTGGGGTATAGTGAGAACGAAACAACTTGCTCGTCAGCACTGTACTTGGTTCGGAATCGATGTTGCGATTACGAATATGTGCTCTTCTTGCATGGCGTGTGCCGAACAACAATCCGCACCAGCACGGAAATTCTTTGCATGGCCTAAAGCCACTTCCCCTTGGCAACGCTTACACATCGATTTTGCTGGTCCATTCTGAAATGCTCGATGGTGGTTGTGGTGGATTCATTCAGTAATTTTCCTTTTGTTGTCCGGATGTCTTCTACGACGTCATCTGCCACCATCCAAGCGTTATCCGCTATCTTTTGCATTGAAGGTCTTCCACAGACTATTGTTTCCGACAATGACCCACAATTCATGTCTGTAGAATTTCAGTCATTCTGCAAGGCCAATGGTATTCAACATCTGACGTCCGCGCCGTTTTCGCCACAGTCAAACGGTGCCGCTGAACGAATGGTCCGGACTTTCAAGTCCCAGATGTTGAAGTTGAAAGAGTCGCATTCTCGGGAGGACGCGTTGTTGCTCTTTTTGTCCTTGCATCCCTCTCAGCCCCGAGGTGGTCGCTCGCTGGCTGAGTTGCTCCACGGTCGTCCTCATCGAACCTTGATGTCTTTGCTACATCCGCCGCATCAGGTTCCTGTGCAGCGGCAGACTCCTGCTTTTGCTCCAGGCGACGTTGTCTCCTATCGCAACTATCGCGGTTCACGGCGTTGGCTCGCAGGGCGCATTCTTTGCTGCCTCGGCCGCGCGATGTATTTGGTTTTGGGGGCCTCTGGTGAGGTGCGTCGGCATCTCAATCAGCTGCGCCTCTGTTGTCGCACGGGTTCTGCCGCTCCCTGTCTGCTTTCAGTGACGGTGCCGTCCGGTCAGCGCCCTGGGGACCCATCTACTGGCTCGCCTCATCCCCAGGTGCTACCGACGATGCCTTCCATTTTGCCCCACGGTGACGCGCCGCCTCCGCCGGCGACGCCAGCAGTGGACGCGTCGCTGCAACCGCCGGGCGCCTCCCTGGGTCACGCGCCGCCGATCGCTTCCCGTGACCAGCTGTCCTCCGACATGGAACTCTTGCCCGCTCTGGACCACATGGCGTCTTCACCCGTCGGGTGCCCCGACCCGATGGAGGTCGACCCTTCGGCCCCTTCTGTCTCTCTACGGGCGCATAGACTGCATGTTGGCGTGCACCCTGGAGTAGGTTTTCAGGCGTTTCCTAGCTCCCCTCGGACCGAATGGCCAGGTGCGGGTGGCACAGCCTCGCCTGTTGTTAGGCTCCCCACCTCGTCGCATACGTCAACATGGGGTCCTCCCCAAGGCGGGCGGAAGCCTTATAACACAACTGTACGCCGATTTGCGGGGGAGAAATGTGGTGTCACCGCCAGACACCACACTTGCTAGGTGGTAGCATTTAAATCGGCCGCGGTCCGTTAGTAGACGTCGGACCTGCGTGTCGCCACTGTCAGTGATTGCAGACCGAGCGCCGCCACACGGCAGGACTAGAGAGACTTCCTAGCACTCGGCCCAGTTGTACAGCCGACTTTGCTAGCGATGGTTCACTGACAAATTACGCTCTCATTTGCCGAGACGATAGTTAGCATAGCCTTCAGCTACGTCAATTGCTACGACCTAGCAAGGCGCCATTACCAGTGACTATTGATTGTAATACATGTACCGTCAGACTGATGTTCACCAATTATGGATTAAAGTTAAGTATTCCAGAAGCTCCGTACTTTTCTTGATAGTATAATTACTTTACCTGTTCCAGACCTCACGCCAGCCTGCGTGAGTTAAAACGCGTGCATTTCGGCCTCCTCTAGCAACACGGTGTTGGCTCTTCCGCCAACACTACATACTCATACACCACGTTATTTTTAAAACTAAAATACTGATTTTGGCACAGATACTAACCTCAGTTTTGGTTGTTTGGATAAATGTAGCTTCTCGTAGCAAAAATGATAATTCACGTTGATTAATTTAATGACATTAACTCTTTTCATTTACAAAATTATCGAGGCTTTGGGCCCCATTCGTTGACATATTGCCTAGTGGTAGGAGGGAGTGCCATGAACAACATAACAAAAGTTCTGAGTACTGGTGTGTGAGCATGGTTATGGGCTGGCCTTTAAAGGTCACTTCCTTTTGTTTCTCTTATGCTGTCCTTGTTGAAGTCCGTGTTAACAATTCCCACACAGTTTACAAGTAAATAATTATAACCACTGTTAGACAGGACACGGTTCATAAGATTCTCACGGTTTTGACTGTCTGGCGAGTTTACCTGCATATGAGTCAAATTTCGCGTTTTCTTATTGACCCACTAGAGAAATTGTGCAACACTACTAAACAAAAAAATTGCACCTTTTCTGTTCACTATCTGATAGTTTATACAACATAGAAGTGACTGTCATAGAATACAGCGGAGTACATTGTGAATACCGTTTGTTAGGCAATCAATAACGTCAGTTATCTTTTCCCACTGTAAAACATAATCCATTGTGATCTTCTCTTCCTGAAATAATAGTTGGAGAGGTTAAGCCTCACAAAAGAGATTATGAAAAAGGTAGATGAAAATGATACATTTATTGATTAATTAGTAGAACATAACCTCATGAAGACTTAAACCTGAAAATTGTAAAAGGGTATATTATGTAGTCAATAATTTCGGTTATATTTTTCTAGTTAACAAAGTGATACATTATTTTCTTATTCCCTAAAACAATGCTTGGCGAGGTGACACATTACGGAAACATTTAAAAACAAAGCACTTGATGAAAGACTGTTTACTGTACCAGAATTTTCGTCCAGAGACACTTCTCTTGTGACTCATTGTAGTTACCTGTTGACTGCAGTTTTCCCCATAAAATCTCGTAGACAGCGTGAGCAATGGCGGGTTTTTACGAGCCAGAGAAGTTGAAGTAGTAGGCGACAACTATACCCTAAAGAGTAAGTTATACCAATATGTGAGATACATATGGTGTTATGGAAAAGCAATGATTACTTATTTTGATACATAACATAGATAATTTTGGGTTCATGCAAAGTGCTATTTTTCTTCGGGTACAAAGACGGAAACATAGTTCACTTTTGGTACCAAGTGTACCTTTACCTGGGAGTTACAACAGCAGTGTCACTAAGTGAGTACTGTTTTCCCATACTGTTATATAACAAATCTTTAGGTATTTTCACCGAACTCAGGGACAACTTTTAGTTAGTGAGCCTTGAGCAGCCGCTGGTGAAGTATCAGTGCAGCAGCACTGTAGTAGTGAGTCGCATATTTAGCTTTCTAATTGTTTTGTAGTTTGATTCTTAATTACTTTCCGAGTGTTTGTGCGCATGCATATTTAATTACATAAAATCCATGCGTACTCTCGTATTTGAGAGGAGTAATATTGCTTATTGATAGCCGTAGAGTATAAATTCGTGGAGTAGTTAGATATTAGCAGTAAGACGGATAGGGTGTGTGCGTGCTGTGTGCGGACGCAGGAGGAAATGGCCGCGGTTCGTGAGCAGTTGAGCGTGCTGTTGGCCACAGTCAGCCGCCTTCAGGCTGCTTCCTCGAGGTGCAGCGATGGCGGAGGGACTGGAACGTCCATTGAGACACCCCAGTGTCGCTTGCTGCGTCCGCTAACTCAGCCGCCGAGGCACCTTCTAGTGTACCCGGCGCGTTGTGGCCGCACTCACCTCAGGGTGAGTGGCGGACTGCAACGAGTTCGCGTCGCTCGAGGTGGAGGGCTGATGTGGGGGCTGACCAGCTGACCTCGCCCGTTCATCCTGTCAATGGGCAGGTGGCCGCTCATTCAGCAGGACCCAAGCAGGCACACGGGGCAAAGGCTTGCTGGTTAATGGGAGCTCCAACATTAGGCGGGTGATGGAGCCCCTTAGGGAAATAGCATACAGGGCTGGAAAGAAATCCAACGTGCACTCGGTTTGTCTGCCAGGGGGCCTCATCCGAGATGTGGAGGCGGCCTTGCCTGCGGCTATCGAGCGTATGAGGTGCAGTCATCTGCAAGTAGTTGCTCACGTCGGCACCAATGATGCCTGTCGGTTGGGTTCTGAGGCGATCCTCAGTTCGTACAGGCGGCTGGCGGATTTGGTGAAGACCGCTGGCCTCGCATGAGGAGTGCAAGCAGAGCTCTCTATTTGCAGCATAGTTCCAAGAGTGGATCGGGGTCCTTTGGTTTGGAGCCGAGTAGAGAATCTCAACCATAGGCTTCGTCAACTCTGTGATGGTCTTGGCTGCAGATTTCTAGACTTGCGCTATTGGGTGGATAATTGTAGGATGCCCCTAGATAGGTCAGGGGTGCACTACACAAAGGAAACGGCTACTCCGGTAGCGAAGTACTTGTGGCGTGCACATGGTTTTTTTTTAGGCTAGGCAGTTGTGCGAGGTGTCCTGATGAACACTCAGCAGTCCTTATGCAGGCAGGGAAAACAGGACGCGCTCAGTATAAAGACACTTTAGCTATCAAGATATTAGCAGTAAATTTTCAGCATGTTCGGAATAAAGTTCCTGAATTTACTGCCCTCCAGGAAGCGTCTCACGCGCAAATTATTCACGGCACTGAGACCTGGGTGAACCCTGAGATAGGAAGTTCTGAAATTTTTAGTGATGGTTGGAACGTGTATCGGAAAGACAGATTAGACACCGTAGGAGGTGGTGTCTTCATTGCAGTTGACAAATATATTGTGTCTACTGAGGTCAAAGTAGAGTGTGATTGTGAAGTTATCTGGACATGTTTAACAGGGCTAGGGGAAATAACGTTAATCGTGGGGTGTTATTTCTGGCCACCAGGTTCAACCGTGACATTTCTAGAATAATTCCAATGGAGTCTACATTCTGTATCACAGAAGTACCAGGATCGTGCTATAGTAGTCAGAGGCGACTTCAACCTACCTAGTATAGACTGGGATCTCCATGGATTCATTACAGGTGCTACAGACAAGCCGTCATGTGAATTACTTTTGACCACATTATCCGAAAACTGTCTTGAGCAGCTAAATCGACAGCCAACACGTAATGGAAATATTTTAGATCTGGTAGCCACGAACAGACCAGACCACATCGACGGTGTCAGTGTTGAGACAGGGATTAGTGATCATGATGTTGTCATTACGACTATTGTTACGAAAGTTAAAGGTCGGTCAACAAGGACTGGAGAGTATTCTTACTAGAAACAGCAGATAAGCAGTTGTTAGCATCCCACTTAGTAAATGAATCGACTTGATTTACTTCGGGTACGATGGACGTCGAAGAATTATGGTCAAATTTTAAACACATTGTAAATCATGCAATGGACAAGTATGTGCCGAAAAAGTGGGTTACGCACACAAAAGTCCCACCGTGGTTTAACAGCACAATTAGAATGTTAAGGAAGCAAAGGCAGCTGCACGGTACAAGATAGGTTGAGAGAATGAGGACAGGCAAAAGTTAGTAGAGATTCCTGCTGCTGTAAAAAGAGCATTGTGTGAAGCATTCAACCACTTCCACCGTCGTACCTTAGCAAAAGATATTGCTGAAAACCCAAGGAAATTCTGGTCTTACGCAAAACCGGTAAGCGGGTCGAAGGCTTCCATCCAGTCACTCACTGATCAGTCTGGTCTGGCAATGGAAGACAGCAAAACGAAAGCTGAAATTTTAAATTTAGCATTTGAGAAATCTTTCACGCAGGAGGATCGTACAAACATACCGCCATTTGATCTTGTACGGATTCTCGTATGGAGGACATAGTGATAGACATCCCTGTGGTCGTGAAACTGCTGAATGGGTTGAAAATAAATAAATCGCTAGGTCCTGATGGGATTCCAATTCGATTTTACAGAGAGTACCCTACTGCATTGGCTCCTTACTTAGCTTGCATTTATCGCGAATCTCTTGCCCAACGTAAAGCCCCGAGCGACTGGAAAAAAGCGCAGGTGACGCCTGTATATAAGGAGGGTAGACGGACGTATCTTCAAAATTACAGACCAATATCCTTAACATCGGTTTGTTGCAAGATTCTCGAACATATTCTCAGTTCGAATATAATGAATTTCCTTGAGACAAAGAAGTTACTGTCCATGCATCAGCACGGCTTTGGAAAGCATCGCTCCTGTGAAACGCAACTCGCCCTTTTTTCACATGATTTCTTGCGAACTATGGATAAAGGGTGTCAGATGGATGCCATATTCCTTGACTTCCGGAAAGCGTTTGACTCGGTGCCCCACTGCAGACTCCTAACTAAGGTATGACCGTATGGGATTGGTTCCCAAATATGTGAGTGGCTCGAAGACTTCTTAAGTAATAGAACCCAGTACGTTGTTCTCGATGGTGAGTGTTTGTCGGAGGTGAAGGTATCTTCTGGAGTGCCCCAGGGAAGTGTGGTAGGTCCGCTGTTGTTTTCTATCTACATGAATGATCTTTTGGATGGGGTGGATAGCAATGTGCGGCTGTTTGCTGATGATGCTGTGGTGTACGGGAAGGTGTTGTCATTGAGTGACTGTAGGAGGATACAAGATGACTTGGACAGGATTTGTGATCGGTGTAAAGAATGGCAGCTAACTCTAAATATAGATAAATGTAAATTAATGCAGATAAATAGGAAAAAGAATCCTGTAATGTTTGAATACTCCATTAGTAATGCAGCGCTTGAAACAGTCACGTCGATTAAATATTTGGGCGTAACATTGCAGAGCGATATGAAGTGGGACAAGCATGTAATGGCAGTTGTGGGGAAGGCGGATAGTCGTCTTCAGTTCATTGGTAGAATTTTGGGAAGGTGTGATTCATCTGTAAAGGAGACCGCTTATGAAACACTAATACGACCTATTCTTGAGCACTGCTCGAGTGTTTGGGATCCCTATCAGATCAGATTGAGGGAGGACATAGAAGCAATTCAGAGGCGGGCTGCTAGATTTGTTACTGGTAGGTTTGATCATCACACGAGTGTTACGGAAATGCTTCAGGAACTCGGGTGGGAGCCTCTAAAGGAAAGGAGGCGTTCTTTTCGTGAATCGCTGCTGAGTAAATTTAGAGAACCAGGATTTGAGGCTGAGTGCAGTACAATTTTACTGACGCCACTTTACATTTCGCGGAATGACCACAAAGATAAGAGAGATAAGGGCTCGTACAGAGGCATATAGGCAGTAATTTTTTCTTCGTTCTGTTTGGGAGTGGAAAAGGGAGAGAAGATGCTAGTTGTGGTACGAGGTACTCTCCACCACGCACCGTATGGTGGATTGCGGAGTATGTATATAGATGTAGATGTAGTTTGTGTAATTTACTGCTATACTTTTCCTATAAAGATCGGTCCTTTGTTGGCTTTTGGTGCCAAGAACACCTTAACTTCTCAGTTACCCCAGTACTACTAACAGGTGAACAAAGTTTGTTTTGTACCGCTATGAAACAAATATATACCTTTTTTAAACGCGTTGTAGGTTTCTTTAAGGTGCTTATTTACTTTTGGTGCAAAGATCAAACTAACGTCCATGGGTCAGAGATCGAACTTCCATGAGTTTGGCACCAAGTCAGTTATAGAAACTGAACTACAAGAACAAGATGGCGTCACTGAGGTATATACCCAATTGATGTCTCATTTTCTTTTGGTAAAATATAGGGTTACCCAAATGTGTGTGTGTGTGTGTGTGTGTGTGTGTGTGCGCGCGCTTGGGCGTGTGAGTGTGTGCTTCAGTGCTTATACTATTGCTAGGTTGTATAAGAACTAATACGTCTTTCACTTGTCTTACTAATTGCAGATTTTTGATTCGGGCCTGAAGATATATTTGATTCTGTGTCTTTTTTGCAGTCAGGTTATCTTACACAACATGTAAGAAAAGAACTAAAAAAAGAAAAGTTCTTTTCTTATTCCTAATTGGTGGTCTATTTCAGCTCTTACTTTAGATCGCTTCATTTATTTGGTGATCGTTGTGGTCATTGCCCTGGAAACCTTGTATACGTGGATTAGCTCAAATGGCGCGATACTGATCTCAGATATAAATATTGACACATCGTGCAATAGCGCTAACACAGTTCGTTTCTGTGCCCGATGATGGTGGCTGACGGCATACAAGTACAGATCGTTGTGTGTACGTTTTCTTTAGATGCTGTGATTATGGCATCCTTTCTGTTTGCGGCGTACAAGGACGGTAAATTGGCAAGACATCACCTGTTAATAGTTACTTAATCAGCTGGCCGTCGCTGTTAATGCTGCAGACATATTTCGGGAACCTTTCTACTTTTTCACACCCCTCGGGCCAAATCAGGAATGTTTAATCAGTGTATCACAGGGGACGACAACTATGTTTTAATTGGTCCATATGTATGGCAATAACCTCGATCTCTCGACCAAGGTATTTGCTAACCACTGAAGCTAACAGGCCTCCCGTCACAAAGCTGCCCTTCTGGTAGTAATACTTGCTATTGTAGATAAAACGAAACGATAGAGAGTGTGACTAAATGGCTGGAATTCGTCATTTCGAAAGAAGTGAGATGCTAGGTCCTAAGTGTCTTGGACAGAACATTCTTAAACAGTGCCACCACATCAGAACTTGTCGTAATGGCACATTCAAGATGACAACGACATTTATTCACTTGAGCAAGTTAAGAACACTCTTCATCACGGTATTTTCTGAGCCAGTATTACGATCAGACGTAAGGTTTTGAGACGGGAAGCCCATTACCTCCTGCAATTGCAAACTTGATGCAGCTGGAAACCCGAAAACATTTTATCGAGCCTTACCAGTGTGAGACTCTGCATTCTTACATTGCTTTTGTGTTTCAGATGCAGTCAAATGACGTAAGAAGACCTCCACTTCCACTTGCTACAAAAAAACTTTTATTGTACATAAAGCCATACCTGTTTTCTTGCAAGATACTTGGTTTGATGCCATTCTCAGTTGATGTGGTAAATGCTTCCCTCAAGAAAACTAGGACAAAGTTCACCATTTCTACCATTCTCGCGAGCCTCCATATTATTTTAATCTGCGTAATAATCATTTTCTACATCGATTTCCTGCCAAGACAATCTCCAATGCAAATTGTTTTGTTTGTATGCTATGTTAGCTTTAACATTTTGGCAGTCGTGTCTGTTGTGAACGATGCATTATATATCAGAGACGAGTGTGAAAGAATGCTACGGCTGCTATCGATCTGTCACACTAGCATCATGATCAATTTTGCACCAGCCCCAAGTTCATACGCAAAGTTCGTGAAGCTACAACTACTCCCTTTTGTTATATTGCTCATTGGAAATGGCATTTTCCTAACTACAGCAGCACAAAACTTATGGAACAAACTAATGTGTTTTATCCACTCTAAGGATATAGCTATTATTTACACAACAGTTCTAAGATTTGCCAATCTGCAGTTACTTCTGAAACAGAAACTGAAGAGTATGAACTGCTGTTTGTCCACCTGTTGCAATGATGCACAGGGAAGAAACGAGAGAAATATTCGATGTTGTCGACGAAGACAGAGTGGCATGGAGATCTGCAAAGCCAACCAATACAAGCAGTTCACACAGTCCGTGGTACGCACTGTGAGGAGAGGCTACCAAGCGCTCTATGATCTATCCACAGTAATCAGTCACGTTCACGAAAAGTTTCTGCTCCTCTTTTTGATCAATTTGTTTCTAATTTCAGTGGCAACTGTGTGTTTTTTTGTTAGAAAGGATAATGTCTTCAGACTGAACGCAGATTTTACAGCATTGCATGGCTTGTCGGTGGTGCTCCAGGTAGGCGCGGTGTCCCTGGCGTTGGTGCCCACGCACTGTGTGTCGGTAGAGGCTGGCTGCACTGCACGCCTGGTCACCCTACTGCTGCTGAAGGGCGGTCCCATCACCAGGGGTGTCCACAGTGAACTTACGCTCCTGTCACACCACACCACCTCAAGGACACCTGCTGCCACCCTCTTGGGAGCCTTCCCACTGCGCCTGGGACTCTTTGTTGTGTATTTCTCCGTGGTTGTCACCTACTCCACTGCGCTATTGTCTTTCGGGTAGTGCGGCTGCTGTTTGTGTAAGCAACGCGTAAAAACACAACACTGTCAGATAAATTCATTCTAACAGCAGACACAACTGAGCTATTTATCATAGTGTATTGTAAACAGTAATATCACAAATTGAATCCACCTTGATGCAAAACACCTTGTTATTCATTTATTTCTTTATTATCCCAAACTAGTTTCGGCGACAATTTAATGTAAAACATGCAGAAAATGGTATGGTTGTACAAACACAGTAAAACATTATTATATTTTTACAAATAGTCTTGTGAAATATAGTTTTATACTGATATTTTTATACTACCTTATATATTGTATGCTACAGCATGTTTTAAGCAATTATTGGCGCTGTTTGTGACATATTTTCTGTGCCCTTTTTTTTTTGTTGCCTTCTACTTACTTAGCGAACATCATGTCATCTGCAACCATCTGAGTGGCTGTTAGTAAACAAATACCCAAAGGTGAACTTCGTATGTCAGCAGTATATACTTGGGGTTGTGGTAGTGTGCTGATCATGTACTACTCAGACATTACTTGGAATGAGTTGCGTATTTTGATAAAAATGTAAATTCATAATAGTGACCGATGGCCATTGTTTGCTTCATCTTCTGAACAGCAACAGAATATTCTATATCTCAGTTTGTGACAAGATTATTAGTATATTTAGATACTTCTTTAAACATAAATCTAGAGATAAATATGCTTTCAAGAAGGCAAAGTTAAATATTTTTAAGACCAAGGACGATTTCACTAATGTGTTCCTGGGAGCTATAACAATAACAGAAACACTGTTTATTGAAGTTAACTGCCGCTGTATAATCTCCGACGTAACTGACATGGTAACCTGACATTATTTCTATTGAAGTACTCTCTTGACAAATATTGTTGTACCATCCTGAACTAGAAAACAAACTATCTACAAAAATGAAATCGCAGCTCGGTTTCACACTGAGTGCTCTCTGGTACTGTCCCCTTACTCAGCTTGTTTACTGTATATCGTTCGTCTCTCGTCCAACACAAAGTCGCAGGTGATTGGTAATAAGCGCAGAGGTCTCCCGTATATAAGCAGGATAAAAAACGGGCCTGCAAAACAACAGGCTAATATGCTTAACATAGTCTAGGTGCAGATTTCTTGAGAATATTGGGAGTTCGAATATAACAAATTAGCTTGAGACAGAAAAATTTCTGTGCACAAATCAGCAGATATTTAGGAACCTCCGCTTGTACAAACTCAGTTTGCTCTGTTCTCGTATGATATACTACAAAACATGGATGCAGGTCAACGGCTAGGTTCCATATTACAAGATTTTCGGAAAACGTTTAACTCAGCGCCCTTCGGAATGTTAACGGAAGTCTAAGAATGTGGTATGGAGATGGCTGACATTCTAACTAACACAAACCGTTATGTTGTCCTGGACAGCGACTGTTCACCAAAGACAAGGGTATAGCAAAGAGTGCCGCAGGGAAATGTGAAACTCTAATGTTCTCTATGTACATAAATAATATCGCAGAGAGGGTGAGCAGCAATTTGTGACTGCTGAAGAGTTTAAAGTGTCCAAGAAAATGTGTTCTTGAGTGCCTCTAGGATAATACAGCATGACGCAGACGCAATTTCAATTTAATTCAATGAATGGCAGCTTGCTCTAAGTGTTTGCTCTTTACTGAGTTACTTATAAAACGTTAACCACTCTCAGATGCCTCTATCAGCCACTCCCCCCCCCCCCCCCTCCCCTTTACCAATATCTGTGTCGTCAGACGTGAAGTCGCATAGTGCTCAGAGCCATTTGAAACATTTTTTTTTAAATCAGTAGGGACGCCACTATCACTGTAACAACTTCACTCCCTGAAACAAAGGTATTTATTTTAAATAGGAATCACAGGCCCCTCTGCAAGTCGTGAAGAGCGACTGAAGTGCAGGGATATTATTGCCGGACGACTATGAGCTATAAATAGAACTACACAAAAATTACAGCCGGCCCAGAAAAAAAGGCGGTACGAAGTCCTATAAAACACTTAATGTGAAAACAAAATCTGTTGTAAGAATACATCGACATAAACTAAAAATGAAAGTATTTTATCAATTCAGAATGAGATTTTCACTCTGTAGCGGAGTGTGCACTAATATGAAACTTCCTGGTGTGTTAAAACTGTGCGCTGGACAAAGATTCGAACTCGGGACCTTTGCATTTCGCTGGCAAGTATTCTACAGATTTCGTGGGTGACGAACCTAGGGTAGTATCCAGCAGCGATATCGATACAAGCCAGCTACCAGCAGTTGGCGGCCAGAGACGGCTCTGCTGCTACAGACGATCTCTTGTATGAGGGCAGTGCCTCCGTCGCTAATCTCGCGACGCTCCATGTGCCACCTAAGCAAAGCTTCTGTTTCCTCTGGAATCTATAAATCACCTGCTGGGGAGCAGCGCTGGTAGTCTTTTCCGTCCACCTCCAAAGCATAGCTCACATCCTTCCTCAATGTGTATTACAACGTGCACGCGAAGAAAGAATTCTGGTGGAATACTTCCTGTGATCCTGGACGAAGGCAGATGGTTTTCATGAGGGACTTGTGGCTCAGCACAGACCACTGTGGAGTCACGACAGCTCTCTCCTCCCGATTTTAGATCCCGTATGTCCTGTTCTTTTACATTGGACGATAACGTACTTTAATTATATAATGTTTGCTTGTGTCCACCTCACACTTGCATTCTTACTCAAATTATGGATTGTGTCATTATCGTCATTATTACTTCGACACCAAAGTGTAGAAAACAACACTAATGCTAACATTAAAGACTGTCTTACAGTCTTTCTAAAACAGACACTAATGGAAAAAAATCGCAGTACGAAGAAGGAGCTATGCGACGTAAACTAAAGTTGGTAGGCATGTTCCTACATCTCAAAGACGATCTCTATTGAAATTTGGAGCCAGTCACATAATATTGGCACTAGTAACGCCATTATGAAAATAGAAACTAGGTTTGCTTTAAATAGTGCTGTAACAGTCGTGAACATTACTTACCTTTGAGTGTGGACGTGGTGAGTTGATGTTAGTCAAGAGTGCCCTCAAAGCCACAACGACCAGCAGATCACTGAGTTTGGACGTGGTATTGCAATACAGCTATGAGAATCTGGATATTCGTTCTGCGATACTGCAGGAAGACTTGGCAGAATGTAGCCAATGTACATGATTGCTAGCAATGGCAGTCACACGAACGTAAGGTCGCCAGAAGTCCGGGCTCCGGATGGCCATTTTGCTCTACCAATAGGAAAGACCATCGTGTTTGGCGTATGGCTCAGATGCATCATACTATCGTGGGTTAGAAGGAGGCCAGTTAAAAGGTAGCAACCAGCCTCCATGTGTTTTAGGCGCACTGGACGTACGCCTAGAGTTGTGGTCTTGGGTGGCATTTCGTATGCCAGCAGGAGCAGTCTCATGTTTATTCCATGCACCCTTACTGCAGTCTGGTGATTCGACCTGTTGTGCTGTCATTGATAAACAACAAACCAGGGAGTGTTTTCCAACAGGATAACGCCGTCCACATACCACTGTTGTTCCCCAATATGCTCTACAGAGTGTCGACTTGTTACGTCAGCCAACTCTATAACCAACATTTGCAGCAGCACAAAATGCTGAAGAAGCACTATCGTGTAACAGACAATTATCACCAGGTCATAAATGAGTTTCTCATATTGTTTGGTAGAAGGCTAAAGATTCCTTGAAACAACATATGTTATCGGACACACTGAACGTAGAGTCAAATTTCCTGACACAGAAGTTGCTATATTGTCACACATTCTTCCGTTATTAGTCGAAGTGCAAATGCGAATTATTTAAAACAGAGCCGAATTGAATTGCATACACGCCTGACAACGCCAACGATTAGACGTGCCACATCGTTTCCAGTGTGTACGCACTGCAACAGTGCAATATCGAAAGTCACAGTGATCTATATCTTTTCCACGAGCTGTTTGTTTCCTCTTTCGGTTCGTATATTATACTGAATTTCAGCGTGACGCATCTGCCTTGTCACTGTTCTTCAGTTCTCTTTCAGTGGCGTATTCCGATAGGTAGTTGAATTTCTGGAGTCTTGTTGGTTGTTGCGACGTGCATATTTCTACCATCTGCGTACCAAGACCCAGATATAGAAAGGTGAACCTTTCTGAACATGCCAATTTTTTCCTTTTGTGGTTAAAACCTCATTCTGAGACGTAACGTCTGTTCTGTCGATCATATTTACACACGGTTGAACATCTTGTTTACTTCTGAAGTATGTGTTTAGTTTTCGAAATTAGCCTTTTGCATTTGTTCACTATAATGACGCCGGCCGGTGTGGTCGAGTGGTTCTAGGCGCTTCAGTCTGGAACCGCGAAACCGCTACGGTCGCTGATTCGAATCCTGCCTCATGCATGGATGTGAGTGTTCTCCTTGGTTAGGCTTAAGTAGTTCTAAGTCTAGGGGACTGACGGCCTCAGATGTTAAGTCCCGTAGTGCTCAGAGCCATTGGAACTATAATGACATTGTAAATTGAGAATGAGAATATTTGTACTACCACTCGTGGTTTATTAATGTTTCACTTTCTGTATTTCTATAAATTGTACTTCTGAAAGAGAAACTTTTATTATCACTCAGGTTTTGTTAATATGTTGTATTTTAGTTGTCCACTTTCAGTACTTTTGTAAATGGGATTCAAACTTTTAGGTCTTTTATGTAGTCTGGTACATCTATAGCCACCGCCCCCCACGCTTCACACCTGTAAACGTCTTCCCCATTGCAGGGCGGTCAGTACTGCCAGTCAACAACCTTTTTACTTGTGCTGCGGTAATGCCCTTCTCGTTCAGGGGGTTCATACTTTGTATGACCCGCCTAGTTTTTATCGAGATTTTGTTTTTGTGTGTTCTATCATTTTCAAGATGGAGTACCGCTTTAGGCGTGCTATTTATTTGCAATTTGGCATGAATGATGGGGAATGGGTCTAAGAGAGGCATCTTTCGGCGATGACTTTTGAAAAGAATCTTTGTTAGTACTCTTCAAGCACAGCTCTGTAATACCACTTTTCAGTACCTCTTTATTCTTCAGTTCATAGTTAAGGTTTTTTTGTAAAAGAATTTTACCTTATTATTTGTACTGATTACCAGAGCATGCGTCTTCAGTTGACGCGAAACCGGTTGTGAGTTCTAATGAAAAGTATTCTACAGCCAGTGCGCATCCTTTCATTCAAAGCATTTTTCCTTGGTGGTCTGCCAACGTGAGACCACTTACTGGGATGGGTGTTGATACCCACCAGTAGTACATCTAGCCCGCTAGCAGTCTGAAGGATCTGAGTCCATCTCACGAGTGGCAACAGAACTAGAGGTTCACGCAGATAGATCTTCCTTTGCCTTGGTCAGTCAATATGTGCAGGTTTGCGACGAGTTGCACCTATTAAAATGATTACATTCACTGGTAAATTTTACATTTCAGAGAAGCTATAGACTGTACACTAAAAAATCACCAAATACAAGTAAAAGGTCATAGTTTTATTCACTTATTTGTTTTGCTAGTTTCATATCATCTGCATCTGCAAAAACATTTAATTGTTTGAACCAGTTTAAAGAGACAAATGTACCCTGTCACATTTTTGTAAAATTCTTTTGACATCATGAGTGAGATGGTTGTTGAGATTCTCGTAACACACTGCAAATTATTGTCTGTCAAAGAGCATCTATTTTTACTCTTGCTGATCGTCAAGCAAGAAAAACTTCGCTCAAAAATGTATTTAGACGCAAATATGGAGAGGTTTTTCCCAGCAAATTTCTTCTGCAAGGAAATTTTTCAGCTGATAAACATCTATGAAACTCAACTAATGACACAGCAATAAACATTTCTTGCGCTGCGTGATCTGACTGCATGTCAATAACTTCAAGCTTCAGCTCTTCAGATGCTGTGTCAGTATCAGCAGTGATGAGATGAGGTAGAAGACTGAATTGAAACTCAGTTTTCTTAAACTCCTGAAATCATCCCACCAATTCGTCCCCCACGTTATGTAAATGATCGCTAGTCTCAGCAGAAACACTTTCTGGCGCTTTCTGTTTTTCTAATAATGGGGAATGTCAAAAATTGCCTTGGTGTGCTTGTCTTCAAATAGACCTAGGTTTGCTTCGAATGATTTTAGATGCGTCCACACGTAAACAATCATTTTCCCTCAATGTCACATTCATTTAGTTCAACATCTCAAAAAACATTATCTCATATGTCCACTCCTCAGTTCTCAACTCTGTCACAAAATCGTGAGGTACCTCTTTCGTCTCCATACATAAGAAGATATGATTCTGCAATGCTTAGACTCTTTTTAACACTTTGACCATGCTCAGCCATCTCACACTGTTGTGGTACACTGCCTGGTCATACTCTGCACACACATCGTCATGAAGTTAATTTAGTTGTTGGCGGTGGAGTGCGCTTGCTCTGTGTTCGCAACACCAACAACAGGATCTATCACTTCCTTTAAATCCAGTGCCGATTTACGAAGGATCTCGTGATGCAAAATACAAGAAAAAGAGTTCAGCGTCTGTGTGTTATCCTAGTAATTTATTTATTAAAACCTTTACCATAACTACATTTTTCCGCACTGAAAACTCTGGCCCCTTCTGCTGTAATGATTACTATTTTGTTCCAGGACGAGCCGCTCTTCTCCACACAATTCACAGCACACTGAAAAAAGCCGTTACCAGAGGTTCAATTTTTAAGTGATGCTAGTTCAACTAATTCCTCTGCGAAGATGATACGGATAAAGATGAATATTTGTGCAGTGTCTTAGTTATCCGTGATTTCACCCATTGCCAAGGAATACAAAACAAAATCCTTGCTCGCAGTTCTCAGCTGTTCTGTGAATTCGTCACTGATTACGTCAATGCTCCTTACTATAGACATCTTTCTAATGAAATTCTTTCAGATCTGCCTGTAACATCAGGGCACAACATGGTTTCTCTATCACACACTGATTAATAAACTCGCCATCCGAAAACGGTTTGTTGCATGTAGCAGGTTATACGCCATCCCGAAATTTGCTTCTTTAGCACAATTTTGAAATGCTGATGGGTCGTAAATGACGTTTGTTGCTTCTGCAGCCTTTTCTCATCTCCATATCTTTTATTTTGCGTTCTTCGTTGGAAAGTTTGTAACCAAATTCGCTTTGTTTTATTCCCTAACATCGTTTCAGATTGCAATTCTTAGACGCGGCTGTGGTTTAATGACCCAATAAACACACTGCCTCACCCACTGAAATAAAGAATTATGTGTCTTAAACACGCGACATTCATCAGTGATTTTAGGTTTCTTTGGGATCCGATTAAATTTGGTTACTTATATATTTACTGTTGCACAGATAAAAATGAAATAAACGAGATTAACCGGAAAAGCACTGTGCGACGTACTATTCGTGCAAACCAAATTAACACTCGGCGCAGTGGCTGATGGGAGCAACTCGGTTTGTGCGAATATATTACACGTGCAATCCCAGTTGACTGTATATGGGAAATGGCTCTGAGCACTATGGGACTTAACTGCTGTGGTCATCAGTCCCCTAGAACTTAGAACTACTTAAACCTAACTAACCTAAGGACATCACACACATCCATGCCCGAGGAAGGATTCGAACCCGCGACCATAGCGGTCGCGCGGTTCCAGACTGTAGCGCCTAGAACCTCTCGGCCACTCCGGCCGGCACACGTTTGCACACCACCACTCGTCTCCTGCATTGCTGTGGCCACTGCTTCCACTGGCGTCGAATCAATTCGTTTCTTCCCTAATCGTAGATAAATGTAATATAATGCGCATACATAGGGGCAGAAATCCATTCCAGTACGATTATGCCATAGGTGGTAAATCATTGGAAGCGGTAACGACCGTAAAATACTTAGGAGTTACTATCCGGAGCGATCTGAAGTGGAATGATCACATAAAACAAATAGTGGGAAAAGCAGGCGCCAGGTGAGATTCATAGGAAGAATTATAAGAAAATGTGACTCATCGACGAAAGAAGTAGCTTACAAAACGCTTGTTCGTCCGATTCTTGAGTATTGCTCATCAGTATGGGACCCTTACCAGGTTGGATTAATAGAAGAGATAGACATGATCCAGCGAAAAGCAGCGCGATTCGTCATGGGGACATTTAGTCAGCGCGAGAGCGTTACGGAGATGCTGAACAAGCTCCAGTGGCGGACACTTCAAGAAAGGCGTTACGCAATACGGAGAGGTTTATTATCGAAATTACGAGAGAGCACATTCCGGGAAGAGATGGGCAACATATTACTGCCGCCCACATATATCTCGCGTAATGATCACAACGAAAAGATCCGAGAAATTAGAGCAAATACGGAGACTTACAAGCAGTCGTTCTTCCCACGCACAATTCGTGAATGGAACAGGGAAGGGGGGATCAGATAGTGGTACAATAAGTACCCTCCGCCACACACCGTAAGGTGTAGATGTAGATGTAGATGTATACCAGGTTGCACACCAAAAGAACCCGTCCTTTCAAATTTCCGGACCATTTTACACAGACCAACGGCAGTCATCGGACCAACGCCTTTTTCAAACCATTTAGTGTCCGGAATGTCTGTAGAGCGACGTGTGCATGATCAACCTTCTTGTAATACAGTTTTACAAGCAGAGCGCGATCCTGCATTGAGACAGTCAAGGCGAAAGTCACAGACGCGAAAGGGGAAAAAGCCGTTAACCCGACGTGTTTAAACCAACTTCAGTGGTTCGCGCGCATTACAGGTGTTTTCATTTACGAATTCTGACACATACAGCGCCATCTATTGATCAATTTTCACACTATTTTTCTCTTCTGACATACGTTTTCCCCCTTCTCCGATAACATTCCTTTGCAATTTGACGCCATTCTGACCAGTGGTGCAATTTCCATAGCGTTTTGAAAGTTTAACTGTAATTATAATCACCCTGTAATACTGAGTGAAATTTCTCGTTATTAAACAGTTTGGTGTGCTTCTTCACGATGCAGTATTTTCTAAAATAATATAATATTTCGACCACTCATCTTACACCGCAGAATAATCACAAGTCGTGCCCATCACTCTCTGTTCCCAGTTCAACGTCCGCTCAACCCACTCCAAAAATATTTATTGTTCTCATACAAAAGTGTGAATTATCGATTGCTGTCACCCGAAAGTTTTGAAACATTTTCTGATATCGACCGATAGGTGGCACGTAAGCACTGTTCCCGCGGATATCACAGGTTGTTCCGTGTCAGAAACCCACGACTGCCCGTCTCGGCTCGCATGTAACCTTCAGTTTAACAGCAAAAATACGAAAGTGCGTTTATTGTCCCAATTGCTACTTTCCGTTTTGTAGCTTTACCATTCTGTTTTTGTTATTGCTGTAGCCGTGAAGTATGTCACACTTAGTTCTGGTTCACCACGTTATGCTCAGCCTTCGAATGTCTACTTGCTTCAGAAAATTCACTCCAAGTAGCGTTTTAGTCTACCTGCTTCCTTTCTCTTAGCTGTATTCACTTCCTGTATGGTACAGTTAGCCAATGACAGTAGCTCTAAGTGCCGTCTGCTACGATGTGACAACTCGCCACGCCACAAAGCTTCGGGACGCCTCCCTCCTAACTCTTTCTGCCCTATCTACCAAACTTCCGTGCCCGTCAGCCGTACTTCTCATTTCATATTCAGAAAGCAATGTCTACGTCATTTCAGACACGCTGTGCAATCTAACTTCTGAGAGTGCAATATATATTTTCTGTTGGTGCATCATCCACATTTTATTACAACGGTAAACTCACTATTTGCATCTCTGCTGCTCCTCATCCCTTTCACTTTAGTTTTACCTTATCCTATCAACCTGGACTAAAGTAAGTGTCCACTTCGTGCAAAGCGTCTTCTACTTGGCTCGTTAATTTTCGCCAAAAAAGGCTACTGTGTCATCTGCAAGCTTTATAATTAGTATCTATACGCCTTTTTTTTCTCTTGATAATTAATGATTCATTTTGCCCATAGCTTTCCCCACACATAAATTAAAACATTCTAGAATAGTGGAGCGTTCCCTGACATTGACGGTAACAGAAACTGGTCATTCCTACCATTCAACAAATGTTTCACCCACTTGCTTTATTAGAAATGAAAGTTCATGAGATCCTTCTGTTGCAGGAACTAGCTAAATAGTTACCTTCATCTGTAGAACTGAATTAAACAATTATTTCATTTGCAAGAGATAAGGCGTAATTATTTTGAATTAATGAGATAAATTTCATTTTTTATTATCACGTTTTTTAGGCAAACAAATCCTAGGTCAGAGATAAGAAGTTCACGCAAAACATGCAGATTTGTACACATAAATTTTTTCATCTGACGTTCAGCATGAATAATGAAGCACAGGAGACTAGATATCTGGCCTTTTCGGTATATGGGACTTTGCTGTGGACAGCTGAGCGGCGACCCAGGATGTCCTCACGAAGCGTTCTCTTAGTGCTGATTATGATCCACTCGTTGGGCAGTCCCGTAGCTGTTTGGTCTTCTATATTACCTTTCTGCTCTCTCGTTCGTGTTGTTGTCTCCTACTTCCATCAGACGGCTGCTTGAGTTTCTGATCACTGCTACAAATCTTCTTTCCTTCTGCTAGATTTATAAAGCCCTCGAGGAAATCTTATTCTTTCCTTCAGTACTTTTATCCTCGTAGATTTTCTCCCAAAGCTATTAGGCGCTGATTCACTCTGGAAGAAGTTCTTGTCATTCTCTCTGTCTCCTAATCGTCTGATACGCTCCCATACCGAATAATCCAGAGATTCTTCACAGACAGACTCACTTGTTTTGTACAGTCCCTGTTTTCTTCTTTCGAGATTGTTGGGTATCTTCGGTGACCAGTTTAGCGGTTAGCTATTCCGCTGGAGAACTCCATGTGTTATTAAACGTCTCCTTCACTTTCGTTAGGAAACTGTAAACACGTCTTCCTTTTGTTGCTGTGTTCTTGGAATTGTGCCATTCTTGTTTGAACAATACTTTCATCACTTCTCTAATTAACACAGCATTTTATGGTCTGTATTTAGTCCTTTTATTCCGTTACTGAGTACCCAGGGGGCCCAGGTATGCATATATTCCAGTCTTCTACTAGTCCATCTCCTCCTTCCCCCTCACTCTGTCCATCTCCTTACTCACCCCCTCTATCCATCTCCTCCTGCCCACACTGTACTCATCTCCTCCTACACCTCTCTCTGTCCACCTGCTGCACGTTCTCTCTCTGTCCACCTCTTCCATTCCCCACTCACTTTACATCTCCTCCTGCGGCTCTCTCTGTCCATCTCCTGCTGTCACTCTGCTCATCTCCTCCTTCACCTCTCTCTGTCCATCTGCCCCTTCCATCTCTATCCATCTCCTCCTCACCAACCTAATCTCATCTCCTCCTCCCTATCTCTTTGTCCAATTCCTAGTCCTGCTCCCTCTTTCAATCCCCTTCTCCTCCCAGTCCATCTCCCCTTTCCTCCTCTGTTTGTCCATCTCCTCATCCACACTTCTCTCTCCATTTTATCACCCTCACCTCAACAGGAGGTTGTTGGTTCTTACCCCCAAAGAATTTCTTTCAAACCGTAACTAGTATGTGTACCAAATTTAATTTGTTCCAGGAGAGTGTAATGAGATTTTTACCCATGGCTCTGCCGGTTTACAAGAGTTTGAAATGTATTTCACACAAATTTAACATGTTTCATACATATTTGTACACTTACCTGATCTGCATCTCTAACGAATTCCACCCTTCAGACCATTTTCACGGATATTTGTGCCAGTGTATCTGCTGAACTCTGTGTCTTATACAGTTTTGTAGGTACATGCAGCAGTATATTTGGCTACTGTAAAGGAAATGTCTTGTGAATAGAGTTAATAGTGAATAAGTAATCAAATGTAATACATAATGTTGCAATTTTCGTGCACCTCAATACTTGATATCGTACAATGTGTCATACAATGATATAATGTTGCTGGTGCATTCAGTGGTATTTGTGAATACTGTCTGGAAAATATGTTGTGAACGCAATTAGCTGTAAAAAAGTAATAAAGTAAAACGTCATGCTTCATGTGCCAGTTCTGCTATATTTACAGCGAAGATGTAGTAGGCCATAACCTTTCCTCGTCCACCATTTTGTGAGGGATGTCAGCAAAACAAAGTTTCTTAAAGGTGGGAAATTTTGTGTAAAGTTTGTTGCAAGTCACTAAGTGTTCTCATTCTCAAGTACTGGATGACTAGAGTAAGGGTATTAGCGCGTTGTGGCCTACACTACATTTTCACCCACACCCTTTCCCTTTAAGAGTCAGGTGGTTCTTACCTACACAAAGTGATTCTTTCGAGACATATTTGTACCAAGTTGGGAGGACTCGGTCCAGAGATTTAGCAGGAAATGTGAAACACACACACACACACACACACATATATATATATATATATGATAGGCCACATAAAGGCCCATGACAGATAGCAAAAGAAGTATTACAAATCTTGATGATCAATAACACTATCGGCAGATGTTTTTTCCGCTTTATTCTGTCCACTGCATCTTCTGCAATGCGTCATCACCCTATCTTTCCAACAAGTCCTCGAACGACCTCTGGGCGTCTTCCAATCAGCTGGGAATTGGACACTCGATTGGGGATAGATTCTCCAGCTCTTAAGACATGTCCCAAACACTGGAGTCGTCGTCCTCTGATGGTCCTACCACCGTTAGCTTTCCCATAACGTTGTACAAGTCCGCTTTTTGCCTCCTTCCCCATCTTCCATTTTCTCTGTTGAATGTAGGTCCACAGATTTTCCTGAGCACTTTCCTTTCAAATACGCAAATGCGCTCTTCAAGTGTTTGTGAAGTCGCCCATGTCTCGCAGCCATATAACATAACTGGCTTTGCCAGTGCCATGTAAAGTTTGATCTTGCTGTTTTGTGAGACCAAGCGTGACTTGAATAAGTTATTGAGACTAAATAAGGCAAGTTTAGCATTAATTATTCTCTGTTTAATCTTTTCCTCAACCTCGCTTGTATTAGATAGAAAATTGTGTCCATCTATATTGATAGCGGTAGGGAAATCCTGTCAGCGTGAGATGGTCATATATTTCGTTTTCTCGTCTTTGACAACTAATCCCACTTTGCTTGCCTCTTTCATCAACCTGGTTGTGTCAGACGCTATCTTATTGAGTCTTCCATAGTTATCACATCATCGGTAAAGTCCAAGATTTTGTCAGTTTCAATCATATCCATCTCCCTGTCATTACCAATTTCACGTCGTACCTTTTCCAATGCAATGTTGAATAGCACTGGAGATAAAGGATTTGCCGGCCGTTGTAGCCGAGCGGTTCTAGGCGCTTCAGTCTGGAACCGCGCGACCGCTACGGTTGCAGGTTCGAATCCTGCCTCGGGCATGGATGTGTGTGATGTCCTTAGGTTAGTTAGTTTTAAGTAGTTCTACGTTCTAGGGGACTGATGACCTCAGATGTTAAGTCCCATAGTGTTCAGAGCCATTTGAACCATTTTTTTGACAAAGGATTTCCTTGTCTCAAACCGTGTTGAACAGCGTAAGGCTCTGACATTTTGTTTCCAAGCCGTACTTGGCTGCTTGTATATTATTATCACATTCCCTCGTAATGTATGGTTTATTATCATATTTCTCATAAGGCTACATTTTCATTCATTCTGTCATTTGATGAGCGTGGTGGTTCTGCTTCATGTAATTGACGAAGAGGGATTAGAGTCAGCAAAACAAAGATTTTGGTGAACCTTGACGGACTAGGTGGAAGTTTCTCGAAAAATAGCACCTTTCAAAAGGTCTGTTTTTGAAAAACGGCAGTCAGTTACCAAAAGGGAGGATCCTTTCGCGACGAGATGAGATCATTAGAACACTCGAAAATAACGACATTTTATTGTTATGTATTACGCACACAATCTAATAGTACCAAGGAATATGAGATTTATTGATTTTCATCTGTTACCAACATAAATTTGAATGTTTTATATTTCAATCACATCGGAATTGCTCTGCAAAATACGTCATATAGCCAGAGAAATATTGATAGAGGGAGATATCAGCGGTAGAGGAGGAGCACTATAGGTATATTTTTTCTCTTAACGTTCCCTGAAAGCGATTGTATATGTTGTAGGAAAAACATAGGAAAGGAACAAAAAATTTACTGTCTGCACAAAGGATCAAACATGTATCGTCAAAGTTCGAAGGCATAGGCTGCTCATTTTCTTCTCCTTCACAATGTAATTGTGCTGGCATAATTGCTACAAAATCCGCTGTTGCCGCACGCAGACTATCTCATGTCGGGTCCAACATGAATGCTCGCAGTTAGCTGACACACGGCTGAAGCATTGATGCCCTGGTTTTTACTAAATGATTTGTGTCATAGTTCCCAGTGAATTACAGTACATGCCGCACACACTGACTATCTCTATTGAACTTGAACATTATGATTGTTGCTTTCACTGTGGCATTTTGCCACATGAAATGACATTTGATAACCTGTTCAAACGTTAACACACTCTGTAAGACACATGACATGACAGATTAGTGAGCATGTGGGACTGTCACAGATTCATCCCTTGCCACGTGATTCCATTCCAATGCCAGAGTCACAATCAGCTGTAGAGGACATAGCAAATGATATATGCTTCCACACAATAATGATTTACTAGCCTCTTATTCTGTTGCATAGTTCACACATTCCACTGACATGTAAACAGTAATGTAGATGGTACTACATGACAGCCATCTTCCCTTCATAACTGTAGTGTGGGGCAGTTCACAAATAGCGCAGCAAAGGAATGATGTCGAGTGGGGGGAAGGAAAATAGGAGAAGTTTAGAGGATTGATTCTGGTTGTACGTCATGAAATTTGCACCACACATCATATAGTGACACGCAAACAGCAAATGTAGCTGTCGTAGTTTCTTGACTGTATTTTTGCGTTGCTTCATGTATTGCATGTCAGCCTGCATTCTCAATAGATAGTGGATTTGAGCTAATGTTCTATCTTGCTGATCAGTGCAATGAACTTCTAGCACACAGGAGTTTACCAGGAGCACCAAACGTGAGTGACAGCGTGGTGTACGTGGTCACAACGGACACATATGCGGTTACGAGGCTCAGCCGCAGTGGAAGGACACCCACCAAGGTTGGTGCTGGTGTCATGCAGCTCACCTGAAGGTGCAGCTCGTCGTGATCAGTGTGGGGCCGGCTCTGTGACAGCAGCTGTGACGTCAGCCTAGCGGTCCTGTCTGCTTCGGTCGCCAGTGAGTGGGCAGGCGCCAGAATGAGTACTAGCAGCCAAACATTAAGCATCAGTGAAAACCATAGGTACGTCATTGTGTAAGACTCACCAGGGGGAGCTGTGGTCATCAAATAAATTAGGTCAACAGCCTGTGTCGACACTGCTGTTAAGTAAAGGACCACAAAAGTTTCGTGAACAGCCGTGACTGCAGTCGATAGTTGGCAAAGAGTAATATATGCTCTCCTCAGACATCGTACAGACAGAGGTCTCACACGTTTGTCTGTCGGTATGTAATTTGTTATTCATGACACAGAGTGATTTTCAGTTGCTATTGTTCTTTTGTGTCTCCCTTCTAACACTTCACGCTGCGTATCTTTGAGGCATTCATTTACAGCTCTAACTCTCTGCGTTATAAGTAATTGCAGATCCACAAATTTCAGCAGTGACATTGTATACCACAGTACATTACGAGTAAATAGAACATCTTTAGGTGTCCATCATCGAGAAGGCCACAAGTGTAGATAGCAAGTGCTAAATAGAAGTGAGCTGCCGAAAAGAGTTGAATCTTCACATACTTGGCTGATGCTGTGTTCACAGGCCCAAAATAAGACATTAAAGTCTTATCACATCTTGTTATTAACTGAATCATCATGTTGTACTTTTTAGTGTTGCAAAAGAAGTCAGCAGCTATGGTAAACATAGAGATAAGTATAAATTCCACTGCGACTGTAGCTTCAAGAAATACGGATACTGACATTCTGAGTGGAAAAGTTGCTAGTAGGTACAGAAGACCACACGCAGAAGTCAGCTGTAGTGCAGTGGCGAGGAGGAAGAGGCCGATGTCAGCTGCGGTCTGCTTCAGACAGGCGTTCTCCGCTTCCACTGTGAAAGGCGTCAGGCCGAACAGCTTGCACGCCACGTGGAGGGGTCTGCCCGCCACCAGCAGCTGCACAGTGCAGTCTGGCACTGGACCCCCGTGCCGCCTCATCTGGAGACCAGGTACAAAACTCAGCCTCAACCAGAACTCGCTCAACAACTGACACATAGCTTAATAGAAAGGTGCAGTTACAAGAATATCTGTAGATAGCAGTAAACTTAAAAATACTGTGCCTGAGCGTTGTCTAGTTATGTATCTGATTACTAAAATGCGACCAATGTGATTTATTCGTATTTGTTCGTTGATTATCATTTGTTTTATGTCGTCTTCCCATGACTGATGTGGTGATGGGTTTGTCAACTTATTTTGAGAGAAATGAGGCAGTGTGGCTCGTTTGTAATTGATGGTATGGCTGTATGCGATGCGACGGTGGTTGCGGGTCCGACAATGGGAGTTCAGGGAGCAGGAAGCTTGATTGATGGGTAAGGTGAGCTTTTATGGTGGCCGGAGGGAAGAAAAGACACCAGTCTCTCCACTAATTTGTTGCAAGCTACTACAACATTTACTTCTGTGGCTGGAGAAAATCTTTTTTTTTTTTTTTTTTTTTTTTTTTTTTTTTTTTTTTTTTTTTTTTTTTTTTTACGATGGACTTGTAGTCCGGGGTGATATGTTACAATACAGCATCACCGGTCTATTGCGGTCTAACTGTGTTGATGAGGCAGTAAATTTCCACAGGGCAGTGACTGCGTCACTGCAATTCACTTTTGAGGTGTGGCGGTGGGACTCGTATTTCCGTACCACCCTCTGACGGTGATAGTACTGCATGAGTCAGGCAGAAAAATTTTGCCTAACATGGGCAGGTGGAGAAAATCTGATTTTCTTAGTAGCTTAAAATGAACATAAACAGTTTCGACTGCGAGAAACCTTTATTATTATGGTTATTGATTTCGGTCACTTACTGACCATCTTCAGACTTCATACCATGTTGGTAGGCAGTGGCGGTGAATGGCGCAGGCGTTACGAACTTCAAGAAAGTTAACTACTGAATGCGTAACGCCTCCTCCTTTCATTGCCACTTCCTACCAACATGGTTTGAGGTCTGCAGATGGTCAGTAACTGACCATAAGCGGTAACCATAAAAATAAAGGTTTCTTATGGTCGAGACTGTTAGTGTCTGGTTCCCCTACAGCTTTTACCCTCTACAGCTCCCTCAAGAACCATGGACGTTTTTCTTGATGTCGTAACGCAGGTCCCTGTCCCTTCATATTGTTCCTCACGTTATCGATTATGTGGAGAACCTACTCTTTTATCAGTTCACCTTGTTTTAAACATCCTTCTATATCACCATATTTTCTTTCCTAATCCCACAGACCATCATTCAATTAGTACCATCTCTGGATACTGGAGACATCGCCTTAGTGTTAAAGTTTACACCAGAGTCGAGTGAAGCAATATTAGCAGCCGTATAGCGTCAGACGGTGGGATGGGGCACCTATAACAGATACTGCTATCTCGATGCAGCTCTGCACCAATATAAAAAACCTGTTTTCTTACTGGCAGCTGTTATGAACTTTTTTAAATTCCGAATGGATGTTGAGACGCCCTGCTAAACCCGCAGGACAGGACAAGTATAGGAATTGTGGAAGGGGGCCAGAATGAGTGGCTGTCAGTTACACTCCAAACATAGCATTTTATTTAGTTGTCAAAACATTACAGTGCAACTTCTAAGCTTCATTATCGACAGAAAAGTCTTCAATTCTAAAACGGCTGAAGGCCCATGAATTAAATACAAATTGTATATATATATATATATATATATATATATATATATATATATATATATATATGTATGTATATATATATATATATATAAGAAACTGTAGTCCAAAACAGCTACAGGCCTTTGTTTAAAAAAAAAAAAGACTGCAACCAATTTTCCAAGGCAGATTGCCCAAAGCTTTTAACCTTAAATAGAATTTAAGCCGAAATGATGTAAGACTTGATAAGTAAGAATCCAAAATTTTAAAGCGGCTGAAGGCTCATCATTTTAAGAACAATACAACTACCACAAATTTTCAACAGGCAGACGGCTCACAGCTTTATCTTGAAAGAATTTAATACTTGATAAGTAAGAACCTTAAAGCTTAAAGTGGCTGAGGGCCCATGCTTTTATAAAACAATACAACTGCAATAAATTTGAACAGGCAGAAAGCCCACAGCTTTATCTTCCAAAAGGTAATACTTGATAAGTAAGATCCTTAAAACTTAAAACGGCTGAAGCCCGATACTTTAAAACAATACAATAAATTTTCAACAGGCAGAACAACCAAGCTTTATCTTCAGACAATGTAAGACTTGCCCAATTTAGAAAGATTACTTTTAAAATGACTGAAGGTCTTTGATTTTAAAAACACGATTACAAGCATACAAACTACAACCATCGGCTATGAGCCATTAAAAATACATAATTAAACGCCCACAAGAAAGGCAGTATAGGCAACGCCGCTCAGAAGTTTCCAGGGGGCTTAGTCTGCCCTTAAAATCTTAACGTTCGCTTAGGTGAGACAAGAAGTCGGCCCAACTATAATTGATCCGCCAGCAACATCCAAGAGACAGTCAAGGAACCACCGAGAAGACGACTTGCTAACCACCGACCAGTATACGAGAATTCCAAAGCCAAAACGTTACAGACATAGCCGCCCACAACCAAAAATATATTAAGCTGTCAAAAACTACACACCATGTTGGACAGCGGCACCAGGTGGGGAAAGGACACTGCCTGAATTTATGTTAGCGGCCAGGGCAGGTAACCGGAACACTAACGGCCACAAGGCAGAAAATTCCGCTGGTGCACTTGAATTTCAAACCGAAAAATATAGTTAATTCCACCACACGGCGGCTAAATCTTCACTAACTCGAACACTCACTATTGCTCCCAGGAATGCCGCCAACAGCGAACCACCACCCAACGGGACAACGTTAACAGACGTAGCTTCGGTAATTAAATTACCACTCAACTTTCATGTCCTTGGCCGGTGAGCCACGAACCTCGCAGCACCTGGAACAGCCCCCACACGCTCCGACACTGCGTAGAAACCGCCAGCGAACCTGGCCGACTGCGCCGTGCAGAGACTTGCTTGCTGATCCGTTCCAACCGACCGACTGGCTGCACACCGCCAAGCCAGAACTATAAACACCAGACCAAAGACGGTATACGGTGTAAATATCGACAGACACCGCTGCTGCGACACGTAGAAAGATGAAGAACCGTGGCATAACCGCAATAACCATAGAAACCAAACGCAGAGTAACAGCCAAGTTTTAAACAACACATAAGCCGGGGTCAGCACGGCTCAGATGTTATCTATGCCTTCAGCCTTACGTGATCTCAAGTCTTCCAAAGTTCTAATGAAGTCTGTCTCTAATACTTGGTCCCCTATATCTTCTACATAGACTCCCCTTTCTTCATCTGTAACAGCATCAGGGAGTTTCTCATCCTTATTGATGCCATCAATGTACTTTTTACATCTACATGCTCTGTCCCCTGCGTTCCAAAATAGAATTGTTCTTGCAGTCTTGATTTTAGTTTCACTGAATGTTATACTGACTATTAGAGATACTGAATCAGTCATTCAAGCAGAAACCATTATTCCTGAGTACTTAAGTAAGGTTCTCCTTCCCACATTGATTCTTCTGGACGATTCTTTAGAACTAAAGTACTAAATTGTAGTCCAAGTCAATATCTGCTCTTTTGTACATCTTAAAATCCGGTATCTGACTGGCGAAGACGTAACCTATCTGCGATATTCGCATTTCCCCAGGCTTTTTCCAGGAATACCTCTTCCTATTCTGATTTTTCAACAATTCACTCACAATTTTTAGCTGAAATTTCTTGCACAATTCAGTTAGTCTTTCTCGTCTCTCATTCCTGCTCCATTCCCTGTGTCTCCTATAACTCTGTCTTCTGTCTCTTCCACTATTATGGCGTCCCAGTAACCGACGACTGTAAGATTTTCACCTCCCTATACATGCTGAATTACATGTTCATTATCCTCATATACTTACACAATCAACACCCTCTCCTTGTGATACAGATGTGTTGTTGGCGTTGAATTGCAGTCAGATCTGATAAGAATAATGAAAACACTGAACTCTTCTCTCAAGGGAACCTCCCCATCGCACCCCCCTCACATTTAGTTATAAGTTGGCACAGTGGATAGGCCTTGAAAAACTGAACACAGATCAATCGAGAACACAGGAAGAAGTTTTGTCGAACTATGAAAAAAATAAGCAAAATATACAAATTGAGTAGTCGATGTGTAACATAAGGCGCATCAAGGACAATATGATCTGAGGCGCGCCGTGGTCTCGTGGTTAGCGTAAGCAACTGCGGTACGAAAGGACCTCGGTACAAGTCTTCCCTCGAGCAAAAATTTTAACTTTTTTATTTTCTAGCAATTGACGTGTGTCAATTATCAAAGTTCAAGCACTCACACAATCAACTTCGCTCTCGAAAATTCCAGGACATGTTCAGATTTGCTTGGACATATGCAGGATTTGACGGTCTACACACGGAAAAAATTGGAAAACGTTAAAAACATGTTTTGACAGAGCACAGGGAAAACTGTGTGACTGTGAAACTGTTGCATTCATTTGTTGCAGTTTATGTGACAAACTCTTAATGTTTTCATCACTTTTTTGGGAGTTATTATCACATCCACAAGAAAACCTAAATTGGGCAAGGTAGAAGAATCTTTTTACCCATTCGCCAAGTGTACAAGTTAGGTGGGTCGACAACATATTCCTGTCATGTGACGCACATGCCGTCACCAGTGTCGTATAGAATATATCAGACGTGTTTTCCTGTGGAGGAATCGGTTGACCTATGACCTTGCGATCAAATGTTTTCGGTTCCCATTGGAGAGGAACGTACTTTCGCCTACTAATCGCACTGTTTTGCGGTGCGGTCGCAAAACACAGACACTAAACTTATTACAGTGAACAGAGACGTCAATGAACGAACTGACAGATCATAACTTTGCGAAAATAAATAAAGTAAAATTTTCACTGGAGGGAAGACTTAAACCAAGGACCTCTCGTTCCGCAGTTATTCACGATAACCACGGTACCACGGCGCTCCTGAACTGACGCTCTGCTTGATGTTGCTTATCTTGCACATAGACTACTCAGTTTGTATATTTTACTTATTTTTTCAATAGTTCCACACAACTTCTTCCTGTTTTCTTGATTGATCTGTGTTCAGTTTTTCAAGGCCTGTCCACTGTGCCAACTTATAACTAAATCTGAGGGGGGTGCGATGGGGAGGTTCCCTTGTCAGTAACTTCCTGTTCATGAGGAATTCTACACCCATTACACAATTTTCTGTTGATATTTCTTATTCGTCTGGTCATAAAAATTTACCATATTTTCATTTCACTTTGCTGACCCGACTGCATATGGACTGGACCTTTGTACTTCCTTTCCCGTTCTTTTAGATTCTCTAACACATTCAGTCTTTTGACACTCCGATTGGCTGAAAGTTACGCTTTCGTTTGTTATTCCGACTTTTGCTCATGCTCACCTAGAAAGTTGCGTGCTAAACGTCACTTTAAATCTTTCGAGAGCTTTACATTTGATATTTAGCGAATTGGTCTTCTCTAACATATCGCACAAACATTCTATAACAATGTGCGGTGTAGGTTCTTCCAAATGTCTCTCTCTGACATGTTGTGGCGGGAACGTGGTTACCTCTGGTCGTTTCGGTGGGTCCGCAGCCAATTAGACCGTTGCTGATCAATTAGAGCATGCTCGCGTATGAGTATGAAAGACACTTTTTCCATGAGGTGTGCTATGAATGAACGCCGGCCGCTGGTCCCCGAGCGGTTCTAGGCGCTTCAGTCTGTAACCGCGCGACCACTACGGTCGCAGGTTCGAATCCTGCCTCGGGCATGGGCGTGTGTGATGTCCTTAAGTTAGTTACGTTTAAGTAGTTCTAAGTTCTAGGGGACTGATGACATGAGATGTTAAGTGCTCAGAGCCATTTTTATGAATGAACGCAGGAAGTAGGGAGTGGTAGCAGCTCGGCAGATTTGGTGAGATCGTTTATTCTTAGTGGTTGTTAATGGGGAAGTATCTCCATTCAGTTCAGTCGCGTCGTATTCGTATCGCACAGTTTATTTTTCAGAGTTATTTTGTTCCGAGACTATGATGAATTGCTAAGGCGAGATGATACACTGCCGGAGAAAAATTAGTACACCATTTTAGAAGTTTCCACTTCACTCAAGATTTATTGTTACAACAGTGCATATCGAGCTCATGAAATTACTACATTTATAGGTAAATAGCGTAAGCGGTTCTGATGTAGCCGGTATCGACCCATGCTGAAATACCGATATTAGTATATGGGGTAGCATCCAAGGGCGGCAATGCATGCGCTGATTCCCGCATCCAGCAGATCATACAAAAGGTGAATACTGTCCTGGGGTACATTAAGTCGCGTCTGTTCGACCTGTCCATGTGGTTCTGTAAGAGTGATTGGTTGAAAAGTCGCATGAGCTACTTGTCTTCCCATCATAAACGAGCACCTGCTCGACTGATGACAAACCTGGAAATTATGCTGGCCAGGGAACTTACTGCACCTTTTGCGGAGAAAGTTGAGTTTAATGAGCAATGTGTGGGCTAGCATTATCCTGTTGGAACACCACATCACTTTTCTCCTGACAGAATGGGACTAACAACATTCTGCACGTACCAGGCGCTGGTTGGGTTGTACCTTATTGCACCCTAGACCATAAGGCCGGGGTTGGAACCTGTGTATCTTGGACGTATCCACTCCACGAGACAGTGCTCACCTGGTTTATGTTGTACTCGCAAACGACCATCACTTGTGATCAAGCAGAATCTGCTTTCATCGCTGACGACCATGCGGCCATTCCACCCTCTGCGTGATCCGCTGACGGCGCCAGTCTAGCCATGCCCGTCGATGCCGTGGCGTAAACTGAAGAGGAGCTAGAGGTGTTTGTGCCTGTAGTGCCACTGCTAATAACCAGTTCGTGTTGACACGTCTGGGCTCACAAGCCCTCTATTATGGTGTGGCAGCTATTCGGCCTGACACTGCTGCCCTTACAATACGACGATCCTAGCGGGCGTCCGTGCTGCGTGCTCGTGCAGAACCTCATCTGCGGGTGTGGGAATGTTCACGTAGCCATTGATATCAGCATTGTTCCACAGCTAATGCAGGACGTCCATCTTGTGTGGCAATTCTCTTAAAGGGCCATCCCGCCACTCGCAAGGCGACAATTTCATCCCTTTCAAACCCCTCAATTGGCTGTAAGAACCGCGATCGCGTCTCTTTGGCATAATTGTCCTCTTGCTTCACACGTCTCCACCACACTGAGCCTTCTGGCTGTGAGCATTCCCTATTAAGGGCTAGACACAGAAGGTACCGTAGTCACTGGGCTACCCATTGGCGGACGACGTTGGAACCGTTATCAGAACATCTAATATCCTACAGGGTGGCATATGCTGTCATCGGATCAAAATCTACGTCGTCTTTCAGGTGTACTGACGTTTTATCCTCGGCAGTGTATTTAGCCACAAGATGTTAAAACAGTTCAGTCTTTGTGTTTTACGTGAAGTTGAAACTTGTTAAGAGATCGAGTTTTGGTCATTCAGATTTGCATTAAATTTCGTCACACCCTGCTACAATTTAAGCTATTCTATATATTTCTGTAAGTCATACATATAAATTAGAATCTGTGTGACTAATGAAGTTCTAGAATTGTGTTCCACGTGTATCTCGAAAGCCACGTGGCTCGTGTCCTTCGTTTGCTTGATTTGAACTCAGTGAATCACTTATTTGCAGTTCGTGTTACTCATTTCTCATTTTTTAAGTCTTTAATCGAATATTTACGTTCATTTCTGGTGCCTACTTTGTCTGACCGTATATTGTGAGGTATGTACAAAAACCATACCATCGTCGAAGTGCTCAAGAGGAGAAGGTTGAATTGGGCAGGCAATATAGCAAGAAGGACAGAGAATAGACTACCTAGAATGGCATTCAGCAGAACAATAGATGGAACGAGAGGAAGAGGAAGACCCAGAATCAGGAGGCGGGATAACGTTCTGGAGGTCACAACTAGGAGGACAAACAGCGCATTGGACAGGCAGAAGTGGAAGAGGATCATAGAGCATGAGTATGGTCGATAAGGCCCTTGCTACATGGAAAGTAAAGTAAAGAAAGTATATTGTGTACTATGATTTGCTAAGTACATATTGTGTCTAATTAATAATTCCAAATAGTATGTATAATGAAGAAGTTCAATTGTGTCTTAGCTTGCCGGATTAGTAGTGATAAATACACTGTTCTCTGCACACACATTTTCTGGTGTGAAAGTAAGTTTTGTCATCATGTATGTAGAATTACTGTAGCGAATTTTCTACAAAATATTTTTACATGTTCTGAGATATAACTTGCTCAGAGCTCTGTACTGATGTGTTCAACATTCTTTAGCACGACACGCCAATTTATATCTTTTGAATGATTTGTAGAGATTTTATCAGCAATGAGTCACTTCCACATCAAAGTAGGGGGGGGGGGGAGGGGGGGAAGGGGGGGCGGGAGTTGCACCTTGGAGCATTGTTCAGAGTTTCACCTCTCGCCAGCACTGTAATTGAAATGGCAGCATCCACTTTATGTGTGCTGCAACATTTTCTTAAATTACAGAATATACTGCAGAACAGTGAGGTTTCTCCAAACGTTAAAAACTGTTCCAAGGTACGACATGGTCGTGTACCTAGGGACAAGTGCTCTATTCATATTTAAAATTGTTGTAGTTAAGGATAAAATCTGGTAGTCACAGTATTAACAGTCTATGTATTGCATTATTAGTCTCCTACACTCCAATAATCTGTAAGTGAAATCAGACTAATAAACGTTAGTTGGAACAAACACATATTTTCGATTTTAAAGACAGGGAAAGTTATCTAGAGATTAATTATATGCAGCTCATTTCCAAGTATCTCATGTTCCATACGGCAGAAGACTTTCTGCTATTGCAAGGTACAAAATTGTGCGCGACCAACCAAGTATTGGTTAACTGTCCACAAGTTACATATTTACTTCCAGCAATAAACAACATTTTATTCATCATAACGGCCTGTACATGAATAATTCACAGTATATTACAAATAGGTTTAATATATTATACAGTACCTAAATGTATAGAGTGTGAAATATTTATAAATGTTGGACAGAACACAACCTCATTGATAACACAACAAAAGCAGCAGAAAATGAGAGTAACTGCTTATGGCAATCTCCTGTGCACATCCCTTCATGTCAGTCCGAAATCGGTCACTGGACTGAAACACCAACCAGTAACCTCATTTGTTTGTAGGTACACTATCGTCCAAGTACAACATGCTCCATAATATTATCACAAACAGCATCCGTGATCACAATTTGCACACTGTTAAACTACAGTTTGGTCACTATTACACTCCTACAATTTTTATAGAACCTTCTCAGTCACAGTTATGCTGTTTGATGTTTATTTATAGAAAGTTATGCACTTTATTGCGTGTTTGAGCTCTTCAGATAATTTCTAATGCATTACTGAAGTCAAGCAGCATTACGAAATTGTTTATTGGATCATGAATTTGTTTATAATGTGGTGTAGTTCCGCTTAATAATATTACTTATATTCGTAGTCAGATTTCTAAAACAGAAACCACCTTACAGCCTTCTTCTGTAGATCCAAACGAAGAACTGATACAGAATCTTTTGTCAAAGGGGAAATCATGACCCTTTTTATGTTAGAGGCTACATGCTCTCTTTATGTACATTAATACAATGGTTTCCACTGTGTTCTACATCCTCATGATTTGTAAGTTTGTATGTGGAGCTCACTAGGCATGTTTTTGATGCACAACCACTTTCACAATTTAATTTAATTCATTATGCTCTATTATATTATACAAATGAACTTATTTTTTTGGTCATCAGTCTACTGAGTGGTTTGATGCGGCCCGCCACGAATTCCTTTCCTGTGCTAACCTCTTCATCTCAGAGTAGCACTTGCAACCTACGTCCTCAATTATTTGCTTGACGTATTCCAATCTCTGTCTTCCTCTACAGTTTTTGCCCTCTAAAGCTCCATGTAGTACCATGGAACTCATTCCCTCATGTCTTAGCAGATGTTCTATCATCCTGTCCCTTCTCCTTATCAGTATTTTCCACATATTCCTTTCCTCTCCGATTCTGCGTAGAACCTCCTCATTCCTTACCTTATCAGTCCACCTAATTTTAAACATTCGTCTATAGCACCACATCCGAAATGCTTCGATTCTCTTCTGTTCCAGTTTTCCCACAGTCCATGTTTCACTGCTGTACTCCAGACGTACATCCTCAGAAATTTCTTCCTCAAATTAAGGCCGGTATTTGATATTAGTAGACTTCTCTTGGCCAGAAGTGCCTTTTTTGCCATAGCGAGTCTGCTTTTGATGTCCTCCTTGCTCCGTCCGTCATTGGTTGTTTTACTGCCTAGGTACCAGAATTCCTTAACTTCATTGACTTCGTGACCATCCATCCTGATGTTAAGTTTCTCGCTGTTCTCATTTCTACTACTTCTCATTACCTTCGTCTTTCTCCGATTTAATCTCAAACCATACTGTGTACTCATTAGACTGTTCATTCCGTTCAGCAGATCATTTAATTCTTCTTCACTTTCACTCAGGATAGCAATGTCATCAGCGAATCGTATCACTGATATCCTTTCACCTTGTATTTTAATTCCACTCCTGAACCTTTCTTTTATTTCCATCACTGCTTCCTCGATGTACAGATTGAAGAGTAAGGGCGAAAGGCTACAGCCTTGTCTTACACCCTTCTTAATACGAGCACTTCGTTCTTGATCGTCCACTCTTATTATTCCCTCTTGGTTGTTGTGCATATTGTATATGACCCGTCTCTCCCTTTAGCTTACCCCTTCTTTTTTCAGAATCTCGAACAGCTTGCTCCATTTTATATTGTCGAACGCTTTTTCCAGGTCGACAAATCCTATGAAAGTGTCTTGATTTTTCTTTCGCCTTGCTTCCATTATTAGCCGTAACGTCAGAATTGCCTCTCTCGTCCCTTTACTTTTCCTAAAGCCAAACTGATCGTCACCTAGCACATTCTCAATTTTCTTTTCCATTCTTCTGTATATTATTCTTGTAAGCAGCTTCGATGCATGAGCTGTTAAGCTGATTGTGCGAAAATTCTCGCACTTGTCAGCTCTTGCCGTCTTCGGAATTGTGTGGATGATGCTTTTCCGAAAGTCAGATGGTATGTCGCCAGACTCATATATTCTACACACCAACATGAATAGTCGTTTTGTTGACACTTCCCCCAATGATTTTAGAAATTCTGATGGAATGTTATCTATCCCTTCTGCCTTATTTGACCGTAAGTCCTCCAAAGCTCTTGTAAATTCCGATTCTAATACTGGATCCCCTATCTCTTCTAAATCGACTCCTGTTTCTTCTTATATCACATCAGACAAATCTTCACCCTCATAGAAGCTTTCGACGTATTCTTTCCACCTATCTGCTCTCTCTCCTCTGCATTTAACAGTGGAATTCCCGTTGCACTCTTAATGTTACCACCGTTGCTTTTAATGTCACCAAAGGTTGTTTTGACTTTCCTGTATGCTGAGTCTGTCCTGCCGACAATCATATCTTTTTCGATGTCTTCACATTTTTCCTGCAGCCATTTCGTCTTAGCTTCCCTGCACTTCCTATTTATTTCATTCCTCAGCGACTTGTACTTCTGTATTCCTGATTTTCCCGGAACATGTTTGTACTCCCTCCTTTCATCAATCAACTGAAGTATTTCTTCTGTTACCCATGGTTTCTTCGCAGCTACCTTCTTTGTACCTATGTTTTCCTTCCCAACTTCTGTGATGGCCCTTTTTAGAGATGTCCATTCTTCTTCAACTGTACTGCCTACTGCGCTATTCCTTATTGCTGTATCTATAGCGTTAGAGAACTTCAAAGGTATCTCGTCATTCCTTAGTACTTCTGTATCCCACTTCTTTGCGTATTGATTCTTCCTGACTAATGTCTTGAACTTCAGCCAACTCTTCATCACTACTATATTGTGATCTGAGTCTGTATCTGCTCCTGGGTACGCCTTACAATCCAGTATCTGATTTCGGAATCTCTGTCTAACCATGATGTAATCTAATTGAAATCTTCCCGTATCTCCCGGCCTTTTCCAAGTATACCTCCTCCTCTTCTGATTCTTGAACAAGGTATTCGCTATTACTAGCTGAAACTTGTTACAGAACTCAATTAGTCTTTCTCCTCTTTCATTCCTTGTCCCAAGCCCACATTGTCCTGTAACGTTTTCTTCTACTCCTTCCCTTACAACTGCATTCCAGTCGCCCATGACTATTAGATTTTCGTCCCCCTTTACATACTGCATTACCCTTTCAATATCCTCATACACTTTCTCTATCTGTTCATCTTCAGCTTGCGACGTCGGCATGTATACCTGAACTGTCGTTGTCGGTGTTGGTCTGCTGTCGATTCTGATAAGAACAATCCGGTCACTGAACTGTTCACAGTAACACACCCTCTGCCCTACCTTCCTAATCATAACGAATACTACACCTGTTATACCATTTTCTGCTGCTGTTGATATTACCCGATACTCATCTGACCAGAAATCCTTGTCTTCCTTCCACTTCACTTCACTGACCCCTACTATATCTAGATTGCGCCTTTGCATTTCCCTTTTCAGATTTTCTAGTTTCCCTACCACGTTCAAGCTTCTGACATTCCACGCCCTGACTCGTAGAACGTTATCCTTTCGTTGATTATTCAACCTTTTTCTCATGGTAACCTCCCCCTTGGCAGTCCATTTCTGGAGATCGGAATGGGGGACTATTCCGGAATCTTTTGCCAATGGAGAGATCATCATGACACTTCTTCAGTTACAGGCCACATGTCCTGTGGATACACGTTACGTGTCTTTAATGCAGCGGTTTCCATTGCCTTCTGTATCCTCATGTCGTTGATCATTGCTGATTCTTCCGCCTTTAGGGGCAATTTCCCACCCCTAGGAAAAGAGAGTGCCATGAACCTCTATCCGCTCCTCTGCCCTCTTTGACAAGGCCGTAGGCAGAATGAGGCTGACTTCTTATGCCTGAAGTCTTCGGCCACCAATGCTGATTATTTATCAAAATTAAGGCAGTGGCGGTGATCGAACCCGGGACCGAAGACGTTTTGATTATGACTCAAAACACTACCCCTAGACCATGGGTACAAATGAATTACATTAATTAATTATACTTTTATATTTATAAATATGTTTGTAACAACAATCTTTGTAAATATAATACAATATTACATAATACAATAAATTTAATTAATTTGTATAATATAATATAATTAATTGACTTGATTCATGAAACGGCTGAGCGTTAAAAACATGCTTAGCGTGCTCAATTTACACATTTCCTATGTTATATAAAAATCCAATCCAATCATGAGGGAACAAATTAAAATCTCTGGAGAATTAAATAATATTTTAGTTGAAAATAACACACATTTTATGGCACTAAAAAGTTACAGGATCTAAGTACAATCTAGGTAGAACGAAATATAACTTTACATGAAAGTAATGGACATTTTGTGAACACTAGAATTAATTTTTAAAAAATCGGAGAAGGTTTCTCATTCCTTATTAAAATGAATGAAATAAAATTATAGTTGAGAAAAATTCATTTGTTTGTATCAAACGTCACTGGGGATGTCCATCATGCAAGAGATTATCATGAAGGAAATCAGAAAATTTAAAACAAAAATTCTAATTCGCATTTCTTCGAAATACTCAAGAAATTCAACTAGTTAATTCCAGATTGTGATGTTAATTACAAAACTTTTAAATTTCTTCATTCCTTTAGACCTCAGTTCAATGTTCCCTCCTTTAAAAATTGAAAACTAATTAATTTCAATTATCAGCCTGGCAAAATAATTTTTAATTCATTATTCTGTTCTAAAAGTATTTTATCTCTATGTCTAGTGCTCAAATATTCACAGCCTGTAATATTAAATAAAAAATTACTTGTAGCTCATCAGTCATTTTGGTTTTAGTGTCACTGAGCTTCTTCAATAAGGCTTCCATTTACATAAAATTTAAAATCCATGCGGTACTGTATGATAATTTCCCAGAACAATTCTTGTCATAAAAAAATATTTGTTTTTTATGGTTTTGTTTATTAAACTTTTCGTATTTACATCTCTAGTTATTATGTTCTATTCTAACGATTTATTTTCTTTCACTTCATCCTCAGCTAATGTTACAATAGATTCACCAGTCACCTTTTAAATAATGTTGACGTTTATAGTGAATCCCATTAGTTTCATATCTGCATTTTTTCAATGTTTTCAAGATAATAACTTTTAGGTCCAGTTGATGCTCAATCTGTAATCGAGTCGAGTTATTTCCTAATTCACTGATCTATTCACCTAGCATATGCCCTGTTTCCACAGTATTTTCACCAAGAGCACCATATACTATAATGTATGTGTGAAAATGCATATTAAATTTCCTGGCTTATCCAACATATCATAATATCTTTGTCTTGAGCTAGGTTATTTTCCACATACCAGAGACTGTACTTCATCTGAACCATATTGCTCTTAATAAAATTTAAATCTCTCTTATCTAATCAGACATCCAGTAGTATCTCATAATATTCTTGTAAATCTGTCATATAAACAATTTTACTCATATTTTGTCATTGTCCAAATTTTCGCCATTATGGACTTATTTCCGCAACAGGTCTTGCACCTGGAATTCTTTTTACATTAGCAGCATCTAAGCCAATACCCATTTATTCTTTTACATACCTTATATAAATGTCATTAGTTTCAAACTAATGAGGGCTGGTTTCTAATTTTATTTTCATAAATCCTTTTATATGATTTTTGAACTGCATATTGCTGTTATTATTAAATTCCACACTTTGTAAGTATCTAAAATTTTATACCCTTTTTCTATAAGATCCTCTAGCTCATCATTTAGCCAAGTCCCAATATAACATTTTTTTCACCATTGTGATTACATGTACTTATTCTGTTTTGTACACATTTTACATGTAAAGGAAACAACTGTTTCCATTTTTATCAATATTCCTTTGTCCAGGAAAAATAGGTCGATACCATCATCTAGGTGCCACTACTTTACATTTTATCTGTACATATCATTCTTAGAATAACATCTTCGCTTGTATATTTTTGGTTTACGATCCATGGGGTAATAATAATAATATTGTATAGTTGGATAGAGACTACACACATCAGTCCATCTTATTTTTGTGTTAACATGATCTGCTTGAGCTGATTATTTTATTACATTTTTATGGCCACCATGAAAATCATCTCTTGTATTCAGTGGTTTGACAACTTCAGGTAACTGTTTTCATTTCTTACGTTTTTATACACTATTAAGTTAATCAGTTATATTCCCCCATCTCTACTATGTTCTGACGTCAATTTTGTATTTCTGTACTTTTTGTTAATGTTTTTTGATATAACTCATTCACTAATTTTCCATTTATGTTGCTAATTTTTCAGTTAAAACAGCCATGGTAATAATAAACTGTATTGGTTTCTTTATCAAAGTCATGTACATTAAACCTAGCAACATTTGCTTCACCATCATTAAAGAGCATGCTGTATACTATTATTGTTTAAAGGATTTATCCAAGCTCTAGATCCTTTTATATAATTTTTCCTTTTGTTATTTATCCAATACAGCAATTCTTCTAGTAGCTAAATATATAGATGTGTATAGCTACACAAATTCCAGCAATTGTCAAATAACAGAATGAATACATATAGCTAATTATTGGTATGGCTTTCTTAGTTTTAAACAACCTCTTCTTACTATATCTACATCAGAATTACAATATTCATTAATTTCTTTCTCATAATGAACACATAATTATCTTCAAATTTTTGACTATACCTTCTGAGAAATATTTTTCTATCTTTCGGTTTCATAGTACTGGCACAATAATATTTGGTATCAGAACTGATCCTATGTAATTTTCATTTTCATATGTTGAATAAATATTGGAATTAACCTTTTTTTAATTCTTTTAAATCAAATATTGCTGGAAATTTACTAAGTTTCCCTCATATAAAATCCTACTCCCTATATTTTTAGGCCTAATTCTGTTATTTCCAACAATGTTAATTTCGTTCCTGTGTAGATAGTTCATGACTTTATAGCATTTTCAACACAGTACTTCAGAATAAACTGTGAATTATAATCTTGAGCATAATGAACTATGAATGTATAATCATAGTATTTATTAGATATCATTCCCCTAAAGAATTTATCACCCATTTAAAATTTACGAAAAATAATCACTGTTAAAGGTATTCAAGTTTCTTGCTGAGCTTCATAATCAGATCACTTGTAATTTTTAGTAGTGGAACAACGAATTCTCTTTGCAAATCCTTTCCTGCAGCAATTAAACTGTTTTCCTAGAACTGTATTATTGCACTTACAACACTCAAAAATATAATAATTTTATGATTCTCCATTAACAAACATTTTTATTACGTTTTTGACAACCTTTGACTATATATTCTCCACTAAATTTTCTTTCAAATGTACCACCTTTTTGTATTTTGCAATGCATGTAACACTTACTATTTTAAATTTCTACTTCTAGATTACAGATTCTACATTTTGCAAAGCAACAAATGCGGTCATTAGATCTCAAACAAATCCTGCTACACTCTTCATGATTATAAACTTCTCTGTGCTTTTTTAAGCATTTTTCATTGTATCCATATTTATTACAATTCTCACAATGTATCTTACATCCCACAATATTGTTTTCTGTACCACTGCATAACATACATTTTTTTCTATGTTGTATTTATGTTCGTTCCTATTCATATGTCATTTGTTGCACAAATCACAGAAATAAGATGATCACAAGAATAATGTCATACCGTTTCTTACATCAAAATGGTAGCCATTTTTATAAAGATATATTTTTATTGCTTTCAAAAGTCCATGATAGATAGTGATTGAAATTTTTAGTGCATACAACATTTATTTGAATATCCAGTAGCTACTCAACGTTTTTAATATCATGTAGAGTAAATCCTTCTTCGATAAATTCTCCTAATTGGTTAATAACATCCTTCTGAACTCCATTTGTAATTTGTATTTATCCCTGTCACTAATTTTCTTAAATTCACCAGTAGTTAGTTCTCTGCTGGTATGTTAATGTAACTATTATTGCTCTGGGGCAACACAGTTTATCACTATTATTAATTCCAGTAAAGTATCTCTTACACTTTTTATCATAAGCTTAATTTATTATTTTATTATCTTTGCTGCCTATTGTAGTTGCTAACATTTGAATGTTAAATATGGTATTTGCTATATCAATAGACTTAACACATGTTAATATAAATCGATTTTATAGCATAAAAATTGAGTAGTTTGTTTAGTATTATTTGATTTTTATATTCTGTAGAAACTAGATAAAACGATTTGCTATTGTTATATTCAACTTATCTGCTATTCTAGAACTGACTCTCTTTTTAGGTACTTCTCCCATAGAGTTAAGTGTTTCGTAATATAACATGTTTTCTCAGTTATGGTACTGAGTTTGCTAATATTAGTATCACTAATGACAATTTTATGGGGAGTAGACCAACCTATAAGCTTTTCAGTGAATTTAGAATTTATTTTTTAATGTAATATAAATCGTTTGTCGGTAGTTTGTTCCTTCTTATTGCTCAAATAGTTTACTACTGAATGGATAAATCTGATCATATCCAATTAATTTTTCTTGTCATGGTGGTAGAGTTTTTTCAAAGAGATTGTAGTCAAATATTTAAAAATAATTTTTATTAGATAAACCATTTGATCTTGTTTTAGTCATTGGAATAATTCTTAATAAAATTGAAAATCTTGTAAAATAATTTAAATATATTTTTAGCTCCAGTTTTGAATTTTGTTACTGTTCTATTATTGACAGTCCATGTATGAATAGGTTAATTATGTGATAAATTAAATTAATAAATTCATCTTTACTTCATCACTTGTAAGTAGTTATATTATTTCTTCTACAGCAATTGTGAACATAGGTAATTGTGAAATGCTCCATTTTAGTCTCTTATTATATACGAAATTTGTTATTAAGGAATTCGAAAAAGGCTGAGTCAGACTTCTTAATTTTGATATATTCTCAAATACATTTCTTACATGTACCTGTGTGTTTGTCATTACATGATGGATTTGAGTCTCAGTTTAATGTTCAATATTTTTCATTAACAACAATATCTTTGAATGTCCTTCACTGGGAATTCATTCTATGTGCTTTTTATAATAATATATAGAAACATTTTTTAACACACACAGAATTCATTTACTATACATTTATACATTTTCTGCAATATATCCTATAACCATTATTATTTTATTGCAATCAACACCTAACAAAGATAAATCATACATCCATGTATACATATATAATCTATCGCCACTTAGAAAATTTCATTAAAACCAAAAATGGTATTTCTGTATATATGTTTACTACACGTTTTCGTTGAAATTTTTGATGTAATCTCATATCAGATATTTGCTTAGGATATGCCATTATTATATAATAAATATGAAATCATATATATCACATTGTCAACAAATAGAAACAATCTCACTACCATGTCTTTCATATATTTATTCTATTTGTTGTAAATCTTGTGGTAAAAATGTTAACCTGTTACTTATTAGCTGTAGTTTCAAGTCACATCCTATCTACACCCACTTCTGATAAAAGCTATATAAAATTCGATTCACAAATAATAAGTGATCGAACTTCTTAATTTCACAGAAGGAATCAGTTTGGTCAGATGAATAAACTGGGACACTGTCCGGTATAGGCGGCTGTATTGTGCAACAATTTTTTTACCATACATGCTTTGAATAGCATTGATATTATATTGAGATATTTCTAAATATATACGATTATACTATGAATACTCTATTACTGCCTCAAAATGTATGTGTTGTAATCCTAATGCATGAACAATTTCTTGAACCAAAACTTCAAAGAGATTTTTTTTATCTTTTGGTGTATTCCCATCAATTTCCAAGAACCACAACTCTTTGTCATCCATATGTGTTTCAAATTGGTTGTTCCATCTAGATCCTTTGGACAATGATTTCCACATATTTCATAAATATGTACTTCAGACGACAGACAATGGATGGCTATATTCTGCCTGGCCATCAGGTGGCAACCTAAGTACCACTGGAGGTCACTGGTCCCGCACACTTTTCCTCCTGCATGAGCCATGAGACCAAAAGTAGACCCTGCAATATCCTGTTGCACAGTCAGTATTTAGGCAGACTCCTGCCCTACGTCCTGTGGAAGTTTCCTGGGCCAGGAACTGATAACAATAGCATTACCTCAGTGAGAATCTCACTATGGAGCCACCCCTACGATGCTAATTCCGTCCGTCTCGAAATTCGCCTCCAGGAGCCGCCAGCTATGTACCTATATTGTTTGTGGACTCTGACGCCAAGATGAGAAATCGGTTTTTGTAATAATTGTCTTCGTTTTCCATTGTCAATACATCGTGCTCAAAGTTGATGCATTCCATCAGGACTTTAACTCTCTCTTATCTTCATAACTTCTGCAAGTCCCTTCTGGACTTTCACTGTGGCGTCATTAGTTTATAGACATTGGATTATGGGACTTAAAATTAACTGTAACATTTTCACACGTTCATAATTCGCATGTTTCTATTGCTGTTTCAACATTTTAACTAATTACATGTTTTTGTATAATTACACTGTGGAGGTGCTACTTCAATTATTTTAAAAAATTGCACTAGGACAACAATAAACATTTTATTTATAAAAAATGGCCTACCATGTTTAATTATTATAAGAAATTACTGCCATTTCCAGGTATGTGTGCAGTGTTTCAAATATTATGTCAGTGTCATACTTATTTGTGGCTGAAGCAATAATGTTCTGACGTTTGTGAACGTCCCATTAAGAACAAGATATGGAAGTTCCATCTGCTAGGAATTTCTGAATACAGTCATAGAGCAGACCTGAAGCTAGTATTTTTCGTTCACTAAACGACCTAGTGCAAATGAGCAAATTGGCCACTGAGCAGTGCTCTGTTCAACATGCAAGTCGGAGCAGTGCTTACACTATGCATTGTAGTTATCTCGAAAACTATATAACAAAATTTTTGTGAAGATACTGGCAATATTAGCATATAGCTTGACTCTACAATTTTGAAATAATGGCCACACGCTATGCTGGAGAATGATAATGATTTTGGAGGTCATACATCTCCTTTAGAAGAATGAACTTTGAAGAAGTGCTGATAATGTGGAACTTCACTCACATTTTTTCGCTCCCAAAAAAACAAAGTCTGTAAGATCAAATATGTATCATGTTCTTTGGCTTTTGGGATGCCTTTGAGACGGTTCTGCTGTCTAACAAACGAGACATGGCGGTAATTGTCGGCCAGATAACAACAGAAAAATATGATTTTCTTGGTAAAAGAAAAGACTCTCTCATCGGAGAGGCAGTGTAAATAGTGAAAACAGCTTTGGGTATACTTAAAGAATTTTCACTATAGTCGACATAACAGTCTTGAAAGATTCAGAATCTGTGTAGATATTTAAGATAATTCTCATTTATTGTTCAATTTCATTAGCACAGTTTCAATTGGATTCTATGTTTCGATCACTATGGATCATCTTCAGATCAAAGTAGTTCTATCAACAACCGTCTTGTCTCCTCAGAACTATATACCAAAGTAGACAACTTTTGTTAATTTCTGCATGTGTATTACACACTGATAACAATCGTTTTTTTTTCTATTTGTTTTATGTAGTTTTAATGGTCTCCAGCTTAATTTTAACTCATAATTTTAATCTACATCTGAATCATCTAATTGTTTCCCCAGCCAGTAATTCAATAAACACTACAAATAAGTCTTCTTGAATTGTAATACGTATCTAATTGTTTCCTTAAATTACCCTTTTATGTCCTTAAAAATTAACTGTGCAGTTTCATGCATTTCTCCTAGCTGAGAGCATTCGCAAATTTAAATTTTGTCTTTAATTTTTTTATTACATATTTCTTAAATCATTTTACATCTTCTTGCATGTACACTACCAACTCTCCTACTCCACATTACCTCGGAATTTCCACATAGAACTTTAAGTTTACAGCTCTTGTAAATGACTGTCCATTAAATGTCGATATCCCACCAATTTTAAAATAGGAAAACGAATTTTTAGATCAGACCTCTTAGATCCTAGATACACAATGTCCAGTGTACTACATTCAGATACAATGTAAGCACCCTTTCGAAACAGATACAGTTGGCATTGGAGATATATATACATACTGTTCATAGACTTTTTACTATAGAAAATACTCTCGAATCCAGGGTTGTCTGCATGTACACCAATGTATAATGTCTTTCTATTGCTATTTACAGTAAAAGCTGATACCTTGTCTTCTCCGGCTACATCCAGGTTTTTTCATCCACCATGTTTGAAGTAATTTGTAAGCCTGGTTCGCACTCTGGCATAGCTTACTCATTTTCCAGTAATAGATATGATCTACCTTTGTAGCTGTAGTTTTCACCAAATACTCCACATTTCGTTTTTTGACTTCAGTCTCTTCTGTTTCTGGTTTTCTTTTTCATTCACTTAACAGATGAACAGCACCTAATGGAGTAATTTCTCTAATAGGGAATGGGTGACGTCTGTGTGTTACATTTATCCTGCATTTGCCCTAAACTGTCAATATTTGTATTTGGTGAAACTGTATATAATAATGACCTTGACTTAGAAAAGTATGTTTCTCAAGCTGTAATTTAACACCTATGTATAACACATACAGTAACTTCGTTAGAGTCTGTGTTAACAATTTCCACGTAGGTTGCAGGTAAATAACTAAAACTATAGGCAACAGCACATATATTATAATCTTTCTTGGTCCTGATTGTCCTGAAGGTATACTCTTATAGCAGTCAACTTTTGCCTACTCTTATTGCCACAGCTGACAATTTGCAGAGCTTTGTAAACAATGGTTATTAACATTTAACACTGTTAAGTAGTCTTCCCTTTTGGTCAAATTCATTATCGATTCTGTTGTTATAACTCATAGCTCCCAGGCTGGTAATACCATGTTCATTTGCCATTTCCTGTAGATGTGCAAGTCTGGGCACTGTATGACATGGATTAGATGGTTACTGACAATTTTACTCACTCCATTGCTCGTGATTTGACATATAAATTTGTTATGCTGTATATCTTTGTTCTACGACTGGAGCTCGCCCACATTAAGCAGGCTGTTTAAACTGTCAGATCGTTGCTGACAATCGCACTGGGTAGATTTCTTGGACATATACGTCGTGGTCTGAATCTTGGTAATCACACATCTCCATTTTCTAAGAAATCGCAGCAATATGTCGTTCTGTATCCAGACACATGAGTTAACTGTCATCTACACGACAATTCTGTAATTTTTCAGGTGGTTGGACTCTCAGAAAAACCACTGCACGAATATTGTGTTGGAATTCGACTGTGCATATCAGTGGTGTGTTTTTCTCCTTTGCCTGCAAGAAGAATTAAACATTTCGGTACTTCCGAAAGCGAATATTAATGAATCGAATCGGAGGGCTCTCCGATCAGAGTGATGCGGTTCTTCCAACAGGCGATGAAGAGGGAATTGATGGTTCTGTTGAAGAGCTCAGACCTACCAGAGGCAGTGAGAAACGGCTGTAAGCCAGTCTGTCAATGACCCGAACGAGTATGGACTTTTGAACATCTGCAATGTTTGGATGCCTCTGTGGACAGGGCTTGACACAATTAACTCACACAATTATGGACAGGCCAAATGTCAGACGACGCATCTAAAACTCATTGTGGGACACAGTAATCAGATCGAGAAGAGTTCGACAGGTTTCATATTCACAACATCCTGGCACTTTGCCAGAAGAAGATTATTGTGACACTCTTCAAAATGTTTTATTTTTACACTGCCACCCGGTCAGTAACTCAAGAGCATCCATCTGTAGTATACACAAGGAAAAAGTATGTTAATCCCTGATGTGTTGTAGGTTTTGATGTGTATTGTATGCCCAGGCTCGAATAATTTTTTGTGAATAATTAAAAAAACTATGCCTTAAGGCTATAGTGGAGAGACTTGTTATGTTCTTTCTTTTCCTTTTTTTCAAATAGAAAAACGAAAACATAAGATATCCGTGTTAAGACAATTATAAGAACCAAATCAACAATAAAGCTTTACTTTTAACTCCCTTGGGGCTTAATCTAAAGTCCGCTACACATTCTAACTTACATAGATGACTTCTGTAAACATTCTTGTATCAATGGTCAGAAAAAGCGTACATATTGCAGGCATAAGGTCATTATGTAATGTCTATGCACCATAATGCATGCAGTTGAGGACAGATAATTCGGTGGAACGATATTAAGAACAAATTATACTGGAAATACAGCTAGATAAAGAAATAAATTTTCTCAACTGCAAAAGAAACATATATGCTGGATCTAAGAGAAGGACATGAAACAGGATACCCATCAAAGCAACATATCAAAGAATGAAAACAAGCGTGACACTTCTGTAATATTCTAAAATATTTATTATTTATTTCGCAAACTGGTTTTCAGTTGTTACACCATCATCAAGTAAATAGATAAATGTGAGTGGAGTGAAATTTTTGTAGGATGAATTCTTTCAGTGGAAGCGCGAAATAAGTTTATCTAAGAGAAAACGTACAACACAGTCACTAATAATCTATAGACAAATTACAATAACCGTTGCTAGTAGAAAAAAAGTTGAGCAACAAACTTTGGTCACATGTTCCAAAGACGTGGTCGAACAAAATGATCTTCTCTTTAACAGTTCCTAAATTACAATCAGTAAGATATACTAAAGAATTAAGTATATAAGTGGAGCGACAAATTAAAATTTTGTAACAGGTCACGAGAAATTATAGAAACTGAAATACAGAAAAAAATTGGGGTATGTGGGAGAGAGAGATAGCTGACAACATGGTCTGGATGAGATTGTGATTAATATCTGCACTTAGCAGAGACGATTAAGGGGACTGTATATGGTCATTCAGTACGGAGCTTCAGCAGATGAAAATATGTTTATTAATTTCCTTACAAGTAGAAAGGTTTTAAGGGAAGGTGCATTTTTGTCGTTTTTCGCCCAATTGTTTCGTTCTTTTATGTTCGTCTGATATGTCAAAAATGACCTGTAAAATTTGTAGTGTACGACCTATAAGTTTACGATTCCTATTTTTATTATAGTGATGTAGTGCCCATAGCTCTTAACAGGAGATGTGAGCTTCTTCATCTAGTTTGCCATGATACAGTCTAAATAACACGTCTGAGACACCCAAAAAGTGTAGAGAGACCGAAACTGCGCAGCAGTTCTAGTCTGTCAGTTTCAGGATAGTTCATTTTCCTCCCTTGTAACAATGGCCTTGTTATAGCAGGTGCTCTGAAAAGTAAATTGTTCTTCTAAGTTTGCAACTTCATGGTATTCTTTCAAGCAGATGGATATTTCCCTGCCAAACTGAACTATATAGAATTTTAAATAACTGTAGGTGATTATATATATATATCTTTTTCGAAATTGGAGCGCTGTCTTAAATAATAAATACTGTAGATGGATATCGTGTGTGTTTTCATGCATAATGTGTAAAGCATTCCGAGAAGGACAAGTGGAACAATTAGTCAATGCACCATTAAAGGATCTCTCCTCAGCATGCAGTACCACAAGAATACTACTACCTACTACAGGTAAGCCAGCGATAAGGCAGCCATAGCTTCCCAAATTCAATACATCCTTTTGTCACGTAAATACTTTTCTGAGGAAATGCCATTAATATCTAAGAATTTTGTTAAACTGCATAGTATCGCCCTTAAAGACACTATAATGTGATGTACTCTAATTGGTTCACTTTTGCATCCGTCGATCTGTCTTCTTCACAGGACTAGCAATTCATGCATACCGAATTACGCTATCGGAAAAATATCCTTCTAAATTTATTTATATTTTCATCTGCCAAAAACATTTAACTTGTACTGTGCCACAATATACAATAAAACATCAAAATCTCTAATTCAGTAGTTTCCAACTAACCCAAAGCCATTGGCAATAAAGAACTGTTTCTATTCTGTACAACAACTTTTTAGTATATAAGACAATAGCAGTTCTTTACAAGTAGAGACGTGTTAAGGGAACGTGTATTTCTGTCGTTTCCCGCTCAATTGTTTTGTTCTTTTATGTTCGTCTGATTTGTAAAAAATGAGCCGTAAAATTGATGCTGTATCACCCATAAATTTACAACTCCTATTTTTATTATAGTGATGTAGTGTCCATAGCTGTTAACAGGAGATGGGAGCTTCTTCATCTAGATTACCAAGATAAAGTTTAAATAACACGTGTGAGACACCCAAAAAGTGCAGACAGACCGAAAGTTACAGAATTGTGTAACGTTTTGCGCAGCAGTTCTAGTCCGTCAGTTCCGATTCCCTGAAGACAGAGATTACTCATCAGATTTATTAGCACGTCTCTTTCAAAAAATTTAACTAATCTGTAGTTTCTTATTCAGGATATTTCTCTGAAGATGTACTCTTTAAAATGCATGTAACGATTATCATTCTGAATATTACATCACAGAGAAATGGTGACAATAAATCTGCTCTTGTAACCAACAAACACAGATTAAATTCCGAGTCTTATCCAACAGAGTAAAGGAAATCATATTAAAAAAGAAAAAAATGGATTTATAAGAGAAAGCGGGATCACACTTACGGTAATTGACTTCCGCGCACCGACTGATGTAGTTGTTAATCAACATCGACATCCGCAGAAGCAATGAAAGCAATGAATAACGCTCCTCTGCGTTGGTTCTCTGTACTGTGAGAACCCAAGTAACGGAAATTCAGTCGATAAACGTCTCTACCATTACCTACTACCGAGCGAGGTGGCGCAGTGGTTAGCACACTGGACTCGCATTCGGGAGGACGACGGTTCAATCCCGCCTCCGGCCATCCTGATTTAGGTTTTCCGTGATTTCCCTAAATCGCTTCAGGCAAATGCCGGGATGGTTCCTTTGAAAGGGCACGGCCGATTTCCTTCCCCATCCTTCCCTCACACGAGCTTGCGCTCCGTCTCTAATGACCTCGTTGTCGACGGGACGTAAAACACTAATCTCCTCCTCCTCCTCCATTACCTACTTACTTGGACATCGACCCCTGGCAGACAATGCAAAACTCAGTCTAATTTTACTCTCGCAGAATGAATGTCGTGACACTCATCACAAAAATGAAAACATCTTGTAGAAGAAAAATTTCTCACTCTCGGTGCATGAACCTTAACTGTTAAAAGTAATTTGCTGAAATCAGTAATACGTCTAACGCAGACACTCTCATGATGCATTACGATACTTTATACAGTGAAAACACTATATCGTAGTTCAGAATAAAACTATAATTGCTTACATTTATACGAAGACTTATTTGTCTGGAAAGTGTTCAGGAAATTTTACAGGTTGATTACCTGACCTTTAATTTACTACGCATCATCTCAGAGAGATTTTTTGTCAAATATACTAGGGTGGTTCGTTATGAACCTTTTGTAAAACAATGTGACAAGTGGTACGACAGTAGTCCGCAGCTCGTGGTCGTGCGGTAGCGTTATCGTTTCCCGCGCCCGGGTTCCCGGGTTCGATTCCCGGCGGAGTCAGGAATTTTCTCTTCCTCGTGATGACTGGGTGATGTGTGATGTCCTTAGGTTAGTTAGGTTTACGTAGCTCTAAGTTCTAGGGCACTGAGGACCATAGTTGTTAAGTCCCATAGTGCTCAGGGCCATTTGAACCATTTGGTACGACAGTAAGTACTGACATTTTTCTTTGATGTTGCCTCCTGTATACCGTTTTCACGAAATAATGTATTCTCCTATTCAGGCTAACCGCTCAGCGGATATTAATAACTTATTAGTAGGTCAGATATGAGAATAGTTTAATTACTGATCAGCTTCACGTGTTATTTTACGTCGTGTGTAAAGAAAGATTTTGGCTATCTGACATACCAAGTTGTCCACACCTAAACCCGAAACTGTAGTAAGCCTTCACAACATATTTAAAAGAAGGAAGAACTGTCTTAGTAGATAAACGTTTTTAAAAGCACATATTTATTAGATTATGATGAGGGTGAAGTCGGATCTTGAAATAAACATCGTGAATCATATTCCCTGGAAAGCCATTGAGTAGGCCCAAGTCGTCCTACAAATAAACACCCCAGGAACATCACAGAACCAGCTCCACTATGAACTACACCGTTACCCCCTGCGGGTTAAACGCCCACTGTCCGGTTGAGGCACTCGATGCCTTGTATCGGAGGGTTCCGAAAGTTGCAGACGTAAAAAAATTTGAGTTGTATCGTATGAAGATCATTTCTTCCCCATATTGTCCATCGCTGCGTACTATTTGTGAAACCCATTCTGCTCCCCTCCCCCTTGAATCAAAACCATGCTAAGTGAAGGCAGAGATGACACTTCTCTCTCTATGGAGGTGGAAGTCACATGTAATTCTTAAGGTAATTTTCTTGGAATTAAAGAACCCCAGATAAGAACTATGTTTGTGAACAACGTAGCCAGAAGTCCTGTAAGGTCTGTGGTGATGAGCTCTGTCACATCTTAGGAGATAGGAGGTGGTTCGTCCCCGCAGGGCCGACCGCTAAACTGGTTGGGCCACGGCAATTACATGGGCGTTGCATCATTCTGCAGCTGGCCTCACAGTGGTTCACTAGTTACTCTTTACAATGTGTGTGGTCTGGCAGCATTATTGAGAAAATCAAATAACATGTTTCACGAACAATTGTGTTTTGGACCGACTCGTAGATTCGACAAGCCAGGCCAGGCAACCATAGTTGTTGTCGAAAGAAGTTCGTTTTTGCGATGGGAAGTGCTTCCCAAAAGAGAATGGCGTGCGACGGCAGTCACATTGCGGTACTGTGAGAAACGAGGAAAACCTGGTCCTCCTCTCGTGGCAACCTGGCCACTTGTTGAAAATTTGGAACGGAACAGTTTACTGGTTAGCAGTAATCATTTAGCAAAGGGAAGCAGCTGGAGGCAAGTTACCAGAAAAATCAAATTTCGAGCCCAGAATATTGGCTTGTGAGAATACTCAGCTGTTGAGAGGGAACATCGGACGTAATTGTTAAGAAGTCTGTCGTGTAAAAACACGTGCAAACTAGTAAATTATCCGTTTATTTATTTAGTGTAGCATTAGTCAGAACATCGAAAACCGTCTCATTGGTGCGCAGACACTTAGTTTGAAGAGCAAGCTGGAATATTTTGTTCGACCGCAATAAGCAGTGAGTAGAGACTTCTCCGTTGGTGGACAACGAGTTGAGAGTTTATCTTCTTTGATGGGCAATGCGGAAGCACTCTCTCTCCGACAACAGGAATCAGGAGCAGATTATGGGACACACAGTCTTCCACTCAACGACTTGCAGAGTTTGGTAAGGTTATTCAGACTTAGGCAAATGGGTGTCGAGACTACCTGTAGGCTATGTGGTAGGAGTGAGAAACTGTTGTAAACTTTGTAATGTCATGGATTGCTTGGAGGTTCATTCACAATGCATTTATTACGTAGTCTGCATGTATTAGCAAACCAGTCTTTCAGCGTAATCAAGCAATCAATGAACAGGTGCCGCGAGTTTTTACTTTCACAGCTGATTTTGTTAGTTGACAGCCTCACATGTTCTCATTTCTTTCTGCTCTTTGCTAAGACTGTCGAATCTCTCCTGTTAAACTATAATCCATTCTGTGCTCCAAGCGGTTGCTTTTGATCGAATCTGTATTCATGTATTTAAACAAGAGAACTATTGCAATAAATCAATTTCATTTAGGATACTATTTCATTTCGTAGTCGGGTAACCTATTCTCATTACATGTTGCTATGTGATTGATCCATGACTCATGTTTCATCATGGCTAACATTTTATAATTAAAATGTTCTGTTGCACGTGTTTCCAATTAAAGTACGTGATTCTATGGTAGTTTAAAAATTTCAAATGGCAACTAGCATGTATCTACATCATGTTCGGCCCCTCAAAGTGACTAAAGTTGCTTGATGAGAAGGCTAATATTTTGTCACCTGAACATACTTTGGGTGATGAATGCTTTGTGTAATAATATTTTATTCATAATGTGTTGCTAGTCGCAGATTTCTCACAAAATACAGCTTCTTATGTTTGCTGCAGTATCTGGGAAGATATCGAGTGTGAAAGGCTGACACACGGATCTTTTGAATTCAGTCTTCTGTTCTATGTGGAGATGTGGTACAGTGTCCCACCCAGTCCCTTTAAGATAACTGCGCTGCTACTAGACAAGCGGACATTCACGATAGAGGAGCGTCGATTATTCACAAGCACCTGTGGCTCTGCTACCTAGTGACGTGTTACAGGAAAATGTAAAACAGTAAGTGCGTTGTAGGCCAACCTCCTCTAAGTTGAAACTATCATGAAAGAAAGTTTACTTTCGATGTTTTATTGGAAAGAGATCACTTCTTCCTCATGTTAACCGAAATTCACAAGCTTGTGTAATGTAAACTATTGAAGGACAACACTGATTGAGACACTGTTCTCATAATTTGGTCGTGAAGCATATATCATTTATTTTCTGTTTGAAGTGGTACACAGGTGAAGACAATGTTTTCTCATTCAGGAAAAGAATCGTTCGAATCTCAAACTTCGCAGAGTCATTTAGTTGACATGCTGTTTTTAAAAATCATTATTAGTGAAAGCCAGAGAGCTCTTAAATGGGAGACATTACCGATTACCTACACTGTCATTGTCTCATATGTCTTGAACTCTGATGATGTTATCGACTGCTCTAAAATACAAATTACGGAACTAATACCAGCAGAAATTTTCAGAGTCAGATTGCAACATTATCTGGGTGGAGAAAAAATTATCTGTCTCCATTCATCTAGTTAACTTGTAGGATGTTGTATACGAGGCAGTCAGATGAAAGTGAGACAGATGAAAAAAAGCAAGCAACCTGTTTATTATTTCAAAAGTAATGTCCATAATTTTTAATACGTTTGTATCACTGTGAGACAATACGGTCAACACCTTCATGGAAAAATGTTCGCGGTTGCCTATGGAACCATGATTGCAATCAGTAGTACACCCTTTCGTCGGAAGAGCGACTACAGGGGCAAGCTGCTTATGGACTTTATATAATGCGACGCCAGTTATCACACAGCGGTAAGTGGACACTTCGGAAAAACTGAAGCGCGTCATCAAGTGCAAACGGCCAGAAATGTTGACGGACGATGTCATTTTTTTCAGGATAATGCCCGCCCATATGTTGCCAAGGTTGTTTCTCCTAGCTCAGAAGTTTCTCGGGGAAGCCTATACACTTCCTCCATACAGTACCGTCTCTCCCGATACGATTTCCATAATTTGGGTGAAATGAAGAAAGAAATTCGTGGGTATCGATTTGCTTCGGACGTACGGGCGCACACCTGGATACAGTCATGGTCCCGCAATAAAGCGCAAATATTTTTCCACGAAGGCAATGACCATGTTGTCTAACAGTGGGGTAAATATATTAACAGATATGGTGATAACTGTTGAAGTAATAAATAATTTACTTACTTCTTTTCGATCAGGCTTCTGTTGATATGACTTCCCATTACACTTTAAAGTATTGAAATAATGACATCGTTATCACACTGGTTCAGACATGGACGGAATTTTTCTTTTAATTTCAATGTTTCAAGTAATATTAATATGTAATACAGACAAGGATATCAAAATAATGCTTGAGAAATAATAATATATAGGGAGATATACCAAAACTTGCCCGAAAAATACACTACTGGCCATTAACATTGCTACATCAAGAAGAAATGCTGATGATAAAAGGGTATTCATTGGACAAATATATGATACTAGAACTGGCACGTGATTACATTTTCACGCAATTTGGTTGCATAGATCCTCAGAAATCAGTACCAGAACAAACACCTCTGGCCGTAACACCGGCCTTGATACGCCTGGGCATTGAGTCAGAGCTTGGATAGCGTGTACAGGTACAGCTGCCCATGCAGCTTCAGCACGATACCACAGTTCATCACGAGTACTGACTGGCGTATTGTGACGAGCCAGTTGCTCGGCAACCATTGGTGAGAGATCTGGAGAATGTGCTGGCCAGGGCAGCAGTCTAACATTTTCCGTATCCAGAAAGGCCCGTACAGGACCTGCAACATGCGGTCGTGCATTATCCTGATGAAATGCAGGGTTTCGCAGGGATCGAATGAAGGGTAGAGCCACGGGTCGCAACATATCTGAAATGCAGCGTCCACGCTTCAAAGTGCAGTCAATGCGAACAAGAGGTGACCGAGACGTGTAACCAATGGCACCCCACACCATCACGCCGGGTGATACGCCAGTATGGCGATGACGAATACACGTTTCCAATGTGCGTTCACCGCGATGTTACCAAACACGGATGCGACCATCATGATGCTGTAAACATAATCTGGATTCATCCGAAAAAATGACGTTTTGCCATTCGTGCACCCACGTTCGTCGTTGAGTACACCATCACAGACGATCCTGTGATGCAGCGTCAAGGGTAACCGCAGCCATGGCCTCCGAGCTGATAGTCCATGCTGCTGCAAACGTCGTCGAACTGTTCGTGCCGATGGTTGTTGTCTTGCAAACGTCCCCATCTGTTGATTCAGGTATCGAGACGTGGCTGCACGATCCGTTACAGCCATGCGGATAAGATGCCTGTCATCTCGACTGCTAGTGATACGAGGCCGTTGGGATCCAGCACGGCGTTCCGTATTACCCTCCTGAACCCATAGATTCCACATTCTGCTGCCGACCAATGCGAGCAGCAATGTCGTGGTACGGTAAACCGAAAAGCGATAGGCTAATCCGACCTTTATCAATGTCGGAAACGTGATGGTATGCATTTCTCCATCATTGACAACAGTGCACCACTGTTCTCGATTTATCAAACTGTGCGACAGGCGTAGCAGTCCTTGCCTAAGGGTTATCAGCATACGTTTTTCAACATTCTTCTGTAACTCTTCGAGTCTGTGAGGGTTATATTAGTACGCCTGGCCCCTCTATTTAAACCACAGTTAAGAATCACTGGGAAAAGCATCAAGCGATCAAGGAGACCAAGAGTTTGCAACGCAACTGCTGATTGTCCTCTCATCACAGAACACGTCATGCGATTGTGTGTGCATTTGCACCGTCTTTTTGAAAATGTCCATACAGTCCTTCATTTTCTGTAAGTTGGTCCAAATATGTATTAGAGAAGTTCTAGGCATACCGGTTAGCACTAATAGTTTGGTGAAAGAACTGTGTTACAATGCGGACACAAGACATTGCGCATTAAACAGCAATCTTCAGATTATAGATCAGCTCTTCATAATGCGGATGGGGACTCCCTGATACATAATCTCGGATGCTCTGTGCCTTCACAAGCGCTGAAGGCTGAAACAAGTTTCATCTGAAGAAATGAAAATTGAGAATCCAAAATTCCTGACTCACTAACTAAGAAATCACCATCACAACTGAGCATGTGAAAGTTCATGTGGATGCTTAAGTCAAGCATAATAACAAATTTGTAGTGATATAGGTGCAGGTCCTCTACGACAGGCTTTCAACCCGACGGTCTGTTAATTCCCACATGCACAGATAAAAGTCGTTCAGATTTCGACGGACTTTATGCCAGGTTTTCCTTCATTCGAGCAATATTTTCAACGTTCAAAATTTTTTCGAATAGTTATGGTTTTTATTCGTTACAGACCCAGTTCCGTGCCAATAATATTTGCACTGCAAACTCTGATTGATGTTTCTACAAAAACTCCTCCCACCTTAGGCTCTTGCCCGAAAGGTTCTGTGCAAGTTTCCTATGAAGTGTGCTTCTTATAACGCTCGAGAATGCGCACGCACTGTTTTATCGCGAGCATAGTTTTGTCTAGCGTTCAACTGGTCCCTGTTGGTAACAAAGTTCTCGAAACAGAGGATGTGGAACATACAGTTGCCCCGACATATGAGGTCAACCGGTCGGATAATAGAAATTACAGTTGTCGTAATTTTGTGTGATGGGCAGTTAACCTGTTAATTAACAAGATCAGTTCCTCATCAGTCACATAAATACTTTCTGGGCCAGTGTTAGTTTGCCCAACCTGTGTAATTCAATACACTTAGGTGTAATACTGTAAAATGGCGCACCTGTAAACAACTTTTCACTTAACTTTCTCCAGTTCTTGTACTTTTATCTTTACACGGAACATATAGTGCTTAACTATCAGGTGACATTAATTTGATAATGTTAATGTTCCCAAAAAAAGTCTGGAATCATTTTATGTCAAAAAATTTCATATTTGTACCTGTAAATATTATTATTTTCTGTAACAATCTTCTTACTTAAGGTATTTGGGGATAAATGAAACACAATGGTTGTTTTTAAAACGATGTGTGTGAAACATTGTAATACGTTTTGATATCAAATATCATGTATTAAGGGAATTAATTGATAGATATTAAAATGAAATGACATTATTGCACTAAGTGCTTCTTTTACAAAAAGTTCTTTTCAAATAACAAAAAAATTACATATAAAGTGTTTCTGAAGCAATAAATTACGAAATTGTTACAAAAAAAAGTAATTCCATTTCATTACTATAAGAAAGTTAACAGAAGGAACAGAGACAAATGAAAAATGAGAGTGGCCCACATTCGGCACAATGGAATCATTTGCAGTTGCTGTACAGCAGTTATAAACTTGGAAACTAACTATTAAAAAGGTCATATTTCCCTAAAGTTCCCTGTAGTTCAACTGGAAAGCAATATCGTCCCCTTTTTACAAACAAAGATTTCACAAGTCACACCACATCGTCAATATTTACCACAGTTAAAGATAAATGTGTCAGATGGGTCTGTAGAAACCAAATTTTTGTTTCAAGCTACGTAACATTGGACACAATGTAATCAAAATATTGTGTAAAATCAATATATAAAGACAACAAATGTGAAAACGATCAACTGTTTTATAATGAACAAAACTGTATTTGGCCTTGGTTTCAGTCACATGTGTGCCTTAAATTGACCCTACAAAACGTTTCCACGCTGTTATTTCTCGTTACTTCACATTCCACGATTTTTTAAACCAACTAGTCTATGACAAATTAACGAAGTTGCTACTATTTCAATTATTTCCAGTTCTTCGATGACTAAACAGAATTTACGGTGCACATTCACTAAATAGACAACAATACAGTCCAACCAAACTAAAAAAACTAAATTCCTTATGAGTTGTTTCAAGTTCCTACCCTGTTTGAAGTTACCCATTTTGAAATAAAAACATCATTTCTGAACACTACGATTTGCTTTCAAACATTTCGTGTAGGGATTCCCTTTTTATTTTATGTTAACTGAAAGTAATAGCAAATGTTACTAGGTCTATTACTTTGCTTCCACGGATTTGTCTCAAAGTTCGGGGCCTTATTGTGAAAAACTTACAAAAAATTTTGACTCATAATATTGCCTATCGCTGGCCACTACATTCTCCCATCTTTCAGATAGCATACGAATTCCGTGGCGGAAGAACTGGAAGTCTTTTGTGGGGATCCATGAATCGATTCAATATTGCACTTGTTCATATGATCGGAAGTGCTGCTCAGCCTCACTGTATACCACTAATCGAAAAAAGGTGGTAGTCAGAGAGAGCAACGTATGGAGAATACGGCGGAAGGATAGGACTTCTCATTTCAACGTTTCCATGTATATTTTCACGGGTTTTGCGACATGGGTCCGAGCACTGACCTGCTCCAAAATTACCTTTACGTGTCTATCTCTGTAATGTGACCGTTTATGTTTCAATGCTGGGCTCGAACGCATCAATTGTTTTCGGTAATGATGTCCTGTGACTGTCTTCGTCTGTTTCAGTAGCTACGAAAACGTTCTGTCTTACACCGTCATGCCGGTCTTCGACGTCAAAATCACCGTTCTTAAGGCGTTGAAAACATTCTCTGCACGTTCGTCCACTAATAGTACCCTCACCATTGGTCTTACACAGCATTTTAAGAGCCGCAGCCACAGATTTCTTCATGTTAAAGCAGAAAATTAGAACTTTCCTCTAATGGCGAGAAATGGGAACGTAAGTTGACGTACATAATTGATAATAGCCTTATGATGCAATCACAAATAGACTAATGTTTTTATGGCATAATGTTTACAGATGCCAAAGCTTATTGTATTACACTTATGACCAACCACCCGAACCCCACTTGCCGCTACTGCCGTCTGTTGCGGAAACAAAGTTGTAGATCTAATATAATAACACACAAATATTATGGTCAGCTGGCAGAGAAATTTCTTGAACCATCATTTCTACACAAACATCCATCTCCCGTGACATACATGACAGACATTAATTCTCACTGTACCACGTGTTCTGATTTCCCTATCACTACATTTGCTTTTGGATCACTGGATGAATTCCAATGCAAACAACCATATGTGACTCGTAACTGGTCTCTTCATGTCTTCAATATACCTGAAGGCCCGATCTGTAGGGAAGTTCAGTACGTAGCTTGATTTTTCATCCAAAACTGGTTCTTAGAAGTTCGTAAGAAGGCTTCTTCGAAATAACTGACATCTCTTTTCAAGTGTTTCGGAATTTCTAGGTTTTACAGCATTTGCACGACGCTCTCCAGTGGATCAAACAAACTTGTGACAATTCGTGTTGCCTTTCTACGTGTCCTGTATTGTATGGATCCCACAATTTTAGAGGATATGGTGCACAAACCATTTTCAACAAATCTCCTTTGCAGACTAACAGCATTTTCCTAATATCTACCAGTGAACCGAAGTCTGCCATTTACTTTACCTATGACTGAACCATTTCATAAGCCTACAAACTCTTACGCCCAAGTATTTATAATAGTTTACTGATTCGAGTAATTACTCATTTATTTTGTAGTGATAGGATGCTATGTTTCTTTGTTTTTGTTTTGTGAAGGCCACTATTTTACAAATCTAATAATTTAAATTAAGCTACCAATCTCTCCACCTCTTTGAAATTTGGTCAAATTACGACAGCATAGTTTTGAAGCATTTAGCAGATAGTACTATGTTATATATAACTGCATCATCAGCAACAAGTTTTAGATTACTATTAATTCTGCCAGCTGCCTATTTGTTATATAACATTTACCGCAGTTCCGTGCTTAAATCTCCAACCAAGATAACTTTCTCCATTTTCATTGCCAAGAGATCCTCAGTCATGTCACAAATTCTTCTTAATCACCTTTGTGCCTGACTGTATCTGCATGTGGCCATATTCCAAACAACAATCACAAAATATGTAATATTGATTTTTGTGTGAACTAACACGTTCTGAGAATTTTTCGACAAAGTGTAAATGGTGAAAAGTGCTTAGTGTTTAGTATGGCAAACATATTATTTTGTGAAATAGTATTCTTTGCAAATTATGTAACTTTTTCATCACTAAGAGTGTGCTCAGTACGGTGTAAAAGGGGACACTAAACAGTAATTAAAAGTCTCTATTTAGTACGCTAATCGGTGTTATCTCATGTATAATATATCCTACATAAAGCTTTGTCTATCCACTCTGAATTACATCGCTTTGCCAAGTTTGGTGATTGAACTATTAACACATGATGTATCCGAATATCTTTATTCAAAACATTAAAATTATTGTTGTCTCTAATGGAAATTTCCTTCTACTTATTAAACACCAAGCATGAAGCGCTTGAGTTTCAGCAAACTCTATACTTGTTGCTACAATAATACTTAAAATTGCACTGTCTGGCCTTGAGAAACTGGATTAATATTTTCAACCAATGTAAAGACTTCTTTCTAGTGCTTAATGTTTTATATTCATTGCCACAAGCCAAACTGCTTGATCTGTATGGCATAAAACTGCAGCTAACATGGCAGAGAGTAACACAGAAATGAAATATTTTTGTAACCACCGCTAAACTCTTACATCATAACAGTATTTAACCAAGAGAGACTCTCACAATTTAAACTCTGTGCAGTTTAATGCTGTGTATTTGGATGAACTGCATATGTCGATGATCTGTTTCATTTTTGGCATCAAAGTAAACATTAGCACAGGGAGGAAATTAATCTTCAGGGATGCTTAGAGCCAAGTGAAAAATTTCCTTTCAGTAATGTATTCACCGATAACAACTGACTATGAAATTAGTCATATGATGGTGCCTCCGATCTGTGGCGCACAAAAAAAGAAATAAAGATAGTTAACTACTTTAGCTATCAGGACAATCATAGTAGCAGTTCTGAAGAACAGATTGTCATTACGTTAAACTGTGTTAATAAATCCAGCAGTTGATTGAACAATTTACTTTGTTATTCAGAGTTTGTGGCATTTGCATTCAGGTGCTCTAGTATTTAGAGTCATCTAATCACTTTGTAATTCAGTTCCAAGCCATTGGCTCCTACTAAAGAGAATCTTAATTTAGGTTACTGTGAGATGAGGACTATTATGGACATTTTTGCACCACAATACATACAAATTTACTACAAAATCACATACTGCTGGCGGAAGAGGACCACATGATACGAGCTTGCCAGTGCTAGTCATATATGTGGGTACTATAGCCACCAGTCGACATCATAGTTAAGATCATATGTGCAGAGATATAACCCCAAGAACGAATGCGAGGAACACACAGCCACATACAGACACACACACACAATGAATGTTTGCCCTATGTCACCTCATAAAAAAATTTACATTGAGAGGAGACAGACGTCAGTCAAGAGGAGACAAAGATACTAAGACAGATAATTTGACTGACTGATCACTGGACAGAACTAGGATGAACCTCTCACTTTGTGACACACTACAATACCCAACCTATGAGTTTAAAACTTAGTGCAGACAGATCACAAAATTTGGAAACGTGTCCTGTACTCGTCTCATAGTCGGCTAAAACAGAGGACAGATCCCCACTTACAATGGAAATACCAGTGGTGTAGCGTGAGGGGAGACTTTGAGACTTAGTCTCGCCTGTATTCGTGCTTAAAAAAGATGCAATAGTAATTCATAACAAAAATACAAACAAGTCTCTAATAAGAGCTCTAAATGTGTGAAGACATCAGTTTTGCAGCCCGCGCCGCGCCCTGAGTATTGGTGCAATTGCCTGCTTGAGACTCGACTGCTCTCAGTCTATGCCTCCCTTCCCTTAGTTGGCTGAGTGCGCCTGCGCTTGGCTCCCCTCCTCTTCCCCACTTCTACGAAGGCCGGTGCACTGCACTTGCTAGCAGGTGTCGAGACTAGTCTCTGCCGCTTCTATGCTGGCTTTTAACATGGAAGTGAACAGTCGCGCGGTTTGTTTTCATAGTCATTCCTTGTGTGATTTTAGTGCATATTTTCATTGTGCCGCCACTATGAGCGAGCCATCAACTGAACACCTTATAGAATTTTTATTAAACACTTCTTTTCTACATTAACGTCCGACAAAACGATGGTAATTGAAGGACAAACGACCTACTCCTATACTCAATGTAATTTTACGTGAAGCCCCAACCGAGCGAGGTGGCGCAGTGGTAGCACACTGGACTCGCATTCGGGAGGACGACGGTTCAATCCCGCGTCCGGCCATCCTGATTTAGGTTTTCCGTGATTCCCCTAAATCGCTCCAGGCAAATGCTGGGATGGTTCCTCTGAAAGGGCACGGTCGACTTCCTTCCCCATCCTTGATGAGACCGATGACCTCGCAGTTTGGTCTCTTCCCCCACACAATCCAATCCAATCCAATCCGTGAAGCCCAACAAAAACGCTCTTTTCAGACTTCCTGATACGAAAAGTATACTTGGATGACTGCGAATGCAGTTAATAACAGATTATATTGTTATATATGTCTCCTGTTTGGTGTTGAAAAGGAATTCTGCAATGAGGGCATTTGTACAATAAAGAACTTTGACTGGAAAGCACAGAAGCATCAGATATCAAACCGTCACCTACAGAACAAAGAAACAAAAAAAATGGTTCAAATGACTTTGAGCACTATGGGACTTAACATCTGTGGTCATCAGTCCCCTAGAACTTAGAACTAGTTAAACCTATCTAACCTAAGTACATCACACACATCCATGCCCGAGGCAGGATTCGAACCTGCGACCGTAGCAGTCGCGCGGTTCCGGACTGAGCGCCTAGAACCGCTAGACCACCGCGGCCGGCAACAAAGAAACATTTCAGTTATTGGGCAAAACTAGAATTGAGCACTCCCGTTATGAAGCCGCTCATCTGACTACAATAAAATACAGGAGAGTACTGGCTCGTGTTATTCAGAGAATTGTATTTATTTGTAAACAAGAACTAGCCTTTCGCCCCCATCGAGAAGATGAATCCTCCAGCAACAAAGGTAACTGTCTGGGATTGCTAGACCATTTGATATCATCTTTTAAAGGAACTTCTCCAGATATACAGAATGATGTGATAGAAATGATAACTCTGACAGTTAGTAAGAAAATAAAAGCTGAAATTCAGAACTGAAGTTTCATTTCATTTCAGGCTGATGAAACATTAGACGTGTCATACAAGAGTCAAATGAGTATAATATTCAGATACTGTATTGCAGACAGAATTGAGGAAAGATTCGTTTGATTTTACGATGTTTCTAGGTATGGAAATGCTGGAGGTTTGTCAATATTGTTAATGAAATATTGAAAGAATGGAATGTGGGCGAAAAAGTGGTAGTCAAACGTTTGATGGTACTTCACTAATGACGGGCAGTTTATTCGTTGTTACGCACACCAACTGAATTTGGTACTGTTACATGCCTCCAAAATCATACGACAAGTACGCGTGTTAGGTAAGTGATCTTACTGCATTCCACTCGTTTTTCAGCAAATCATCAAAACGGACTGTACTGCTAACTGAGAAAGGATTTAAACTGTCACATGCAAGCAGTACTCGCTGGAACTTTCGTTCCAGGGCAGTTTCAATAATATCTAGTCATTTCTCAGAGCTACGAGCGTTGGAACTTTAATAGTGGCAACTATTTATTTTCAGCTCGTACGAAATAGATATGTGTATAAACCGTTGCTAGCGATGTGGATGCCGTAGGATACTCTTAGCAGTGCCAGCTGTGTTGGTAGTTCGAGCGGCGTGATCTATTGCCCTACGAATTTTGAGCAGTTCTGAAGCGAATGCCGTGAAGTGTTTCCTTCAGTTTAGCAATCGAGTTGAACTCACGAGGGCTTAAGTCAGGGGAGTGCAGTAGGTGGTATAGCACTTAGCAGCCCCATCAGTTAAACAACTCAGTAACAGCCTGCACTATACGTGCTTGAGCATTGTCGTGCAAAATTTGGCCAGGTCCTACAGAAAGTGTCAAGACAGACGCATTGCATTTGTGTGCAAGAAAATGTAAGTGCTTCTTCTCTTGCTGCTGGAGTTCTCCAAATTTGTCGTCGGTTCTTGAACAAGTTAGTTATTATTATTATTAGTGGTAGTGTTAGTGGTAGTAGTTGTATTTTTTGTTTTTGTAGTTGTTGTTGTTTCGTTTGATGCATTTTGTTTCGTTTGGTTAATTTATACCTCATCTGAATCAGTTATGACCAAGTCATAAAAGTCTCGTTCGTATCATTTTGCAGAATGATAAAGATTCCCTGAAACAACATGTGTCAACATACACACGGTACTTAGAGTCAAGTCTCCCAAAACAGGAGTTTCTATGCTGCCGTAAATTCTTCCCTTGTTCGTCTAAGTGCAAAAGTAAATTGATTAAAACAGACCGGAATGGAATATCATACGCTCTTGACAACGGCAACAGTACAATTTCGAAAGTTACAATGACCATATATCTTGATCTTTGCCACGAGCTATTCCTTTCCCCCTTTGGTTCGTCTATTATAGTGTACCTCAGCGTGATACATCTGCCTTGACACTATTCTTCAGCTCTGTTTCAGTGTGGCATTTCTCTAGGCAGTTGAGTTCTTGGAGTGCTGTTGGTTGTTGAGACGTGTATATTTCTACCCTGTTGGTTGTTGAGACGTGTATATTTCTACCATTTGGGTATCAAGACCCAGATGAAGAAAGATTAGCCTTTCTGAACATGCCCACTTTTCTTTTTCTGATTAGAACCTCAGTCTGAAAAGTAAATTCTGTTTTATCACTCATATTTACACACTGTTTAACAACAATTTTTCAGCTTAAGTATTTTTTTAGTTCTACAAATAAGGCTTTTACGTTTGTTCACGGTTATGATATTATGGTTGAGAATGAGGCTATCTGTACTACCACTCGTGCCTTATTAATATTTTACATTTTACCTATTCACTTTCAGTGCTTCTATAATTTGCATTTGTGAAAGTGTAAGTTTTTATTATCAATCAGTTTTTATTAATATGTTGCATTTTAGTTGTCCACTTTCAGCAGTTTTATGAACTGGGTTCAAACTTTTTACTTATTTTAAGTAATTTTGTACCACCACCCACCCACTCTTCACGCCTTCTATGGCGACAGTTTCTTCCCGTCGCCTTTGACGCCATCTGCAAACGTCTTCGCCATATACAGAGCATTCGGTACTGCCTGCTTGCTGTGGCTCAACCACCTTTCTGCTTGTGGTACGGTAATGCTCTTCTAGTTAACTGGTTTCATTCTTTGTTTGGCCTGCTTAGTTTATTTCCAGGTTTTATTTTTATGGGTTCTGTTAATCCCATCGATTTAAAGATGGACTCCCGCTTTTGGAATACTACTTATTTGCAATTTGGCGTGAATGATGGGGAGTGGCTCTAAGGTAGGCATCTTTCGGCGCTGGATTTTTAAAAGAATCTGTGTTAGTACTCTTCAAGCATATCTCTGTAATACCACTTTTCAATACGTCCATTTAGACTATTGTTAAGAATTTTTTGTAAAAGAATATTACCTTATTATTTATACTGATAACCTGAGATGCGTCTTCAGCTGACACGAAACATGTTGTCAGTTCTAACAAAAACTATTCTACAGCCAGTGAGGATCATTTCGTCCAAAACATTTTTTTTCTAGTGGTCCGGCTGTGTGAGACTGCGAGAGAACTAGAACGGGTCTACTCAAGTTTTAAGATAAATCCCTTACCTGGATGTCAACAACCTCTGTGGGCAAGCTAAGGAACAAAATGTAGCATTTGGATGGTTCCAGTGGCTTGTCAGAGAGAATATAGACAAAATGAAGGAAGAGATCCTCGATGTGGCTGATAATGCTCATGAGAGCTATGTTGTAGAGGTAGAACTGGAATAACACACCAATCAGCAGGACTAGTAAAGCGACTTGACGCTACGCACAGAGCGCCTAGTCCAGCGGAAAAGTTTCCAACCCGAAGTTGTTGACAACGCTGGAGAAGAAACATAGCTTTATTATCCATTACAGAAACGTCCAGCAATGTTTCAATTTGGTGACGTAATCTGTTAGTATCGCCTGCGAAACCTCATTCAAACAGTCTCCCTGGTTGAAGGAGGACGTAGATTTAAATATCAAACAGTGACCTCTCGCGATGTGTGATTTTGAGAAAGATTTTTATAAATTAATGAATTATTCAATTTTCAGAAAAACCCTGGAGAATGTTAAAGAATAACGTGTAGGTCATTTAGTTTGTCGGTGGGTTGAGCATTATGGCGCAAGAGTTTACATCGTCAGACAAAATTTCAAATGGGTCAGTGTCTTCAATGAAACACTAGTCGATATAGAAATGCCGCAGTTTCAGTGCAGTCCATGAAATCTGTCTGTATCAGAATGTGTGTTGTGGACCCCGCCAGACTTCACATGAACCACTTTCACTATTACTTTGCTAAGCCTAAGTTCGCCGATTAGAAGTTACTTTACACGGACACTGGCAGTTTCATCTACTGGATGAAATGCTGCAATCCATGTGAAGTAATTACGTACAATCGCTAATGATCGTATGGCATTTATTGGCCGGGATATCCGGCCGCCGTATTGGAAGTCTTTTTAGTTGACGCCACTTCGGTGACTTGCATGTCAATTATGATGAAAATGATGATGAAGGACACACAACACCCAGTCCCCTGCTGGAAATCGAACCCGGGTCCCCTTGCGTGGTAGGTGGTAACGTTACCACTGCGCTACGGAGGCTGACACAGTCACTAATAATTCAGTATGTTTCGATATGCGGCCGGTAATCCTTTTCGAATAACACCTCAAAATAAAAACTTCATCGGCCTCATGAAAGGCGAGGATCGTCGGGTGTGGAGTTTATGGGGCTCACATTCAAGATATATAACTACTATATAGCTGCCTCCCAAATGGAAGCTAAGAATGTGCATCGTGTGGCCTCAAAGGCTATAGTTATTGATAATTACGAGAGGTGCCTTTTCGAGAGTGTTGTCGCAGCTCAACACAGGGTGCGCCATGTAATCATTGTATCGAGAGGCCATGAGGTAGCACTGCACTGCAATAGGAAATACGGCTGTCGCATCACGACGAGAAACAGTTCATCTGTGTGGATGGGATCATCCTCAGGTACTCACACTACTCACTGGATAGACTGAGGGTGCGTGTGCTTTTATTTGTAAACAGTTAGTGTATATTTGCTGAATAGTTTGAAGAGCCCATTGTCATAGTTTTTGGTGTGTAAGAGAATAAATGTCTCATTGCACACTATTTGTACATACATATCATGTGCACACTATATTTGCTTGTAAAAAGAATTTATTGGATGTATATTTGTGTATGTTTTCCTTTCTTTACCTGCTTTTGCGATGTCTCATTTCCCAACTATATTTCTTTGATGCTCTTATTTTCCACTTACCTGAGGATCTGCTAGTTGCTAAGACTGCATTGTTTGTTCATAGACAAGGAATGTTCAGCCTTGTCCATCCTGCAATTTCAAAGCTATGATTCACCATATCCAACCTGATTTTCTGGCGTATAGGCTACGAAAATGGTAAGTAAATAAATTATTTACGAGAACAGCCAAGCAGTTATTACTGAAGATGTCTACTTGTGACTGAGGTACAAGATAGTGTCATATATATATATATATATATATATATATATATATATATATATACGTAGAACAAATGTCAATGATTAAACACTGGATATATTTAAACTCTGTCCGAGCAGGCCTCGTAAGACGCTGCGCTACTGGCTGGCAGCCAAGTCATCCTAAGCCCATAGGCATCAACGAATCAGGACACAGCTCCCCGTCCTATTGACAGTTATCGTGACTGGAGCGCTACTTCTCAGTCGAGGAGCTCCTCAATTGGCCTCACAAGAACTGCGTGCACTCTCCCCCCCCCCCCCCCCCAGCCCTCTCCAACACACTTGGCGGACATAGACAGTGACCTATCCAAGTTCTAGTCTAACCGACAGCAATTAACTATTGTGATTTGATGGGAACTGGTCTTATCACTGCTGCAAGTGCGTTGGTGCATTTATTGCAAGAACTGTATATGCTGTGAATAGAAACAAGTGATTAACTGCGATGTAAATATATTGAAAGAAACGCTGTGTATATTACATTCTAGCTTTAGTGTGCCTGAGAGTCGTAACTCATACATATACAACAGATTTTACAAGAAAATGATTATAAATAAAAAATACACTTTGTACATGTCATAGAAACAAACAGCCTTCTTAAAAAAAATGAAAAACCAGTGCCAATAAACAACAAAGAATTGTAAGAAATATACTGCAAAAAAATTGTTCATAATAAACATTCAGTCAATTAGTAAATTTATTATTTAAAAACCTTTACACCAATGAGCCCAATGGACTAGCCTCATGTAATAATTAATTTATTTAGAGAGAAAGGAAATAAGTTTTTGTTGATAATTGGTTGTACTTTATAGCTAACCTGCACCTCCCCACCCCGACCTATAGTGCCCAGACCTCGAATGAAGAGAGTTACATACAATTGAGCAAGTTATAAAAAATGTAGGGGAGGGAAGATGGAGGTGCTTGATCCTCATTGGCCCATTGGCTAAGAGGTTTTACCGACAGTTTTGTATCAGGTGATCAGTAAAAAGCCCACTTGTGTAAGGTGTGTATGTAGGACCACATGACTAGTATCGAATTAAATTATGACCTTAAATATAACTTGCATAATTGCCTGGGTGATTCCCCTGCATGTCCTTGATCAAATCCTGGTGGTTGTCCTGGGGAGACGGTGTGGGGGTGACCTTGCATATATTTCGTCTAAGTGCCTGGATGTACTTACCGTGTCACCAGTGCCCACTATATTTGAAACCCGCAGCAGTTGCCTACTTCATTCACCGCTTTAAGTTAAGGTGAGGGTATCTAAACGCTGTGAACAGAGTAGCTGTTTTCCTTGTCTTAACAGACGCACAATTTTCCCCAAGGGTCATGTTAATAATTTCATAGTCTGCCCTGTTTGCTACCCTGCACATATTAATTAATTACAAAATTACACGTTGCTGGCGAGAAAGGGCCACACGACCTGAATATGCCATTGCTAATCATATATGTGGATACTACAGGCACTGGTCAACATCACAGTTTGCGCTCACATGTAACAGTCTTTATATACCTTTTCGAAAGAACACATTGTCTATCGTAGGCTGTGCAGCAAGCCATCACTCCACTACACGTCGGTAAGTGGTTTGACGAAGACTATCTAGCTGTTTACTGCCTCAGTGTTGTCATTGTAATTGTTGTTGATGGTCACTTGTTCGCAATGCTGTGTTTAGATCATTTTGTATTTTGGAAAACTACCTGGAACTACCCTGGCGTTGTTGTTGTAAGTACCACTTGGCAGAATGTATAAATCATATGCCACATGGTGTGTAAGTGTTGTGGCAGCTTAGAACTGTAAATACATACACTACTGGCCATTAAAATTGCTACGCCAAGAAGACATGCAGATCATAAACGGGTATTCATTGGACAAATTGGACAAATATACTATACTAGAACTAACATGTGATTACATTTTCACGCAATTTGGGTGCATATATCCTAAGAAATCAGCACCCAGAACAACCACCTCTGGCCGTAATAACGGCGTTGATACGCCTGGGCATTGAGTCAAACAGAGCTTGGGTGGCGTGTCCAGGTACAGCTGCCCAAGTAGCTTCAACAATATACCACAGTTCATCGAGAGTAGTGACTGGCGTATTGTGACGAGCGAGTTGCTCGTCCACCATTGACCAGACGTTTTCAAATGGTGAGAGAACTGGAGAATGTGCTGTTCATGGAAGCAGTCGAAAGTTTTCTGTATCCAGAAAGGTCTGTACAGGACCTGCAACATACGGTCGTGCATTATCCTGCTGAAATGTAGGGTTTCGCAGGGATTGAATGAAGAGTAGAGCCACGGAGTCTTCAATGCGAACAAGAGGTGACCGAGACGTGTAATCAACGGCACCCCATACCACAACGCCGGGTGATACGCCGTTATGGCGATGACGAATACACGCTTGCAATGTGCGTTCACCGCGATGTCGCCAAACGCGGATGCGACCATCATGATGCTGTAAACAGAACCTGGATTCATCCGAAAAAATGACGTTTTGCCATTCGTGCACCCAGGTTCGTCGTTGAGTACACCATCGCAGGCGCTCCTGTATGTGATGCAGCGTCAAGGGTAACCGCAGCCATGGTCTCCGAGCTGATAGTCCATGCTGCTACAAACGTCGTCGAACTGTTCGTGCAGATTTTTGTTGCATTGTAAACGTCCCCATCTGCTGACTCAGGGATCGAGATGTGGCTGCACGATCCGTTACAGCCATGCGGATAAGATGGCTGTCATCTCGACTGCTAGTGATACGAGGCCGTTGGTATCCAGCACGGCGTTCCGTATTACCCTCCTGAACCCACCGATTCCATATTGTGCTAACTGTCATTGGATTTCGACCAACGCGAGCAGCAGTGTCGCGATACGATAAACCGCAATTGCGATAGGCTACAATCCGAGCTTTATCAAAGTCGTAAATGTGATGGTACGTATTTCTCCTCCTTACACGAGGCATCACAACAACGTTTCACCAGGCAATTCCGGTCAACTGCTGTTTGTGTATGAGAAATCCGTCAGAAACTTTCTTCATGTCAGCACGTTGTAGGTGTCGCCAACCTTGTGTGAATGCTCTGAAAAGCTAATCATTTGCATATCACAGCATCTTCTTCCTGTCGGTTAAATTTCGCGTCTGTAGCACGTCATCTTCGTGGTGTAGCAATTTTAATGGCCAGTAGAGTATACCAATGACTGTTTCGTTCGTGATGGTATTGCCAAGGTGACCAGAAGTAGCTGACATTGCATGATTTGCCTGAATTCTCATACACAACATTGATAACTTTGCATAATTTCTGTAAAGATTTTACACCAACTAAATTGGAGGGTACTGAGCCTCGACAGTATATTACGATTTTACCACATTTGTTTGCTCTTCAATTATTGGTTGGTGTTATCTCGTTGTGTTAACTCGTCATCATAGTTAACATGTTTAAGTGCAGCATGTGTACAGCTACACTGTAGCAAAAAGCGTGTGAGGAGAAATGTCAATTATATGGGGGTAAACTTTGAGGATGTTTTTATTCTGGCACTTTAGTACGGACGCAGAATATTAAGCAGTGTGCCTTCTAGATGCACAAGCACCATGGAAGGAAACTGAATCATTTGTTGTGAATGGTTGCTACCCATGATGACACTCAGTGATGACCTCAAATTCAACCTCAGCGAAGTTATGCAACAAACGATGCTGTACCAACAGATTGACGCGTCGCTGTGATACGAACAAAGGTATCTGCTCAGACAGCCACTCGCCAGTAGCGTGTCCGATTATTGGCTTCGAGCCCCAGGATGGCCTGGACAGCAGAGGGCGTCTGCGCCTGTAGGACAGATGGCCACATTTGCGCCTTATGTCTGGACTCGTAGCTCACTAGACCTCTGGGAGTGAATGTGTGGACACTGCGACATGCACCATCGGCTAGTCCACACTTGATTTCCTCGAAGCTGAGATGCCTTTCCAGCAGAAAACCGCTAGTAAGAAAGGTGCTATGTGCTTACTGGATACCCAGGTAGCCGGCCGCGGTGGTCTAGCGGTTCTAGGCGCTCAGTCCGGAACCGCGCGACTGCTGCGGTCGCAGGTTCGAATCCTGCCTCGGGCATGGATGTGTGTGATGTCCTTAGATTAGTTAGGTTCAAGTAGTTCTAAGTTCTAGGGGACTGATGACCACAGCTGTTAAGTCCCATAGCGCTCAGAGCCATTTGAACCATTTGAACCATACCCTGGTAACCGCTACTCACCCACGCTGTATGAGCCACTACCGTAGTTGCCACTGACGGTGTTGGGTGATGAATTCATGTTGGTATGCAGTAGAGATATCGATAACAGCCGTCGACCAGCAGTCGATGGCCGGAGGTGGCTCTGCTGCTAGGGAGGCAGTTCACTACTCACATGGCGCCCGATGGGCCACCTACTCACGTGGCTCTCCGCTGCCCACCCAAGTAAAACATTGCTTCCTCTCGAGTCTGCAAATTACCGACTGGGCAGTAGCACCGGTAGCATTTTGTGTCCACTTCAAAACGCCTGGTCACGTCTTTTCCTCCTTTTGTACTAGAACGTCCACACGAAGAAGGGATCCTGACGGAATTTTTTTCTGTGACGCTGGATTAAGGAGCATGGTTTTCATCAGGGAATTTTGGGTCAGCACCGACCACTCTAAAGTCACTGCAGCTTTCTCCTTCCAGATTCCACTTCCTGTAAGTATTTTTTTGGTTTTACTTTGAGGATAATGTAAGTTATAATGTTTGTATACGTTCACCTTACGTTTCCATTCTTGCTAAAATGCTACTCTAATTCATTTCCTTCATTGCTACTTTGACAGGAAAATTATAAAACACCTACCAAATGATGAAAAAATGCCTTAGTGTCTCCCTAAAATGAATCCTTCCGTCCTGATATTTGATTTTAAAATCCCATATACCTGATTATTATGCATACTGTAAATCACTGATGTGTTCATTACTTACTTTTAACCTGAACGTTTCGCCAAGTAAGTAGCTCATTAGACCTCATTTTATCAACCGATCATACACACATTGCCACAGATAACTGTTATTCTCATGTGGAAACGAAGTTTTTCGCGACGGCACTTATATGTAAAACATTCTCGGTATTCTTGCCGCGTCAGTTCTGGATAAAATCTCGAGCGATCGACAATTACCTCCATCGTCATCGTCAGGAGCTGACTGTCTTCACTGCTGCTGTGGTAGCCTTATTTATAGCCCGTGGACGGCTTCTGATTGGTCGGCGATTATGTACTGCTGTCGCAGACGGTGTCACTGTGCGCGCCGGTGGCGCCACTGCTTCCGTTGGAACGCACACCTTGGAAGGAACGTCTCTGCTGCTTCTCTGCATCAAGCGCTCGTTTCCAAGCACAGCTCAGATGTTAATAACTTTAACCGCGATAGCGGATACCATCTGAGCTGTGCTTGGAAACGAACGCTTGATGCAGAGAAGCAGCAGAGACGTTGCTTCCAAGGTTTACGTTCCAACGGAAGCAGTGGCGCCACCGGCGCACACAGTGACACCGTCTGCGACAGCAGTACATAATCACCGACCAATCAGAAGCCGTCCAATCAGAAGCCGTCCACGGGCTATAAATAAGGCTACCACAGCAGCAGTGAAGACAGTCAGCTCCTGACGATGACGATGGAGGTAATCGTCGAAAGCTCGAGATTTGATCTAGAAATGACGCGGTAAGAGTACCGAGAATGTTTTACATATGTTATCCTCATGCATTTACTCCAGTCTAGACGTTTTCACTTACTTCACCAATTTCAAAAATAGAAAAGAAACAACAAAACTCGTAAGTTACTACTTACGTGTGATGGTCATCGATCCTTGAATTACGAGTGCTCTTTGCTGCTTTTCGTACAAGGTCCAAAACTCTCATGCTGTTACTGTACACCGATGTCCTAACACACGGTTTCTAACCGCCTAATTAGTAAACGGATACGTAGTTAAGTAGCTGGCACTCTTCTACGTAATTCATACAAAGCGAGATCATCGACGTAATTAGTTACCAGGGTATACATTTTTTTAGAGTTCGCCCTAGGAATTTAACGCCACACAACTGTGTCACGGTTGAACGTAATCTTTTCTTAGGTGTACCATTAATGTGATGAAGCGGAAGACATTCTAATGCCAAGCAGTTTAATGGAATGACGTTCAAGAGACAACTTGTACTAACGAAATATGTTACTGCCATTAATGGCTATGTGCAGAAGATGCACTCTTCAATTCTCTTGAGAACTGAAGGTGCTAGTTAAGCCTGAAATATCTTTATTAATAGAGACCTGAAAGTCACCCTCCCATCATTACCATTCCACGATACACCTAACATTGGATAGATACCTCAACGGGTCCACATTGTTTAATAGTAATGACAACAATAATAATAATAATAATAATTTTTGCCGTTCAGTAGTTTGCTGAAAATTTTTCGCCTTGAATGTCCCTATAACTTATCAAAACTTTTGTACCGTTCTTAGGAGACCTGTGTTATCAAAAGCACGTGTCGTTCTGTGTATCTTTATATCACTGACAGACAGGAAGGTTTTAGGATGAATGAAATATTCCATGGTTACACTTGGATTCTACCCGACGATCTTTCTGTTCTTAGACACATTCTTAACCGCTTGACTTTCAGGCTCGATTTGATGATAATGACTGTTTGAGTGCAGGACATGGAGAATCCTATCTTCGATATTAAAATCTAATTTGAAGAAGTAAGTTCATGTGTACGAAGATATGAACCTACAAGCTACACACACCGACATACACACAAACACACAATGGATGTTCGTCCTGTATCACCTAACAAAAAATATTGAACTGAATAGAGGCAGATCTCAGTCAAGGGGGAACGGTGGTACCAAACCACATTCTGTTGGTTGATCACTGGGCAGTACTAAGATGAAGCATGCACTCAGAGACACACTGAAACCTCCAATCTATAAGCTTAGGACGGACTGCAGTCAACTCACAAAGTTTGAAACGTGTCCTACAGCCTCTTCATGACAGACTGAAACAGAGGACAGAGCCCCACTTACAAGGAAAATATCTCAGATCCATCGCCCCAAACCAGGATAAACACTATTTTAAAATAAAAGGACCTGTCTCTTCTGCCACCAGCCTTGCTCACTTGTCTGTAAAACCCGGCATCGCACTTCGAATGTCAAGGGATCTAAATTAGCGCAACACATGACGAAAGAAATATCACGTAAGAGACTGTTATGACAAGCTCTTAAAAGCGTTGCTGTATTATTTGGCAGAATGCTAAAGGCGCCTTGAAACAAAAGATGTCAACACACACGCGCACCTATAGTCAAATTTACCAAAACAGAAGCTGCTATGTTGTCGTACATTCTTCCCTTATTCGCCAAAGTCCAAGTGTGAATTGATTAAAACAAGGCGGTATGCAATAACATCCACGCTTGCCAATGGCAACGAACAGACTTTGCCACATCTTTTCCATTGCGTACACACTGCAGCAGTGCGTTATAGAAAGTCACAAAGATTACTTTATCCAGCTCTTAGTCAAGAGATATTCCTTTCCCCATGTGGTTGCTCCATAATGTGTCAGAGTGACACATGTGCCCTATCGCTCGTCTTCAGTTCTTTTTCAATGGAGTATTCCACTAGAAAGTTGACTTCTCGAAGTTTTGTTGGTCGTTGAGACATGCATACTTCTACCTTCAGCTTGGCAATACTCAGATGAGGAAGGATGGACCTTTCTGAACACGGCCACTTTTCTTTTTATAATTAAAACCAATTTCTGAGAAGCAGCATGGTTTCTGTCTTTTTTTCTGGTACTCTTAATGTGCTGGGTGTTTACCCACTAGCGGTTTAGCGATTTCGTTGGCAGACTAAAGCACCCATTTCGATCCCACAAGTAGCTATAGAACTAGAGGTCTACACAGACAGATCTCTCTTTACCTGGTTAAATGCGAGGAGGGGCTTATTCGTGTAGCACATGAGGTGTATGTACGCGCCCCCAATCTATCATGGACCCCACACTACACGGCCCAGTTAATGTGGGGAAAGCCATACATTCAAATTCGGCTCGTGCTGATGTCATAAGCTAATTATAGGAAATTGAATTTTTGAAGCACTGTTTCCTGTCGAAAAAAGAGTCTAGTTAGTTCAAAGGTAGTCGATAACATTCTACCATTACACGTGATTCTCCAAATCACAAATAATTAAAAATGTGTAGCTGCCTAATTTGAGATGTACTTTAGGCACATGTGTTGAGACCCTTGTTCGTCATACTGTATAAATCATCTGGAAGATAATATCTATAATAACCGCAGACGTTTTGAAGTAGATGTAGTGATCTCTAATGAAGTAATGTGTGGAAAAACTGCACAAATATCAAATGAAATGTCTGTAGGATTTCATTCTAGTGCTATGGTTGACAACTTTCTTCATGGCCAGAAAATATAATTTCAGAAGTCATTAGTAACATTAAAACGTCTTGTTGATAGTTGATAGTTGTTGTTGTTGTTGTTGTCTTCAGTTCTGAGACTGGTTTGATGCAGCGCTCCATGATACTCTATCCTGTGCAAGCTTCTTCATCTCCCAGTACTTACTGCAACCTATTTCCTTCTGAAACTGCTTAGTGTATTCATCTCTTGGTCTCCCTCTACGATTTTTACCCTCCACGCTGCCCTCCAATGCTAAATTTGTGATCCCTTGATGCCTCAGAACATGTCCTACCAACTGGTCCCTGATAGTATTAATGACAATTTGAATACCATTCACCGTATTGGAGAAGTCAGCTTCATAAATGAATTTCGGCCACTCAAGATTTAAGGCGTATTTAAGCAAGCCATGACAATTTACTTTATGAGGAAGACTGTCTCCATTTTCAACAACCTTCTTTGATTGGTTGGTTTGTGGGAAGGGACCAAACAGGGAGGTCATCGGTCCCGTTGGATTAGGGAAGGATGAGGAAGGAAGTCGGCAGTTCGCTTTCAAAGGAACCATCCCGGGATTTGCCTGAAGTGGTTTAGGGAAATCACGGAAAACATAAATCAGCATGGCCGGACGCGGGATTGAACCTTCGTCCTCCCGAATGCGAGTCCAGTTTGCTAACCACTGCGCCACCTCGATCGGCCAATCGTCTTTGAAACTGCTACCCAACAGATATGTATCTGTGCACGATAATAAGTATTCTTTATATTTATAAACCTATGACTGTTTTCCTGTTTTACTATTTCATTGCTTCCGACACTATTGTTCCTGTTGTCATGTCTTGCTTCTGTGATGCAGCTGCTTCAAATCCTCTTTCCTCCCGCTGCATTTTTAAATCACTCGATGAAATCGTATTCGTTTCTTCTGTACTTTTATGGCTCTCCTCTCAAAACTACTACGCCTGACTCATGCTGATAAGGTTCATGACATTCTCTCTCTTTACTGACCACCTGTTACAGTTCATACCGAATGACCTGGAGGATCTTCGCAGCCATATTCACTTGTATTGCTCTGTCTCTGCTTTCTTCTGTGATCTAGAAGCTTATCATAGGTGAGCAGTGTAAGTAGTCATCTGGAGAATTCCGTGTATCATTAAGACCCTCCTTGACGTTTTTAAGAAAACTGTAACCAGGTCTTCCTGATTGTGCTGAGTGCCTGGAACGTTGTCACTCTTGTTTCAGTCGTAATCTAATATGTCCTGTAATGGATGTAACTGTTTTTTAAAGTCTATATTTGACCCTCCTTATTCTATTATTATTATCATATTCCATCCTGCAAACAGATCAATATCTGCTACTTTTACACAGAATGATAGGGTTACATTCTCACTCACTCTGCGGTACAATGAGCGTGCTGCTTTTGCTTCGCTTAACTGACACAGTCTGAGAACTACGCACGGCATAATGGCAAGATCAGAATGAAGGCTCCATTTAGGACGAAGTGACGTAGTTAGAATACTGGAAAGTAAGGAAATTTTATTTGTATGTATTATGCACACAGTATAATAGTGTCAAAGAAATATAAGAATTGGCAGTTTTCCTCTGTTGTCGATATACATTTGCATCTGTTAGAGTGCAGTCACATCCTGAACACCTTACCAAATCAACTACATACCTAGAGAAATATGAGCAGAAGGAGATAACAGCAGTAACTGAGGAGCACTTTAGGTCTCCTTGCATTCAAACACTAGTGTGGCAATATGGGAACTGGCTACATTTAAAGTAAACGTTCTAAATTATGTAAGCGTGACGACCGACTTTAAGGAGTACATGACTACAATCTTGGTTGATTTCAACAGATTATGACAATGTATAACGCCTGGCGGCTGATACACCTAAATTAAGAAACGATTTTTATTCGTCTGAAGATGGCTCGCCACTCAGCTGAAACCAATAATCAATAAAAGTGTTTTACAGATCTTGACCTAGGGTTATAATTCACACAATATACTTGAAGTCTCCTCTTCTTCTTAGAGTTTCCTAGAAAAAGGGAGTATATACTGTGGTAAAAATGGAAGACAGACCAAAAGCTTGCTGGTCACACAAAGGAGGAAAGAGGTGTCATCGAAGTTGGAAGGTTCATAGGCTTCTCATTTACTTCTCGTCCAAAAGGTAACTGTAGTTCCATAGCTGCAGTGAAATCTCCTGTTGCCACATGCAGACAATTGCATGTTGAATCTGACACAAATTATTGCGAAGATCTGACACATAGCTGAACAGTTGCGTCCATAGTTATTACTAAATTGCTTGTATCAGAGTTCCCACTGATATAGATAGTGCACATCTCTGCTGATGTTGTATATTGAGATTATCATTTTAACTATGGTTTTCTGGCACAAGATGTGGTATTTTGTACACTGTTCAAAAATTAACACATATTGTAAATCACATACCGCCAATATTAGCCACAACATAGACTACTGATGTACTCAGATAGATTGTCGCACTGTCATTGCCTCATCGCATGTCAAACGATTTTAGTCTAGTGGCAGGCTCATGAATGGGTGTAGAGTTCTCAGCAAGTCTTACCCGCTTTTATTTACACGATCATAATTTGCTAGCTTCTGTTGTGTTGTACAGTACACACATTCCACTGGTAAGTAAAAAGTCATGTAGTTGACACCATATGTCAGCCATCTTGCTCTCATAACTGTGGCTTGGTGAATGGAGAATTCTTTCTGTCGAGCAACATTCAAAAGTTGTCGGAGGGCGGAGTGGGAGGGATATGTAGCTGTGGTAGTTTAAAATACTGCATATCAAGTTCTCAATGGAGCGTGTATTTGGAGTGAATTTTGTATGTTTGTGATCAGTGCATTGAACCTCTTTTACACCGGATGCATTAGAGATAGAAATGATTGTTGAATTCATTTGGTGCACCGAATGTGAGTAACAATGTGGAGTAGGTGGTTACGATGGACACATATGCGGTTACGAGGCTCAGTCGCAGTGGCAGGACGCCCAGTAACGATGGCACTGGCGTCGCAGATCTTACCTGCAGATGCAGCAGCTGCAGCTCATGGCGGGCACTGTGGCGGCTGCTCTGCGACAGCAGCTGTGACGTCAGCCTAGTGGTCTTCTCCGACGCTGTTGCCAGCGAGTGCGTAGGCACCAGAATAAGTAGTAGTACCCAAACGTTAAGCATCACTAACATCCATAGGTATGTCAGTGTGTAAGTGATTGACTCACCAGAGGAATATGCAGCCATCACATAAATGAGCTGCACAGCCTGTGTCGATGCTGCGATCAAGTAAAGAACTAGAAAAACTTCGTGAATAGCCAAGACAGCGGTCGACAGGTCGCACAGGACAATGTACGCTCTCCTCAGACATCTTATAGATGGGCGTGTCACACATGTATCTGGTCGTATTGTGTGATTTATCATAATCGACACGGCAGAATTTTCAGTTCTTTTACACCTATCTCTTACCATTTCACTCTGCATACTTTCAAGGCATTTGTTAACAGCCCTCATTCTCTGCTCAGTAAATAACTGCAGATCTGTAAATTTTACCAGTGACATTGTACATGGTATACCACAGTACATTACAAGTATATAGTACAGCCTTTGGTATCCATAATCGAGAACGCTACAAGTATAGATACAAAGTGCAAGATACGAGCAACATCCCACCAAGACCTGAATCCTCACAAACTTCGTGGATGTTGTGTTCACAGGCCCAAGTTGAGACATTAAGAGCTCATCACATCTTGTGATTAACTGAATCATCTTTTTGTATTTTTTGGTGTTGCAAAAGAAGTCAGCGCCAATGGTAAGCATAGAGAAAACTATAAGCTCCACAACGACTGTGCGCCCTAAAATATCAAAAACTGGCCTGTTGAGAGGAAATCTTGGCATTAAGAAGAGAGCAGCATACGCAGAAGTCAGCTGTAGCACGCTGGTGAGGACGAAGATGGCGACATCCGCCGCAGTCTGCTTCAGACAGGCCTTCTCCGCATCCACTGTGAAAGACGTCAGGCCGAAGAGCTTACACGTAATGTGCAGCGGTCTTGCCGCCATCAGCAGCTGTACAGTGGTGTCTGGCACTGTGTTCCCGTGCCGACTCATCTGGAGATCAGAGACGATAATTAGCTTCAATCACAACTCTGTCGACAACTGACAATTAGCACAATAAAACAGTACAGTTAAAAGAAAATTGTAATTCGAACTATAGTTACAAACACAATGCACGAACGTATGTATTATATAGCCTGGTTAAGTATATGTTTTCAAATATCTTTTCTTCCTGCTGGGTCATTTATTGATATTTCTAATGTGTGTTCGTCTTATGCCAGTGATGTTGTGTTGTGTTCATAATTTTATTTGGTAAGAAATAAGGAAGTATGATTTATGTATTATTGATAGGAGGAGCTAAGAATTGGGTGTAGTCGATAATTTTGATCCCAGTGATACATAAATAAGGGTCTATATGACGAGACAGTAGTTGTCAGACCGAGGAAAGTCAACAAGCGGGATGCATGACAGATAGTTCAAGGGAACTTTTTCTGTGGGTGGCTGGAGCGAGTCATCGGTCTTCCTACACGTTTGCTGCAGTCCGACAACAATTTCTCTTTTGTGTCTATCTCTTCGTCTCGTAGCAGCCCTAGCACCAAGCGTCCTAATTTTTTTTATTCGACATATTCTAATCTCTCCTTCCCCTATAGTTCTTATCCTCTACGTCTCCCTCAAGTCTTATAAAAAATTTTCCTTGATGTTGTAATACAGGACACTTCTTCTTCTAAATGCCAATTGCGCGGAGAACCTCATCATTTCTAATTCCATTAGTTCATCTTATTTTGAAAATCATCCGACAACGACACGCTGCGACGAAGCAATTGTCTTCTTTTGCGGTTTCCCGCAGACCACTATTCACGTCACTGGCTGCTGGACACGTCACCTTATTAACAAATTTTACGCCTGAGTTAAGGAAGGCTATAATAACAGACGTACGACGCCACAAGGTGGGATTGGCCAACGGCGACAGATACTGCTGCCGTCATGCAGTGCTTGTGGGAAATTGCGTCCCTAGAAAATAATTGATTTCTTACTGACACTGGCTGCTATAACGAAATATTTTATTAACTGCGGAGGAATGTTACCTTCCGCCTCATTTGATCACAGGTCTTCCAAAGTTCTAATAAACTCAATCTCTAATACACGATTTTTAGACACAATACAAACGTCCAGAGTCTTTCTGTTTTCAGGGAACTCGAATATCCTTACGAGCTAACGTTTTGACCATTCAGTCAGAAGTACGAGTATCATGCACTAAATTTAATTATTCTCTCCAAACAGAGGCCATTCTATACTTATCTGGGAGTCGTACATATACAGTTGAATCTGTGTGATTACTGAAATACTCGACAAATGTTCCACGTGTATCTTGAAAGCCAAGCGGAATGTGTCCTATGTTTGCTTGATTTGAACGCAGTATGTGTTTTAATTGCAATTCCTGTTACCAAGTTTTGCGTTCCTAAGTCATTGATCGAATATTTATGTATATTAAAGGAGCATCTGGCGTCTGGCGATACTGTGAACACTACAAGTTTCAAATCACACTTTCGATCAAATTAACGATTGCAAATAGTACAGAGAAAATAGTCAGTTCTCTATCAGTTTTTTTCTGTTAATATTGATAAATACGCTGTTCTCTAAACGCAAATTTTTGTGTGTGAAAGTATGTTTTGTCTTAGGCTACTGTAGACAGTATTACTGCAACAGAGTTTCTACAAAATCTCTTTCATGTGCCGCAAAATAACTTGCTTGGGGCAGTGTATCGATGTGTGCAGCATTCTGTAGCACTTCACACCGATTCAGATCTTTCGAAAAATTTGGAGCAGTATTTCCAGCAGTTAGCTAATTCCATATCTAAGTCGGGAGGGAGTTGTAGCTTGGAGCAGTTTTCAGACATTCACCTCTCGCCAGCACAGTTTAATCCACCTTCATATTCCATTTTGAAATGGTAGTATTTACTTTGTGTGAGCTACGGTCTTTTTCTTAAAATAGAAAAACTTCTCGGAAAAGAAAAGGTTTCTCCAAATGTGAAAAAAATGTTCCAAGGCAGAAAATGGTCATGTATCTGGGAACAAATATTCTATTCAGATTTAAATTTGTTGCAATCTAGAAAATCTTGTCGGTGCTGTATGCATTAGTCTATGTATTACACACTTACTCTACCACACACCAATAACCTATAATTAAAATCCCACTAAGAGGAAATGTTATCAAAAACCAGATAGAACATAAAAATATTTAGAAATAAAAGATGGTAGTAACTAACATTAATTTCCATTTGCAAGAAGAGAAATTGTTAAGATATTCAAGCTAATTAGTTCATTTTCAAGTATCACATATGCAATATGCTAAAAGCCCTTCTTCTGTTTCAAGATACATGATGGTCTACAACCAACCAGGTACGACTTAACTTTCTGTATGTTATATCAATAATTCTAATGACATATGATATATCATGCACCATAAAATTCTGTATGTGAGGACTGAACAATGTATTATGCTCGTATAATTGCTCGTCTTAGAAGTAATTTTCAAACTGTTTGTCGTTGAGTTACACAGGGTACCTGGCCATTCGTCAGTTGCGCACTTTATTGCAAATGCCAGCTGTTCCAGGTAATATAACGCTTAAAAATTGTTTATTCAGCCATGAAAGTGTTCATAACAGGTCTACTTACATTATTAGTCAGATATCCAATACAGCAGCCACTTTACAACTTTCCTCTTGGCACTGTTCTTCTAGAGATACGAATGTGGGACTACGCAAGAATCTTTTGCCAATGGGGAGGTCCTGATACTTTATACTTTCGAGGCTACATTTCTTGAAGATTCTCATTAGGTACGTTGATACAGTGATTTACACTGCGTGCGGTATCCTGATGCTTTTGATAGTTACTGATTCTTCCGACTTTTGTGGACAGTTCCCAACCCCAAAGGCAGCCACGTACCTCCAAGCCCTGCCGAATCCTCTCCCCGTTTTGCACGACGTGGGTGAGTCCTCACAACAGACAATGTTCTTAGATGCGTTACGTGTATCCACATCACGACAAATTAAGGTATGTAGTGCACCCGAATCCGCCTATGGAGACCTGTTGAAAGTACAGGATATTAGACGAATGGACTGGCATGCCCATTCCCCCAAAATATATGCCATCCACCACACGTGCGATGCGTTGGGCAAACGTATTGGTCCACGTTCACATGCAACAATGGTCATCTAATAGTTGACGACCGTACTAGTGGAGGAATTGTGTGTCCTGTAACAATATCTCCTTACCAAACCGATGACCAGAATGGGAGCATGTTGCAGAACATACATTGTCATCAGTGGTGATCACACTCCTTATTGAGAACCATTTTACACCTTTAGTAATGTCCATGGTAATTGTGGTGACCTCAGTGGAATTATCGTGTTTGAATAAAAGTGTCATTTTCGTTCGACTCATTGTCTGTACTATACAGTACCTCTTTCTATGTAGTGTCCATGTTTGATCAAGATACTCTATGTTAATTGGTAGTTACTTGATATTTGGGACAGCAGTGTACCCTCACAATTTAGTTTTCTCTCTTGGTGACGTGAAAGTAAGTGGTGTGCCTTACAGTAAGTATGTAATTGGAGCTACAACAATCTTTCTGGATCCTAAAGCCGGGAAGAAATCACAGCAGCCAACATGTGGAAGAATTACTGTGAGCATTTTGCCTTTGCTAATAAGGAGGAGCAGTAAGGCAGTCATTTTGAGATACTAGCTGTTACCTAAAGAAGTGCTCGCAAATAAGTAGCTATGTTTTGATTGATGATGGTGAATAATTACGCTAGTGTATGTGCAAAAACATCAGCTGCCTCACGTGTCTGCTTATTCGGATAAGCATACCTTGTGACGAGAATGAAGTCTTTCGCGACGGCACTTACATGTAAAATATTCTCGGTTTTCTTGCCACATCAATTCGGGTTAAAATAACAAGCTTTCGACGATAGCCTCCATCGTCATCGTCAGGAGCACCTGACTGTCATCACAGCTGCTGTGGTAGCCTTCTATAGCTCGTGGACGGCTTCTGACAGGTAGGCTTGTGATTGGTCGGCAATTACGTACTGCTGTCGCAGACGGTGTCAATGTGTGCGCTGGTGGCGCCACCGCTTCCGTTTTAACGTAAAAGTTTTTGTTTTTCATTAGGCAGCCATCCCTGTGCCAGTTGAGGGTGAACAGGGAGATTTCAGAGAACAAGGCTGCAGGTATGAGAAGGGCAGCCAGCCGGCACTTTGACATGGCAGTGGCTGTCACAGAGGATGGAGCCTGAGACACAGAGAGTCAATGGACACAATGAAGTGGAGAGCCAGCACCGAGGGCTCGGCTGTATTGTTCCTGTGATCAAAGGAGAAATGCACAACTTCATTCTCAAGAGGTGCATAGGGATGAAAGGGAGGTAATTGTTCCTGGGTGAGGGGAGGCACTGTCCATGTTTCAGCAGATGGCTTCAATTGTCTCCTGTTCCCGTTAATATTGAAATTTGCTTGTTGATGAAAACAGTTCTCGGAAACACTGCTGGTGGCCAGAGACTGTTTGGCTGAGAAGGCTGTGGTGTTTCTCACGGGTCATGTAGACAGTCTGGTCAGTGTGGTTTCCAGTGTACTGATTGGACAGCACACAATGATGTAAGAAATCACTGCTGTGGTTGCCTAACGTTGAACTTGGGTTGGAGTAACACTTTTTTCCGGTTTATGAACGAGGCTGTGCAGAATGCAAAGAGTTTCACAACTGGTGGATTAATGTTTTCTGAGCTTCCGGTTGGTGGCTTCAGTTTGTTGGCGAGAACTCGACATGGAGTTTCCTACGGCCAGGGTGATGGTGCGTGGGAGAACAAGATATTCGTTTGGTACCTGCGATGAGCACGGACAAAATTTGGTCTTTCTCGAACACAGAGTGTGGATGATAGGTCCATCGTCCGACGCTACACCGAGGTGCACTACACATCCCACATCAACTTTTCGACTTTTATGGCGAGCAATGCGCAGCAGCACCAGTAGGAATCTTGAGCACCAATTCCAGTAGTTTACTGCTCATCTATGGTAGCACCAATTGGATCCAAGGACGTTATAGAAACTAGCTTCTGAGTTCAGTGCACAATCATTGTCAGTCATATTGATCATAGGTGGTGTTATCCGTTTCAAGTCACAAATAAAGGTTATTCACAATCCTTGGTTCAACATTGCCAAACGCCAATCAATTCATTCTACTTTATGAATATTAGATAGTGCCGGCCGTAGTGGCCGAGCGGTTTTAGGCGCTACAGTCCGGAACCGCGCGACCGCTACGGTCGCAGGTTCGAATCCTGCCTCGGGCATGGATGTGTGTGATGTCCTTAGGTTAGTTAGGTTTAAGTAGTTCTAAGTTCTAGGGGACTGATGACCACAGCAGTTAAGTCCCATAGTGCCATTTGAACCATTTTTTTTTGATAGTGAATAATCAAGATGCAATGCTGACCCACATTCCATATTTTACATCTGTCTTATGAATAAATCTGTATGAAATTTAATTCTTACGTTTATTCTGGTTTACAAAGTCCCTTGATCACCTTTAATAATTTTATTTAGTTGTGTTTGAGTTTATAGGAGTGGTCTCGTGGTAAAAAATACAACAATTCGTCTTCAGTGAAATCACATGGGGTCACCTTTTATAGTCACTTGGGTTCATATGCCTTAAGCACAGCTTTCATACTAGTGTCACTGAAGTGGTGGCTGTGTCTTAGAGCTACTGAGAGGTAGAGTCGGCTCTAATTCACATTTCATTATTCGGCGTGAATTAATTTATTCAGATTTTAAATGACTTCATGTTACAGGTTTTACATAAAATATGGGACAGATAGGCAGAAACGGTCGAGTGACAGCCGTAAACCCTGTATACGTAAAAATTCTGTTGGAACGAGCAGACGATCCATCAGTACTGCCACTATGGTCTATAAACAATGTTGCATGTTGGAACATGTCCCGAAATGACCATGGTGTGTCACGCACTGTGTGAAATCCCCAACACAGCAAGACGGTCTCGGTGTGGCCGTGCGGTTCTAGGCGCTTCAGTTTGGAACCGTGTGACCGCTACGGCTGCCTCGGGCATGGATGTGTGTGATGTCCTTAGGTTAGTTAGGTTTAAGTAGTTCTAAGTTCTAGGGGACTGATGACCACAGATGTTACGTCCCATAGTGCTCAGAGCCATTTGAACCAACCCAACACAGAAAAATTTCGCGACATACCTTCTCGCTGTGGAGAGCAGTGTTGTCCAAAGCTCAGTATAACTATTCACAAATTGAGAAAGAGGCATTAAATATTCTGTATGGCGCCACCAAATTCCACCACTATTTGTATGGCACAAAATTCTGCTTAGTAAGGGATCACAAGCCTTTGCAGTCCTTGTTTCAGCCGACAAAATGGGTTCCAGTACGAACTGCCCAAAAGTGTGCAAAGATGGGCTTTGTTGTTGTCTCAATACCAGTACGGGATTGTGTATCGTCCGACAGCACAACATGGTAATGTGTACGTGCTTTCACGTCTTCCGATTGGCCCTGATACAGACTTTGACGCGTCTGATGCATCTTGTTGTCACATCGATACTCAGGTTTCTGAATTACTTCACTCTTTCCGCTGAACTATTAGAAAATTGCGCAGGCCGCGGAAGCTGATTCAGATTTGAACATTTTTGCTCACATACATTCACACATCTTGGCCTCATTCCTTGAATAGCATGAAGTACTCTGTAGTGCGCCGATACTTTGCACGTCGGCATAGCCTCGCTGTACAGAAAGGTGTAATTCTTGTTGAAAATGACAGTGGACAGTCACGTGAGTTGATCCCCAAAGCTTTGCAAAAAGAGGTGTTACAGTGACTGAACAAAGGACACTGGGGGATTGTTCGTACGAAAACGTTAGTGCGTCGACACTGTACTTGGCTGGGGTGGAGCCCAAATAGAATAGACGACGTCACAGTGTCACGATGTGCAGAAAATCTGTCCGCTCCACCACAAAAATCCTCCGCTTGGCCCAAGTCGCAATCACCATTGCGCCATGTGCACACAGATTTTGCGGGACGTTTTTGAAATTCTCGCTGGTTGACTGTGGTTGACTCGTACAGGAAGTTTCCCTTTGCTATGCCGATGAACCCGACAACGTCACGTAGCTATTTTTTGCCTCGAAGGTTTACCTAAAGTAACGGTGTCAGGCAAAGGACCTCAGTTCACGTCAGATGAATGTGAAACATTCTGTGAACGAAGTGGCTAACTAGTACACCTTTCCATCCACAGTGAAACGGCGAAGCAGAATGTTTTGTAGGGACCTTCAAGCAGCAGATGGCTAAACTTCGCTCCGCACACACCATGGATCAAGCATTGCAACAGTTTCTCGCTTCATATTGTTTGCACCCATCAGATAGATCATCGCCGGCGGAACTGTTTCACGTCGGCCGCCATCCGACCATCAGACACTACTCCACCTGCTCCACCCTCCTGCCTCGCCCGCCGTGGTCACACTCACTACACGACGACGGTCCGTCGTCTTGGGTAGGGGGGAGGGGGGGGGGGAATGTTCCGGTCTAACGACAAGTGCTGGCACGAAAATGAAGAACAGAATAGCAGAGAAGGCTGTGAGACGACGTCAGTCTACTCGTATAGCTCGTTGACTGGGACCGCACCACGACGGGAGCGGCCTCTACAAGAAGTGCAGCTTCTGCCAGTCTCGGCAGACCAGGTAGAATAACAGCACCAACAGACCAGGACAGCTAGAAGACGGACACTGGGAGAGCACTACGACAGCAGTAATTTGTGATCGATATCCATTGCTTGCATGAACATTGTACACAGTGAAGGACACTGACTGAGTTGCATGTCGCAAGTTAAGTATCGTCAGTTTTCTTTATAGTAATAAAAACTATTAATGTGATTTGCATCAACTGTTTTACAGCATTCCGAGAACGCAGTATCCCTTAGTCGTCCTATACGAGACGAGTGGGCAGGACCCCACACATTTAATCCAAAACTGAAATCAACTGAACACAGCATAAACTTCATTAGGTTGGCAACATGTACTTGAACAAACCAAACAGGATGAGACAAAGTGAACACAGGCGTTACCACATTAAATCACAGTTTCCGGTAAAATATCTACATCTAAGAACAGAAGACTAACAGGCCTCAACAGTAATTACAACAAAAAATATGAAAACTGTGAAGAAAGAAGTTCATAAGATGGCAACGTGTGACCTCCAAAATGTGACCAGATGTGAGGAAACGCAGATGCCAACCAACAACGCGAAGAACTATATAAACCGCTTATTTACGTAAAAAAACAAGTCATGAACTGTTTTATAATCTACAAATATAGCATGTGAAGGTAAAATTGCATCATTCTAGATTCCACTGACCGTACTTTAAGTAAAAGGAAAACAGCGTCTGGAATAAACGAAATACATTGCAACACGTTAAGGCGCTTTTTATTTACAAAACGACCATTTCTGTGCTTGCTGCTGATGATGGCCACTCGCAGAAACTTGTAATCTATTTTAATTTAGCATCAATAGTAGTGATCCTATAACGATTCCTTAACAGAAAGTTAAAGTCACATCTGTTGATTTCATGCTCATTAAAAACAACCTATAGGAGTTTCACTATCTGGGAAGTACTGCCTCCAATCACAAATCTGATACATAGCTTGTAATTTTTGTTCACTGAAATCTGTCAACACGCAACTCAACAGATTCTTATCTCGATAAATGATTAATGGGATTTTCGGCAAGACAATGGACAATATTATGAAACACCACGACTCTACAGTTTTAGAATGATTTTCATACGCTTTGCTCGGGAACGACGACAACTTTCAAGGTCAAACGTCTCTCTGGTAGCACATTAATAAAGTGGAAATAATGTGGAACTTAAGTTGTTCTTCTTCGTTTTCAAAAACCCAAGTTTGCAAAATTAGAGCTCAGGTATGTATCATGTTCTTTGGCTTCCTGAAAGCCTTTGGACTTCATACGAGTAAAGGAAAGACAGTGCCAAATATTCGTGAGGTAGCAACTGAAAAATACAATTTGCTGTAGAAGAGGAAAGTCTTCCCCAATGTAAAGTTTACGTAAAATTTAAAACAGCGCTAGATATATACACTACTGGCCATTAAAATAGCTACACCACGAGGACGATGTGCTACAGACGCGAAATTTAACCGACAGGAAGAAGATCCTGTGATATGCAAATGATTATCTTTTCAGAGCATTAACACAAGGTTGGCGCCGGTGGCGACAACTACAACGTGCTGACATGAGGAAAGTTTCCAACCGATTTCTCATACACAAACAGCAGTTGACCGGCGTTTCCAGGTGAAACGTTGTTGTGATGCCTCGAGTAAGGAGGAGAAATATGTACCATGACGTTTCTGACTTTGATAAATTTCGGATTGTAGCCTATCGCGATTGCGGTTTATCGTATCGCGACATTGCTGTTCGCGTTGGTCGAGATCCAATGACTGTTAGCAGAATATGAAATGGTGGGTTTAGGAGGGTAACACGGAACGCCGTGCTGGATCCCAACGGCGTCGTATCACTAGCAGTCGAGATGACAGTCATCTTATCCACATGGCTGTAACGGATCGTGCAGCCACGTCTCGATCCCTGAGTCAACAGATGGGTACGTTTGCAAGACAACAACTTTCTTCACGAACAGTTCGACGACGTTTGCAGCAGAATGGATTATCAGCTCGGAGACCATGGCTGCGGTTACCCTTTATGCTGCATCACAGACAGGATCGCCTGCGATGGTGTACTCTACAACGAACCTCGGTGCACGAATGGCAAAACGTCATTTTTTCAGATGAATCCAGGTTATGTTAGCAGCATCATGATAGTCACATCCGTGTTTGGCGACATCGCAGTGATCGGTCACCTCTTCTTCGCACTGATGTCACTTTGAACTGTGGACGTTACATTTCAAATGTGTTACGACCCGTGGCTCTACCCTTCATTCGATCCCTGCAAAATCCTACATTTCAGCAGGATAATGCACGATCGCCTTTCTGGATACAGAAAATGTTCGATTGCTGTCCTGTCCGGCACATTCTCCAGATCTCTCACCAACTGAAAACGTCTGGTCAATGGTGGCCGAGCAACTGGCTCGTCACAGTATGCTTGATGAACTGTGGTATCGTGTTGAAGCTGCGTGGGCAGCTTACCTATCCACGCCATCCAAGCTCTGTTTGACTCAATGCCCAAGCGTATGAAGGCTGTTATTACGGCCAGAGGTGGTTGGTTCAAAAATGGTTCCAATGGCTCTCAGCACTATGGGACTCAACATCTTAGGTCATAAGTCCCCTAGAACTTAGAACTAATTAAACCTAACTAACCTAAGGACATCACACACACCCATGCCCGAGGCAGGATTCGAACCTGCGACCGTAGCAGTCCCGCGGTTCCGGACTGCAGCGCCAGAACCGCACGGCCACCGCGGCCGGCCAGAGGTGGTTGTTCTGGATACTGATTTCTCAGGATCTATGCACCCAAATTGGGTGAAAATGTAATCACATGTTAGTTCTAGTATAATATATTTGTCCAATGAATATCCGTTTATCATCTGCATTTCTTCTTGGTGTAGCGATTTTAATGGCCAGTAGTGAATATTTTGAAACTTGCAGGTCAGTTTATATTCTGCAATACTGCAGACACCTACAGGCAATGACTGTACAGTGAGTTATTTGCTCCTGGGAAAAGTTTTTGCAGTCAAAAGCCTTCAAGGTGTTGCAGCAACCATTTGTGAAATATTTTCCGTTCCGAAGTGGGATGGTAAATAAGGTCAATAGCATTTTAAGGCTGTTTGGAGATGAGACGGCTTGCTAGGAGTTCATATTTTTATTAATTTGAGGTCTCCCAGCCGACGAAGCCATATGACTTTACTCTTGCTGAATACAAGTAGATGACTGTCACTGATCACTAGTTTTGTAAAATGCAAACAAGTTTTCTGTTGCTAGATGCGAAATCTGCAGTCAGTCACATTTATATTAAGACAGAATACAGTGGTGCAAATTATAAGTACTGTTTATTTGTGTTTAATACAATTAGATGGTGTTCCACTGGATCGAAAACACCACCAATTCCGAAGTCATAAATAGTAAATTCCAGAGCGTTATTAATAGGTTTTTTTGCCCAAGAGCTAAATATGAAACAAGGGTTGCCTTGCTTTCAGCTAACCAGTTTCAACTGCTTGTCAAGGTCCTCCAAATATGAACTTTCAACTAATTTCTGAATTGTCACCCAAAAGTCACACTTAGATTGTTGTACACAGTAGAGTTTTTGTGGTCATGAATAAGAAAGCAAATATTCTTGTGCAAAATATTCATTAGTTTTTGCACATGTATTATACGCTGATGACAGTTCTTTCTTCATGCTTGTTTCGTGTAATTTTAATAGTATTCAGCTTAGTTATTAACTCAGAATTTAGATCTACATCTGAATCATCTAATGCGTTCTCCACCAGTAATTCAATATACTAGGAAGAGGAAGGCATATTCCAAAATACTTGCACATACCTAATTTTCTTCCTGTAAACTATCTCTTGAATGGCTTCAGTAGCTGCTCTGCACTTTCTTTCATTTCTTCAAACTGTATTTCCTTATTGTTCTTGGATGCACATCACCAACTCTCCTACTCATCATTATTGCAGAATTTCCATACAGTACTTTAAGTTTACAGCTCTTGCAAATGTATTTACTCTGCCAGTTTAAAACTACCCCAGCGGATATCCAGATGCTAGGTCCACAATTTCCAGACCGCCAAATTTAGATACTCATCCTTTGTAAGCAGATCAAAATGAGACTGGAGCATTATATACGGATCATTCATGTATCTTTTAACATAGTAAATATCCTCAAATATATGATTTGATACAAGTACACCAATGTAGTTCTAGTTTTCATTTTCGCACACATAACAGATTAACTGTTCCTAAATTCGTAATTTCTTTAATAGGGAATGGTTTAAGTCTGTGTGATACATTTATTCTTTTCCTTAAGACCTGGATAGTTGTGTTACTCATTTTAACTGATCTTAATTAACCAATATCTACATTTGTTGGTGTTGTGTAGAATGGTGACACAGAGTGAGTAAGACATAGTTCTACAGTTTTAATATAACACCTCTGCATATTACTTACATTGCTTTTGTCTTTGTTAAAAGTTCTCATATTTGCAGTAAATAAATAAATCCATAGAGAGACCGAACATATTTATGTTTTCTTGATGATTGTCTGCAAGGTTTACCCTTACAGCAGTCAACTTTCAGGTATTCTTACTGACTAGCAGACAAATTGCAGAACCCTATTAAACACAACGGCAATTTTCGAGGCAGTTGACTCCTCAGAACATCCATTGCACAGATTATCTCTTGGTAGTGGTCGGTGCATATCAGCACCGGTACATTCTCATTGTAAGCTCCAAGAATCAAACGTTTCGAGAATGCCGAGAGCGAATGTGAATGCAGTGGATCGGAAGAATCTCTGATCACAGAGAGATAATCCTGTATGTATAATTAGAAAAACGATGAATCAGGGCTATAGTGGAGATTGTGATTATGCTTTTTTTTTCATATAGGGAAACGAGAACATCTGTCAGTAAGTGTACAATTTTCAGAACCAAATCCACATTGTATTTTTCCTTTCGTTCTCTCACCTCTTAAGCCTAAGTCTCCTAACCATTCCTATTTATTGCGATGGCTTCTGCAAACGTTCATGCATCAGTAATCAAGAAGAAGCCTACATATTACTCTCATAAGGTCATTTTGCATTGGCTGTGGGACAGCATGCTTGAAGTCAATGAAAGATAATTCTATGGAACGATGTAAAGAGCAAAATATACGTACTGAAAATACAGCTAGATAAAAAACCAAATTTTCTAAACTGCAGAAGTAACACGTTTGTTAAGTCTAAGAGACGTACATGATACAGGATACCCATCCATTTTTCATCAACTTTTGTCTGAACAATAAGGCATTAGCACCCGTTCCCATCAGAGCAAAATTCTTTCTCTTCAGTTTCGTTATACCGTCACTTTTTCGAGGTCCTTCACGGTAGCTGGAACCCGACACTGGAATAACGTATTGCTGCACATTAGAGACTTAAACAACATCTCCACATCAGCAGACAGTTAGTTAGCTACCTGTTTCAGTAACAATTTGGATTACTATTGTCCTTGTGCGCACTTATTACCCTTGTACATCATTCGTTCTAACTAGATCTTCCGCATTTCTTAGTTTCTCAGCTGATGGAGTCTCTTTAAATTTCCTTTTCCCAGAACTCGCTATATGTCAGAACATCTGTCTAGTACACCTATACATTCTTTTTATATCTGCCATTATTATTATCTTTATTATTGTCATTCTTATTGATATTATTACCATTATCATTATTGAAAGTATCAGTACTAGTGGCAGCAATCCCAGTACAATAAAACTCTCAGCATTAACTTCATTGGTTTATAGTCGATATGATTTACTCACATTGCCACTTCAGACCACAAAATAATTTTAATAATACTTATAATACTGAAATTGTTATTTCTTAGGTGACTATAATGTAGAAAGTTACTGTATCTACATCTACATCCATACTCCGCAAAACACTTGATGGTGTGTGGCGGAGGGTACTTTGAGTACCTCTATGAGTTCTCTCTTCTATTCCAGTCTCGTATTGTAAGTGGAAAGAAAGATTGTCGGTACGCCTCTGAGTGGGCTCTGATTTCTCTGATTTTATCCTCAAGGTCTCTTCGCGAGATATACATAAGAGGGAGCAATATACTGCTTGACTTGTCGGTGAAGGTATGTTCTCGAAACTTCAACAAAAGCCCGTACCGAGCTACTGAGCGTCTCTCTTTCAGAGTCTTCCACTGGAGTTTATCTATCATCACCGTAACCCTTTCGCCATCACTAAATGATCCTGTAACGAAGCGCGCTGCTCTCCATTGGATCTTCTCTATCTCTTCTCTCAACCCTATCTGGTACGGATCCGACACTGGTGAGCAGTATTCAAGCAGTGGGTGAACAAGTGTACTGTAACCTACTTCCTTTGTTTTCGGATTGCATTTCCTTAGGATTCTTCCAATGAGCCTCAGTCTGGAATCTGCTTTACCGACGATCAACTTTATATGATCATTCCATTTTAAATCGCTCCTAATGCTTACTCCCACATAATTTGTGGAATTAACTGCTTCCAGTTGCTGATCTGCTATGTTGTAGCTAAATGATAAAGGATATTTCTTTCTATGTATTCGCAGCACATTACACTTGTGTGCATTGAGATTCATTGCCATTCCCTGCACCATGCGTCAATTCGTTGGAGATCCTCCTGCATTTCAGTACAATTTTCCATTGTTACAACCTCTCGATATACTATAGCCTCATCCTCAAAAAGCCTCAGTGAACTTCCGACGTTATCGACAAGGTCATTTATGTATATTGTGAATAGCAACGGTCCTACGACACTCCCCTGCGGCACACCTGAAATCACTCTTACTTCGGAAGACTTCTCTTCAGTGAGAATGACATGCTGCGTTCTGTTATCTAGCAACTTTTCAATCCAATCACACAACTGGTCTGATAGTCCATAAGCTCTTACTTTGCTCATTAAACGACTGTGGGGAACTGTATCAAACGGCTGTATGTGTGAAACCCTCGACAGATATAGGAAATAGCCTGAAATACATAACCAGAATAGATTAAATAAATAAATAAAAAGTGATTAGTAAATATAAGTAAGATATCACTGAATCTCTCTTGAGTTTGTGTAGCTATAAGTATACTACTATCCACTACAAGTAAACCACCAGTGAGACAGACGTAACATACAAAATTCAGTTCATGATTTTGGAATACTACCAATTTTTGAAGAAATGCCATTAGAAGTACAGAATTTTATTAGACTGCGTGATCTTCCCACTTTTAATAAAACTGTAATGGGATGTATTCTTTTACTCTTTTTATCCAGCTCACTGTCTTGTTCAGAGGACACACAATCCATGCATACAAAATTCCACTTGTGGATAAATAGCTATCGAGTTTTTCCCAGATCTTTATAGTGCCAGAAACATATATTACTGCACACTATACAATAAAACACCAGAATATCAGATCCAGTAATTTCAAACCACCCTCAAGTCATGGGAAATAAAATAAAACCTATTTCCATTCTTTGCGATAACTTTTACCGTACAAAATAGTAACCGTTCTTTAAAATTAGGGAGAGCGTAATAAATCGTACATTTTTGTCGTTTTCCGTCCGATCGTTTCGTTGCTTTATATTCACCTGATTCGTCAAAAATCACCCATAAGAATTTTTCTGTATACCCCCTTAATTTTCAACAACTATTTTTAAAGTTGCGGTTGAATGTCCATAGCTGCCAACGGGAGATATGAGCTTCTGCATCTAGTTACCCATGATCCAGCTGAAGCAGAGAAAAATATAGACAGACCGAAGTATACAGAAATGTGTTACGTGTTGCGCTACAGTTGTAGTTAGTATGTTATCCCTGTAATACAGGTTCCTTAAAGGCGGAGCACACCTGTCAGATTTATTAGCACGTCTCTTTGAAAAATTTGAACTAATTCATAGTTTCTCACTCAGGATCTTTGTCTGAGAATGTAGTCGTGAAAGTGCCTATAGTGGTTTTCATTCTGCGTATTTCATCAAAGAGTAATTGTGAAAATAAAGCTGCTCCTGTGCGCGACAGACGCCGAATAAATTCGGAGTCATTTCCAGGAAGTTAAATAAAATCATACGGAGGAAGAAAGACGATTTTTGTTAAAAAAAAAAAGGCGGAATTTCACTTACGTTAATTGGCTTCCTTACACGGACTGACGTTGTTGTTAATCAAAGCCGGCATTCGCTCAAAGAGAAACACATATAAGCAACTAACTTTCCACACAAGCAATGAATAAAACTCTGTTGCTCAGTTCTCTGCACTATAACAACACACGTAGCAGCGAGTCAGTCGATTAACACGTCCTCCATTATCTAATTACTCGGATATCGACCGCTGGATGACAATGCAGAACTCTCTCTTATTTTACTGCCACAAAGTGAATGTCGTGACATCATTTTTACCACAACACTCACATCTACAGAAAAAATTATTTCTCTTGCAGGCCATCAGCCTTTATTTTTAAAACTATTCGCCTAAAATCAGTAACAAATCTAAAGCAGACAATCTCACGAAACATTAGGCCTTGAATATTGTGAAATAGTTACGCCATAGTTCAGAATAAAATGATAATTTCTCGGATATATAAAAGGACTTATTGGCCTTAAATGTGTTCAGGGATACTTACAAGTGATAAACTGATCTTAAATTTATTACACATCACTATCTCGGAGAGTTCTTTTTTCAAAGAGATTAAAATAGTTCGTTATTAAGCTTCTGTAGAAGTATGAGGCAAATGGTGTTTACTTGTTGTTGTCTCCTATGTATCATGTTCATCAAATAATGTGTTGTTTGATTAAGATGAATGGTCAACAGATATCAGTAACATATTAACAGACCAGATACGAGATCTTAATCAGCCGTATTTGTCTATCTGACGCACGTAATTGTCGCCATATAAACCTATGGTTATATTATTGTTTTGAGTGTTTCTCATAGAAGAAAGTAAACTCTTATTAACGCAATGTGTTTGGAAACATCTTCTGCTGAGATCGTGGACATTTAATGTTGCATATATAACATCATATCATTTCCTCCCGCATATCATATTTAGCTGAAGCCACTCACTCATAATCAGATCCCCCAGAACTACCATACACAGAGCAATTCAAAGAGAATGCTGAGTGTTTCCAAAATTTGTACAAAAAGGATTTCGCAATGAACGGGGAAAGTGACGAGCAAAGCAGACAAACACCAGAAAGGTAATCCGAGAAAATAATAATTCCAAAGCCTAGAATAGCTTTAACGGAGAGTAGAGTTACCACAGTTACTGCTCCTGATGAACCTAAGCACAGCCAGTGGTTTGTGAATCAAATCTACGTACACATCCTGCCTTTGATCGTTCCACCCTTCAGACAGTTTAGTACATTTTCCTAAAGCATTGATGAGCAACATAACAAGAATGACACGAAGAATGCTGGCCACTCTAAAACTTTAAATAAAAAGCCTGACAAAGTGTTCGAAAATCTAAGCAAGGAAAACAGGGTACAGTTTGTGAAGATCAGTGACACAATTGAGACGTAGAATAAAGAACATGACAAACAGTTTTTGAATCTGAGTCTTCAACTCCAAAGCAACTCGATGGAGAAAATTAAGAAAACAGGGAACACGTCTGTTTACCACAATATTAAATGAAGTCAAAGAAATGAGAAAAGACCTAAAGACAAGGGCGCAGACGCCAGAACGAATGTCAAAGCTATTAGTACACAACAAGGTGACGTGGCAGTACAAGCTAAAACGGACTACAAATGTCAAGCTAGCTTGAATAAACAAATGCTCGTCGAGAGGTCACTTTATAAGAAGGCGCTACAATTCCATAGAATAATATTTCGAAACTAGGTGAGTAAGTCTGAGTATTTAGAGCGAAAACAGAAGGAGTATTGTGATTCTATGTCTAAATGAGCAATAACAGTTAATATCTGGGAACATGATGTAGTAAAATAATCGCGAGAAGCCAGGAAATCTCAAGAGGACCTTAACCAAGGCTACCAAGAAGCACTGGTGTACCTAGACAGAGGTCAGAAGTATATAAGTAACGTTAATGAAGAGCTACGATCGTTCCCCAATCTATATCAGTCTAGGGGAACTTGGTCCTTCCCACACATCAAACGATATCCACCCAAAGACCAGAAACAGTCAATTTCGAGGTTTGCTACCCCCATCATGGTCAGATACACCAAAAATTCATTTTATGTACAGATATTAGCATGGAGAATCCAAGGATCACATGTATTTCATTGTGGGGCAGTGTAAAAGATGAAATGAGTTCAGAGAGGATTTTCAGGAAGACAATTTGCTAACGACGAAAAAGGTGCAAGTGGAATTAAGTATGCCAAATACGTAACCCCCAGTACTACATTCCAGTGCTTTCCTTTTGCGGTGACGGTCCATCTAACTTGATTCTTAAACGTGTCATACATGCCACTAGAACCGATACAAGCTCGATGCTGCGAATTACTGCATTCTGCATTATGTGCAGCGAGAAATTTCTATGGCTGGAAGTGGGATGCATGCTGTGAAGACGTCTCGGGAGTTGTTGCTAAATTAGGAGTACGATCGAGTTATGGAGGAGTAAGAACCCAGCCGTATTAAGAAACAGGAAATTTCGTCAAAAATGCTGACTGATTTTAACGTAAATTAACTTCAAGGAGACGAGAAGAGAAAATATACAAATGCAACTACTGAGGAAGGTGAAAGTTAATACAGAAGTTTATAAAACGAAGATGTACAGGCATGTAAAAATATGGAAAAGTAGGGAGCACCTACAGGAAAATCTAAGAGCCGTTTGAAGACAAGAGAAGCAGGTATATGAATATCAAGAGCTCAGGTGATAAGCCAGTACAAAACAAAAAAGGGAAAGCTGGAAATTGAAGGAACATGTAGGAAAGAGGTGAACTCTAAGGTGAGTAGTGAGGGGAGGGAAGCGAGTGGTGTAACTTGGACAGGCTGCGGGAAAATGTCGATATCCTTAGGATTTAGGAAGAGAAACAGAGATAAGTGACATTGTCCTACAATGGGCGCTCATGGGGAAGGTGAACATTTCACCAGCTGTATGGGGGATATATGACGGATTGATTGAAGTCGATCAACTACCAGAATAATAGGAGCATGAAGGAAGAGATCATATTGTCTGGTAGTGGTTGGGAGTTGGGAATAGGCAGTCCTTTCTACTCAAACCCTGACTGAGCACACCTTCCGCTGCTCACTGGTGCCCCACTTGAGAATCTTCCCACAGTTCGCATAGGCCACTTAGGTACCACTTGCAAAGTATGCAGTGCCAGGAGTTCTGGCCTAAAACTCAGGCCGATCCTCGTACACAAGCCATGGGAACCCTTCCATGAGAACTGACAGTTACAAATGTGACATAAAAATATTTTAACGTCCCATGAAACCGTAATAAATTACTCCCACAATTCTCCCTTCCATAGAAGTGCTAACTACAAAGCTTACAAGTATGTTACACACTCCCTTGGGAAGACGAGTTGCCCTTATAAAGAACTTAAAAACTACACTTAAATGAACATCAATGGATCTTTAAAATAAATATAGAGGTGCAAGAGACACAATGTGGTCCGAATTGACAGTGGGTATAGTGGGTTGCACGGGGCATAAAACAGCCAATTTGTCTTGCCCACACAGACCAGGCTTGAATTCCAGTGTGACTAATATCTTAATCTCAAAAAAGATACATCGGTCTAGATATTTTTAGTGAATAAAGCTGTTTAGAAAGAGAGCAATACCAATATTCATGTTACAGAGTAATTGGGTTCCTAGTCATGTTTCATATCGTTGAAATGAACTAATTTTGAAAAGTGAAGTTATGTTGCTTATTTTCAAGACATCTGCTAAATTAGTGTTCTACACTACAAAATGTGAGAGCAGTAATTTTGTAGACTTTATAGGTGCGCAATATTAACCAAGAGAAACATTAAAATAGGCCTCTATAATTTCTCATAGATCCTCTCATAAATAATTCGAATAACCAATGTACAAAAGATGGAGTTACTGATCACAACGCACAAGTACTAAAGTGACTGTAATAGTAGGGGTCAAAAGAATGTGCTGAGGATTAGACATGAGCCAACTTGCAAGGATATAAAACCTGCCTTCCTGTGCAACTAGATCGCTTAATGAAGTACAGCAAAATTCTAAATTCACTGTAAAGATTCTTAACATATTGCTGCAGGCAGTCTAATTCAAACTGTACTCCATGACAGTGCCTGTAGGAATTGTGCTTCAAACAAAATAGCTGTCAATTAGACATTTTTGATTAAAAAGGGGCAGTCGTTAGCAGACCAAAATAAAACTACTAATACCAGTTAGGAAGTGACTGAATATCTCCAGCAGTTCAGCAATACAGTTCAGAATTACATTTCGGTATTTTGCAAGAAAACGCATCCCACATGTTAATGAAAACATATAAATTATATGATATCAGTTAAATAGAATTTGCAAACAGCACCTTATTATGGATTGCGGCGATATCCTTGACAGTTTGACCCTTCTCCAACGTCGTGCTCCGTCCAGGTTTGCATTTCATTGAACGAATTTTTATTTCTACCATGGGCAGCTTTTTGTCCCTCACAAATGTAAACGAAGAAGCAGAACTGATCTTCACTAGTGCTGTATGTAATTATGTATTGCATACACAGAATACAATCACAGAAATCTTCCTCCATTATATTCACAACGTTAAATGATGTTACACCCTTTCATTTTCTTATGATATCAGGTATTTAATCAGTTGTCATCTGTTACGAAACTATCTTTCTTTTCTCTATCATTCCTAAATCTCAGTCACAAGGCATGAATGACCCAACACTAGAAATTTCAAAATGATGTTTTCAGCAACATTTTTCACCACCACGTACATTAAAGCCATTAAAAACATCCCATTTTCATTTTGGAGGTGTAGTCACCACACCACAAAGTCAGAGTCAGTGACAAATATTTGTCTTCTGCTCAAAGCAGGATCGTCGATATTTCGTAGACTTCTTTTTTTTGTCTGCTCTATGATGAATGGACCAAAAGGAAAATTACCCTAACTTATCGAGTGTCGATTCCAAATACTGCATGCAGCTACTAAACTTCAATCTCTTCAAAACTATGAGAGTTATTTTTGCATTTACAAGCATCTTTCACAAAAGTAGTATACAAATCGATTAGGTCGTAATCACTATTATACACTCCTGGAAATGGAAAAAAGAACACATTGACACCGGTGTGTCAGACCCACCATACTTGCTCCGGGCACTGCGAGAGGGCTGTACAAGCAATGATCACACGCACGGCACAGTGGACACACCAGGAACAGCGGTGTTGGCCGTCAAATGGCGCTAGCTGCGCAGCATTTGTGCACCGCCGCCGTCAGTGTCAGCCAGTTTGCCGTGGCATACGGAGCTCCATCGCAGTCTTTAACACTGGTAGCATGCCGCGACAGCGTGGACGTCAACCGTATGTGCAGTTGACGGACTTTGAGCGAGGGCGAATAGTGGGCATGCGGGAGGCCGGGTGGACGTACCGCCGAATTGCTCAACACGTGGGGCGTGAGGTCTCCACAGTACATCGATGTTGTCGCCAGTGGTCGGCGGAAGGTGCACGTGCCCGTCGACCTGGGACCGGACAGCAGCGACGCACGGATGCACGCCAAGACCGTAGGATCCTACGCAGTGCCGTAGGGGACCGCACCGCCACTTCCCAGCAAATTAGGGACACTGTTGCACCTGGGGTATCGGCGAGGACCATTCGCAACCGTCTCCATGAAGCTGGGCTACGGTCCCGCACACCGTTAGGCCGTCTTCCGCTCACGCCCCAACATCGTGCAGCCCGCCTCCAGTGGTGTCGCGACAGGCGTGAATGGAGGGACGAATGGAGACGTGTCGTCTTCAGCGATGAGAGTCGCTTCTGCCTTGGTGCCAATGATGGCCGTATGCGTGTTTGGCGCCGTGCAGGTGAGCGCCATAATCAGGACTGCATACGACCGAGGCACACAGGGCCAACACCCGGCATCATGGTGTGGGGAGCGATCTCCTACACTGGCCGTACACCACTGGTGATCGTCGAGGGGACACTGAATAGTGCACGGTACATCCAAACCGTCATCGAACCCATCGTTCTACCATTCCTAGACCGGCAAGGGAACTTGCTGTTCCAACAGGACAATGCACGTCCGCATGTATCCCGTGCCACCCAACGTGCTCTAGAAGGTGTAAGTCAACTACCCTGGCCAGCAAGATCTCCGGATCTGTCCCCCATTGAGCATGTTTGGGACTGGATGAAGCGTCGTCTCACGCGGTCTGCACGTCCAGCACGAACGCTGGTCCAACTGAGGCGCCAGGTGGAAATAGCATGGCAAGCAGTTCCACAGGACTACATCCAGCATCTCTACGATCGTCTCCATGGGAGAATAGCAGCCTGCATTGCTGCGAAAGGTGGATATACACTGTACTAGTGCCGACATTGTGCATGCTCTGTTGCCTGTGTCTATGTGCCTGTGGTTCTGTCAATGTGATCATGTGATGTATCTGACCCCAGGAATGTGTCAATAAAGTTTCCCCTTCCTGGGACAATGAATTCACGGTGTTCTTATTTCAATTTCCAGGAGTGTATTATAAAAGTAAGAGTATAATGCGCGTGTCACTAAATCTCAGAAACGAGTATCGCTACGTTGAAGGGAGGTTATATGGTGTGAGCCTTCTTTCGCCCATCCAAGAAGAATGTTCCCATTGGCACCTGAACGGTGCACCTTTGCAGGTATAAGGGCTGGAAAGTTTAGCTCTCTAAAAATTTGTAGAAGATTTGAGAGTATTCGAGAATATTCCGAATATTCGAGATTGTTCGAGATCAATCCACAACATTCCAGAAAGATCCTAAATGTTCCACAATGATCCGGCATGTCCTGGAATGTTCGAGAATAGTCTGGAACATTGTGGAAGAGTCCAGAATGTTTGGGAAGAGCCCGGAGCGTGAAAGATCATTGTGGAATATTCTTGTACACTGTCGAATATTGTGGAATGTAATGGAACATTATGGACCATTCGATTGTCAAAAGTGAGAAAAGAGTACTTGGTGTATTTTTTAGCAAGAAGTTGTCTTGCTGTCTTTTTAGAAAATACCCGAACATGAAGAAGGAGGAGATGTTGCCAGTCCTGAAGCAAAACGGCGATAACAAAGAGAACAGCGGAAAAACGAAACGGACGAACAACGCAATGCATGTTTAAGTTCCCAACGAACCAAGCCGAGCACCATGAGCAGCAGAGAAACAGAAATAAAACGAAATGAACGCATTGAAGAATCAAGAATTGTGACAGTCTTACAACGAACGACTGTGAACTGATACAAGCCGTGAAAATATTGCCCTACGAGAATCTCTGAGGAAAACAAGTAAACAGCACAGCCTAACAAATCAAGTATTCCGCTCTGACCCGAAGAAAGGATATAACGAACACAAATATGTCATAATGATTCCATTGCATTTCTTGTCTGCTGTTTGGTGGATCCTATTCTGTGTACCACTGGTATTTCCCACTCTTCCTGTTCCAGTAGCGAATGTTCAGTGAGAGGAAACGTTGTTGATAAGCCTCAATGTGCGCAATCTCTATACTTTTTCCCTTCATGAACTTTTTCTAATATATGTATAGCAGGGAACAAATAAGTCATTGAGTCACGTGATAAGAAACTGAAATAAACCTGAAATATACATCTCTATGTTGCAGTTACATAAAAATGTTTGAAATCGAATGAAAAATTTCGCACTAACGAGACTGAAAAGCAAATAATACTTATTTAAGAAATGAATTTTATTACCAAGTTTTTAATCAGCCTAAAAAGTATAAAATAATTTTTCCTACCACCATACAGATTCCTAGCCCCTTACAGATACTCCTGAAAACATGTCACTGACAATTTTTAATAGCCACTATTATTGAAAAAGAAGAATGTGGAGGTGGATGCACTGCATAACTGATGCATTAATAGTTCAAGTCTCTAGTATTGTGTATTGAATGTGCCCATATTTTTCTTATTTACTCATAGAAGTACTTTCATAGCTGTTAAAACTTCATAGTCGCTAATTTTCAGGGCTACCTGGGTAGATGAACGGTACATAGCCAAAGTATTAGAAGAAGAAGCGGAATTTATACATCTGCACACCCAAAATTTAATGGAGCAGCCAATGCAAGGCGAAAACATGAAGATTCATATCACTATGTAGACAGGAATCTGCAACACGATAAGAGTAATTATTTTATACTTTTTAATCCAGTTTGGAAACGTGGTATATTAAAAATTCATTTTTATTTAAATAATCATCTTTATTCACTTCGAAAACGCGTTGAAACTTCCTTTCGGAGCATTGCTTTCAACAATAAGACTCCCGCTGCCAGAGGGAGCATGCTATTTGCTAAGGGCAGCGGGCAGCCAGGTGACTAAACGCTAACAAACACTCGCTCTGCCTTTCTGATTTTATCCACTGGGGTGCTCTTCAGTTAAATAACAAGCCGCAGTGCAAGCAGAGAAGTCATTACGCGTTCGCATCTACATCTACAGTCTGAAAAGCATGTGGCAGAAGATACTTGTTATTGCAACGTCTCTAATCCAAATGTGACATTATTCACAAACTACTTTTACACAGTCCTGTTGGAGTAGCTAGATACGCTGCATGGCGTATGCACTCGTGACAAGGACAACATGTTGTCACACTGCATCAATTGAAGCACATCTTGACTGGTGTGGCCCAGTAATTGTATCAAAAGTCACAGCGAACACGTTATCAAGTCTTTCAACAGAAATAACACGGAGGTAAACAGAAGGGAATTGTCACTAGGTCAAAAACTTGAAGTTAACGTCCGCCTTCTGACACAGCCTGAACCTGAACCATGGCCTGCAGATATCACTCAATGTGAGCTGTTTTAAGGTAAACAATGTGTCCCAGTGTAATATCGGCCTTTCTTCTGACAATGACATCCACGAATGGTAAAATACCAACTTTTTTCACTTTCGTTGTAACCTGAATATTTGGATCGAGGAAGTGATGTCACTCTGTAATGCCATTGACCATTTTCGGCCGTTGGGGATATCTATCGACTTTTGTGGTCGTATCCTAAATAACGTCTGGTGCTTTGATTGTGTGGAGGCGTAGTTGTTTCATCAAAAATACTGGCGGTGCATCTTTCACGGGTGTACTAATCGATCCAATCGTAATCTAAAGCTTAAAGGAATCACACATCATAAGTACACTTCACGGGTTTGCCGCCGGATCGTATTGTGTAAACCCCACAATGTTTCATCGACGCAACTGCTCGACATCTTCAGGTGGCGGTAGCTGCTGTTGTCACTGCTGTAAGGCACGACTGATGATAATCGCGTAGGGGCATCGAGGTTCATCAGGCCAGGAGCAGGCCATACGCGTGCGCGGGAAGACTCTCGCGGGGCTACTAGTGTACCATGATTGATTGATTGATTGATTTTAACAGGAGAGCTAAAACAGCTTAGGTCTAACCCGCCACTGCCCGCATTATTGTGCGGTATCGCTCCCTGTATATCTAGTAAAGCCAACCAGTGCCCTTAAATAGTGCAAGGAGTCCCTCTACCAGTTTTTTGTTACACACAATTTCTTCAGGTCTAGTTGTCCCGAAGATTCTGTATCTTTTGCTCTCCAATGCCGTGTATTCAAAGATTACGTGTGATGCAGTGTCTTCACCCTCATCACAGATCCTCCATTTAGGGTCCTCTTCCATTATATCCATAGTGTGTAGGTGTTTTTTGAAGTTCCCATGGCCGGTCATCAGTCCAGTCATGAGTTTGATCTCTTTCCTGTTCAATCCCAGGATTACAGAGCTTCTTTAAAACATGGCTTGGGATCATTACCTTACCATGTTTTTGTTTATGTACCTTGGTCCAATATCCTACGTGCTGTTTCCTAAGCCAGTTCCGTAGTTCTAGTTTGACCATAGCCTTGGTGATTGTCAAGACAGGTTCCGTTCCAATAAATGGAGTTGTTGGCCCAATCCTAGCCAATCTATCGGCTTGTGCATTGCCACAGATCCCTCCTGATTGGCCAGGGACGCACACCAGGTTTACCCTATTGCTTCCCCTTAGCTCCACCAGAGCCCTGTGGCATTTTGCAACCAGCTTAGATCTTGTTGCAGGAGCTACCAATGATTTCAGGGCTGCCTGGCTGTCTGAATAGATGTAGATGCTACGGTCATTGTACCACCTACTCATATTCTCCTCCGCACATGCCCTGATTGCAGTAATTTCGGCTTGGAATACAGAGGCCAGTTTCCCTAGAAAGATGCTGCTCTCCACTCTTGGCTGAACCCTGTACAACCCCGCCCCAACGCCTTGATCTGTTTTCGACCCATCGGTGAACCAAACGATGTCCCCCGTACGGTAGTGTGACTTACCGGAAGCCGCACAAAAATCTTCTGCTCGTGCGCTGTGGGCAATGGCTGTGCTGCCGGACGCTCCTGTGTTTAAAAGTCGAATTAAACAGCAGTGTGTACCATCAAATCTTGTTTTCCCTGTAATGGCAGCCTGTGCTGGATTCAAGGCGGCGCTTAATTGAAAACCTGCATCCTCGTTCATAAGACTGTCCGTCGTACGGATATGTGCAACCTTTTTAACAACGCAGTTCCAGAAATATGACGCTTGCACAGTTCTGCACGTTTCCTAAGGCCAAAGTCGCCTTTCACCGAGCGCAATAATTTCCTCAATTTTGCTGGTAGCTGGATTATTTCTGTTCTTGCAGACATGCTGTCAAAATAGGGCAAGAGCGCCGTTGCAGTTGGTGTCTCTGCATCTTGCATTGCTATCCCTGCTTTGAATTTGGTTAGAACGGTTTGCATAGCGTATATGGCTATCGGAGTAGACATTCTGTTGGAATACGGTTCCTAGGTGATGTAGCTCACAGTGTACACTGTCGGTATCTGTGGACCAAAGAGCGTAAGACGGTAACGCGTTGTACAGTGTGATGATAACTTGTGGCCTGCAAATATAGGTCCGTGCGAGTAGTTTTAAGATAAATACTATGTCTCAGTTTAATATCGGCTTTTCTTATGTCCAGGAATGGTAAAATTCCATCTCTTTCTACATCCATTGTGAACTAAATGTTCGGATGGAGGGAGCTGAGATGCCGGTGAAACACAGGTAATGTCCCTATTCTGTGAGGAAACAACACAAATGCATCGTCTGTATACCACCAAAAGCAGGAAGGTATCAGATTTGCCAACTCCAGTGCTTTTTCCCCAAGGTCTACCATAAAATAGTTGGCCACCATGGGAGACATAGGACTTCCTATAGGGACACCTCCCAATTGTTCAAAATACTCTGAGTCCATCGGAGGAAACCGTCATCCACTTCTATGATCCATGTTGCACCGGATTGGAAGCAGAAACGTATGAGCCAAATGTGGCAGATATAGGCACGGAACTCTGCCCGTATTTAAATCTCAGTTCATAAGCGTTTATAAAAAAAATTTTTGTGTATGGTCCCCATAAAATACTCCGAACGCCAAATTGAGCTTCCAGCTGTCACCGGCGTGGACTAGACAGCACCTTCACAAGGGTCTTGAAGTAACATGCTGGTCCTTCAGTGATGTTGCAGGAAACCGGAGGGGGAGAAGATTAGAGATACACCACAGGCTCGGATTACGGAAGGCTGGAGAAGGAAAGCGACAATTCCCTTTCGTAGCAACCACCCCATAATTTGCCTTAAGCGTTCTGAAGAAATCACGGAAAACATAAATCAGGATGGTCGGACGCGGGTTTGAACGATCGCCCTTCCGAATGCTATTCCAGAATGCTAACCACTGTGTTAATCCACTTGGTGAAGACGAAGAAGGAAGAAGAAAATGTGTCCTTACTTGCTGGTAACATGCCTGTTTTAATAGCGAGTTCTCCAAGCTGGGAAAGAGTGAATTCAGCTCCATCACTGTTAACACATCTTGAGAAGGTCCGCTTCCAGCATCTAAAGTTTATTTAAAAAACAGAACAAAACGTCTGTTTCAGCCAAAATATCAGCTATTGCAGCAGATACTGCACGATGTTGAGGTGGTGACGTATCAGACATTCAACGAAAGAAGTCGTATTCCACCACTTAAAAAAGCTAACCCAAATTTAATATTCAAACTTAACATATAATAGGATAAAATCAGAAAATATTTCTGCTTTGGTAACCGTATACAAGTAGATGTACTTTATTTTATCCAGAGATACTGAACAATCCCGAAGCAGTTGATCTGAGATAATGAAAACATTGTTACAGCTTTCGAACAGGACAGACTGAATTTAAAGCACATTAACCAAGCTCGCGTAGAAAATGGCATGTCATTCAACGAATTCGTAGTCATATGCGGAGATTTCTGGAATCACTCGCAGTATAGTCTGGTTATTGATAAAATGAAGGAACTGAATGAGGGTCGATATAGACGAAACTTCAGTGAGATTTTGTATAAAAGGCAGTGCGCCAAAACGTAATCGTGTCAGAATGTTGCAGGCTATGGACAAATTCTAAAGCATGTAGTGAGCTCATATCGAGGGAAACAGCATAAGTCGAACATTTATTTACACGTTGACAGAAAAATTTAGACTAACACAAAAGTAACAAAATAGTGGCATCAAGGCAGCAGCTGCAAAAGTTGTATCTCAGATAGAATCCAGCGAAGTGAACAAGCAAACAACGCAAGTGTGGCGGAATTGGAAAGTATTATCAAGGCAGCAGCTACGAAATGTTTATGTCAGCTCAACGACAGAATCCGGCCAAGTGTGCAAGCAGTCTTCTGATTCTCAACACACACACACACCTGCGTGCTTGCATTACTAACATTATGTGTTCTTGTCTGCTTTTAGGTACGCTCAATAACGATTCACAGGTGGAAACACATATTAACTCCTCTCCGGACGACAGTCTGGACCTCTCCTTAAGCCAAATGACAGCTGCCCAAGAAGGGCGGATATCTGTGGAACAAATCCTACAGCACGTAGAGCAGTGTTGGAATAGGAGACATCAACTAATAGTGACTTTAAGTGTAGCAGTTCCTAGCAACACATTGATTCTGATTGCTAGTTTTGTTACATTTGGGGCCACGTAACGTCAGAGAACCTGATCCAGGGTAGATTTGATTCCCAGGGAAAGAGATGACAGATGGATCGACTCATTTGATATAGTACTTACATAATAGTCACCAATTAACAAGCAGGGGTAACTGTATAGATAGGAAGTGGTAAACTGCACCACGCAGCAAATGACGTTGTAGTAAGCGGGTCGTTGCCACAACACTCAAGGGAGTCTCCATGTTATGCGTGACGTGACCAGATACAAGGTTTTAGAGGAACAAATGGGGCGTAACGGAGTACAAATGAGGTTTGAATTTGAGGACAGAACGTCATTCGATCCGCGACTTGGTCATTGACGAGCAACCACACGAAGTCGCTGGAACATCGCCAGACAGCGAGACGACTGGACAGTACCAGCAGCCTCCAGTGCTACGTCTGCCTCCGCACTGGGTTCTTCGCAGGATTTGGTGCCACAGCCTCGCTAACCTGCTTGCTCTCTGTTGCCGCTGCCACTGTCGCTGAGGCCCAGGCTGGGACTCGGCTCCACAGTGCCAGCCCCTGTCTGCCGATTGTCCGAGCAGCGGAGGTCGAGGTCCTCTCAAAGCCGCCACTGCCACCGCGAAGGCCACAGTAGTACGGCAGCTGCCCGGCGTTTCGCTTCGCCAGGAACCGCCACTGTCACAGCTGGCCATGGCCTTGCCTCCACTGCCGAGCCGGAGTCCCGACGCAGCATCGCTGGGTGCCGTCCTAGGAGCCGACACCAGTCGCATCGTCCGAACCTGAAGAGGGGAGTGTACTTGCCTCATGTAGAACTGAAGACATAATGAAGTTATATTGCTAAATTGTCTATAGTGTTTCCACTCACTGCCCACCACCTACAAAATCACCACACAAGCTCTACCCCCTAGACAGATGCCGCAACAGAGTGATCCATACAACGTATTGTAACATACTGCATATGCCATTTGTAGTGTACAGAGATGCCACTCAAGAAGAGTGTGTGGCATTTGTTACCAGATGTACCGTCCGCAACATTGCTGCACGCAGACCAATCACGCTTCCTGCAAGGATCATGTCCCCTTGGGCGGCAGGGCCACCAGGAAGAGAGACAGGCACTTAAGTCACCGTGCATGAGAAGTAGTAATCTGCAAGTCCGAGTCCTGGTAGATAGTTCCTGCAGAACGTTAGTTGTGTCTTCAAGTCGTCCCTGAGACAGAAACAATGAAACTGATACAAATAAGGTCTTTGGGAAAGTTATTTATTGGTTTTCTGTGAATGGGCTTGCTCTGAACTTTGAAAAAACACAGTGCATCCAATTTTCTGCTGCAAAAAGTATAATTCCTTCAGTAAACATGTAAGTAGGCTGTTTATGTTTTCTCTATGTAAGTAGGCTGTTTATGTTTTCTTATTGGCAACGTTACGTAGCGCTCAATATGACAATCACTGGCTGTGCTGTGTGCAGTCTGTGGCTAGTTTGCATTGTTGTCTGCCATTGTAGTGTTGGGCAGCGGCAGCTGGATGTGAACAGCGCGTAGCGTTGCGCAGTTGGAGGTGAGCCGCCAGCAGTGGTGGATGTGGGGAGAGAGATGGCGGAGTTTTGTAATTTGTCATGAACTGCTATATATATTATGACTATTAAGGTAAATACATTGTTTGTTCTCTATTAAAATCTTTCATTTACTAACTATGCCTATCAGTAGTTAGTGCCTTCAGTAGTTTGAATCTTTTATTTAGCTGGCAGTAGTGGCGCTCGCTGTATTGCAGTAGCTTGAGTAGCGAAGATTTTTGAGGTAAGTGATTTGTGAAAGGTATAGTTTAATGTTAGTCAGGGCAATTCTTTTGTAGGGATTATTGAAAGTCAGATTGCGTTGCGCTAACAAAATATTGTGTGTCAGTTTAAGGACAGTCGTGTATAAATTGTTCAAAGGGGACGTTTCATATGGCGACCCTGCCAGGATAACTCACTGGAATCTTCTGATTTTTTCTTGTAGTTTGTGTAATTAGTGTAGATTGTTTTTATTGCTAGCGCGAAATTGTAGAGAAAATCTCCTTTGTAGTTGCAGTCTTTCATTGTTGTACAGTAAAACAGGTGTGGCATGCATGTAGATTTGCACCAAGTATTTCGCAGCTGTGCTTGCAATTAACTAGATATTATTTTCAATGCTATGTTAATGTGTTTTGTTATTTTGCTCTTCAAATTGTGCTTCTCTGTGTTGTCGTGTGAAATATTGTGAGAATAATGGCGTGTGAAAAACGTAATACTAGGCTCCAAAGTAAACTGAGAAATGACAGTGAAGACGAAAGCAGTGTGTTAGCGCCACTGAGTAATGAATTAACTGATGTTCAAAGTAGTAATTTGGTAATTGTGCATAGGGAAATGGAGCGGGCTGCAAACAATGGTGTAGACAGTGAAACAGGTAGTGAACAGGGAAGCATTATCAATCGATCGGTCGGCAACAGCTCGCCTCAGGAATCCGAAATGACAGGACACAATTTCGCAAATACTGCAGATTCAGGTTTTGGGTCATCACCGTTTTCTGAAATAAGTCAAGACACATTTTCTGCTTGTCAAAATGTGAATGTTTCCGGTGCAAATGCACTGCCGAAAAGCATAGAGAAACAGATTCCAGACACTAATACATTATTATTGCAATTAATGCAACAAATGGAACAAAATCAGAGACAAATGGGACAAAATCTTAAAAAGTTAGACAGAGTGGAACAAAATCTTAAAAAGTTAGACACAATGGAACAAAATCTTCAAAAGTTAGACACAGTGGAACAACACCAGAGACAAACACAGCAACCGTTAGACGCAATGGAACAAAATCTTCACACCACTCTTGAACAAACACGTGAAGATTTAACTACTGAGTTACATAACATTGAATCGAAATCTCAAAAAGTCTGTAATGACGTAAAAACATAAATTTGTGAGCATTTTCAACCTATTTTTTCGTGGCATGAAAATGCATTACAGAATCACGAAGCAGCCATAAAAGAACTGCAAACTATTGTTCATGAGAATCATAAGACCTTGCAAGCTAAATTTGACTCAGTTGCATCTACCGATTCGGTTACGCAACTTGCAAAAACTCAGGAAAACTTAAAGGACACAGTAGATACTCTGAAACTTGGTGCAGAAAAACACACTGAGGAAATAAGAACACTATCGGAGAAAGTAGCCGAACTTTCGGATCAGTTCACTAATTTATCTACGAAGGTAGATGATAATCTGAATGACACAAAACCGGTAGTCTTTAATGACACAGAAGAGTGCGAACAAATTAGGAAATTCAATCAAAATCAAATCAATATACAGTACAAAAGAGAAATTCGGGAAGTACAAGATCAGTTGGCACAAGTAATACAAAAATTACAAATTTCAGAGGACACTCGTGCTCCAACACGGGAAGAGGGACTTAGAAATACGGAAAAGCCGCCAAATAATAACACAGGCCATTTCGGAAGTTATGAAAGAAATTGGCAATGTGCACCGAATTTTGAGATGGAACGGCCGACACGACCTAACAATGACCGATGTGCGACTCGCCGACATGATGATTTTGACTATAAGCTGTTCATTACTACACGTAAATTCAAAACATTTAAGAATTCTGGCAACGACATTCATCCACAAGCATGGCTCCATCAATTCTCTCATTGTTTTCCTCCCAACTGGTCGTTAGAACACAGATTAGAATTTATGTGTAGCTACTTGGAGAATGAACCAGCTGTAAGAATGCGATCGGTCATTCACGATTGTCACAGTGAAGGAGAATTTTATCATGCCTTCCTCTCAGCGTATTGGTCTCAAGCTACACAAGACCGAGTAAAACATAGCATCATAATGATGAAACGTTTCGAACAATCTGAATTTTCCAGTCTTATGATATATTTTGAAGACATGTTGCATAAAAATCAGTATCTTTCAAACCCATACAGCCCCTCAGAACTCATCCGCATTTGCTTAATCAAATTACCTGAACATTTACGGGATATTATTTTAGCAGGACGTTGCAAAGACGACATTGAAGCTTTTCAGGGACTGTTACAAGAACTAGAAATTGACAGTGATAATCGCGGAATGCGAAAACAAGAACACAATAATTACAGGTCACATCCGTCAAAATTCCGCGACGACAGAAACAATAACTGGACACGACAAGTCTATTCTTACAACGCAAATCGTGACCAAAACAGACACCACCCTTTTGACAACCGCTGGTAGAATAATAGTTGCAGAGAAAGATCGCATTTCCGTAGTAATGAATATGACGGAGACAATCACAGAAACAGACAATATGGCAACCAGAACTATTATTATCAAGGGAGACAGAATAACTTTAGACGCAACGGCCCAGCGCGCAGTTACGATTCAGGGAGAAATTCTCCACCACGTGACCGACAAGAAAGAAACTATGGAATCTACCGACATGACGACAGACGATATGATCGTAACGACAGACCTGAATTGCATCAGAACTGGCGGGATTCAAACAGGGCAGGGCCTTCTCGTCAGAGTGAATTTGTAGAAGTTAGGTCTCCTAATCCCAATAACGACTCGCGCCAACAAAGGAACAGACAATGACTCGCACCGCAGGCAGCCGCGTGCGCTGGCTGGCTCAGAGAAAAATAACATTGACGCTAACCTTGAGAAAAATTTTAGCACTCCTCACCGACGTATACCGCATGATAATTCCGTTCAAGTTGAAACTCTGAGTACTAGGAAGAGTAAAGGACTGCACCACGTTTCTCATGTAAAACCGTTTATTGAAATATAATCTGATTTTTAACTTAGTCTTTGCTATAAAATTTTTCACTTTACGTTACTAGTATGCATTGTCAGACTTAGAAACTGTTACCATGCAACAATGTTTGAAGTTAAATATCCAGTCAAGAACCAAGAGAATTTATTTAAACAGAAATTACGAATGCATTGTTATTGCGAACAGACGACACAGTGCTATTGTGTGTGTACATTCTTGCTTGTTAGTTGCACGATTACGGAACGACTATAAGGCTTACATACTTAGAACATTTACCAGTACTGCTAATGAGATTTTAATGCAACATTTTGGTTTACTTGAAAATACATTATGGATTCAAGGTGCTTTCTGAGAGATACCAGATGACACAGTGGTTAGTTTATTTGACAGCTACACGACTATATCATGACGCTACTAATGTGTGACACAATTTACCTTGTTGCTTTTGCGGTGTATCTGTTTTATATCTGCACAGTTTTTCTGAATTCTTCTGGAAAGTAAACCATATTTTAGTAGTAACTTCTGTGGTATAGCTACAAGGAGACAGCCTTTTCTGTAGCACAACAATACGTTACAGCACAGTACTTTCTTCATCACAGCAATAAGCGTAATAACTAAGATATCTATACTCAAAGCATTTCACTTTTGTTTATTATGAGGTAAGTACATTGACTTCTGCAGAACTTAGCTTTCGGAGGACGATAATTACGACACTTCCACAGAATTATCTTACAGCAAGACGCACATTTAGCGCTACAGGACACGCATTTGAGCGATTAATTTTGTACTTAAAACATTTATTTTTAAAGGTTTTTGAATTACAAAGAAAGTTTTCCATGATACATTTTATCCCATTGCAATAATCTGTAACACCTGAGGGTATAATTACATTAATCCTCAGGGGGGTATACGCCTACTTTGTGTACCATGTGTTTGGCAAGCACAAGGAGCCCTAGCTAATATGGTATTTGCTTATACAACTTTACACATCGATACCATATTTCTCTAACACACAAATTACACAGCTATCTGATCATGTAACTGAGAGATAAACTTTTTTTTATTACATCAGTGACAGATGTTTACGCAATTACACAGTTGGATAACTTCACACTTATGAAATTGTATTTTGTCTGTACTTTGTGAAATGCTCATATTTTTTCGGAACCATTGTGATACTATGAGAGCTTTGAATGATATATTTGGTAAGGGAGCATGATTTTAAAGTACGTTTGAGGTAGATGACACTATTGAAATGAGCAGAGAATTTTTTTTAGGTTTTGAAATTATTGGAGGAAGCTACGACGATTTTGAGAATTGACTGAGATGTTATGATATTATTACGACGACGATGTGTACTATGCTGTTGAGATATGTTTATGATCAATAAGATGATGCTACCGTATATGAGGAATAAGAAGTATGTTGGAAACCAAGAAGCGTACTTTAAGAGTTATGAAATGTGCGTAAATGCGTGACTGTATCACAATGCTGACGAATATTTTATTTGAACACTTATATTTATAGGGTTTTGTTTCTACACATTTGCAACACAAATTCTCGACCCGTGAAATTTTGTATATGAGACTGTCACAGTAGCGGAAACTGCTGTCGTAAATATTTCCGTAAGAAAGTTAAGTGACCACCTGCACGTAATGTGTCATGGGCACGCAGCTGTGTCAGACGCCGGGAGAACAAGTCATTAGTGAGTGCCTCATCAGAAGCACAGTTAGAATAAAAGAAAGGGGAGGCCATTGTCCTCCCTATTGACATTTCCTTGTTGAAAGCATACTGTGGAGCTCGTAATTTATGATATTTACTAAAATGCCTAATGAAATGATTAGAAACATTTTACATCTATTGTCTTTGTAGTTAAGAGATTGCTCATTTTGTTTAATATCTGGTTTCCAGCTGTGTTGCAGCATTGGTTTTATAAAATAAACTTAAATGCCTCTGCTAATGTGAACACTTTCTGTCAACAGATTTATTAAATAAGTATTTTCTGATCCACATTCTTCGAAAAAGGAGCTCTTGGAATGGAGAGAACAATAAGAAGGGACTGATAACAGTAACTGCATCTATAATTTTCTTTTCAAGTACTTGGTAATTTCTTTTGTAGAATAATTTGTGGTGCGCCACTTTAATTACATAGACATTAAGATGTGAATATACATTTCCCTTATCTGCATTGTTGTTTTTACTGTAATATTTTTTCTGCTTGAGCTATGTCATGTTTAGGTATACGGGTAAGTTACTGCTGTTTGCCAGGCATAGTGTTACTGAATTTGACTTTGTGTTACTCTGCTAAGCCAGTTTACTACTGATTTATTTTTCTTGTTGCTGCACATTGGCTCATATTAGTTGTAATGTTGCATTGCTTGGTAATTTAGATTTACTGTAGCTTGCTTTGCAATTTTCCATTTTTTTGGTCATTGCTGTTTGTGTTACTTATTTTGTGCTGCTGCATTGCTACGTCCCTTAGTTTAGCATCTGAGCTCAGTAGATTTAAGTTAGCTTAAGAGGGGGTAGCCTCTAAGAGAATGAGTTGCGATGAATTGGAAGAAATGCATTGAGAAGTTATACAAAAAAAGTACAGAAAACAGGTTTAGGTAGGATTTTCTTGGAAATAAATGTTGAGGTAAGAAATGTGTGAACATATAAATACAAAAAGCATGCTTAGATAGAATTTTTTTTTGGTGGAAACAAAGGATGAAATAAGAGGAAAGATATATGAAGTTTTGGGTTGGACTGCAGTACCACATGTTACACTGAAAACGAACCCTGTCCTTTCCTATTGGTGTTATCCCACTATGTGTTTGTGTACCCTTGTGTACTTGTTTTCTTCCTGTCTCTGTGTAGTTTCATAGAATTTTTTTTTCTTTTAATATTAAGCTACATTCACTATGATGAAGAATACTGTTATCCTCGAATATAATTGGCATTAATAATATGTTATTTACTTTGTAAAGATGTTAGACATTATTAATTCTGTTCTGTTTAATGCTCATGTGTGAAGTTGATGTTTCGAAAGTTATTCTGATCTTTATGTATGTACTTATGTCACTATTTTTGTAACACTGATGTATATGTTTATTTCTATTCTTCTGTAAGGCCCCTATTACTACAAATGTTATCTGTATTATTATATTTTAATGATGTTTTCTGTATCTTTGTAATTGTATTCTCATGTTATAATATTGTAATTGACACCAGTTCATCAAATTAAGTAACTTGTAAGCATTCATTTCACTGCACACATTTCTGTTGGTCATAGTATATGGACAATGTGTGAGAAGTTGGGACTGTTAGTGTTTGCACGTGTGTTACTAATTCAGCAAGGGACTGGATAACAGCATTGCTGGTTCTAAGGACAATTCCAAAAACTTTGTGAGTGCTCAAGTGGTGGTTTATGGACTTGCTATATTCTCCGCACGACTCTTCGATGGTGAATGTGCACCAGCACAATCGCAACAGATGGCTGCTGGCCATCTCTACAAGGACTACAGTGGGTCTGCACCTCTGGTGGCCCACCAATACCATTATCTCTATAAGGACTACAGTGGGTCTGCATCTATGATGACCCACCAACGCCATTATTTCTACAAGGACTACAGTGGGTCTGCATCTTTGATGACCCACCAATACCATTATTTCTACAAGGACTGCAGTGGGTCTGCACCTCTGGTGGCCCACCAGTACCACAATCTCTACCAGGACTCCAGTGGGTCTGCTCTGTGATGACCTACCTACCAATATTCTTCAAAACTTCGAATAATTCTGCTGTGGGTTTGCTCCATTGTGGCCCATTACCTGTCAGCATGTCAAGAGTCAGCACTGTCTTTCCGTTGGAAGGACAACACTACTTCTTCAAGACTGCATGGAAATCCACTACTTCTGTGTGCAATTTCTTTTACTAATGAGACTTTGTGAAAAAAAACTGTAATTACTATTATGATGAATGATCAGGACTATCTTTATGGACTGTGAGAAAATTTTAGCTTTTGACCAACATTGTATCAATAAGTGTGTGCATTTGACTTCTTTGTTATTGTAATTATGAAAAATTTTATCAAATCATTATTGGCCACTGCCCAAAAAAAATCTGTAAAATTTTTTGTGGGGAGCATGGGGGCTATGTAAGTAGGCTGTTTTCTCTATGTAAGTAGGCTGTTTATGTTTTCTTATTGGCAACGTTACGTAGCGCTCAATACGAAAATCACTGGCTGTGCTGTGTGCAGTCTGTGGCTAGTTTGCATTGTTGTCTGCCATTGTAGTGTTGGGCAGCGGCAGCTGGATGTGAACAGAGCGTAGCGTTGCGCAGTTGGAGGTGAGCAAGTAGGCTGTTTATGTTTTCTCTATGTAAGTAGGCTGTTTATGTTTACTTATTGGCAACGTTACGTAGCGCTCAATATGAAAATCACTGGCTGTGCTGTGTGCAGTCTGTGGCTAGTTTGCATTGTTGTCTGCCATTGTAGTGTTGGGCAGCGGCAGCTGGATGTGAACAGCGCGTAGCGCTGCGCAGTTGGAGGTCAGCCGCCAGCAGTGGTGGATGTGGGGAGAGAGATGGCGGAGTTTTGTAATTTGTCATGAACTGCTATATATATTATGACTATTAAGGTAAATACATTGTTTGTTCTCTATTAAGATCTTTCATTTGCTAACTATGCCTATCAGTAGTTAGTGCCTTCAGTAGTTTGAATCTTTTATTTAGCTGGCAGTAGTGGCGCTCGCTGTATTGCAGTAGCTTGAGTAGCGAAGATTTTTGAGGTAAGTGATTTGTGAAAGGTATAGTTTAATGTTAGTCAGGGCAATTCTTTTGTAGTGATTATTGAAAGTCAGATTGCGTTGCGCTAACAAAATATTGTGTGTCAGTTTAAGGACAGTCGTATATAAATTGTTCAAAGGGGACGTTTCAAACATAACACATCAAAGAAGTCAGCGGCCAGGGTAGAGCATACTTAGTTTTTGGGTGTACATATAGATGAGAATCTTAAATGGAAAATTCAGATTTTGGATTCCTAAAGCGACTATGTTCAGCAACTTTTGCAATCAGAATAATTGCGAATTTTGAGGATGTAGAAATTAGTAAGCTAACATACTTTGCATGCTTCCACTCTCTGATGTCATATGGGATAATATTCTGGGGCAACTCAACACTCAGGCAAAAGGTATTCGTTCCTCAAAAGAAAGTAGTTAGAATAATGTGTGGGGTTCATAGTCACACATATTGTAGGCATCTGTTTAAAAGGTTAGGAATTCTTACAATTGCTTCACACTACATTTACTCAGTAATGAAATTTGTTTCTCAACAACATGGACCAGTTTAAAATCAACAGTGACATTCATGATTACAATACCATAAAAAAGAAAGACCTACACTATCCTTTACTTAACCCATCTTAGCCACAGAAAGGTGTAACATATGCTGCTATGAAATTTTTTGATAAATTATAAGATGAAATAAAATGTCTGACAGACAGCAGTAATACTTTCAAAAACAAATTGAAATCATACCTTCTCGACAACTCCTTCTATACCATAGATGAATTCTTGAATATGAATAAACAAATCTGGAGTTATAATATATGCATTTTTTGCCATTTAAGGGAATGGGATAGATAATAGAAATATTTAGGTATAACACTATAATGTAAACGAAAATAAACTTGTTTCCTGTGCGAATTTCTTGTGCATTTGACACGTTCCACTTCATAACGGTTTTTCCGTGCTATGATCAATGTAACACTTAACTAATTAACTAAATAACTAACAGTGAGCAACAGATAGACAGTGGGTAGCCTTCAATAGAAAATGGACAGTGGATAGAAGTATCAAGCATGGAGAGATACCAACCAGATTTGGGACCATCTGATCTTACGATGCCTTATTAAGTCCCATAAACGACTAATATCTGTGGTAGAACGACAACATGGTTCACGCAGAACACTTGGACATAATTATTAGGGGAAATACGTTTGAGACATGTTGTGCATTAATTATATCCCACTTCTGTTAATATAACCCAGTAAGGATTTCAGGCTGATGAGTCATTACCATAAACTGCCGTTTTTACGCAAAACAACATCAAAACCGCAACTGAAAATGCGAATCATATCCATAAACGTGTTATGGAAGTGATAAATAATTCAAAATTTTATCGATCACGACGAGCAGTTATAGATATGTTTACGATGGCATATTGATAAAGAGTGGTGGAAATGTACTACGTTTCCACATATGCTGTTACATGTTTGGAGGATTAGACCAGTAGACTAGAAGCGTCTATAATGTTGTTGTGGTTTTCAGTCCTGAGACTGTTTTGATGCAGCTCTCCATGCTACTCTATCCTGTGCAAGCTTCTTCATCTCCCAGTACCTACTGCAACCTACATTCTTCTGAATCTCCTTAGTGTATTCATCTCTTGGTCTCCCTCTACGATTTTTACCCTCCACGCTGCCTTCCAGTGCTAAATTTGTGATCCCTTGATGCCTCAGAACACGTCCTACCAACTGCTCCCTTCTTCTAGTCAAGTTGTGCCACAAGCTTCTCTTCTCCCCAATCCTATTCAATACCTCCTCATTAGTTGCGTGATCTACCCACCTAATCTTCAACATTCTTCTGTAACACCACATTTCGAAAGCTTCTATTCTCTTCTTGTCCAAACTATTTATCGTCCATGTTTCACTTCCATACATGGCTACAATCCATACAAATACTTTCAGAAATGACTTCCTGACACTTAAATCTATATTCCATGTTAACAAATTTCTCTTCTTCTGAAACGCTTTCCTTGCCATTGCCAGTCTACATTTTATATCCTCTCTACTTCGACCATCATCAGTTATTTTGCTCCCCAAACAGCAAAAGTCCTTTACTATTTTAAGCGTCTCATTTCCTAATCTAATTCCCTCAGTATCATCCGACTTAATTCGACTACATTCCATTATCCTCGTTTTGCTTTTGTTGATGTTCATCTTATATCCTCCTTTCAAGACACTGTCCATTCCGTTCAACTGCTCTTCCATGTCCTTTGCTGTCTCTGACAGAAATACAGTGTCATCGGCGAACCTCAAAGTTTTTATTTCTTCTCCCTGATTTTAATACCTACTCCAAATTTTTCTTTTGTTTCCTTTATCGCTTGCTCAATATACGGATTGAATAACATCGGGGAGAGACTACAACCCTGCTCACTCCCTTCCCAACCACTGCTTCCCTTTCATGCCCCTCGACTCTTATAAATGCCATCTGGTTTCTGTACAAATTGTAAATAGCCTTTCGCTCCCTGTATTTTACCCTTGCCACCTTCAGAATTTGAAAGAGAGTATTCCAGTCAACATTGTCAAAAGCTTTCTCTAAGTCTACAAATGCTAGAAACGTAGGTTTGCCTTTCCTTAATCTAGTTTCTAAGATGAGTCGTAGGGTCAGTATTGCCTCACGTGTTCCAACATTTCTTCGGGATTCAAACTGATCTTCGCCGAGGTCGCCTTCTACCAGTTTTTCCATTCGTCTGTAAAGAATTCGCGTTAGTATTTTGCAGCTGTGACTTATTAAACTGATAGTTCGGTAATTTTCTCATCTGGCAACACCTACTTTCTTTGGGATTGGAATTATTATATTCTTCTTGAAGTCTGAGGGTATTTTGCCTGTCTCATACATCTTGCTCGCCAGATGGTAGAGTTTTGGCAGGACTGGCTCTCCCAAGGCCGTCAATAGTTCTAATGGAATGTTGTCTACTCCCGGGGCCTTGTTTCGACTCAGGTCTTTCAGTGCTCTGTCAAACTCTTCACGCAGTATCGTATCTCCCATTTCAACTTCATCTACATCCTCTTCCAGTTCCATAATATTGTCCTCAAGTACATCGCCCTTGTATAGATCCTCTATATACTCCTTCCACCTTTCTGCTTTCCCTTCTTTGCTTAGAACTGGGTTTCCATCTGAGCTCTTGATATTCATACAAGTGGCTCCCTTTTCTCCAAAGGTCTCTTTAATTTTCCTGTAGGCAGTATCTATCTTACCCCTAGTGAGCGTCTATAACACACACCGAAAATATCTCATCATGAGATTTTTATCAGTAGTGTCAACAGAGGTCCGAACACATCATCAAATGGGCTCCGTTTTACAGTAGGCAGCCACACATCCTAGCTCAATGAATGACAGGTTGATGACAAGGTTAATTACTAGTGGTGCCTTCCAACATTGGACTGAACTGCTGAGTTATAGCTACTACCGTAGTCTCGTGATTATTTTAAAACATTCAAATCTATTAGTTGTACGTGAGTGATAATGACATTATACATTACGCTACGTGGCTTGTCTGGTGGTAGTTTATAGTGTTAAATCTATTACTAGATGTGTGTGCCTGATACTGAAGGATGTGATAATACATTACACTGTAATACAGAACTGTATTTGGATTATTGAGGTGTACATTGTTTATAGCATTTAACGTGTTAGTCAATATGTATGCGAGATACTAACGGAAACTGTACAGCAGTGTAACATGCGTTAGGAATAAGAGTGGACACACCTGAATTAATGCACACCGATAGGTGCCTTTGACCGTACTGTGTATGTGTCCTGACGTGATATTAATTATCAGCTACCAAATCTTATAACTGTATTGTACTGCCAGAAGCTGACATTGTGTAACCATTTAATCTTTGAAAGCTGTTGACTACACAATGAAGCATCAAATAAGATGTTTGCTGTAGTGTTTCCTCTTACCTACAAAGTGTTTGAGGGGCACTCCTTCTTCCAAATGCTTATACAGAAAGAAACTTCCGTTTACATAATTCTCTCAAAGCTAACACCTAGAAATGCTTGAAGGTACGGAGAGTAAAGAGAGTGGGTTGAGGGTTCATTGGAACATTCCACTCACTACCATTAAAATCTGCTGGCAAGGGAATGATATGGACTGCATTCTGCCTCCCTGCACCTAAGTGGACAGGGACACTTTGCTGGCATGCGCCATCGAGGCTGTTAACAACTGTCATTACTGAAAATATTCTTGGGGTTTAGGGAGACGAGTAATATGAGAGTTCCTAGTTTGCCTGCATACTGTTTCCTCTGCTGACTGCCCTGACAAGATGAAATCTGCTATCGTTAGTCAGCTCAGAACATCTAAGTTGTGTGTGTGAGTGTGTGTGTGTGTGCGTGTGTGTGTGTGTGAGCACTTCTTTCATCTATGTTATGGTCGCAGGTTCTGACAGGCAGACTTTTCTAGTGCGATGTCTACACGTCCAGGAACAGGTATCTGCTTGACTTGTTGGTGTTACACACTTCGCAACAACAAGCCATTGTGTCAGTGTCTTCTCAGCTGGCTACGAGGGCAATCTTATAGACACCACCCAAACTCTTGCAGTTTGCTATTTGTTTAACATTGGTAGGCATGTATTTGTGACCACCTTCTTGCAGATTATACCACGACATCATTGATTTACTGCCTTTAACCACTCACTGTAGTGTCAATGTGTGTTGCTTCATGACACAGGATAATATTTACCGCCGTTTTTCCAGCATTTCACCTCCATACACAGTGAGGATGCTAAAGACTGCAAAGGGATAGTTGCAAGTAGTAGCATAGGTTGTGACGATGAGACCACTTCTGGTTATGAGCCTTAAAATTAGAGTATATAATGACACTACCGAAGAAAGTCGGGTTATGTGATGGAGTATATTAAGCTGTCACTCACATGATTCACCAGATGGCTGACATTTTCCAACATTCAGAGGAATATGCTACGACTTGGTATTCACTTACGTATATAAAAATGGATATGCAAGTGCTTGGGTGAAAAGCGGTCTGAAAGTGTAAATAGCTATGCGCAGTGGAGTGCTTATGCCACAGCTTTTAACACGGTCGCATCATCATTGAAGACACTGAGGTGAAGGTTCTGTTTGCGTATAAGGATTGTGCTCTATAGCTCTTGATGGTCAGAGGGTAATATTGCATACCTGAATTAAAGCACAGCACGTACTGCTGCTGGTCCTATACTGCAGCTGGTCCTAGGCTAGTACATTAGAAAAAAATGGTGTTAAGTAACTTTTTCGGTGTTTCCTCCATTCTAACATGACCAGGGTGATGGACATAGACAGACTGGTAGACACAATGTGAAACAACCATGAAGAATTCTAAGAATATGTTTGACTGTAGCAATAGTTGACTTGCTGCACAATCTCATATTTATCATCTATGGTATGTCGAGTGTTTACAAAGGAATGTCCAACACTTTGCTGGTAATTACGTTATCACGATGTGGCATTTGAAGGTCACTATTCTGAAGCTTTAATTGGCATATAAATGGCTACCAAGAAAGGATTACACCCAGTCACACCCAATCCGCCTCTAGCAGCGGATGGACTAATATCATCCCCAATTTTGAAGAATTTGATATAAAAAATATGTAATAACTCACAATCCGAAAATTTTTGTAACATACAGCTTCTTTATTACGAAAATGAGTGGTCATTGTTATTTCAGCAACTAAGGGCGATAATGCTACTCTACTTCATGCGTGTATGTGCCTGTGTTTATTAATCATCGGACTTTCTTTACCTTGCAGATGTATTTTTACAAACATTTCATAATACTGTGACACTTGACAAACATCACAGATGTGGAAAATAGTCAGCTGCTGTTAGATACAGAAACTGCATTAGCGTACATACATTACTGGCCATTAAAATTGCTACACCACGAACATGACGTGTTACAGACGCGAAATATAACCGACAGAAATAACATACTGTGATATGCAAATGATTAGTTTTTAAGAGCATTCACACAAGATTGGCGCCGGTGGCAACACCTACAACGTGCTGACATGAGGAAAGTTTCCACCCTATTTCTCATACACAAACAGGAGCTGACCGGCGTTGCCTTGTGAAACGTCGTTGTGATGTCTCGTGTAAGGAGGAGAATTGCGTACCATCACTTTTCCGACTTTGATAAAGGTCGGATTGTAGCATATCGCGTTTGCGGTTTATCGCATCGCGACATTGCTGCTCGCATTGGTCGAAATCCAATGACTGTTAGCAGAATATGGAATCGGTGGTTACAGTAGGGTAATACGGAACGCCGTGCTGCATCCCAACGGCCTCGTATCACTAGCAGTCGATATGGCAGGCATCGTATCCGCATGGCTGTAACGGATCGCGCAGCCACGTCTCGATCCCTGAGTCTACAGATTGGGACGTTTGGAAGACAACAACCATCTGTACGAACAGTTCGACGACGTTTGCAGCAGCATGAACTATCAGCTCGGAGACCATGGCTGCAGTTATCCTTGACGCTGCATCACAGACAGGAGCGCCTGCGATGGTCTACTCAACGACGAACCTGGGTACACGAAAGGCAAAACGTATTTTTTCGGATGAATCCTGGTTCTGTTTACAGCATTATGATGGTCGCATCCGTGTTTGTCGACATCGGGGTGAACGCACATTGGAAGCGTGTATTCGTCATCGCCATACTGGCGTATCACCCGGCGTGATGGTATAGGGGGCAATTGGTTACACGTCTCGGTCACCTCTTGTTCGCATTGACGGCACTTTGAACACGTTACATTTCAGATGTGTTACGACCCGTGGCTCGACCCTTCATTCGATCCCTGCGAAACCCTACATTTCAGCAAGATAATGGACGTTCGCATGTTGCAGGTCCTGTACGGGCCCTTCTGGATACAGAAAATGTTCGACTGCTGCCCTTGCCAGCACATTCTCCAGATCTCTCACCAATTGAAAACGTCTGGTCAATGGTGGCAGAGCAACTGGCTCGTCACAATACGCCAGTCACTACTCTTGATGAACTGTGGTATCGTGTTGAAGCTGCATGGGCAGCTGTACCTGTAACGCCAGCTAAGCTTTGTTTGACTCAATGGCCAGGCGTATCAAGGCCGTTATTACGGCCAGAGGTGTTTTGTTCTGTATACTGATTCCTCAGGATCTATTCACCCAAATTGCGTGAATATGTAATCACATTTCAGTTGTAGCATAATATATTTTTCCAGTGAATATACGTTTATCAGCTGGTTTTCTTCTTGGTGTAGCAATTTTAATGGCCAGTAGTGTACTTTAGGGGTTTAAACACTAGTTTGATGAGTACGCGTATATGTTAAAATGAACATCACGATGACTGACTTAAACATTCCTCATTTTATACTTAGTAAGAATATTGTGACATTTGACAAACATTATAGACATAGAAAATAATTAATTTAAGGTTTTGTTGTGTGTTACCTCCCCATAGGAAGGTCGAATAATGAAGTTTTTTGTAAGTGCAACCACAACCATCCTTTGGTGACACTAAGCGACTTCTGGCACAAAGAACGAACAACTAATGTTTTCAAAAATGCAGACATTCGTTGGCGACACCAACTGGGACATAAGGCAGAAGTTGATTTTATTTTCCTATTTTCAGGATAGGCGGAATAGTTCTTAAAATAAATTCATTTTCAACAAGTGTATTGCACTAATTCGTTAATTAATTACCTTTTACAAGCAACTGTCTGTTTTTATCATTTCTAAAGAGTATATTATATACTCGTTCCAATATTCGCAATGATTGGTATATAACTTTAAATTAAATTTACCAGTGTGAGTGGTGCGCAAATCCATAAACAACTTTTTGGAAGTCACCAATCCAAAAAGAGCTCGTCATTTTTTATGCAATTCAGATATTGCTAATTACACCTTTTACAATTTTTATTCTGGTCAGACAGATAACTGCTGATGGCAGTTTTGAATGAAAGGTTTCGGACCATTCGATATTTATAATAATAAAAGGGAATTTGATTCCTTTTGGCCGGGAGCATTTGGACCCAACAGCTGTCGGGTAAGGGCATGATGATGCTGGTTTGCCATTGCCTGAGAGGAAGTGGAGAGAGTTATGGGATGGGAGGGGGAAAGGTGGAAATGGGGATGTAGGGCGGTGGCCCTTGAAGATGACTTGTGCAATTACGTCGGTTATAATCTGTCTTTAGTTACCTTGAAAATTACAACCACAATTGCCTCAACTGTAACATAACACTGGATGTGCTGACATTACGGTTTGATCTGGCACAATGCTGTAATCTGTGTTATGAGTCTCATACCATTTTTATGTCGGAGACAGGTTACTATTTGTAAGCAAACTGTATTTACAAATTTGTGCCGTACTTTTAATGCAGAATTCAGTAATGGCTGGAGGTAGTACGACACTCTATTTACAAAAGAGGACAGATGGGCACATTCTCAACTATTTCTTGGCGATAATATTTCTTCTGAATGTGATCCCATTGCTGGCTGGAGTACTGGCTATTTGTCTTGAGAAAATCGCATTTCAAAACCAGTATAGTGTGTATATGCTCTAGTTTTAATGGAACATTTAGTAATGGTGGGAGGCAGTACCACAAACACAGCAATATCCCACTCAAAAAAGAGCACTAACTGGGATATTGTAAACTATCTTTCGTTAGTAATCTTAGTTGTGAATCTGATTCTATTGCTATGCTGAAGTATTGGCTATTCGTCGTAAGCAAACAGTATTTCATAATAAGTGTAGTGTGTATATGTGGTAGTGTCAATTAAACATATACTGATGGTGGTATGCTGTATCATACATTAATACTCTGCTTAAAAATGAGGGGTATGATAAACATATTGTGGAAGAGTTTAGTTAACATAGACTCCAAGACAGATGATATAGATTTAATGTTAAAACTTTGGGAACACTTTTTTCTCACTCACGGACCTTTTTAAAGCGATGTACCCCCCATAAAAGTCAATAGTGAGACGAATAATATATATACATGAGCGGCAGTCAAATGAAAATCGAATGTCCCACACCAATGAGACCATGGAATAGTTCAATTCTAAAGCAAATATCACATGCTCTTAGATATTTATTCCATTGGGAGACCGGATGATCAATTCCTGGTTCAATGAATGTGGCTAGCTGCTGACAGATCCACAAGTCCACCCACTCTTGCACTTCCCCGACCAACTTAGACCGACGTTCACGTAGTTTTTTCTTCAGGTTGCCGAAGATGTGCAAATTACGTGATGAAATGAAAATAAATGATCGTGTGGCATTGATGGGTGGGGGGCCCCATCCAGGCAAGTTCGGCCGCCGGGTGCAAGTCTTATTTCAAATTTCAAGTGACGACACATTGGGTGACTTGCGCGTCGGTATAATGAGGAAAACACAACACACAGTCCACAGGCAAAGAAAATCTCCAACCCATCCCAGAATCAAACCTGGGCCCACTGCACGATAGGCAAGCACGTTACCGCTCAGCTAATCAGGCGGACACGTGCTGAAACATCCAGGCTATATGGAGCATGCTGCAGTGTTTCCCAGCCAAATCTGTGAATCGTGCAAGACATTGTTTCCATCTGTGACGTCGGTGCCATTTGTTACGTTATATACAAAAAAAGTTACATATATATTTTATATATTTTTATTTTTAATTTATCAGCATTAATTTTTCTTTTGTTAGAGCATGATTCTTTCTCTCAGGGATATTGTCTTCTCTTATCACTTTTACTTACGTACATAAGTAAATGTAAAACGGGTTCTTAAAGGGCCTCAGTTATTCATGTACCAACTTTAGATTTTGAACGTGGTGACTAAAATATACTTTCCGTTAACTGAATTGAATGCAATTTTGTTAATTTCTATTTACTGATTGCAAAGCAAGGCTCGAGAGAATTTCGATTGTTGCCGTGGAGCGGCCAAGATAAAATTTACTGAACTCATGGAATCTGTATAATTTTAAAAATGGACTTCAACGTAAATTAATTATCTGTTGCAATTTAAAAAGGTTCTTACAACGAAATATCTCGCATTTACGGTTACTGTTAACACTGAATAATAAATTAATACTTCGGCGCGTAATGGCCGACCACAGGCTGCATCGGAAGATGAGCTTCCCGCAGCGCAAATTACTGAAAAAATGCTTATCAAAAATAATTAGCCACTGCCAGCATTTGAGGTGACAACTATTACAAGGAAATTCATTTTTTGATAGCAGTAATTATTTTATTTTAGCATAATACAGAGTAACTTACATAAAATATGTGTAGCCGCTCAATGACTGCCTTCCGTATCACGAAACAAAACAGTGTGTGTACCATACAGTACGTCCTCCCTCCTCGGCCGTACAATCGCGTCTCTTTTTGATCCTTTTTTATTTTCATAGACATTAAATAAAGACGCTACTCTTAAATTGTCGCTGCATATGAGTTGGTTCAAGAACATTAACTGTATCTTTTACACTAATTATATTCATAAAATACTTTAACTACGGTTTACAACCGATAAAAATGTCAATATTTATGTGACGTACCGTCACACATCTGACAGCATTCTGACAGCCCGAAGGCAAATGTCAAAGCCAGCATTGGAAACATTCCACATCTCCTCTGCGAAAGAAATCCAAAGGTGTTGACACAACCAGTAGGGTCACGATGACCTTCTTCTTCAACTCCAGGGCCCCTTTGTTCTCTGACTTCCTGAAGCATGGAACCATAGCCAACGCACAGCCACTCTTTGCAAAAACTGCGACACGTCTTAAACTCGAAACATCCAGGAATGCTGTTAGACGGAAACATCCTACTGAGCGATAACGGTGGAAGTACATATGTCAGAAGAAAAGTGAAAATAAGAACTTAAACTGTTGTCCTCTACGTCAGACAGTCTTTGTCATGTGTGGAAGCACTCCGTCTTCAGGCCACGAGTGGCCTACCGGGACCATCCGAACGCCGTGTCATCCTCGGTGGAGGAGGCGGATAGGAGGGTCGTGGGGTCAGCACACCGCTCTCCCGGTACTTACGGTGGTTTTCTTTGACCGGAGCCACTACTATTCGGTCGAGTAGCTCCTCAATTGGCATCACGAGGCTGAGTGCACCCCGAAAAATGGCGATAGCGCATGACGGCCTGGATGGTCACCCATCCAAGTGCCGACCACGCCCGACAGCGCTTAACTACGGTGACCTTACGGGAACCGGTGTATCCACTGCGGCAAGTCCGTTGCCTCATGTGTGGAAGAGTAAATATAATGTTTAGTCTCAATGTGCTTGTGGATGTATTCACATGATTTGTTAATCAAGCAGTAGAGAGAAGCATCGTTTCGCCTCCAGTTAAAAGCGAGAGACCCTAATCAGATCTTCCAGGGTAGCACGACAGGGCTGGAGGAAAGGTGCGAAAGTCACATCGTGTATTGAAAGGTATTTCCTTAAACTTATTGCGTCATTGTAGAACGCTTCAAAGTACATGAAACCAAGGTGTTTCGCGAATATACAAACTGTCAGTTAGTATCATGGGGTTGTCTGTGTGCCACCAATAAAGCTGCTCACGCCATGTGCGAACTTCCTCTAGGCTGATCATGTTTGGAAAGCTGTGCATGCATGTATGGAACTCACCTATGGACTGATTTATTTACCTGCCAAACCAACTGACGCACTCGTAAAGTGAATCAACTTACCTACACCTGAGTGCACCAATCACTCATCGCCCTGTCTCTATGTTAGTAGCTCCATGGTCTATGCACTGTCATGACTCGGACGTACGCTGCCAGAAGGCCACCATGTTGAATAACGCTGTTCGTGCAGCCACAGGACGTCGTGTAACGACTCAAACTGTGCGCAATAGGCTACATGACTCTCAACTTCACTCCCGTCGTCCATGGCGAGGCCCATCTTCGCAACCAAGACACCATGCAGCGCGCTACAGATGGGCCCAGAAAAATGCCGAATGGACCACGCAGGATTGGCATCACGTTCTCTTCACCGATTAGTGCCGCATATGCTTTCAACCAGACAATTGTCGGAGACATGTTCGGAGGCAACTTGGTCAGGCTGAACGCGTTAGACACACTGCCCAGTGAGTGCAGCAAGATGGAGGTTTCCTTTTGTTTTGGGGTGGCAGTACGTAGGGCTGACGTAACCTGCTGGTGGTCGTGGAAGGCGCCGTAATGGCTGTACGATATGTGAATGCCGTCCACCCACCGATAGTGCACCCATATTGGCAGCATATTAGTGAGGCATTCGTCTTCATGGACGACAGTTTGCGCCGCCATCGTTCACATATTGTGAATGACTTCCTTCAAGATAACAACATCGCTCGACTACAGTGGCCAGTATGTTCTCCAGGTATGAACCCTATCGAATATGCCTGGAATAGATTGGAAAGGGCTGTTTGTGGACGACGTGACCCACAAACCACTTTGAGTTATCTACGCCGAATCGCCGTTGAGAAGTGGGACAATCTGGACCAACAGTGCCTCGATGAACTTGTGGATAGTATGCCACGACGAATACAGGCATGCATCAATGCAAGAGGACGTACTACTGTGTACTAGAGGTACCGGTATGTACAGCAATCTGGACCACCACCTCTGAAGGTCTCGCTGTATGGTGGTACAACATGCAATGTGTGGTTTTCATGAGCAATAAAAAGTGCGGAAATGATGTTTATGCTGATCTATGTTCCAATTTTTTGAACAGGTTCCGAAACTCTCGGAACCGAAGTGATGAAAAACGTTTTTTGATGTGTGTATTTCCTGTATCTCGCAACTGTCACCAAATTTTGGAATCTTTGTGCCACTTTATTGGTGTTCGTGTTGATTAAAACTTGAGTTGGAATTAATCTGTTACAAATATCTTCATCGTCTAGGCTCTGCTTCTTTTTAGTTAAGAATACTAACAGATTTTGGTGATGAAAGTGTCAAGAAAGTTAATTTTCTTTCCTATTTTCATTCACGTAAGACTTACGGCATCAGTGGTGTTATGGTAACTCACTATTGAGAAAAAAATACTGTTCTTTGCGTAGAAGCGTGTAACAAGGATAATACGAGGCATGTTCAAGAAGTAAGTTTACTGTGACCATAATAGGCTGTCGGTCTTTGTTTTTGGAGTGTTGGCAACACTAAGTTTCAGACGGGGGGGGGGGGGGGGGGGGAGGCGAGAGACGAAGGATCCCCTGACCAGTGCGAGCAAAGCAGCTACGTGAAATCCCCTAAGTACGAGCCACGTGCTGTGATCCAGTTCCTACTGAAAGTTTTTCATGAATAAAAACTGCTTATAGTGAAGGTGTTATTGAGAGAACGAGTGTGTTTAAGTGCTGTGGGTTAGTTAGTGAATGCAGAACAAATGCTCATGACGAACAGAGGAGTGTGAGGCTTTTCATTTCAACTGATGAATTGGTGCAAAATGTTGTGGAAACTGTTCTTAAGGGTCGCTAACTGACAGTGGATGACATTTCTACAATATTTCCACAACTCTCCATAACTCTTTTATACGATAAACTTACGGAAACTCTGAGATACAGTAAACTGTGCGCTATATGGGTCTCAAAAGACCTGACAGAGAAAGAAAAGTAAGCTGTGTTTCTTGGGCAACTTGAATTGGGAGATGAGGATATTTTGTGCTGCATTCTGAACGGAGATGAAATGTGGGCAGCTCATTACATTCCTGAGACAAAAAAACATTTGTAACAGTGATGTCAGACCAATGCTCCATCTTCCCAAAAATTCAAAACCGCAATTTCAGACAAAAATATCATAGCTTCAGTGTTTTCAAACCGTAAAGACATCGTTTTGGTTGAATTTCAGCCTTGTGGGGAGACCATCAATCTACAATTATACTGTGAGACCCTAAAAGGCTGAAAAGGATTATTCACGGCAAAAAGAGGCCAATGCTGACGAGATGAGTGTGTTTGTTGCATGACAGCGCCCGTTCTCAGACAGTCTTGATTCACATCTTGGGTTGTCGGGTGTTCTGCCGGATATCAGCGTCCTATTTGCATGATATTTCGGTCACGTAGCTCGTAACCTTCATCAGGTGCGACCTGGGACTGCTCCTCGAGTGGACCTGGTCTAGTATTTATGCCTATGGCCTTCCCCCTCCACCAACGGCTGCAGGCGCTTCCACTTTGGTCCGCGCCCATTCTCTGCGACCTGCGCCCACCAGTCCCACTTCTGGGTGTTCCATCTTCGGTCTGGTGCGCCTGGCAGTCCGTCAGGGGCTTGTTTTACATCTCCATGTCCCTGACGGACTGCCAGGCGCACCAGACCGAAGATGGAACACCCAGAAGTTGGACTGGTGGGCGCGGACCGCAGAGGGAACATCCAGAGCCGCAGCGGACAAAAACGGAGCGGCAACGCTCCAACAGGTCGTGGTGAGCGGGCGCGGACCGCAAGGGGAACGCTTGGTACCCCAGGCCGTAGATGAAACCCCCAGGAGTGGGTTTGGTGGGCGCAGACCGCAGAGGGAACACCTAGAACCGCAGCGGACGGAAAACGGAGCAGCAACGCTCCAGCAGGTCGCAGGGAATGGGCGCGGACCACAGAGGAAGCGCCTGCAGCCGTTGGTGGAGGGGGAAGGCCATAGGCATAAATATTGGACCAGGTCCACTCGAGGAGCAGTCTCAGGTCGCACCTGAGGAAGGTTACGAGCTACGTGACCGAAATATCGTGCAAGTACGACGCTTATATCCGGCAGAACACCCGACAACCCAAGATGTCATTAGATCGCCGGGAAAGCCTGAAGAGTTACAGTCTTGATTCATCTGGTTGGAATGTTTTCAACACCCCTCCTCTAGTCCCCTGACTTGGTCCCTGAGGATTACTATCTTTTCACCTGCAGAAGGCACAGATGAGTGAAATACATTTTCAACGGACGAGTAGGTGCAGAAGGGATTCTGAAATGAGGGAAGGAGTTGGTGGTAGAGTTCCTTGAGGAGAGCATAAAGAAGCTTGTGCCATGGCTCACCTCATTTCAATGAACGGAATGATGATTATGCGGATAAATAGTAAACGACTGTATAACAGTATCCTGTAATTTTTTTCAAATGCACTTTTTCTAAAAGAAATAAAATCAGGCTCTATTGCAATTTCTTTCTGAATATGCGTCGTATGTGGGACTCCGTCTGCTCCATCCACATACCGCTTGGGAGAACTACTACGACTATTTGGTTAGTCGTTGGGTGTGGCTCCAGGAGACTTCCTACCTGACGCCTCACAACATTATGATTAAATTAGCCAAAATAGTTGTTTGTTCACGACACAGGAGGTTATTGTTTTAGTGCTGTCAAAATTATCCTACAGCGCGGTGCAGTGTGTAATCACTAGCGGTGTCCAGGCAGTTGTTGTAGCACCTAGTGTTCTGTGCAGCCAATCGGTACACAAAGGAATTCTTTCGTCTAATGCGAAGTAATTACGAAAATCTGTTATTCTGTTACTTCAGAGTACTTCCCTATATCTTCCTCCAAAGAGCAGAGTAGATCACCACGTCATATACGTTATGGAATGTCAGTTAATATCAATTGTAACCACACTAGCAGTAAAAACAGGTCGTCACTGATGGTGGTAGAACTACTTGGCAATAATAGCCTGGTCCGAATCTGGGGAAGTGGAGGGAGCATTCCTGGGTAACTGCCCAGGGCGGCAATTTATGGTGGGCCAAATTCATATTCTTGAAAAGAAAACTTGTTCCACAAAGCACCTAGCATCCAGCGCACATTGATCTATCGATTATTCGTATCCCAGCTGCTTTTAGAACATTTTGAAGTTGATTTCTAAATTAAAAGTCGATTTTTGAATGCCTGCTTAGTTTACGTGATGTGTCTGCCAAACGAATCCCCCTCGCATCTAGATATAAAAAACTTATCACAAGAAAAAGGGGATGGAGGGGATGGGGCTATATGAGCTGAGCCAAAACGCCCCAATGGGTGAATGTCAATAGCTGTTTCTTTATGCTGTTGACTGGGTGTGTGAATTATCAACGGTGCTATAATTACTATCGAAATCCATAGATTCAGATTACCAGTGTGGAAATAAAATACTAACAGGTAAGAAAGATTGCATATTACCATCTCGGTGTTTCCAAGTAAATTAAAATTTTAGAGAAAGTTTTGCTCCAGATCGTTACCCCACCAGTCATACAATTTCCAGTTAGCAGCTGCTTTAAGTCGTGTTCTCGGAATAGCACGGTAAATGCGTTGTACGAACACGCAATAACACCTAACTGGTAAATAAACATGGGACAACTGTACCTGTGATTCTGGAAATGTTAGTGAAGTTAACTGGACGATAAGTTTTGACAATGGCCGGAATAGTAACAAAATTAGTGATGACAGGATTGTTTGTTAGAACGAAGACGGAGAAGAAACGGGAATATAACACAAATTGTATGGGAGAATATGACGATTCCAAATTTATGTAAAAATTTCGTAACTACTACCGATTTTCGATCTCAAGCTTGAGAAACTGGACCATATGAATTGTATGTGAAACTGTTTCCTAACAAAACGTTTTGCTTGTAGTAGTCTAATAGACATTTGGTATTGGTACTTCGTGAGTTGTGTTCTGTCGTGTTATTTATGTAAATGAGCTCCATGAAAATGACCATTTGTGCCAAAACAGTTTCGCTTATTTGGCGTGTGCTACAATTGCTTCAATATTAGAAAGGGGTATTTCGTTGTATCTAGCTGACAGTGACAAAGCAGATGTAATTAAATCGAGAAACCACACTCCTCTTACATATTATTTGTATTAACACCTTTTTCAGTCTTCGACAACGACATTTTGATTTTTCACGTAGCAAAACGTTTGACGGACTTTGATGAGGTAACGGATTCTTTCGCAGCAAGGAAAGTAAGCCGTGTAAGGCTGTGGCAAAATTAGAGAGAATAAATGCTGGAATCTAAGGATTGAAGAAATATCTCTTCTCTTTACTGGTTTTATGTTTCATATACTGGGTGATCAAAAAGTCAGCATAAATTTGAAAACTGAATAAACCACGGAATAATGTAGATAGAGAGGTAAAAACTGACACACATGCTTGGAAAGACATGGCGTTTTATTAGAACCAATAAAAAAACAAAGTTCACAGAATGTCCGACAGATGGCGCTGGACAGCAAAACGTTAGTGACTGCACATGACAATCGCGTATAAAAGGAGCTGTAATGAGAGTGAGAATCAGTTGCGCCAGCAGTCGCAGCATGTTTACGTTACCTGAAAAGGCGCTTTTATTGAAGCTGTATTATCGGAATGGGGAATGTGCTAGTTCAGCGTTACGATCCTATCGCCATAGGAATGGGATTCGAACGCGAAAAGGTCCGTTGACAAATGCAGCTGTGGTGAGAATGATTTTGAAGTTCGAAACCACCGGTTGTTTAGACGATAGACACCATAGTAGCCGACGGGCACAAGGCGTAATGCTGCTGAGACAGTTCAGGAAGAAATGGAGACTGCAGCGCGTTCGTCTATGTGCAGGGAAGTCCGCGCCCGTGCGTACCCTGCGATGCTATCCGTACAAAATCCATCGGCATCATGTCCTGTTACCTGCCGATCTAGTGAAACGGAGGGGATTTGCGATGTGGGCGTTTCAAAAGATGGCGGAAGATGACGATTGGTTGAGTAACGTGTTGGGGACCGACGAAGATCATTTCACGCTCCGAGGGTCTGTCAACGCCCACAACTGCTGAGTTTGGGCTACCGAAAATACTAGAACTGTCGTGGAAACTCCATTGCACGATGAGAAAGTCACGGTATGGGTTGGATTTACCACATCTGCCGTTACCGGGCCTTTTTTCTTCGAGAAAATGCTTGATTCTGGTTTTGTAACTGCTACCGTGACGGGTGAGGGGTACGCCGATATGTTATAGAATCGCATCATTGCCAGCCTGGCTGATAAAAACCTGCTGGAACGTACGATGTTTATGCAGGATGGCGCTCCACTCCTCATTGCTAGACACGTGAAAGATCTCTTGCGCGCGTCGTTTGGTGATGATCGTGTGCTCAGCCGCCACTTTCGTCATGCTTGGCCTCCCAGGTCCCCAGACCCCAGCCCGTGTGATTATTGGCTTTGGGGTTACCTGAAGTCGCAAGTGTATCGTGATCGACCGACATCTCTAGGGATGCTGAATGACAACATCCGACGCCAATGCCTCACCATAACTCCGGACATGCTTTACAGTGCTGTTCACAACATTATTCCTCGACTACAGCTATTGTTGAGGAATGATGGTGGACATATTGAGCATTTCCTCTAAAGAAATCATCTTTGCTTTCTCTTACTTTGTTATGCTAATTATTGCTATTCTGATCAGATGAAGCGCAATCTGTCGCACATTTTTCGAACTTTTGTATCATTATTTTTTGTTGTAATAAAACCCCATGTCATTCCAAGCATGTGTGTCAATTTTTACCTCTCTATCTACATTATTCCGTGATTTATTCAATTTTCAAATTTATACTTACTTTTTGATCACCCGGTATTTAATTTTATGTCACACAATAGAGAAAGAAGTTAGCTAATATGAAATGAAGAGTGAAAATTTCCTTAAGAGTTATTATTCTCTAGATCACAAATAATCCCTCCCCCCCCCCCCTGTACTAATTGTGAGTTTCTTTTTTTAGGGGGAAGTATGTCAAAAAAACGAAGGTTCAAATGGTTCAGTGCACTATGGGACTTAACTGCTGAGGTCATCAGTCCCCTAGAACTTAGAACTACTTAAACCTAACTAATCTAAGGACATCACACACGTCCTTGCCCGAGGGAGGATTCGAACCTGCGACCGTAGCGGTATCTCGGTTCCAGACTGTAGCGCCTAGAACCGCTCGGCCACTTCGGCCGGCGAAGTATGTCAAACCGGCCGACTGGGAGCAGGATAGCACCACAGGACATTTTAATTTACACTATCATGAGTATAGGTTTAATGGCTTCCATTACAAAATAAACACACTTGAATTCCACAGAGCGAAATGCAGTGACGTGTGATAGAAGAATGCTGTGTGAAGAGGCACTGCACTTTTGGGCACTTAACACCGAATAAAATGGCTGACACTTCCTCGAACATAATAGTTTTACGTAGTCGCACTCTTCAGAAATACGTGCACTATAAAATGAATGCAGTTGTGAAAAATCTTTTTTTTTTTTTTTAATTTTTGAAGTCCTATTTCAAACGCTAGAGGGGCGGGGGTGGGGGGCTAGTTTTTGCCCCGGTTCGGAAATATCGTAGATCAAGGGCTGATAACAGCCCGTAAGCTGCTGGAGCATTTGAACATGAATGTTTTCTTCCCGTACATAAATAACGACCAATTAATCAATGCTTAACATGCAAGTGGAACAACTCGCGACACCTAATTAGCTAATGGTGCGAAAGCAATCAATAAGAAGCGTCAGGAATATAATAGGCAGCCTTCACACAGCTCTATTATCCTTTGCAAGGCCACTGTATGCCTTCAGTTGCAACCCATAGATTGACGTTCTGCCGAGGCAAGTGGAAACAATGTGTATGGTAATGTAATATAAACAAAACATAACAATCAAATCTAATGGGTACATTTACATAATTTTCAAGTAGTAATTGTGGACTTCAACTGAAATAGGCTTTTTCGGTTTCTGATATGCTCCCTTAAAAGATTAAAATTAACTTTAGTTACGATTGTCAGTTAAATAGGAAATCGGGATCCAGAATAGATCTTTCACTCTCCAGCAGAATGTGTAATCTTTTCAGACTACCTAACAGACTAAAACTCTAACCTATAATGTTACCCTTCAGAAGGAACTCTTTTATCGTCTGAACTGTCCAGTCATGAATATTACACATCCTCACAGTGTGCACCTGTCTCCTGTTTTGCTAATTTTACACAATCTCTGTTGCATATTTTATGAGACTAGAGACTAGAACACCACATACAAAACAAAGGATCGAGAGATTAATTCTCTTAACAAACAGTAGGCAGTCAAGACATCATTTCTCAACGATATGCTTTCTTCCATATAGAACACGCTGAAATGTAATTTCGGTAGTATCGACATACATTGCACATGGCTACACTCTGTTCTCTTGTTCCGAGAGTGGGCACTTAGACAATAATGTAGTGTTTCAATGGAAATTACTGTCGATCATGAACGAGCTAGGTGACGCGTTTGCAAGAGCAAAGCGAAACATTTCAGGGAATGTTTTAACATTCTGCTCAATTATTCTGTTTTGGTTTGTCGCTAATTTACTACAGTAACGCAGTCTGTAGACAGAATGGTTCCTTCAGCAAGCTACAACATACTTCTTCTGCCTCCCTCCGGTTACTCACATACACGTCTAATGACGTCGATGGTGATGGGACGCTAAGCTCTAATTTTCCTTCCTTCCCCTAAGGTGAGAGCAGTTATCTAATCCACGATACAGTCATTATCAGGTTTTCAATGTGTGTGATCCAAAGTTACCGTAAACTGCTGAAGACACAAGCTGGACTGCAGTCGATTTCCTTCCCCAATCCCTGTCCAGTGTAAGCACGTACTTCAACTACAATGCCCTCGTAGTCGACAAATATTAATATCAATTACACTCTTGGAAAGACATTGAAAATAACTTACCAGTATGTATTAAACCCTTATAATTATGATTAGTTCATGTAGCGAGATGGAGACATTACATGCGTCATGCTACTGCTTGCTGAAGTAGGAACTGGAGAGGTACTGGACATAACTGCGAGAACAGAAGTCTGTGGACCTGATATTTTAGTAAGAGCTTTCCGAAAACAGTGAAATTGGTGCTGGAGGTGAGCACTGATGAGAAGAAGATGCAGGTGAAGGTTTTATGGAACTGACAGAAATTCTGCATAAACATCATCACCTGACAAGTACTGAATTCTGTAATTTCATGTTTCCAGAATGAGATTTTCGCTCTGCTGCGGAGTGTGCGCTGATATCAAACTTCCTGGCAGATTAAAACTGTGTGCCTGACCGAGACTCGAACTCGGGGCCTTTGCCTTTTGCGGGCAAGTGCTCTACCAACTCAGCTGCCCAAGCACGACTCACGCCCTATCCTCACAGCTTTACTTCTACCAGTATCTCGTCTCCTACCTTACAAACTCTACAGAAGCTCTCCTGCGAACCTTGCAGACCTAGCACTCCTGAAAGAAAGGATATTGCGGAGACATAGCTTAGCCACTGCGTGGGGGATGTTTCCAGAATGAGATTTTCACTCTGCAGCGGAGTGTGCGCTGATATGAAACTTCCTGGCAGATTAAAACTGTGTTCCGGACCGAGACTCTCCGCAATATCCTTTCTTTCAGGAGTACTAGTTCTGCAAGGTTCGCAGGAGAGCTTCTGTAAAGTTTGGAAGGTAGGAGACGAGGTACTGGCAGATGTAAAGCTGTGAGGATAGGGCGTGAGTCGTGCTTGGGTAGCTCAGTTGGTAGAGCACTTGCCCGCAAAAGGCAAAGGTCCCGAGTTGGAGTCTCAGTCGGGCACACAGTTTTAATCTGCCAGGAAGTTTTAATTTCATGTTATTTGCTTCAGTTCTGTGCCAAAGGTGTGTCAATGTACTTATGCGTTCATCATTCGGTGACTGCTAATTTTTGGCGTATTGTACATATAATAAAATCTTTAGTGTTGCGCAGCAATGGACCAGACCCTTTTAGCATTTTACAGAGTAACTAAATTAACATTTACTCGACATAGAACAACAAGTGCCATCGTCATTATCATCATCATTATCACCCAGTTATAACTCATTGCAGGATATAGGCCTCTTCCAGACGTACTCATATATTATGATGCTAGCCTTTTCCCATTCAAGTTTGTCTTGCCTATACCTTTATCTCACCAACATAGCTTCCACTAGGTCGTTCTTCTGTTCTTTTCCCACAACAATGAAATTGACAATGACTCTCCCTAGTCTATCTGAACGTTTTGCCCCCCTTTGCACCCAAACCATCTCCATTTCCCTATCACATCCTCAACTTCTGCCTTTTCTCTTATCCATTTTTTTCTGTCCAAACATCATATTTACAAAATCCATCTCATCATTGGTTGTTGGAAAACCATTAATTCTGGAACTCGTTGAGCATTTAACTTCCATGTTTCAGTTCCGCTAGTGAGAAGCGACAGTGTACACTGGTCGTACAATTTTCGTTTTAGGAATGATCGGAATTTGATTCTGATTACATATTCACTTACCAAATGAATTCCAAATCAAATCATCTTCACCCCCTGTTTGTTGTTTTCTATTGTCCTAAGCAGACAAATTTGCCAGCTGATCGTATAACTTGGCTACTAATCATAACTGTTCTCCTGTTGGCACACTTGTAGTTCATTATTTTCATCTTAGTGTAATTAATCACTGGGGCTATTGTACTACTCTCTCTGGTCACCTCTGGATCCAAAGCAAAGTAGCTGCTACCAACGAAAATTGTGGATGTTCCTCACTCATTGTGGTTTAACAATTTAAAGATATGTACCAAAGCTGTCGAAAACAGTTTCAGTGGTGAAATGAAGTCTATAATAAACGTAACTTCAATTATTTATGGGAAACAGAATAGTATGGTGACGGTTCTAAAATCATAAATTAGATAATTTTCCTTTTTTTCAGCTGCAAGATACAGTGTGAAATAGTATGTTTCCATTACAGATGCAGTTCATTGACGAAAGCATAACTTCTCAGCCGGCGGCTACAGTGTCTTTGCTGCTGGATCTCAAGCCATTTCTATTTATGTGTAAGATGTTTGGTTTGCTGCCCTACTCAGTTGATGCGAGAAGTGCCACTCTCAACAGGACAAGAAAAGATTATGTCATATTAACATTTTTCGCCAGTTTACAAATCGTTACGTGTTGCATCAGTTTTGTTTTATTTATACATGTTATAGAAAGAAACTCCACAATAAACAATTTAATTCTTGTAGCTGCTTTTAACTGTAATATTTTGGCTTTACTGTCCATTGCATGTGATGCTATTGGTAGTGGGGCAAAATATCAAAGAATTCTGCAGCTAACATCATTCTGCGACCACAGACTTAGCATCTGTCCTGCGCCAAAAAATACTTCAGTAGCTAAGTTTGTGAAGTTGCAGGTAATCTTACTTGTGATACAGTACTTTGCACAAACCATTTATAAATTCACTGTATTTACGGGTATGGAAGCTAAAATACTTTCATTTTGCTCCTTAAGAAGTGCGGCAGTTATTGTCGTAACACTTTTAAAATTTGCCAACTTACAGGTGATTTTGAAACACAGACTTGAAACAATCAATTCCTGTCTGTTCAAGTGGCACACTGAGGCACAGACGGGCAACAGCAGAAGAGTAAACCATTGCAGAGAATTTCTGCTCCATGAAAGATGTGTGAGTAGTTATACTACTTCCTGTACATCATCTAAAGTGCGTTCGCTCAGACGAGGCTACGAGGCCCTGTGTGAAATGTCCGCAGTAATCACCAGTATTCATGAGATATTTCTTGTGACACACCTCACTACATTGTTCCTTGCGATAACTCAAACAGTGTACGTCTTTGTTATGAGGGAAAAAATTTTTGGACCGGAGGTAGACATGACCTCCGACTTGTGTCTAGAATTGATTTCGCATATGCTTCAGATGTTTCTGGTGCTGGTACCAGTCCACTGCGTGACGTCAGAAGCACGCCATATGGCCCAGCTGACTACTCAGCTGTTGCTGAAGTACAAACCGAACAGCGGTGGTGTGCACCACGAGCTGATGATGCTGGCTCGCAGCTCGGCTTCCAGGACCCCCACGGCCTGCCTGCTGGGCGCCTTCGTGCTGCAACTGAGCCTCATCACGGTCTACCTCTCGGTAGTCACCACGTGCTTCACTCTGCTCCTGGCACTCAGGTAGAACAGTAGGGCTGTCCACTGTGAGCTCATTATTATGGTGCACAATGCGTTCTCCGTGACCGATGGCCACACTGTCAGGCATCCTAAACAGCATCTGACCCTTACCGCCGCTACCTCTTAGTGATCACCACCAACTCCACTCACTTACTGACAACCAGAATAGCAAGGCGGGTCTACAATGAACTGACGATGCTAGCACTCCATGTGGTTTCGAGGATGCCATGGCGACTCTACTGTCCTTCTTCACTTCGTGGCTTTACATTTCCACCATCTACTTCGCAGCAGTCACCATATAATCCACTCATGTGCTTACACTCACGTAGAACAGAAGGGTTTTCATTGCACACCACTTGTTCCATAAAGCACTCAACTATTTACAGAATGTAATTGTAATATTTCTTTCATTGGTCATTGTAGCATTGTTTGATCCCTCAAGGCTTAATGAGGTTGCTATGTGGTGTAATCGTAGTATAATATACTGAAATTTAAAAAAAAGTGTTACATACTGCCATAGATCTTTCAAAAACAAACTATTCAATTTCATTAATGTGTCAATGCTCCTTTCAGAAATGCATTATTATATGCCCAAAACTGAATAAAAGTAACTTATTTTCAAACTGAACCATCGCCACTTTTGCATATGACGAAGAAATGTCTGACTTCCTAAACTCAGCAGGATTATTATGTCACTAATTTTGTCAGCATTTTGAGGACGAAGATTTGTCGCAACATAAAGGCAGTTGCTTGCTCCATCACAGATTAAGTAAAGAGGTCTACACAAAAGTAAAATGAATGAATTAATGGATTTTAAATAATGCTATCAAGATAACACACAATACTGGCCATTAAAATTGCTACACCAAGAAGAAATGCAGATGATAAACAGGTATTCATTGGACAAATATATTATACTAGAACTGACATGCGATTACATTTTCACGCAATTTGGGTGCATAGGTCCTGAGAAATCAGTACCCAGAACAACCACCTCTGGCCGTAATAACGGCCTTGATACGCCTGGGCATTGAGTCAAGCAGAGCTTGGATGGCGTGTACAGGTACAGTTCCCCATGCAGCTTCAACACGATACCACAGTTCATCAAGAGTGGTGACTGGCGTATTGTGACGAGCCACTTGCTCGGCCACCATTGACCAGACGTTTCCAATTGGCGAGAGATCTGGAGAATGTGCTTCTGTATCCAGGAAGGCCCGTACAGGACATGAAACATGCGGTCGTGCATTATCCTGCTGAAATGTAGGGTTTCACAGGGATCGAATGAAGGGTGGAGCCACGGGTCGTAATACATCTGAAATGTAGTGTCCACTGTTCGAAGTGCCGTCAATGCGAGCAAGAGGTGACCGAGACGTGTAACCAATGGCACGCCATACCATCACGCCGGGTGATACGCCAGTATGGCGATGACGAATACACGCTTCCAATGTGCGTTCACCCAGATGTCGCCAAACACGGATGCGACCATCATGATGCTGTAAACAGAACCAGGATTCATCCGAAAAAATTACGTTTCGCCATTCGCGCACCCATGTTCGTCGTTGAGTACACCATCGCAGGCGCTCCTGTCCGTGATGCAGCGTCAAGGGTATCCGCAGCCATGGTCTCTGAGCTGATAGTCCATGCTGCTGAAAACTTCGTTGAACTGTCCGTGCAGATGGTTGTTGTCTTGCAAACGTCCCCATCTGTTGACTCAGGGATCTAGACGTGGCTCCACGATCCGTTACAGCCATGCGGATAAGATGCCTGTCATTTCGACTGCTAGTGATACGAGGCCGTTGGGATCCAGCACGGTGTCCCGTATTGTCCTGCTGAACCCATCGATTCCGTATTCTGGTAACAGTCATTGGATCTCGACCAACGTGAGCAGCAATGTCGCGATTCAATAAACCGCAATCGCGATAGGCTACAATCCGACCTTTATCAAAGTCGGAAACGTGATGGTACGCATTTCTGCTCCTTACACGAGGCATGACAACAACGTTTCACCAGGCAACGCCGGTCAACTGCTGTTTGTGTATGAGAAATCGGTTGGAAACTTTCCTCATGTCTGCACATTGTAGGTGTCGCCACCGGCGCCAACCTTGTGTGATTGCTCTGAAAAGCTAATCATTTACATATCACAGCATCTTCCTCCTGTCGGTTAAATTTCGCGTCAGTAGCACGTCATATTCGTGGTGTAGCAGTTTTAATGGCCAGTAGTATACATTTAAGAAATCTGAATAGCTATTGTTTCGTCCAAATAAGAGGAAAAATTGCCCTAGGTTTGCGCTTCCGGATAAGGTAAGTCAAAACTGGGTTCAATATACCTCGTTTACAAATGTGAATAGTTACGGAAGAAAGCAAAGAAACACTGGAAATACCGGTTCTCCACGTAAAGAATTATTACAATTCCAACATTATACTATTCTACCTATGTCCCAATCTTCGCTCTTGCCAAAATGACACATAATGCCTTACACTAAAGAGCGAAATGAACCATACTCCCCCGCGCCACACCAAGGGAGTAGTGATTAATTTCGAAAAAATTCATATGCATATTTCTTTTCCACTGTCACAAATCTTAGTGGTTTCAACAATAAAAAGGTCAATCAGATAAATATTAATAGATTTTTAAAATTATGTGGATAGCAAAAGATTCTTTCACAGTTTTAAATTGTGTGCTACTTGACTTTTTACGCTTTGTTTGCCGGAATTCAATGCCAATTTCCCATAAAATCACAGTACAGGTAAAGAAGAAACCTTCTTTTGTTAGAACAGTCTTATCAACTATTTCTTTCCATTCATTAGAGGACGCTAAAAGAGACGTGGTGCTATCTACCTAAACAAGACAAAAATGTTAACTACGCATGGGCTCGAACTGCATACCTTTAGAGCTGTGAGCCGTTGTTCACCTTCGCTGCTGTCAAACTCATCTCACCTACTTCAGGCACTTTGCTTTCCATATTTATGGTAGTGGTAGTAAAGACAGCAACAGGATACACTTCTGCATGAAGTGGGAAAACAACTCTGCCGCCTCTCGTGCATGACACATAGTGTAACAAGAAAAAAGATGTTATGGATGAATACGGACTGTCACTTAACATTGAACGAGCACTCAAAGATACTGACGAAAAGAATGTTATCAGTATGTTACGCTATCAGGTTTCTGTCATAATTTTGTAACAGCTTTGTCCTGCCCACGCTTAGTTCTCGTCTATGGTACTCATTTCTGAGGACCGAACGCACAAAACCTGAACATTGTTTTCAAAACTGCAACAAACCGCAACGAGAAAGATAACTAAAAGTGGTTATCGACCTCATTGTAACGACCTGTCTAAAGAAACTGATTATCCCTACCTCACCATTATCTGTACCACATCACGTGAGTGCATTTGCCAGTATGTTTTGCATACAGAGAAAACGTAACTAAGTATTTCACTGTTTGTTCTATACGCAACCATGGAATAACAGTCAGCTCGAACTTACGTTTGGCAAGGAAAAAGTTGAGAAACTCAAAACAGTATTTTCTGTCAGGGAATGAAACTGTGTAACAGATTTCCCAAAGAAATAAAATAGATTGCTAAGATCTATCTGTTTAAGAAAAACAGTTCAACCGTATTTCATACGTAATGAACGCTTAACAATTAAAAATTAATTAGTAGATTGAGAGTAGTGGTTAATAACGAAGGGGAATGACAGAAACACCCCATCACATTACAATACTTGACAACATTGTATTGCTTTCATAAGAGAATCATATACCATGATCTGGATCTCATGGTAGTAATGTCGTGTCATTCTCCTGAGATCAATACTTCACTCATCTTTGGTGGATCCTGACTCTGTTTTTCAGTGGAACTGAAGGGGGGATATGGAGAATTAGTAGCCTGGAGTCAGTTTTTCCAACAGACTGGTGTGAGTACAATGGGCATAGCAACGTTTTCATGGTATAGGAGTCACCATCGGATCTCCTTCGCGTGTGAGGCGATGTAGTGCGTAACTATGTGTTATATTATAAGTTATTTTGGTACAAATTGTGTACGACAGAAACAAAATTGTACAACTGGAAGCTATCGAAAGAGTCAGTGCAGTTGTTAAGACACTGACCTGATGTTCTGGGGGATGAGATTTACTTTGCCCAGTCATCTTGATATTGGCTTTCCGGGTTTTCTGCAGTCATTCCAGGCAAACTGTTCCTTCAGCAAGGACACGCCTGGCTACCTGTCCTTTTCTCAAAAAACGTAATTATATGTCCAGTGTCTGTTTATACTAGAGCTAGCTGTTTTCATTCTATTATGATGACATATATTATATCATGAAATAATCCCTGGATGAATATACGAAATAAGTAAATAACTTCAAAAATTGCTAGAACTATAACTCATCAGACTGACATTTGCCAAGAGTGATAATCTTCTTTCTGTACGCAGAAGCTCTTCCTTCACGAAGTTATGTTTCCCAAAGCATTATAAAGATATAAGTTCCCTTATATCAACAAATCCTATTGTTGGGCTGCTTATTACTCGATGAAATCCACTTTGGTCTTGTAACGGTTTCTGATAACATTTGTCATGGAAAATTGCACTCGCCCACCTTCAGATAAGATATCGTAGCGCCATGCATAGGGGAAACCGTGTTAATTCGATGAGTTTAGACGCTCTAACCGTTTTTAATTCAGTACCACATTAATGTCTTCTAAACAGGTTTGTGTCTGGATCCAAAATTTCCTCGCGACCTAGACTCAGGCCTATGTCCTGGATGGAGAGTCATCGACAAACAAAACACTAACAAATAGTATACCTCAAGACTGTACAACAGAGCCATTGCTGTTCATGTTATACATTAATGATCTTGTAATGTAATACAACTTGCAACCGCACATTTTGAGCAGAAGAGACAGCTATCTGTGAGAAAATTTATTCAGGTATAAATTGCTGTAATTTCGAGGTAAACAATCAACAAAACATAATAGTAGTCCACCTGATAAAAGTACACTTGTGTATCATGAAACGTAACAGCGCGACATTCTCTGCAAACAGTATTAATGTTCCATAACTAAGGGACAGGTATGTCACACAAATATTTCGAAATAACAGTACACAGAGATACTACATGGAATGATCATATCTGCCCAGCCATTGCAAAGGCAGATTACGATTCATTGATAAAATCTTGGGGAACAGCAGCTCTTGTAAAAAATACTTCGAGTACTCTATAGATGTATGGAACCCATATTAAATTAGACCAGTATGTGATGTCGAGCGTGTTGACGCCAGTAATGACTGGTAGCAGGCATGTTTCATGGGCGAGAGACATGTATTAAAACTTAGATAGAACGATAACCACCCACACCCCTCACGTCTCAAACATACACTACTGGCCATTAAAATTGCTACACCAAGAAGAAATGCAGATGATAAACGGGTATTCATTGGACAAATATGTTATACTAGAACTGACATCTGATTACATTTTCACGCAAATGGGGTGCATAGATCCTGAGAAATCAGTACCAAGAAAAACCACCTCTGGCCGTAATAACGGCCTTGATACGGCTGGGCATTGAGTCAAACGGAGCTTGGATGGCGTGTACAGGTACAGATGCCCATGCAGCTTCAACACAATACCACAGTTCATCAAAGGTGAGAGATCTGGAGAATGTGCTGGCCAGGGTAGCAGTCAAACATTTTCTGTATCCAGAAAGGCGCTTACAGGACCTGTAACATGCGGTCGTGCAATATCCTGCTGAAATATAGGGTTTCGCAGGGTTCGAATGGAGGGTAGAGCCACAGGTCGTAACACGTCTGAAATGTAACGTTCACTGTTCAAAGTGCCATCAATGCGAACAAGAGGTGACCGACACGTGTAACTAATGGCACCCCATACCATCACGCCGAGTGATACGTCAGTATGGGGATGAGGAATACACGCTTCCAATGTGCGTTCACCGCGATGTCGCCAAACACGGATGCGACCATCATGATGCTGTAAACAGAACCTGGATTCATGCGAAAAAATTACGTTTTGCCAGTCGTGTACCCAGGTTCGTCGTTGGGTACACCATCGCTGGCGCTCCTGCCTCTGATGCAGCGTCAAGGGTAACTGCAGCCATGGTCTCCCAGCTGATAGACCGTGCTGCTGCAAACGTCGTCGAACTGTTCTTACAGATGGTTGTTGTCTTCCAAACGTCTCCATCTGTTGACTCACGGATCGAGACGTGGCTGCACGATCCGTTACAGTCATGCGGATAAGATGCCTGTCATCTCGACAGCTAGTGATACGAGGCTGTTGGGATCCAGCACGGCGTTCCTTATTACCCTCTTGAACCCACCGATTCCGTACTCTGCTAACAGTCATTGGATCTCGACCAACGCGAGTAGCAATGTCACGAGACGATAAAACGCAATCGCGATAGGCTACAATCCGACCTTTATCAAAGTAGGAAACGTGATGGTACGCATTTCTCCTCCTTAGCGAGGCATCACAACAATGTTTCACCAGGCGACGCCGGTCAACTAGGTGTTTGTGTATGAGAAATCGGTTGGAAACTTTCCTCATGTCTGCACGTTGTAGGTGTCGCCACCGGCGCCAACCTTGTGTGAATTTTCTGAAAAGCTATTCATTTGCATATCACAGCATCTTCTTCCTGTCGGTTGAATTTCGCGTCTGTAGCACGTCATCTTCGTGGTGTAGCAATTTTAATGGCCAGTAGTGTATGACTAAAACAACCGATGAGACGTTGTCAGCTAAAACTGATGGTAATGAGTCGTATCTGAAAATTCCGTTGTAGGACAGCTAATGCAGGACAGTGCAACAGAGTGTGGGCCACTGTCAACCGGCTGCCGCAACGACACTGGGGTGGGTCTCCATGGCAGAGGAGGTAGCTGTGAGTCAGCCAAGCGTGGCCAATATGAAGCCATAGAGAGGACCATAGAGTCCCAGCGAGAGGCCCACATGAAGGACTTCCACATATTCACAGTCTCCTTTATGGCACACATACTCATTATGACTTTCTGTATTCCAAATCCCAAAGGCCTTGCAACATAATACCGAGCCCAGGTTAGAGATTCCAATCTCCAGAAGCGATTTTCAAGTAGCCTGTTTGGCCAACCTGCCAACAAGCTCATTTCCTGGGATTCCGACGTGTCTTGGAGTCCAGACAAACATCACTGAATGAGTAGACTTTTTCAGGGCATAGGCCGACTCCTAGATGGTCGCTACCAGAGGATGGCGAGGATAGCACTGGTCAGTAGCTTGTAAGCTGCTGAAGGAGTCACTACAGACAAGGAAGGGCTCACCGGACTAGGAACAGATATGCTCAACAGCACGTGATATGACCACCCAGCCTTGCAGTGGTAACACTGCAGCCATGTGGCAAGAAACGCTGTTGAGTATGACGTGTGTGAGCACAGGCGTAGCCAATGTGACCATCAACCATTGAGCCATTGGCGTAGGCTACTTCAGAGACCCCGGGATGCATCAAGAATCGAGAGAAAGTGACAGCGGAGAACCTCGGGAGGAACAGAGTCTTTAGCGCCATGCGAAAGGTCCAGCCAAGGCTGCGCCAGAGGTATGCACCATGGATGAAAATGTGAATGGATCCGGAGGAAAGGTCGTAAAGCAAAGGTCTAGTTTAGACAGGAGGGATCAGATGCGAACAGCAATCATAATCCCTGACGTGGTCCATAGATACAGTAGATTAACCAGGAAAAGGATATTGTAATTTTGATGCTCAAGAGAGCTAAGGACGTGTGCGACACAATTGGCGAGCAGTTGTTGGCACCTGATCTGCAATGGAGGGACTTCAGCCCCCGGTATTAGGTTGATAATTAGACTCATCCTAAAAGCTCCCGTCCCTAGGCAGACCCCACAGTTGTGAACTGCGTCTAGTAACTGCAATGCTGAGGGTGCCATCAAACCATAAACCAGACTCCCATAGTCAAAGTGGGCTGAAAAATGACATTTTAGAGCTCCAGCAGTGTTGAGCAATCTGCATCCCAGTTGGTGTTCTTCAGGTAGTGGAGAGCGTTAAGGTGCGGCTAGCACATTTGCGTAAGCTGACAAGGACGAGCAGCCCAAGTCAACTGGGTGTCAAAAACCAGTCCTAAGAATCTACAAGTCCCTCTACAGTGATTGGATCGTTATCAAGGTAAAGTTCTGCATGAACGGTACAGTGGCAAGAGAAGATCATGATGCACGACTTCATGGCAGAAAACTGGAAACCGTGGGTTAGAGCCTATGACTGCGCCTTGTGGATGGCTCTCTGTAGGCGCGGCTCAGCTACAGCAGTTCTCGAGGAGCAATAGGAAATGTAAAAGTCGTCTGGATACAGAGAGAGTGAGATGGACAGCCCTACAGCTGCTGCTACACCGTAAATGGCCAGTATAATGAAGAGACACTCAATACTGAACCCTGTGGGAACCTGTTCTCCTGGACATGGGGGGAACGATGGGAGGCACCAACTTTTGTATGGGAAGTACGGAGCGACAGGAATTTTTGGACAAAATACTGGAGTGGGCTCTGGAGACCCCACTCATGTAATGTGGCAAGGACATGGTTTCGCTAGGTCGTATAATAGGTTTTTATTAAACCAAAAAGGACGACTGCCAGATGTTGGCGTCTGGAAAAGGCTATTCGAATAGCAGACTCGAAGAAAACTAGATTATCTGCGGTAGAGCGACTATGGCGGAAACTGCCTGGTATGGAGCCAATAGGCCCCGTGACTCCAGGAACCAACATAACGGCTGAAACAACAAATGTTCTAGCAGTTTACAAAGAACATTGGTGAGGCTGATGGGCCGATATCAATCCACATCAAGCGGCTTTTACCAGTTTTGGGCACTGGAACGAAGGCGCTCTCCTGCCAATGTGACGGGAATTCGCATTCGGTCCAGATGATTAGGATGTATTGCTGGTAGTCCGACAAGAGATGTTTAATCATCTGAGTGTGAAAGTGATTTTTCCCAGGAGCTATGTCGGGACAATGTGCATCGCCGTGGATGAGCTCCCACTAAGTAAATGGAGCGTTATATGGTTCACTGTGGCATGTAGGAAATGAGAGGAGTTTCCTTTCCATCCGCCATTTGAGAGTGCAAAAGGTGGGACGGGGGAGAGTAATTCCCCAATGCAGAGGGCTGAGCATAGTGCTCAGAAAAGTGCTCGGAAATTGCGTTTGCATCGGTAGATAACTATTCATTGATGGAAAAGCCAGGGACATCTGTTGGGGTCTGGTGCCCAAAGACTCATCTGATCTTCGTCCAAACTTGCGAAGGCAACGTATGGGACCCAATGTTTGAGATGTGCCTATCCCAATACTCCTGTTACCGTCTTTTCATGATCTGGCGAACATGGGCACAGAGTCATTTAAAAGTCATTAGGCGCTGCAGTGATGGATGCTACTCATGTTTCTGTGGAGTCCACAATGGCCTCAGAGATATCCGGCGGCCACCGAGGTACTGTCTCGCACTGGGGGCACCCTGAGGAACGAGGCATTGCGTTTCCCGCAGCAGAAACGATCGTTTCGATTACTCTCTCGACCACCACATCGATGTTACCGTGTGGCAGTGATGGCAGTAGTGAAAGTTTCCCTGACTGCCTTGTCTAAAGCCCATCTGGGTAGACGTCGGGGGGAATGATGTTAGGAGAGTGACAGGGAGAAGGGGAAGTGATCCCACTACCACACAAGTCGTTGTGGGCTCTCCAGTGGATGGATGGGAGAAGTCCTGTGCTCAGAAGTGATAAATCAATGACCGAGTAAGTATCATGACCCACACTTAAATGTGTACGGGCCGCAATATTTACGACGCAGAAGTCGAGTCAAGCCAGTAAATTCCCGACATCTCTATCTAAGCTAGTAATCATGGTGCCACCCCACAAGGGGTTATGGACGTTAAAATCTGCCGAAAGTAGGAAAGGTTTGGCGAGTTAATTAAGCAGAGCAGTCGGGATGTTCAGGGGTACTAGATCATCTGGAGGAAGATATACATTGCAGTTGGTTATTTCCTGCATTGGAGTTATCCTGACAGCCACAACTTCAAGAGGAATTTGAAGGGGCACAGGTTCGCTACATGCCAAGTTCAGGACATAGACACATACTCATCCTGACTCTCTATTAAATTCACTACGCTTTTTGTAATAACCCCTACAGCCATGAAGGGCAAGGGTACGCATTGCTTGGAACCAGTTTTCCTGGAGGCAATGTCCCAGGGAATACGTTACGCCGAGCTATGGGAGGCTTCCAACGCCGCCTAGATGAATGTGTTGTGTAGAGGGGCAACATTTGACAGGAGTCATATTCAAAAAATAATCCACGCAATGGATTATGACTTACACATTAGTAAATGGCGTACATTTAACTATTAATTGACATAAGAGGTAATAAGTAAATTATAGTTACTGCCTGATGGTGTGTTTTTAATATCCTACTATGAACGCTGCCACACCTTGTACATCTCACCATCTGATCCACTCTGCTCCCAATTATTACCTAATGTAATTATGAGGTTTCTTTCATTTGCTGTACTTGATCTCTGATGCATCACTGAACAGTGTTCTATGTTGTATAATCTCAGTCTAAGAAACCAAAATTTCGTAAGAAATTTAATCTACGTTTAAATTTTATAATTGGGTCAATGTTGCCATCAGAAAAGTTGTTGTAAGCATTTTCCATCCCTGAACTCAAATTGTAATTCTCTCTCACAAGTTTTGTAAGTACAAATGTCCTGAAAATGAGCCTCCTACTATGTTGCATTATATTTTCCGTTTAACATGTCTTTCGCATCGATAAACAAATGTCTGATTATCAAAAGTTAACTGATTTTTCTTATTACTAATTTCGTCGATGTCTTTTGACTGACGATTTCTCACGCCTTAATGGCAGCTGTTTGCTCTAATAGAAATGAAATAACAGAATATCCAAAAAATAACACAAAGGCAGGCAAATGGGTTACTTAACAGTGCAAATGTTACTAACATGATATACAATAAACAAAGCTGAACATTCAGTGCTTCCTTGAACACAGTGAAAGATTTTGCCAGAGTTGTTTGTTTATCGGTAATGTAAAGCAAAACTGCGTTCGCACATATCATTTTACGTTTGTAATTACAGAGCATAACACGCAACCTCCGACATAAACTGTTTCTCCACTTATGATAATATTACAATTCAAACCATTCGTTATGTTTACGACGCTGTCTTCGCTCTTGCTATAGCCACACAAAATGATTTTACTAACGAGCGGAACAACTGCACCTTATCTGAGCCAAACTCAAAACTTCTATTATCAATAATTCACTTCTGGTAGACTGTAAACAACTAGCATTCTTCTTCAGACATTAAAATTGTGAGCTGAACTTAAAATCGATCGAACTAGGCTTTCTACATCTACGTTTACAACTACATGATTCCTCTGCACTTCACAATTAAGTGCGTGGTAGGGGGTTCATCAAACCATCTTTAAGGTACTTTTCTACCGCTCCGCTCTCGAACAGACCGCGGGAAAAAACAAACAAATTTTTCCGTGCGAGCTGTGATTTCTCTTGTTTCATTATGACGATCATTTCTCCCCATGTAGATGGGTGCCAACAAAATATTTTCGCACTCTGAGGAAAAATTTGGTGATTTAAATTTAATGAGAAAGTCTTTCCGCAGCGAAAAACGACTTTGTTTTAATGGCTGCCGTCCCAATTCGTGTATCACATCCGTGGAATTCTCTCCTCTATTTCGAGATAACACAAAATGAGTTGCCCTTCTTTGGACTTTTTCAATGCCCTCCGTCAATTCTGTCTGATGTGGATCTCACGCCGCACAGCAATAGTGCAGAAGAGGGCGGACAATCGTAGTGTAAGCAGTCTCTTTAAGGAATCTGTTAAATTTTCTCAGCGTTCTGGCAATAAATTGCATTCTTTTTTTGCTTTCCCCACAACATTATCTATGTGGTTGTTAAAATTTAAATTCTTCGTAATTGTATTTCGTAAGTATTTAATTAAGTTTACAGCTTTTGGATTAGTATGATTTATCGTGTATCCGAAATTTAGTGAATTCTTTTTACTGCAAATGTGGATGACTTCACATTTTTCATGATTTTGAATCAATTGCCACGTTTTGCATCATACAGATATCTTGCCTAAACTGCAAATAATCTAAGAGAACTTCTCTATTTGTCCCCTAAATCGCTTTCGTAGATTAGAAACAGAGGGCCTATAAAATTTTATTTAGGAGCGCCAAATAATAGTTCTGTTTTACTCCATTACTTTCTACAGTTATTACAAACTGACCTTTCTCACAGCATATCAGTAATCCAGTCACACAACTGAGACGATACTCCATATGCACACAATTTAATTTTAAGTGTCAAAAGTCTTGTGTAAATGCAAAAATATGGAATCACTTGGCGTCCCCTTTCGGTAGCACTCGTTACTTCGCGAGAATAAAGAGCGATATTTTCTGAATCAGTATAGACTATTTGACAATAAATCGTTTTCTTCGAGGTCATTCGTAATGTTCGAGCATAGTGTACGTTTCAAAATTCTACTGAAAATCGACGTTAGTGATATGAGTCTCTAATTGATCGGATTGCTTCTATTTCCTCTGTTGGGTATTGGAGTGACTTGTGCAACTTTCCAGGCTGTGCGTACGGATCTCTGTATGAGCTAGCGGTTGTATATGATTGCTAAGTGTGAAACAACGGTATCGTCATACTCTGAAAGATACCTCAATGGTATACAATATAGAGGGTAATCCTCGGCTTTCTTTAGTGTTTTAAGCTGCTTCTGTACATATAGGATACGAACTTGTAATTTACTCATGTTGGCAGTTGTTCTTGATCCGAATTCTGGAATATTTTCGTCGTCTCCTTTGTGAAGGAATTTCGGTAAACACTGTTTAGTAACTCTGCTTTAGTGGACTGTTATCTGTAACATCATTTTTATCACGCAATGAAGGTATTTATTACGCAATGAAAGTATTTATTACGTCTTGCCTTGGTGTATTTTATACACGACCAGAATATCCTTGGATATTCTGCCGGATTTCTAGACAGAATTTCTTTGTGGAAACTTTTAAAATCATCTTCCACTGAAGCTCCCGCTAAATTTCGAGCTTCTGTAACACTTCGCCAAGCTTGGGGATTTTGCGTTCTTTGAAAATTTGGTGAGTTTTTGTCGTTGTTTCTGCAATAGTGTTCCGGCCTTCGTTGTGTTCCATGGGGGATCTGTAGCAGTTCTACTATTAATTTATTTGGTATATGTCTCTCAATTGCCGTCGTTGAATTTAAACCACATTCGGCCTATGCTTACGTTGTCAGATTGGAACTAATGAAGACGATCTCTTAGGAAGGTATGGACCAATCCATAGCTCAAAACTTCAATCTGCTGATGCCCCTCTCCTACAGTACATATGCTCTAGAGAGAAGGTGTGATAAAAAGTCGCTCACTCGTAGCCTAAATGTTGTTTCCACAATGGATGACCTGCGCCGGTAGCTGAGGCTGCTAACGCATTTTGGTACTGAAGGAAACGTGCGGTTAGAAATATGCTGGTGAACGAGAGTAGCCGGCCGCAGTGGCCGAGCGGTTCTAGGCGCTACAGTCTGGAACCGCGCGACAGCTACGGTCGCAGGTTCGAATCCTACTTCGGGCATGGATGTGTGTGATGTCATTAGGTTAGTTAGGTTTAAGTAGTTCTAAGTTCTATGGGACTGATGGCCTCAGAAGTTAAGTCCCATAGTGCTCAGAGCCATTTGAACCATTTTTGAACGAGAGGAGCATTGGTAGCACTTGGCTAGCAATATGAGGACAGCTGGTGGTATAAAATTCCTCATCACTAGATTATTTTATGGTCCTGCAACACACTTTCTGCATGCCGGTAGGAACGAATTGTTGAAGACGACATTGCTAGATTCACGTTCTGAGCGAGAGTTTCTGAGTGAAATGAGATACATTTATTGTTATTCCGCAAGGTCCCAGGAAGAGTTTCGGACCTCTCGTCGAATGGTGTCGTCCCTTTTTCTACAACGTGGGAATGATGAAGAGGACATTCCACAAATGCGAGGATGATGTGCTACACCCAAAAAATACTTTTCTGTAATTTCGAGGCAAGCCCTTCGCCCTGCCACTGTTCTTGCAGTTTATCGTGGCATCACAAAAATTTTCTGCCGAACATAGTTTACGAAGAGATACCCAAGCAGCAGTGCTGAATGCTGGTTTGCTGTGAGCCGAATGGCCGGAAGGAGGATGGCTGTGGATACCATTATATAGCTGCATGCGGAGAACTTCGTGAAGCTAAACATATGAACTGAATAAATGTAAACTCTTTTATTTAATTACTTAACTAGGACCCACAGGTATAAAGAGTTATAAATGATTTGAAAATGACCTTTGTGTTCGTATCTAATCACCAATAACTTTGAGTCTAGGAAGCAGCAATGACAGAAAGCAATAACAGTGAAGTCAATATCAGTAGGGATCCTTTCACAAATATCACACTGGTGTTCCACATACTATTTCACTAGTTTAGTAGTGCAGAGCGTTGGTACGCTTCTAATAGTACCCTCGTCGAAAGGGGTTCAGTCACTGGCTACCCAAAAACCCGGTGCTTGTGAACCACATCACGACTTCCCATCGCGACTTGGCAAAGTTACGAAGCGGAGATGGGATTTGTTAAATGTTGTGGACTGTGAAGATTGTAACCGCAGCAGAGAATATCGCAACTAGCAACAGGAAACGTTAGTTGTCGAATGCACAGAGATGAAAACATTGCAAGATGAACGTCACTGTCACAAACGGTTCCTCTTCGCGTGTCTCAATGACGTAGGTGTACGGTTGCGTCTTTGTACATGCTGCTGGTCATTGCTGTTGCGAGATGATGGAATTCGTGTATGACTTAATTGGTCTACGGAGGTAAATATACCACAAAAGATCAGTGTGATCTTAGAATTTTTTACCCTTTACTTTTGGGAGATAGTCAAGTAAAAGAGGGACTGAGGAAGAAGGGTAAGTGAAAGATACTAGGAGAGAGTCGACGAGAAGAAAATCAGTCAGGGGCTGAAATTATAGAGATATGATTCGAGAGTGATATCTGGGGAATTGAGAAAATTTAATATGAAGCAGATGGACATAGGAATAATTTTAGATTTCCCGTAAAAAGAAAATAACAGGCGAATCAAGTAGGGAGGACAAAGGAAAGAAAAAGATACAATTGATCAGAAGAAAAGGAAAAAAAAATTGTATGACAAAGAATACAAGGCAAAATTTCTATATTCCAAGACAGTATACACAATACACTTTTAAAAAAACTAGCAAGCGAATAGTAAGTAAATTAGAAGCTATTTCACGTATGCACAGACATCTAAAATAATGTAAGAAATAGTGTGTCCAATGCAGACAGGAAATTGTCCGTAAGATTACAGAAATGCAAAATAAACACTTGTGAAGAGAATATAATTGCCAAGCATTAGTTACAAAAGACGAGTACCATAATACCGTTGGGGAGGGTAATCTGACGCTGAGGTTAGAATAGAATAAATGCTTCAGAACCCGAGATTGAATCTGAATTCGTTCACTTATCCCTAGGGTATTGGCACTGGCAGAACTTGCTCATCTTTGCTTGCCTGACTTACGGAAAGTGAAATCAAAGTCAGAGCTACAAAAGACAATTATTGTGTCTATGATACAAAAGCTTATCGTCTCCTGTAATGAGCAATATAACGTTATCCTCTGCATACGCCCACATTCATATTCTGCAAATCACTGTGAAGTGCATTGCAGAGGCTGTGCTCCCTAAACCCAGGTATAAGAGTTTCTCTCCATTCAATTACCATATGCAGAGTGGAAGAAAGACAGTTTGATAGACACTGTGTGCTCCGTAATTAGTGTAATCGTGTATTTTCTGTCCCTTTGGGAGCGGTAATTAGGATGCTGTAGTACATAGAGATGACAAAATTCAGCTGTATCAAAGATTTTCGTAGTTTCCGAAGTATAATCATTCCCGTCCGGCTAGAAGTCCAGCCGGGCGCGACTCTATTGTGCCCCAGCGCTCAGATGTCATGACGTCCGCCTTGCTACTTTCTGTGTGTAAGCAGGACCAACTCCTGTGGGGGCATTCCACCCAGAGCTTGAATTCTGCCAGCCGTTTCATCTCCATTGGCGTTCCAACCTCTACTAGTATACGCAATCATTCATTACGCCGTTCTGATAATAAAGACACCCCGTCACTTTCCATGCAATAAGCGTTAACAATTCATTCCATGTAGGCTTTCACGGCCGGCGTCTTCATCAGTAAACACTTCCGGGCTAAGTTGCCGTGGTCGATCTGTAGAACTTCTTCTCCCTGACGTTTCGTTCTCAATATCACGGATCGCATTGGGAAAGTACTAGCCAAGTTTCAGGTAGAGACCATTTTAGACCTACTAAGAAAATTAGTGAATGCCTAATATCAACAAAAGATGCTCGTCACCCCCTAGCCACCCCAGGGGTATATAAAATTCCGTGTAGTTGTGGCAGGGTTTACATAGGAACTACAAAAAGAAGCATCAATACACGGTTGACGGAGCACAAAAGAAACTGTCGCTTGGGACATATCGACAAATCGGCAGTAGCGGAACATGTTTTTAAGGATGGAGATCACGAAATAAAATTTGGTCAAACAAGCGTGCTAGCGAGGACGTCGCACTATTGTACACGTATGTATAGAGAGGCAATTGAAATCCACAAAAATCAATACAATTTTAATCGTAAAGAAGAAGGATTAAAATTGGATAAGATATGGCGGTCGACATTGCATCAATCACGTGACAATCGATTGCCTGCAATCGAGAGAACAGACGATAGCCAGAGATAGCTGCACATCGACGCCACGTGACGTGTGGTGGCGCCCCATGCGATATCCATATAAGCGGCGGCCCCAGCTCCTAGCAGCCAGTCGTTGACTCACGTCGGAAGATGTTCTCCATAGTTGAGAACGAAACGTCAGGGAGAAGAAGTTCTACAGATCGCCCACGGCAACTTAGCCCGGAAGTGTTTACTGATGAAGCGTTAGCAGTTATTTACAAGGCGTACGTGACAATGTCAGTCTCCTTTATATATTCATACATACGATGTACAACCTATCACATGATACCTAATTGTGTTTTAGATCACAGCAAAGTATGAGGATGGGTGCTTGTAAGGTGCGAATTTACAGCCACCTTACAGAAGTCGCGGCATTCTTCCTAACATCGTGTCGGACCTTTTGCCCGGCGTAGTGCAGAAACGTGATGTTAGATGGACTCAACAAGTCGTGATAGAAATACTGAGCCATGTTGCCCTATCGCCGTCCATAACTGCGAAAATATTGCCGGTGCAGGATTTTGTGTATGATCTTTCGAATATGTCTCATATAAGTTCGGCGGGATTCCTGTCTAGCAGTCTGGATGGGCAAACGATTCGCTCAAATTTTTCAGAATTTCTTCAAAGTGATCGTGAACAAGCGTCGCCCGATGAGATGGCGCGTTGTCACCCATTAAAAATCCACCGTTGATTGAGAACATGGATTCCATAATGGCTGCTAATGGCCTCTAGTTGGTCGAACATAGCTGTATCCAGCCTATAATCGATTCAGCTGGACCAGAGGATCCAGTCCACCTCATGTAAACATAGCCCATACAATAATGGAGCCATCACCAGCTCGCATAGTACCTTGTTGAAAATTGGGTACATGGCTTCGTGGGGTCTGCACCACACTCGAACCGTACCACCAACTTACCAACTGAAATCGGCACTCATCTGACCAGGGCACAGTTTCCCAGTCGGATAGGGTCCAACCGATATGGTCACGCGTCCGCGAGAGGAGTTGCAGGTTATGTCGTGCCTTGTTACTCGCGTCGGTCGTGTGCTGTCGTAACCCGCTAAATCCGAATTTACCAAACTGTCCTAAGAGATATGTTCGTCGTACGTCACACAATGATTTTTGTGGTTATTTCATGCAGTATTGCTTGTCTGTTAGCACTGTAAACTGTACGGAAACGCCGATGCTCTCGGTCGTTAAGTGAAGGCCGTCGGTCGCTGCATTTTCTGCGGTGAGCGGCAATGCCTGAACTTGATATTCTTAGCATATTCCTGACACTTTGGATCTCGGAATATTGAATTCCCTAAGGATTTTCGAAATAAAATATCCAATGCGTCTAACTCCAGCTACCAATCCGCGTTCTAAGTCTGTTAATTCGCGTTGTGCGGCCGTAATCACTTAGGAAGCTTTTTCACATGAATCACCTCAGTACAAATGATAGCTCCACAAATGCACTGCTTATAACTTGCGTATACGATACTACCGCCATCTGTGTACGTGCATATCGCTATACCATGGCTTTTGTCATCCCTGCGTATTTTCCTAGTCTCCTCACTCAATAGCGGTTCCTGAAACTTTCTTGTGATATTGAACTTACTTCAGCCTGTGGAATTTCAGGATTTTCAGCAATACCATGATGTATCCCAGTGGAGCTGTGTTTTTGTTTACACTTTCAATATTTCCTATAACTGCTAATCACGTACGCATAAGCAATATAGCTCGGTTGGTCCTACGAGTATTTTGTACATATTTCTTTTGCAAACCAAATTTTCCCAGTATCCTGCCACTGAACAGAACTCTTCCACCTTCTTTACGCACGACTGAGCCTTTGGGATCATTTCCTTTCATATCCCCAGGTACTGTTACCACTAAATATTTTTTGGAGCTAACTGCTTCCAATTATGTTTACTGACGTTGTAGCCATAGGACACCACAATTCCGCGATTTTTAAAAGGCACGATTTTTCATTCCTAAATATCTAAAACAAGTTGCTTATCTTAGTACCACTTAGAACTCTCATCTTGTACAGCTTTTTCAGACAGTAATTCACTATGGACAGCTGCATCATCAGCGAAGCATTTGAGTTGACTATTAATAGTATCTGGCAGGTAATCGGTATACAACACAAACTACATGGGTCCCAATACAGTTCCCTGAGCATGCTTGCAGTTACTTCTGCATGTGTAGATTGGTTCCAACGAATAATGTTGTTCCGCTGGTCCTAAGCAAAAGTCCTTTAACTGCAGTTAACGCGTTATGTGGAGAAGAAAAGGAAATGAAAGAGGTAGCAACTTTAAAAAAATAAAAATAAAATGTAGTTGGAAATAGAAAAAGCTACTGTCTGTGCTGCAAGCTAAGCTTCCAAATTACTTCAAACAAAGCATATGGAAAAAGCTGGATATGACTTGGAAATGCAAGATACCAACCTTTAATGTAAATACGAATGGTAAGTGGCAGCACATTTGACTACCAGAGGAGAACAATCGATCCAAGGATGTTTACTACAGTATAGCACGTACGAAAAATCAGTTTATAAGCCTGATATGCTTGAAAAGGATGTTTACGTTTCATGTGCTGACGTGGAAGTTACGTATCTGGCAACAGAAATGGCTTTTGCAGAGATTTGAACTAATTAAATAACAACATTTAACGAAAATTTTTTCACTGAAATGGTAAACTTAAATTTCCACACACAAACTCTAGAATATGAAGCAAAGCTATCATTATGGACCCAAGAAGATGTGAAATGTCTCAGCAATATTATCGTCCAGGAATTATGAGATGAAACTAAAATTCCCAGATGTTTCCAGCTGGAAGGTGTTGTACAGAGTGTACGAATGTGCAGTGTGCACCATTGTGTTGGCTCCAGTACTGTCAAAGCAGGCTCTGACCGCCACATACGCCACACTCCCATCATCGGACTGTTGCAGGTGGTGTATCAGTTTTAGCGGAACTAAGATGTATTTTTGAGAAATAATACAGACAATTTAGAAGTTCATTGTCAATAGCTCCCAGAGATGGCAGCACAGTACGGCAGATGGAATTTTACCGCCAGCGGCGAGAATGAGAACTGTTTTAAATACTTAAAATGGCGACGTTTTCCTTACTTGAACAGCGTGCAATCATTCGTTTTCTGAATTGGCGTGGTGTGAAACCAATTGAAATTCATCGACAGTTGAAGGAGACATGTGGTGATGGAGTTATGGATGTGTCAAAAGTGCGTTCGTGGGTGCGACAGTTTAATGAAGGCAGAACATCGTGTGACAACAAACCGAAACAACCTTGGGCTTGCACAAGCCGGTCTGACGACATGATCGAGAAAGTGGAGACAAATGCTTTGGGGGATCGCCGAATGACTGTTGAACAGATCGCCTCCAGAGTTGGCATTTCTGTGGCTTCTGTGCACATAATCCTGCATGACGACCTGAAAATGCGAAAAGTGTCATCCAGGTGGGTGCCACGAATGCTGACAGACGACCACACGGCTGCCCGTGTGGCATGTTGCCAAGCAATGTTGACGCGCAACGACAGCCTGAATGGGACTTTCTTTTCGTCGGTTGTGACAATGGATGAGACGTGGATGCCATTTTTCAATCCAGAAACAAAGCGCCAGTCAGCTCAATGGAAGCACACAGATTCACCGCCACCAAAAAAATTTCGGGTAACCGCCAGTGCTGAAAAAATTATGGTGTCCATGTTCTGGGACAGCGAGGGCGTAATCCTTACCCATTGCGTTCCAAAGGTCACTACGGTAGCAGGTGCATCCTACGAAAATGTTTTGAAGAACAAATTCCTTCCTGCACTGCAACAAAAACGTCCGGGAAGGGTTGCGCGTGTGCTGTTTCACCAAGACAACGTACCTGCACATCGAGCTAACGTTACGCAACAGTTTCTTCATGATAACAACTTTGAAGTGATTCCTCATGTTCCCTACTCAACTGACCTGGCTCCTAGTGACTTTTGGCTTTTTCCAACAATGAAAGACACTCTCTGTGGCCGCACATTCACCAGCCGTGCTGCTATTGCCTCGGCGATTTTCCAATGGTCAAAACAGACTCCTAAAGAAGCCTTCGCCGCTGCCATGGAATCATGGCGTCAGCGTTGTGAAAAATGTGTACGTCTGCAGGGCGATTACGTCCAGAAGTAACGCCAGTTTCATCGATTTCGGGTGAGTAGTTAATTAGAAAAAAAATCGGAGGCCTTAGAACTTGAATGCACCTCGTACATCTGTACGGCTAACACAAAGCTCAAAGGCGTCCAAATAGTCGGGTATTCTCCAACTGATTTGCGTGTTGACTGAAGTTTTTGTAACTGCAGTAGACAGTGGCGCTTGACTCAGGATGAAAATCGGAATAGTTTGATGAAAGCATTGTTTCCTCACATGTTTATCAAGTGTGTATTACATTTGCCAAAAGTCAATAATAGTGGCTGAAACCAATGGGAGTGACCAAGAATGTGTAAGGATGTACAGGGCAAAGGAAGTCGTATTAAAATTGACGAGTTGGTATTACTCTAATTCCATAGCGTGGCTGAGCAGCCAGCCATTTGCCCGATCGCCAGCAACAGCAGCACTTCGCAAATTTGTAAGATGACAGGATCGTAAAGGGGAGTGGGTTGCAATTGAAATTCGATGGAACGGTGAAATAAATTTCCATTGTAGTCAGACCAGCCCGCCACACATTCCACAAGCCAGCTACTGCGTCCTCCCAACTCCTTCAGCGATCTTACTGAGTGACCAAATTGCAGACGCTCTCAGTGGGATGAGAAAAAGATTTCAATTACTAAAGGAAGCAGTGATCACGTTGGTGAAATACAAACAAAGGCACCTGAACGTTCTTTCCATGGCAGAGCGTGTTATTCCGAGCAGGTTTTTGGTTGATAATACGACGATCAGGAACAATTTTCCTTGAGTGGCGACGCTGCTATCTCTTATGCGTGTGCTGAGAGTGATTGTACCCACAGTTACGAATCGTATTTGCCCAAACAAGGTGGTGTAATCACAGTTATTTTTGCCTATGAGAAAGTGTAACTGCACAGTGGATTATTGTCCGAACGTTACATATTATTTGCGTATGCTATATGTAGCGATAGTGGTGTATTGTAAAATTTTATGCGCCACAGATTTCTTATTTGTTTTGTTTTATTTCGAGACAGTAAGTCATTGTCTTAGATTTACTTCGTCCACATATTTTTTCTGATTTCCTTAATGTATTATTAATATCTTGGTTCTGAGCAAAAACTGCTTCATAATTTAATGTTGCTATAAGGTTAGTTTTTTTACAGAGCTTGGTGAGTTTTATGGACTTGTGGAAATTAAATTAATTTTCTAACATGCCCTGAAATTACTTATTACTGATATGTTGTATGTTTTTAACAACGCAGGGAATGTAAAATGTAGTGCATACTTAATAAAACTGGGAGACCCCTCTACAAAATCGACGAGGTGAAGAATAAGTGGAAAATACTAACAAGAAGAAGGAACAGGTCGATAGGATACGTTTAAAGCCAACAGGGATTAGCTCAAATTGTACTAGAAAGTGCTACAGAGGGCAGACATTCTATTGGAATACAGAGGTTGGAATACATCCAACAAATAACTCAGGCATTTGGCTAAGTGCTACTCTGAGGTGAAGATATTGGCTGCCGTAAGCTGTCACCAACACACCAGTCGATAAAGATGAAGCGCGATGATCGATTAGTAGAGATTAGTATCAAGCGCACTTTCCACGAGAGAGGCCAGAGACACACCCACCAGCTACACGCCGCAATGCCCTATGACAATCAACCAATACCACGTTCGGTTACTGATTACGAAATAATAAATGGTGTGGCTGACAACTGTGGACATCCGAAAACCTTTAGTTTGGAACATTATCGAAGCAGTTAAGAGTGCAGTATGAATGCCGATACTCATCAGATTAAATAATTACTGTTGCGTTCATTGTCCTGTCATTCGTGTTTCGAATTTGCTGTAATGGAAGCATGAGAACAATTTCGAATGAGACATGCGGAGCAGAAGAAACCAGTGCGGGAGAGAGTGACACCTTGAGGATAGTGCCCCTAGGAACTTATGGTGTTTCTTGGTCGGTGTTAAAATCCAGTCACTGACTGTAGAATCACTTCAGGGAATGTTCACTACAGACCGCCATATGCAATCACCGGCGTTTTTCAATGTTTTTGTTGTTGTGAGACACAGGGCTGTGTTTTCTGTGGCAGTTGTGCATATTCTGAGCACTTCCCATGTAAGTGCTGTGTATAACATAAAAGCTCTCTAGATGGTACTGGTAATTTTGTGGTGAATAAAATCTATATACTTTTGAAACGAGATATACAATACATAGATGGTTACGCAGTACTTCCTCAGATGTTCACAATTGTTGTTGTTGTTGTTGTTGTTGTGGTCTTCAGTCCTGAGACTGGTTTGATGCAGCTCTCCATGCTACTCTATCCTGTGCAAGCTTCTTCATCTCCCAGTACCTACTGCAACCTACATCCTTCTGAATCTGCTTAGTGTATTCATCTCTTGGTCTCCCTCTACGATTTTTACCCTCCACGGTGCCCTCCAATGCTAAATTTGTGATCCCTCGATGCCTCAAAACATGTCCTACCAACCGATCCCTTCTTCTAGTCAAGTTGTGCCACAAACTCCACTTCTCCCCAATTCTACTCAATACCTCCTCATTAGTTACGTGATCTACCCACCTTATCTTCAGCATTCTTCTGTAGTACCACATTTCGAAAGCTTCTATTCTCTTCTTGTCCAAACTAGTTATCGTCCATGTTTCACTTCCATACATGGCTACACTCCATACAAATACTTTCAGAAACGACTTCCTGACACTTAAATCTATACTCGATGTTAACAAGTTTCTCTTCTTGAGAAACGCATTCCTTGCCATTGCCAGTCTACATTTTATATCCTCTCTGCTTCGACCATCATCGGTTATTTTACTCCCTAAATAGCAAAATTCCTTTACTACTTTAATTGTCTCATTTCCTAATCTAATTCCCTCAGCATCACCCGACTTAATTTGACTACATTAAAATTATCCTCGTTTTGCTTTTGTTGATGTTCATCTTATATCCTCCTTTCAAGACACTGTCCATTCGGTTCAACTGCTCTTCCAAGTCCTTTGCTGTCTCTGACAGAATTACAATGTCATCGGCGAACCTCAAAGTTTTTACTTCTTCTCCATGAATTTTAATACCTAATCCGAATTTTTCTTTTGTTTCCTTTACTGCTTGCTCAATATACAGATTGAATAAGATCGAGGAAAGGCTACAACCCTGTCTCACTCCTTTCCCAACCGCTGCTTCCCTTTCATGCCCCTCGACTCTTATAACTGCCATCTGGTTTCTGTACAAATTGTAAATAGCCTTTTGCTCTCTGTATTTTACCCCTGCCACCTTCAGAATTTGAAAGAGAGTATTCCAGTTAACATTGTCAAAAGCTTTCTTCAAGTCTACAAATGCTAGAAACTTAGGTTTGCCTTTTCTTAATCTTTCTTCTAAGATAAGTCGTAAGGTCAGTATTGCCTCACGTGTTCCACCATTTCTACGGAATCCAAACTGATCTTCCCCAAGGTCGGCTTCTACCAGTTTTTCCATTCGTCTGTAAAGAATTCGCGTTAGTATTTTGCAGCTGTGACTTATTAAACTGATACTTCGATAATTTTCACATCTGTCAACACCTGCTTTCTTTGGGATTGGAATTATTGTATTCTTCTTGAAGTCTGAGGGTATTTCGCCTGTCTCATAGATCGAGCTCACCAGATGGTAGAGTTTTGTCATGACTGGCTCTCCCGAGGCCATCAGTAGTTCTAATGGAATGTTGTCTACTCCTGGTGCCTTGTTTCGACTCAGGTATTTCAGTGCTCTGTCAAACTCTTCACGCAGTATCTTATCTCCCATTTCGTCTTCATCTACATCCTCTTCCATTTCCATAATATTGTCCTCAAGTACATCGCCCTTGTATAAACCCTCTATATACTCCTTCCACCTTTCTGCCTTCCCTTCTTTGCTTAGAACTGGGTTTCCATCTGAGCTCTTGATATTCATACAAGTGGTTCTCTTCTCTCCAAAGGTCTCTTTAATTTTCCTGTGGGCAGTATCTATCTTACCCCTGGTGAGACAACCGTATGAGACAGCAATTTTTCCACGGTAATAACCAGTACTCACAAGAAGTTTCTGGTACTGTTTCTGAAAAAGTGTGTCAATTGACAGATCTGCTTTAATTCCACAAAGGAAAACGTCTTTCAGTTGAAAGTAGACAGTGTATCAGCAATGTACTTCAACCTGTTTCCTTGTCAAAGGTGCTGGTGCCAGACCTCTGACTGACGTCAGACGCGCCGTAATGCCTGCCTGCCCCCTCTGCTACCGCTGAGGTACGGTCCTGGCAGCAGGGGTGTCCACTGCAAGCTCTGGCTGGTGGTATACCACACTGCCCGCTGGGGGCCCACTGCCATTCTGCCGGCAGCTACACTGTTTGCCAGTGCGAGTTTTCTGTGTACCTCTCTGTCATCATCACGTGCTCCACTGCACTTTTAAGTAGAGCTGCTGCTGCTGTATGCGTTGAAGGAAAACTCAAGCTGAATTTCTGAAAGCTTGATTAACATTTTTTTACTAAGTCAGATGTTTAGAGTTCTTTAAACTGTTACATCTACGTAAATGACATTCACTGATGAAACCAGCTTGTATAGAAAACAAAATATTCCTTGGCTAACAAAATGTAATTTGTACTTCATTTCTGTAATAATACATGCCACAAACATTAATTTCTATATACTGGAAGGTATCTGCTTCTGCCTGTCGTCTATAGCTAGCACAAGTCACGAATTCAGTGTGAACAGAACAAATTATTTGAAAGTGAAAAGACATGTCTAAATCCACTAAATAACGAGAGTGTATACTGTATAGTAAAGCATTTAGCAGATAACAATGTACACAGGTATGGTAAACTAATAAATGTAAGGGATGGATATAATATGGTTTGTGGGACGGTTGTAGATAAAAAGAGAAATGCGGTGTAGGGAAAATATATAAATTGTGAAAATGATTGATAAAAGCAATGTGCAATATGAAAATATACGATGAATAAAAGCACTAGCAGGATCTTCAGTTGGATCATATTGCTGACATAAGTTATTAAAATAAGCAGAAGGGACAAGTATCATGTGTGTAAAAGAATAAGCCAGAGTATTTACCTATTGACGTTGTACGCTAGTAACGATGCCTAACATTTCCCACCAAGCTAGATAGCACAGCGCTTAGCACACTGGACTCGCATCCGGGAGGAAAAATTGGAATCTCCATCCAACCATCCTGATTTAAGTTTTCGATAATTTCCCTAAATAGCTTAAGGAAATGCCGGGACAGTTCCTTTGAAAGGGCATGGACGATTTCCTTGCACATCCCTAAGCTTATGTTGTGTTCCATATTCAATGATGAGAATGATCCAGTGACGAAACGACACCGTTTTGTGAACACATTTAGTGGGTTAAAAGCAGTCTTCAAAGAGTCAGAAAGTCATTTGGGTTTAATTTTTTTACTTCATATCCATGGAATTCGTTTCTGCCATCATTTCACAGATCAATAGTTATTATATATTTATTACTGAAAAAACGACAGTACCCAGGAGATTCGTGCGCTGGAAGCATACAGAGCCAGCAGAATTTTATTTGCTTCGTAGCATGTTCTCTGCTCACGTGTAGAAGTAAAAATCTGGAAGTGGTTGACTATTGGTTGACAGATTCTTTGCTTCAGACACCAATATTTCCTAACATAATGTCCAGGGACCGGTACAGGTTGGTCCTGCGTTTATTGCACTTCAGTGACAATTCCACCGTATCTCAAGATATTCTTGTAAAAATACGTCTCATTGTAGCTCACACAAAAAATAAGTTCCGTGAGGCAGTAGTACCCTTTGAAGACCTAGTGTTCGACGAGTGTCTGCTGCCATTCAAAGGAAGGCTCCAATAATTAAAGCAGTATATGCCAAATAAACGAAGCCGTTTTGGCATTAAAATTTTCGTCCTCTGTGATGTACAAACCAATTATACTTTGGATTAAATCGCCTACACTGGTGCTGCCACGAAAATAGAATCTGTATCTGCTGATTGGGGAAAATCAGCCGAGGCTGTTATTGCCATACCTCAGCGAAGGTGGTGGTGATGAGTTCCTATGTAACCAAACTGCAGAGTTCATCGGTCCTTAGGCTTACACGCTACTTAATCTAACTTAAACTTTCTTAAGTTAAGGACAACACACACACCCATGCCCAAGGGAGTACTCGAACCTCCGACGGTGGAAGCCGAGCAAACCGTGACAAGGCACATAAGACCACGCGGCTACCCTGCACGGTCCTAGACGAAGGTCAGACCATTAAGTTAGACAGTTGCCATTCGAGCCACAAATTATTCCTGTGGCTACATGATAAATGTACAAACGCCGTCGGAACAATACGCCAAAACAGGAAACATCTACCACCGTTGCCAGACAAACTGAAAAGTGCGGAAATACAGTTCAAGTCCTGTGGAACATTAATGACACTAAAATGGATATACAAGAAAGAAGTCTGTATGCTTTCCACCGTAAATGGAGCAGAATTTGTGGAGACAGAGGAAAAAGAACATAGAGCGACCCATAACAAATTGAAACCTACCTGCGTCGTCAACTGTAATAAGTCAACGCGTGCAGTTGATAAGACAGATATACTGTTATCTTCTTATGTGTGCTTAAGCAACAATTAATATTTAAATACAAAATCAACAGAAGATACCACTAGCGAAATATCACTTGTAAATAATCCGTCAGTTGCTTGATAAATGCCATAGTCAAATGTGTAAAAGTGCGATCCTACAGACAACCAAAGAAGAAAGCCCTTTCCGACTGCAGAATAAAGAGGGACATCATCCAGTGTTCCTCGTAGCAACGGAAAAAAGGAGAATCCCCAGAGACGCTGTGTAGTATGTACTGCTCATTCACAACGAGAAATGACACGCATAAAACTCAAAAAGTGTGATCTGGCTCTCTGCTCTCCGAGATTTGGGCGTTTTCGCTACGCACTACTCACTTTAAAACTATATATCTTGAAAGATATTCGTTCGATGTTAATGAAATTTTAATATGTTGTAAACATATACATCGCCGGTGTAAGTCTCAGTTATGGGAAGTACTATTATAAAATTTCCCATCATTTTTCTCAACTAACTGTTTTTCAGCCCACAATAAACATATAACTGAAAGTGTTGGTTAGTTTCGAAACTCTCTTTCGTGGTTATCAGAAACTATAATCACTGTGAACATACTGCTTTTAGGAAGACCATTATTGACCAGTGGTTCTTTGCGCGCCGGAACCTGTGGGAAGCCTGCAGTGGCAACAGCCTACAGCGACCACAGGTCTGAGTCCGAGTCGTCGCTCCGGCAGTGATCAGTGATGTCATGAGTACGCCCGGAGGTTCGAGGTTCGCTCAGCAGAGCTATGGGTGTGGATGATGGTTTTTGGGTGGTTTTCCATCTGCCTCGGCGAACGCCAGCTGGTTACCCTCATTCTGCCTCAGTTACACTATGTCGGCGATTGGTGCGCAAACAAGTGCTCCATGTACGCGTACACCACCATTACTCTACCACGCAAACATAGGGGTTACACTCCTCTGGTGTGAGATGTTCCCTGGGGGGGGGGGGGGGGGGGGGGTCCACCGGGGGCCGAACCGCACAATAACCCTGGGTTCGGTGTGGGGCGGCGGAGGGGTGAAGCGGACTGCGGTAGTCGTTGTAGGGTTGAGGACCACTGCGGCTGCGGCGGGAACGGAGCCTCTCCGTTTCCACGAAATTAGAAGGTTTCCAACAGTTACTTAATCCTAACATCTAGTCTGCAAGTAGTATTGTCACCCATTTCCTCATGCTTGCAAACCTCACCAAATTCTGCAAGTCGGGGGGCAGAAGACTGTGTGTCCAATAATCTGCTGCTGATACATGCATATGGAGAGGAACTGCTTCTGCTTTGCCCGCCAGAAAAGAAGAAGTCGTAATTCGTTGTCCAGTATCAGAGAAGTCTCTACTCGCTGTATATTGCTGACGAAGAAGAGATTCCAGCTTGCTCTTCACACTAAGCTTTGCCTGCTGAAGCTTCTGTGTACCAATTAGATGGTTTTTCGATGTTCTGACTAAAGTTGCACTAAATAAATAAACGGACGATTTCCAAGTTAGCAACTCTTTTGCAGAATTACTTACAAAAGGACATAGTTCTAAACAGTAGTGTCTGCTTTCCACTCCCAGCGGTTGAGGTAGCTCACCAACCAAGGGGCTAGGTTCGAAGTTTGATTTTTGTGGTAACTTGCCCTCAGCTCCTCGCCTTTGCTAAATGATTAGTGTTAACCAGTAAAGTGTTACATTGTAAACTTTCAACAAGTGACCAGGCTGCCCCCAAAGGAGGAGCAGCTGTATGACGGATGCAACGGCCAGGTAATTGCGTAGGCCCAACCAGTTTAGCGGTCGTCCATCCGGGGACGAACCATCTCCTAGTTCCTAAATGTGAGAGAGTTCATCCCCACAGCCCTTGCAGGATTTTGGCTATGTTTTTCGCAGACACAGTTCTAATCTGGGGTTCATTTACTCCAAGAAAATTATCTAATGTATTACCTGCAAATTCCACCAGCATACAGAGAGAAGATTATATTACATGATGTCCCTATCTCTGCATTCACTTAGGTTCCTTTCCATAAACGTGACCATTCATTGACTGACATTGATTCAACTTAGACTAAATAAACTTAAATAAAATGTGAAAATGAGACATGAGACATGTGAGTCCAGCAATCACTACCATGTATCATCACACCTAGGCCCGTGGGGAATATTTTCATGGATGTTGTTATGGTGAGACTGTCATAGTGTGACAACATCGCACAGATTTTCTTATTTTGATCTGCCAACCTCGATGCCAAGGTACTAAAGCCACTGCATCCAGTCATTCCAAGCGGTGGTGTAGACATCATATCGTTATTTGAGGGCACAAACAGTGTAAGGGGACAAACCACTTACAAACCTACACTCACTCTCATTACGTAAAAACATTAACATTTTCAAAATTTAAGAAAAATTTTAATTCATTAAGCAAAATTGTATAAATTCCACCTGTTACTAACTCAGATTTCCACACTCATATCAGTGATGCCTTGTCATTTAATTACAGTCATCCCATTACTTTAACAATTAAAATGAAACTGTATTCAGTCATTACTAAGATAGGTCAGTGTGTTTAGCAACTTTCACACAGATCCATATAATACAAACCACAACTGTTCTTAAAAGTTACATGACGTATCTCACATGAATAATAAATAATATCGAAAAGACATAACTCGAAATGCTTATAATATAAAAATTTTATCAAATTTAGATCACGAGTAAGAATTACTTTACAAGTTTCAGGCACTTCATCGTGCGTTTGTTGTGCACAGACAGTAGTAGTAGAAAGCTGAACATTCACAAGAAATTGATAAAATAATTACACGTGAGTATGAAACTAAATTAATGAAAACATTTATAAACCGATTGTATCCTCTGCACACAGAAATTAATTTTGTATACACACAATAACAAAATTACTGTACAGGCATTTTGCAAGTTACACTGGACTGAAACGGACTTAATTGTATTTGCACCACCGACAGCGTTACTAAAAGTGTACTACTTGTCAATCTTGATTTTTATTGTTTTTAAATGACAGGATAGACACACTATTGTTGAAAGTACCAAAAAATCACATTAATTAAAGCTGAAAAATAAGGTATCAAAACACATTGTAAATGCCTACTAGACGTCATCCAGTTTTCACTCATCAAACAATTTGTTGCAATTCAGCTAGTTTGTATGAGAACACTAGGCATTGTTATGATACATACGGGGGGAGGGGGAGGGGGGAGGAACGGGTTTGACAAATAATACATAGTGGTGTACAATATGGAGGAGAAGAGGGAAGAAGGAGTCTTGATAAGATTGAGCTCGAATCTTTCACATCTCCATCTTTTGGAATCCGCCGATGCAATGCGTGGAATGTAGCAACTGGCCAAGGGACATTTAACGAGCCGTAGATGAACGGTGTAGCTCAGACTGGGGCTGGTCCTCTCATGTCCCTGAGTTAATTTTTTGTAGCACAGCTTGGGCCAACTCACTGGATTTCCAGGAAGCATGGGTCAGGATGTTTATTTCGTGTTTCTGTTCATCTTCGTCATGACCGCAGAAATTAGATGCTTTCAGACACGCTGTTATACTGAGAGTGTTCTACCTTCGTTTACAAATGTTAGAAAAGCTTACTACAATCTCGGGTTTCGGTGTGGACAACTTGGTACGTCAGACAGTCAAATCCCTTCCTTACACATGATATAAAATAACAAGGACAGCCGATTATGAATTAAAATGCTTTCATATTTGATCCACTAATTATTAACATCTGTTGAGCAATTATTCTGAATATGAGACAACATTATTTCCTGAAAACGCTATACAGGAGACAACCGCAAAGAAATATGTAAGTAGTTACTCTCGTAGAACTTGTCACATTCTTTTACAGACGTTTCAGAACAAACCACTCTAGTTTCTTTGAAAACGAAATCTCTGTAAGATGATATGTAATGAATTTAAGATCAGGTAATCAACCTGCAAGAATTCCTGAACATTTAAAGGCAAATAAGTGTTCGTATAAATCAAAAAAATTATCATTTTATTCTGGACCATGGTGTAACTTTTTCACTGTTTTAAGTGGCGTAATATTTCGCCACTGTTTCTGCGTTAAATGTGTTACTAATTTTAAGTGAGTTGTTTCAAAATAGCGGCTCATGCACTGGGAAAAACCAAGTTTCTTGTGGATGATGCTAGTGTTGTTGCGGTGAGTGACGCGACATTGATTCTACGACGGTAAAATGAGAGCTAGTTTTGCGTTATCTTCCAGCGTTCGATGTCCGAGTAATTAGGTAATGGAAGAGATGTCTATCGACTTACTTTCCATTACGTGGGTTGTCACAATACAGAGAGCGGACGCTACAGAACTTTATTCATTCTTTCTGTGGAAATTTACTTGGTGAAATGCGTTCCTCTTTCGGCGGATTCCGAGGTTCATCAACAACTACGTCAATCGGTGTACGGAAGCCAATTACTGCAGGTGAGATTCCGCTTTCTTTTAAAGATATTTTTTGTGTCTTTCCTTTATTCTGTTGGATAAGACTCAGAATTTTATCGGTGCCTCGAGTAGAGGAGAAGGTTTATTTTCGCCATTACTCTCTGATGAGATATTCAGAATGATAAACAATATAGGCATTTTTACCAGCACATCCTACGACAAATATCGTGAATTGGAAACTATAGACTTGTTAAAATTTTTGAAAGGAACGTGTTAATAAATCTGATAGGTAAACTCGGTCTTTAAGGAACCTATATTACAGTGACAACTGACGGATTACACTTGCTGCGCAACACGTTACACAGTTCTGTAACTTTCGATGAGTATACGTTTTACGCTGCCTCAGAGGTATTCGTTAAACTGTATCATGGGAAACTAGATGAAAAAGCTGACATGCCCCGTTCGCAGCTACGGACACTCCACCGATATAATAAAAATAGTAGTTGTAAATTTATGAATCATAGAGTACAAATTTTACGGGTGATATTTGACGAATCAGGTGAACATAAAACAACGAAACGTTCTCACCAAAACTGCCAAGCTCCTGCCGTCCTCTCTTACCTGCGTCCACTCCTATCACCCCCCCCCCCCCCCCCCAGTTTGAGTGCCAGAGGCCTGAATATGGTAGAGAAGGTAAACCAATGGAAAAGCGAAGTGCAAAGGCCCAGTCTACATATAGTGGGATAAGCAAAATGAAATGGAAGGAAGATTAACATTTGTGACCAGACGAATATCGTGTAATATCAACTGAATACTGTGATATGTGAGTAGGATTCCTCACGAACAGAAAGTCAGACCAGAGAGTGGGTTATCGAGAACAGTTCAGTATTTGAATTATTTACATACGACCTGACTGCAATTCAACGCAAAAAACACACGTATGTCACAAGCAGAATGAAGTTTGTGTAAGTATATGAGGATAATGAACATGTAATTCAGCATGTAAAGAGAGGTCAAAACCTAATACTCATTGGTTACTGGAACGCAATACTAGGGAAAAAACAGAAGGAAGATTTAAGAGAGATAACGGCATTGGCATTAGAAATGAGAGAGGAGAAAGACTAACTGAATTGTGTAATGAATTTCAGCGAAAGCATTATTCAAGTATCACAACAGAAAGAGGGGTTCCTGGAAAATGCCTGGAGAAATGGGATGATTCCAGATGGATTACAACTTCGTCATTCAGATACTGGATTTCAAGGTGTACAAAAGAGCGGATATAGACTTGGACTACATTTTGGTAATGATAGAGAGTAAGAGCTATAATGAATCATCCGGAAGAATCAGTGAGCAAAAGTGAACGTTACTGAAGTGCTGAGGAGTAGTGGGTTGCGCTTGAATGACTGATTCAGTATATATAAAAGCCAGCCCAAAATTCAGTGAAATTAAAATCAAGACTGCTACAACAATTCCATTTTTGAACGCAGAGAACAGAGCATGTATGAGTGAAAAATGTACATTGATGGCATCAAGGATGGGGAGCAACTACCTATTGACGTTTTAGAAGAAGAAATGTGAGTCTGCATGGAAGACATAGGGAATGAAGTATTAGAGACGGAGATTATGAGAACTTTGGAAAATTTATGGTCAAATAAGGCGGAAGGCAGGATAATATTGTTCCGCAATTACTAAAATATTTCATTTGCAGTAAGAACGCAATTACTTTCCATTGCCCTGCATCAAGAAAGAAGCTTGTGTGGTAGGTATCTAATCGCTCCTTGTGACGCCATACGTCTGCTATTATAGTTTCTCTCGACTCAGGTGAAAACTAGCAATAAGTCAACGTCTCCAATATTCAAAGATGTTACAAAGTGAATCATGGTCTGTGGGATACCAGTAAAGAAGACAACTGGAGCATTTAAGATATGGAGTTATAGAAGGATGTTTAAAATAAGACGAACTGATAGGATGAGAAGTGAGGGGTTTCTTCGCAGCATCGGTAAGAAGAGGAACTAGTGGAAAGAACAGGATGATATGACCTGTGTTACGACGTCAAGAAAAAATTTCATGGTACTTGAGAGAGCTGTAGAAGGTAAAAACTGTGTGTGAACAGGAGATCAGAATATTTCTACAGTGTAATGGGGCAAACCAATTTACAAACCTATACTCATTCTCATTAAGTAAAAACATTAACATTTTCAAATTTTAAGGAAGATTCTAATTCAGTTGGCAAAATTTTATAAATTCCACATGTTATTAGCTCTGATTTCCACACTCATATTAGTGATGCCTTGTCATTTAACTACAGTGATTCCATTACTTTAAGAATTAAAATAAAACTGTATTCAGTCATTACTAAGATAGTTCAGTGTGTTTAGCCACTTTCACACAGATCTGTATGATACCAAACACAACTGTTCTTAAAAGTTACATAACGTATCTCACATGAATAATAAATAATATCGAAAAGACATAACTCGAAATGCTGATAATATAAAAATTTTATCAAATTTAGATCACGAGTAAGAATTACTTTACAAGTTTCAGGCACTTCATCATGTTTTTGTTTTGCACAGACAGTAATAGTAGAAAGTTATCAATTCGAAGAAATACATCAAATAATTACATGTGAGAATGAAACTAAATTATTGAAAACATTTATAAACCCATTGTATCCTCTGCACACGGAAATTAATTTTGAATACACACAATAACAAAATTACAAAATTGTACACACATTTTACAAGGTACACTGGATTCAAACGGACGCAATTCTATTTGCTCCACCGACAGCGTTACTAAAGGTGTACTACTTGTCTATCTTGATTGTTATTGTTTTTAACCGACAAGATAGACACATTATTGTTGAAAGTACGAAAAAAATCACATTAATTATAGCTGAAAAATAAGGTAACGAAATACATTGTAAATGCCTACTAAACGTCATCCAGTTATGGTGTACAATATGGAGGAGAATCGGGAAGAAGGTATCTTGATAAGATTGAGCTCGAATCTTTCACATCTACATCTTTCGGAATCCGCCGATGCAATGCGTGGAATGTAGCAACTGGCCGGGGGGCATTTAACCAGCCGTAGATGAACGGTGTAGCTCAGACTGGGGCTGCTTCTCTGATGTCCCTGGGGTAATTTTTTGTAGCACAGCTTGGGCCAACTCACTGGATTTCCAGCGAACATGCATCAGAATGTTTATTTTAGGTTTCTCTTCATCTTCGTCATGACCGCAGAAATTAGATGCTTTCAAACACCCTGATACACTGAGAATGTTCTCCCTTCTTTTAGAAATGTTAGGAAAGCTTACTACAATCTCGGGTTTCGGTGTGGACAACTTGGTACGTCAGACAGTCAAATCCCTTCCTTACACACGCCATAAAATAACAAGGGCAGCCGATTAGGAACTAAAATGTGTTACGACGTCAAGAAAAACTTTCATGGTACTTGAGAGAGCTATAGAAGGTAAAAACTGTATGTAAACCGGAGATCAGAATATTTCTTGTAAATTTAAAATGAACATAAACAGTCTCGATAACAAGAAGCCTTAATTTTTATGGTTACCGATTTCTGTCAGTTCCTGACAACCCTCTTCAGACCTCATACCATGTTGGTAGCCGGTGTCGGCGAACGGAGCGTGCGTTGCGAACTCCTTCAAGGTCAGCCGCATAGTCGACGTTCATGTCATTCGTAACGCCTGCTCCCTTCACCGACACCGGCTTCCAACATCGTATGAGATCCAAAGATGGTCTTCGAGACTGTTTATGTTCATTTTAAAGTACTAAGGAAAAACCGCTGTTCTCCACGAAAAATCTCAAAAGTTACTTTCTAATAAGTAATTGAGGATGTTGGATGATAAGGTTACTCTGAAACGAAGAGGTGTCAGCAGGAGTGGATACTGCGGTGGATGGCATCAAACTAGTAAAAAGACTAATGGCCTCCTTCCCCCCTCCCATCATAAAAGTTCCCTTTATCCCTCTACGAAGCTTGCTGCTTATTGACTTCCCACCGTCGAACCCACAACCACCGTTGCGTCTTATAAAGTCGTATTTGTTCGACACTGGCTTCAAACCATCGGCTACATCAAATCTTAACTCCCCCCTGTGGATTAGAAACAAGTCATACTGCCTTTTCTCTCAAAATAAGTTGACAAACGCATCAACAGATCAATGATATGAGATTACCACATAAGACAAATGGCAATCAACGACCAAACATGAAAAAATCACTTTGGTCACATTATTAGAAATCAGTTACAAAACTAGGCAACATAAACCATACACTCAAGCATTGTATTTGTATGTTTACTGCTGTCTACAGATATTCTTGGAACTATAACTTTCTGTTAAGCCATATGGCAGTTGTCGACTAACTTCTGGTTGAGGCTGATTTTTGTACCTAGTTTCCAGATGAGTCGGCACGGGGGTCCAGTGCCAAATTCCACTGTGCAACTGCTGGTGGCGTGCAGACCCCTCCACCTGGTGTGTAAGCTGTTCGGCCTGACACCTTTCACAGTGGACGCGGAGAACGCCTGTCTGCAGCAGACTGCGGCTGACATCGGCTTCTTCATCCTTGGCACTGCACTCCAGCTGACTTCTGCGTGTGGTCTTCTGTTTTTACTAGCAACCTTTCCACTGAAAATGTCAGTACTCGTATTTCTTGACGCTACAATCATTGTGCAGCTTATATTTCTCTCGATGTTTGCCATAGCTGTTGACTTCTTTTGCAACACCAAAAATTACAAAAAGGTGATTCAGTTAATTACCAGATGTGATACGATTTTAATGACTCATATTGGGCCTGCGAATACATCATCCAAGGTTGTGAAGATTCAGCTCTTTTTAGCAGCTCACTTCTATTTTATACTTGCTGCCTACACATATAGTCTTCTCAATGATGGATACGAAAGGCTGTTCTTTTTACTCAAAATGTACTGCGGTATACCATGTATAATGTCACTGCTGAAATTCGTGGATCTGCAGTTACTTACAATGCAGAGACTCAGTGTTGTAAATGAGTGCCTTGAATGTATGCAACGTGAAATGCTAGCAGGGAGATGCGAACGAACAATGGCAACTCAAAATCCCACTGTGTCAATTACAACTAATCACATACGTGCAGAGATATGTGTGAGATCTCCATCTGTACGATGTCTGAGGAGTGCATACATTACCCTTTGTGAACTATCAGCTGCAGTCACGGCTGTTCACGAAACTTTTGTGACACTTTACTTGATAGCAGCGTCGACACAGGCTGTTGAGATCATTTATCTGATGGTTACAGTTTCCTCTGATCAGACAGTCACCTACACAATGAGATACCTATGGTTTGCACTGATGCTTAATGTTTGGCTACTAGCTGTCATTCTCACACCTGCCCACTTGCTGGCGACTGAGGCAGACAGGACCACTAGGCTGACGTCACAGCTGTTGTCACAGAGACGGCCCCACACTGCCTGCCACGAGTTGCAGCTGCTGCGCCTGCAGGTGAGCTGCACGACGCCAGCACCAACCCTGCTGGGTGTCCTGCCACTGCGGCTGAGCCTCGTAACCACATATGTGTCCGTTGTGACCACCTACACCACGCTGTCACTCACTTTCGGTGCCCCAGATAAACTCTGAAGTGTCCTTTGTGCAAGATGTTCATTCTACTAATCGGCAACATGAAAAATTCGCTCAAATACACCATCCATTGACAATTCGGGTTGACATACAATATGTTTGCCAAAACAACAATACAAGTACAGTTAAGAAACTACCACAGCAACATTTGTAGTTTTCATGTTACCACATGGGCATATGGTGTGTGGTGAAAACTGCAAGGAGTACTACAATCAATTCTCAGAACTTCTGTACAACAGAACAAGAAGCTAGTTAATTATTATTGCATGGGTACATGTATCATTTGCTGTGGCCTCTACACCTGGTTGTGACTCACACTGAATTAAGATTGTGTGACATGGGCTGAATCAATGATAGTACCACATATTCCCTGAGTATGTGAATCCGGTACAATCTCATTAATCTTTAACGGTATGTGTCTTACAGCGTGTGTTAACATTTGAACAAAGTACCAAATGTCACATCGTGCGTCAGAAAGCCATAGTGAAAGCGATAATAATAACATGCATAGCCAACAGAGATAGGCAGAGTGTACGGCATAAACTGCAAGTCACTGGGAACTCTGATACAAATAGTTTAGTAAAAAGCAGGGCAATAGTTAATCTCGAGCATTCATGTAGGACTGGACATCAGATGGTCTGCATGTGGAAACATTGGATTTCGTAGCAACTATGCTAGCACAATAACAATGTGAGGGAGAATAAAATGAGCAGCTTATACCTTGGAACTTTGACGACAGCTGTTTGATACTTGGCGCAGACAGTAAGTTTTCTGTGCTTTTTCTGTGTTTTCTTCTACAATATGCACAATCGTTTTTAGGGAACTTTAATTGGAAATAGATACCTATAGTGTTCCTCCTATACTGTTGCTAACTCCTGTCAATATTTCTCCAGGTGTATGACTTGTTTCGTAATGCATTTGCAATGTGACTGAAATATGAAACGTGCAAATGTATATTGGCAACAGCTGTAAATCACGAAACCTTACATTGCTTTAATACTATTAGAATTTGTGCCTAACGTATAAGAATAAAATTTCGTTAGTTTCGAGTGTTCTGACGAATTCATCTGGCCCTGGAGGATCCTCGATTCTGGTATCTCAACACCGTTTTTCGAAAACAGATATAAGGACCTAACTTTTGATGGGTGTTATTTTCGAGCAAATTCCACCTACTCTGTCGAATCTGCAGAAATCTTTGGTTTGCAGACTATACTTCCTCTTCGTCAATTACATGAAGCAGAAGCTCCACATTCATCAAATGGCAGAATAAATGAGGATATATCTATATCATTATATGAAACTGAAGCAACAATAAAAGTAAAAAATATTGAACTGTGTGAAAGAAATATGTAAATAAACCATACGTTATCTTATATGTATATATATATATATATATATATATATATATATATATATATATATATATCATCGTAGACCACTGGATCGATTTTACCCAACTTGGTATACATATGCCTTATGGTCTGACAAGAACCACCTACCTCTTAAAGGGAGGTGGTGGCTGTTAAACTGCAGTGTAGACCCCAAGGCGGGAATACCCTTACATCAGCTATCCAGTACCTGAGAATGAGAACACTTACTGACTTGCAACAAACTTTACACAAAATTTCCTACCTTTAAGGAACTTTTTCGCGCTGACAACCCTCACAAAATGGTGGACGAGAAAAGGTTTATCGCTTGCTATATCTTCACTGTTCATACAGCGGAACTGCCACATGAAGCATGACGTTTTAATTTAGTACTTCTTTACAACTAACTGCATTCACAACTTATTTTCCAGACAGTATTTACCAATACCACTGAATGTACCAGCAATATTATATCATGCATGACACATACGGATACAACATAAAATTCTGAGACGCATGAAATCTGCACCATTATGTATGACATTTAAATTTACTTCTTATTTACTATTAATAATATCCTCAAAACATTTCATGTACGGTACCCAAATACACGGTTGGACGCACCTACAAAACTGTCTAATTATAAGACACAAAGTCCAGAAGATACTCTGGCGTAAAAACTGATTTCGTGAAAATGGTCTGCAGGATGAAATTCGTTAGAGATGCAGATATGTGTACAAACACGTGTGAAATATGTTAAATATGTGTTAAATTTATCTTTCATATGTGTACCCCGGCAAAGCCATGGGTAAAAAACACATCCTTAACCCCTGGTACGAACTTAGCTAAATTTGGTACACATAGTAGTCACAATCTGGAAAGAAATTCTTTGGTGATAAGAACCAAAAGCCTCTTATTGACGTAAAGTTGATAAAGTGGAGAGAGAAGGGTGGAGGAAGAGGTGGACAGACAGAAGGGAAGGAGCTGATGGCCTTGGACTGGGTGGGGTAGAGGAGACTGACAAAAGAGTAGCAGTAGGCGTTGTACAGCGAGAGAGGGAATAGGAGACGGGATTATAAGGGGGTGGAGGGGATGGACAGATGTGGAAGGACCAGATGGACAGAGGGAGAAGGGAGGAGCAAATGGTGACAGAGAGGTGTATGAGCAGATGAGGAGAGTGAAGGCAGGAGGAGGTAGACAGAGAGAGGGGCAGGAGGAGATGGAAAGAGAATGGAGGAAGAGATGGACAGAGAGAGGGCGTGCAGCGGATGGACAGAGATGGAATGAAGAAGAAGATGGACAGAGAGAGGGGGAAGGAAGAGATGTACTAATAGAAGATTAGAATATATGCATACCTTGGCAAAGCCGCGTGCTCAGGAACATAATAAAAGGACTAGACACAGACACTATGTCAATTAAAGAAGTGATTAAAGTACTTTTCAACCAAGAATGGTAGACTTCCAGGAACACAGCGAGAAAAGGAAAGCGTGTTTACAGTTTCCTAACGAACGTGAGACAGAGGCTTAATAATACATGGAGTTCTCCAGGCGAACAGCTAAACATTAAACCTGTTACCGACGATACCCATCTATCTCACAAAAAGAAAGCAGGGACCATACAGTACATGTGGGTCTGTCTGTGAACGACCACCGGATTATACGGGTTGGGAGTGTAACGCAGGACCAGGAGACAGAGAGAATGACATGACCTTCTTCCAGCATTAAGCAGAGCGTAGTAGTTTTGAGAGAAAAGCTACAAGTATGTAAAATACTGCAGAAAAGCTTATGATTTCCTCGAGGGCTTTATAAATCTATCAGGAGGAATGAGGATTTGGAGCAGCGATCAGAAAACCAAGTAGCCTCCTCATAGATGTAGGACGCAACAGCGCGAACCAGTGGGCGTGAAGGTGATATGGAAGACGAAACATCTATGGGACAGACCGAGGATAAGATCATCATCCTTAAGAAGAGGACGCTGCTTGAGGACACACTAGGTCATCGCTCGGGCATTCACAACAGTGTCCCAATTATCAAAAAGCCAGGCTTAACGTTAGGTGAAAACATTTACGCGTTAAAATATACTTTTTGTGTGTGAACTTGTTTGCTTCGACCTAAGATCTGTATGCCTTCAGAACATGATTGATTATGAAATGAAATTTATCTCATTTACTCAAAATAATTACGGCTTTTTACTTCTAACTAAAATAATTGTAGGATTGTCGGGCCCGAAAGTTTCGCATACTGGGCAGAAAGGGTTAGGAGGGAGGCATGCCGAAATGTTAGAGTTGGTGGCGTGGCGAGTTGTCACATCCTAGCAGACGACACTTAGAGCTTCAGTCATTGGCAAACTGTACCATACACAAAGTGAATACGTCTATGAGAAAGGCGGCAGGTTGAGTAAAACATTACTTGGAGTGAATTTTCTCAAGCAAGTAAACGTTCGAAGACTTAGCGTGGCGTAAGGGCCATAAAGTGGTTTACCAGAATTAGGTGAGGCTTATTTCATGGCTACAGCAGTAACAAAAAGAGAATGGGTAAAGTTACAAAACAGGAAGTAGGAATAAGGACAATAAACGCTCTTTCGTATTTTTGTTTCAAACCGAACAATAACCATTTCTGGACTGGGTTGAGCGGTCTTTGAATTGGGAACTGTGAGTGATGGGAAGGACTTGTGATTATTCTGCAGTGCAAGATCAGTGGTCGAAACTTAAAATTGTTGTAGCAAATAGTGCATCGTGAACCCGCAGACCAAATGTTTATAACGAGGAATATCGATCAGTATTTTATTCACGTCTGCCTTACTACTCGCACGGAGTAAAAGTAAGGACCTTACATTGCACTACAGACGTTAACACTGAGTACTCACATATGTCGTTTGTTGACTACACTAGTTTCGACATCCATGGAACTCTCCTTAGTTCTATGAAACAAGAATAAATGTACAGCGTCAACATTACTTTGAATAAACACTTAAGTACGATACGTATGTGAAAAGGGATACCATACTGCACGTTCCATATTGGCTGGGCGGCGTCGTGTTAAGCGACTGTAGCGTCAGGGATGACTGCAGGAAGGGCATCGAGTAGTTGTGCACGAGTCTGGCGTCGGTTGCCACGCGACCACCGTTGCTATGGTCTGCAGAGCGTTGCTGGGCAACGGCCGTATGGACCGTGTTGAAGAGGCGGGGAGATAATTCGTAGTACGTCGAAAAATCATCGATACATACAATAGTGGTGCACTATAAAGGGGATTCATGACAGCAATAATAATAATGATGATAATGGTGAAACATAAAAACAGCCACGCGTTTGTAAATACAAACATTAGTCACTGGTATGTAAAAACATGTAGTAGTTGGATAGCAGTTTCAAAGGAGGTCGTTGAAAATGGAGACCATCTTCCTCACAAAGTAAACTGTCAGCCTCTTACGTAAAGGTGCTCTAAATTTCAAGTACCTTAAAATCATTCAATAACTTGACCTTCCCAACACGATGGAGAGTATACAAATTGTAATTAATGCCATCAACACGATGTTTTAGTGCTACGAGGTCAGATGTAGGCAAATAGTGACCCGCGAGCGACGTGCGGTCCGCTAATGTTTTGCCAAGGTCAGCCTTGAACCGATGTTTCGATTCCCTGCTCTATTTAAGATTTCCACTAAGACAGCAAATACGCTCGCACAGTATAGATACAATATGTGCAAACTAAATTGACACTCGGCGCGGTGGCTGATATGAGCAACCTTAGAGGCATTTCCCATTTACAGTTTCTCACATTAGGTACCACACTGTGTCAACATAGTTTGCGCGTGTAATACTATTCGCACAAACTGAGTTCCTCCCGTCAGCCACAGCGCCGTTTGTCAAATTATTTTGCGCAGTGTTTTTCCAGTTAACCTGGTCCATTTCCATTTTATCTGTGCAACATTAAATCTGTGAGTTTCCAAATTTAGCGGTCACAAACCCTTAAAAGAAACACAAAATCAGTAGTGAATGCGGCTTCTTTAATGAATACTGGACAAACAGATACTTCTTTGCCCACAGGGAGTAAATCTGTGTTCTTGTTGTGTCATTAAACCATAGTCGCTTTTATGAAGTACAGCGTGAAAGGATGTTAGGAAATTAAACAAACCGAATTTGGCTGCGAGCGTTGCAAGCAAGAATGCAAAATAAAAGTTACATATTTTGAGAAAAGGCTGAAGAAGCAACAAACATTATTTACAAAGCACCAGCACTCCAAAGCAGAGCTACAGAAGCAAATTCCAGGATGGCCTACAACCTGCTAAATGCAACAAATCTCTTTCGTATCGCGAGTCTATTAAACAGAGTATGGTAGAGTGTGCAACTACATTATGTCCTGACGTTAAAACCAAATTGAAAAGCATTTCATTGTCAAGAAGTCTACAGTAAAGAGCATTGATGTAATTACTGACGAATACACAGAACAGCTAAAAACAGCGCGCAAAAATTTTATTTTGTTTTACTTGGGAATGGATGAGAGCAAAGATTACGAAGTCACTGCACAGTTATTCACGTTTATTTGTTCCGTCTTCACAGAGGAATTACTTGGCCTAGAATTACTTAAAAATTGAATCACTGGTAAGGAATTGCTTCAGCCTGCTGTGAATTGCGTGGAGAAGAGCGGCTCGCCCTGCAAAAAAGTAGTAAGCATTACAACAGATGGGGCCAGAGCTTTCAGTGGAGAAAAACGTAGGTATGGTAAAGCTCTCAACAAAATATTACAAGCATAAGCTGTTAACAAATAAATTACAAGCACAACACAAAGACAATGATATCTTGTCTTTTTCCTCCATTTTGCATCAGGATATCCTTCGTAAATCTGCCCTGGATTTAAAGCAAGTGACAGGTCCTATTGTTGGTGATGCGAACACACAGCAAGGGCACGTCACCATCAACAAGTAAATTATCTTCATGAGAATGTTTGGAGAGAGTATGACGAGGCAGTGTACCACAACAGTGTGAGATGGCTGAGCATGGTGAAAGTGTTAAAAAGAGTCTAAGCATTGCAGAATCATATCTTCTTATTTATGGACACGAAAGAGGTACCCCACGATTTTGTGACAGAGATAAGACGTGAGGAGTGCGCTTATGAGATAATGTTTATTGAGAAGTTTAGAAGTTGAACTAAATGAATGTCGCATTGAGGGAAAGTGCTTGTTTATACATGAAATGTTTACACATCTAAAATCATTGGAAGCAAAACTAGGTCTATTTGCAAGGCAAGCACAAAAATGGTTCTGAGCACTGTGGGACTTAAGATCTGAGGTCATAAGTCCCCTAGAACTTAGAACTACTCAAACCTAACTAACCTAAGGACATCACACACATCCATTCCCGAGGTAGGATTCGAACCTGCTACCGTAGCGGTCGCGCGGTTCCAGACTGAAGCGCCTAGAACCGCTCGGCCACACCAGCCGGCAAGGCAAGTACATCAAGACAATTTTTGTCATTCCCCGTTATTATTGTAGTGTTGGCAGAAGAGCCAACACCGTGTTGCTAGAGGAGGCCGAAATGCACGCGTTTAATTACACGCTGACTGGCGCGAGGTCTGGAACAGCTAAGGTAATTAATAGTAGCAAAACAGGAGGTACTGGTAGAATACTTAACTTTAATCCACAATTGGTGTACATCGCTCTTGACGGTACATGTTATAATCTCAATATCAAATGCTATGGCGCCTTGCTAGGTCGTAGCAAATGACGTAGCTGAAGTCTATGCTAACTATCGTCTCGGCAAATGAGAGCGTAGTTGTCAGTGATCCATCTCTGGCTAAGTCGGCTGTACAACTGTGGCGAGTGCCAGGACGTCTCTCTAGTCCTGCCGTGTGGTGACGCTCGGTCTACTATCACTGACAGTGGCGACACGCGGGTCCGATTTAAAGGCTACCACCTAGCAAGTGTGGTGTCTGACGGTGACACCACAATTATAAAAACAGAAACGCCTGAAAGTGTTTCTGCTGAGACTAGAGCTTATTTGCAGAACGTGGGAGACGAGTTGGCAGGATGATTTTAGGACTTTAAGAAAACTGAGTTTCAGTTCAGTCTTCTGCCTCATCTCATCGGTGCTGATACTGACTCAGCACCTGAAGAGCTGCAGCTTGAAGTTATTGACATGCAGTCAGATCATGTTGGGAAAGAAATGTTTAATACTCTGTCATTATTTGAGTTACATAGATATTTATCAGCTGAAAAGTTTCCATGCAGAAGAAATGTGTTTTGAAAGGCTTTTCCATATTTGCGTCTAAATACATTTTTGAGCAGTCTGTCTTGCTTGACGGTCAACAAAAGTAAAAATAAATGCTCTTTGGCAGACATTAATTTGCAGTCTATTATGAGAATCTCAACAAGCGATCTCACTCCTTATGTCAAAAGAATTGTACAAGAGTGTGACAGCATACGTTTGTCTCATTATACTGGCTTAAATATTAAATGTTCTTCCAGATGCAGATTATATGAAATTAGCTAAATCAATAAATTTAATAAAACTATTTCCATTTTACTTATATTTATTTATTATTTAGGTACAGTTTATACATTTTCTTACATGTAAAATTAAACAGTGAATGTATTCTTTTTAATAGGTGCAGTTCACCACTAACTAGTTCCATATAGTGCTCCCTGAGCCACCCATGTACTTGGTGATTTTCGAAAGTATAGTTTTTGGCTGTAAAGCAGGTTGCCAATCGTATTTTGAAATATCATCAACACCTCATTTGACGTATGTGTAACATTTTTTTTTTCATATATTAGTTCATTAGGGATCATTGCCCAAGCTGTAAAAAGTCTCCAGTTACAATTAATGTTGTGTGATGGATTATTAATATAGAGTATGAAGAAAAAGGCGAAACACAATCCCGAGGCAAGCCTCAGCTTAAGTCCCTTTACAAGTTTCAACAATTATGATTTGGAGAATTACGTGTTGAAGACGGAATGCTACCTGCAGTGTTTGAACTAACCAGACTCTTGACAGGAAGCAGTGCTGCATAGATTCAGTTTTCTACAATTACCTTACGACTTAACTACGACATTGACTTCAACAGTTTTAGCTGGGTCATATTGTGAGGCCCGTAGGATACGCTCCATGTGCTGTATGGATAACACCCTTCCAGGGACTGACCCAGTAATAGGAAGATCTATCTGCGTGGTCCTCTAGTTCTATTGCTACTCGTGAGACGGACTCAGATCCTTCAGACTGTTAGCCGGCTAGGTGTACTACTTGATGGTATCAACACCAATCACAGCAAGAAGTCTCGCGCAGGCAGACCACCAGGAAAAAGATGTTCTGAATGAAATGATCTGCACTGGCTGTAGAATACTTTTTATTAGAACTCAGTAGACCGGTTTCGCGTCAACTGGAGACGCATCCTCAGGTAATCAGTACCAATATTAAGGTAAAATTCTTTTACAGAAAAACCTTAACAATGGTCTAAAAAATAAAGACGTACTGAAAAGTGGTATTACAGAGCTGAGTTTGAAGACTACTAACAAAGATGGCTTTCAAAAGTCATCGCCGGAAGATGCCTACGTTAGACCCATTCCCCATCATTCATGCCAAACTGCTGGCCGTAGTGGCCGAGCGGTTCTAGGCGCTACAGTCTGAAACCGAGCGACCACTGCGGTCGCAGGTTCTAATCTTGCCTCAGGCATGGGTGTTTGTGATATCCTTAGGTTAGTTAGGTTTAAGTAGTTCTGAGTTCTAGGGGACTGATGACCACAGCAGTTAAGTCCCATAGTGCTCAGAGCCATTTGAACCATGCGAAATTGCAAATAAATAGTACGCCTAAAGTGGTAGTCCATCTTTAAAATGATAGTGGTAACAGAACACCCAAAAATAAAATCTGGATAAAACTAAGAGGGCCAAACAAAGTATGGACCCCCTTAACGAGAAGGACATTACCGCACCACAAGTAGAAAGGTTGTTGAGTGGCAGTACTGACCGCTCAAGAATGGGGAAGATGTTTACAGGTGGCGTCAAAGGCGACGGGAAGAGACCGTCCCCACAGAAGGCGTGAAGATTTGGGGGTGGCTGTAGATGTACGAAACTACTTAAAATGTGTAAAAAGTTTGAATCCCATTTATAAAAATACTGAAAGTGGACAACTAAAATGCAACTTATTAATAAAACCTGAGTGATCATAAAACTTTCTCTTTCAAAAATACAATTTATAGAAATGCTGAAAGTGAAACAGTAATAAAGCACGAGTGATAGTACAAATATCCTCATTCCGTTGAATCTTACCAACATTGTTTTTTTTTTTTTAATTTTGGTGTAGAAGTACTACTGAAGATAACGAAGTAGTCCAAGATCCGAGAAAAAATGCAAGTGGAAGGTGGACGCACGCAAACATTATGTAATTAATTGACATTATCCTCCAGCGTAAAACGAAAGAAGACTTACAGAAACGGGAATCTGGAGCAGAGAGCTGTCGTGTCTCCACAGTGGTCGGTGCTGACCCGTAAGTCCCTGATGAAAACCATCTGCCTTTGTCCAGGCTCACAGCAAGTATTCCACTAGAATTTCTTCTTTGCGTGCAGGTTGTAATAAAAATTGAGGAAAGGGTGTGTGCTGTAGTTTGGAGGTGAAGAGCTGAAATTTTTCATCATCGAGATATGAGGCACTTTTAATATACATATCATCTGTACACATCATACCAGCAAGTTTCTGAAGAAACATGTGCATGAAGCGAAGTGAATCCAGAAAGCGGAGCGTTATTCTTGGCATGATTCACTTTCAGTATGAGATGTACCTTTTCACGGTGTCAGGAATGACACTGAACTTATCATAGTCCATCTTAAAATCATCCAAGTGTTGTGGCAGGAAGTGTGCTGGTACCCAATCACACTGATACTGCGGAAAAAGACAGATATGTGCCATGGCAGTTGGTGCTTGAAGATGTATGCATGCATGCATGCATTGTGAGATGTGACGTATAACTTCCTTGTTACATGACAGTTGTCCCTAGAAGTAATTTCCTTGGCAGGCCACAAATATGAAGTCAACTGCATTGTCGTACAATGCGTCATTCACCTCCAAGTCAGTCATTGGGACATTGTCGTGATAAACGTGATCAACTTCCCGTACAAGTTTTTCCAGCTGATCAAGCAACCATCCCGCAGTGTTATCCCCAATGTAACATTCGAATTTGTTCCGACTGTAGTCATACATGCACACAACGTGATACACAACCGCATATGGTACGTGTCGTTCTGTGAAGGTTGGCCGGGGAGTGGCATGGGCGTCTCTACACTAGCGTGCCACAGGAACTAGGAGGCACTCGAAATTGGCGTAAACGAAGATGCGTCATCGCTCCTGGTGGTGGGTATTCTTAAATTTCAAGAACATTTTATCATCGGTAGGCATTTACTAGATCAAGCAGTCAATGAGGTGCCTTTCAAGATACTCACTCTTAGTAAACTAGGTGAAGCATCAACAGCAAAAATACCTTGCCCCTTGAATTTTTGACGTTTGGGAGGAGAGTACGTAGGATAAGCTTTGGCTCCACACGTCGTGTTGCTCATTGCCATAGGAGATTAGCAACAGGAAATATACCAGCTAATTTGGAAAAGTGGAGGGATCCTTTATGTTTGACCTCTTCCTTCTGCACAATGTGCTCGTGGTTGTCATCATTTCGTGATTCATCAACTCCCAGGGTGTAAACGTGAATCGAGTAGTTGGAGGGTTTGGAATAGCGTAGAGTTTTACGGGCAATTAAGGCCTTGGAAATTATAATGACCGTGGACAGGTGATGTTTTGCATGTATATATATTCGACGCTTCTCTAGGATAATTTCTGTCACTATCCAGAAGCGACAACACAGAACAACATTTATCCTCGAGATTGTGGACATTAATTCAAGCACTATCTTCACGAAGACGAATGAAACCGGACCACTAAATAAGTGAATCAGAAACAGTAGCCCTCACAAATTTGGATGATGCTCCTGTCTTCTGCATCACAGTCCTCTTTCGCGGTTGCGTCAGTTCACGGCACAGAACTGCCTTGCCATTAATGTGGGATAAAGTGGGACACTGACGTATCCAGCAAGGAGCTCCCTTTGTAAAACTGCTAAGTTTGAATGCTACAAAAGAATGACGAAACAACACTAGGAGCTGTAACTCACTAGTTCAGTGCAATGCTTGAAGACAATACGCACCAAGTATACTTCAAGTGTGTATTTGTTTACTATAAAACTGAGCACAATTAGTGAAGATCTGGTAGCCATGTTGATACTATGGATGAAAATCGCATTACTTGGTAGGTCGATTAGTGATGTTTTGGATGTACACGGTGTCCATAAGTCCCTTTACAACTTCCAAATTTTATTACAACGGCTGTTGTTGAAATATTTTAACAACATTTCTTTTATTGTAATCACTGTTTACTAAAGTTTTTGTATGTATTAATAGGCAATACTAATACTAGGCAGCGTAGAGAGTCCAGGTTGCTCAAGATTAGAGAGAAGAGGTAACTTGGTAGATCACTTCGGGTCTAACAGTTTTGTGCATATTGGTTTGTTGTAGTGTAATGTTTATGATGGATAATGGACATGGAAGCAAAATCAGAACCACAATGTATAACCAGCGAAGAATTGGTGCAGTCAATAGTGGATCACGTGGGTCAGTGGAGAGTGGATAATGTCGTTATGTTTAATGAAGTAGCGGGGAAGAACCGCGAGACAGAAGTGTTGAAGTCGCAAACTCTAGGACTGGATCCGACTATGGCGAATCTTGATTCCCCTTTCACTGATAAGGCATCTGAAGATGTGTTGAGATTTATAGAGGATCTTAAGTCTTCGGCTGACATGGGTGTTGATCAGATACCCAATTGTTGCAGATCGCAAGGTTACATTTGTCAGGAGAAGCAAAATTATTCGAAAGGTGCACAGAAGCATTACCAAATCCAGAAACTTTCCACCAGTTGGGACAGGGACAAGAACAACGATACAGGAATCATAATCATGCATGGTTTATCACGAACAGTTGCGGTTGCTATACAGGAGACACAATAGGGCAGTACAAGACATTGTAAATAGAATTAAGAAATGGAACGTAAACACATACTAGCACTCATTAAAGGCAGAGGTAAGTAAAATGATGCTGTAACAGGTCTAACGAAGTCCGTTCGATGCTTTTTAAAGAGATTTGTCACCGGAAATTTCTAGGATGGTTCAAATGGCTCTGAGCACTATGGGACTCAACTGCTGTGGTCATAAGTCCCCTAGAACTTAGAACTACTTAAACCTAACTAACCTAAGGACATCACACACATCCATGCCCGAGGCAGGATTCGAACCTGCGTCCGTAGCGGTCGTGCGGTTCCAGACTGTAGCGCCTTTAACCGATCGGCCACTCCTGCCGGCAATTTCTAGGAGAGTGCGCAGAACGGCATGTAAGGATCTTCATGGAAGGGTAGGTTAGCTCTGGAATACGAAGAAATCGATAGGCAGATTGGAGTAAAGGGCAGAAACAGGTATTCACTTCGAATATTCAGTGTCTTGATTGCGGTCGAATGGACATGTAAAAAGACAATGTTACCAGCAGAACTGGAGTAACAGGTGTCGCCACTAGTTTTATGGAAATGGCAGTAGAGGAGGTATTGGTCAACAGCAAGGTTATAGGTATAGTGGTAGAGGTAGTCCTGAAATTGGAATGATCCGTTTAACGTAGAAGGGAGCCCCAGGGCTGCTGACTGGAATTCCCATTAGGAATAAGAACAAACACAGAGGTGGAATGTGCCATAATGAGTGGTGAGAATGGAAGAGTGTATAAAGTGTTGTGGTACACAGGACCATACAATAGCCTCCAGAGAATTAGGGGGTATGGGGCAGTGGAACCCACCAAGATATGTGGGGTAGGAGATAATGATATATGACTCTTGAGGTCAGTGGTGGTGAATTTTTCGGTTGGCACAACCAAGTTCAGGGAGCGTGTGGAAGTGATATCTCTTGTAAGCGAGGGGTACAGCATGATCCTAGGGTCAGATTTTCTACATCAACATCATCCCATTGTAGAAGCTCGAATGATAAGAGCGATTAAGTTAATTAAAGTTAGGAGTTTTATAGTAATAAAATTAGTGCAGGTGTGAAGGAATATTTCGAGCCAGAAGTCGTATGTGCACTACGTTCTGTTGCGCAGACTAGTGGTATGGTACCCTGACGCAGACGGGTCAGTGGAGCCTCAAGTTAAGAAACACAACGGAGAACACTGTGTCACCGACAAGCGAATGACATGAGAAGGAGCAGTAGCGCGGTGTCAGCATCGAGGGCGGTAATCGGGTCGCTTACCTCAGTCAAACCACACCAGAATATTCTACCGACCTGCTGTGGATGAAGAACCGCAAACATCAGCGACAGAAAGCCTTATTTAAGGGCCGGCACCCAGCTCATCATCACCGACCATCGTGAAGCGTCGGAGTGACGCAGAATCTGTGCCACTCAGCCCCTCCACCAGCTTCGAGTCGCAGTCATTATAACAGTCACCGACATACTCTGTTTAATAAACTCGCGATACGAAAGAGATTTCTTGAGTTTATCAGGTTATAGGCAATCCTTGAATTTCCTTCTGTAGCTCTGCTTTGAAGTGCTGATGCTTTGTAAATAATGTATGTTGCTTCTTCAGCCTTTTCTCATAATATGTAGCTTTAATTTTACATTCTTGCTTGCAACGCTTGCAGCCAAATTCAGTTTGTTTTATTTCCTAACATCCTTTCACGCTGTACTTCATAAAAGCGACTATGGTTTAATGACACAACATGAACACAGCTTTACTCCCTGTCGGCAATGAAGTATGTGTTTTTCCATTATCCATTAAAGAACCCACGTTTCCAGTGATTTTACGTTTCTTTTAAGGGTTTGTGACCACTAAATTTGGAAACTTACAGATTTAATGTTGCACAGATAAAATGGAAATAAAACCAGATTAACGGGAAAAACACTGTGCGCGAAATAAGTTGACACAGAGTTCTGTGACTGACGGCCGGAACTCGGTTTGTGCGAATAGGATTACACGCGCAAACTAATTTCACACAGTGTGGTACCGCATGTCAGCAACAGTAAAGGGGAAATGCCTCTACGGTTGCTCCTATCAGCCACCGCGCCGAATGTCAGCTTAGCTTGCACGTACTGTATCTGTACCGTGCGAGCGTATTCGCTGTCTTAGTGGAAATCTTACGGATCGCAGGGAATGGAAATATCGGTTCAAGGCTGAGCTTGGCAAACCATTAGCGCACCGCATTATTTGTCTACATCTGACCTAGTAGCACTAAGATATCGTGTTGATAGCATTAATTATAATTTGTATACTCTCCATCGTGTTGGGAAGGTCAAGTTATTGAATGATTTTAAGGTACTTGAAATTTACAGCACCTTTACAGAAGAGGCTGACAGTTTACTTTATGAGGAAAAAAAGCACTCCGTCATCAGGTCACGAGTGGCCTACCGGGACCATCCGACCGCCGTGTCATCCTCAGAGGAGGATGCGGATAGGAGGGGCGTAGGGTCAGCACACCTCTCTCCCGTTATGTGTTATTCCGGACCGACGCCGCTCCTCAATTGGCATCACGAGGCTGAGTGCACCCCGAAAACTGGCAACAACGCATGGCGGCCTGGATGGTCACTCATCCAAGTGCCGGCCACGCCCAGCAGTGCTTAACGTCGGTGATCTCACTGGAACCAGTGTATCCACTGTGGCAAGGCCGTTACCACTTTATGAAGAAGATGGTCTTTATTTTCAACGAATTCGTTTGAAACTGATATCCAACTACTACATGTTTTTACATACCGTTAACTAATCTTTGTATTTACAAACCCATGGCTGTTTTTATGTTTTACCATTATCATTATTATTGTTGTCATGAATACCCTACATAGCGCACCACTATTGTATGCATCGATGATTTTTCAACGTTACTACGTATTATCTCCCCGCCTCTTCAACACAGTACATACGGCCGTTGCCCAGCAACGCTCTGCAGACCATGGCAACGGTGGTCGCGTGGCAACCGACGCCAGACTCGTGCACGACTACTCGTTGCCCTTCCTGCAGTCGTCCCTGACGCTACAGTCCCTTAGCAACACGACGCCGCCGAGCCAACATGCAAGGTGCAGCATGGTATCCATTTTCACATACGTATCGTACTGAAGTGTTTATTTAACGTAATGTTGACGTCGTACATTTTTTCTTGTTTCATAGTACTATTGAGAGTTCCATGGATGTCGAAACCGGTGTAGTCAACAAACGACATGTGTGCGTGCTCAGTGTTAACGTCTGTAGTGCAATGTAAGGTCCTTGCTATTGCTCCGTGCGAGCAGTAAGGCAGACGTGAATACAATACTGATCGAAATTCCTCGTTATAAACATTTGGTGTGCGGGTTCACGATGCACTATTTGCTACAACAATTTCAAGTTTCGACCACTGATCTCACACCACAGACTAATCACAAGTTCTTCCCATCACTCACAGTTCCCAGTTCAAAGACGGCTCAACCCAGTCCAGAAATGGTTATTATTCGGTTTAAAACAGAAAAGCCAGCCGGTGTGTCCGTGCGGTTCTAGGCGCAGGTACGAATCCTGCCTTGCCATGGATGTGTGTAATGTCCTTAGGTTAGTTAGGTTTACGTAGTTCTAAGTTATAGGGGACTGATGACCCCAGATGTTAAGTCCTATAGTGCTCAGAGGCATCTGAATCAAAAAAAAATACAAAAGCGCGTTTATTGTCCTGATTCCTACTTTCCGTTTTGTAACTTTACCCATTCTCTGTTTGTTACTACTGTAGCCACGAAATAAGCCACACCTAGTTCTGGTTCACCACTTTATGGCCATAATGCCACGCTAAGCCTTCGAACGTCTACTTGCTTGAGAAAATTCACTCCAAGTAATGTTAGTGAACCTGCTGCCTTTCTCATAGACGTATTCACTTTGTGGATGGTACAGTCAGTCAATGACAGTAGCTGTAAGTGTCGTCTGCTACGATGTGACAGCTCGCCACGCCACCAACTCGAACATTTCGGCACGTCTCTTTCCTAATTCTTTATACCGTGAGACATTTCATGTCTTGGAAAATACATTTATCTCGACTGCGGCAGTTGCTTAAGTCCTCGTGAACACAGGTTCCAAATGTAGCGGCGTTGCAGATAAGGACATCTCGTGTCAGCCTACAGACTTGGCCGACTTATGTTCAAGGTCACCCCCTTTCTCTCTCTCTCTCTCTCTCTCTCTCTCTCTCTCTCTCTCTCTCTCTCTCTCTCTCCCCTGGGTAGCAACTACAAACTGATCAAAGTCACCCAGGGGATAACTCCTCCACAGAGGTGACTGTGACATGTGTACAAAACTGGTGCTAACCTCTCTCAGCCAAAAGGGGCAGAATAAAATAGCGGTAAAACCAATGGACCAATAGGAATTGAGCTCTCTCTTCCCCTCCCTTAGTATTAATGCAGCAGCCTGTTCCCTAGCATCATTTGAGGTCTGAACTTCATAGTGAGACAGTGATGAAGCGCCAGCAGCAACATCAGGTATCAGCCAGTGCCACCACGCACATGAGGATTGAGATTGGAAGTAAGTATCTAAGGTAATTATTATTATATTTATTATTATTGTTATTATTATCAATAAACATATATTCGAAAATATACATAACATTTGTTATTGGTCCAGCACCACAATGTGCCACTTGACCTGTGATAGCAGAACTGTTCGACGAGAACATTCTCATACTAATAGCCACATTGCTGCAGCAGCAGTAGCCCACAGATGGTTTTCCAGAGCTGTCGGACCTGGTGTCTTTCGACCATACAGTACCACCACCTTTGCTCAACTATACTGTGCCGCAGCAGCAGCCGCCACTTTCGTTGGAGTAGCCGCAGCTTGCAGAAGCGTAAGTAAGTCCCCTGACAAGAGTACCACTGCTTCATAGCACTTATAGTGTTACTGCGCATAAACCTAAACAAGTAAATGTGGGTCTGATTCAGGATAACGAATTTTCTGTGCTTACTGAAACTGAGAAAGCAGAACGGTTTGTTTCTAAATTTCAATGTCCATGATAAGAGTGGGAATATATGAGAAGTAAGATTGGTAACATTGTAACTGGGGAACCTCTTCTGATGCTAGTCAACTGTCAGGATGAGCATTACTGCAAAGGGCATTGGATTCTAAAGCATTATGTCAGGGTGAAAAACACTAAATAAATTACTTTTTCTCTCTTAACAACATGTGGGCTGGGTAGGTTCTTCGTTGGCTTGGGTATGAGGTAGAATGAAACAGCATTTTTACATAAGATAACTTTTATTGAAAGACTTGTGGAATGGTTTCCTTACTGGAATGTTCTGGCTGGGAGAGCGGCAGCTGTGTTGTTTGCGAAGCCTTCTGCTGCGTGAGCGGCAGCGTCTGATTACGCCTGGCGGTGTGTATCTCGTGTCGCTGTATCGCCCAGTTGACTGGAGACGTGCATCGTGAGGTGGCCCGTGTAATTATTGAGAACGAACTCGTGAATAGGATGGTGATACCTTGGATGTGGCGTCCCAGTGTTTCTCTTCTCTATGCGGCCGCGTGTGTCAGTGTTGTGCGTCGGCCAGCACAGCGGTGCGGCGGGGGAAGGCCAGTGTCCCGGATTCGAACAACGGACTCCAGCTTGCCAGTCTCCGGCTGTCAGATCTTCATCACCAGCTCACAGGTGACTGCTGATGTGAGGCCGTCTCCTTCCCGTCCTCACGAGTCACCCGGGTACGTAAAAATCAGACTTCAAATACCTTCTAACTTCTGTCTTCTAGCGGCGCGGCTGCTGCTTGCTATTCCATTACAGCGACAGACTTGGTGCTTCTGTGTACGATGTAGTCTCTTCCTGCATGACGGTCTTCAGCACCGACTGAACTGTACCGGGACTGAACTCGAACCGAAACTGGACTGAAAACTGGTGTCGGGCCCATTGCGACTCGCCTATTTATTTACTTCAGTTCACTGGAGATGAACGACTTCACGGTCATTTCCTCTTCTGTCACGTTTAAAAGCTTCTTGAAGAATCTTCTTAACGTCGGTCATTGGTTTTTGGAATGTAGGCGAGGACCTTTGATCACATGTGACAACTGAGAAACACGTGAGCTGGTCGGGCGATGCCCTGACGGCTGAATCGACAGCTTCCGCTTATGTGGGGAGGGCGATGGCTTCTCCTGAATGTGCTGACTTGCAAGCGCCGGCCATTGCCACAGCTGCTCTGCCCGCTGTTTCCCAGTGTGTAACTCTTCTAAACTAAACTACGGTTTTCATTTATTTTCTAATTTCTACTTCACTTCAGATTGATTTCACTAATTTATTTACCTATCTTAAGTACCACTCAACAATATAAACAATAAGATGAAAGACAAGTACGAGCTGCCCATAGCCCGACTGACATTCAGATGCTAGGCAGTAAAGTCACCACTGTTGACAGGGACAGCGGCGACATACTTAAAATTTTCCAGTGTTGTGAAATTAGGTGATATAGAGTGTACGATAACGATAGTGATAGAAAAATTGTGTCGTTGACAACTCTGGGTAAAAGCAGTGTTAAATGTACCAGGTGGAGCAGTCTATAAAAATCCTATATACCATCCCCCGCCCCCCCCCCCCCCTGCCAAGGTGTGTATCTGTAGGAACTGTGAATACTGTGGAGGGAGGGCTCACGGATGGAATTCTTATGAAGGTCAACGTCGGCTAATGGTCTGAACGCCATAAAGGCAAAGCTGTGTTGCCATTAAGCAGTATACCTAATAGTGAATAAAACTTTATGTGGGTGGAAAAAGATTTTGTTGTTTCAATCCCTCACCCGCCCATATCCTATGCGACAACTTGATGTATAGCTTCCTCACAGCGGAAGTCAATACGCCGCCATCTGGCAGCCGCCCATTTTACAGTGAACACGATTCAGTTCAATGGGTTGATCTGGCATCGAGCATTTACATCGTACTTTTTATACCAGGGCTCATAGAGAGGAAGAAGTACGTATTTGAAACACTTGAGATACTAACTGAAATCTGTCTTAAATGTCACATAGTAGGTGTATATGCTGTGTAGGAACAGGTAACAGTCCACTCCATCTGAACTGTTAAGTCTTGCAGTAACTTTGCTGGAAGTGTCCCAAAAAGCTTTACAAATATTTTCCGATTTCGCCCACTAGAACAAGAAATGACCGGAGAGGTCGTCGGTCGCTCGTCCTGTAACGATTTAAATATTAAACAGCAGAGGGTGTATACATCTGCAGGGTCATCCGTTTAAGAATCTAATGAACACATGTCATACTGTAAAGTATGCCGCATCCTGACGACTAACGTGGCAGTCACGTGTCCACCGATTCTACGAGACATTGTGGAGTAAGCTTTTCGAGTCTTTCCGAACTATGAGTCCATCGGAACAAACCACCGCTCACTTTTACGATTCATGTTGTACCGGAAGGTTTGTGGAAATGAATGAGCTAAACGTGACAAATATAGTCAGGGAACTGCACTCGTGTTTAAATCTCATCACATACCCTGCAATCTATAAGCGTTCAAAAAAATTGTACTGTATGGTCCCTAAAAAAAATGCTCCGAATGCCAATTTGGGCTTCTAGTTGTAATGGTGGTGTGGAGGAAACAGCACTTTCACAAGGGTCTTGTGGCATGCTACTTGTCCTTCAATGATCTTACTGGAAACCGGAAAAAGAGGGTGAGATTTAGTGTGTAACGCCTCACTGGACACGCAGCACAAGGTCGGATTAGGGATAGATGGAGGAGAAAGACAGCTGCGCCCTTTAGAGGCAACCATCCCAGCATTTGCATTAAGCGATTTAGGGAAATTACGGAAAACCTAAATGAAGATGGTAGGACTCAGGTTTGAACCGTCATCGTCCCTAACACGAGTCCAGTGTTCTAACCATTGCGGCACTCCTCTCGGTAAAACCGGAGGAAGAAAAAATGACTCATTACTTCCTGGTAACATTCCCACTTTAATCGGGGGTTCTTCAGGCTGGGGGAAAAATAATTTAGTTCTAACTTTGGTAAGACATCCTGAGGGGATTCGCATTGTGTATGTATATATTTTCTCAAAAAGAAAAAAAAACTTGTTTCAGCCAAAATAACAGCTATTGCCAGAGATATTGCACGAAACTGAGGGGTGACGTAAGAGGCGTTCAGGGAAAGCACCTGAAAAAGTGATGCCAAACTTCATTTTCATATTTGTGGACGTCGTTGTCAAAAACGAGGATCAAATGACAAAATATTTCTGGTTTGGTCGTCATATGCAACTCGATGTATTTTGAGTCAGACATACCCAAGTATTCCTAAGCAGTTGATCTGAGATAGTTCAAACCTTATTATAGCTTTCGAGCATGACAGATTGAATTTAAAGCATGTTTGCCAAGCTGTTAGGAACCTACGTGTCATTCAACGGATTCGTAGCCATAAGCGGGGATTGCTTTAATAAATCGCAGTATGGTTTTCTAGTTATCAATAAAACGAAGAAACTGAATGAGGGGCAATACGGACGAAACTTTGACGATATTTTGTATAAAAGGTGGTATACCCAAAAGAAAATCTTCCAGGACACTGTAGGCTAAGGTCAAATTCGAAATGATGCTGTGCGCTCTTCCCGATGGGAAGCAACGTAGATCAAAGATATATTTATACGTTAACAGAAAAATCGAGACAATTAACGCAAGATCAATAGAATCAGACAGCAGTACCTAGGCAACAGCCACAAAAGTTCAAAAACCGGATCTCAGTTGAAATAATCCAGCGAAGTATGCAAGCAATCAACTCTAGGTTAGCGGAACTGGAAATCATTATCAAGGGAGCATCTATGAATGGTTACTCTCAGCTGAATGGTAGAATTCGGCAGAGTGAGCAAGCAGTCCTCTAACACTCAAACACACACACACACACACACACACACACACACACACACACACACAACTGCATGCTTGCATTACTAACTTTACGTGCTCCTGTCTACTTTTAGGTACACTCAATAGCGAGTCACAGTGGATGGTGTGACCATTTCTGCAGTGTTAGTTAACGTGGCATAAGGCCAGATAGCGAGCAGTGAATATGGAGTAGTTGTTGCATTCTCCTTCTCCTTCTTCTTCATCTTCTAACACATATGCTTGCATGTATTACTAACATGTTCTCTTGATCATTTCCATTTCTACTATATGTGCAACATGAGCTCTAATGGCTTTTGCTGGAGATAACGGCCATTGACTCGTTCAGAGGAAGTTAATATTGAATGTTAGTAGAGATGCCTAAACATTTCTTTATTTTTTTTTTTCAAAATTGTTGATGATACTTAATATTGTTCCTCCTTCGGTCTGCATAGGTGACATGGAGGAGATGCTGGGTGGTCCTCTAGCATCTGTAGCAGCCCCATTGATGGTGGTGCATCCGAGACTGGGTTTCCAGCAACCCTGCAAGCCATCTGTGCATAAGCAGCCCACTCAGCAGTCCATGATGTTCCAGTTGCCTGGTCTGTTAGCCGACATTGAACGTAAGTAGGAAAACAATAGACCATAAGAATATCTTTATCTTCAACAATTGTGCATGACAGTTAACATTTTCGCTCCTTCTGTACATGCAGGTAATGTGGATGAGATTCTGGATGGCCGACTTGCGCCTCCAGCAGCAGCAGCAGCTGCTCCACCCATGACGGTAATGCATCCCCCAATGATGCATTCACCGCTGGCTGAGCAACAGCAGCAGTAGTCGGCCCTGACGACGTATTTGACAATGTACTAGTAGCTGACTGCAAAACACTACAGGCCAATTCCGTTGACATCTCTGGTACAATGGTTTACAAAATCAGCTATATACCTAGAGATATATTAATAGAAGGGGATGCCAGCAGTTACTGAGGAGCATTTTAGGTCTCCTTCCATTTAAATACTAGTGTGGTAATACGAGCACTGGATACATGTGTGGCTAACGTTGTAAATTATGTAAACATGATGACCGACTTTAGTGTGTACATGGCTACAACAGTGATTTCCTTCAACAGAGTATGTCGATATGTAGTCCCTATTGGCTGATACAGCTCAATTAAAAAGTAATTTTTATTTGTCTGATGATGGCTCGTCAGTCAGCTGAAACCAGCAATCAATAAAAGTGTTTTACAGAACTTGACATTGGGTTTGAATTCACACATTTATTTCAAGTTTCCTTTCGTTCTTAGAGATACCAAAAAACCATAGTATATATTCTGGAAAAATGGAAGACGCACAAAAAACCTGCTGCCCACACCAAGGATGAAATAGGTGTCTTCAAAGATGGAAGGCTCATAGGCTACAATTTTCTTTTCGTTCAGAATGTAATTGGTAGCATAGCTGCATAGCATGCCGACTGTGATTAAATTCTTGCAAAGAACTGACATATAGCAGAAAGTGGCCTCCATAGTTATAACTAAATTGAATGTATCAGAGTTTCCAGTAATATAGACAGCGCACATCTCTGCCAAAGTTGAACATTGATATTATCATTTTAACTATTGTTTGCTGGCACAAGGTATGGTATTTTGTCCACTGTTCAAATATTAACAAATATTGTAAGGCAAATACCGTGAATATTAACAACATACAAGACTGACATACGCAGATCGATTGTGGCTTTGTGATTGGTGCATCTCAGGACACACAATTTTAGTCTAGTGACAGGATCATAAACGGGTTTAGAGTTCTCAGTAAATTTCACATGTGCGTGTTGAGACAATCATAATTTACTAGCCTCTGTTCAGTTGTAAAGTACACACAGTCCACTGACATGTAAACAATAACGTAGTTGAGAGCACATGTCAGCCATTTTGCTTTCATTACTGTGGCTCAAGGGAATGGACAGTTCTATCTGTCAAGCAACATTCAAAAGCAGAACGATAAAGAAGATGCAGATGGCAGAGGGGCGAGGGGGAAGGGGGAAGTAACTGTGATATTCTCCTTATTGTGTAGTTAAAAATACAGCATGTCAACCTGGATTCTCAATTTTACATGTTCATGGTCAGTGCAGTGAGTCTCCCAATCACTGGATCAGATACTTTAGAGATATAAATGATTATTGAATTCATTTGGTGCACCGAATGTGAGTAACAATGTGGAGTAGGTGGTTACGATGGACACATATGAGGTTATGAGGCTCAGTCGCAGTGGCAGGACGCCCAGCAATGATGGCGCTGGCGTCGCAGATCTTACCTGCAGATGCAGCAGCTGCAGCTCATGGCGGGCACTGTGAGGGCTGCTCTGCGACAGCAGATGTGACGTCAGCCTAACGGTCTTGCTCGACTCGGCTGCCAGCAAGTGCGTAGGCAGCAGAATAAGTAGTAGCACCCAAACGTTAATCATCACTGAAATCCATAGGTATGTCATTGTGTAAGTGATTAACTCACCAAAGGAAAATGCAGCCATTGAATAAATGATCTGCACAGCCTGTGTTGACACTGCGATCAAGTAAAGTACTAGAAAAGTTTCGTGAATAGACAAGACAGCGGTCGATAGTTCGCACAGAACATTGTACGCTCTCCTTAGAGATCGTATAGATGGGTGTATCACACATGTATCTGGTTGTATTATGTGATTTATCATAAACGACACAGTGGAATTTTCAGCTGCTATTTTTCTTTTGTTTCTATCGTGTACCTGTTCGCGTCGCATACTTTCAAGGCATTCGTTTACTGCCCTCACTCTGTGCGTAGTAACTAACTGCAGATTAGTAAATTTTACCAGTAACGCTCCACATGGGATACTGCAGTACGTTATGAGTATATAGTACAGTCCCAGGTATCTATCATCGAGAAGACTACATGCGTAGATACAAAGAGCAAGACACAAGCAAACTGATAGCAAGACCTGAATCCTCACAAACTTCGTCGATGATGTATTCACAGACCAAAGATGAGACATTAAAAGCTTATCACATCTTGATATTAGCTGAATCATCTTTTTGTATTTTTTTGTGTTGCAAAAGAAGTCAGCGCCTATGGTAAACATAGAGAAAACTATAAGCTCCACAACGACTATGTATCCTAAAATATCAAAAACTGGCCTATCTAGAGGAAAAGTTGCTGATAAATAGAAAGCAGCACACGCAGAAGCCAGCTGTAGCGCACTAGCGATGACGAAGATGGCGACATCCGCCGCAGTCTTCTTCAGACAGGCCTTCTCCTCGTCCAGTGTGAAAGGCGTCAGGCCGAACAGCTTACACGCCACGTGCAGCGGTCTTGCCGCCACCAGCAGCTGTACAGTGGTATCCGGCACTGGGCTCCCATGCCAACTCATCTGGAGATGAGGAACGATAATTAGCTCCAATGACACCTCTGGCGTCAGCTGACAAATAGCAAAATAAAAGAGTACACTTAAAAGAAAATTGTAATTGGAAATGTAGTTACAAACACAACGCATCAACGTATGTATTATAATGCCTGGTTAAGTATCTATTTCAAGAATAGTTGAATATAATTTATTCGTTGTTTTGTTGTTGTTGTGCTCTTCAGTCCTGAGACTGGTTTGATGCAGCTCTTCATGCTACTCTATCCTGTGCAAAGCTTCTTCATCTCCCAGTACCTACTGCAACCTACATCCTTCTGAATCTGCATAGCGTATTCAACTCTTGGCTTCCCTCTACGATTTTTACCCTCCACGCTCCCCTCAAATTCTAAATTGGTGATCCCTTCATGCCGCAGAACATGTCCTACCAACCGATCCCTTCTTCTAGTAAGTTGTGCCACAAACTCCTCTTCTCCTCAATTCTATTCAGTACCTCCTCATTAGTTATGTGATCTACCCATCTAATCTTCAGCATTCTTCTGTGGCACCACATTTCGGAAGCTTTTGTCCTCTTCTCGTCCAAACTATTTATCATCCATGTTTCACTTCCATACGCGGCTACACTCCATACGAATACTTTCAGAAACGACTTCCCGACACTTAAATCTATACTCAATGTTAACAAATTTCTCTTCTTCAGAAACGCTTTCCTTGCCATTGCCAGTCTACATTTTATATCCTCTTTACTTCGACGATCATCAGTTATTTTGTTCCCCAAATGGCGAAACTCCTTTACTACTTTAAGTGTCTCATTTCCTAATCTAATTCCCTCAGCATCACCCGACTTCATTCTGCTACATTCCATTATCCTCGTTTTGCTTTTGTTGATGTTCATCTTATATCCTGCTTTCAAGACGCTGTCCACTTCGTTCAACTGCTCTTCCAAGTCCTTTGCTGTCTCTGACAGAATTACAATGTCATAGGCGAACCTCAAAGTTTTTATTTCTTCTCCATGGATTTTAATACCTACTCCGAATTTTTCTTTTGTTTCCTTAACTGCTTGCTCAATATACAGATTGAATAACATTGGGGAGAGGCTACAACCCTGTCTCACTCCCTTCCCAACCACTGTTTCCGTTTCATGTCCCTCGACTATTATAACTGCCATCTGGTTTCTGTACAAATTTTAAATAGCCTTTCGCTCCCTGTATGTTACCCCTGCCACCTTCAGAATTTTAAAGAGATTTCCTCGTATTCGGTCATTTATTGCTGTTTGTAATATGTGTCGATCTCATGCCATTGATGTGTGTTGCGTTCAACAATTTATTTTGTAAGAAATAAGGAAGTATGATTTATGTTCTGTTGTGGGAGGGAGCTAAGAATTCGGCATAGTCGATAATTTTGAAGCCAGTGACAAATAAATACGAGTTTACACTCGTGAGACTGAGGGATGTCAGTAAGCAGGAAACATTAAAGATAGGTAAAGGGAACTTTTTCTTTGAGGTGGGTGGAGGAAGTCATTAGTCATACTCAGTTATTTGTTGGACATTTTTGTCCTACATGTTTTCTTACCCCCTACATCCCCTTCAAGTAACATTAAAATTTTCCTTGACGTTGAGACACAAGTCCCTTCTTCTTTTAAATGTTTCCCACATGTTCCTCCCCTTTGCAGTTCATTCGAGAACCTCCTCATTTCTTATCCTGTCAATTGATCTTATCTAAAAAATCCTCCCATAGCACCCTATTACAATGATCTTATTGTCCTGTGTTCCAGTAACTCACAGACTACGATTCGCTTTCTATCATCTCTGGCTATTGAAGACATCACCTTATTGTTAAATTTTACACCAGAGTTGAGCGATACTATAACACCAGATGTATGACTTCAGAAGGTGGGATGAGGGAACTACTACAGCTACTGCTACCATTATGTAGCGCATGTGGGAAATGGTGTCACTAGAAATTAACTGCGTTCCTAATGGCTGCTGTAATGAAATATTTTAGTAATTCTGAAGGAATTTTACTATCTGCTCTATAAGAGTGCAAGTCTTCCAAAGTTCTTGTAAACTTTGTACGGAAGTTTAAAATATTTTCATATTCCATTTTGAAATGGTAGCATTTACTGTGTGTGTGCTGTATCCTTTTCCTTAAAGTAGAAAAATTTCTCTGGAAAAGAAAGGTTTCTTCAAATGTGAAAAAATGTCCCAATTCAGAACTTGGTCATATAGCTGGGAACTAATATTCGGTTCAGATTTGTATGTGTTGCAGTCGAGAAAATCATGTCAGTGCTGTACGTATTAGTCTATGCATCACACTATTACTTTACCACACACCAATAACCTATAAGTGAAATCAAACAAACAAGAAATATTATCAACACCCAGACAGAAAATATAAACATTTTGAATTAGAAGGTGGTGGTAAGAAACACTAATTTCCTTTTCAAAGACTGAGAAAATTATTAAGATATCAGAGCTATTTAGTTCATTTTCAAGTATCATACGTGCCATATGCTAATTGCCCTTCTTCTGCTTCAAGGTAAGTGATGGTGCACAACAGACCAAGTACGACAACTTTCCATATGTTATATGAATAATTCTAATAACATATGATACCTTATGTACCATAAAATTTTCCGTGTGAGGAATGAACAATGTATTACAAATAGCTTTAAAATATTATATTATAAATAAATTTGTAGAACATGAAAGATGTGAAAATGTTGTGCAGATCACAACCTCTAGCATAAAAACAACAAAATGTCATTCTACCGTCGGTCAGTAGATGAAACACCAACCAGGAAACGCCATGTGTTACAATATCCTCCAGGTGTAGCATTCTCCCATTCTATGATTACATACTGGGGCCACGGTAACTGCTGTACTTTGTCCAGCTACAATTTGGTGACTATTATGCTAGTGTAATTTTTAAAGGACCTTAAAAGTGTTTTTCCTACAGTTTAACATACAATTATACAAGGTACATTGCCATTCCTTAGTTGCACACTTTATTGTAATTGTAACATACAATTATACAAGGTACATTGCCATTCATTAGTTGCACACTTTATTGTAATTGTTAGTTGTTCAATTAATGCATTTTTGAGGTCAAATAACGTATTAAAATTGTTTATTCGGTCATGAATTTGTTGATAACAGGGCATAATTTCATTAAATCAGGGCTTAAAGATCTACTTACATTATTAGTCAGATTTTCAATACTACAGCCACTTTACATCCTTCCCGTTGGCACTGTTCTTCTGGAGATCCGAACGTGGGGCTAATCCAGAATTTTTTGCCAGTGGAGATTTCCTGGCACTTTATACTTTGGAGGCTACATGTATTGAGGATTCTCATTAGGTACCTTTACACAGAGGCTTCCAGTGCCTACTCCGTCCTCATGCCTTTGATCATTATTGATTTTTCCACATTTTGTGGGCAGTTTCCTACGCCAAAGCCAGGTAGTGCCTCCAAACTCTATCGAATCGTCTACCCGTTTTGCACGACGTGGCTGCGTCACACACCAGACATTGTTCCTGGATGCGTTACGTGTATCCACCTCACGACAAATTAAGATATGTAATGCACCCAAATCCGCCGACGGAGAACTGTTGAGACGAGAGGATATTAGACGAATGGATTGGCATGCCCATTCCCCCAAAAAATATGCCGTCGACCACATGTGCGATGCGTTGGGGAAGCGTACTGGACCACATTCACATGCCCCAACGATCGTCAAGTAGTTGGCAATTGCACAAGTGGAGTAATTGTGTGCCCTGTAACAATATCTCCTTACCAAACCGACGGCCAGTTGGGAGCGTGTTGCAGAACATGCATTGCCATCAGTGGTGATCACACACCTCATTGAGAACCATTTTACGTCTTTAGTAATGTGCATGGTAATTGTGGTGACTTCAGTGGAATTATTGTGTTTGAATAAAAGTAGCATTTTTCTTCGACCCATTGTCTGTACTATAAAGTTCCTCTTTCTACGTATCGTCCAAGTTAATTGGTAGTGATAACTCATGCGAGAGTTACTTGATACTTTTCCCACCAGTACACAACATCACTTGGCATCATATCAAGTTTTCACGTCTTTGTATCCCTTACAGATTTTTCTCTCTTGCTGATGTGAGCCGGCCTGTGTGGCCGTGCGGTTAAAGGCGCTTCAGTCTGGAACCGCGTGACCGCTACGGTCGCAGGTTCGAATCCTGCTTCGGGCATGGATGTGTGTGATGTCCTTAGGTTAGTTAGGTTTAAGTAGTTCTAAGTTCCAGGGGACTGATGACCACAGAAGTTAAGTCCCATAGTGGTCAGAGCCATTTGAACCATTTTCGCTGATGTGAGAGCAGTGGTGGGTCATACAGTATATACAGGGTGGTTCGTTGATAGCGACGGGGCCAAATATCTCACGCAATAAGCGTCAAACGAAAAAACTACAAAGAACGAAACTTGTCTAGCTTGAAGGATGAAACCAGATGGCGTTATGGTTGGCCGGCTAGATAGCGCTGCCAAAGGTCAAATGGATATCAACTGCGTTTTTTTTTGTATAGGAACCCTCATTTTTACTACATGTTCGATTATTCCGTAAAGAAATATGAATGTTTTAGTTGGACCACTTTTTTCGCTTTGTGAGAGATGGCGCTGTAATATTCACAAACGTATACGTACGTGCTATCACGTAACATTCCGCCAGTGCGGACGGTATTTGCTTCGTGATACATTACCCGTGTTAAAATGGACCGTTTACCAATTGCGGAAAAGGTCGATGTCGTGTTGATGTACGGCTATTGTGATCAAAATCCCCAACGGGCGTGTGCTACGTATGCTGCTCGGTATCCTGGACGATATCATCCAAGTGCCCGGAGCGTTCACTGGATATTTTAAGGAAACAGGAAGTGTTCAGCCACATGTGAAACGTCAACCACGACCTGCAACAAATGATGATGCCCAAGTAGGTGTTTTAGCTGCTGTCACGGCTAATCCGCACATCAGTAGCAGAAAAACTGAGCGAGAATCGGGAATCTCAAAAACATTGGTGTTGAGGATGCTACATCAACATCGATTGCCCCAGTACCATATTTGCATGCACCGGGAACTGCTTGGCGACGACTTTGAACGTCGTGCACAGTTCTGCCACTGGGCACAAGAGAAATTACGGGACGATGACAGATTTTTTGAATGCGTTCTATTTAGCGACGAAGCGTCACGAACAGCGGTAACGTGAACCGGCATAATATGCACTATCGGGCAACGGAAAATACGAGATAGCTGCGACAAGTGGAACATCAGCGACCTTTGCGGGTTAATGTATGGTGCGGCATTATGGGAGGAAGGATAATTGGCCCCCATCTTCTCGATGGCAATCTAAATGGTGCAATGTATGCTGATTTCCTACGTAATGTTCTACCTATGTTACTACAAGACGTTTCACTGCATGACAGAATGGCGATGTACTTGCAATATGATGGATGTCCGGCACATAGCTCGCGTGCGGTTGAAGCGGTATTGAATAGCATATTTCATGACAGGTGAATTGGTCGGCACGTTCACCAGACCTGACGTCCCCGGATTTCTTTCTGTGGGGAAAGTTGAAGGATATTTGCTATCGCGATCCACCGACAACGCCCGACAAACATGCGTCAGCGCATTTTCAATGCATGTGCGAACACGACGGAAGGCGAACTACTCGCTGTTGAGAGGAATGTCGTTACACATATTGCACAATGCACTGAGGTTGACGGACATCATTTTGAGCGTTTGGCTCTGAGCACTATGGGACTCAACTGCCGTGGTTATCAGTCCCCTAGAACTTAGAACTACTTAAACCTAACTAACATAAGGACATCACACACATCCATGCCCGAGGCAGGATTCGAACCTGCGACCGTAGCAGTCGCACGGTTCCGGACTGCGCGCCTAGAACCGCGAGACCACCGCGGCCGGCTTTTGAGCGTTTATTGCATTAATGTGGTATTTACAGGTAATCACGCAGTAACAGTATGCGTTCCCAGAAATGATAAGTTCTCAAAGGATCATGTATCACATTGGAACAACCGAAATAAAATTTTCAAACGTACCTACGTTACGTATTTTAATTTAAAAAACCTACCTGTTATCAACTGTTCGTCTAATATTGTGTGCCATATGTTTGTGACTATTGCGGCGCCATCTATCACAAATAGAAAAAAGTGGTCCAACTAAAACATTCATATTTCTTTGCGTACTACACGAATATGTAATAAAAAATGGGGGTTCCTATTTTTAAAAAGAATCGCAGTTGATATCGGTTTGACCTACGGCAGCGCCATTTAGCGGGCCAACTATAGCGCCATCTTGTTTCGTTTGACGCTTATTTCGTCAGATATTTGGCCTGGTCACGCTCAATGGACCACCCAGTATATTTACTTGGAGCTACATCAAACATTCTGAATCCTAAAGCTCAGAATAAATCACCGCAGCTACACTCCTGGAAATTGAAATAAGAACACCGTGAATTCATTGTCCCAGGAAGGGGAAACTTTATTGACACATTCCTGGGGTCAGATACATCACATGATCACACTGACAGAACCACAGGCACATAGCCACAGGCAACAGAGCATGCACAATGTCGGCACTAGTACAGTGTATATCCACCTTTCGCAGCAATGCAGGCTGCTATTCTCCCATGGAGACGATCGTAGAGATGCTGGATGTAGTCCTGTGGAACGGCTTGCCATGCCATTTCCAACTGGCGCCTCAGTTGGACCAGCGTTCGTGCTGGACGTGCAGACCGCGTGAGACGACGTTTCATCCAGTCCCAAACATGCTCAATGGGGGACAGATCCGGAGATCTTGCTAGCCAGGGTAGTTGACTTACACCTTCTAGAGCACGTTGGGTGGCACGGGATACATGAGGACGTGCATTGTCCTGTTGGAACAGCAAGTTCCCTTGCCGGTCTAGGAATGGTAGAACGATGGGTTCGATGACGGTTTGGATGTACCGTGCACTATTCAGTGTCCCCTCGACGATCACCAGTGGTGTACGGCCAGTGTAGGAGATAGCTCCCCACACCATGATGCCGGGTGTTGGCCCTGTGTGCCTCGGTCGTATGCAGTCCTGATTGTGGCGCTCACCTGCACGGCGCCAAACACGCATACGACCATCATCGGCACCAAGGCAGAAGCGACTCTCATCGCTGAAGACGACACGTCTCCATTCGTCCCTCCATTCACGCCTGTCGCGTCACCACTGGAGGCGGGCTGCACGATGTTGGGGCGTGAGCGGAAGACGGCCTAACGGTGTGCGGGACCGTAGCCCAGCTTCATGGAGACGGTTACGAATGGTCCTCGCCGATACCCCAGGAGCAACAGTGTCCCTAATTTGCTGGGATGTGGCGGTGCGGTCCCCTACGGCACTGCGTAGGATCCCACGGTCTTGGCGTGCATCCGTGCGTCGCTGCGGTCCGGTCCCAGGTCGACGGGCACGTGCACCTTCCGCCGACCACACTGGCGACAACATCGATGTACTGTGTAGACCTCACGCCCCACGTGTTGAGCAATTCGGCGGTACGTTCACCCGGCCTCCCGCATGCCCACTATACGCCCTCGCTCAAAGTCCGTCAACTGCACATACGGTTCACGTCCACGCTGTCGCGGCATGCTACCAGTGTTAAAGACTGTGATGGAGCTCCGTATGCCACGGCAAACTGGCTGACACTGACGGCGGCGGTGCACAAATGCTGCGCAGCTAGCGCCATTCGACGGCCAACACCGCGGTTCCTGGTGTGTCCGCTGTGCCGTGCGTGTGATCATTGCTTGTACAGCCCTCTCGCAGTGTCCGGAGCAAGTATGGTGGGTCTGACACACCGGTGTCAATGTGTTCTTTTTTCCATTTCCAGGAGTGTATAACGTGAAAAATTTCTGTGAGCAATACCTGCGTCTCTATGAATAAGGAGGAGCCGCAAGGCCATCATACTGAGATACTAGCTGTTACCCACAGCTGTGCTCGCAAATCAGTAGCTTTGTTATGATAATGATGGTGAATAAGTAAGCTAGTGTATGTGCAATAACATCAACTGCCCTCAATTGGTTGTTTGTTCAGGTAAGAATTGCTCATGATGGTGCAATGGTGCACCGTACTCTCCCCACTCCCAAGTTGTCTTAAAATATGATGTGTTGGCGTGTACAGGTAAAGACGCTTCTGGAATGAGATTTTCACTCTGCAGCGGAGTGTGCGCTGATATGAAACTTCCTGGCAGATTAAAACTGTGTGCCCGACCGAGACTCGAACTCGGGACCTTTGCCTTTCGCGGGCAAGTGCTCTACCAACTGAGCTACCGAAGCACGATTCACGCCCGGTACTCACAGCTTTACTTCTGCCAGTACCTTTCTAAGACGCTTCTGGTTTGCTTGTCGATATAATTATATGTAAGAATTATATTGTCCAAGCGAAGCACACTATTTTCTTCGCGTTCGACGGCGTAGAAACAAAATCTTCTGTATCCATGAGAGCATTAAAAACGAATGCTGTGATCGCACTGCTCAGCGCAGTCATTGTGATAACGAAATTGACAACAATACATTAACTTTAAATTTATTTCCTACATCTCTCTCGTACAGTAATGTAATCTGTGAGAAACCTGAAGGACTTCCCGAGTCTCCTCTACAAACACAATCTTAAATCAAGTATTTACAATGATTTGAGTACCTCAACGCTAAACTCTACCTGTTGGCTTTTCCTTGCATTCTTCTTCCAGAAATTGTTCTCTTACTTATTTTTCCATTTCTTCCTTTGCTTCCTCTGAATTCCAGACTCCCATCACGATATCGTCATTAACTATTTGAACAATTTCCTATATCTCATGACATATTCTTTCAACGACTTCATCGTCTATGGATTTAGTCTACTACCGTACTGGGTGTTGGCTTCGTGTTTGTCATGGCTGCGTTAATTTGTTCGCAATTCTGACCACTACAGTTTTCCTGCGTTAATATTTTGTTATTCCTTATTAAATCTACTCCTGCATTAGCTCTGTTTGATTTTCAGTTTACAAACGTGTTCTTTCTGCCATCGCACTTCACTAATTTCCGTTATATAAAACTTGAACCTATCCTTTTCTCTTTTCAAACACTCTTACATATCTCCGATGTTAAAGTATGCAGTATTTCATTCTCTGTTGACTGATGCCAACATCCTCCTGAGTAGTCCCTATTATGAGGTCTGAATGGAGAAAACTGCTACCTCTGGGATATTTTGCTCAAAGTGTCGCCATCATCATTATACCATACAGAAGATATTCTTACTCTGAGAAAAAATGACGGATGTAGTTTCTCCTAGCTTAAACTCTTTGCAATTCTAATGTAGTAAACCCATGTTGGCCATTGATTGAAGGAAACATGAGTGAGTCACCCAGGCTGTTGCCACTGCAATATTTCCACAATAGAAACAAGTCGAATAGAGCTCACAAACTGAAGAAGACTGTGGAACATAGAGATTGCTGTTACCAGAGAAACTGAAGATTACTCAGATGACGACACACAGTTTTTTAGGAAGGAACCTTCTTGTTCAGTGAGTCTCAGGAAACAGGGGAAGAGGGGATATTACCTAACAACAAAAAAGTTCTTAAGAAATAATTCGTGTAGAGAGAACATGCCTCTCTGATGAAAGGGTACGAACATTGGAACTACAAAACACTGCCCTTATATCTCCATTTGAACTGCAGAACGCACTGTACAGCAAATGGGGATGAGCATTTCATACCAATACAATAACGGCTTTCAAGGCTGGTGTTTGCTGCAGTTAAGACTTCTGGGCTGAGAGAATGTGGAAGAGGTATAGAACTACTCATTGGCTTTGGGTCGATCTCAAGAAAGGTATTCAGAGCTGCTAGTTTATCTCTTCAGTTGTCTACCACAGATGAGGGGAAACGTCAGTAAACAGTTTTCTGCATCGTCACAGCCTCACAGTCTGGATTTTTTAACGAAAGGATATTCCTAGCAGCACTACCGATTTTCAGTTCTACTCAATTTGTATATCGATCTACGAGAAAATGGCTGTGTATGTGCCTGCAAATGTGATCAAATCTCTATTTGCTTATTCTTATGATTTCTGTGCCATATTTCCGACTTTATTATGGCCGCACGACCGGAATTAACAGACTTTGAGCACGGAATTGTGGTTGGAGCTAGACGCATGGGGCATTCCATTTCCGAAATCTCTAGGAAGTTCTGTTTCCCTAGACCCACAGTGTCAAGAGTCTGATGATAATATAAATTTCGGGCATTACCTCCCACTACAGACACAGTAATGGCCGACGGCCTTCACTTAACCATCGAGAGGAGCAGTGCTTGTGTAGAGTTGTCAGTGCTAACAGCCAAGCAACACTGCCTGAAACAACCACAGATATCAATGTGGGGCGTACAACGTCAGGACACCGAAATTTGGCGTTAGAGGGCTATGGCTGCAGACAACCGACGCGAGTGCCTTTGCCAACAGCTCGGTACCGCCTGCAGCGCCTTTTCTGGGCTAGTCGCCATATCAATTGGACTCTAGACGTCTAGAAAACCGAGATCTGGTCAGATAAATCCTGATTTCAGTTGGTAAGTGTTGATGGTAGGGTTCGAGTGTGGTGCCGAGCCCATGAAATTATGGACACAAGTTTACAACGAGGCTTGCGGAAGCTGGTGATGGCTCCATAATGGCATGGGCTCTGTTTACGTGGAATAAAATGGGTCCTTTGGTACAACTGAACCGAACACTGACTGGAAATGGTTATATGCACCTACTCGGAGACCCTGTACACCCATTCATGGACTTCATGTTCTCACAAAACGATCTCATCTCACTTGACTACAATTTTTCGCGATTCGTTTGAAGAACATCGAGACAACTAGAGTGAATGCTTTGGCCAAACAGATCGCCCGACATGAATCCCATCGTACGTATACGGGACCCAGTCGAGAGATCGGTTCATGTACAACATCCTGCACAGGTAAATCTTCGCAATTATAGATGGCTATAAAGACTGCATGGCTCAGTATTTCTCCAGTGGCTTCCAACGACTTGTTGAGTCATTGCCATGTCAGGTTGCGACACTACGATGATCAAAAGAAGGTCCGACACAATGTTAGGAGTCATCGAATGACTTTTGTCACAGCAGTGTAGTCTGGCTGTAGTGTTCTGTTTGACTCAGACTGTTTAGCTAGAAGGAAGCTTAGACTTATTTTAATATAATCAGCATCTACAGTTTCCATATTTTAATGCTGGTCATAGCAGGATACCTGCACAAACTCAAAATCATGACGGAGCCTGAAGAGAGTAATAACTAATACAATCGTGACGCGCACAAATGAATATTTGAGCAGCTGCAGCTTGGACGCAACGTGAAACACCTGGAACGCTTTCTGAGATGGAATATATGTCATGAAACCTAACACTCAGGTACGGTCTTGAGTCACACATTCATGTAGTCACAACAGAATCTGTCATATATTGCGCTAAAATGAGGCTAAGACTATTTTAGAAGCCAATCAAGAAGGCCAAACAGTGCCTCAGATCGAGAAGCAGAGGAAAAGGGAAGACATTTTCACAATTTTGGAAACGTAACTTATAAGTTACGCCTTTTTAGATCCCTCGCCTATCGAGCTGAGTTTTTTTATTGGAATCTATATTTAAATAATTTAATTTTACCCTATAGAATCTGACACAAGTAAATCATTAACCACGAAATCAATGATACATGCATTCGCCTGGCTACGAAATTAAATAAATATCTCAGTCAAGTCAGTCTGTTACATACCAAGGTGACAAAAATCATGCGATCCACCTAATATCGTGTCGAACCTCCTTTTTGCCAGTGTACCGCTGTAACTCGAGGTTGCATAGACTCAACAATTAGTTGGAAGTCCCCTGCAGAAATACTGAGACATGCTCCCTCTACAAGCATCAATAATTGCAGATTGTTGATGCTGCAGGATTTTGTACATGAACCAATCTCTAGATGATGTGCCATAATTGCTGAAAGTGATTAATATCTCAGGATCTGAGTGGCCAAACCACTCGCTGGAGCTGTCAACAAAGTTCTTCAAACCATTAGTCAACAATTGTGACCCAGAGACATGGCGCACTGTCATCCATAAGAAGTCCGTCATTATTTGGAAATGTGGCATCCATGAATGACTGCAAAAGCTCTCCAAGCAGCTTAACATCCAGAGGACGTAGTCAATTCCATGTAAACACAGTGCACACCATGATGGAGCCACAACTAGGTTTTAAAGTGAATTGCAGACAACTTGGATGAATGACATTGAGGGATGTACACCACACCCGAACCTACCCAAGGTTATTGCAAACTGAAATAAGGAATCATCTGAGCAGACCACTGTTTTCCAGCCGTCTAGGGTACAATCGATATGATCACGAGATCAAGATATTCTCTGCAAGCGAAGCCGTGCTGCTACCACGGAAAATGGCGTTGATCGTCTGTTGTCATAGTCCATTAATGCCAGACTTCGTCGCACTGTCTTAATAGATACATTCGTAGGGCGCCCCATATTGATTTCTGTTGTTATTTCACGCAGTGTTGCTTGTGTCCCAGCACTGAGCACTCTATATAAATGCTGCTGCTACAGGTCGTTATGTAAAGGCGGTAGGCCACTGCATTGTCCATGGTGAGACATAATGCCTCAAATATGCTATTCTCGGCACACGTTTGACGCAATAAATCGCGGAATATTGAATTCCCTAACGATTTCCAAAATGGGATGTCCCATGTGTCCAGCACCAACTACCATTCAAGTTGCTGCTGCTACAGTCCGTTATGTAAAGGCGGTCGCCAATGCACTGTCCATGGTGAGAAATAATCCTCAAGGTATGGTTATAACATTCACACAAATTAATCAAATAATATCTTGGCTGACTAGGAGAGTGGGTATGGAAATATAATTCAAGTGGATACGTATCGGGGTCAAACGTTTACATTGGTGGCAGTTGTCCATGTTTGGGATAGATTAGTTCATAGAGACACAAAACACTGCAGAAGGAAACACATGTTCATTTATTCCTAAAACAAGTCTTCAGAATGAGGACAGAAACGACTGAAAATCGTTACAAATGATTCACCTTTCGCCACAGTTCACTTTGCTGTTGTGGCTGGATCTCATCATACTCACACCTGAACGTTACGGCTGTAGTTGCTGCAAAATTGGTCACTGGCGCCTTACCAACAACTCCTCCCATCTCTGTCAGCATCTACGTTCAGCTCAGCCAGATCAAAGTCTCTTTTCCTGACTGCACCCCCTGTTACCCTCCACAATAGTAGTTCTTCTGTGACACTGGACGTTAACCAGAGCTCATCCCATGGACACACAGCTCGTGAAAAACACATTGTGTTGTCTGACGCAGCCTGAAGATGTAACCTGCCCTGTCTGACTTCAAACACTTGACAGTGTTGTGCTTTTTTTTTTTGTAACTCCTGTTCGAAAAAACACATCTTGGTTTAACATTGTACTAGTCTTGCGTTCCCTGTAACAGAGACTGCTAGTAGCAATTCTGCGAATAGCGCTGAGGGTTGACTCCTAGCAGTTTCATGGTCCCACGGCGCATCTCGCATCCTCAGTCCACTTTCAAAGCGGCTTCTCATATAGCGATTCATGCAATTTAACATCGAAAGTCATAATGTATATAGTTATGTGTTGGCAGTAACTACAGAAGGCGGCAGATCCTTTCGATCTAGCGTTCTTCCCCTTTATTATGTTTCATGGTCGTTGAGATTGTTAGAGAGGGTTGATATTGGTTGTAAGACTAAATTCAGTTGTAGCTAGAGGAATCTGGTCGCTTGAGGTGGAGGAGATAAGATATATTCTATTTCACGACTGTGGCAGAGAAGGCTGAACAGGACAGGTTCAGAGAATAGGCTTTCAAGTATGTGAAGGCTAACTCTTCATAGATATATTTCTCCTCCAAGAAACACCACAGCCTCCTCGGCTAACCAGCCTCTGGCCACCAGCAGTGTTTCGAGAACTGTTTACACCAACAAGTCAATCAATGGACAGTAGTGGAGAGCCAGCACCAAGGACTTGGTTGAATTGTTCCTGTGGGCAGAGGAGAAATGCACAACTTCTTTCACAAAATCTGCATGGGAATGCAAGGGTGACAGTTCTTCCTGGGTGAGGCGAGGTGCAGTCAGCATTTCAGCAGGGGTTTTCATATTGTCTCCTGTTGCTGGTAATCCTGGTATTTCCTTGTTGGTGAAAACAGTTCTCGAAACACTGCTGACGGCCAGAGGCTGGTTAGCTGAGGAGGCTGTGGTGTTTCTTGGAGGAGAAATATATCTATGCCAATTCTGGTCCAAATAGCATATTGGATTAAAAATTCCAGAATAAAATCAAAGATTCTAATTTCACAGTGTCCCCCACCCACAAATTTATCCATACCCACAAAACCAAATTCTCATTTAAAATTTAAAACTCTATAAATTTTATTCATTATGAATAAGTCATCAAAACACATCTCTCTATTCCAAAAAAAAAATTACAATTAATTAAGAATGAACAATCTAACAAATTTTTCTCTTTATAATTTAGATCTGTCAAACCTAGCCTGTCTACACCACCCATTCAAATTTAAATAAAAAAAACCAAAGGTACATTTAACCACAAATGTTAATTTCGAAAACTCACATTCTTTTCTACATAAATAATACCAAAACAAAATGAACACTAAAGCTGAGCTATTTCAAAACTTATAGTAAAGAAATATATGGATTAAGTTATAATGATTTAAAAATTTATTGCAAAGGAAATGGTTATTCACATGTAACTAGACAAGATCTGAAGGAATTGGTTGGCTACTTTAGTATGAAAGAAACGAAGAAGGAGATGTAACAGAGAGAATTAAAGTATAAAAATATAAAAGAAATTGTCAAACAGAATATTTAAGAAATAATTCCAAACTTAATAAACAAAAATTAATCGATCTCATTTGCAAATCCTAATGACAGTATTAATAACAAAGATAAAAACAATTAACCGAATAAAAAACTTTTAAACGATCTTCATAACATCGGTAAAACGAAAAAATAAAAAAATATTCTAAAATTAGAAAAGGACAATTAATCAATCATAACGATAGATGTGAACCCAAAATTGATAACATTAACAATGTTAGCTAAAAACCTTTAAGTGATGTTCATAAAATTTGTAAACGAAAAATTTAAGCAATTATTCTTAACAAACAGTAATTAATCGATCTTATGAATAAAGATTAGAACAATATCAAAAATAACAGTAATGAGAAATATTTTCAAAAGCTTCTAATTGATAAATGTCACGAAAATAAACAAAAAAATTATCAGAACAATTTAATAGGTTTCAGTTTTCTAGATGATGACGATTTTTATAAATCACCTAAATGAATGTATAGAAAAGCTTGTGCTATCAAATCAATAACAGTAACTTATAGAATAAATAATGACAATAATATTGTTGAACCACAGGAATTTTTTAATCAATTAAAGGAGAAATAATCTCCAAATTAATGAATATTTTAATACAAAGAATAGCAATTAAAGTTAATACGAAATTTATCGTAATTTTAAAAAACAAAATGAGTTACACGAATTTATTTTTAAGACAATACAAACAAAATTTGTTAATAACAGCTGATTTAGAAGATTTTTATCAAAATCAAAAAATAAACCACTAATTGAAATGCAAGAAATACAAAGGAAAAGATCGAGTTGGTTCTTATTTTATATAGATAATTTAGAATTAAGTGTCAATATGCACAATTTATTTTAAGGTTCTTCTTACATCAGTTTACCAAAAGTAATTAAAGATAAAAAGCTGTAATAAATGTAAAAACCACAGCTCACAAATGCATTCTTCATTCAATGAAATCAGCTTTATATCCATGAAATGTTCATGTAGAAAGAGTTAACAATTATAAAATATTAGATTAGAACTAGACGAAAATTTTGAAACCAGGAAAATTAATTTGCATATTCAGTTAACAGATATTCCAAAATCTCAAAAGAAATCAAATATTTCATTCAATGTTAATGTGTATAAAAGCAATGAAGAAGAATAACGGATTATTTATATATATCCTTTACTATACAAACAATAAACGCGAAAAACTCGTTAATCTTCTTTTAATAAGGGATGAAAATAATACACATTATTGATGGATAAACAAATATCGAGATTAAATAGTATCAAGCAACTAAAAAGGTCATGAAATTTATCGATGTTTAAGATATTTTTATTCACAGGAAAAATATATAATCATGAAAATGATTACAAAGAATGTATGGAAGTAAAAATACATATGCTTCTACAAGGTCAATAAATTGAATCTGAAAATTATAATAATTCTTTATGGATATCTTTTGTAATTTATGCAGATTTCAAAAGTTTATTGAAAGGTATTTACACCTGTGCACCAAATCCTGAAAAAATTATATTAATAATGACCAGAAATACCAATTTCATTCAGTTATTATGTTAATATACTAATAGATATTATAAAAATCCTGCTACATTTACTGGTAAAGATTGAGCAACAACTTTCATTGGTATGTTAAACGAATAATCTCGAGAAATTGCTAAAGATATGGACAAAATATTCCAATGACGATGACAGATAAAGTAAGTTTCATAAATTCAAAAACTTATTAATTTGTGAAAGAACTTTACTAAAAGTAATAACAAAGTCGAGGAGCTGCACATGAAGATTGTAGCCTCACATACCAACATGCCAAACTGATTCCAGTTTATATCGATAATTTCACAAATTATTATGTCCATATATTTATTAAAAATTAGCAATAGATAAGAAAAAGAGTGATGCTAAATAAATAATGAAAAAATTATAGATCTTTTATGAACATTACAATTTACGGTAATGTTTATAATTATGGCTTCAAGTATAGATAAATTATCTTCTAATCTTATAAAAGAACAATTACAATTTAGAGGGACAGCAAAATATTTTGAAATTGAACACATACATTTAATAATTAAAAAAGGAGTGTATCCTTATGAATGTGTGGATTCTGAAGAATAATTACAAGAAGATGGATTACCTAAAACAGAATGTTTTGGTTTGAGACTTAATAAAGACAATATTTCTGATGAAGTTTATAATCACACAAAAACAATTTGGAAAAAATTCGATATTAAAAATTTAGTTGCATATACGAGATTATATAATAATCCTCATGTTTTAATTTTAGCAAACAGAAAAAATATTGAAAAATCATCAGTTGGCAGAACAGTCTAATTATATTGCATATTTGGACACAGTAATTTATGTGGTTACGCAATGTCTCAGGTTGTACCACTGAAAGATTTCTGTTGGTTACAACCAATATGTTTCACCTCTAGAGAATTACTTAAATGTCAGATGATAATCACTATAGTTATATTTTGGAAGTCGATTTAGAATATCCAAAATAATTACATGATGTACATAATGATTTGCCATTAGCCCCAGGAGGAGGAAATAAATTATTAACAACTTTCAATATTAAAGAAAAATGTGTTTTACATTATAGAAAACTTAAACAATGTTTAAATCTTGGACTAAAATTAAACAAAATTCATAGGACATCCTTTAACAATCAAATTTGTTAAAGGAAGACACTGATTTTAATACAGAAATGAGAGAAAAGGCAGCTAACGATTTTGAAAAAGTTTTCTACAAATTAATGAATAATTTAGTGTTTCGAAAAACAAAAAAATATACGAATTATAAAACTTCCTGGCATATTAAAACTGTGTGCTGGACCGAGACTCGAACTTGGGATCTTTGCCTTTTGTGGGAAAGTGCTCTACCATCTGAGTTACCCAAGCACGACTCATGCCCTGTGCTCACAGCCCTACTTCTGCCAGTACCTCGTCTCCAACCTTCCAAACTCTACAGAAGCTCTCCTGCGAACCTTGCAGAACTAGCACTCCTTAAAGAAAGGACATTGCAGAGACATGGCTTAGCCATAGCCTGGGGGATGTTTCCAGAATGAGATTTTCACTGCAGCAGTGTGTACACTGAAATGAAACTTCGTGGCAGTTTTAATCTGTCAGGAAGTTTCATATCAGCGCACACTCCGCTGCAGAGTGAGAATCTCATTCATGATACGAATTATATTTCAAAACCAGATTATGAGCATACTACTATGTTTTCAGAAAGCCTAGTAGCCACTTATAAAAAATTAAAATAATGTTCAATAAACCAAATATGTTGGAGGAATATTCTAGATATTACAAAAATAAATATGTATGATTTTTGTTATTATGTTATGAAGCCAAAATATGGTAAAATATTCATTTATATTATGTGGATAATGATTTTTTTATTTGTGATGTAAGAACTAAAGACTTCTACAAAGTTATAAAATAAGTGATTGATTACTTTGACACAGGTGATTATTCAACAGGTTATTTATATGGAATTTCACACATAATTAGAAAGATGTAGGAAAAAAGAAATATGAAAATCGTGGAAAAATTAAGTTAGAGCATATCAGTTTAAGATCGAAAATTAATGCTTATAAATGTAGTGATAAAGAAGAGAAGAAATCTAAAGAAGTTAAGAAATAGGTAGTACAAAGAGAAATTGGTTTTGTTGACTATGAAAACTGTTTGGATTACAAAATAAAAAAAAACATATAGAAACATGAATTTAATTAGATCATTTAAACACAAATTGAATACAGTTGAATGTAATAAAACTGAATTAAGTGCTAATGTTGATAAATGTCTTATATTACAAAATGGAACTCATACATTACCATATGCTCATTATTAATTCAATCTGAATAAAATAACTCGATTATAATTATATCTTACGAGAATTAAACAGTTGCACAGAAGATTACCTCAGACATAAAAAATAATCAGTTCTTTCATGATATGGTAATTTTGTATGTTTTGCCGAATTATTTTACAAATTTTCTACAAAAACATTCAACTTTTTGGTACAGTCTTTCTTTATGTTTTTGAAAAATTAGACCTATTTTCCATTTTTTCCATTGATCACAGTTATGGATATATTTAGAAGAATTTCTAATTTCTCTTCTATGTATTTCACAAATAAATGTTTTAGTATGCCAGATAGTAAGAAATTTTTTTATATGTTCATAACTGTTTTGCATATATTCTTTTTGTTTCTTTTTTTTACACTCAATGGAACCTGATTTTGAAGGCATATTCTGTTTTCTTGCTTCTATTTCTTTATGGATGTCTTTTTCTAAGTTGCTCAATGGGAAAATAGTTTCATTTTAGCTTTCCATTTATGAAGAAAGGAACTACTGGAATTATAAAACAAAAATACATTAAAGTGTATTTTATATAAATGGAGTGACTTGTTGGTCTAAAAAATAATCAACTTATATGAATGAATGGATGAATGAATGAAAATAGCCTGTTTGTCCCATTGAGGGCAAAGGCCTCCTGCAGGTAGGGATAACTGCTTTTTAAGAATCATACTGTCAGTTAGTCCACATAAGAAGACTAGTGCACAATATTGCACATAACACACACTGTTGTTGTTGTGGTCTTCAGTCCTGAGACTGGTTTGATGCAGCCCTCCATGCTACTCTATCCCATGCAAGCTTTTTCCATCTCCCAGTACCTACTGCAACCTACATCCTTCTGAATCTGCTTGGTGTATTCATCTCTTGGTCTCCCTCTACGATTTTTACCCTCCACACTATCCTCCAATACTAACTTGGTGATCCCTTGATGCCTCACAACATGTCCTACCAACCGATCCCTTCTTATAGTCAAGTTATGCCACAAACTTCTCTTCTCCCCAATCCTATTTTAACACCTCCTCATTAGTTATGTGATCTACTTATCTAATCGTCAGCATTCTTCTGTAACACCACACTATGTGTTGAATTAAACTTGATCACTTAGTTTTAGTTCTACTTCTTTCTACTTCTTTCTGTTTCTGGCTCTACTGGTCCACTGTCTGGCTGCTTGTGTTCTCAATACATCGTCCCATTTGCGTCTTGGTCTTCCTGGGAGTCTCTTGCCCATATGGTAGTTAGTGCCATCCATGTGTCGTCTTGTAGCCTCGCCACATGGCAGCCCCATTTCCATTTGGTCTTCATAGCCTGTTGAGTTGTGTGTATTGTTGCTGGCATCTTGTGTATCAAGGTGTTCGATATTCAGTCTTTCCAAGTGATTCCTCTGCATTTTCCTTTGGCATACCTGTAGGGTGTTTCTCTCTTTAGCTTTGAGAGCCTATGTCTGACATCCTTATAATAATAATGGAAGAACGCGGCTTTCGAGTGCCTCCATTTTGACCCTCCTATTCAAGATTCTGTCTAGCAATATGAACTTTAACCCAGAAAGCTTTCCTAACTAAGGAAACTCTTCGTTTTAATTCTTTTTCCATTTTCTTGTTAAAGGAAATTATTTGGCCTAAGTATATGTATTGCGATGCATACATTAGTTCCAGTCCTTCAAGATATATTGGGGTTTCTATTCCATTTCTCACTACTTGCGTTTTAGATTTGTTTATTGTGAGTCCTGCCATGCTGCTTTGTGTGTTCCTCCTGGACCATTGACTGCAGTTCCCTTGCAGTTTCAGCAAGCACTATGTCGTCAGCCAACCTCAAATTTGTTAGTCTCTTGCTGTAACTTACCTATAACGACAATACTGTTTTCATAATTGTTGATGAAATAATAATTCATTATTTAAGCAAAAATGTGGCTAAACTTTTAGATGACAAAAAAATGGACAGAGCCTTTTCATCATCAAGTTAGTTTTACATTAGAAATGTTAAAGCCCTCCAACTTAGAAGTATTGAAAGACAATGAAAAATCAACTATTTTCGTCAATGAAGAATGTCTTTACTCATTAACATTAAAATCAAAACAAGAAGATCAAAACAATTTAATAAATGTGTTACTCATCATGTTTTACCATCAATTCGAAAACATTGTGAACATAAAATACATTTTAATGTAAAATAAAGCATTTAAAATATCTGAATAAAATTAGGGATAATTGTATAAAAATATCACATGGAAAATTTGATAGACCGATAGAAATTGAATGTGAAAGAAATAAATGAACAAATAGTTTACTACCATATGTTTTCTCATATTAAACAATCGAGACTTTAAGGCCAATTTTTGTTATTTTAAGAGAACATGATTTTAACTATAAGTATTATGTGATTTGAGCACAATTCAGAAATGCACAAAATCAAATAGATATTATCAGAAACAGACAACTAAATTGCAAATAACTTTAAAGCATTAATTTTGTGAGAAAATTCAGTATATTAATATCAATGAATGAAAGAAACTTTAAGAATTACTTGTCATCAAAATTATTTCACTACTTTGGATAATTATTCATGAGAAGAATTGATTAATGATATAATGAATCTTCGCTAGTATCTACTAGATGCTGGAAAGAAGTTACAATGGGTGTCTGAAAGGGTTCAGTTTTAGGTTCACTCTTATTCATTACATGTGTGAACGACCCTCCACTTAAAGTTTAAGAAATGAACTGGTATTTTTTGCAGACTATAATAGAATTATAACAAATCATATGAGAGAGGAATCACCTGAAGAAAGTGTAAATGCTATATTCCAAACAACTATAGATTAGGTTTTGGAAAATCTGCTCTCCATATACTTTAAAAAAAATAACAAATGTTATTCATTTCTTTACAACAAATGGTTTTACCAACAGTCGATGTAGCACATGAGCAGGTATCAATAAATAGGGTAGAATACTCGAAATTTTTGGGTGTACATATTAATGAAACCTTAAACTGGAAGAAGAATATTAATGAGCCTCCCAAACAATTAATCACACCTACTTTTTCTACTCATGCATTTGCTAGTGTTGGAAACAAATGAACTAATCTCCTGCTTTGTTATGCATATTTCAACTAAACAATGTCTTATGTAATGATTTTCTGGATATTTCATCACTCTGAAAGTAAGAATCGATTGTACAAAAGCGAACAGTAAGAATAATTTGTTGTGTTCACCCATGGACATCATTTAGGTACCTTATCAAGGAGCTAGCCATTTTAATTGCCTCTTCACACTATGTACATTTGCAAATGATGACCTGTATCAACATTTCTCCTAAATAACTGCTGCCATTCCACTGAAGAATTTCTATTTGTGTTTGCATGAGTAGAGCTACAAATGTTGTGTGTTCATTAATATTAATACTAAATATAGGTATATATTCTGCAAAAACACTCATCCCATAGCAGTTAAAGAAAAGAATGCAACCAACCAACTAACCAAGGGAAAAAAAACTGAAACGTAGAAGGTGAAAGTAGATCAAAAGAAGATTATCTACTAAAGATCCTGAATGATCACTCTGTTGATGTAGTTTTACTTCAGGAAACACACTGTGCTCATGAGACTGTGCTAAAAATCAATTGTAAACTGCCTGATTTCGCCATAGCTGCTGCCACATACCATACAGCATATGCCACTGCCATCTACGTCAGGAATAGCATCGAGACAGTGAATAACATGGTATCCAATATGGAAGGAAACATTTATGTCACACAAATTACAACTCCTTAAATGGATATTATAAACCTCTATAAGCCTCCAGCCCAAGCTTGGAATGACAACACAATCTGAGATATCCAACACCCTGCAGTCATCATGGAAGACTTCAACTGTCACAGCGATGAATGGGGATACAACTACACCAACCAAGATGGCGAAGAAGTATCCAAATGGGCAGAGACACAGAATACTTTTCTAATATATGAGCCCAAAAATACAACCCTCAACCAAAATACCTGGGAGTAATGCTTGACTGCACTTTCACCTTCAGAGCCCACCTGGAGAAGACAACCTGCGAAATAAAAACTAGGAATAACATAATCCAAAAACTGACAGGAAATGGCTGGAGAACGAATGCGATAACCCTCAGGACTTCAGCCCTTAGTCTTGTCTATTCAACAGCAGGATACTGCAGCTCTGCGTTGTTAAATAGCTCCCATACAAGAGCAGTAGATACTCAACTCAATAGTACTGTGAGGCTGATATCGGGAACCATCAAGTCAACACCAACCCAGAGGCTCCCGGTTCTGTCCAACATCTATCCTCCACACATACAAAGACAGTCAGCACTGAAAAAAGAGTGGCAAAAATGCCTAAACACCCGTCAACTTCTTATCCATCAAGACCTCATCTCCCAATCTCGACTAAGGTCTCGTAAACCATCATGGAAGGTGGGAGAGGGTTTAGTAAGAGACAATTTCAACACTGATGATGCTTGGCGCCGAGAATGGTCTTCCTCCAACTCAGACAAATAATTTCATCAAAGGTCCGAGCCAACAACCAGTCGGATTTGAGGTAGCAAGGAGAACCTGTAAATCACTCAACTGGTTCCGAACAGGTCATAGAAATTGTCATTACTGGAGGCATAATTGGGGCATCATTGATAGTCCCGTCAGCAACTGTGGACATGACAAACAGACACTACAGTACATCGCCACTGAATGCCCTTTAAGGACCTTCATTTGCTTAAGGCTGAAGCTACTGCTGGCTCAAAGGACTGGACATCCATCCTTGAGCAGTACAGTAATGCCAACACCATGGAATTATACATCACTTATTATTTTATTCTATGTGACTTGTTCATACATTTGTTGTTATCAGTATTTTATCTTATAATCAGTATATACTGCACATATATCTTCTATCTCAAAATGTACCAGATGTAATCTGATGCTGTATTACTGATGTAATCTGATGCTGCACTTAAAGCCATACGGAATAATAGCAACAATAATAAAATCAAGGGAACACTCCATTTCTAATTATGAGAAGTGTGAATCTATCTAATATTCTGAGAACTGGAGTGTCAACATTAAAGATTTTCTTTTTGTGAAAAAGACTCAAAAGTACTCGATTGCTAATTTGCGAATTGGTATAGAAAAGGAAGACGAGTTCATAATATCCGGTTGACAAAGAGGTCATTAGACATGTAGTGCTGTGGACCAAGATCAAGGGAATCAGCCTTGCCCTTACAAACATATCATGCAGGCGTCGGGGGAAGCGATCATAATCCAAATATGGTTACACAGACAGAGTTTTGCACTGACATCCTCTGAGATACAAGTTGTCTGTCTGACCGCAGTATCACCTCATTTGGTAACTACTAGACAGATCATATGACTTATGGGCCTAGTAGTATCTGATGTTATCCAGAATGAACATCAAAAGACAATCATTAACAATCAATTGACTTTGACACATTTTGAGAAACTTGTCAAATTACAGGAGTTTTGTGAACCAAAGAGAGACCAAACCTACTTGTTAAAAAAATAGGGTATTAGTTAAAATTCAGTTACTGTCTGCGAAGATCTTAATTCCATAGGTGGAGAGATTCTGTTGTAACTTTTCCACATCTAGGAATTCTTTGTCCTGTTTGTTAACTTCGTTATCTGTGAGTCAAGAGCAAGAACTGCATAGTTTCTATATCTTTTCTATGTGTATGTTTTGGTGTACCTGTGTGCTAAGAAATAAAATGATTCAGAGTGTGGTAGCTGACATTTCCTCTTTCGGTTATTTCCATACGTATTTTTTACTCTCATTAGACGAAGAATCACATTCTGGATGCCATATTTAATGTACGTGGAGTCAGTTTCAACCCCAATCCTACACTATCCGATGAAACCTTCTGGGCATCCCTATATGATGCGAAATTGATTACTAGATGTCATGAGAGGTGCACCACCATTATAAAAGGACACAGAGTGAATTGTTTTGTGAGTAAAGAAATAGTAACGCAAGGTTTCCCTGGTCAGGAGAGTTCAGTGACTTCGTGCTTAGTCAGTAGATGTCACCTGAGAAACAAGTCCACCAGGTAAATTTCAGTCCTTCTCAAGCCGCCCAAGTCAACTGTTGATGAAGTGAGTGTAATGTGAAAAAGTGGAGCAACAGCTGAACCAAGACGAAGCAGATCTCGTGTACTAACGGATCGGGGCCACCAAACACTACAGAGGGTACTTGTAACAAACTTGCATATAATTATGTGAAAGAATCACGCATGTGATCCAGCGCGCTACATGCAATGCAGCTGGGTGCAGTGGTCGAGCAACTCCTCATAAGCCAAGCATTTCTATAGTCTGCGCTAAGCGACACTTGAGGTTGTGCGAAGAGCGACGACACTGGGCAGCGTACGACTGGAAAACGTATGATGTTGAGTCATGAAGCATGCTGTATGCTGTGACAATGCAATGTCAGTGTCTGGGTTTGGCGAATGCCTGGAGAACGTTCCCTGCTCACGTGTAGTGCCAGCAGTGGAGTACAGAGGAGATGGTGATACGGTATGGATGTATCTTTTCCTCGTTAGAGTGTGGTCGCCTTATTGTACCTAAGAAAACGCTAAATGTACATTGTACAGCAGGGGCACCGTGCATAGTAGAACAGTCCGAGGACAATGTTTGTATCAGCACTCTATCATAAAGCGGCATCTGTGAGGCAATGGGTGTCGACAACAACATTCCTGAAATGAAGAACTCTGACCCGAGTCCTGACCTGAACCCAATGAAAAAGCTGTGGTATGAGTGAGAAAGTCAATTTTCTCCAGACCCAGTTGACCAATACCATTACCTTCTCTGCTTTTGGCTTATGTAGAAGAATGGGTTACCATAATGTGTAGGCTCTCGTGAACAGGGATACCAAATAAAAACTGACAAGGATATCCCTTGGGCTGACAGTAGTCTCCTTCAATTTTTCGATAAAATGCATAGAATATTTAATATGATGATCAGTTTTCCGGTATACGGTTGCAACTAGGAGGGCGAGATGTCTAGCTAACTCTTGAGTAGAGGATCAAATAGCACTATCTATTGGTCTTAGCAGGACATTTGGCTTCTGAATCTTAGTTAGTCCATATAATCTACACGGACCAGCTTCCATTTCTTTATCCTCTGTAGGACAGGAATACTTTTTTATTAATCAATTGGTAACTGTTAACACTTTCGTTGTAGGATCCTTCTTAAACTTTTATAATTGGTAGGACCCAAGAGTTCACTCATCTTCTGTGGTAGCCTTTCCTCTTCAACACAACAGTAGCATTACCCTTATCAGCAGTAAGCACGATAATATTCTTGCCCACATTAATTCCCTGTAACGCCTTCTTTTCTCATTAATACAAATTAGTATGAGGTGCTTTAGCTTTACATAGAGTCCTGGTTGTTTCCATGCTAACTGCATCAGCAAAATGTGATGCTAACAGACGTATCCCCGCCTCTGTATTAGCTAAAATATCCTCCATAGGAACTTGCAGTGGAGTAATTGCAAAATTTCTTCTTTTGAGACAACAGAAATTTCTTCCTTAGACAATTCCTTTCCTGATAAATTAATGACCATACAGGAATTGCCTGTACCGGTGTTTCCAGCCTGCATTTCTGTAAATTGTCAAACTTTTTCTTCTGCCTATTAGAAGAGCCTCCCGCACTAAGTTCCATAGACCTAAATGTTAGCCTATCCGCCTTATTCGAATCACAAAATGTGATATGAATAAATAAATCGAGATTTAACACATGACAGCTGGTTACCGGCAGTCGACGTGTTTGGTGTATCTGCACCTGTACCATTGCCACTTCCATCTTTAAATAAATACAGTTAGCTTTCGCTGAATGAAACAAACTTATCTCTTTCAGAAACTTCGGGACTGTCCAGGCGTCACGACAATGTAGCAAAAAAGTGATCGTACCAAGCTGCTGAGCTTTCTTCTTACGTAGACTCTCCAGTCGTCATACAATACCTGACAAATCCTCCCTGTAGAGGCGTCTAATCACAACGCGAGGCTTTCTCGGCCGCCGATTTCTACTGCCGAACACTAGAAATTTTTCTTTCTGACGTTTCGTTGCCAAATGCGAGCAACATTTTCCGAGGCGACCAACTACTGGCTTCTAGGCCGCGGAGGTCCCGTTTATATAGAGCGCAAAGAGGGCACTACCACTCGTCACGTGCTGTCGACAGCCAAACTATCTCTGACTAACGTCATTACTCTCGACCAAAGGCAATCAGTTGTCACGTCGTTGGTACTAAGTCTACCGCCATATCTTATCTAACTTCATGGACTATAATCATCATGTTTCAAAAACTAATTAACAATATTTCCAAGTCGTTACTCACATTTTGATTTTTTAAATTGTTTTCAATCTCTGTCAGCTCAAAAATTGCAGCTAACATGTAAAAGAGTGTACAAAGAAAAAAAAAAAAATAAGTCGCACCCGACCACCGCGGCTTAGGTTTCCCATGATTTCCCTCAATCGCATCAGGAAATCGCCGGAATGGTTCCTTTGAAAGGGCACGACCGGCTTCCTACCCCACCCTCCCCTAAGCCGATGGGACTGATGATCTCGCTTTTAGGTTCCCTTCCCAAAATCAACGAATCACCAAAAAAACACACACCAGCATGTTTTACCTGGGATTGAGGACAGACAAAAAGGCCGAGATGGTTTATTATTGCTCCCCTATGCGCCTAGAATTCCTTTATTTAACGGATTAGGCTGCATTTTAACCATTACTCTCTGGTTTCATAACAATTAGTCGGGAATTACACTCTTGCTGGGTAACAGTTTCACTGTATTATAACTAGTTATATTCTTTCTACATAACAGTTGCGCTAGGGAGCTGTTGGATAATGTTTTAACCAGTTGCATTCTCTTTCAACTAATTACACACTTGATGTATGAAATTACTCTGTGGAGTTGCTGGCTAATTACTTTAAACAGTAACACTGGGATGACAAACAAACGTGCTTTTTAAAACAATGGCCTATTGCATCTTATATTACAAAAAATATCTGCAACACCAAAGTGGGTGTGTAGCGTGTCTGAGTCATATTTCTTTGTCTCCAAAGCAACAATATTTTGACATTGTTGTAGGTTAAAATGCTAACGGAGACACATTATGACACCTTTATTTCAACAATTTTGTGCTGAAGTTAACACTCAAGTGTCACAACTGTGCGAGCTGATCGTGCCAAACAGGAAATGTTCACTGATGTGGTCAGCTCAGTCGCTGCATGTGCCACACATTCAGCATAGCACAGACACGTATGGCACTTGCCTACCGGAAGACGCACTATTCCGGTGGAGGGTGTCCCTCCCTGTCCTCTGCTCCATGGCAGACCAAAGGGCTGATTTTTTTTCCTTCTTACAGATGGTAGGAGACCTGTCTGCAGCCCCATGGACAGCACAAGAACATCGAATGTGAATATGTAAATGTTTCTGAAAATTTTGTTTTTACTCGTTAATAATATTGGAGCTCAGTTCGCGATTGATGCAATGTTATATCATACGCCGATGAATATGAAATGGGCCAAACATATTCAAACTGCATTTAATTTGAGACACAGGAAGACAGCTATGTTTATTGTTGACGTATTGGCTCGTATGTCTGGTGGAGAGGTCATACATGGTGCACCCAGTTCACTTCACCTGCTTCAGAAAGGAAGTGTATGTATCACTGTTTGTTAGCAGAAGGTTGTAATCTTCAACTGAGAACAACTTCCACCAATAATTAGATGTTAACTAAATCGAGATCATAATTATTTGTAGCTACATACGTAGTTTGTTGTATACTGGCAGTGCATCTGCAGCGATTTATGGTGCTCAGATGTGGATGAATGCCTATCATTTGCATACCAGCCGTACTTGCACATGGGATTGATGAGTTCAGTGCTTAGTTCTCTAAGCCCAATAACCTACCAAGTAACCAACCAACTAACAAATCCAGCTATGAATGCAACAGTGAATAGCTCAAGTATTGGAAGACTGCGCAGTGTGAGTACAGACTCTGGCCTCCTACCTTTGTAATAGGCTGGTGTCATGTTTTCATTTTGGAGGTTTGTGACTCTAGGAGTAAAATAAGCAACAGGTCATTGGTTCTTTAAAATGTTGGTCTGCACCTTAATATTACACTACATTCTACAAATTTAGCAAGTCCAACTGGCCCTATTAAAGAGTTGCACTTGGCTCCAATAATGCAAATGAGGTAATGTAAGGAAATTACAGGTACATAATAATTGACATAGTCCCCATGACACATAATGCATGCATTACTCTGATTTAGAAGTACATTGGCATCTTGTGAGTAAATTTGCCTACCCCACATTTGTTCCTTCTCTTCTAAAATATTGTTGCATGGTATAGACTCCTTAGCAGACATACCTATTGAATTGAAAGAAGGGTAGCTCATTTAGCATTATTGCGAAGCGAGGGAGTGAGTGTCATGGATATGACGACAACGTTTGGGTAACAATCAGCAAACAAAGACATTCTTCATTATAGTGGGTTCTTTTCATGAAACTTCAATCACCAACTTCGCGATTTGAACGCGTAGTTATTTTGTTTACTCCATCTTAAACAGGAGCATCGTAGTAAAATCAGACAAATAAAAGCTCATATAGACAGATTTAGGCGTTCACTTTTCTCCCGTGCTATTCGCGCCTCGAGAGGTCAAGAAATCGTCTGAAAGTGGTTCTGTGAACCATATCCAAAGAACCTGCATATGAATTGCTGAGTAGTCATGAGGATGTGGTTTTAACTATCTACCTGTAAACTACGTAAAAACTGGTAATACAGACCCCAAAAAGGACAACATGAGTGTTATACAAAACTGCTATATTAAAGAAAGATACGCCGAATAGGGATCTACACTCATGTTCATAAATTAAGGATATTGCTGATACATGGTGAAACAACGCTCTGGTGGGCGGTTTGCGGGTTTAAATCACCTCGGGGTATGACCATGCGGTGCATTTGACCTGCGGTCGTCACACGGTGGCGCTGGCAGCAGTCCACATGTGCAGAGATGTGTTGGTGTATGTCAGAGTACGGTACAGTGAGTATGTGTGCAGACGTTTTCAGACGTTCTAATGATGACTGTGTGTTGAAAATGGCTGAAAGAAGACATATTGATGACGTTATGAGGGGTAGAATACTAGGGCGACTGGAGGCTGGTCAAACACAGCAGATCGTAGCACGGGCCCTCCGTGTGCCACAAAGTGTGATCTCACGATTATGGCAACGATTCCAACAGACAAGAAAAGTGTCCAGGCGCTACAGTACGGGACGTCCACAGTGTACAACACCACAAGAAGACCGATATCTGACCATCAGTGCCAGCAGATGGCCACGGAGTGCCCGAACCTTGCTCGGGACCTTACTCCAGCCACTGGAAGAGTTGTCTCCAGACACATAGTCTACAGACGACTGAACAGACATGGTTTATTCCCCCAGAGACCTGCAAGGTGCATTCCACTGACCCCTGGTCACAGGAGAGCCCGTAAAGCCTGGTGTCAAGAATACAGTAGATGATCATTAGAACAGTGGTCGCAGGATATGTTTACGGAAAGTCCAGGTACAGTCTAAACAGTGATTCTCGCCAGGTTTTCATCTGGCGTGAACCAGGAACCGGATACCAACCCTTTAATGTTCTTACCGAGCGAGGTGGCGCAGTGGTTAGGCACTGGCCTCGCATTCGGGAGGACGACGGTTCAATCCCGCGTCCGGCCATCCTGATTTAGGTTTTCCGTGATTTCCCTAAATCACTCCAGGCAAATGCCGGGATGGTTCCTCTGAAAGGGCACGGCCACCTTCCTTCCCCATCCTTCCCTAATCCGATGAGACCGATGACCACCCTGTCTGGTCTCCTTCTCCAAACCAACCAACCTTTAATGTTCTTGAAAGGGTTCTGTATGGAGGTCGTGGTTTGATGGTGTGGGGTGGGATTATGATTGGTGCACGTACACCCCTGCATGTCTTTGACAGAGGAACTATGACAGTTCAGGTATATCAGGATGTCATTTTGCACCAGTATGTCCGCCTTTTCAGGGGTGCAGTGGGGTCCCACCTTCCTCCTGATGGATGATAATGCACAGCGCCACCGAGCTGCCATCGTGGAGGAGTACCTTGAAACAGAAGATATCAGTCGAATGGAGTGGCCTGCCTGTTCTATGCCTCAGCAGCTGCTCGACACCTGATACAGAGTATGCCAACCCGTTTTGTGTCCTGTGTACATGTGCATGATGATCATATCCCATATTGATATCGGAGTACATGCGCAGGAAACAGTGGCGTTTTCTAGCACATTTGTTTCGGGGCGGTTTTCTCAACTTATCACCAATACTGTGGACTTATAGAAGTGTGTCATGTGTGTTCCCTATGGGCCTATGCTATTAGCACCAGTTTTGTGTAGTGCCAAGTTGTGTGGCACCACATTCTGCAATTATCCTTAATTTATGAGCATGAGTGTAGTTTCACACATCTCACCAGCACTGCTAAAAATGTGGAACTCCTTGTAGTTTTTACCACTCACACTGGATGATCTCCAGCAAAGCACAACTGCCTGAGCTGCAGTTCATTCACATGACCACACCCTTCGTCCGCCCTGATAGCTCATTGGTCAGTGTGATGGACTGCTGTCCTTAGGGGCCCTGGTTCGATTCCCGGCTGGGTCGGGGATTTTCTCCGCTCAGGAAGTAGGTGTTGTGTTGTCTTCATGATTATTTCATCCCCCTCTGGCGCGCAGGTCGCCCAATGTGGCGTTGAATGTAATAAGACCTGCACCAAGGCAGCCGGACCTGCCCCGTAAGGGGCATCCCAGCCAATGATGCCAAACGCTCATTTCATTTCACCACACCCTTTATACTCTTGAACTGTCTAAAAATTAAATAATGCGTTATTCCTGCCTTACAGTACATGCACAATTGCTGTTGTTCTTGTGATTGCAGTTTTAACGCCCAGGAATGCACTTAGCTATATTTCATATGTATCAATGTGACACAGTTAATCAAACATAAACTGAGTACATTCCCAATATTAGAGAAGGATTTTGCAAGTATCTCATGGAGTACCCTACACATGTTGGTCCGTTGAACTAGTGTGTGGTTCGGACCCAGCTCACGTGTCAAATGGAGGTGGGGGACAGGAGACAAGCAACTGTGACCTCTACCACTAGTCCTGTCACCATCCTATCAATGCATTTCTTTACCTGGTGCAAATACGAAGTGTATATATTACACAGCAAGAAGTAATATTTAAAGTACAGTGTAATTTATTTTAAAAAATGAATCCCAAATAACCATAATGAAACTGTCATGCAACAAGAGCGTAAAAGGTCTGACATCGAATTTTCTGCCTGTTTATCCTTTCACATTGATGTCAGATACAAAGAACACATGAGAGCCTGGAAGTATGACACAAACCACTCCACATTTTCACAACATCTAACAGAAAAAAAATCTCAAATCAACCTCAAGAGAAGAAGACATGAAAATAGTTAGAATCAACAATAAAAAACACCTAATTCTGCAAGAAAATTACCTGATACAGAAAACCAAAGCAGAAAAGAAAATCCTTTTGAATGATCCAGTACACATGTAACAAGTCATGGTTTACACTAATAGATAAAAAAAATGGAGTAGCATTTCAACAGGGGATTATTATGATAATAATAACAGCATTTAAACCACTCACTTGTCCATGGACCTACCCACAAAACATTTAAACCAAAACTCAGATCAGCTGGATACAGAAAGTACTTCATTATGTTGGCAACATAAACAAACCAAACACAATGAGACAAAGTGAACACAGTAGTTACGACTTGAACCAGTTTTCGGTAAAAATCTACAACTAAAATCAGAAGACGAATAGAGATCCACAGCAATTAGAACAAAGAATATCTAAACTATGAAGAAAAGAGTTCATAACATGGGAACGTACTTATCTTCGTAAGTGAAGCTGTAGTGCGAGATCCAATATGTGAGCAGATGAGAGGAAAAGCAGTTGCCAGCGATTTGCGCTATGAACTGTAAAACATCACTTATTTGCGTAAACAACGAGACTTGAACTCTCTTATAATCTACAAATATCGCATGTGAAAATAAAACTGTATCATTTTAGATTCCGCTGACGATGTTGTAACGTCCCCTTAGTAAAAATTAATGAATTACTGTGCTGGTAAACATTTTATGTTATTTGATTTTCAAACAGCTGAGCAAAACTGAACGTGCTCAGACATTTCTGTGTTTATTCATTCTGATCATCACTAAACTGACACACAATATTTTTAGCGCAACACAATCTTACTTTTAATAATCCCTACAAAAGAATGGCCCTGACTAACAATAACCTATACCTTTCATGAATCACTTACGTCACAAAAATCTTCATTACTCGAACTACTGCAATACAGCGAGCGCCAATACTGCCAGCTAAATGAAAGATTCTAACTACTGAAGGCACTAACTACTGACAGGCATAGTTAGCAAGTGAAAGATTTTGATACAGAACAAACAATGTGTTTACCTTAATAGTGCTCAAAAGTCATAATATATATATATATATATATATATATATATATATATATATATATATATATATATATATCAGTTCATGACATCCAGTCTTACAAATTTACTCTCTCTGATGGACACACGTCCAGGTCATCCGCTCTCAAACTCCGCCATCTCACTCCCCACATCCACCACTGCTGGCGGCTCTCCTCCAACTGCGCAATGATACGTGCTGTTAACATCCAACTGCCCAACACTACAATAGCGACTATTTCAACAATGCCACCCAGCCCAGACTGCACACAGCACAGCCAATGATTTTCATACAGAGCGCTACGTGGCGTTAACAATACAAAAATCTAAACAGCCTACTTACAATGTCTTACACTAAAAGGCGAAACGCGTCCCGAAGAAATGAAATACAGAGCAGCAAGGGAAGGCGCTTTTCATTTACAAAACGAACATATCTGTACTTGCTGCGGATGATGGACACACGAAGAAACTTGTTATCTGTTTCAGTTTGCAGTAAGTAATAGCAATACTACAAAAATCCCTCAATAGAAAATTATAGTTACATCTGTTAATTTCATGCTCATTAAAAACAACTTATATGAGTTCACCTGCTAGGAAGTTCTGAATCCAGTCACAAATCTGAAATGAAGTTTCTGATTTTTGTTCGCTAAAATCTGTCAACACGCAACTCAAAAAGCTATCATCTCGATAAATGAATAATGCGATTTTCGGTAAGACGATTTAGAATACTTGAAAACACCGTGACCCTACAGTTTTGTAATTATGGTCACACATTGTGCTCGAGAATGATGACCATTTTAGAGGTCCAACATCTCTTTTATAGCAATGAACATCAATAAAGTGGTAATAATGTGGAACTTAAATCATTTTCAAAAACCCAAGTCTGTAAATTATGGGCTCAGATGTGTATGTCACATGTCTTCCTGAAAGCCTTTGAAACTATTCGGTTTCTGAGTAAAGGTAGCACAGTGCTAAATATTGGCCAGGTAACTATTGAAAAATATAATTTGCTGTGAAACAGAAAAGACTTTCTCAGTGAAAAGTGACTGTAAAATTGAAAATAGCGCCACCTATTCAACTTGGAACCTGACAGGTCAGTTTCTATTCTGCAATACTACAGATACTTACAAACAATGACTGTACAGTGAGTTATTTGCTCCTGGTAAAAGTGTTTCTATATAAACGCCTCCAAGGTGCTGCAACCATATGTGAAATATCAGACTCTGAAATGGGATGGTAGATGAAGTATATAGCATTTTAAGGCTGTCTAGAGATGAGACAGCTTGCTTCAAGCTCGAATCGTTATTAAATTGAGCTCTCCAGCCAATGAAGCCGTATGACTTTACTTTATTGTTGGTAAATACATGCAAATAATGTTACTGTTCACTGGTTTTGTATTCTGCAAACAACGTTTCTGTCGCTAGATATGCAAGGTTCAGTCACTCACATTTCGATTGACACAGAGTCAAATTGTGAGTGCCGTTTATTGGTGTTTAATTCAATAACGTGGTCTTCCACTGAATCAAAGACACCATCAATTTTGTATTCATAAATAATAACATCCAGTTTTGTATTAAAACGTTCTTTGGCCATTAACTACATAAGAAACAAGGGTTGCTGTGCTTTCAACTGCCCAGTTTGAACTCCTTTTATAGGTTCTCAAAATAGCAAATTTCAACTAATTTCTTAATTGTCATCTAAAAGGAGCATTTAGATCATTGCGAACAGTATACTTATTGGGGTCATGAATAAGAAAGCAAATATTCTCGTGCCAAATCATTGTTATTTTCGCACACATATTACACACTAATAAAGGTTCTTCTTTCATGTTTGTTAACTGCAATTTGAATAGTATCCATGCTATTGAATACTTATACATGTCTAATTTTCCAAAAAATGTTTAAATGTTCAAAAGTGTGTGAAATCGTATGGGACTTAACTGCTAAGGTCATCAGTCCCTAAGTTTACACACTACTTAACATAAATTATCCTAAGAACAAACACACAAACACCCATGCCCGAAGAGGACTCGAACCTCCACCGGGACCAGCCTGTCAAATTTTCTTCTTGTAAACTATCCACTGTATGGCTTCAGTAACTATCTCTGAATTATCTTTCGATTCTACAAGCTGTATTACATCATCGTTCTTGGATACACATCACCAACTTTCCTACTTATCATTATTGCAGAATTTCCATAAAGAACTTTAAGTTTGCAACTGTTTCAAATGTATTTTCTCTTCCAGTTTTAAACTACACAAGCGGATTTCCAGATGCTAGATCCACAATGTTCACAAGATCAAATTTAGATACAATGATTTACTCACATTGCAACTTCAGATGCCGAAATAATTTTAATAATAATAATACTATAATTGTTATTCCTTATCTAAATTTTGTGTAAAAAGGTACTTTGTGTGTCAAACCCTTGTCAGATGTAGGAAATAACCTCATGCCCCAAACCAGCATAGTTTAATTAAATAAATAAATAGGTGAATGAGTAAATATAAGCAAAATATGAATGAATCTCTCCTCAGTTTGTGTAGGTGTAAGAATATGCTATCCACTATAAGTGAACCAACAATGAGACAGATATAATCTACAATGTTCAGCTCATGATTTTGCAATATAACAGTTTTTTTAGGAGATGCCATTGCAAGAACATAATTTTATTATGCTGCACAGCCTTCCCCATTTAAATAAAACACGTAATGAAATGTATCCTAATTGTTTTCCTTTCTTTTATCCACTTGCCTGTCTTGATTAGAGGGCAAACAATTCATGCTGTCAAAATTACCATACCAGATAGATAGCTATTACATTTACCCCAGATCTGCATCATGCCAGAGACATATGTTACTGACACATTATACAATAAAATACCAGAATATCAGATCCAGTAATTTCAAACCAACCCAAAATCAATAGTAATAAAAAACTATTTCTATTCTCTACAATAGATTTTAGCATACAAAATAATAACAGTTTTTTAAATGTAGAGAGACCTTAAGAAAATGTCTATTTTTTTCGTTTTTTGCCCTATCGTTTTGTTGTTTTATATTTATATGATACGTCAAAAATCACTTGTAATAATTATGCTGTATGCCCTTAACTTTACAGCTACTATTGTTATTGTACTGGTGGAGTGTCCATAGCTGCAAGTGGGAGATGTTAGCTTCTTCATCTAGTTTCCCATGATGCAGTTTAAGAAATACCTCTGAGGAAGCAAAAAATTTAAACAGACCGAAAGTTAGAGAATTGTTTAATGAGTTGCACTTCAGTTGTAGTCAGTATATTGTCACTGTAATACAAGTTCCTTAAAGACAGACTACACCTGACAGATTTATTAGTGTGTTCCTTTGAAAAATTTTAACTAATATATAGTTTCTACCGACTAAAGTCTGCATCATATCCTAGAGATCAAAAGAATTCATACTGAGGAAGAAAGATGATATTCTCTTTTTTAAAGTGAGACGTCACTTACTGTAATTTGTCTTCCTTACACCGACACGTAGTTTTTAATCAACATCAGCATCTTCCACAAGAGAAACACGTTTCAGCAACTAACTTTCCATACAAGCAATGAATAAAGTTCTGTAGCATCTCTTCTCTGCACTGTGCCAATCTACGTAGTGGGTAGTCAGTCAATAAACACGTTTTCCATTATCTAATTACTTGGCTATCGACCGCTTAAAGACAATGCAAAACTCGCTCTTTTACTGTCCCAGAATGAATGTCGTGAAATCATTTTTACCACCATGACACTGACGTCTACAGAAAAAAATTATCTCTCTTTAAAAGCATCAGCCCTTATTTTTAAGACTATTCTCCTAAAATCAGTGACAAATCTAAAGCAGACAATCTCATGAAACATTACACCTCTTAATATTGTGAATTAGTTACGCCATACTTCAGAATAAAATTATAATTGTTTGGATTTACAAGAAGTCTTATTGGTCTTAAAGGTGTTCAGAAATTCTTAGGGGTGACAAATTGATTTTAAATTTATTACACATAATAATGACAGAGAGTTCATTCCTAAAAGGGACTAAAATAGTTTCTTGTTAAGCTTCTGTAGAAGTATGGGCCAAATGGTATACGAGTAAATGCTGCTGTTTCTTTGCACTTGCCTCCTATGCAGCATTTACAGGCCATACTGTATTCTTAGATTCAGAAGCATGCTCAATGGGTATCAGTAAGTCATTAATAGACCAAATATGATATCATTTTATTTCTTAATCAGAGGCATTTCATGTTTTATGGTGTTTACAGGCAAGTCATTCGGCTGTTTGACGTATCAAATTGTCTACATGTAAACCCAAGGTTTTAGTAAGCCTTTTGAGCATTTTCAAAGAAGGAAGTAGACTCTTTTATGGGACTGATGGTACAGCCAGACAATGGATCATGTCATATCGTACCAAAAGAATGCAGGATATTGTAAATATTGTACTTAGTAGCAATTCAACCAACAGAATCCAAGGACTTATTTCTGACTGGGGATAAATCACATGTGGAGCTCACCAAGACTCAATCTTAGGTCCACTACTGTTTATCATATATGTAAATGATCTACTGCCTAATGTACAACAAGTAGAATTAGTTCTTCTAGAAGATGACACCAGCATTGTAATCACTCTCAGTATGCATACTGAAATGGAAGAAAAGTTCTCAAAAGTATCATTGACTGATTTCCTGCGAATAGTCTCACACTGAATTTCACAAAGATCGATCAAATTCACTTCTACACCTCTAGGGGTACTGCACCAGTGATAAGTGTAAAAAATGGTGATGAAATAACACATAGGGTGGAAACTTCAAAATTCTTAGGTGTCCATATTTATGAGAATTTAAATTAGAAACAACACATTTGGAACTCCTAAAACAACTTAGTTCAGTCACATTTGCACTTAGAATCATAGCAAATTTTGGGGAGACAAAAAATCAGTAAGTTGACATGTTTTGCTTATTTTCATTCATTAATATCGTATGGAATAATGTTCTGGGGTAACTCATCCTTAATAAAGAAAGTTTTCATTGCCCAAAAATGTGCTGCAAGAATAATATGAGGTGCTCACCTGTGATCATCTTGTAGACATCTGTTTAAGGAGTTAGGCATTCTGATTACTGCTTCACAGTATATTTATTCCCTCGTGAAGTTTGTTGTAAATAATCCATACAGTCCAAAAGGAACAATGAGGTACATAATCACAATACTAAAAGAAAAAAAGATATTGATTACTCAACATTAAGGTTGCCTTTATCATAGAAAAGGGTGCACAACGCAGCAACAAAAATTTTTGATCACTTACTGAGTAACATAAAATGCCTAACAGACAGCAAGGTAACATTTAAAAATAAATTGGAAAAGTTTCTCCTTGACAACACCTTCCTTTCTGTTGAAGAATTTCTATGTTTGTAATGTGTAAAAGGTAGTGGGTACGAATTGCTAACTCAATCTGTATATCTTGTTTCATTTTGGGAAAAAAATACGGTAATGTTTAAAGTACAAATAGATGTACAATTTAATTTGCAATGTTGTTGTTGTTGTTGTTGTTGTCTTCAGTCCTGAGACTGGTTTGATGAAGCTCTCCATGCTACTCTATCCTGCACAAGCTTCTTCATCTCCCAGTACTTACTGCAACCTACATCCTTCTGAATCTGCTTAGTGTATTCATCTCTTGGTCTCCCTTTACGATTTTTACCCTCCACGCTGCCCTCCAATGCTAAATTTGTGATCCCTTGATGCGTCAGCAAAACCTCCTACCAACCGGTCCCTTCTTCTTGTCAAGTTGTGGCACAAACTCTTCTTCTCCCCAATTCTATTCAATACCTCCTCATTAGTTATGTGATCTACCCATCTAATCTTCAGCATTCTTCTGTAGCACCACATTTGGAAAGCTTCTATTCTCTTCTTGTCCAAACTATTTACTGTCCATATTTCACTTCCATACATGGCTACACTCCATACATTTACTTTTAGAAACGACTTCTTGACACTTAAATCTATACTCGATGTTAACAAATTTCTCTTCTTCAGAAACGCTTTCCTTGCCATTGCCAGTCTACATTTTATATCCTCTCTACTTCGACCATCATCAGTTATTTTGCTCCCCAAATAGCAAAACTCCTTTACTACTTTAAGTGTCTCATTACCTAATCTAATTCCCTCAGCATCACCCGACTTAATTCTGCTACATTCCATTATCCTCGTTTTGCTTTCGTTGATCTTCATCTTATATCCTGCTTTCAAGACACTGTCCATTCCTTTCAACTGCTCTTCCATTGCTGTCTCTAACAGAATTACAATGTCATCGGCGAACCTCAAAGTTTTTATTTCTTCTCCATGAATTTTAATACCTACTCCGAATTTTTCTTTTGTTTCCTTTACTGCTTGCTCAATATACAGATTGAATAACATCGGGGACAGGATACAACCCTGTCTCACTCCCTTACCAACCGCTGCTTCCCTTTCATGCTCCTCGACTCTTATAACTGCCTTCTGGTTTCTGTACAAATTGTAAATAGCCTTTCGCTCCATGTATTATACCCCTGCCACCTTTAGAATTTGAAAGAGAGTATTCCAGTCAACATTGTCAAAAGCTTTCTCTAAGTCCACAAATGCTAGAAATGTAGGTTTGCCTTTCCTTAATCGATTTTCTAAGATAAGTCGTATGGTCAGTATCGCCTCACGTGTTCCAACATTTCTGCGGAATCCAAACTGATCTCCACCGAGGTCGGCTTCTACCAGTTTTTCCATTCATCTGTAAAGAATTCTCGTTAGTATTTTGCAGCTGCGACTTATTAAACTGATACTTCGGTAATTTTCACATCTGTCAACAGCTGCTTTCTTTGGGATAGGAATTATTATATTCTTCTTGAAGTTTGAGGGTATTTCGCCTATCTCATACATCTTGCTCACCAGATGGTACAGTTTTGTCAGAACTGGCTCTCCCAAGACCGTCAGTAGTTCCAATGGAATGTTGTCTACTCCTAGGGCCTTGTTTCGACTTAGGTCTTTCAGTGCATTGTCAAACTCTTCACGCAGTATCGCATCTCCCATTTCATTTTCATCTACATCCTCTTCCATTTCCATAATATTGTCCTCAAGTACATCGCCCTTGTATAGACCCTCTATATACTCCTTCCACCTTCCTGCTTTCCCTTATTTGCTTAGAACTGGGTTTCCATCTGAGCTCTTGATATTCATACAAGTGGCTCTTTTTTCTCCAAAGGTCTCTTTATTTTTCCTGTAGGCAGTATCTATCTTACCCCTAGTGAGATAAGCCTCTACATCCTTACATTTGTCCTCTAGCCATCCCTGCTTAGCCATTTTGCACTTCCTGTCGATCTCATTTTCGAGACGTTTGTATTATAATGACTCCTTTTCTTACTAGGCTAATTACTGTTTAGCTCTACAGGGCCATTATACTGAAATGTTTCCCCACACCACCTAGTATTGTCTTTCTATTTGTGTGAGTAACTGTATGTTCACTGTTGTGGGTAAATACATACAGCGTACACAGGGCGGTGTGTGAAACTGATGGCGATTACACGCTTCCGCTGTTGTAGAAATCTGCTCCAGATGCTGCAGATACCATGTTGAGCTGAAAGTGGTAACCAAAATACGGAGAAATATTCTTCAGGGGTCTATTGCATAGCAATCAGATTGCTTTCAGTTCTGAGATATGTCCAGTTACTATTGTGGATTTGAATGATCCATGAAGTGACTCCTTTTCCGAAGAAAACATCGAACTATTTCACTAGAACTGAACGCTCCCATCGGAACTGTTCTCAACTGGTGTTTATTAGTAAATCACAATAGCAGTACATCGCTGGGTGTATAATAAGACGTACCTTCTTGAAATGAACAATATTTTATTGTTCTATTAACTGATTTCCTTCCATATGCACTTATATTTTACAATGTGAATCAAAAACTCGCAATGGCGTCGATTTTTTTACATCACAAGAATGGCTCTCCTCCCCTAAAAAAATTACTCTTAACAAGAACAAAAGAACTCTATATCCTAAGAATAATTATGTGAGCGCTGACCGCCACAGAGTAATAAACAATATCTTTGTCTCTCTCTCGCACTGTCACAGCAAGTTACGCTGCATGATACATCATATATGCCCCTCTTGTGGACGAACGTTTTTGGGCAAAAACAAACACGAGCGTTCACACAACACTATATCGGTGATTGTTTATGACGCTGTATTAACGTCCACTAGAGTATTAATGTCCACTGTATTTCTTATGATGTTTTGGTATTAGTGAATGACTATCTAAATGTAAATTATTGATTTGGGTGCATATACTGCTGACAAAGCCCGTGCTGAATTCCTGATGCAGCATATATGCATAGCTTACATGCTTGCTTTTATTCATTTGTCGAGGATGGCATGAGATGTGATCAGAAACCTTTTTCATCATCACTCAAAGCTTCTGTCACTCGCCTTGGGATGTCTCAAACGGATAATCTAGCCATTCGGCCAAGCCCCACAAAGGAAAACCAAGGAAAACCTCGGGGTAGATTTACCATCCTCGTATTTCTGATTTGCAAAGAAAATTAATTGAATTACAATGGAAAATAAAAAAAAATATTTACAATATGGATTTTTTTTAAATGAATTTAAACACTGTTCACAAAAGAAACACAACACTGTTAATCTTCTGTGACTTGAGGTGAACCGTCGACGCGTTGGTTTACGTCCATCTACGATTCCCTTCTATCTGTCATCTCCTGATAACTGATGGAATTCTATTCCCATTTCACCGTCTGCTCGTGGGTATTATGGTTTTCCGCATATGATTAACATGAAAATAAGAGTCAGTGTAAGTTCCGTGGAAAAAGGTATTTGATCTATGCTGAGCTGAAATAGAATCTAATCTAAAGTTCTTTCTAACTGTCTGTCCTGAATTCGAAATATTCGGAAGTCGTAAGGTGTTCTTCATTTCTATCAACAACCCTATAATGCACTATACACAAATCCAACTGGTGCTGCCGTGTCAACTTATGCTCGTCATCTTTCAGATGGACTTTTACGCTTGTTGATGTGCTTATAACTGAAAGGCATTTGCTCAGTTGGTAACTTCGCGAGTAACGATTGACATAACATAATTTACATACACAGGTATGTTACAACAATAGTACAATTATAAAGACAATGTTCATCACAAAAGATTGAAACAAAGTAATAGGCGTCCTTTTAAAACTGAGAACGGGTTACCCTTTCCGAACAGCATGACTTCAGCTCAGCAAGTAAAAAAAAGCAAATACAAACATACACTGACATTGTTAAATTGACATAAGGAAAAATATCTTGCCATAAACCAGATTCATTTGAGTCACTAACCCATGGTCATTATGCATTGTGAAACCTGATTGAAATTACTATCTACTAAATAAAAAATTTTTAGAAGAAATCATTCATACTATAGCTAAATTCTCTGCATACTGAAAAGAAAACTTATCCTTACAGTGGAAAACCTATACATAATGTCTGCATATCTCTCGTACAGTATGCCTGAAAAGAAAAACTAACTACTAAATTGCAAAAAAAAAAGAAACTATCCTACGTATGATTCATAGGTTTAATGAAAATTCTCTAATCCATATTATTTGATAAGAATAGTATTTTCAATCTTCAGAATCTTCAGTCATCATGAAATTGCTTTAACAAGTGATGAGGATACATTCCTTTCACCTTTCCATTCTTCACATCCTTCAAAACATAAGTTCCTGGATGGGGTATTTTGGTAATCACAAATGGTCCTTGATACAATAATTGCCATTTTGTGTTCTTCCTCTGTATAAGTGAAGCCTTAGGATGAGTTTTTACTAAAACTTGGTCTTTCACTTTATATGTTTTTATTTTTCCAAGTCGATTGTCAAAATATATTTTCCTTTTTCTTGCCTTGTCCATTATATTGAGTAAGGATTGTCGTACTTTATTTTGTAGGTCTATTTTGTTAATAGCTACTTTAGGAATTGGTCGAATCCAGTCATTCTGTTCCTGTTTTCCAAACATCAGTTCGTATGGGGTGTATTCTATCGTAGTATGTGTCATATTGTTTACAATTTCCTGAAAATCGTGAAGATCATCGATAAATTTGGGTTGCTGGTTGTGGCAATATGTTCTCATGAACCGGTTTAATTCACGAAAAATTCGTTCCACGGGATTCGCCGAAGGGTGGTACACTGATGTTAGAATTTGTTTTATACCACAACTGACTAATGTTTGCCTCCAACGAAATCCAGTGAACATTGACCCATTGTCAGAAAGAATAGCCTCTGGTTTGCCTACTTTGACTATATAATCTTTGACCAGCTTCTTGGCTATGGATGCAGCAGTAGCTGATTTTAATGGATAAAGTTTGACATACTTAGTGAATATATCAAGAAAAACTACAATATATTTGCATCCTCCCCTTGATGATGGTAGAGGACCACAGACGTCGACCGAAATGATTGACAGCGGTTTTGTGGGTATAATAGGATGCAGGAAATCTTTCACACAAAAATTCCCTGGTTTGGCTAGCTGACAAATTTTACATTTCCTTAACTGTCTGTGCACTTTCCTGCGAATGTTTGGGAAGTAGCAATATTCTTGAATCTTTCGAGCACACTTTAATACTCCAAAATGTCCCCAAGTGATGTGCGTGTGCAAAATTAAGTCATTCTCATTCTTCTCGGGAATACACACCTTCCAATTATCTGAATCAAGATGCCCTTTGAAAAATAAGACATCGTCCTCAACTTTGTACAGTCTCTTCAGATCATCGTTTCCAGGCTTTGCTAAAGTTTCCTTTATTGAATGCCAACGAGGATCTTCGTTCTGTAGTTTTTCCGTGTTCTTACACATGTCAAGAAAATGTTTCCTATATATTCTATCAGTCATCATAAGAACATTAAGTTCGGACGGATTGCCGGTGATGTTGATAGTTGACAAATCTCCATCTGGCATTCTAGACAGTGCATCAGCGATGAAATTATCTTGTCCGCTTAGGTATTTAATTTCAAATTGAAACTCTTGGAGCGAGAGCGTCCATCTTGCTAATCTTGGATGTAATAATGTACATGTTTGCAAAAAACTTAACGCTTTGTGGTCACAGTATACTGTTGTCTTCGCTCCATATAAGTAATAGTAAAATTTCTTAAATGACCAGACTACGGCCAATGCTTCCCTTTCGGTAGTCGTATATGTTCTTTCACAAGCAGTTAAGAGTCGGCTAGCAAAAGCTATTGGACAGAAAGTTGATTTCCTATCTATCATCTTTACTTGGAAGAGGCATGAACCTATTCCAATTTCTGAAGCATCTGCCATTAAACCGAATTCTTGGCTCATATCTGGATGATATAATATTTGTGAATTGACTAAGGCATGTTTTATTGCTTCAAATGCATTCTGACATTGTTGCGTCCACACCCACGGAGTATTTTTGCGCAACAAGCTGTACAACGGTTCTGCATTAATAGAGTGGTCGTGAATGAAACGCCTGAAAAAAGAGACAACTCCGAGGAAGCCCTTTAACTGTCTTTTTGTTGTTGGAACTGCAAAGTTTTTGATTGCCTTTAGTTTCTCGGAGTCCGGTAAGATGCCTTTTCCATTTATAAGATGACCCAAAAATTTGATTTTATCTCGAGCAAAATGGGACTTTTGCAGATTTGCGGTTATGCCTGCTTCCTTGAAACGTTCTAATACTCTTCTCAATAAATCAACGTGCTCCTCCCATGTGCTCGTAGCTATGAGCATGTCGTCCACAAATAAAGTTAAATTGCTTCGAAGTGCAGGTCCCAATGCATGATCTAGAGCATTTATAAAAACTCCTGAGCTCACGTTTAGCCCGAAAGGTAAAACCTTAAATTGAAATCTTCTACCTGCATGTACAAATGCGGGGTACTTTTTTGATGGTTCGTCTAGAGCCACCTGCCAAAATGAACTTCTCAAATCAATATTTGTTAAGTATTTCATCCCCTCGAACTTTTGAATTAGCTCATCGATGTTTTCCGGGTGAGTTCGCACGGGCATGATAATCTTATTTATCTGCCGTGCGTCTAGCACGAGACGAACTTTTCCTCTCTTTTTCGAGACAACATGAAGCGGACTATAGTATGGACTCGTCGAAGGTTCGATCAGGTCCCATTCAAGCATCTGGTGGATTTCCGCATCAACTGCCTTTCGTTGGTGCCACGGTACTGGATAAAAAATACGGCAGGAAACTTGGTGTGGTATCACATCTAAATGGCATGTGTATCCCTTGATTACACCAGGTCTTTCTTGAAAGACTTCATGATATTCCTGTAGAAGATCATATAATTGCTTTCTTTGGTGTTGTTGCAAATATTCAGGTTCTTGCACCTTTTCATATATCATAACTTCAGGGTTTAAAACTGGTTGCAAATAATTAATTTGGTAATACCGTACAGGTTTGCTATGTATCCACTTTATTTGCAGCTTTCGTCCCTGACGATACTTTCCATGGGTACTATATTCCCTGAGAAGATTCAGTTGATGTTTCTGATCCATTATTGTAAAACTGGCACGGCTAGAGAAAAATCGATATGCCAATTTCTCTCTCTAAATTCATCTATACCCAGGATACAGTCCTCAACCAATTTTTTATTACAAGGAACGTGCAATTTATAGCTACATTTCCTATATCTAACTGGAGTTGAGTCTGCACTTTAACCTGAGAAGACTTATGACCAGTAGGACCTGCAATTCTACAACATTGAACAGGAAAAATCGGTGGATTTGCTTTCTGAAGTATTCTTTGAAATAACTTCTCAGAAACGACATTTACTGCTGCTCCTGTATCTAAAGTAACTTGCACAGTAATGCCTTCAATCGCCGCCTGAATTTTCGCAACGGGTACAGTGATATGTTCCTCTTGACAAGGCATCATATCCTGCTGAAGTTCTTCTATTAATAATCTGCCTTCATTGCACCGGAAAAATTTGACGCTCGAATTTTCGCCCCTGAAAACTTCCTCGACTGCACCGTCGGGGCTTCTGACAGTCGACTTTAGTTTGACGATTGTCCATTATTAGTAGATGTCTGCTCCGTTACGTCGGTTATTATTGGTGGTTGATTTCTCCATTCATTTGCATTATCATTTGGTACCTAACCTGAAGTTTGTGGTTGGTTGTGATATTCATGGGTTGGTTCCTGATATCGGCGTTTTTGCTGATAATTCCCTTCTTGATAGTATCCTTTCCTCTTCTTATTATTCTTCCTCCATTTCCGTTTATATGTTTGTTCACATTGTTGGTCATGATTACACTGGTCGGGATTTTCGTTACCAAATTTCACGTTTTTCTGGAAATAATTCACCTGTGGGTTTGGTGAATTGTGTGCAAAAGGTTTGTTTCCATACTGTTTGTTGTTACTATTGTATTTGTTAGGTTGCTAACTTGGTTGGTTATAGCGCACACGAGATTCTTCGAACAGAATGTCTATTGAATCCAGTGTGGCTAGAAATCTTCCACATGTTGTTCAGGCACATGTAGAAGTTTTTCCTTAACTTCAAGTGGAAGTTTGCCCTTTAATATTCGAATGATATCCTGCGTCGGGATTGGTTCATTCCAGTATTTACTTTTATTTATATACTTCTCGAAATACTTTCTTAAAGATCCATTTTTGAAAGAAAAAGGTTGTGGGTCAAAAACTTCCTTACGTAGTCTTTCTTGTACACCTTTATTCCAGTATTTGTGCAAGAAAGCGCGTTCAAATTGATCATAATCTTGACACCAATGGGATGCTTCTGGCGCCCACATCGATCCATCTCCATGTATGAATCCTGCAACGTACATAATTTTTTGTTGCTCAGTCCACATTCGCGGCAATATCCCTTTAAATTGCTTGATAAATACCACGGGATTGATCGACTTCCTTTCGGGAATAAATATCTGGAATTGACGATATTTAAGCATTTTTTCTTCATTCATAGTCACAGGTGTATTCTGGTGGCTACTACGCGGTGAATGATAATCTCGATAATTTGTTTCTGATTGATTATGTAATTATGCACCAATACATGGATATTGTTGCATGGATTCGGTTTCACTGGTTTCACCAGGAATAATGTCTGCTTTTGATAAACTGCAGGTAGTATGTGCCCCTCTAGTATTAACTAGACCCTGCTGGCATGCTTTTAATGTATTTTCTATCTTTGCTTTCCAAGCAGGAAATTCATCTAATATATTCTCCTTAATCTCTTTAACTTCTGCTTTAAGTTGTTCTTGTGCAGCTTCGTTGTTAACTTGCACGTTAGAAACTGTTTCTTTCAAGGTTTTGTCAACATAATTTCCCACTGTCTCGGTTTGCTCTTTCGCCCAATCTTCAATGTCCTTAGAAAATGCGATCTTATGTTCTTTGAAAAGTTTCTCTATGTGTTTCTCGCCTTCGAGACTGAGAGTGTCTATCCTCCGAGTAAGCTCAATGACAGCTTGCTCGTTATCGTGCTTAATTGTATTCACGTCTTGCGCAATAGTGTTCTGTACATGAATAACTTCTTGCACTTGATGATTTAGTGTATCTTGACGACATAAGATGTCTTTGTATTTGTTTGTTAATTCCTTATACAGTTGTTCTCGTGTAACTATGAGCTGTGCCTGACTGGTAATCAAGTGACTCTGCTTTGTTTCCAAACTCTGGAATTTTTCAGTAATCTTATCATTTATTTCTTTTAGTTTATTAGATTGCTCCTGAGTCAAATTAAATTGCGCACTCTCCAATGCCTGGAATCTACGATTCATGTCGTTTGCAAACGTGGATTGTGTCGTTGCAAGATTAGATTGCTTGGTTTCCAATGCCTGGAATCTACGATTCATGTCATTTGCAAACGTGGATTGCGTGGTTTCCAATGCTTTAATCCCTTGTGTTATGACAGTCAAACTTGACATCAGCTGGGATAACAAATCGGTATTCTCAGCAATTGGCGATTGCACTGGGCTTAATGAGGATTGTACCGACACAATTTTCGGTACAGTCATTTCGTTTTCGCACGTGTCTGTGTCAGAGATGAAATTCATGTTGTTTGTTGGTTGCTGCATATTTCTCTGGACTTCTTTCGACATATGAATGTCGGAACTAGCAACCGTTTGTGTCGACGGCATGAGCGCATTAATTATTGCTGGTTGCTCAGCCGTAATCGACATATCACTAACTACGGCGGTATTAAATTCTGTGGCACTAGTTGACGATGCATTCACACTATTTATTTCATTTTGTGGCATTGTGATGCGTGCTTGCTTATTGGCTTTGAACATAGATCTCGTTATCACCATGTAAATGAGCAATTGACAGTTTCTCCTATAAATAAATCCTACAAAAGTGACTATTAAATTTTTACACACGCAAAAACGTTAATGTCCTAATGCTGTTAATGTACATTTTACAATGTGACACAAAAACAATGCATAGATAACACATAAAATGTTGTCTTACTATATCTACTAAAATACTGGAATTCTAGTAAAAGTAATATAGCAACTCTATTTATACTTAGAAAATTTCTACATGAAGGGTCACTACAATGCATAAATGCTCAAGAAAGCTAGTAATTCAAATGTTCTGGCCTTTTTGAAGTTTCTGCTCGGCTGCTGGGACGGCGCACTCGTTCTCTTCACAAGATACTCCCGCACGTTGGAGTTAGCATGAAACATACAAAGGACCATAATGTAGTTACTCTATAAGACTAGACATATATACACACAATGAAACATTAATTACTAAATTACTAACATATTTATATTGCAGGTTCACTATGAGTGTTGTATCAGGATCGTGTCCTGTCTAACGGTAGACATTTATAATGACTCCTTTTCTTACTAGGCTAATTACTGTTTAGCTCTACAGGGCCATTATACTGAAATGTTTCCCCACACCACCTAGTATTGTCTTTCTATTTGTGTGAGTAAATGTATGTTCACTGTTGTCGGTAAATACATACAGCGTACACAGGGCGGTGTGTGAAACTGATGGCGATTACACGCTTCCGCTGTTGTAGAAATCTGCTCCAGATGCTGCAGATACCGTGTTGAGCTGAAAGTGGTAACCAAAATACGGAGAAATATTCTTCGGGGGTCTGTTGCATAGCAATCAGATTGCTTTCAGTTCTGAGATATGTCCAGTTACTATTGTGGATTTGAATGATCCATGAAGTGACTTCTTTTCCGAAGAAAACATCGAACTATTTCACTAGAACTGAACGCTCCCATCGGAACTGTTCTCAACTGGTGTTTATTAGTAAATCACAATAGCAGTACATCGCTGGGTGTATAATAAGACGTACCTTCTTGAAATGAACAATATTTTATTGTTCTATTAACTGATTTCCTTCCATATGCACTTATATTTTACAATGTGAATCAAAAACTCGCAATGGCGAATGGCTCTCCTCCCCTAAAAAAATTACTCTTAACAAGAACAAAAGAACTCTATATCCTAAGAATAATTATGTGAGCGCTTATCGCCACAGAGTAATAAACAATATCTTTGTCTCTCTCTCGCACTGTCACAGCAAGTTACGCTGCATGGTACATCATAGTATTCCCTTTTCCTGCTTCATTTACTGCGTTTTTATATTTTCTCCTTTCATCAATTAAATTCAATATTTCTTCTGTTACCCAAGGATTTCTACGAGCCCTTGTCTTTTTACCTACTTGATCCTCTGCTGCCTTCACTACTTCATCCCTCAGAGCTATCCATTCTTCTTCTACTGTATTTCTTTCCCCCATTCCTGTCAATTGTTCCCTTATGCTCTCCCTGAAAATCTGTACAACCGCTGGTTTAGTCAGTTTATCCCGTTCCCATCTCCTTATATTCCCACCCTTCTGCAATTTATTCAGTTTTAATCTACAGTTCATAACCAATAGATTGTGGTCAGAGTCCCCATCTGCCCCTGGAAATGTCTTACAATTTAAAACCTGGTTCCTAAATCTCTGTCTTACCATTATATAATCTATCTGATACCTTCTAGTACTTGCAATATGAATGTAAAATGACTCATTCCACATCACGACCATTTATCGTCCAAATTGGTCCATATAACATGAAAGTAACTAACTAACCAACTCAGTGTGTTGGGAAACATCTGTTGCTGAGGTTGTGGACATTCACTGCTGCTCATGTAACACCACATCAAGTATCCTCTCGCGTGCTATATTTAGCTAAAGCCACTCACTGATAGTCTCATCTCCCTGAGCTGCCACATTCACAGAGCAATTGAAAGAGATTGCAGAGTGTTTCCAACATTTCGACGAAAAGAGTGGCGCTATAAATCTTGAAAGTGTCGAGCAAAGCAGACAAATAGAAGAAATGTAAGCAGGGAAAATAATAAAAACTCCAAAGTCTAGAAACGATTGTGACTGAGAGTAGAGCTACCACAGTTACTGTTCACAACGAACCAAAGCAAACCAGTGGTTTGTGAATGAGATCCACATACACCCTTCAGGCAGTTATATAATACATCTCTAAAGGACTAACGAGCAACATGATAAGGATGAGGAGGAGAAAACGTTAAATAAGAGGCCTGACAAAGGATTCGAAAATATAAGCTAGAAAAACAGGGTACAGTCGGTGAAGATCTATAAGACAACTGAGGCGCAAAATAAAGAACATCAGGAACAGTTATTAAATATAAGTCTTCAACTGAAAGAGAATTCGATGGAGCAAATGAAGAAATCAGGGAAAGAGTCTGAAAAAAATTTAACGCATTATTAGATGAAGTCAAATAAATGACAAAAGAAATAAAGACAGGGGTGCAGACACAAGAACGAATGTGGAAACCATTAGCAGACACGCAGGTGCGATTCCTGCCTCGGGCATGGATGCGTGTGATGTCCTTATGTTAGTTAGACTGAAGTAGTTCTAAGTTCTAGGGGCTGATGACCTCAGAAGTTGAGTCCCATACTGTCCAGAGCCATTTGAACCATTAGCACACAACGAGGTGACGTGGCAGTACAAGCTAAAACCACTGCAGAGGTCAAGCTGCTATGAATAAACAAACTGAACGTCATGTGGCCAGCTTTAAAAAAGGAGCCACAACAGTTACACACAGCAACATTTCGCAAGCAGATGAGTACGTCTGAGTGTTAAGTGCAACAACATTACAGCTATTGTGATTCTGTGTCCAAACGACCTGTAGCAGTTAATATCTGGGTACATACTGTAATAGAAGACTTTCGAGAAGTCAAAAAATCTCAAGAGGACCTTATCCAAAGCTACCAATAAGCACTGATACAGCTACAGAGATGCCAGAAGCTCAGAAGTAAGGTTCATGAAGATCTGCGATCCTTCCACAATCTACACCAGTTAAGGGGAGCTTGCTCCTTCCCACACTTCAAACTATCGTCACCCAGAGACCAGGATTAGTTAATTTGGAGATATGTTACTGTCGTCATGGTCAGATACATTAAACATTCGGTTTGTGTACGTACATTTGTGCAGAGAATCGATAGATCATATGTATCTCACTGTGGAGCATTGTAAAACATACAAAGAGTTCACGGAGGATTTTCTGTAAGTAAACTGGGTGAAAAGTAAACAGGAGCAAGCGAAATTAAATAGGCTAAATACGTGACTCCCAGTATCGGATGTATCGGATACCACTGCCTTACGTTTGAGGTGATCAGCCATTGAACCTGATTCTTAAACGTGCCATACATGCCACTGGAACTGATACAAATTTGATGTTGCGAATGTACTGCATTATGTACGGCGAGAAATTGCTATGACTGCAAATTGGATGCATGTTGTGAAGACTTCTCGGAAGTTGTTGCTAAATTTGGAGTACGATCGAATTATAGAGGAATAACCATCCAGTCACATTAAGAAACACAAAATTTTGGCATAAATGTCGTGCGATTTTAACCTAAATTAACTTCTAACCGACGAAAACGGAAAATATACGAATGCAACTAATGAAACAGGCAAAAGTGAATACCGACTTTCACAAAACGAAGATGTAGAAGCATGTAAAAACACGGAATGGTAGGGAGCACCTATGGGGAAATCAGAGACGTTTGAAGGAAAGAGAAGCAGCAATATGGATATTAATGGCTCAGGTGGCAAGCCAGTACTAAGAACAGAAGGGAAATCTGAAAACTGGAAGAGATATGTAGACGTGAGGTGAAATTTAAGGCCAGTGGTGAGAGGAGGGAAGCGAGTGGTATATCTTGGCCTGGCTGTTGGAAAATGTCGACATCCTTATGTTTTTGAAAGAGGAACAGAGGTTAGTAAGCGAGATGGTCCTACATTTTAGTACAGGACATACCATAGTCGCGTGAACACTTCACCAGATGTCTGGGGAATTTATGAAGGATTAGTTGATGTGGACCAACTACCAGAATAATAGGCGTATGAAGGAAGAGATCATATTGTCTGGTAGGGGGATGAAAGTGGGGAACGATCAGTCTGTTTTAATCAAACCCTGATAGCACACACCTTCTGCTCATCACTGGAACCCCATATGAGAATCTTCCCACAGTTACCATTGGCCTCATAGGTACCAGTTGCAAAGCATTCACTGTCAGGAGTCCTGGCCTGAAACGCAGTCCGGTTGTGGTATAGAAGCCATGGGAACATTTTCCATGACAGCCGATTATTACAACCATGAAAGAAAAAAATTGAAAATCACATGAATCCATAATAAATTACTCCCATAATTCCCCCAAATAGGCAGCGTCCTGCACAACTCTTCCCCCTTCCATAGATGTGGTGACTACAAACCTTACAAGTTTGTCACACACTCCCTTGTTAAGACGAGTTGCACTTATAGGGGACTTAAAAACCACACCTGGATGACTATGAAATGACTTTTAAAATATCTATAAAGGAGTGCAAGAGGTACAAAGTGATTCAAATTGATAGTGAGGGTAATAAGTTTGAGGGGGCATAAAACAGCAAATTTGTCCTGTCCACACAGACCCGGCTTGAAGTCCAATGGTGTCAGTGGAGTTGTGTGGTGAGTCAGAGTGGTGAAGTCACTAAGCCAGCAATGGAGCGTGGTGGCAGCCCCAACGGATCATTATTTCATACTTTAGGAAACAAGGTAGGGGCCTACAACACATGGTATAGTGGGTATTAGATGGTGCTATGAACATGCGTCATACAATGAAAAGGGCACATAATTTAAATGGAGCTTTCCTTCCACTAATGATTAAGATCTTAATTTTAAAAAAGACAGGTTGATTTAGATATTTTATTAAATTAAACTGTTTAGAAAGAGGTCAATGCCAATTACGATGTTACAGGTTAATTCGGTTCCTAGTCAGATTTCATATCCTTGAAATGAACTGATGAAAACTGAAGTTATGTTCTTTATTTTCAAGACATTTAATAAAGTTCCATACTACAAAATGTGAGACGAGTCATCCTATAGAATTTGTATGTGTGCAATGCTAACCAAGAGAAACATTAATGTTTGTCTTGGTTAGGATTGCACACATACAAATTCTATAGGATGACTCGTCTCACATTTTGTAGTATGGAACTTTACTTTATTAAATGTCTTGAAAATAAAGAACATAACTTCAGTTTTCATCAGTTCATTTCAAGGATATGAAATCAGACTATAATTTTTCATAGGGCTTCTCATTAATAATTCAAATGACTGTGTACATAAGATGGAGTTATTGATCAAAACGCGCAATTACCATAGTGAGTGCAACAGTAGGGGTCAAGAGAATGTGTAGAAGATTAGACATGAGCCAACTTTCAAGGATATAAAAACAGTATTCCTGTGCAGCTGGATCGTTTTATGTACTACAACAAAATACCAAATTCACTGTAAAGATTCTAAAAATATTGCTAACAGTCATATAATTTAAACTGTAGTCCACAACAGTGCCAGTAGGAATTGTGCTCCAAACAAAATAGCTGTCAATAAGACATTTGTGATAGAGAGGGGCAATGTTTAGCAAACCAAAATAAAACTTCTAGTACCAAATCTGAAGTGACTGAATATTTCCAACAGTTAAGCCAAAGAAATCACATTTACATTTCGGTATTTTGTAATAAAACGTATCCCTCATGTTAATGAAGACATGGAAATTATATGACACCAGTTAAACAGAATTTTCACAGACCACCTTACTATGGATAGTGGAGATGTTCTTTTCAGCCTGACCCTTTTCCGGCGTCGTGCTCCCTCCAGTGTTTCATTTCATTGGACGAATGTTTTATTTCTATGATGGGCCACTTTCTATCCCTCTGTGATATTCCTGGCTGTGGCCACCCGTATTTTATTTTGTTAGAAGTTCACCTTGATACAGCTTGATACACGTGAAGTAGCATATGAAACAAAAGTGGAGTGAGGTAGAAGTGACAGATGGTACAGTATGTACCACTCCTGTGGGAGGGTCCGCCAATTGGACTGGACTTGCTTCTGGTTGGTCAACACATTTGGGTGCCAGGAGCCGAAACGCCTAACTTCTCTTATTAATTGTTTATATAATGTTCATTGTATTTAATCCAGTTTTCAGTATGAAAAACTCTCATGGTTACCCTGCTGCTCTACCGTTCTTGTTTATTAAATTTCAGTAGTTTTGAGAGACATAAGAGTAACGATATTGCAACCGAAGTGCTTCGAACACCTTCGCGTAGCTTCGGCGCAACTGGGAGACGAAGTACTTCGGAAGCGCTAGTCACTCCGTTTGGGTCGTTCTGGAGGCCCGGACATGTTTCCGAAGTTGTCAGAAAAGTTACCGTATAATTAAGAGTTATGTAGAATGTTGTATAAGACAGTGCAAAATGGATGAACATTTAAATAACAATAAAACAGGATATATTAATGAGAAGTGTCGCCTACCATCATTGTCAGTACTATAGATCTTGCCCTCTGTAGATACAGAGACTAAACTGGGCAAGTGACATCCCCCAGAAAGCACAGTCACAGGTTCGAGATGACAGCATAGCAGCCTCCGCCGAAGAAGGTCCCACGGCTGACGAGCTGTCTTCTGCACTGAGGACACAGCTTGAGAAGACGACAAGTTGGTGGAAAGAACGGTTATGGACTCTTATTCAATCTCTCCAGATCTCTCCAGCTTCCAGATCTGACTTCCAAAGAACACCTACAATTTATACATGGCATCCCTAGTGAGAAACGTGTACTTAAATGAGAATTGTGAAGTAGGTGAGACATGAAAATCATAGTGTGAACAGTGGACTGTAATAATTATCATAGATCGCCCGAATAAGTAGTGTATGAACAGTCAAAAAGATAAAAAGCGACACTGTGTGAACTGCGAAATTACATCCCGTTTGAACTTATTTAAGTTTCTTTGAACTGTTAGGCAAAAAAATTTATAAATGCTACTAATTAGTCCGCGTCGCGTAGTTGAAAGTGAAAACACGAAAGCGCAAATGGAAGTGTAAAGTTATAAGTGTGTGCGCAGTCCAAATGGATTACGCTGTGTGTGCGCGGTCGAATGAAATTACGTTTTATTCCACTGCTACGAAAAACAACGCTTCAGGGAGCAATTAGCAGAGCAGCGTACATCAGGCGAGACGAATGACTTGGAAGCAACACCTGTCGCATCCACCGGCTTTGTCCAACGTCAGAGAGCGGCGAACGGCGAGGATAGGCGTCGGTGGTTGACTCTGGCAGACGAAAACACCCAACACGACAAAACCAATGCGGCGAGCAGCAGCATCGTGCCGGAGAAGAAGGTAGCGCGGACGATAAATCATTTTACAGCTAGCGAGAGGAAACTAGTATTGACAGCCACAGCGATTTCTAAGAATATTGTTAAATTGTTTGGTAATTCTTTCTCTAATGACAAAATGTTGGAGGAAAGTAAATGCAGTAAAATCTTAGACGTAGACGCAGGCCCTTACTATAAATTTGCACTCGGCACAGGTCGATAGGGCGAACAATCGATTGTGTCGTGTTGCGAGAGCGAGTGTGGAGTTGAGCCAGTGCCATGTTGCGAGTAGAGATGTGTGGAGGTCGTTGTCGTAATGCAAGGCTTTAACGACAAAGAGAGTTGGGTCGAAATAAACGGAGGTGTTAAAAGAGGCAGTGCAACCTCAGTGTAATGAAATTGAAGAGGCAAGCCAATATTACAGTGCATCTAACATGAAATTAGTAATATAAGTAAAGAAGAAGGTGTACAAAATGGAGGATAGGTATTTACACAATCATCTGATGTAGAAACTGAAGTTTTCCAAGAAAACATACTTTCAGGTAGTAGCAATAGTGAATTTGGAGAGGTGGATTCTGATGTAGGTGACATGAGTGTTAACGATATTTAAATAAGGTGAATGGTGATGTTAGAGGTGATGACTCTGACACCGCCATTGCTAATGAATCAACAAGTAGAACAAATAAATTAAGCCACAGTACAGTATCAGCTGACGCATTGCCTACACAAGATAATAATAAAAGTATGGTTGAGATATTAATGAAGTTAGCATCTGGGCTAGAAGAAAAGATAGAACAGGGGCATAAAGAATTTGAAAAGGATTCAAATGAATTAAACAAAGGTCAAAAATTACTTGCTGATAAAATAGAAGCAACAAACGAGGAGATAGCAGAAATGAATCGTAATTTAGACACCAGGGCTGATTATCATGAAACTAGAATAGGAGCTTGTGAGGAAAGAATTGAACATGAGAGTAAAGAATGGGGTCAAAAATTAAATAACTGTAAGCTAGAGGTTAATGATAAGATTGATGATGAAGTAACTAAAATAAATAACCTCATGCAAGCTCAAGATACTTTAGTATTATCAGTTATGGATGAAGTTATTAAATTACGTAATGATCAGTAGAAAATAAACAAAACTTGTTAAGATCCCCATGAAAGGTAAAACAAATAGGTCCTAGACTTAAAGGACGAAAATGCAGTCCTTAGTAGTAAATTGTCATGAATGGAATCTGTTTGCAATGGTAATACAAAGACGATTCAGGGTCGTTTGAGAGAAATAGAACAAAAGGTAGAAAACATACCTAAACTAAGCGAGGAGAGTAAAAATAAAGAAAATATGGAAGTGGCGTTAAAACAGAAGCTCGAAACGTGGTTGAACAGGAAAAACTAAAGGGCATTGTTCTTATTAATGAAGTAGTCAGTAAAGCCAATGCTTACAAATTTCACAGCGTTTCTAGCAAAGGTAGTACACACCCTGTTGCTTTCATTCGTCAGTTTGAGGGCATCATACCTGAAAACATGACAGAACAGGAAAAATTCAAATTTGTAGCCAGTCGTTTTGAAGGGGATGCAATATCATGGGGAACAGGAGCCACTAATACATGTAAAACATACCAAGAATTTGTTAGAGCATTCCTAAACCAATTCTAGTCCACAAGTACACAAAACAGTATAAAAAGAGAAATATTCGAATCGAGGACCTTTGAAAACAGTGGCAGTGATAGTTATAAGGAGTTCTTTCAGCACTACTGGAAAAAGAACCAGTATTTAACTGATCCTTAACGTGAATCTGACCTGTTGTTGTTGTTGTGGTCTTCAGTCCTGAGACTGGTTTGATGCAGCTCAGAATCTGACCTAGCAGAAATAATAGTTCTTACGTTTCCAGTGTCTGTTCAGGAGAAAGTAATTCATGTCAACAAGAGTGAGGTGAACAACCTCCTGTATACGAGTATATCAGAACAGGTGGGCGCGCTTTCAGGCAACAGACAGGTGTCAGAATGCTGGCGTAAAACAGGTGTCGTGCAGGCCACCGCAAACACCATGACTCAAACAGGAGTAGCATGTCAAACAATAATAACTAGCAAGGTAGAAGGGAGGAAGACAGACGTCACGATAGTAACCGTAGTCCATCTAGAAGGGGAAGAAGTGGATTTGGAATAGGTTTTAAGAGAAGATATAACTATAACGGTAGCAGGGAATATTATAGTAATAATGATTAATTTCAGGGCAGACATCCTACTGCGTAGAGGGAAAGAAATCAAGGTGAGTGTAGACGGCTCGGACATGGTCTAATCGCGACCTGCCAAAATAGGTGGACCACTATTGAGATTCTTGGGATATGAGGAGAAGGAACTGACATGCATCGAGATTAGAAAAAGTTGCATTGATAATGGCTAGGCACTAGCCGAAATCTGGATTTGCGTAATAAAACCTACAAAAGAAGGACGACTGATTGCTACGCTCTATAATTTATAAAACATATTGATCTGTTTGTAGTTGGGAATATGGTAATAATAGCAGAAGAAGAACGACCAAATACAGACTCTAAAAAACAGCTACATCAAATACAGAACAGATTAAAGTACGACTCAGACAAGAATGACAACATTCAGGAACACAGCACCAACAGAAGGATGTGCATATAGTTTCCCAAAAAACGTGGGGGAGAGTTTCAATGATATACATGGAGTTCTCGAGACGAGTGGCTACACTGGTCACCTACGGCATACATCTACGTCACAGAAGAAACCAGATAGCAAGCAATACATGTGAGTCTGCTATGAAGAACTGCCATATAATTCGGTGTGGGAGTGTAATAAAGAAGGAGAATGACATTAACTTCTCCAGCATGAATCAGTCCCAGTAATTCTGAGAGAAGAACCATAAAAAACAATACGATTTAATGGAGGGATGTATAAATCTAGCAGAAAGGAAGAAGATTTTTTGTGATAACTATCATTTTAATTACTATTATTAGCATTAGTGGCAGCAGTTGTAGTAGGACACACACTGCCAGCATTAACTTTATTAGTTTATAGTCACTATTATATATATATATATATATATATATATATATATATATATACTCCAGAAGACGAAATCATTTTAAAACTATTTACATTACTAAAATTGTTATTTCTCAGGTAATTAAGATGTGGCAAGGTATTGTATGTGTGAATCCCTTGTCGGATGTAGGGAAGAGGCTGATGTCCTTAACCAGATTGCGTCAAATAAATAAATAAGTCAATGTGAGTATGATATCAAAGAATGTCTCTTCAGTGTGTGTTCCCCCTTTAAAGAAAACCTGTAATGAGATATATTGTCATTGTTTCATTTTTTTATCCATCTGACTGTCTTCTTCAGAGGACACATAATTCATGCTTATACAGTTACACTACAGGATAAATAGCCATCAAATATTCCACAGAAACATATTAATTATTTTACTGTAACGTTATACAATAAAATACCAGAATATCAGATCCAGTAATTTCAAATTAATCTAAAACCAAGGCAATAAAAAACAGTTTCTAGTGTTTAGAAAAATTTTTTGCATACAAAACGGTTCTTTAAATGTACAGAGATTTTAAGAAACGTGAATTTTTTTTGTTTTTCACCCACTCACTTTGTTTATTTATGATCATCTGATTCGTAAAAATCACATGTATAAATTATTGTGTTATGACCATGAAATTCCGAAATACTGTATCATTATAATGGTGCAGCGTTCATAACTCCGAATCGAAGATATAAGCTTCCTCATCTAGTTTCCCATTATACTGTTGAAAGAATACCTCTGAGGCAGCGAAAAATTTAGACAGACAGGAAGTTACAAAATTGTGAACGTGTTGTAGTGCAGTTGTAGTCAGTCAGTTTTCACTGTAATACAGGTTCCCTAAAGGACGACTTTACCTTTGAGACTTATTACCATGTCCCTGTGAAAAGGTTTAACTGATTGATAGTTTCTAGCTCAAGATCTTTGTCTGAAGATGCATTCATAAAAATGCCTGTAGGTGTTGTCATTCTTTATATTTAATCATAGAGGTTTTGTGAGAATAAAGTTGCTCCTGTATCCGGCAGACAGACGATTAAATATGCGTCACATCCTATAGGTTAAAAGAAATCATATTAACTAAGAAAGATGAAACTTTTTTTAAAAAAAAAAAAGCGGGATATCACTTACGGTAATTGGCTTCCTTACACCAATTGAGGTAGTTCTTAATCAACACCGGCATCCACTGAAAGAGAAACACATTTCACCAACTCACTTTCCATGCAAGCAATGAATAAAGTTCCGTAGCGCAGGTTCTCTGCACTGCGAAAAACCACGTAACGGAAAGACAGTCGATAGGTATCTCTTCCATTATCTAATTACTCGGACTTCGACCGCTTGAAGACAATGCGGAACAGGATCTAATTTCACAGAATGGATATCGTGACACTATTTTCACCACCACGACACTAACATCTCCAGAAATAAATTGTCTCTCTATTAGTGCATAAGCCTTTATTTTTAAAACTATACACCTGAAATAAGTAACATATTTAAAGTAGACATTCTGAAGAAGCATTACGTCATTTAATACTGTAAAATAGCTGCGCCATAGATAAATGGATAATTACTCGAATTTACACGAAAACGTATTGGCCTTACAGGTGTTCAGGAATTCTTAGAGGTTGATAAGTTGATCTTAAAAACGTATTAGACGTCATAACCTCGGAGAGTTCATCAAAGACACTAAAATAGTTTGTTACCAAGTTTCCGTAGCGGTGTGTGACAAATGGTACATGAGTAAATGCGGCTGTTTCCTCACTGTTGTCTCCTGTATAGCATTTTCAGGAAATACTGTATTCTTAGATTCAGAACAATGCTCAGTGGATATCAGTAAGATATTAACAGGAAAAATATTATATCAGTTTAATTCTTAAGCAGCCACAGTTGAAGATTTATAGTATTTGCAAGGATGACGTTTGGCTATCTGACGTACCCAGTTGCCCTCATCTAAACCTAAGGTATTAGTAAGCCTTTCCAGCATTTCTAAAAGTAGGAAGTACACTCATATTAACTCAATGACTTTGGAAGCACCTGTTCGTGAGATGATGGAAGTTTTATGCCGTCCATATAACAGCATCTCATCTTTCCTCACGTATGCCATATTTAGCTGAAGCCACACGCTGATAATCAGATCCCAGAGGGCTAACTTACGTAGAGCAATTTAAAGAGAATTCCGAGTGTTTCCAAAATTTGTACAAAGATAATTACACAGTAGGTAGGAAAAGTGGCAAGCAAAGCAGACAAATACAAGAAACGTAAGCAGAGAAGGTCAAGACAGTTCCAAAGTCTACAAACGCTTGTAAAGCAGAGTAGAATTACCACAGTTACTGTTCCCGAGGAATCGAAGCACAGCCAGTGGTTTGAAAATAGTAAACACATACACAACCTGCATTTCACCTTTCCACTCTTTAGGGAGTCTTAGTACACATCAATAAAGGATTGACAGGCCGCATGAAAAGTATGAGGAGTAGAACACGAGGACTGATGAACACTTTAAAAGTTTAAATAAAAGGCGTGACGAAGTGTTCGAAGATCTAAGCAAGGAAAACAAGGTACCGTTCCTGAACATCAATAAGACGTTTGAAGCACAAGATAAAGAACATGAGAAACAGTTATTAATTCTGAGTCTTCAATCCAAGGTAGCTCGATGGAGAAAATTAAGGGATCAGGTAAAGAGGTTAATAAAAAATTTAACGCAATGGTAGATGGAAGAAAAGAAATGACAGAAGAAGTGAAGACAGGGGCGCAGACGAAATAACGTATGTTGAAAAGATTAGTAGACGACATATGAAGTACAAGCTAAAAACCACTGCAGAGGTCAAGATATCGAGAATAAACACACTGATCGTCATGTGACCACGTTTTAAAAAGGCCTTATAGTTCCACACAATAAGATTTCGGATGTAGATAAGCAGGTCCGAGTGTTAAGTGCGACGACAGAACAATATTGTGATTATGTGTCTAATCAAACAATACCAGTCAGTATCTAGGAACGCGATGTAATAAAAAAATTGCAAAAAGTTAGGGTTCTCTGATTAAAGTTAAGGTTAACCAGAGGTACCAAGAAGCGCTGCTAAAGAGAGGCCATGAGCATACTTGGTCCTTCCTGACCCTCGAACGACCTCCACTCAAAGACCATGATCAGTCAATTCGAGGGGTGCTGCCCCCATCATGGCCAGATACACTAAACATTCAGTTTTTGTATAGATATTTGCATGGAGAATCCATGGAACACGTGTATTTTATTGTGACGCAATTCAAAACATGTAAAGATTTCAGGGAGGATTTTCTGGAAGAAAATTGGCTGAAGGCGAAATAAGAGCAAGTACAATTAAGTATGCTAAGCATGTACTGCAAACTGTGCTTCCAAGTGTCTAACACCAGGGCTTTACTTTTGATGAGACTGTGCATCGTCATCGACTCTTAAACGTAGCATACATGCCACTCGAACTAATACGAGTTTGATGTTGCGGATTTGCTGCATTATGTACAGTGAGAAATTGCTGTGCCAGTAAGTGGTATGCATGATGTGACGGCTTTCCGGGAGTTTTTGCTAAATTTGGAGTAATATTGGGTTACGAAGGAGCAAGAACGCTGCAAATTAAGAGGCACAAAATTTCTCCAAAAATTCTGTCTGGTTTTAACATAACTTATCTTCGAACCGACGAAAAGAGAAAATATGTAAATGCAACTAACGAAGGGAGGCAAAAGGGAATACAGTGATTCAGAAGCATGCATAATACACTAAAAGGTAGAGACCACCTATAGAAAAAATTAACGAGACGTTCGAAGAAACGAGAAGCAGCTATATGAACATCGAGAGCTGAGAAAGCAAGCCATACTGAAGAAGGGAAAGCTGAAAATTGGAAGGAATATGTAGAAGAGAGGTGAACTGGAGAGGTGTAGTGAGGGAAGGGGATTGAAGCGAATATTGATACCTATAAGCTACCAAGTTACATATTAGTTTCCAAATTTTAAGAAAATACATATGTAGTGAGGGTTTTTCTTTTTCTTTTTTTTTTTTTTTTTTACTGTAGCCATTGCCTAAGACAATGACAAACACAACTAACTACCTTTTTCATTGTCTTCAACCACAGCTTTACCTTCAGATAACCAACGGTAGTAGTAAATCGACACTAAAGACACTCATCAATATGGTACTTATCACATTTCACAATGAATTCGATAGTGACAAACGGTACATTTTGGAAAAAAGCAAATGGACTCACACCAAGGATGTGTGTCCACTCATTTGCTAACACCATAGTTAATATTACGAAAAACAACGGGACTTAGGACAGTGAAAACAGAATTATTATTCCTTGTGGTAATTAGCTACACAATTAATACGTCAAATTAAACCAAACATTGTAACAAAGAACTGTCGTCAAGAAGAGTGCGGAAGGTCCATATAACAATGAAATATATTTATCACAGACCAGAGTTCACCATTGTGCTACCCATGCAAAGCCAATGTTCCACAAAGATTTTATCCACTGCACACATTGCATAAAACTTCACACATGCATCTTTTATCACGTCTCAGGAGTTGAAATTTACGTAAACTGTGTGAGATTGAAGCAATGATGCTATACTGAAAGTGGAACAAATGTTTATAAGTGGTAAAAATTCGAAGCATTAATTAATATATTTCCATGTTTAGAGTGAACGAATTTCAATCAGAGTAGTCTGTCTTATCACTTACAATAAATTACTAGCCGAGACCATTTGAAGGAAACTGTTTACAACGAACAATCGCAACATCTGTCACAAAATTGGATGTAGGAAGAAGTTCAGTTATGTTCATAATCACAAACGGTGTGGTGCAGTATATTTGAATACATGTATTTACAATACATTACACTGAGGGATGTCATAAAATTCAGTAGCACCAAACATCTGAGTTCCATTTAAAACTTAGCAACAGCAGGAGTCGTAGTATCATTAGGACTTAACGATTTTGTACTGAAGGAGATGAACAGAACTAACACACATCATGTAATTTAGTCAGACGAGTATGTGCATTAAACTTATTGCAAAAGCATCTGTATACCATTGTATACCATAAGAAAATAGTTAAAAATCTTTTATACAACTACTCTTGTAGTAACTTAAGAGGGAGCTGCAGTACATCGTGGATAAAGTGGAATGTCATTAAAGTTGGCAGAATATGCCAATCACTTACGCTGTAAACACTAGCTTGGAACTCCTATTTTCTCTCGGAAAAAGAGTATATAAGGGTGTACTGCTAAATTATTATCTTTAATTTTAAAATACGTTTTTGTATATTAGGAGCAAGTTCGAAGCATATGTGACTTTTTAGTCACACCCTCACTCGAAATATCCATACTTCAATTTTTTCCAAGCAAACAGAAAGGCAACAAATACATTTTTTCACCGTAAAAGATCAACGCAAGTACCCCAACTAGAAACAGAAACATCTGAGGTGAAGCACAGCTAGGAAATTAAGGAAGGACAAGAAATTGAATGGGGCATGGCCTTTCAAAGGCACCATCCTAGCATTTGCTATAAGCATTTCTGCGTAATCACAGAAAACCTAGCTCCTGATGCTTGGACGCATATATGATTCGTCGTCCTGCTGAATGGCAGTCTGTTAGTCAAACATTGCACCACTTGACTCGGTAACCCACCCCAAACCAATTTTTCCATCCTCAGGAGCAATGAGCCGATCTATGATTCTAGTTGATGGTGTCAGGAATGTTAAACAGTGATGCACCTCAGCTGCTAAATCTGGCAGGTTTAGGTAAAGTAGATTCAAAATTAGGTGAAAAGTGTATCCTGCTCGCGTAAATACCTGAAATGTGGGGATGACCATATCACACTGGGAACAATTAAATGACAGGCCGAAGCATATTAATATGGTACAGTATGTGCGAGAAGTGAGTCAGTAGCAATGGTGACAAGATGCACTTAGCACATCCAGCTGACGCGCCATGTTAAGCCCTGTTGTGACCCGTTGTCAAGAATGAATTAGAAAGGGAGCAGTTATCTTTTATTAAACTACTTCTTTTTTGCTGTGACTGCTGGTCAGAGTGTCAGTACATTTAGATACATTGATAGAATCTGTCTAACACTCTGGTGAAGTAGGCTTTCGTTGGTAATACAGTTCGAAGCAATAGTCAATAGATACTCTTCGTCGTAGCACCCTTCAGAGACAAAGTTCACAAAGAGAGCAAGAACTTGAATATTAAGCAGATTAGCTTGAAGAGTCTAGCTGATGGTCCCTAACTCTGTTGTCGCTGGATACATTACTCCTAGTGCTGCTTGATGCGGACTGGGCACTGACTAGAATGTATCCTGGGGCAGAACAGATCTTGTGTCCATGTGTCGATCTATTTCAAGAGCAGCCCCCAACGGTGGTGCATAGAACTTCTGTGGACTTGTCTTACTAGTTCGGTCTCATTGGTGTGGCCGGCGACGATCGATAGCACAGAGAGTGTTTGAGCTGTCGATAGCAGACGCCAGAGCTACCCCTGTCAACTACACCACAAGCACAAAGTCCTGCTCCGCGTCATAACGATAGGACCAGTCTTCTGAGGAGGGGAAGGAGGGAGCTCATGACATCATGATATTATGTCAGCTTGATCGGCAGAACAGGTGGGTCAGTGAAAGGGGTACAGAGGGACAGCTGTTTCCATGCTATACGGTTCACTTATCCACTAAATGTACTGGCGGAGCGGGGATAGGGGAGGGGGAGGGGGGTGGCTATGTTAGTACTGCTATCAAACACAGTGCAGTTTGCTTGCATCATATACAATACAGGAAGTGCAGTATTGTATTTATCCACCATCACTGGGCAAGTGACTTTTAATTAATATGTCTCCCCACTATGGGAATATACATAATTATGTACCAACCTAGGCTGTAGACACATAGTTGATGATATATGGAAGTTTAATTTGGGCTGTAATCGTGCTCAGATAGCCTAATGGTAAGGCAACTGCCCACAATAACTGCGAAATTTGGATTCTAGTCAAGAACTGGCACAAATTTTTATTGTCATTCCATTGTATTGCTGACAGTTGCCCATATTCGTAGTTGTTTCATGTACAGATGACTGGGGTGAACAATGGCTGTGGAGATGTGTACTGGTGATTCGATGTGCAACTGTTGAGAAATCGACAGCCCAGGTGAACCAAGGGGCTATCAACAGTGCCTCCTCGACGAGCGTTCAGCGAATATTGCTCGTATGTTGCCCCACAGCAGACGCCAAGTGGATGGACCCATGCTGAGTGCTGTTCATCACTGACGAAGGCTGGAACCTGTACACTAGTATTTCTGCTGGACTTCCCCTGAATGGCGGCAGGTGGACGTTTCAGATTAATCACGTTTTATGTTCCATTGGAGAGGCGGCCATTGGCGTGTACAGCTTGGAGCGTCTGAAAGCAAACACCCTCCAACAATGGTCCGGAGGGTCCAGGCCGGAGCAGGGAGGTTTGTGGTCTGGGGAATGTTTTCGTTCCATTCCCTGAGTGATCTCATCATTTTCGAAGGCGCAATGGATTAGAGAAGCTTTGCGTTTGTCCTTGTGGACAATATCCACCCATACATGTAGCTTCTTTTTCTCGGCACAAAAAGTACAATGAAATGTTTCACACAGCTTGAAGTGTATGTGTGTGGTTCAAAAAGCAAGAGAATAAGTTTGCCGTACTCCCTTGGCAACCACACTTCTCGGATTTAAACTTAATCGAGAATGTATGGGACCAATTCTATTGGGCTGTTTGCGCCATGGATCCTCAACGAAGAAACCTAACACAGCTGGCACGACACTGTGAATTGACATGGCTCCGCATCCTCTTTGGTGCCTTCGAAAACCTCATTGTTACTTTTCTGCATTTCATTGTAAGCAAGAAATAAGTCCTGCAAAACATTCTCGCATTTGTAGCCTTAATTTCATCAACGGTGTGCTCACAAGAGGACTTGACAGAGCAAGTTATGTGCCAAGATTGCAAATGACATCATAATTATCTTGGTTGAAGTTTTAAGCGGGTGGTATTACTGCAAGATACGAAAGAAGAAAAGAGAGACGTGGCAATAAAGAAAAATCGACATGGAACAACTATTTACTTCTATGTGAATTTGTGACATGCCATATCAGAACTTTTTACTAACTGAGCCAAATGGATCCATTCGCGAGTACATTACTATATGTCGACGTCCTTCCCTATTATACGTGGAACACAACAAGAAGGTTCTTTCAACGACGAAAACAAGGAATTCGGGGAGAGGATCATCCAGGAATCGTGAAAACTAGCGCTCTAGGCTGATTATACACCGTACATCCGGACAACGCCGATTGTTTCCATCTTCGGATGGTTGGTTGGTTGGTTTGGGGAAGGAGACCAGACAGCGTGGTCATCGGTCTCATCGGATTAGGGATGGATGGGGAAGGAAGTCTGCCGTGCCCTTTCAGAGGAACCATCCCGGCATTGGCCTGGAGTGATTTAGGGAAATCACGGAAAACCTAAATCAGGACGGCCGGACGCGGGATTGAACCGTCGTCCTCCCGAATGCGAGTCCAGTGTCTAACCACTGCGCCACCTCGCTCGGTCATCTTCGGATGTTTGCTACAGTAAATATGGGGACCAGACTGTTGACTGTAGACAGTTACCTATGCCACACGTACAGAGCAGCATGCCGACGATTACGACTACTGGAAAACGATAACCACTGAGAATTAGCGTTACAAAAAGACTCACTCGCAACCTCAACTGAGCAATTGAGAAATTTATTCGTCCTAATTCCAACAACATGTAACCCATTTAATCCTAAACAGCTATGAGACTCCTTAAAAGAGAGTATGAGTGATGACATACTGTACCAAATCCGACAGGCTCATCATCAGCTGACCATCGAATTCAACTTCGACATCTGCACTACTGGCCATTAAAATTGCTACACCAAGAAGAAATGCAGATGATGAACGGGTATTCATTGGACAAATATATTATACTAGAACTGACACGTCATTACATTTTCACGCAATTTGGGTGCATAGATCCTGAGAAATCAGTACCCACAACAACCACCTCTGGCAGTAATAACGGCCTTGATACGCCTGGGCATTGAGTCAAACAGAGCTTGGATGGCGTGTACAGGTACAGCTGCTCATGCACATTCAACACCATACCCCAGTTCATCAAGAGTAGCGACTGGCGTATTGTGATGAGCCAGCTGCTCGGCCACCATTGACCAGACGTTTTCAATTGGTGAGAGATCTGGAGAATGTGCTGGCCACGGCAGCAGTCGAACATTTTCTGTATCCAGAAAGGCCCGCACAGGACCTGCAACATCCGCTCGTGCATTATCCTGCTGAAATGTATGGATTCGCAGTGATCGAATGAAGGGTAGAACCACGGGTCGTAACACATCTGAAATGTAACGTCCACTGTTCAAAGTGCCGTCAATGCGAACAAGAGGTGACAGAGACGTGTAACCAATGGCACCCCATACCATCTCGCCGGGTGATACGCCAGTATGGCGATGACGAATACACGCTTTCAATGTGCGTTCACCGCGATGTCACCAAACACGGATGATACCATCATGATGCTGTAAACAGAATCTAGATTCATCCGAAAAAATGACGTTTTGCCATTCATGCACCCAGGTTCGTCGTTGAGTACACCATTGCAGGCGCTCCTGCATGTGATGCAGCGTCAAGGGTAACAGCAGCCATGGTCTTCGAGCTGATAGTCCATGCTACTACAAACGCCGCCGAACTGTTCGGGAGGTTGTTGTCTTGCAAACGTCCTCATCTGTTGACTCAGGGATCGAGACGTTCCAGCCATGCAGATAAGATGCCTGTCATCTCGACTCCTAGTGATTCAAGGCCGTTGGGATCCAGCACAGCGTTCCGTATTACCTTCCTCAACCCACCGATTCCATATTCTGCTAACAGTCATTGGATCTCGACCAACGCGTGCAGCAATGTCGCGATACGATAAACCGCAATCGCCATAGGCTACAATCCGACCTTTATCAAAATCGGAAACGTGATGGTACGCATTTCTCCTCCTTACACGAGGCATCACAACAACGTTTCACCAGGCAACGCCGGTCAACTGCTCATGTGTATGAGAAATCGGTAGGAAACTTTCCTCATGTCAGCACGTTGTAGGCGTCGCCACCGGCGCCAACCTTGTGTGAATGCTCTGAAAAGCTAATCATTTGCATATCACAGCATCGTCTTCCGGTTGGTTAAATTTGGCGTCTTTAGCACGTCATCTTCATGGTATAACAATTTTAATGGCCAGTAGTGTAGAATGAAACACTCATTCGCCTAGAAGTTAAACGCTTAGCTGTAAACAACCAGATCTTAGTACCACTTGAGATGCAAGCACTACGAAAAGATGCTATTAGTGTGCTAAACTTCGAGATTACAAAGGAAAAAAGCTACAGCATCAACGAACTACTTCGATACATTGGTCACAACAAACCACTCATCAATGACAATCAAAAGGAAATTTTCATCTTTGACACTGATTGGATCGACAACAACGTTGGCGGTATTATTTACCTGGACGCAGCAGGCGGAACAGCTTAAACGTTTCTAATAAATCCACTGCTGACGAAAAAACGTGCTAAACAATACATCGCACTTTCACTGCGATCATCCGGCATTGCAGCCACACTGGTGGGTGGAGGACGAACTCCCCATTCTGAGCTACAATTATCGTTGAAGATAACCGAAGAACAATTACCGGTTTGTGAAATCTCAAGAGCATCTGTACCGGGTGGACTTCTAAAGGAAGCTAAGATCATCTCCTGAGACGAATCCTCAGTGGCACATAAAAAACCACTCGAAGCCGTGGACAGAACATTACAAGAGATGTCATGAAATTCTGAAGTGATGGGTGGAGCGCTACTCACACTCTCGGGAGATTTTCGACAAACGCTTCCAGTTATCAACAAGTCAATAGAAGCATACGAGATCAATGCATGCTTAAAAAATCACATCCCTGGCCACACATACAAATACTGCGACAAATAAAAAAATATGAGATTTGAACTATCGAAAGACGAAACAACAGTGCATTTTCATCAAACTTTTACAAATAAGCGAAGGAACATATCCACTTAGCAGACGACCGGCCTCGTTGAATTAAACAGTGATTTCTGCAACGTAGCCACTCCTGGAAACGAACTGGTCGACAGAATTTATCCAGGCATTGTTCACAACTTTAAAAAACCGGACTGGCTATTTGAAAGAGCAATTTTTGCAACTACGACATCATCTTTAACATTAAAAAGAAAATTCCCAAAGATGAGAGAATATACAATTCGATCGACACGATTGTAAGCGTTGCAGAAAGTGGGAACTTCCCTACAGAAGTTCTAAACTCGTTGCAAGTAGTAGGAAAGCCATTACACTGCCTTCGACTTAAAATCCGATTATACTACTCAGAAATATCAACTCACCTGAACTGTGTAATGAAACAAGGATGATCGTCAAACGGCTATCGAACAACATCATCGAAGCCGAACTTCTGACTGTAAAATAAAAAGGACACACACTCTTTATCCTCAGAGTACCACTAATCTCTGCTTAACTGCCATTCAAATTTAAAAGATTGCAGTTGCCAATAAAATTAGCCTAGTTTTACAATTAACAAAACGCAAGAACGAATTTAAAATATTGTGGCATCAACCTCATAGACTCCTGCTTCTCTCATGGTCAATTACATGTAGCTTGCTCTCGAGTAGTAAATTCGAAATTTTTTTACATATATACCCTGGATAAGAAAATGAAAAATTTTATTTATAAACGGGTATTGTAAACAGTTATAATATGTTTTCAATTACTTTAACGTCTATGCTTTTATTCCAGCTACCACACAATCTCGCATCAACTCCCTGAGTGAAGCCGAGTACCCCAGCTACTAAAACATAAAACTAGGTGTTATCAGTGAACGTAATAATAAAAATGTCAAAGTAGACGGTAAATATGACTTACCAGTTTGCATGGAGAAGCTTTTGCGGGTATTTTGTCGTAGTAACAAGTCCTACTAACGGTACTTCCGAACCAATAACACAGTTATGAAAGGTTGGCCACAGGGTCAAAGCTACTAGCTCCGGGGTTTGTTGATTTTCTTGCACATCCATCCCAGCTCGCATGATGTTACTACAAGATCCATCTTGTGTCATTTGTAAGAACGCAGCTGCTCCCTGTTTTGACATTCTGGAAGGAACTTCTATGCCACTGGCGACATGTGTTACAACCTTTTCGATAAAAATTCTGAAAATGAATTATTTTGATTAACTACCTTTCCCGTGTCAATGCTTCAATTCATCTTAAAGTTCTCTCACTTAAGCAGTGAAGTTCCTGTTGTTTTCACACCACCAGGACTCACATTATTTAGTCCACAATGTTACGGCAGCAGGGCCACTAATAGCTGTATGATCGTTAATAGTGGGGTTCTCAATTAAGTGGAACTACGTGTTGTTGTTCTTATGTGTGACAAAGGATTCCCTCATATTAAAACTTCTCTGAATGAAAAACGCCACCACGGTGTGTCAGTGTTTGCGTATAATCCGTAGTTTTCTGAAGAAGAAGTTGAAACCACTTACAAAATTGCTTCTGTGCCTATTCGTGTGGAAGTTAACATAAACTAGTCTTGTAGTGTTGGACGCCTTACCCAAGACATTCACTCGAGTACAGCTGATTTCACCTCTCACCAATAACTTCTTTTACGCATCTACATCTACATGACTACTCTGCTATTCACATTTAAGTGCTTGGCAGAGGGTTCATCGAACCACAATCATACTATCTCTCTACCATTCCACTTCCGAACAGCGCGCGGGAAAAACGAACACCTAATCCTTTCTGTTCGAGCTCTGATTTCTCTTATTTTATTTTGATGATCATTCCTACCTATGTAGGTTGGGCTCAACAAAATATTTTCGCATTCGGAAGAGAAATTTGGTGACTGAAATTTCGTAAATAGATCTCGCCGCGACGAAAAACGTCTTTCCTTTAATTACTTCCATCCCAACTCGCGTATCATATCTGCCACACTCTCTCCCCTATTACGTGATAATACAAAACGAGCTGCCCTTTTTTGCACCCTTTCGATGCCCTCCGTCAATCCCACTTGGTAAGGATCCCACACCGCGCAGCAATATTCTAATAGAGGACGAACGAGTGTAGTGTAAGCTGTCTCTTTAGTGGACTTGCATCTTCTAAGTGTCCTGCCAATGAAACGCAACCTTTGGCTCGCCTTCCCCACAATATTATCTATGTGGTCTTTCCAACTGAAGTTGTTCGTGATTTTAACACCCAGGTACTTAGTTGAATTGACAGCCTTGAGAATTGTACTATTTATCGAGTAATCAAATTCCAACGGATTTATTTTGGAACTAATGTGGATCATCTCACACTTTTCGTTATTTAGCGTCAACTGCCACCTGCCACACCATACAGCAATCTTTTCTAAATCGCTTTGCAACTGATACTGGTCTTCGGATGACCTTACTAGAAGGTAAATTACAGCATCATCTGCGAACAACCTAAGAGAACTGCTCAGATTGTCACACAGGTCATTTATATAGATCAGGAACAGCAGAGGTCCCAGGACGCTTCCCTGGGGAACACCTGATATCACTTCAGTTTTACTCGATGATTTGCCGTCTACTACTACGAACTGCGACCTTCCTGACAGGAAATCACGAATCCAGTCGCACAACTGAGACGATACCCCATAGGCCCGCAGCTTGATTAGAAGTCGCTTGTGAGGAACGGTGTCAAAAGCTTTCCGGAAATCCAGAAATACGGAATCAACCTGAGATCCCTTGTCGATAGCGGCCATTACTTCGTGCGAATAAAGAGCTAGCTGCGTTGCACAAGAACGATGTTTTCTGAAACCATGCTGATTACGTATCAATAGATCGTTCTCTTCGAGGTGATTCATAATGTTTGAATACAGTATATGCTCCAAAACCCTACTGCAAACCGATGTCAATGATATAGGTCTGTAGTTCGATGGATTACTCCTACTACCCTTCTTAAACACTGGTGCGACCTGCGCAATTTTCCAATCTGTAGGTACAGACCTGTCGGTGAGCGAGCGGTTGTATATGATTGCTAAGTAGGTAGCTATTGTATCAGCGTAATCTGAAAGGAACCTAATCGGTATACAATCTGAACCTGAAGACTTTCCCGTATCAAGCGATTTCAGTTGCTTAGCAACCCCTAAGGTATTTACTTCTAAGAAACTCATGCTAGCAGCTGTTGGTGTTTTAAATTCTGGAATATTCCATTCGTCTTCCCTGGTGAAGGAATTTCGGAAAACTGCGCTCAAGAACTCCGCTTTAAGGGCACAGTCGTCGGTAACAGTACCATCGGCACTGCGCAGCGAAGGTATTGACTGCGTCTTGCCGCTTGTGTACTTTACATACGACCAGAATTTGTTCGGATTTTCTACCAAATTTTGAGACAACGTTTCGTTGTGGAACCTATTAAAGGCATCTCGCATTGAAGTCCGTGCCAAATTTCGCGCGTCTGTAAATTTTAGCCAATCTTCGGGATTTCGCGTTCTTCTGAACTTCGCATGCTTTTTCCGTTGCCTCTGAAACAGCATTCGGACCTGTTTTGTGTACTATGGGGGATCAGTTCCATCTCTTACCAATTTATGAGGTATGAATCTCTCAATTGCTGTTGGTACTATATCTTTGAATTTGAGCCACATCTCGTCTACATTTGCATAGTTAGTTCGGAAAGAATGGAGATTGTCTCTTAAGAAGGCTTCTAGTGACACTTTATCCGCTTTTTTAAATAAAATTATTTTGCGTTTGTTTCTGGTGGATTTGAAAGAAACGGTATTTAGCATAGCTACAACGACCTTGTGATCACTAATCCCTGTATCAGTCATGATGCTGTCTATTAGCTGTGGATTGCGCTAGAGGCACTAGCGGTCACAAATGTTGCATTCGCACGTTCCCTTGAGGCGTGCAACGTGTTCATACTTCAGCTCTCTTAACGGAGAAATACGGTATGCCTGGAATTCTGCTCATTCCTCTGCCTAGGAAAAGGAGTACTCAGCCGGAAAGAATGTTGTATTGCCTTCCGTTTTTGAACCTTTCTTCAATTAAATCCAATACATCGCGTGTTATCCGAGGATTTCTATTGGGCCCTGTCTTTTTGCTTGTCTCATTCGCAGCTGCTTCCAATGTTCCATTTTTCAAAGCTTTCTATTCGCCTTCAGTATTGTCCCTGTCCCTGTTTCACATTAATGTTGTCTAATGCTCCCTTTCGTACTGCAGGCAAACATTGGATCTTTTATCTCATACAGGCCCCATATTCTTAATTTTCCATTTTTCTGCCAAGTTATAACATACATTCATAATTTTCAGACCAATTCTTATTGTTACCGACGTTTAATCTGTGCTCCACACAACATAAAATGAGGTGTTTTCCTCTTTCATTCCTGTAAAATACGTATGATAGTATTAGAGGTTCAAGCCGTACAGTTATAGTTGTAATATGTCTGCATTATTATATTGCTTCTGGAATAAAATTACTGTAAAAGAAATCTGACTTTGTACAATATGTGATAATAGTTGCACATATTGACAGATTCAGTATTTTCGAATTTTAATGTTCATGTTATTGAGAAATTACATACAGGGTGAACACTAACAAAAAAACCGGCAGACTGCCGGGACGGATTCCTGACTGGAAACGGGGAAAAGTAGGTCCTAGGAACATGTGTCCGACAATGTACAGTTGCCACGATAGATAGCGCTGACCAATGAAAGTTCTTCTGACCACATGCCGCGTGTTCCTTATGTGTTGCAGTTTTCGTGATTGACGCAGCACATCGTAGGCTGCGTACAAGCCGAAATGGTATTTGTGTACGCCCAAACAGATGGAGACGGTCGAGAGGCAGTACAGTCATATCAAAACAAGGACCCTCACAGCCGTTTTTGGCCGTTTGGGTGCTCATAGGTCTTGTCAGACAGATGAACGTGTAGAGTGGCTGTGAATTGCGCGCACACCAGATTTGGGGGATCGGGTTTTATGCGATATTGAAACGAACTCCATGAAAGTGACCCGCCAAAGTGGTTTAAACCAAATTATAATTATGTGTATCCTGTTTGACAACCGCTGCTGTCCCCACCACCTGCAGTCCCATGGAGGCCACTTTCAACATATGTACTGACGTGAATGGGATGCAGCTCTGCAGGGTGTTCTGGACGAATTGTTGCCATTGCAAGCTTACCATCCATTTCAGTGCACATGTTCATAGGATATTTTTCCCTCTATATCCATTCAAGAATCTATCCCTGAAGTTTGTTTTATTAGTGTTCACCCTGTATACACTGACCGAAAAAAATACGCAACACCAAAACAATTAATGTAGAGTTATAAAATTTCGGGAATATGTTTGTTCCGGTAACATAATTAAGTCATTAACACTGCAAGATCACAGGCCCATGTAAGTGCGAAGTAAGCCACTGCAAATGTGAATACTGGCATATTAATAACCGCTGTAACACAAGAATGTGCATGCTTTGTGTTGTACAGGTGCCGAACATTAGATGATGTCCTACACGTACTGCTGCGCTAGTATTAGTCGTAGGAAGGGGGAATTTCGTTAAAAGTTCAGTAAAGTCGCGGTTGGGCGATGAAGTCTGGGGCTGCTGACAGTGTGTGGTACCAGTCGGCAGCCAGTAGGCCAGACAGAGTAAACATGGCGTGAAGCTGCAGCGGTGTATTGCATGTACGATGTGTTTGGAGGGAAGCAACAGCGAGGCATGGGACTGCGGCGTTGCTTTAAGGTATTTCGATGTATGAGGTGAGGCAGTACGCCCCAGCCAGGAGTGGCGATGTGGAAGGGGCTGACGTATGGGAATTTACCCCTGCCATCGTTTCTGTCTCTCTCTGACACTACATCAGAAGCAATGGGAAAAGCAGTATAAATAGTCGGGCACTTTTAGCTTGAGACGTGTCCCAGGTCAGTCGAGAGTCGGGTCGGACCTGTGCTGGTGTACGCTTATAGGGGCCAGTCTGGCAGCGATGGTGTAAATATCCTGTGTAAACCTGTACTTTATTTCTATGTACTTGTTCGGGTTGCATTCTGCCTCCGCGGACACAACACCGGGGTGGGACGGAACGGCAGCCAGGTACTTGGAGATTGCACGGTCTGCCCGAAGGAGGGCAGTGACAGCGGTCTGCAGCCGGTCCAGGGCAGACCACTTTCGCTTCCCACCTGGCGTACTGGGGCCTGGGCGAGGCGTACGCTGCGGGAAGTGCGACAGCGCTACAGCAGCGTAGGGGACGGCGGCAGGTGTTGCCATCTGAGAAGCACCACTAGGGCAAGTTGCGGCACCGCAACCAGGAGGTCGCGGGTTCGAGCCCAGTCCTGTCCTGGGAGCAGCAGTGGCCGTGGGCCATGGGTGACCAGTACAACCACCTTCATCCCATGGGTCGGACAGAGCAGGCCAAAGGGGGTGGAGGGCGGGCGGGGACCAGGGTCTGTAACAGTCTCCGGAATAGCGGGCAGCTAAGCGACGCAAAACGCGTCGCCTCGGCGTGTGGCGTTTGGGGAGACGCAGCCGGCTTCCATCTGAGCGGCCTTGATGACGGCAGCAGCGGTTTCGGTATCCCAGAAGTTGCTGAGCCGGCTGGACTCGCGGGACAACGCTGCGGGCAGCACGCCAACACTACGCTGCACCCATCATAGTACTGTAAATTACCGGATGATCAAAAAGTCAGTATAAATATGAAAACTTAATAAACCACGGTATAACGTAGATAGTGTGGTAAAAATTGATACACATGCTTGGAATGACATGGGGTTTTATTAGAACTAAAAAAACAAAACCCATATTGCTAGAAGCCTCAAAGATCTCTTGCGCGCGTCGTTTGGTGATGATCGTGTGCTCAGCCGCCACTTTCGTCATGCTTGGCCTCCCAGGTCCCCAGACCTCAGTCTGTGCGATTATTGGCTTTGGGGTTACCTGAAGTCGAAAGTGTATCGTGATCGACCGACATCTCTAGGGATGCTGAAAGACAACATCCGACGCCAATGCCTCACCATAACTCCGGACATGCTTTACAGTGCTGTTCACAACATTATTCCTCGACTACGGCTATTGTTGAGGAATGATGGTGGACATATTGAGTATTTCCTGTAAAGAACATCATCTTTGCTTTGTCTTACTTTGTTATGCTAAATATTGCTATTCTGATCAGTAGAAGCGCCATCTGTCGGACATTTTTTCAACGTTTGTATTTTTTTGGTTATAATAAAACCCCATGTCATTTCAAGCAAGTGTGTCAATTTGTACCTCTCAATCTACATTATTCCGTGACTTATTCAGTTTTCAAATTTATACTGACTTTTTGATCACCCGGTATTTGAATAAAGGAATACTTCCGAATACCGCTCTATCAGTCTGCACTGCCCCTTGACGCTATTGAACTTTCTCGGTCTCCTGACGAAATACGGCGCGCTGGGCCCCGGCTTCAGTTCGGCCAACTGGAGTTCCAGGTTCGGCCATCGACGGGCCACAATTAGTACTCGACTGGAGACAGAATTGGTGATCCGGCAGGCGACGGCAACATATCGACGTTCTGTTGAGCATGTTGGGTTATAACATCCGTATGTGAATGTGTGTTATCCTGTCGAATCCACCCCTCGGAATACTCTTCTTGAATGGCAACCCAAGTCGAATCACAAGCGTGGAGTACAAATTTGCAGTCAGAGTCAGCGAGATGACGACGAGAGTGCTCCTGCTGTCATACGAAATAGCACCCCTGACTGTAACTTCACTTTTAGGTCCAGTCTATCTAGCACATAGATAGGTATTGTATTTTAGAAGCGGAAAAATTTATTTAATCTCTATAGAATTTGCAACTGTTTTACCTTACATATAACACAATGAGTAATGAATAATTTTATTTGTTTTCGAGATATGGACTCTGTCAAACTTTTGGGAGTTGTCACATGTCTCTCTGTTACCGTATTCTGTCGTCTCGTGAGTGTGTATAAATATAGCAACTCGCTCTTTAGTTTAAATGACATTGTAATAAACAGCCTTCTGTCTTCTTAATATCGAACACTTGCTTCTTTCCATCCTTCCTAACAGGATGTTTGTAAGTCTTTTATTTTACGTGTGTCACGTATTTTTATAAGATGATGATGTTATTTAATAGTTGATTACAGAAAATACAGCTCTTGAACACTTGCCCGCGAAAGGCAAAGATCCCGAGTTCGAGTCTCGGTCTGGCGCACAGTTTTAATCTGCCAGGAAGTTTCATAGTCTATAAAAGTTTTAGAGAGCTATAGTTCCGATTGGAAACTTCGTCAATAGTAGTTATTATACATAACCTCGAGCAGGCTTGTTATGTTTGTAATAATTGCAGTAATTGTCATCAAAAGTCACAGATTAAATTTATCTCGTGTATAGCAAGCTGCGTTACATTTATTCCTCATAAAATAGTGCTTGAGAATCATCTACACGTTGAAATATTTAATTTGAGGGCGCATTATGATTTATATCAAAATTATGGAGTAATTACTTCTGTTCAGCCGCTCAATCTGCTTGAGTATTTGCCTGCTTGAAACAGAATTTTCTGCAGGTATAAGCTTAGTTGAGTTAGTTTCACGACATCGAATTCGTAGACGTAACTTTTAAAATGTCAACTACTATGTGTGACTGTTTAGGCATCTAAAATAAAACTATGATATTTCACGTACACATCGCACTTTCTTTGCCTCGCAGAGGTGTTTTTACAAACATTTCACAACATTGTGACACTTGACAAGTATCGTAGAAGCAGAAAATGGTGAACTGTTAATTAGGCATAGAAATAGTATTTGAATACTTCCTTCAGAGTTTTAGGTACTAATTTGACTATTCTGTATGTGTATATGCGGAAACTGACATTATAATAATGGGAATAAACGTATCATTTTCTTCCGTTGCAGATGTATTTTTGCAGACTTTTATATTTGACAAGAATAATGTGATCTTTGACAAGCATCATAGACGTCGGAAATAATTAATTTAAAGCTCTGTTGTCTCTTACTCCAAGTATTGTGAGTAGAACGAACAATTATCGTTTTTACCTATGCAGACATCTGTTTGTGACAGTAAGAACTTCGTGGTAGGAAGACTGGATAATGCACATTTTCAACAGTGCAACCATCCTTTGGTAACACTAACCCATTTTTGGTACGGAGAATGAACAACTGATGTTTTCGACAGTGCAGCCATCTCTTGGTGACAGTCAGCAACTGTGGCATAAAGCAGGAGTTGCTTTTATTTCCCTGATTTCAGAGCATGCTGAATAGTTTTTAAACTGAAATTCTTTTTCGACATTTATATATTACTAATTTGTTGATTACATTTTATAAGCAAATATTTGTATTTAGTTGTTTCTAGAGTTCATGTGAATACTCGTTCCAATATTCTGTAGCGATTGGTAAATAGCTTTCGAAGAAATTCACCAATTTGAATAGTGAGCCAGTCCACAAACAACTTTCAGTTGTCAGGACAGCATCAGTAATAGTTTGAAGTACATTTTCCATATTTTTTTTATTTTGGCGAGACATAGAGCCTGGTTCCTGCTGTTGGCAGACCCTGACTAAAGGGTTCCACGTAATTAGATTTTTATAGTGAAAAGGAGGAGTCTGAGGGAATTTGATTCCTATTGGCCAAGAGCATGATGATGCTTTAGTGTGATGTGCTGAGAGGAAAGAGGAGGAGGGGAAGGGGATGGAGGGGGAGGAGGAGGGGTAGAGAGAGGGATGCAGATTGGTGAGTTTGAAGATAACTCATGCAATAACATCAGCTGTAATGTGTCACTAGTGAACTTGAAGATTGCAAACACAATTGCGTCTACTCTAACCTGACACTGGATGTGGTGACACTGTGATTTGGTCCGGAATATGCACTGGCAGCATGGTGTAAGCGCTATTATAAGTCTGATTCCATTGCTCTGTCAGTGTACGAATTACTCTTTGTTACTGATCTGTATTTCAAAACCATGCTGGGATGTAAATGCTGCAGATTTAAGTAAACATTCAGTAACGACTGTAGGCAATATCACACTCTATTTAAGAAGGAGGACTGATGTGCATATTCTAATCCATTTCTTGGTGCTAATCTTTCTTCTGAATATTATTCCATTGCTGTGATGGAGTACTGACTACTTTCCACAAGAAAACTGCATTTCAAAATCAGTGTGGCATATACGTGCTCTAGTTTAAAAGGAATATTAGGTACTGGTGGGAGGCAGTAGGACACATACACACACAGAGATACACACACAGTATTACTCTACTCAAAATAGAGGACTCACTGGCATATTGTAAACTATCTTTTGATTGTAATCTTAGTTATGAATCCATTGCTGTGCTGACGTATTGGCTATACATCACAAGCAAAGTACATTTCAAAATCAGTATGCCCGTGTAAGTGATAGTGTTAGTGGAACAGTTAGTAATGATGGGGAACTGCACCATACATTAATACTCTGCTTAAAAACGTGGAGTGGGGCACACACTCTGTACACGATTTTTATTAACATAAACTCAAACACAGATAATATAGCAATTAAACAAGGGAAAGAATTTTTTTCACAGTATCTTTCATTAATATAGTACGCATGTATTAGCTAACTACTCTTTTACTGTAATCACTCAATCTCTGTGAAGGCACCGCGAGATTGTGCTTTCACAACTGATTTCTTATATGATAATCTCGCATATTCTCATTACTTTCTGCTCTTTGACAAGACTTTCGAATCTGTCCTGCTGAAATATTACACATTCCTTGTTCTCAACGTTTCTGGACTTGTGTTAGATGTTCTGATCAAATGTATATTCGTGTATTTAAACAATAGAGCTATTGGAAGAATCTAATTTCATTTTAAGTTGAACTTCGTTTCGTTGTTGGTTAACCGTATATATTGCTGTGTAATTGATCCATGACTCATGTTTTATCAGGGCCATTCTTTCCCAATTAATATTACCTGTTGCATATGGTTTTAATTAGTGTATGTGGTTCTATGATAGTTTACGAATTTCATATAGTCACTAGCATATCTCTACATAGTGTTCAGTTTAGTGGTCAGCCGTACAGGGTCGACCAACATCCTCGTTTGTAAGATGTGGAGAGCTCATCCCCACATACCTTAAAGTATTTTGGCTGGGCTGTTCACAGACACAGTTCCTTTCTGGGGTTCATTAACTCCAAGAAAATTATCTAATCAATTACCATCAACTTTCATCAGCATATAGAGGGAATTAAGATATTAATTTACGTCCTAATCTCTGCAGTCACTAAGGTTCCTTCCCATAAACGTAAGCACTCATCAACTGACAGTGACTCAACTTAGACTAAATAAATAATATGAAAATGAAACAAGAGACATGTCACTCCAGCAATAGACCGTCATCATACGTATGCTCATGGGAAAATTCACAACGACTGTGAATTACTGAGAGTGCTCATAGTGTGACAGCATCACACAAATTTTGTTATTTTGATCTGCCAACCTCGATTACAATGAACTAACTACAATTTCTCACACATATTTCTATAGGCACTACATCCAATCATTGCAAGCACTGGTGTGGATATCAAATCTTTGAGGGCACAAACACTATAAGCGGAAAACCTCACACAAACCCCCACTCATTATCATTATGTAAAAACATTAATATTTTTAAATATTAATGAAAATTCTAATTAATTCCGCATAATTTTATAAATTCCTTTTCTTACTAACTCTCATTTCTACATTCATATAAGTGATGCCTTGTCATGTAATTACAGTCATTACATTACTGTAACAATTAATATCTAACTGTATTCCGTCATTACTAAGACAATTCAGTGTGTTTAGCCAATTTCACACACATCCATATAATACAAAACAAAACTGATCATAAAATTTTGATAATGTACCTCACATGGATAATAAATAATACAAAAAAACATATCTCGAAATGCTGATAATAAATAAACTTTATCAAATTTACATCATGACTAAGAATTATTTGGCGATTTGCAGACACTTCATCATGCATTTGTTGTGCACAGATAAGTAGTAGCTCAAAGTTATAAATTCACCAAAAAATGTCAAATAATTACACATGTGCATAAAACTTAAGTATTGACATCATTTTTAAACCGATTGTCTCCTCTGCATAGGGTAATTAATTTTGTATACAAACACTAACAAAATTACAAAATTGTAGACACATTTTACAAGCCACACTGAATTGAAAGGTACTTAATTGTATTTGCGCCATCGACAGCGTTACTAAAAATGTACTACTTGTTTGTCATGATGGTTATTGTTTTTAACCGAATAGATAGACACATTACTGTTACATGTACGAAAAAAATCACATTAATTAAAGCTGAAAAATAAGGCAACAAAATACATTGTAAATGCCTACTAGATGTCCTCTGATTGTCACTCAACACACAATTCGTAGCAATTCAGCTAGTTTGTATGAGAACACTTGTTTTGACGCAAGCAGTGGACAGGGTTTCACAAATAATGCGTAATGGTGTACAATATGTAAGAGAATGGTGAAGAAATGATTTTGATACGATTCGGCTCAGATCTTTCACATCTATATCTTTCCAAATCCGCTGATGCAATGTGTGGAGTGCATCAACTGGCCAGTGGGCATTTAAGCAACCGTGGATGAATAGTGTAGTTCAGACTGGAGCTGGTCCTGTGATGTCTCTGGGTTAATTTTTTGTACCACAGCTTGTGCCAACTCATTGGATTTCCAGGGAGCATGGATCATTATGTTTATTTTAGGGTTTCTCTTCATCTTGGTCATGAGCGCAGAAATTAGATGCTCTCAAACACGCTGATGTACTGAGAGTGTTTTTCCTTCTTTTAGAAATGTTAGAAAGGCTTACTACAGTCTCAGGTTTTGGTATGGAGCACTTGGTACGTCAGATACTCAAATTCCTTCCTTGCACACGCCATAAAATAACAAGTGCAGCCGATTAGGAATTAAACTGTTCTCATATTTTATCCAGTAATTATTATGTTTTGCACAATTATTCTGAGTCTGAAACTACATTATTTCCTAAAAACGCTGTACAGGAGACAACAACAACGAAATATCAGTAGTTACTCTCGTACCGCCTGTCATGTTCTTTTACAGACGTTTCAGAACAAACCACTCTAGTCTCTTTGAAAACGAAATTTCTCTGAGATGATGTGTAATGAATTAAAATCAGATTATCGACCTGTATGGATTCCTGAATATCTTTAAAACAGGAAAGTCTTTGTATAAACCCAAACTATTATCATTTTATTCTGCACCGCGGCGTAACTTTTTCACTGTTTTAAGTGGTGTGATGTTTCGCGACAGTTTCAGCGTTAGATGTGTTATTAATTTTACGTGAGTAGTTTAAAAATAACGGCTGATGCACTGAGAGAACGAAATTTTTTTTTTGATGATGTTGGTGTTGTTGTGGTGAATGACCCGACATTCACTCTGTAATAGTAAAATAAGAGCGTGTTTAGCATTGTCTCCCAGCGTTCGATGTCCGACTAATTAGGTAATGGAAGATAGGCTTATCGACTTACTTTCCGTTACCCGGGTTGTTACAGTACAGAGAAGGGACACTACGGAACTTCATTCATTCGTTCTGTGGAAAGTTACTTGGTGAAATGTGATTCTTTTTTGGCGGGTTCCGAGGTTGATTAACAACTAGGTCAATCGGTGTACGGAAGCCAATTACGGTAAGTGAGATCCCACGTTCTTTTAAAAATACTTTTTCTTTCTTTCCTTTACTCTGCTGTATAAGACTCTGAATTTAATCGGTGTCTGTCTCGTAGAGGAGAAGGTTTATTTTCGGAATTACGCTGTGATGAGATATTCAGAGTGACAAACATTATACGCATTTTTACGAGTACATCCTAGGACAAAGATCCTGAATCGTGAACTATAGATTAGCTAAAATTTTTGAAAGGCACACGTTAATAAATCTGGTAGGTAAACTCTTATTTTAAGGGAAGTGAGAACAGAAAAAAAATCACGTTTTCGGATTTTTATCTCATTATTAAATATTCAATTTTCCATATAAAATGATATAAATATCACTTATAACCTCATATGGGAAATATTTTATTTTATTTTTTAAATATAATCTACACCGGTTGATAATGTTAGCATATTTACGCGCATTACCTCAAGATCCAATAAAATGTGTAATTTTTTATATAGGTGCCTGTGGATTGCTGTGTTATAAAGGTAGAACTGTCAGAAACAGTATCGTATCGTTTCGTAGTTGTATGTCAAATTGCTAACGTTTTTCCTAGGGAAAGTGACAAATAGTCTGGTAAAACTCTCAAGAAGTAAAGTATAGCGCCGAAACGAAGTTTTTTTTTTAAGAAACGCAGGTTTCATGGTAATAGATTTTCGAGTAAAGGGCAACACTGTGTTGAACATGTGGCATGTGAAGTTACAGACAATGAAATAAAGGCAAACTCGTCAGCATCTAGAGAAACACCCATTAGTGATTCGAAGATTAAAATAGAACGTTGTGATACACAGTTTTCTGAAAACGAAAGTGATGTAAATGGTAGGTTAGGTTATATTCTGATAGATTTACAAAACTTAACAAGGGTGTTAGGTGAATGTGTGTGTTGTAAAATATGTGGGGGGCCAGTTAGTTTACATGAAGACAGTGAAGTATCAAATTGACTAGCCAGGAAATTTACCATTAATTGTGTCAGTTGCAAATATACTCATTCATTTTGGAACTCTGATAAGTGGAAAGATCATTATTTTGAAGTAAATGTTAGGTGATTTTATACATTGGGAGCTATTGGCAAAGGACACACTGAAGCAGAAACAATGTGTGCCGTGATGAATATGCCACGCCCACCTTGTAAAGTATGCAGGATTTATTCGAGCTGCTGTGGAATCTGTTGCATGTGAGTCAATAAAGGGTGCTGCGAACGAAGCTGTTGAAATAAATGATGGTGTGACTGACACACCAGTAGCTTTTGATGGCACTTACCAGAAGCAGGGCTACAGTTCTAAGAATTCTGTTGCTACAATGACCAATGTGGATACTGGATAGGCAATAGAAGCTGTTGAAATAAATGATGGTGTGACTGACACACCAGTAGCTTTTGATGGCACTTACTAGAAGCAGGGCTACAGTTCTAAGAATTCTGTTGCTACAATGACCAATGTGGATACTGGATAGGTAATAGATTCCCAGATTTTAAACAAACACTGTTATAAACGTAAATCAGGGAATGAAGAAGGGCATATCTCTGACAGAAATAATGAAGGAACAAGTGGTGGTATGGAGGCTTCTGCAGATATTGAAATTTTTAGTCGATCTGTGAACGAAAGGGGAGTGCATTACACTAAGTTCTTAGGTGATGGAGACTCAAAAGCATATAACAGTGTGCTAGCACAAATCTGGAATATGTTGGTCATGTCCAGAAGAGGATGGCTACCAGGTTGAGGAAATTGAACAAAGTTTGAGATGGAAAAACCATAAAAAGGAGGCTGATAGACAAAATGATTGTTAAACTACAAAAGTATTATGGGATGGCCATTAGAAATAATACTGAGGATTTGTTGATAATGAAGCATGCACTATGAGCTACCTTCTTCCACAGAATGTCAACTGATAACGAGCCAGTACACCACCTCCACCATCCTGGACCTGATTCATGGTGCAATTACCACAATGAGCAGTACTCAAACAGTTCATACAGCCATAAACATTCCATCCCAGCAGCAGTCATGGATATCATAAAACCTATTTACGGAGACCTGGCAAATCCTGAATTACTGAAGAAGTGTCTGCATGGTCAGACTCAAAATCACAACGAGTCGTTCAATAATCTTATATGGACTCGCTTACCAAAAACTATTTTTGTTGGAATGAAGACACTAAAGTGGGGCGTCAGAGATGCTGTTATTGCTTTTAATGATGGCAACATCGGTAGTCTGAAAGTGCTACAGCATGTGGGAATTAATCCTAGAGTAAACTGCATGGACAAGGCTTGTATTGATAAAGCAGAGTACGTAGCACAGTTGGCCACTAAGGAGTCCAGAAAGAAGAAAAGAAGAAAAAACTGGGAAAAAGATCAAGACGATATATACATTACGGTGCAGGGTGCTTCGGAGTGACTAAAAATAAAAAATTGAGTTACAGTCGTTTAAAACTTTAGGAGCCGTTCCTGAAACATTACATTTTCTATTGCATTTTTCCATAAATCTCAGAAACCACTTCAAGTAGAGTATTCACATTTTCAAGGAGTAATAACATACATATCCTGAGTATACTGAACTAAGAGAAGAACATAATGTTATGCATAATTAAAAATATTTAGAATAACGTACAAAAACGTACACAAAATATTAACCGTGTAATTAAAAAATTGTATTTCCCAAAGCAGTGGCTGAAATGCAATTATTGTAGTTCAGTAGACTCCGAACATACAGTTAATGTCCTGTAAGAGTTTCATGTCAATGACTACCCTGGTTCCTGAACTACAGCGAAGCCAAGTCACTAAATTTACATTGCTGGGTAGGGCGTTCCAACTCCCCTTAAGGAACCTTTATGACAGCGACAACTGACGGATTACAACTGCTGCGCAACACGTTACACAGTTTTGTAACTTTCGATCAGTCTACGATTTACACTGCCTCAGAGGTACTTTTTAAACTCTATCATGGTAAACTAGATGAAGAAGCTCACATCTCCCGTTCGCAAATACAGATACTCTAACAAATAATAAAAATAATAGTTGTAAATTTACGGGTGATACAGCATAAATTTTACTAGTGGTATCTAACGAATCAGACGAACGTAAAACAACGACACGATTGGGCGAAGAAGCACAAAAATGCACGTTCCCTTAAGATCTCTTTACTTTTAAAGAACTGTTATTGTCTTGATGCTAAGATGTTATTGTACAGATTAGAAACAGTTCTTTATTGCCAATGGTTTTATGTTAGTTTGAAACTACTAGGTTAGATACGTCTTTTGTTGTCCTGTGGCACAGGACAATTTATATTCATTGGCACGATGAAGACGTGGGAAAAATTTGTCAGATATTTACCTGCCAGTATAATTGTTTATGTATGAATTGTCTGTCCTTTGAAGAAGGGAGTCTGATGGATGGAAAAGTGAAATAATTAGAGTACACTTCATTATAGAGGCTTTAAGAAGGAATATTACACAGACTAACAAAATTCTGTTCTACTAATGACATTTCCCCAGAGATTTCTTACATGACAAAACTGTGAAATAATTTTGTAAGCTATGTACGTCTCATAGCTGGCTTACTTGTTGTAGATGCTAATATTCTTACAGCAGTGCATGCTGAGGAGAGATTCTTTGATAGTGCATTGACTGATTGTTCCATCTGTTCTTGTTATAACTCTCTATACACTATGAATGAAAGCACACATAACACTGGTGTAATATTCTACAAGATTTATTACTTAAGACAGCACTCAAGTTTTTGAAGAGAGAGGAATATACATAGTTACTTACAATAATAGCAAATTCTATGCTGGTGAGTCTGCTTGAACGTACACCATTAAAGTTGCAAACGTAGAAAAGCATACTACTTTTCAGACCACCTGCTTTAAGAAGGCCATAGATACAAGGTACAAAATGAATTATTACATCATGTACATAAAGGAACGAAGATGAATTACCTTGAAAACGTAGAAATTAATAAAGCTTAACGCTGAATAACCATACACAGTTCTCTTGCCCGCCACATCTAACTGCACATACTGCTCTTAATGCCATCCAGACCATGTTGTAAATTACCACTTTTACTCACATGCCCTCCAGTTCTTTTTTTTTTCAGTTATTGTAATTTCTCGTAACCTGGTCAAAAATTTTACTTTGTCGCTTCAGTTTTGTGCATAGTCTCATTACTATAGAGAAGTGAAGCGCCAAAGTTTTACTGTTTGCAAGTTACGTCCTGTTGAAGACAAGATTATTTTGTTCAGCCATGTCTTGGGAACATGTTACCAAAGTTTGTAGTTCAGCTTAGTTTCTTCTAAGATCATTTACTGTGAGTTGTCTATAGATCATTCGTGAATGTGTTACACATTTCATCTTAATCAGATAAACTTACATCGCATTGTCTCTCACATAATTACTGTCGTTTTATTCCTAAATCTAACATCAACATTAACATTTTTCACCTCTGGAAATGGAGATCCTGTTTAACCACACCAGTTTAAAATCTTGAATCCTGCAAAAATATCACCGCACCATTTATTTATATTTGTAGCCGATGTTTTCGTAACAGCAGAAAACCGGTTTCTGAAATAAACAATAAATGTTTTATAATATGACACCAGTGTCAGACGTGTTTTCAATCTTAATGTATTCCTTTATATGTTGCTTTGATGGGTATCCTGTTTCATATCCTTCTCTTAGATCCAGCAAACATGTTACTTTTGCAGTTAAGAAAATTTATTTTTTTATCTAACTGTATTTTCAGTATGTATAATTTGTTCTTAACATCGTTCCAGAGATTTATCTCTCCTTGACGGCAACCGTTCTCGCCCACGCACAATACATAATGGCCTGATGCCTGCAGTGTGTAGGCTTTTCTGATTACTGATACAAGAATGTGTACAGAAGTCTTCTACATAAATCGGAATGAACACGAGTCTTAGGCTTACGACCAGAGGGACTCAAAAGGAAAATTTCATTTTTGATTTGGTTCTTACAGTTGGATAAACACAGATACCTTATGTTCTCGTTTTCCTAATGTCCAAAGAACATAACAATTTTTCGCTACAAACCCAGTGCTTTTCTGATTATTCACAAAAAAATTATTAGAGCTGGGGCATATAATACATTTTATAACTTAAAAAACATCTAGGATTAACATAGTCTTCGGCAACGTATACTACTGATGGGTAGCTCTTTCGTTTTGGGCCAGGTGGCAGTGTAAAAAATAAAACATTTTGAAGAATGTCACACTAATCTCTTTCTGGTGAAGTCCCGGGATATTGCGGATGCTAAATCTGCTGAGTTCTTCTCATGCTGATTACTGTGTCCCGCAAGGAATTCTAGAAGCATCGCCTGATATTTGGCCCGTCTGTAACTGCGTGACTTCATGGTGCCAAGCACTGGCCACAAAGGCACCCCAGACTTGTAGATTTTGAAAAGACCGCACTGGTGCACTGTCGCTGACGCCCTGGCTTGCAGCCGTATCTTCACTGCCTTTGGTAGACCTGAGCTCTTCAACAGAGCTGCAATTTCCCTGCTCATCGTCTGCTGGAAGAACCACCGTGTCAGCATCATCACTGCAATCACAGAGCCCTCTGATCCGATGCATTCATATTCGCTTTCGGATGTACCGAAATGTTTATTTCTTCCAGCAGACAACTGGAAAGCAACCCTACTGATATGCGCTGGCGAATATCAATAGAAAATTTCTGTAGTGGATATTCTGTGGGACCAACTGCCTGAAAAATTGCAGAAGCTCGTGTAGACGACTATTAACTTAAGCATCTGGATACAGAGCGAGATACTGCTGCGATTTTTAACAAAATGGAGATGTGTGATTATCAAGCATCAAACCACGACTTCTGTTTGCGAGAAGTCTACCAAATGTGATTATCAACAACGATCAGACAGCTGAAATAGCCTGTTTAATGTGGATGAGCTCCAATTGCAGAATAGCGACGTACAGTGTAACAAATTTATATGTCAAATCACGATCCATGGAGTGAATAAAATTGTAAGTAACCCTCTAACCCATTTCATACTTTGCCCTTCCTGGCACGTCTACAGGAAATGTTTATGTCTTATTTGGTTAACGAATATCGTATTACCAGTCAGAATGCTATGAGTTACAGCAGGAGAATCGATTATGTTTTGAACCTGTGGAGGACTGTTTAACGATTTTAAATGCCAGTAACAATTATTTACAATGTACTCTACTCTGTGTCAATCTCTTCTATATGTTTTAAATTATCAGACAGCTTACAGAATAGAAGCTGTGTTGCGTTTAACAGCGCTCTGCAATTTGTCAACTGTGACAATAAGAATTCCTGAAAGTTGGCTCCTATAAGAGTAAATCGTCAAAACAATGAAGGCCAAGATAGATTATATTATATGATCTGCTGCCCATAATTTTAATTATTTTCCTGCAACCTATGTGCAAATGGTTAATAAAGACTCTAACAAAGACAATGTATGTATTATGTACAGCCGTTATATTACAGCTGGAAAAAAAATCTTTTCTATATCTAGGTCATTGATATGTACAATATCACGAAATATAAATACTTCCAAATCAGGATAAATGTAGCACAGATGTATCACACAGATTTAAACCATTCCCTTTTAAAGAAATTGTTCCTGTAAGTGCAGTTAATCTGTCAAGCGTATGAAAAACAAAACTAGAAACAGTTGAGATCGAAGTCAAAAACGAAACCTGGAATGGCGAAATACAAAGACAGAATATTGCTGGAAAAAGAATAAGTTATTCCAGAAGTGCAAACGAGGCTTACAAATTACTTCAAACATTGTGTATGGGAAAATCTGAATACAACTGGAGAAAAGATATTGACTTTTACTGTAAATAGCAATGGTTCAAATGGCTCTGAGCACTATGGGACCTAATATCTGAGGTCATCAGTCCCCTAGAACTTAGAACTACTTAAACCTAGCTAACCTAAATACATCACACACATCTATGCCCGAGCAGGATTCGAACCTGCGACCGTAGCAGTCGCGCGGTTCCGGACTGAAGCGCCTAGAACCGCTCGGACGCCGTGGCCGGCAAATGGCAATATTGTGAGATATATGAATAATCTGTTTCTAGAGCTCCAATCGCTGTTGTATCAGTCTAGATTGTATCTAAATGTGGTAGACTGGATATTGCGCATCTAGCAAGTGAAAAGACGTTTTCATAGCTTAAAACTGGCAGGATAGCTACATTTAATGGACTGTGATTTCCTAGAGCTGTAAACTTGAAGTTATGTATGGACGTTCCAAGATAATGTGAAGTAGGAGATTTGGTAATGCAGATCCAAGAAGATGTGGAAAATTTAAACTTTAGAATTCTCTCAGGTATGAGTAATGCATGAAGGTGCGGAGCTAATTATTAAGGCCATAGGAGAGGTAGTTTACAGGAAACAGATACATATTAGAATTCTAGAACATATTTTCTTAGTATTTACTGAATAACTGGTTAGAGAGAGAATTAGATGATTCAGATACATATCAAAATTACAAGACGAGATTAAGCTGGAGGCTGTTGAAACTACAACAAACAAATGTAAAGAAAGGATTGTTATCAGTGTGTAATAAAAACACAAAAATTAATTAAAAATTTCTGGTTTGATGTGTGGTTCTGAGGAGAAAAGATGGGTTGCTGACGCAACTACTTAGATCTGAAGATGATCCCTAGTGATCAAAACATGCAATCCCATTAAAAATGTGCAACTGAGATGGAACAACAGGTGAGAATTATCTGAAGTATCTACACAGTTGCTAAATCTCTCAAGACTATTAAATCGACTATAGAGAAGATTATTGACCTGCATCTGACTTTGTTTTCACTTTTTACACGGACTTTCCATTGAGAAAGCCTACTGTTTTCCCAAGGAAGTCATATTTTTCAGTTGTAACACTACCAACACTAAACGCCATGTTTCGTTGACTAGGCAGCAGAGCTGTTCCAAAGGCTTTCAGAAACCCAAACAACGTGGTCCATATCAGAGTCCCAATACTTACAGACATGGTTTCTTGGAAGCAAAAAAGGTAAGCGAATTTCCACATTATCGGCACTTCTTGAATATTCATTCTTGTAAAGGAGATGTTTGATCTATAAAATGGCTATCATTTTCGAGCACAGCGTGTGACCGTTATTTGAGAACTGTGGAGTCAAAGTATTTCCTAATATTGCCTAGTGTCCTCCCAAAAATTGCTTATACAGTTTTCGAAATAATTATAATGCACGGTGTGAGCTGTTATCCGAGTTGCTTGTTAACCAGAGTAACGTTCAGTGGACAATTTGCTCACTCACACAAGGTCGTGTAGTGAACAAGATATACTACCTCAGGTCAGATTTATGACTGGATTTAGAACTTCCTAGCAGATGGAACTCCCATATGTTGTTCTTAATTCAGACGAAATCAACAGATGCAACAGTATTTTCAGGCTAAAGAATTGTATTAAAAACGCACTCTGTTTTAAATGATTAACTGGTCCTAAGTACGAACTGTGCTGTCATTTGCACTGGACACATAAATTCATTGTAGGTGGTGAGACAGGACTAGTGCAGGCTCCACGATTGCCTCTCTCCATGTGGTGCTAGTACTAGAAGGCCGCTCCCCCATCCCTCCTCCTCACCAACCACATCCTCCCCCAAGCTGTACGTGTGGGGAACTCTATTACACATTTGCACCATGGTGATATAATTTTAAGGATTTAACAGGTTTATGTTTGATACACAACAGGCCATACATTTCTGTTTATGAAATGTAGCTAAGCACACTTCAGGCCACTAAAATTGCAGCAGCAAGAAGGATAGCAACTGTGCCTGTACAGTAAAGTAGGAAGAATACATAATGTTATTTTTAGGTGAGTGAAGGGTACAGAGAGAGTGGCTATGCAAAAGCACCAATTGCTCTTGAAACTATAGTCCGTTGTAGATCGTCCAGTGTGGTTGGTAAAAATGCAAGGGGTTCCACCTTTTTGGAAAGCTGGTGAGATACATCAAACCAAATACATGTCTTATTTTTTTAATATGGCTCTTCTGCGTAATACCTATGCTGTTGGGGCCTTTCTTCAGCAATTTTCACGTAGGTAGATGATTAAATCACTTCTACATGACTACTATGCAGTTCACATCCAAGAACCTGGTGCATGGTTCACACAACCAGTTTCAACCATTTCGCTCTTGAACAGCGTGTGGGAAAAATGAGTACATAAATCTGTCTATGGGAGCTCATCTTTCTATGAGTTTACTGTGATACTCGTTTCTCCCTATATAGGAGGGGAAAAAATGTGAATGCGTACATATGAGACATTTGTTGATTGAAATTTTGTGAAAAGGTCTCACTGTAACGAAAAATGCAATTATCTTATTGATTGCCACCCCAACTTGGGCATGATACCCACGACACTTGGTCGCCTATTTCACTGTAACACTAAATGAGCTGCCCTTCTGTAAACCTTCTGGATACCTTCTATCAGTTTTATATTATAAGGAGTCCATATTTCAAGGCAACACTCTGGAAGAGCATGGACAAGTGTAGTGTAGGGAATTATTGTCATGAGGTATCAATGCACTTCTGAAGCAGTGTAATGCACGCATTCACTGTCATGGTGACTATGTTAAAAATTATGTATGTGTAATTTTACTCCATTACGACACTTGTTTTGTAATAGATAATGAGGTTTTAATTCTTATCACCTTCATTACTATTAGATTGCATTAAATCATCTAGTTTACATGTGTGCCAGCATAAATGCAAACAGACAAGATCGCAATACATTAGCCCTGGTTGCACACAAATGCACACGTACACACATACACACACACACACACACATACACACACACACACACACACACACACACACACACACACAGAGAGAGAGTATCGGTTCTAAGAACCAAGTGCAACTGTTTAACACGGTCAATTGGGCTGGATAATTTTCCAGAACATAATGTAATGTTAAGGTGCAGACTAGTATTTCAAAGAACCAGTCGCTGTTACTTACTTTACCTCTACAGCCCTGTGCCTTCAATGTGAAAACTCGACAACATCATTTATAATACTAAGAGACAGAGGCTCTTGTTGCATGCAGTCTTCCAGTATTCAAGTTATAGAGTAATGCATATATGGTTTTATTTGTTACCTGGTTGCTTGGTAGGTTAGAGGTTAAGGGAACAAGCAGTAGGGTCATGAGTCCCATATATGGTTGAGATGCAAATGGTACGCTTTGACACATGGGCAAACACCACATATCATGGATGACTCACTGTCAGTATGTAACAAAAAGCGTATGCACCTATACATTATTGTAATAATCACGGTTTCATTGATGTATAAGTATCATTGGGAGGGTTCCCAATTGAACAGGACAACTAATCGCTAACGCGCATTATCAAGAGCAGCGCTTCTTATAGACTTAACGTAACTAATGAGGAACTACTGAATAGAATAGAGGAGAAGAGGAATCTGTGGTACGACTTGACTAGACAAAGGGATCGGTTGGTAGGACACCTTCTGAGGCATCAAGGGATCACCCGTTTAGTACTGGAGGGAAGCTGTGGGGGGGGGGGGGGGAGGGTGAAATCGTAGAGGGAAACCAAGAGATAACTACACGAAGCAGATTCACAGTGATGTAAAATGCAGTGGTTATTCGGAGAAGAAGAGGCTTGCACAGGATAGAGTAGCATGGAGAGCTGCATCAAACCAGTCTGTGGACAACAACAACGTTTTCGAACTAACGATGTGGTTAATTTGTTTTTTATGTGAAAAGAACGACTACTCAATCTACCATGACTCAATACAATGCTCAAAATACGAGTGGACCACTTGTAATTACGTAAATATTCTTTCATGCTGCATTAAAGGATCGTAAGAAAAGAATGTCGAAAAAATATTGTTACTTTCATATCTCGATAGACAGAAAACGTTTAGAGCATTAGTCATATGAAAAAATACGATGCTATCATGTGCCAAAATCATATCATTCCAACATATTCAGGGTTTACAAAATACGACGATTGTTACAAGCACTTCATCCGTTGTGTGTATGAATTGAACTGGGTGCATCCACGCATCACCTCTCCACCAGACATAGAAACCAGTGTGTTAAGAACAAAAGTAGCTATCTTTCCTCTCTCAGCTTTAAATCTAATTGCAGAATGCTTACCACATAGCATACTCAACGGCGTATGGCCTAAAAGTGTGTCAAATGTGAACTGAGGACCAACCCTAACAACTAATCGGGAAACTGAATTTTAAGAAGCATTTATCAGAAAGGAATTTGATTGATTTATGATGTCCTTGTTTATCCAAGGGGGCTGCAACCATGTGCACCCTTCGCTACCATCTGTATATAAGCAAGAACGTCATTCCTCGTTCTTCTATGACGATGAGGGAGGAAGAGGGGAGGTGTCATGGTGCAGAGTGGTAGTCGCCTTCCGGGAGGCGGGTAGTACAAACGGCTGTGCTATTTTTCCTTGTGACCAGACCATATAAAGCAACTGAGCCGTTCGTGTGTCTGAACGGGGCCGGCGCGACATGACCAACTTGCACGCGTGCGACACTTGGGTCTTTGTTTGAGCACAAAATTGTTTAAATATTTATGTCATAATGTGCCTCCTGCAACAAACAAATGTGACGCTGACATACTATTTAAAACACTTCGCACAGACCTGGGGATGGCAGCAATTGCTTATAATAATAAAACATGGTAGACCATTGCTTAAAAAATATAACTGTTCATTGTTGTTCCAGTGAAGTTGTTTCAAATAACGAAATGAACACCTCCACAGTGTAGTTGTTATACATAAAGAGTGTAATTCGTTAAAATATTGAAACAACAATAGTAACATCCGAACGATGAAAGCCTGAAAAGACACAATACATTTAAAGTCCGAAAATCCAATGTACATAAACTAAACATGCCACAATCAAAATTTGGAAGGAACATCCAAAATTTAAAGTCCCGAACAGACAAGCGAAAGTTAAAGTCCTGGTGAGATGCACCGATTTTAAGCCTGATGTATTGCCAATGAAAAATGCAGACAATTGTTACAAAGTCCAATTGCTCATTACGGTGTCGGAGGCCATGTCACTTTATTGTAGAGGCAGCAGATCATGTAGTACATAGGTGGCAGCTCCTGGAGGCGAAGGTCGAGGTGGATGGAGGCAGCATCGTGCGGTGCCTCCGGAGTTGGATTCTGATTAAGGGAATGCTGTTGTAATCTACATCATACTCCCCAAGCCACCTAATGGTGTGTGGCGGAGGGTACTTTCGGTACCATTATCTGATCCCTCCAATCCCGTTCCAATTGCGAATAGTGCGTGGGAAGAATGATTGTCGATAAGCCTCTGTATTGGCTCTAATTTCTCGAATTTTCTCCTTGGGGCCAATACGCATGATGTATGTGGGGGAAAGAAATATGTCGTACGACTCCTTCTGAAAAGTGCTGTTCCGAAATTTCAATAGTAAATCATTCCGTGATGCACATTGCCTCTCTTGTAACGTCTGCCAGTGGAGTTTGTTAAGCATCTCGTAACGCTCTCTCGTCCTTCGTTGGATCTTCTCTATCACTCCTATCAGCCCTACGTGACAGGGATCCCAGATGGATGAACAATACTCAAGAATCGCGCGAACAAGCGCCTTATAAGCCACTTCTTTCTTTGGATGAGTTACATTTCCGTAAGATTCTTCCTATGAATCTGAGTCTGGAGTTTACTTTTTGCACTATCTGTTTTATGTGTTCATTCCACTTAAGGTCGCTCTGGATAGTTACGCCTAGATATTTTACAGCAGACGCTGTCTCCAGCTGTTTGTCATCAATAGTGTAGCTGTACAGGAGTGGACTTCTTTTCCTATGTATTCGCAGCATGTTACATTTGTTTACGTTCAGGAACAACTGCCAGAGCTTGCACCATTCATTAATTCTCTGCAGGTCGTTCTGCATATTCTTACTATCTTTTGACGTAGCCACTTTGGTATAGACAACTGCATCATCTGCGAATAGCGTTAAAGAGCATCCGACGCTTTCTACTAGATCATATTTATATATACTGCAAACAGCAACGGTCCTATCATACTTCCTTGTGGTACTCCGGGTATTACCTTTACATCTGTCGATTTGGATCCGTTAAGAGCGACGTGTTGAGTTCTATCTGCAAGAAAGTCTTGAATCCAATCGCAAGTCTGCTCCGATACTTCGTAAGCTCGTATTTTTTTCATTAAACTGCAGTGCGGGACGGTGTCAAATGGGTTACTGAAATCAAGGAACACGGCATTGACCTGAGCACAGTTGTACGCTGTGTTGTGGATCTCGTGGAGGAACAGAGCCAGCTAAGTTTTGCAGAATCTTTGATTGCGGAATCCATGATGATTTATATAGAGGAGTCGTTTATTTTACAAAAACATCATAGTTCTCGAGCATAAACATGTTCCGTAATTGCACAAGAGATTGACGTCAAGGATATAGGTCTATAATTCTGTGGATCTGCCTAACGGCCTTTGTTGAAAATGGGAATGATCTGCGCTTTTTTCCAGTCGTTTCCTTTCGTTGCTCAAGCGACCTACGATAAATTATTGCTACAAGGGGAGCAAGTTATTTCGCATAATCTTTACAGAATCTTATAGGTATCTCATCTGGTTCTGATGCCTTTAGACTAGTAAGCGATTGTAGATGCTTTTCAATTCCGCGATCGGTTAACTCAATATCTGTCGTTTCGATGTTTGTACGACGGTTGAAAGGGGGGTCAGTGTTACGATATTCCGCGGTGAAACAATTTCGGAAGAGGGAATTCACTACTTCGGCCTTCTCTCTGTTACTTTCCGCTTCTGTACCAGTGTAACCGCTGAGAACGGACAGATGATTCTGACCCACTTACTGTTTTACGTATGGTCAAAATTTCTTAGGGTTTTTACTGAGGTCGGGTGACAATGTCTTACTTTCAGAATCATTGAACGCTTCTCTCATTGCTCTCCTTACGCTCATTTTCACTTCGTTCAGCTTTTATTTGTCATCTAGGTTTTTACTTCTCTTGAATCTGAGATGAAGTGCTCTTTGTTTACGTGGGGCTTTTCTAACAGGGCTATAAAACCATCGTGGATCTTTCCCATCCCTTAAAACCTTACTCGGAACATACATGTCTATGGCATATTGAACGATGCCTTTTAATTTTTTCCATTTGTTCTCCGCATCTTCGTCCTCATCACCGATTATTTGATGCTGACTGCTGAGATATTCTGAAATTTGTATCCTACCTTTCTTAATATTCCTTGTAGTACCTCTCGTCATAGATGCTGTCACAGCCTTATGATCATTGATACCTTACTCTACGTTAACTATTTCGATAAGTTCATGTCTGTTTGTTTCCAGTAGGTCTAAGATGTTATCCTCACGAGTTGGTTCTCTAACTACCTGCTCAAGGTAATTTTCGGACACGACCTCCAGAGCAATGCCACACCACTTAGGCACCAATTTTGACAGCATAACACTCCCAAAGTATACCTGTCAAATTGAAGTCACCCTCTATTACAACGGCATTGCTGATGATATTCTGCAAGCCCTTTCTGAAGCAGATCCTGACTCAGGTGGTCTATAAAAGCATCCGATCACCATTTTGACCGTTCTTTGGTACTCAGTTTCACCTAGGTTAGTGCACGTTCGGAATCCGTGATAACCTCACTATAGATTTTATCAATTTTTTTACTGCAAAAAAACACGCCGCCACCACTGGCGGCTAACCTACCCTTACGATAAATATTCCAGTCTGAACACGGGATTTCGTTGTTACTGACGTCTGGTTTCATCCAGCTTTCTGTTCTCAATTAGTGTCTGGCCCAGGAAAATCCTGGGAAGTGTAGTGCAGGCGCCAGCCTAAATACTCACTGTGCACCGGTATACTTCAAGTACTAGTTTTGGTCACGTGGCCCATGGAGGAGAAAAGCTGCGATGGACCAATGACCTCCAGTGGCATTCCGATTGCCAAGCACAAAGTGGCCACCCGTAGCTTGTCGTCTGAAGAGCTCCCCCTGTGACTTCCATGCCCACATAACGAGCCTGTGTTGTTGGTTGCTGGCTGAGTAGGCGCAAGGCCTCGACACCTCGACACAGCATATATAATTTACAAGTCACCACCAGGAAATATCTTCAGCTTCATAAAACAGCTAGATATACTTTAGGTAAGATTAAAAGAACGAACACAGAGAGGTACTGTTTGCAAAAACTTCCCGTTGCCAGTGAGAGACCCATTTACATTATCTCAACAGAACTATTCAAACATTTATTAGTGGATATGGGATGTGTTCCTCACTGTGTCCTCTCGCTATTCTTTATGCCTACGAGCAAAGTCTTGAGCGACTTCTCAGCTGATGATGAAGAGCTTCGCATTAGTCACAGACGCGAAGTTTTCCTCTTGGTGCCTTGCAACGAAATCTCTCATAACAGCGTCTCACAATAAAATTTTATTTCGGGTTGCTTACGTTAAATGTGGATACAGGCGAAATGATACCTGTAACATAAGGTATAAATCCGTTAGTTCCCGTTTGCAAGAGTAGTGGTGAACATCTCCACCATGTCGCGTCATGTAATATTTTACAGTAATACTATCAAGCTTATGAAATGGGATAGTGACGTAACATCAGTACAACGGAAAGTGTTATGAAGTCTTGCAACGTATCTGAGAAACTGCACTTCTTCTGAAAACAAATCAGCTACGAGACAATGGTGCGATATTCCAGTGTTTGAACTCCTTACCATGTACTCATGACGGGAGACACCGAACTACGGCAGATAAACGCTCCTCGCATTGTAACAGGTCCGAATACCACATATGAGAGTGTAAGAATAATGATAGGCGAACTTAAATGCTGATCTATGGACGAAAGACTATCACACAGACCAACTGAGTAGATTTAAACAACTTATATTTGAAGAACTCTGAACAACTCTGCTGCCAACACCACTTATCTCACGTAATGATCTGAGAATAACACAACAGAGATTTTGACACATACAAAGAAAGCTTGATACACGAACTGAGTAGAGCTGGATATTGGTAGTACTGGTAGGAATGCCCTTCAGTTAAAAAAACCTGATCTGTGAGATAGTGGTCAATGTATAAACTGTGGTAGACCTCTTCAGAGATAACATGGCAACTCTGAACATGTTTCTCAAAACGGAGTGAAAGGCCAGTTGGTACTTTTTTATGTCTGCCACACCCTCTCAGCCACAGAGTCTTAAAATCAGTAAACATCCGCCTTGAAAGCCTTTAGTGCATTGGTATGAAGTAAACTCCCCCATTCACTGAACTCTTGCTTCCAGAGCACATACACAGATATAGGTGCAGCGAGATTGCTACTTTTAATGGTAATAATGATGAAATTATTCCATTAGACCATCATTCTTGAAAATCAGGCTATAGTTACAGAATATTTTATTAGAGAGAGACATAAAGGAAATTTTTATTTGGCTAAAACTTATTAAAAGTACCAAAACAATCAGTTAGAGATAATCTTAATTTTTTAAATATTTTAAGACAAGATGACACAGTTTTAAAACATATTTATCATGAGTTTGTTGGAGGTGATTTAAAATTTGGTGACGTTTAAAAAAATGTGTAATACATGGGTTGGAAAGATCAGTTTGGATTTTCTGTGGTAGACATGACTAGGAAACTAAATGATCTAAATGATGGCAAGGTCAGAGATAGGATAAAAATATTCTTAAAATAATTATTCTTTATGTTTTTCATATACAATAAATGTTTGCAAAATATGACCTGGAGATTGAGGCAAAGGCTAAACGGAACAGAAGGGTAAATGAATAATTAAAAGAAAAATTTAATAAATAAAAAAACAAGAACAGATTATGAAATAAAATCAACCGATTATTGTAGCAATTCAACAAGTTAAACAAGGAATTGAAGAAAACAGAGAACCTGAAAAACAAATTGTTACTTATAATCAACATCATTTAGAAGAATTTAACAATATTCCAACACTTAAGCAATATGATAGTGATAGAAAAGATCATACATTAAGTGAATCAGATATACAAGACTTATTGACAAAATATGAAGACTAGAGAAAAAAGATAGCTCCAAAAGAAGGACAAGCAGTTCAGAAAATAAATATACATGAAAGATTGTAAGAATGTATTATACACAGAGAAGATAAAGTTATTGGATTAAGACCTGTTGCCACATTTAAAGTTGTTGGTAAATTATTAGTAAAATTTGATGGAATTAAATTAACAATTGGTGATAGAACATATGAAGGTATAGATGGGTTAATGAATCTTTTACTCAAAAACCGATTACTATTTCAAGCTTCAGATGTTTTCAAATTATGCAGATATATTTATTCATTCAGGTGCATTATGTTGTGATAATAATCCAAATAAAATAAAGGTAATAAATATAAATATTTGATAAAAGAAATTGTTGATCTACATCTTTCAATGAAATTGCCATCAGGTTTAGATTCAAGTGTAGATGAAAAATTGTAAAATTTTATTTAAGAAACATACAGAAATACCAACTGAATATGTTTGGATGGATGATGTCTGTCAGTTAATTGATAAATTAGCTGTAATTCATGGAGGAGAATTAGCTGGAAATAAAAATTATCAAAATGAAAAAGTTGGAATAACCGAAATGTTAATGAGTCAATTTAGTGCTGGCCTAATCAACTATCCAAAAGGAATTCTATATTTAATTAGATTATTGTAAAACCTCCTCACACATTTGCAAAAGTGAAAAATATCGAGAAGGTCTAGTAAACTGGGTTTTAAACAATTTATCAATGCCAAAGATAGAATAAAGACTAGCATGTGGTGATCGAGGAGTAAATAAATTAGACCAAGCTTGTAAAAAACACGATATTCCTTATATAGGTGGTAATGATTTAGGAAATAGACACGAAGCAGATAAAAACTTCAATTATCTGTCAAAGAAAGAATGATGCTTCAGCTGGTAAAAAAGTAGCTACAGCTCAAGATAGAGGAATAACGTATGGAAAACGAAAATTAGGAATGAGCTTAGGTGTGGATGAAAATAGTTGAGGAGTAAAAAAATTTATCCTTAAAATTTTTTACCTATATAAATGAATAACTTTACAATTGATTATACTTTGTTATCTAGTGGCAAAATTAAACGAAAAGAATTACAATCAAAGCCAATAATGATCAACTACACAGTGTTGATCAGTTTTTAGCTTATGCTCAAGAATGAAAGAGAGATAAGAGAACTGGTGGCAATTTACAGAACAGGCTCTGCCAGCAGTATACTGCGCCTTCCACATAACTGGAAATGGGTTCTACACAATGCTGGCCACTAATTGGAAGGACAGTAACAGGAGCAAACATGTAACTCTTTTGTATAGGTTGTAAATAAATAGTTCCCACTATTTAAGTTCCAACCCTCATATTTACCTTAATACATTAATACTGTCATTACAGTCCTGACTTCTCATATGTTCTATAATTAAATGCAGGAAATTATTGAGATGGTAGTTGGATAGTTTGAAAGAATCAGAGACTCTTTAGGGTTTAAAAGCGAGTATGAAGTATCGATAAATGAAATACAGTAAAAGACGACTGAGAACCCTGGAGAGATGAAATAGTGAGGACAGCAGAAGAACAAATAACCAAATTATCGAAGCTCATTAGAAATCAATGTATAATTCACAAAATACTGATTTTGATGTAAGAAAGTAAAAATGTAAATATTGCAACAAATAAAACACTGAAACAACAATACAAACATAAAAATGATGGCGATAGAAAATGCAAAATCGTTAAGCAGGTACAACTAGAGGACAAATGTGTCTTAGGTTCGCCTTAAAGGTAGCCTTGATGGGCGAAATACTCATTCACAGTGACCAAAGAGATACTGCTACATGTTAAACTTTCTCATCGCTTCCAAAATCTAGGCTACTTCTCCACATCTCCTCAGAAGGGATTTAATTTACTGGATAGTTATTTCGATGTCATAACAAACATACTGGAGAGTGAGACCACATCCTTTGTGCTTGAAGGTGGCATGGATTCAGACTGTTTCATTTTGATACTGTCCGACGCCATGAAAACGCTGCGTCTTGCTTGCCACAATCACGTAATTATATTATTATTGTAACACTCCTTTGACGGAAGGTCGTGTGTGTGATCGTCCATTAGTACAACAAATGACGGCGTGTCCTACAAACGAGGCTTTCAGGCACTGAATTCGTTGAGCGGTGCCTCAAATGAGAATTCTCCGATGGTGGTGACAAATCTGATAATACTTGACAGATTAGCTATACAAACTTAAAAAAAAAATCCCTGAGAATTCTAGGTTGATGATGTCATAAGAAGCTCTGAATAAATTAACGGTGGGGGAGGGGTCAGTACTTCACATTACATAACGATTTAGACCTTTCTTTCCCTCACAGCTGAGACACACTAGCCAATAAGCAGTAGTTTAACAGCGGTTTTCAAACAGCATTAATCTATATTGAATAATATCCTTAAAATTTACTCTATTTGGAATATTAAGTATTTTAAAATATGTGATTTATAGATTTCCATAAAAACAAATTATAATGCTAGCTTTAAACACAGAATTGCCTGAGATTTCTATGACGTTGTCTTGATTTTTCCAGGCAAAACGTAATTCCTTGGGAATTCTAGATTTTCCAGGTTTTCCAGAAAAACCACTACCTGTCATGTTCTATGATGAGTCAGCTTTCTTCTCAGAATATGTTGTTTTCCTGCAGACACAACTAGGTTACTGACAGAATCGAATAATCTCAGAAGATAGTTGTTGTAGTCAAATCAAAAATAGGAAGACAGGTGCTGATAATCAATGTGACTCGCTCATCAACCACAGACCACATCAGTTGCGTGATAACCCTATCTTCAGTACACCAATGTTTGCAGTAACTCTCCTACACGAGTATTGACAGCTGTTATTGTAAGGCTAGTAATTTTATTCTACAAAATACTCTAGGGCAAAGAGTAAAACAGGCACGAAAGCGTCACGTCCCATGAGCTTGAGTCTTACTGCGTAACGTTGCTCGTTGCGTTTGTTTTTAACATCAGCAATGGAGAATGAAATACAGTGAGCCACATGAAGACATGAAAGCTTCACATAATGTCCATTGGAGACATAAAATGGTGTACAAAACTTTAAGTCGAAAGCATGTTTCGCCTGATGTGTCACTCTCAAGTAACACAGCTCGATAAAAATTGGACCATACATAGAAGGAACTGTTGCAGTATACTGCCTATGAAGGCATTTGAAAGAAATACGCAATACGACGAACATTTTTATTGAAACACAATAATTGCGAGTTTTGTAATGGCCCTCTGGACTTCACAAAGGCGTGACAGGGTTCTTAATAAGGGGGTTTTATCACCACTGACGGCAGTGCACACTGTGAATCGTGTTCCCGTGCTGGCCACAAGGCCACTGAGGAGTTCTTGTGGTAGGGCGTTGTAGTCGTCCACCAGCGTGATTGACAAATGATGGATGCCCGTTGGAGCCTGTCAACATGGTTCAGCACTTCTTCCAAACGCGTCCCACAGGTGGACGATGGGATAAAATTCTGGGGAGTGGGCCGGCCAGCCCATTCGCCGAATATCTTCTCATTCCGAAAGCTCCTTCACCTGGGCAGTTGGATGTAATCACTCATTGTCACCTGCAAAAATGATGTCAAAACCGAATGCACCCCAGATAACACACATGTGGGTGAGGAGTACAGTGTCACGTAGACGTTGACCCGTGAGTATGCTATGTTCAAAAATATGGAGTTCAGTACTCCAATGCAAATTTATGCACATCTGCATCATAAAATTTGGACCCCCAAGACGATCATGTTCGACAATATGCCTGGGTGCACAAAGTACGTTAATGTGGCGAGAGGTAGATGCACGTAAGGCCCCTGGGAATATTCTCTGGTGTGAGGACTCACCCATTTCACAGAAAAGGAGTAAATGCCTCGACAGATGTTAGAGGCATCTTCCTACCTTTGGGGTAGGAAATTGCCCACAAAGGGCTGAAGATTCAGCAAAGATCAAAGGCATGAGGGGGCGGTAGACAGTGGAAAACACTGTATTGACATGCATAATGAGAATCCCCAAGATATGTAGCCTCTTACATAAGTGCCATGACCTCTCCATTGGCAAAAGATTCTGTACCAGTCCCACATTCGTGTTTACAGGAGAGGAGTGCCAAATGGAAGGCTGAAAAGCAGCTCCTGTATTAAAAATTTGACTACCGATGTAAGTACCATAATTAAAACCTGATTTAATGAAATTATGCTCTGTTATAAAGAAATTCTTGATCCAATAAACAATTTTGTAGTGCTATTTGACTGCAGATATGTATGAAAAATTTACGGAAGCGCTCATACTTGCAATAAAGTTCTCAACTAATGAAGGCAGCCGTAGCTTGTATAAATAAAGGTCAAACAATACTTCAATCACTCCCAAGGTCCTATAAAAATTACAGGAGCATAATAATGACCAAATAGTCGTTGAATAGTGTGCAATGGTGATCGTGGTACGTGTTTGTGGTCACAATAGAGAGAATGTTGTAGCTGGAGGATCGTTTACCTACGAACACATGTGTTTCCTGGTCGACCTTTCAGTCTATTGACACTCTATACATTTAAGAGCTGGATAGTATGTTAAAGCTATTTGCAATATATTGTTGATTGTTCACATACAGAACTTCATGGCGAGTAAAATATATTGATCTGATTTGATTTTATCAGGGACGCAAAAACAACATTGGTCAAGCCCGCTGCTGCCCGCAACGAAACAGGCTTTATTGTGCGTTATCGTTCCCTGTGTCTCTAGTAAAGTCAACCAATACCCCTGAACAGTGCGAGGAGATCCTTTACCAGCGCTTTGCTAGACGCAATTTCTTCAGGTCTGGTGGACTAGAATATTCTGTGTCTTTTAATCTAAAATGCCTTGCATTCGAAGATCAAATGTGATGCGGATTCCTCGCCCACACCACACATCCTACATTTTGCGACTTCTTCTATTATCCCCATTGTATGTAGGTGTTTTTTGAAATTCCCATGGCCTGTCAATTGCCCTCCGTGAGTTTCATTTTTCTCCTGTTCAAGCCCAGAATTGAGAGACTTCTCTTACAAGGGAACCTCCCCATCGCACCCCCCTCAGATTTAGTTATAAGTTGTCACAGTCGATAGACCTTGAAAAACTGAATACAGATAAATCGAGAAAACAGGAAGAAGTTGTGTGGAACTACGAAAAAAAATAAGCAAAATATACAAACTGAGTAGTCCATGCGCAACATAGGCAACATCAAGGAAAATCTGAGCTCAGGAGCGCCGTTGTGCCGTGGTTAGCGTGAGCAGCTACGGAACAAAAAGTCCGTGGTTCAAGTCCTCCCTCGAGCGAAAAGTTTGATTTTTTTTATTTTCAGACAATTATCAAAGTTCAGGCACTCACACATAATCAACTTCGCTCTCCAAAATTCCAAGACATGTTCAGATTTGCTTGGACATATGCAGGATTTGACGGTCTACACACGGAAAAATTTGAAAACGTTAAAAACATATGTTTTGACAGAGCACAGAGAAAACTGTCGGACCGTGAAACTTTTGCATTCATTTGTTGCAGTTTATGTGACAAACTCTTATGCTTTCAGCACTTTTTTGGGAGTGATTATCACATCCACAAGAAAACCTAAATCGGGCAAGGTAGAAGAATCTTTTTACCCATTCGCCAAGTGTATAAGTTAGGTGGGTCGACAACATATTCCTGTCATGTGATGCACATGCCGTCACCAGTGTCGTATAGAATATATCAGACGCGTTTTCCTATGGAGGAATCGGTTGACCTATGACCTTGCTATCAAATGTTTTCGGTTCCCATTGGAGAGGCACGTCCTTTCGTCTACTAATCGCAAGGTTTTGCGGTGCGGTCGCAAAACACAGACACTAAACTTATTACAGTGAACAGAGATGTCAATGAACGAACGGACAGATCACAACTTTGCGAAAATAGAGAAAACTTTTCACTCGAGAGAAGACTTGAACCAAGGACCTCTTGTTCCGCAGTCGTTTACGCTAACCACGTGACCACGGCGCTTATGTGCTCACACTAGCCTTGATGTTGCCTATCTTGGCATGGGCTACTCAGTTTGCATATTTTGCTTATTTTTTCATAGTTTCACACAACTTCTTCCTGTTTTCTCGATTGATCTGTGTTCAGTTTTCCAAGGCCTATCCACTGTGCCAACTTATAACTAAATCTGAGGGGGGTGCGATGGGGAGGTTCCCTTGTTAGAACATGGCTTCGGCATCAATACCTAGCCATGTTATTGCTTTTGGACCTTAGCCCAATATTCTACGTGCTGTCTCTCTGTCTACTCCCGTAGTTCTATATTGTTCATCGCCTTGGTGATTGTCAGGATAGGTTCCGGTCCAATAAATGGTGTCATCGCCCCCTATCCTGGCCAACCTATCGGCTTTCTCATTACTGTTAATCACTGAGTGACCAGGGTCCCATAATAGGTTTACCCTATTGCTTCCCCTAGCTAGTGGCATTCCACCACGATCTTTGATGTTGTTGCAGAGGCTGCCAGTGGTTTCAGGGCTGCTTGGCTATCTGAATAAATGAAAATGCTACAACCTCTGTAGCACCTCCACGCAGGCCCTGAGAGCAGATATTGCTGCTTGAAACACGGTGGCCGTCTTCCCTAGAGAGAATGCACTCTTCAACCTTGGCTGCACTCCGTAAGCTCCAGCTACAACACCTTGGTCTGTTTTCGAGCTGTCAGTGATCCAGACTATGTCCCCAGTACAGGATCGAAATTTGTTCTCCCAGAGCTCTCTACTACCCATTACTACAATGAAAGGCTTGTTGAAGCAGCTGGGAGTTATTATAAAATCGGCCGGCATTTCTCCAACCATACCTATGTCTACCTCACTCAGTATCTTTGTTGAGATCCTGGATATCCCAGTGAGTTCCAGTTTTTGCCAGTCTTTAACTTGTGTGCTGCAGCTGCTACCATCATCTTTACCCACAGGTGTAATGGGGTTTTGTCCAGCATCGTTGCCGTACCAGCAGTGACTGTGCTGCTGATCCCGCCTGTAATGGCTAAGCAGGTCAATCTCTGCACCTCAGCAAAGTCCTTATCAGCTACCTGCTGTTCTGCCTTTTTCCAGCACCCTGTAGCCCCATACGTGATCATAGGTCCTACTCTTCTGGTACTCACTAGAGTGCATTTCGAATTAGAACAGGTACTCCTTATGTGAGATATTTCACTATCCCCTTCACTGGAAGTGTTTCATCAAGAACCTTGAGATTCCAATATGCGTGTTGGATTTACTTCCTTGTAAATGGTACTACAACAATCTTCTTAGGACTGACCCATAGATCCTGTTTCCTGCACAAACTTTGCACGTTGTTAATGCTGCTTGTGCTATAGCTCTGACTGTACTTGGAAATTTGCCCAAGTATTACTATTACTATGACAAGATCGTCTGCATATTCCTGGCAAAAGTACTGTCTAGAGATTAATTCTACAATGAGTTCAATCGCCATAAGTCTACACAGGAGGGGGAACAGGACTCCTCCTTGTGGACAGCCTCTGGTACTGTTGATTACCATTTTTCTTGCATTATGGTGGCTTTTACCTTTCTGCCACTAAGCATGTCTCTAATCCACCTGCAAATAGTGGTCTCCAAACCATGCACCTCTGCTGCCTTAACCATGGATTCCAAGGTCGTGTTGCTAAAAGCCCCTTTGATGTCCAAGAAGATGCAGAGGACTTTTTCCTGAAGATGTAGTGGTTTCTCCACCTTCCCTACAAGTTGGTGGAGTGCATTTTCACAAGATTTTCCCGGTTGGTATACATGTTGGTTTATGTGTAGAGGGACCCTAGTTGATCTCCTCTCCCTAACATGCACGTCGACCAGTTTTTCTAATGTTTTAAGAAAAGGGAGGACAGACTGATTGGTCTCATATCCTCGGTCTTGGTATTATCAATTTTCCCTGACTTTGGAATGAAGAAATGTTGTGTATTGTTAGAACTAATTATGTAACTTGCGGACAGTTAAGTCATACTCGGTCGTCGTGCACCGTTTTGACCTTGTAACAGAAGAAACCATATGGTACATGTGATACTTGCAAATGAGCTATGTGTATTTAATCTCTTAATAACTTTCCCACTCTTGGAAAAGGAAATTTTGCGTTGGTTACCATTGACTTTTATTACTTTTATTGCACGTGCAGATTATTGGTGTGTAGTAGAGTAATAATGTAATACATAGACTATTAAGTACAGTAACGAAGAGATTTTTTTTTAACTGCAACAGTTTTAAATTTGAATAGTATATTTGTTGACAGGTACATGACAATGTCGTCCCTTGGAACAGTTTTTCACATTTGGAGAAACCTCATTGTTCTGGAATAACTTCCGTAATTTACGAAGGAGACTGCAACACACATAAAGTGGATGTTACCACTTCAATTACAGTACTGTCAAGAGGCGATACTTTGAAAAATGTTCTGAGGTGCAGCTCCCATCCACCTACTTAGCTGTGAAACTGTCTGACTGCTGACAATACCTCTCGAACGTTTACTGAATGCTGCAACGCATCAGTACACTGATCTAAGCAAGTACTTTCTCGGAAGATGAAAAGATATTCTGCAGAAAATTCCCCACAGTAATTCTGCATGCAGTAGCCGATGGCAAAACTTAACTCCACACCTGAAAATGTGTGTGCAGAGAACAGGGTGTTTATCGGTATTAATAGGGAAAACTAAGACACAACGGAAATTCTTCATTATGTGCACTATGTCGAACCATTATTTAGACACAAGGGGTGCTTTCCAACATATAGTGTACTATATACAGTCGGACGCAACATGCTCCAGAAATAAATGTAAATAGTGGTTTTAATGACTTAGAACAGCAGAGATGAGTGACATGAACAGCAAGTAAATGATACACTAAGTTCAAATCTAGCAAACGAAGCACACGATCCACGTGGCTTTCAACGTACGCGTGGAGCATAATTCTAGCACTGCAGTAATCACGCAGAATCAAATTAATAAATGGGTCTGAGTACTACGAGACTTAATTTCTGAGGTCATCAGTCCCCTAGAACTACTTAAGCCTAACAAACCTAAGGACATCACACACATCCATGCCCGAGGCAGGATTCGAACCTGCGACCGTAGCGGTCACGTGGTTCCAGACTGTAGCGCCTAGAACCGCTCGGCCAATCCGGCCGGCCATCAAATTTATATTTACAACTTACAGAAAAATTAGGATAGCATGACAAAATTTAGTGCATAATTATTCGAACTGAGTGAACAAAACTCGATCTCTCAACAAGCTTCAAGTTATCGTAAAACACAAAGACTGAACTTCTCTTATGTCTCGTGGCTAAATACACTGCCGGGAAAAAAAGTGAATGCACGTGAAAAGGCGACGTAGATTTTGATGTGATTAGAGCATATGCTACCTGTGGGATATTAGATGTTCTGGTTATGTTTACAATGGACATCCTAACGGCATCACTACGAGAGTGCCATCTATGTCTGGCTGTTAGTAGGGGACGCTCACAGGCAGAAGGCTCAGTGTGGTGCAGAAGTATGAAGCATGTGGGCAGTTATGCCAAGGCTACACGCTCGTGCTTATTATAGCGAAGTGAGCGAGTTTGGAAGGTGTCAAGTTGTCGCCTTTGAAAGGTGTCAAGTTGTCGCCTTCCGAGTGACGGAGTAGTCCTTTCAGAGAATTGTGACCCAAGTTGGACGTGCTGCATTAGCTGTGGAACAGTGCTGATTTCAATCGTTAACTCAACATTCTCACCCCGTAGATGAGGTTCTGGACGTCCACGCACCACAGTCGCCAGCCAGGATCGTCGTATTCTAAGGGCAGCAGTGTCAGGCTACACAGCCACCACATCACGGATAGAGTGCTTGCGATCCCAGACGTGTCAACACGAACTTTTGCGAAATGGTTATTAGCAGTGGGACTGCGGCCAGGCACACCCCTAACCCCTCTTCAACTCACGCCACAGTATCGACTTGCACGGCTCAACTGGTGCCGTCAGAGGATCACTTGGAAGATGTAATGGCGCGCCGTGGTCGTCAGCGATAAAAGGAAATTCTGCCTGCATCAGCGAGAAGAGCAGATTCTGGTCGTTTGGACGTACAATGTAGACCTGGTGAGCACCGTCTCGCAGAGTGCATTCGTCCAAGATAGACAGGCTCCATCCCAGGCCTTATGGTCTGGGGTGCGATAAGCTACAACTCTCGTTCACTTTTGGTCTTTCTGGAGGGGACGCTAACCAGTACATGCAGAGCGTTGTTAGCCCAGTTATTTCAGCAGGAAAGTGGTGTGCTCTTCCCACAGAATAATGCAGGCCCACACGATGCCCGTTAAACTCAATTTGTTCTGCAAAACGTGCTGCAAGTTCTCTGGCCAGCATAATCTCCAAACGTGTCTCCAATCGAGCACGTGTTGGTCTATGATGGGACTACAAGTGACTCATGCGACTCGTCAACCAATAAGTATTACAGAACTACACTGACAGGTAGAGGAGGAGTGGCAAAACGTATTCCAGGACAGTATTCACCGTCTATATGATAGACTGGATGCTGGAGCCAGGGCATGCATGGAGGCTACACCACATACTAACATCGATGTTTCAGCATGGGTTGGTACTTGATACCTCCGAACTGGTTGTGCTATTAATCTGTTAATGTAATCATTGAATAGGTCTACATGCACTGTTGTAACAATAAATCTGGATTGAACAGGAAACTGCTAAAATGCTGTACTAATTCTTTACCTGCAGTGTATCACCTCTTCTTTGCAGTTCATCATAGTTTCGGCACAAAAAATTTGTGAAAAATAAACTGTGCGATACGAATACGACTCGAATGAACTGAATGAAGAAACTTCTCAACTATCAAGCACTATGAATAAACGACACGTTCTCACCAAAACAGCAGAGCTGCTGCAGCCCCCTACATCCTTCGTCCACTCCTAGCACACCTCCAGTAAAAAGTACCTTTCACCCTTACTTGCAAGCACGTCCCGGCTAATCGCCAATGATATGATTGGTTGGGAAGCCGCGGAAACGACCAGAGGTAACCATGTTTCCACCACAATACGTCCGAGCGAGGCGATTGGAAGAACACCGTTACATAATGTCCTTGTAATACATTATGGAAGACCAATTCGCGAGCTATTGAAAGCAAAGCTCTTGAAAAATTTAAAGTGTAGTTTACCACGCAACGTTCAATGTGAGTATGAGAAAATGTGTGAATAACCAACGAAAGCATAACTTTCAGCCAGTCTGTGTGGCAGAGGTCTGAATGTGTTAGAGAAGCTAAAACAATGGAAAAGCGAATTGCAAAGGCCCAGTCTACATATAGTGGGGTCAGCAAAGTGAAATGGAAAGAAGATAAATATTTGTGGCCAGACAAATATTGGGTAATATCAACAGAATTCTGTGATATGTGAGTAGGATTCCTCAGGAATAGGAAGTTGGACCAGGGAGTGAGTTACTGTGAATAGTTCAGAGTTTGGATTATTTTCGCACGATATGACTGCAATGCAACGCCAAATACACGCGTATGTGGCAAGCAGAATGTAGATTGTGTAAATATATGAGGCTAATGAACATGTAATTCAGCATGTAAAGGGAGGTGAAAACCTAATACTCATTAATTAAAGGAATGCCATAGTAGGGGATGAGACAGAAGACAGAATTATGGGAGAAAATAGGATTGGCAGTAGGAATGAGAGAGGAGAAACACTAACTGAGCTGTGTAATGAATTTCACCTAATAATTGCAAAGGCATTGTTCAAGAATCACTATAAGAGGAAGTATTCCTGGAAAAACCCTGGAGAAATGGGAAGATTCCAGATGGATTACATCTTCGTGATGCAGATACTGCATTTTAAAGTTTTCAAAAGAGTAAGAGCTATAACGAATCATCCAGCAGAATGAGTGAGGAAAACTGAACTGTACTGAAGTACTGAGGAATGGTGGGTTCCGCTTGAATGACCGATTCAATATATATAAAAGCCACAGCAAAATTCAGTGAAATTAAAATCAAGACTGCAACCACAATTCTATATTTGAACGCAGAGAACAGAGCATGTAGGTGTAAAAAGTACATTGAAGGCATCAACGACGGGGAGCAACTACGTGATGACGATTTAGAAGAAGAAATGGGAGTCTACACGAAAGACATAGGGGATCAAGTGTTAGACACGGAGTTTATAAGAACTTTGGAATGCTTGTGGTCAAATAAGGCGGAAGACAGGATAATATTGTTTCAGAATTACTAAAATATTTCATTGCCAGTGAGAACGCAATTAGTTTCTACTGGCGCAATTTCCCTCCAGCACTGTATCAACATAGCAGGATGTATGGTAGGTGCTTCGCTAGACTCAGGTGAAAACTTTAGCAATAAGGCGAAGTCTCCAGTATAAAGAGATGTTACAAAGTGAATCATGATCTATGGGATACCAGGAAAGAAGACAATCGGAGTATTTAAGAATGGTGCTATAGAAGGATGTTTGAAATAAGACGAACTGATAGGACAAGAAACAAGGAGTTTCTTCACAAAATCTGTACGACGAGGAACGAGTAGAAGGAAATGGATGACATGGCCTGTCTTACGACGTCAAGAAAACTTTCATGGTACTTGAGACAGCTATAGAGGATAAAAACTGTATGTGAAACGGAGATCAGAATATTTCTAGGAAATTTAAAATGAACATAAACAGTCTCAACAAAAAGAAACCTTAATTTTTTATATTTTTATGGTTACCGGTGTCGGTCAGTTCCTGACAAACATCTTCAGACCTCATACCATGTTGGTAACCGGTATTGGTGAACGGAGCAGGCGCTACGAACTCGATAAACGTCAGCTGCTTAGTCGACGCTCATGGGATTCGCAACGCCTGCTCCCTTCGCCGACACCGGCTACCGATGTTGTATGAGGTCCGATGCCGTTCAGTAACTGTCCTAAACCGGTAACTACAAAAATAAAGGTTTCTTGTGGTCGAGTCTGTTTATGATCATTTTAAATTACTGAGGAGAACTGCTGTTCTCCGGGAAAAACGTTCTCAAAAGTTATCTTCTAATAAATAATTGAGGATATTTGACGTAAAGGTTACTCTGAAATGAAGCGGTAGCAGCAGGAGTGGAATTTGCGGTGGACGGCATCAAACTAGTAAAAAGGCTAATGACCTCCTTCCACCCTCCCACCATAAAAGTTCCCTTTACCCTCTACGAAGGCCGGCCGCTGTGGCCGAGGGGCTCTAGGCGCTTCAGTCCGGAACCGCGCTGCTGCTACGGCCGCAGGTTCGAATCCTGCCTCCAGCATGGATGTGTATGATGTCCTTAGGTTTTAAGTAGTTCTAAGTCTTGGGGGCTGATGACTTCAGATGTTAAGTCCCATAGCGTTTAGAACCATTTGAACCTCTATGAAGCTTCCTGTTTACTGACTTCCCAATGTCGAACTCACAACCGCTGTTGCATCATAGTCAGTCGTATTTGTTCGACACTGACTTCAAATCATCAACTGCACCAAGTTCTTAATTCTCTTCCATCAATTAGAAATGAGTAATATTCCATTATTTCTGTCAAAATAACTTATTAAACCCATCAAGACATTACTGTCATGAGATGACGACACATAACAAATGGTAATCAACGACTAAACACGGATAAATCACATTGGCCTCATTTTTAGTAGTCAGATACATAACTAGACAACATGCAACATACGCTCAGGCCCTGTATTTGTAAGTTTACTCCTGTCTACAGATATTCTTGTAACTGCACCTTTCTATTAAGCTATGCGTCAGTTGTTCACGGAGTTCTGGTTGAGGCTGAGTTTTGTACCTAGTCTCCAGATGAGCCGGCACTAGTAAAACGCCTAATGACCTCCTTCCACCCTCCCACCAGAAAAGTTCCATATTCCCTCTACGAAGGCCAGCCGCTGTGGCCGAGGGGCTCTAGGCGCTTCAGTCCGGAAACGCGCTGCTGCTACGGCCGCAGGTTCGAATCCTGCCTCGGGCATGGATGTGTACGATGTCCTTTGGTTTTAAGTAGTTTTAAGTCTAGGGGACTGATGACTTCAGATGTTACGTCCCATAGCGTTTAGAGCCATTTGAACCTCTATGAAGCTTCCTGTTTACTGACTTCCCAGTGTCGAACTCACAACTACTGCTGCATCCTATACAGTCGTATTTGTTCGACACTGACTTCAAATCATCGACTGCACCAAGTTCTTAATTCTCTTCCATAGATTAGAAATGAGTAATACTCCATTATTTCTGTCAAAATAACTTAATAAACCCATCAACACATCACTGTCATGAGATGACGACACATAACAAATGGTAATCAACGACCAAACACGGATAAATCACATTGGTCTCATTTTTAGTAGTCAGATACATAACTAGACAACATGCAACATACGCTCAGGCCCCGTATTTGTAAGTTTACTGCTGTCTACAGATATTCTTGTAACTGCACCTTTCTATTAAGCTATGTGTCAGTTGTTCACGGAGTTCTGGTTGAGGCTGAGTTTTGTACCTGGTCTCCAGATGAGCCGGCACTAGTAAAACGCCTAATGACCTCCTTCCACCCTCCCACCAGAAAAGTTCCATATTCCCTCTACGAAGGCCAGCCGCTGTGGCCGAGGGGCTCTAGGCGCTTCAGTCCGGAAACGCGCTGCTGCTACGGCCACAGGTTCGAATCCTGCCTCGGGCATGGATGTGTACGATGTCCTTTGGTTTTAAGTAGTTTTAAGTCTAGGGGACTGATGACTTCAGATGTTACGTTCCATAGCGTTTAGAACCATTTGAACCTCTATGAAGCTTCCTGTTTACTGACTTCCCAGTGTCGAACTCACAACTACTGCTGCATCCTATACAGTCGTATTTGTTCGACACTGACTTCAAATCATCGACTGCACCAAGTTCTTAATTCTCTTCCATCGATTAGAAATGAGTAATACTCCATTATTTCTGTCAAAATAACTTAATAAACCCATCAACACATCACTGTCATGAGATGACGACACATAACAAATGGTAATCAACGACTAAACACGGATAAATCACATTGGTCTCATTTTTAGTAGTCAGATGCATAACTAGGCAACATACAACATACGCTCATGCACTGTATTTGTAAGTTTACTCTAATGTACAGACATTCTTGTAACTTTACGTTTCTCTTAACTTATGTGTCAGTTGTTGAGCGAGTTCTGGTTGAGGCTGAGTTTTGTACCTGGTCTCCAGATGAGCCGGCACGGGGGTCCAGTGCCGGACTCAACTGTGCAGCTGCTGGTGGCGGGCAGACCCCTCCACGTGGCGTGCAAGCTGTTCGGCCTGACGCCTTTCACAGTGGAAGCGGAGAACGCCTGTCTGAAGCAGACCGCAGCTGACGTCGGCCTCTTCCTCCTCGCCACTGCACTCCAGCTGACTTCTGCGTGTGGTCTTCTGTATTTTCTAATAGCTTCTCCACGCAAAATGTCAGTACTCGTTTTTATTGAAGTTTCATTTTCTATTGAGATTGTAGTTCTGTCGATGTTTGCCATGGCTGCTGATTTCTTTTGCAACACCGAAAAGTACAAAATTATTATTCAGTTAATAACAAGATGTGATAAGATTTTAATGTCTTATCTTGGACCTGTTAATTCATCATCAACCATGTTCGTCAAGATTCAACTCTTTTTGGCATCTTATTTCTATTTTGTAGTTGCTGCCTACACATGTAGCCTTCTCGATGAGGGACATATAAGGCTGTACATTTTACTCCTAATGTACTGTGAAATACCATGTACAATGTCACTGCTGAAATTTGTGGATCTGCTGTTACTTACAATGCAGAGAGTTAGGCTCGTAAATGGATGCCTCGAATATATGCAACGTGAAATGCTAGGAGGGAGATACAAAAGCACAATAGTGACTGAAAATCCCACTGTTTCAAGAATCATAAATGACACACATACAGATACACGTGTGAGACAGCCATCTGTACAGGGTTTGAGGAGAGCATACATTACCCTGTGTGAACTATCGACTGCAGTCACAGCTGTTCACGAAACTTTCGTGGTATTTTACTTTATATCAGCAGTGACACAGGCTGTTGCGATCATTTACCTGATGGCTACAGTTGCCTCTGATGTGTCAGCCACTTACACAATGACATATCTATGGTTTTCACTGATGCTTAATGTTTGGCTACCGGTTGTCATTCTGACGCCTGCCCACTTGCTGGCGACTGAGGCAGACAGGACCACTAGGCTGACGTCACAGCTGCTGTCACAGAGCCGGCCCCACACTGCCCGCCACGAGTTGCAGCTGCTGCGCCTGCAGGTGAGCTGCACGACACCAGCACCAAACTTGCTGGGCGTCCTGCCACTGCGGCTGAGACTCGTAACCACATATGTGTCCATTGTGACCACCTACACCACGCTGTCACTTACGTTCGGTGCTCCAGATAAACCGTGAAGTGTCCTTTGTGCAAGATGTCCATTCCACTAATCAGCAACATGAAAAATTCGCTCAAATACACCATCCATTGACAATTCAGGTTAATGTACAATATGTTCAGCAAAACAACAATACAAGTACAGTTAAGAAACTACCACAGCAACATTTGTTGTTTGCATGTCACCAAGTAACCATACGAGGTAATAGTGGATACCACTAATATGGGGGTCCAGGGGTGGAAAAGAGCAGCAAATAACCGGGAAGTGTGGAGGAAGATTGTTGAAGAAGCCAAGGCTCACCAAGGGCTGTAGCGCTACTGAAGAAGAAGAAGAGTATATGACCATACGATGTATGGTGGAAACTGCAAGGAGTATCGCAATCAGTTCTCAGAACTTCTCCCATTTCCCTCTCTTCCCCCCCCCCCCCCCCCCGCCCCCGTCTCAATCCTCCACGCCAACGTCACTCCTTTACTGCTGTATTTGTGAATTGCCCCATGCTATAGTCATGCAAGCAAGATAGCTGTCATGTGCTACCAAATATATTACTGTTTACACGTCAGTGGAATATGTGCACTGTGCAACAGAATAAGAGACTAGTAAATTACTATTATGTGGATATATATATCATTATCTGTGGCCTGAAGCAATGACAGTGCCACACACTCCCCAAGTATGTGAATGTGTCATCAATCTTTCACAGGATGTGTCTCACGGTGTGTGCTAATATTTCAACAAGTTGTCAAATGTCACTTCATTTGTCAGAAAGCCCTAGTGAAAGCGATAATCATAATGCTCAATGTCAAGAGAGACTGGCAGCGTATATGTCATGTACTACAAGTCACTGGGAACTATGATACAAATCATTCAGTAAATACCAGGGCGTCAGTAGTTCAGCCGTGTGTCATTTAACTGCGAGAATTCATGTAGGGTGGGACATGAGATGGTCTGCATGTGGCAACAGCGGATTTCTGTAGCAACTATGGCAGCATAATTGCATTGTGAAGGAGAAGAAAATAAGCAGCCTATGCCTTAGAACTTTGACAACACCTGTTTAATTCTTGGCGCAGACAGTAAATTTTTTGTTCTTTTTCTATGTTTTTTTCTACAATATATACAATCGCATTTATGGAACTTTAAAAGGAAGAAAATACCTGTAGTGTTCCTTCTCTACTGCTGGCATCTGCTTCTTTCAAGATTTATCTATTTATATGATTTATTTTGTAAAGCACTTGCGAAATGTCTGAAACATAAAACATACAAATGTATATTGGCAACAGATGCCAATCACTAAATCTCATACTCCTTGGTGTTATTAGACTGTGCCTAATGCATAAAAATAAAATTTTGTTATTTTTCGAGTGTTCTGATGATGTTAATATCTGACTGCCGTTTTTCAAAAACAAATGTAAGGTCATAGTTTTTTACAGGTGCTATTTTCGAGCAAATTCCACATAATCCGTCAAGGTTCGCCGAAATCTTAGGTTTGCGACAGTAGTCCCTCTTCATCAGTTACATGAAGCAGAAGCAGCACGCTCTTCAAACGGCAGAATGAATGAAAATGTAGCCTTATTATTATATGAAATTGAATCGACAGGAAAAGTAAAAGATATTGAACTGTTTGTTGGAGAGAATGTGATAATAAACCATACATTATGAAGGAATATGACAATACACTATATATATATATATATATATATATATATATATATATATATATATATATATATATATATGTATATGTATATATACTAAACCACTGGACCGATTTCACCCAACTTGATGCACATATGACTTATTGTCTCGAATGACCCGCTTTGGGGGGAGGGGATACGAACCACTTACCTCTTAAAGCGATGGGGAGCAAGCGAGAAAATAGTGTAGCCCACAACGCTCGAATACCCTTACTTTAGTCAACCCGTACTTGAGAAGGAGAACACTTAGTGATCTGCAACAAACTTTACACAAAATTTCCCACCTTTAAGGGGGGTAGGACGTCAAACGGGCCGACTTGCGGCAGGAGAGGCACCACAGGACATTTTAAATTCCACTGTCTATACTTTTACAAGTAAATTCATAAAACTTTGTCAGCATGACCAGGAAGGATTCAGGATTCACACACGTAGCAGCGCAAGTTCAAAAACATAACAAAATAGTTTTTTAAGTAAGAGAAACTGTTCGATGAATTTTGCACAGCATACAAACCATACTTACAGGTGTCTGAAACTCTAGAATCTATTTAATTTATGAAAAAATGATTAAGCTGTTACGTTTTAAACTTCATGTTCAGAAAAAAATCGAATTTTGTAGTTAATTCTCTCAATTTTTACCAGAGTTTTTAATAGATTTGGAAAATTCTAGAGTTTCATACACCTATAAGTATTGTTTGTATGCTGTGCAAAATTCATCAAAGAATTTTTCTTACTTGTGAAGAAAAATGTACCTATAGCAACAAATGTAGCCAATAGTAAGCGAAAAAATGATGAAATTTCACATGTAAAAAATTTATTTTGCTATGTTTTTGAACTTCCACTGCTATGAGTGTGAATCCCAAATCCTTCCTGGTAATGCTGACGAAGTTTTATGAATTTATTTGTAAAAGTATAGACAGTGGAAATTGAAATGTCCTGTAGTGCCTCTCCTGCTCCAAGTCGGTCGGTTTGACGTCCTACCCCCATTAAGAAAGTTTTCTCCTTGACAATCTTCACGAAATGGTGGACGAGGAAAGGTTCATGGCTTACTACACCTTCACTGTTCATACAGTAGAACTGCCACATGAAGCATGACGTTTTAATTTATTAGTCTTTACAAGTAACTGCGTTCATGACATATTTTCCTGGTAGTATTCACAAAAGCCACTGAATGTGCCAGCAATATTATATCATTGTATGACACATAGTTCAGGAGTTACGACGTCAAATACTGAGATACACGAAAAACTGCAGCATTATGTATGACGTTTTATTCCTTATATACTATTAAGTCTATTCACAAAACATTTCCCATACGACACCCAAATATGTTGCTGGATGTACCAACAAAGATATATACGACACACAGAGTTCAGAAGATACGATGGCATAAACATTGAGCTTCTTGGAAACTATCTGTAGGGTGATATTCGTTAGATATAGAGGTGAAGTAAGTGTACAAACAAGTGTGAAATATGTTAAACATGTGTGAAATGCATTTTACATGCGTGTACACCGGCAAAGCCAGGGGTAAAAATCTATTCCATAATCCCTGGAATAAATTCAACCAAATTTGGTACACGTACTAGTTACCATCTGGAAAGAAATACTGTGGGGGCAAGAATCAACAACCTCCTATTGAGATGAATGTGATGAAATGGAGAAAGAAGGGTGGAGGAAGAGATGGAAAGAAAGAGAGGAGAAGGAGGAGGGGGCCTCAGACTGGGAGGAAGAGGAGTAGATTTGGACAAAGAGAGAAGGAGTAGGAGGTGGGATTAGGGAACTGGAAGAGGAGATGGGCAGAGGTGGATTGAGTAGATTGAGGGAGGTGTAGGAATCAGAGGCTCAGACGGTTCTGCGACCGTGTAGGCTGCAGATTCCTCGACTTGTGCCAAAGGGTGGTTGGTTTTCGGGTTCCGCTGAAAATGTCAGGTGTCCACTATACAGGAGTCGGCTACACGGGTAGCAGCGGCTGTGTGGTGTGGACTGGGCGGTTTTTTAAGTTAGAGGGTCTCGGGAAGACGCAAGAAAGGCTTCAATCACAAAGGATGCAGGTCGAACACAGGAGGAACTTAGATACAGGAACCATTGGTATAACAGTCGTAAATTGTCGTAGCTGTGGTGGCAAAGTACCAGAGCTCCAAGCGCTAACAGAAAGCACTGATACTCAGAACGTTATAGGCACTGAAAGCTGGCTAAAGCCGGAGATAAGCTGAGACGAAATTTTTGGGAAGAACCTAGCTGTGTTCCGGAACGATAGGCTAAACACGGTTGAGGGTGGCGTGTTTGTTGCTGTTAAAAAAAGTTCATCTTGTCCTGAGACTGAAGTGGATAGTTCCTGTGAGCTAGTATGGGCAGAGGTCATTTTTGACAACCGGAATAAAATAATAATTGGATCGTTTTACCGACCTCCCAACTCAGATGATATAGTTGCTGAAAGGTTCAAAGAAACTTGAGTTTGTTTTCAATCGCGTACCCGACTCATACGATTATAGTTGGTGGTGACTTTAATTTACCCTCCATATGTTGGCAAAGATACATGTTTAACTACGGAGGTACGCATAAAGCGTCATCCGAAATTGTGCTAAACGCATTCTCTGAAAATTGTTTCAAGCAGTTAGTTCACGATCCCACGTTAGTAGTAAACGATTGTGAAAACACATTTGATCTCTTCGCAACATATAATCCTGAGTTAATAACGAGCATCAAAAGGGATACAGGGATTAATGAACACAGGGTCGTCGTAGCGAGACTGAATATTGTACCCCAAAATCCTCCAAAAATAAACGAAAAATATACTGTTCAAAAAATCTGATAAAAATTCACTTGACGCCTTCCTGAGAAACAGTCTCCACTCCTTCCAAATCAATGATATAAGTGTACACCAGATGTGGCTTGAATTCAAAGTAATAGTATCGGCAGCAATTGAGTGATTTATACCAAATAAATTAACAAACGACGAAGTTGATCCTCCTTGGTACACAAAACGGGTTATAACACTGTTGCAAAAACAACTAAACAAACATGTCAAATTTAAACAGACCCAAAATCCCCAAGATTGGCGATATTTTACAGAAGCTCGAAATTTAGCGCGGACTTCAATGTAAGATGCTTATAACAGTTTCCAAAGAGATTCTGGTGGTATGTGAAGTACGTTAGCGGCAATGCGTTTCATTTTTGGAACACAACCTATGACCAGCCTAGGGACAGAAGTGATGACACTTTCTGCAAGATCTGGCCATCATTTTACAGGATAGTGCTCAAGCACGTACAGTGCAAGCTGTTACTGATTTGTCTGACTGATGGGGCTGCTAAGTGCTATACCACCTACTGCACTCCCCTGACCTAAGCCCTCGTGAGTTAACTCGTTTTCTAAACTGAAGGAAACACTTCACGACGTACGCTTCAGAGCTGCTGCAAATTCGTCGGGCAATAAACCGCGCCGCTCGAACTGTCTACACAACTGGCACTGCTAAGAGCATCCTAAGACTTCCACATCGCTGGCAACGGCTTATGCTCAGTGCTGGTGACTAGTCTGAAGGTCAGTAAAACTTTGAAACACGTATCTATTTTGTACGAGCTGTAAATAAATAGTTGCTACTATTAAAGTTCCAACCCTCGTAATTATGCCATATCACTTGCAAATAAGACAACTGTAGAATTCAGTTCTACAAATGAAGGTAACTTTTTAAATAGTTCTTGCAACAGAAGGATCCCACGAACTACCATTTCTAATAAAGTAGATGGGTGAAATATATATTGAATAGTAGGAATGATCAGTTTGTGGTACTGCCAGTGTCAGAGAACGCTCCACTATTCTAGAATGTTTTAATTTATGTATGGGGAAAGCTATGGGTGAAAAGAATGATCAATTAGAAAGAGAAATAAAAGGCGTATAGGTACTAATGCTAAAACTTGCAGATGACACAGTAGCCTTTTTTGGCGAAAATTAAGAAGCCAAGTTGAGTACGTTTTGTACGAGGCGGACACTTACTTTAGTCCAGGTTGATAATTAGTATAAACTAAAGTAAAGTTAACGGGATGAGGAGCAGTAAAGATGCTAATAGTGAGTTTCCCATTATAATAAAATGTCGAAGATGCACTAACAGAAAATATATTTTGCACTCTCGGAAGTTAGACTGCACAGTGTGGCTGAAATGACGTAAACATTGCTTCCTGAATATGAAATGACAAGCACGGCTGTTGGGCACGAAAGTTTAGCAGACTGAGCAGAATATGTTAGGAGGTAGCATGCCGAAATGTTCGAGCGGGTGGCCGGCACTTAGAGCTAGTGCCGTTAGATGACTGTACCACACACGAAGTGAATAGGGTTATGAGAAAGACGGCAGGTAGACTAAAACGTTACTTGGAGCGAATTTTCTCAAGCAAGTAGACATTCGAAGGCTGAGCATGGCATTAGGGTCATAACGTGGTGAACCAGAACTGGATGTGACTTACTTCGCGGCTACAGCAATAACAAACACAGAGTGGTTAAGTTACTAAACGGATAGTAGCAGTTGGGACAGTAAACGCACTTTCGTATTGTTGTTATGTGGGTCGAGACAGGCAGCCGTGCGTTTCAGACATGCAACAACCTGTGATACAGGCGGGAACAGTGCTTCTGTTCCATCTATCGGTCGATTTTCGAAAATGTTTCAAAACTTTCGTATGACGGTAATGTTGGAGGCTTTGAAAGTTCACCCATATGTATGAGAACAATAAGCATTTTTGTAATGGATTTAGAGACCTTTGAGTTGGGAACTGTGGGTGTGATGGGAAGGACTTGTGATTATTCTGCAGTGTAAGGTGAGAGGTCGAAATTAATTGTTTTAGAAAATAGTGCATCATGAACCAGCACACAAATTGTTTATCACGAGGAATTTCAATCAGTATTATATTCACATCTGCCTTACTGCTCGTACAGAGAAACAGTAAGGACTTCACGTTGCACTACAGAGGTGAACACTGAATGTTCACATATGCCGTTTGTTGGCTACGCCGGTTTCGACATCCATGGCTCTCTCAGTAGCCCTATGAATCGAGAAAAACATGTACCGCGTCAACATTACCTTAAATAAACACGTAAGTACGATACATAAGTCAAAACGGATACCATATTGCGTCCTCCATGTTGCCTGCGTGGTGTCGTGTTGCTAAGCGACGGTAGCGTGAAGGATAATTGCAGACATGCCAACAAGTAGTCGTGGACGCCTCTGGCGTCGGTTGCCGTGCGACCACCGTTGCTATGGTCTGCAGAGCGTTGCTAGGCAACGGCAGTACGTACCGGGCTGAGGTGGGGGTTATAATATGCATTAATGTTGGAAAATGATCGATGCGTACCTTAGTGGTACACAAAGATGGTTATTGATGATAACAATAATAATGATAATAGTAAAACATAAAAGCAGTCATGGGTTTGTAAATGTGTACTATAGTCACTGATATGTAAAAACACGTAGAAGTTGTATAGCAGTTTCAAAGAAGGTAATAAAGTAACTGTCAGCCTATTGAGTAAAGGTGCTGTAAATTTCAAGAACCTTAAAATTGTTCAAAACTTCACCTTCCCAACACGATGGAGGGTATACAAATTGCAATTAATGTCATCTCACGATATTTCAAAACTACTAAGTCGGATGTAGGCAAACAGCGACCCGCGGTCAACGTGCGGCCCGCTAATGGTTTTTGTGCTTCGTGCCGTGATACGCCTTGAACTCACATTTCGATTCCCAGCGCTCCCTAAGATTTCCACTATACGCTTGCACAGTATAGATACGGTCTATGCATACTAAATGGACACTCGGCGCGGTGGCTGTTAGATGCAACTGTAAAGACATTTCACATTTACAGACGATCGTATCAACTTAGTTTGTGCGTGTAATACTATTTGCACAAACCTAGTTCCTCCCATCAGCTACTGCGTCAATCGTCAACTTATTTTGTGCACAGTGTTCCTCCGGTTAATCTGGTTTATTTCCTTTTTATTTGTGCAACAGTAAATAAATAAGTTTCCAAAATTAGTGGAACCATAAGCACTTCAAAGAAATGTAAAATCAACTGCGAAAGACGTTTGTTTAATGAAGAACGGACAGAGATATACTTCTTTGTTGACAGGAAGTAAAGCAGTTTGTTTATTGTGTCATTAAACCACAGACGCTATTTTTGGAGTACAGGGTGAAACGATGCTAGCAAATGAAACAAACCGAATTTAGCTGCAAACGTTTGGAAGAAGAACGCAAAATAAGTGTTACTGAGTATGAGAAAAGGCTGAAGAAGCAACAAATATTTTTTTACAAAGAATCAGCACTTCAAAGCAGCGCTACAGAAGTGACTTTCAGGGTGGCCTATAACCTGCTGAATGCAACAAGTCTTTGTCGGATGGCGGGTTTATCAAGCAGTGTATGGTAGAGAGTGCAACCAAGCTGAGTGCTGATATTAAAATCAAATTTGAAAGCATTTCATTGTCAATAAGTCTAGAGTACAGAGCATTGCCATAACTAACGACGAACTCACAGAACAGCTGAAAACTGCTAGTAACGATTTCGGTTTGTTTTCCTTGGCAATTGGAGAGAGCACGAATAACGATGTGACTGCACAATTGCTCATCTTTATCCGTTTCGTTTTCGCAGAGGAGTTACTTTGTCTACAATCGCCGAAAAATCGAACCACTGGTCACGACTTGCTTCAGTGTGCTGAGAATTGTGTGGAGAAGAGCGGCTTGTCGTGGAGCAAAATAGCATTACAACAGATGGGACCAGAACTTTCGGTGGGGAAAAATGTAGGTATGGTAAGGCTTTAACAAATAAATTACAAGCATAACGCACAGACAATGATATATTGTCTTTTTTTGTATTTTGCATCAGGAGATCCTTTGTAAAGCTGCACTGAAATTAAAGCAAGTGGTGGATCATGTTGTTGTTGTTGTGAACACAGAGCAACGGCACACCATCATCAAAAATTAAATTCTTTTTATGAAGATGTGTGAGCAGAGTGTGAAGGCACAGATAAACACAACAATGTGAGATGGCTGAGCATGGCCAAAGTGTTAAAAAGAGATGAGGCATTGCAGAATGAAATCCTCTTATTTCTGGACACGAAGGAAGTACTGCATGATTTTGCAACAAAAATAAAATGTGAGAAGTGGACATTTGAGGCTATGTTTGCAGATGATATACAGGGTGTTTCAGAAGTGATGGTCAATACTTCACACATGGAAAGTAAAGGCCAAAAGTAGCTAAAAAGCTCCAATAAACATGGGTCCTCAAATCAACCGTTGCCGAGGTATCGCATTAATTCGTATTGAGAACCACCTGTGAACGCCACTGGATTCCGCGGTATTTACGTTGGTACCTCAAGGTTTGGGATCGACTCTTTCTTTACGCATCCGCATCTACTTCCCTTTCCCCCTCGGTGCAATGTGCCGTATCGGCCTCAGAAGCAGTTACGAACGTGAAGGTACCATGGACAGAGGTTACACCAAAGAAAACAACGCTGACGTGCATTTAAATGTGTGGCAAAGCGAATGGCAATGCCCTTGAGGCTGCATATTTCTATGAAGAAGCTATACCTCTCCGCACGACCGGCGTGTATTTCGTCGGTTACATCAGTGTCTTAGAGAAACTTGGAGCTTCGCACACCGTGTACGAGGAGGTTGACCCTCGTCCATAATACCCGGTGTTGAGGAAAGAGTGTTAAGCATTGTACACCAACGTCTGAGTACTTTAACGAGGAGAATTGCTACCCAAGAGCGTGTTCTGAGTCATAGCAGTGAGTGGCGGATTTTACATCGGCAAGTACTCTATCCGTGTCATCACTAGCGAGTGCAAGCACTCAACAATGCAGACTTCCAACCCAGAGAGAATATCTGCCAATATGTGTAACAAAAGTATACCCTGAATCCCCTGTTTATAAGCAGTATTCTGTTCACGGATGAGGCTCGATTTACACGTGACGGTATTTTTAACTGTCATACGTGTCACATTTTGGCCGATGTCAGTCGTCATGCAACACATATCTCGACGTCAGCAGACCACACTTCCTACTCCAGAGGCTATCTGGACAGCAGTACAAGCGGTTTCTGCGGACTCCAGATGTACAAGACGATGTCGCACTGAACCAACACCTGAACATGTGGTTCATGGATGAGGGTGCTCCAGCACACTTTCACTGACAAATGCGCCGGCTTCTAACACAGACGTATGGTCAAAATTGGACAGGTAGAGGGCCTGTGCCATGGACTCCAAAGTCTCCAGATTTAATTCCCTTGGATTTCTGTGTGTGGGGTCATGTCAAACCCCTGGTCTGCTCACCTTTGCACCTCGACGAATATGGGAAGAATGTACGATAACATAGCAACTTCTGTTTTGGGAAATTTGACTCTAAGTACCGTTTCTGTGTTAACATATGTCGTTTCAAGGAATCTTTATCATTCTGCTAAATAATACGAGCAAGACTTTTGTGACCTGGTCATAACTTTCGGTTACACTATATTGCATCTTCGGCGTCTTGTGCTGCCGCACATTTAGATCGCTTGACATCCAAACTTCGATTTCTACAAACAAATGAGCGGGACTGATGGTAGAACAGACACATATCCTTATTTTAAAATAATATTTATTCTGTTTTGGGTGATGCAGATGAGGTATTTCCCTTGTAAGTTGGGATCTGCCCTTTGTTTTAGCCAACAATGAAGCGACAGAAGGACATGTTTCAAAATTTTGTGATTTTTCCGCGCTCTGTTTATCTTATAGGTTGGTGGTTTTAGTGTATCGCAGAGTGCGTGGTTCATCCTAGTTCTGTCCAGCGATCAGTTAACTAAATGAGTATTCGTATCTTAGTCTCCTCTTGACTGAGCTCTGCCTCTACTTAATTGAAATTTCTTCGTGACGTGACTTAGGACAAAGATTCATTGTGTGTTTGTGTCTGTATGTGGGTGGGTGTTGCTTACAAGCGCGTCCGCTCCTGGGTTTATATCTCTGCACACATAAACTTAGTTCTTCAAATTAGATTATAAAATGGCAGATAAGAACCTCCACGTTGTACACTCAAGCAACCATCATCATCAAATCGGGCCTGAAGGTCTAGTGGTGAAACGTGTGCCTGGAAACAGAAAGATCCTGGGGCAGAATCCAAGTTGGAGCACTGAATATTTCTATCATCCTAAAATCTTGCCTTTATGTCTCAGGGGCGCGAAAATTCGCCAGAAACAACACGTGGTTCGGATTAAACAGAAGGTCTCATATCATTGATACGGTAAATAGAATAATGTAGGTACATGTAAGGTGACGAAGTGGGATCGAGTTGAAAGATTTTTACCAGCCCATTGAGTCAGAAAAATATTATTGTTTCTGTTATCATTACCAAACAATGTGCACCTGTTGTGGTATTTGTGTATTTTTACATTTACTGACGTATAGTAATTATGTAAATGTAAACTTTTCTTTCACCTCGATATGAATAAAGATATTTCAGGCTTAACTATTTTTTTTCATTTGCTATTTTCAAGAAAATTAAAGAGTGTACAATCTGCTGGTAACGATTAATAACAGTAACATACTTCATTACTTCAAGTTGTCTCTTGAATGTCACTTCCTTACAATTCTTGACATTAGAATGTCTTTTGCTTCATAATGTTAATTCTGTGGCTAAGAAATGATTACGTTTAACTGTGAAACAGTTGTACCCCGTAAACTGTTAGGATAAATTGGAAATAATTATGCTTCTTGGCATTTAATCACGTCGACTATCTCATCGTATGTGAAGAACATTCACCGAGCGCCAATCACATAACGGCGTATCCGCTTATTTATTGGGAGGTTGTAAACCGTGTGTCAGGACACTGGTCTACTGCGGCAGTAGGAGAGTTTTGGACTTCATATGAAAATCAGCACAGAGCAGCCGCAACTCAGGGATCAATGCCCATCTCTCGTAAGTAGAACAGTTATGTGTTTTCGTGTGTCTTTCTATTTAAGATATTGGAGAAGCGAATAAATACACCTAGACTGCAGTAAAAGCATGAGAATAACGGATACCAGTGGCAGCGTATGGATGATCGGCTGATAAAATAAGGTCTAGTGCGCTTGTTATTTGGTGAAAAGTTCAAGTAAAAGTACATATTATCACCATGTAATATCTCTTGCAGCGGTCTCTCCGCGATATTTTCAGAAATTTTATAAATTATATAACTCAGTACATATCTCGAAATACCTCTTCTTATCTTACCGATTATCAATGCAAAGTAGTTTCAAGCCCAATTATTCCTTGGAGCGTCCATTTACTCCATGGAATAGCTTCTCTGCTATCTATGTTTTCTCTTATGAAAAGAATAGGGACTTCTTGCCGATTAGTCGTGAAAGGAGGATGTATATGTATGTATTGTTGAGCTAGTCGCCATCTTGATGAGATTCTATATGAGAAGGAATTTAATACATGAACTAAACTAAAGTAAGTGTGTTCGCGTATTATTTAACTGTTTATTATTAACAGTGTCTGCTTACTACGCTGGGTTGCACGGGATCAGTGGGGAAAGTCTGATTTACGCTGGACGAACCTGCCGTTTTGTATGCTCAAGATATCCAGTTACTTCAAATAAATAGGCTAACACGGTCTTACCAGCAGATCTCCGGTCTTCCCCATGTGATCATCGAAAGTTAATAATTATTACAAATGTTTCCAGGAGATCGACTGACAATTTTCGTCGCACCGAGACTTCGAAATTGCTTCACTGCCTTATGGAATTTAAGTTAAGCTCAATTTAATCAGGATAGAACAGTATTGAACTATGTGAATGTGATAAGCCTGCTTTGTCAATGAAAATTCCCTTAATATACGCATGTTTTTACTGTCCTGATCAGTGAAGCTAAATCAGGCCGGTGTGAGAGAGGTTTTTAAATTTTAGAAATATTAAAACCAGATAAGTAATAAGCACATTGATAAATTATAGTATCAATAATGTTCAGGTATTGGGATATTAAAACCGAATATCAGGGAGGAAAAATACACTGACGGAAAAATATGGCAACACAAAGAATTAAATAATGTAGAATAATAAAATTTCGGGAATATATTCGCCTAGGTAAGATATTTAAGTGATTATTATTGTTAAATCAAAGGTTAACGAAAGCGTGAGAAGGCCACTGCAAATGAGAAATGCTGGTACATCAATACCTGTGTAGTCATCAGTATACAAACGTGCATGCTCTGTGTTGCACAGATGCACCACGTCAGTTTGTGGGATACAGTTCCATGACTGTTTGGTCAATCTACACAGGGACGGTTAATGCAGTTTGTTGTTGACGCTGGGGTTGTCTTCCGATTATGTCCCGTATTTGCTCGATTGGATGCATATTTGCTGGTCGAGCAGGCTCACGCAACATGTCGATACTCTGTAGAGTATTTTGTACTGCAACGCCGGTATTGAACGATCGTTATCCTGTTGGAAAATAGCCCCAGGAATTGTGTTGATGAATGATAGCATAAAACAACGAATCACTGGACTAACGTACAATTTTTCAGTTTAGGTGCGTGGGATAAACACGAGAGTGCTACTGTTGGTATACGAAATCGCACCCGAGACCATAAATCCAGGGTCCAGTGTGTCTAGCATGCAGACAGGTTGGTTGCAGACCGGCCTCATTCTGACCAACACATGTCCAACACTACCGCCCAGACAGAGCCAGCTTTCATCAGGAAACGCAACAGACCTCCACCCTGCTCTCCAATGAGCTTTCGATTGACACCACAGAAGTCGCAAAATAGCGGTGCTTTGGTGTTAGTAGAACGCATACTACTGGTCGCCTGGCTAGGAATTGTCCTGTAAGTAACCGATTTTTCACAGTTCGTTGAGTCACTGTGGTGCTCAAATTGCTGCTGCACATGCGGTCCAACACGCTATAGCCATACGGCGAACGAGATGGTTTTCCCTCTCAGTAGTGCTACGTTGCTATCCAGAACCAGTCTTCTTGCGACAGTACATCTACATCTACATCTACATCTATACTGCGCAAGCCACCTGACGGTGTGTGGCGGAGGGTACCTTGAGTACCTCTATCGGTTCTCCCTTCTATTCCAGTCTCGTATTGTTCGTGGAAAGAAAGATTGTCGGTATGCCTCTGTGTGGGCTCTAATCTCTCTGATTTTATCCTCATGGTCTCTTCGAGAGATATACATGGGAGGGAGCAGTATACTGCTTGACTCCTCGGTGAAGGTATGTTCTCTACTAAGTGTCTCTCTTGCAGAGTCTTCCACTGGAGTGTATCTATCATCTCCGTAACGCTTTCGTGATTACTAAATTATCCTGTAACGAAGCGCCCTGCTCTCCGTTGGATCTTCTCTATCTCTTCAGTCAACCCTGCAACCACCGGTGAGCAGTATTCAAGCAGTGGGGGAACAAGTGTAATGTAACCTACTTCCTTTGTGTTCGGACTGCATTTCCTTAGGATTCTTCCAATGAATCTCAGTCTGGCATCTGCTTTACCGACGATCAACTTTATATGATCATTCCATTTTAGATCTTTCCTAATCCCTACTCCCAGGTAATTTATGGAATTAACTGCTTCCAGTTGCTGACCTGCTGTATTGTAGCTAATTGATAAAGGATCTTTCTTTCTATGTATTCGCACCACATTGCACTTGTCTACATTGAGATTCAATTGCGATTCCCTGCATCATGCGTCAATTCGTTGCAGATCCTCCTGCCTTTCCTGTGACCGTCACTGATAGCAACCATCTACAGTGGCTACGTTCCTGCCAAGTTTTCCGAGTGTCGCAAAAGCAACATTCAACTTCTGGTAGCCCTATTACGCGACCTCGTTCAAACTCGGTATGGTTTTGATAATGGCGTCTTCGTCGCTTTAAACGTATTTTTGACTAAAATCAACACATCATGTTCAGTGTCAAAGGTAAGTAATCATCACGACCATTCCAGCCTATTTTTAAAGCAAACCTCATTTCCATTCTCATAGTGGCGCCGCTAATGCAACTTCTACTTGACTGACGCGAAATTTGAACAAACATCATCTTACCGATGTAGAAACACGCCTACCACGCACAAATTGTTCTTGGTACTGCTATTTTTCCATTAGTATATATTTTAGGAAGACAGTAAGACAGTCTTTAATCTTTCCGCCAGTCTTTTTCAATTTTGGTGTCGAAGGAGCATAGAAGGAAATGAAACCGTGTAAAATTTCAGGAAAAATGCAAGTGTGAGTTCATCATTAAATTACATTATCCTCCAACATAAAACACAAGACTTACCGCAACAGGAAAGAAAAAATTACCGTGACTCTGGTTCAAAATGGTTCAAATGGCTCTGAGCACTATGGGACTTAACACCTGAGGTCATCAGTCCCCTAGAATTACTTAAACCTAACTAAGGACATCACACACATCCATGCACGAGGCCTGATTCGAACCTGCGACCGTAGCAGCTGCACGGTTCCCGACTGAAGCGTCTACAACCGCTCGGCCACAACAGCCGGCTGCCGTGACTCTGCAATGGTCGGTACTGACCCACAAGACCCTGATGATAACCATCTACCTCTGTCCAGGCACACAGAAAGTATCCCGTCAGAATTCCTTCATCGCGCACAGGTTTTAATACAGATGGAGGAAAGGATGTGAGCAGTAGTTTGGAGCTGGACACAAAAGGGCTGCTAGTGCTGTTCTCCAGCTAGTGGATTATAGACTACAGAAGAAGAAAAGCTTTGCTTAGGTGGTCCGTCGAGCGCCGCATATATAGTGTTTGAGGTACAGCTCACTACACGCCGCCCCCCGGCGAGAGATCACCCTTAGCAGCAGAGCTATCTTTAGTAGCTGACTGCTGCTGCAGGTCATCAGCTGCAATAGCGCTAGCTCGCATAGCGAGGATGAGGGCGGATATCAGAGTACCCAGGAAGCAGGCAGCAGCTGTCCCGTTCGCGGATCCTCCTGGATAAGGATCGCACTGCAACACAGCATCTCGCCAGTGGTGCTTGTTGCAGTGTCCTCACATTAACTCCGAGAGCACCAGTGACCTGCAAGTGAGGAACAAGGTGTAAGTGGAGTCAGCGGGTGATAATCCTTACCTTTAGTCCTCGCTGAGACAGATACAACTGCCCAACATGCACTCACGCTATGTGCCATTCAGGCCAGGTAATCTCGGTACTGACTATCACCCACACTGATGGCGAGTGCTGCTCTCTGGACAGATACCTTTGGTCCTGTGGCAGCGATGGGTCATCCCGCAGGTACGAATATACCTTGCCGAAACTAATTTTGGATTTCTGGTGAACGCCATCGTGGTGGTTGGGGCTGTCTTCCGTTTTGTTGTGCATCTACATATCGTACTTCTTAAAATTATGTGTCAGTACTACAGTACCAGAATGAAAACGTCCCTGAAATCGATCCACACATACTCAACCTTTCTCCTCGTGTGACTTTACCTGTAGTGCAATTTTTCAAATGCTTCCCTAAAACATAAGAACTCGAATTACAGATTAACATAGCTTCACTCTGGGTGAGCTTGGTACACCAAGCAGTGAATGAAGAGTAAACAAAAATGCTATAATCTTAATATACTGTTGAGACCCAGTGCCCTCCAATTTAGTTGGTACACATTCGATACAGAAATTACGCGAAGTTGTAAGTGTGTGTGTAAGAACTCACGGAGATCATGCTATTGCAGGTACTTCTGCTCACCATGGCACTATCACCATGAACAGAAGACTTATTTGTATATGAATTTGCAGTTCTAGGCTGCCAAAACATTTCTATACTCCTTTCCAAGTAGGACTTATGAAAACAATGTCAGAATTGTTAGGGATCTGCTGGATCAAGGTGAGCATTCACACAAGGTTGCCGCCGGTGGCGACACCTACAACGTGCTGACATGAGGAAAGTTTCCAACCGATTTCTCATACACAAACAGCAGTTGACCGGCGTTGCCTGGTGAAAGTTGTTTTGATGCCTCGTGTAAGGAGGAGAAATGCTTACCATCACGTCTTCGACTTTGATAAAGGTCGGATTTTAGCCTATTACGATTGCGGTTTATCGTACCGCGACATTGCTGCTCACATTGGTCGAGTTTCAATTACTGTTAGCAGAATGTGCAATCGGTGGGTTGAGGAGGGTAATACGGAACGCCGTGCTAGATCCCAACGGCCTCGTATCACTAGCAGTCGATGACAGGCACCTTATCAGCATGGCTGTAACGGATCCTGCAGCCACGTTTCGATCCCTGAATCAACAGATGGGGTCGTTTGCAAGACAACAACCATCTGCACGAACAGTTCGATGACGTTTGCAGCAGCATAGACTATCAGCGCGGAGACTATGGCTGCAGTTACCCTCGACGCTGCATCACAGACAGGAGCGCCTGCGAAGGTGTACTCAACGACGAACCTGGGTGCACGAATGGCAAAACGTCATTTTTTCGGATGAATCCAGGTTCTGTTTACAGCATCATGATGGTCGCAACCGTGTTTGCCGACATCGCGGTGAGCGCACACTGAAAGTGGGTATTCGTCATCGCCATACTGGCGTATTACCCAGCGTGATGGTATGGGTGCCATTGGTTGCACGTCTCGGTCACCTCTTGTTCGCACTGACGGCACTTTGAACAATGGACGTTACATTTTAGATGTGTTACGACCCGTGGCTCTACCCTTCATTCGATCCCTGCAAAACCCTACATTTCAGCAGCATAATGGACGACCGCATGTCGCAGGTCCTGTACGGGCCTTTATGGGTACAGAAAATGTTCGACTGCTGCCCTGGCCAGCACATTATACAGATCTCTCAAAAATTGAAAACGTCGGGTCAATGGTGGCCGAGCAACTGGCTCGTCACAATACGCCAGTCACTACTCTTGATGAACTGTGGTATCGTGTTGAAGATGCATGGGCAGCTGTACCTGTACACGCCATCCAAGCTCTGTTTGACTCAATGCCCAGGCGTATCAAGGCCGTTATTACGGCCAGAGGTGGTTGTTCTGGGTACTGATTTCTCAGGATCTATGCACCCAAATTGCATGAAAATGTAATCACATGTCAGTTTTATTATAATATATTTGTCCAATGAATACCTGTTTATCATCTGCATTTCTTCTTGGTGTAGCAATTTTAATGACCAGTAGTGTATGACCAGCAATGGCATGCTCAGATCATGTGGTCCTCTTCTGCCAGCAGCATGCGATTCTGTAGTAAATGAACATGTAGAGGACTGCAAAAAGGGCATACTATGAAATCACTGACAAGACGCTTGCGATAAATTATGCGTCTGCTGACACCAGAAAATCAGCTGCTCTGTTCCAATTATTTAGGTCTCCTCACATTGATTTAAAGTGTTTAGGGGACCACTGCGAGTGCCAAATACAGTGGGTGTTGCTGATAAGACCAGACCATTCAGCGTCAAGTAACACACTTAGCCGACTTTTATTCCTGGTCAACCCCTCTCCTTGTCCCCTGGCCAATCACTGAAACTGATCAGAGTCACCCAGGAGAATCACAAAGGTAGTTGTGCGAGTTATGTTTGAGGTCATGATGTAACTGGATCATGTGGTCCTACTCACACAACCTACCAAAGCAGACTTGATAGTGATCACCTGATATAAAATTGTCGGTAATTCCTCTTAGTCAATGGCCAATTAGAATCCATCACCTCCAACTCCCCTACCTCGTCACTGTTTATGGCTAGGTCAACTGTATGTAAGTCTCTGCATTCGAGAGTGGGGGAGGGGGGGCAGGAAGCACATCAATTATACATAACAGAAAATTATCAATAATAACGTCTATTATATACAACAGAAAATTATCAATTGTAACTTTCCTTCTCTCTATGTAGTTTAATTATTGCTTGAAGCTATCAGCTGAACTTAGTAATGACTGGGATTGTAAGTAATAACAATGATATAAAAAGTTGACTAACAGTTTACTGCAAACAGCTTCTTTTTTGCTATACATATTTCCCAGTCATTTGTCGATCTTTATTGGGACTTATTACCCGTTTTTGTTTACAAAGCTATTTTTTCCTTTTTTTATTCACAATCATTTGTTGTACTAATTTGTTAACAATTTTCAAAAAAACTGTTTGAGACATATACATGTATGTATATCTGTATATGGAAAAACACATACACATACACACACACACACACACACACACACACACACACACATATATATATATATATATATATATATATATATATATATATAATGTGATTAACTGATATGTAAATATACTGAAAGAAACACTGGACATAACAGAATATATGGGAACTTACATTCTATATATATATATATATATATATATATATATATATATTTATTTTTTTTTTGTTGCATTTCCACATATACATAAACACATTGACTTTATTTACAAAGTACTTTTTTCTTATGGCATATGACCATCAGGTACACAAAGCTAGAATACTATGTTCCCATATATTCTGTTATATCCAGTGTTTCTTTCAGTATATTTACATATCAGTTAATCACATTATTGATGCAGCTCAACAAGAGAAATACAGGATAACAGCTAATTAAAATAAGACAACGCCAAGGTAGTAATCATTTAAAGTAAAAATTTCTCATAAAATGCATGTGAAGCTCGATAGTGTGCGATTTGAAACGGTCTAAGGGTAGAGTAGACACTTTACAGTACGTGTAAGTCCTAATATATTGCTGTTTTTTAATATAGTAGGAGAGTGAGTTAAACCAGATAATGCACAAATGCACCTATAACAAGTTCATACAAAGAAATTCAGTTTTCTGTAAGTTATAATGCAAAATGTGGCGAGTTTCCACACGTACACAAGTTTTTGTGTAGCATTGACTTCCCTAGCTATATTCTTCCCGCTGTAACATAGGTAATAGCCTTCTAAGAGGATATCTAGGAGAGTGCACGTCTGAAACTTGACCAAATAGCATCAACATACGAGGAGAAGTGGTCCCATCAACTTCTACCCTTGCGTACCAAGTGTAAACAAACACGTAATTGATATATTCGATTTAGAAGAATAGTTATTCTACCTTACAACTCTGCCTCGTTTAAATTAGGTTTACTAGCTTTCTGTGGGGATGATTGTACTTTCATCATAAGCATGAACAGGCTAAATTTCCTTTTCCTCTCACTGAAAATCAGTACTAAATTCTGTGTTCGTAGTAATCAATTAATGCTGTCTGAATGTCAAGCACCACTTTCATAGAAAATAACGGCGTTCCATAAGCCACGAGAGAACACACACAAAAATAACTGTTATCCATTAGTGATTAGAAATGTTATCTCATTATGCAGCAAGGATGCACGAGCAGGCTGGGCGTTCCCTTCGCATGTAATATTCAGCGTAAGGCAATCAACTAATGCCACGCTCGGTTATTCATCACGAAATTATAAATGGTGAGGTTGAAAAATGCGGACAGCTGATCGTCTTTAGTCTGGAACACTGTCGAAGCAGTAAGAACGCAATATAAATGCCGATATAGCAGAGTAATTAACAATAAGTCGATGGTCTTCTGACGAAAGTAATTACTGTTACGTTCATTGCTGCGTTCTTTATGTTTCGAGAATACTGCAGTGGATGCGTGAGAACATTTCCGAATGAGGCAAGCGGTCCAGACGAAACCAGTACAGGAGAGGGTGGCACCTTCAGGACAGTGAATCCAGGAACTCACGATGTTTCCTGTTCGGTGTTACAGTCCAGCCACTGATTGCAGAATCACTTCAAGGAATGCGCACTACAGACCGCCATAAGCAATTTCCGACGTTATCCAATGCTTTTGTTGTTATGAGACAGAAGGTTGCGTTTTGTGTGACAGTTGTTAATATTCTGAGTTCTGTACAAATAAGTATTGCATAAAATATTAAAGCCATCTGGAAAGTATTGGTAATTCAGTGGTGCATAATAACCACATATTTTTTGAAACTAGCTATAAAATGAGAGATGGGTACACTGTACATCGTCGGTTGTGCACCATCGTGTAACTTGAGTGAAACGTCTACTGCCTTTGAACGTGTGATAATTGCAGATGAAGTAAGAACTCCCTACAGCCCGTACTTAAAAATATACGAACGCTGTTCTATAAAGAATGATAATAATTTTTATGGTCAAAGTTTCTCATACTAAAATTTAATCTTATGGTATTCTGTTAGCTTAATGTGCAACAAACACGACGTAGTACTTTCATTGTTGGGACTCCTGGTTCCCGCCTGTGAGAGGCAGACAAGGCCAGACATGTACAGTATCGCCTACTGTTCCAATGGAGGTAACACGCGAGGAACAATGTGCTCCTTTGAAATTCTGCTTTAATCGCAACAAATCGTCAACTGAGGGCTATGCAATGTTACAGGAGGCCTATGGAGAGTCTGTTCTTCCCTACACCATAGCTCGAACGTGGTTTAAAATGTTTAAGGAGGGGAGACAATCAACTTTAAAGGAAGGTGGACTCGGTACTCCAATTACTGCTCTTACGGAAGAAAACATCAACACTGCTGCTGTCATTATGAGAGAGAATCGACGAATTACCTTAAGATGACTTTCTGAAATACTGAACATTTCATTGGGTGCCACCCACATGCTGGTGACAGAAAAATTACACATGACACGTATTTGTACGCAATGGGTTCCAAGACTGTTGATTCCCGAACGAAAGGACATTAGCGTGCAGCTGTGTATGCAGTTAAGGTTGATGGTAGAGGAAGATCCGGAGTTTCTTTCAAATGTAATCACTGCTGATGAACCTTGCTACATCATTATGACCCTGAGAGCAAACAGCAAAGCTCAGTGTGGAAATCTCCTTCATCACCAACCCCCAAAAAAGCAAAAGTGGTTACTACTGGTGGGAAAGTTATGATTATCACATTCTTTGATATTCACGGAATGGTTTATCAGCATGTTGTACCTGCACACACATCAGTAACTGGAAAACACTACAGGGATGTCCTGAAAACATTGCAAGTCCATATCAGGCGCAAAAGACCACATTTCCGTGAAGCAGGATGGATGCTGCACCACGATAATGCGCGACCGCGTATTGCAATGTTGTTGCTGAATATCTTGCAAAAATCTACATGAAGTGCATCTCTCATCCTCCTTATAGTCCGGATTTAGCCCCATGTGACTTTTTTCTATTCCCTAACATGAATAACCGCCTTCGTGGGAGTCATTATCAATCATCGGAAGCATTGGTGAAGGCTGTGGACGCGATTTTGAAGGACCTCTCAAAAAGTTTTCCATCATGTGTTTGAAGACTGGCAGAAACGCTGAGACAAGTGCATCGCATTTTGGGAGACTACTTTGAGAAGAACTATCAAAGTTATGAGGATGAGTAAAGGTATGCTGTCAAAAAAATTATGAACGTTCTTTACTGAATTTCACTTGTAAACGGTTTTTTATAATACTCGTACTTCATATCCCCATTGCAACACCTTTACACTGAAGTCACGAAAATCATGAGACATCTCCTAAAATCCTGTCTGACATCCTTCTTCCCTGGTGTTGTGAAGCTACTCGATGTGGTATACGCTCAACAAGACAGTGGAAGTCTCCTACAAAAATAGTGAGCTTGCTGCTCTATAGCCATCAATAAACGCGAAATTGTAGCTGCTGCAGGATTTGTGCATGAACTGACCTCTCAATTATGTCCAACAAACGTCCGATGAGACTCGTTTTGGGCGATCTGGGTCGCCAAATCATTCGCAAGAATGTTCTTCAAACCAGTCGCGAACAATTGTGCCCCAATGACGTGGCACATTGTCATCCATAATAATTTCATCGTTGCTTGAGAACATCAACTCCATGAATGGCTGCAAATGGTGTCCAAGTAGCCAAACATAACCATTTAGTGTCAATGATATGTTAAACTGGACCAGAGGACACAGTCCTCTCCATGTAAGCACAGCACACACCATTATGGAGCCATCACCAGCTTGCACAGGGCAATGCCTTCTCGACAACTTGGCTCCATGGCTTCTACATCTACATCTACATATACATCCATAATCCTCAAGCCACCTGACGGTGTGTGGCGGAGGGTATCTTGAGTACCTCTATCGGTTCTCCATTCTATTCCAGTCTCGTATTGTTCGTGGAAAGAAAGATTATCGGTATGCCTCTGTGTGGGTTCTAATCTCTCTGCTTTTATCCTCATTGTCTCTTCGCGAGATATACGTAGGGGGGAGCGAAATACTGCTTGACTCCTCGGTGAAGGTATGTTCTCGAAACTTCAACAAGAGCCCGTACCGAGCTACTGAGCGTCTCTCTTGCGGAATCTTCCACTGGAGTTTATCTATCCTCTCCGTAACGCTTTCGCGATTACTAAATGATCCTGTAACGAAGCGCGCTGCTCTCCGTTGGATCTTCTCTACCTCCTCTATCAACCCTATCTGGTACGGATCCCACGCCGGTGAGCAGTATTCAAGCAGTGGGCGAACACGTGTACTGTGGCCTACTTTCTTAGTTTTCAGACTGCATTTCCTAAGGATTCTTCCAATGAATCTCAGTCAGGCATCTGCTTTACCTACGATTAATTTTGTGTGGTCATTCCATTTTACATCACTCCTAATGCCTACTGCCAGATAATTTATGGAATTAACTGCTTCCATTGAGATTCAATTGCCATTCCCTGCACCATGCGTCAATTCGTTGCAGATCCTCCTGCATTTCAGTACAATTTTCCATCGTTACAACCTCTCGATATACTACAGCATCATCCGCAAAAAGCCTCAGTGAACTTCCGATGTTATCCACAAGGTCATTTATACATACTGTGAATAGCGACGGTCCTACGACACTCCCCTGCGGCACACCTGAATTCACTCTTACTTCGGAAGACTTCTCTCCACTGAGAATGACATGCTTCCCGTGATCTGCATCACACTCAAACCCAATCAGCTCTTACCAACTGAAGCTCAAGCACTTCATACTTGGTGTTTAATAATTAGAAGGAAGTTTGCAATAGAGACGACTATCTTATTAATGTTTTGAATGAAGGTATTCAGGTAAATCATGTGTTATTAGTCCAGCCCAAACTTAGCAAATTGATGTACTTCAGAACGAATAAACAAAGACTTTTTGTAGGTCATGTTGCAAATCTGATATCTCTGATTAGTGTACTAAATAGGGACTTTTAATTACAGCATAGTTTCCCCTTTTACTTCGTACTGAGCACATTCTTAGTGATGAAAAACATACATAATTTGCAAAGAATGGTTTTTCACAAAATAATATGTTTGCCAACTACATATTAAGCACTTTTCACCATTTTCACTTTGCCACAAAATTCTCAGAACGTGTTACTTCACACAAAAATCAGTTTTACAGATTTTTTTATTGTTGTTTGAAGTATGGCTACATATGGACACACAGGCAGACACAAAGGAGAGTAAGAAGAATTTGTTACATCACTGAGGATCTGTTGGCAAGGAAAGTGCAGCAAGTTATCTTGGATGAAGATTTAAACATGGAACTGCTGTAAATGTTGTATACCAATGTGTTGGCTGACAGTATTAATAGTAACCTAGACTTGCTGATGATGCAATTATGTATAATGTAATCCTGAAAAACTATCCTGTCATAAATTGATAAAATTTCAATAAGGTGCAAAGTTTGGCAGCTTAATTTAAATGATACTGGAATCAGTAAACACATATAAATGCTTGGGTGTAACAGTTTGTAGGATTGTGAAATGAAACGATGGAGTGGTTCAGTCATAGCTACAGCAGATGGCAGACTTTGGTTCATTGGTAGAATATTAGGAAAATGCAGTTAGTCTGCAAAGGAGATGTGTCGAAAATTGTTTTTGGACCCTATCCTTTAATACTGTGGGATCCATTCCATACAGGACAAGCGGAAAGGCAACATGAACGGTCACAAGTTTGTTTGGTCTACTGGAGAGTGTCAGGGAAATGGTGTAAAATCTAGAAATTCCCAAACACCTGAAAATAGATGCCAGTTATTCTGAAGAAGCCTTCTGACGAACTTCCAAGAACCAGTTATGGTTGAAAAATCAAGCTACGTACTATAGTCCCCTACAGATCGCTCCTGCAGTTATATTTAAGACACAAACAGATCAGTTATACTGCACGCACAGTTGGTTCACTTGGATGTCTTCCAGTGCTCCACAAGCAAATGTAGCTATAAGGAAACCAGAATACGTGGTACAGTGAGAAGTAATCTCTATCATGCACGTCACAGTGGTTTGCAGGAGATGGATGTTTATATCTAAAGCGTGGTTCAAGAAATTCCTCCGCCAACTGACCATATGTTTGCATGTTATAATAACATACGTTATTACATTCAATTAACATTATGCTGCTTCACTAATTTAATTTTAGTGCCAAATTATTTACATATTTACACGGAAAGCCTACATAATATGTTTAAAAGCAAATTTTAGTGTTCAGAATTGACGTTTTAGCGTAAAATGGGGTAACTTCAAAAAGGGTGGGAAATTGAAACATCTCATTGGGAATTTTCTATCTTTTTGCTTTGATTGGACTTTGTTGTTGTCTATACAGTGGATGTGCACTGTAAATTTTGTTTAGTTACCGAAGAGCAGGAAATAATTGAAATAATATAGGTAAGTTGTTTTAACAATTGTAGAAATCACGGAATGTGTTCATTATAAAACAGTTGATTGTTTTCATATTTTGTTGCCTTTATATCATGATTTTAGACAATATGTTTATTAAATTGTGTCCAATGTTGGGTAACTTGAAACCAAACTTTGATGTCTACACAACCATCCAACATATTTAAACGTGGTAAATACTGATGATATGGTGTGAGATGGACATTGCTTTCCAGTTGAGCCATACAGAACTTTTGGGAAAATGTGATCTTTTTAGTACTTAGTTTCCAATTTTGTAATAGCTATAGAGCGACTACAGATGATTTCATTCTGCTGTACCTGGAGCACTCTCAATTTTCGTTTACCTCTGTTCTTGCTGTAAATTTTCATATACGTATGTAATGACACTACTTTATTTTCTAACAGTTTCATAATTTATTGCCTTAGAAACTCTTTATATGTAATTTTTTGTCATTTGCAGTAAACTTGTAAAAAACACACTTCATGCATCAATGTTATTTCATTTTAATTTCGATCCATTAATACCCCTAATACATGATATTTGATACCAAAACATCACATAAAGCTTCACACACATCATTTGAGAAACAACTCTTGTGTTTCATGTATCCCAGAATACTTTTACTAAGAAATTATAACTTCAAAAAATTATAACTTCAAACAGGCACAAAAAAGAAATTGTTTTTATAAAATGATTCCAAACTTCTTTTTTGGAACATTAGCATTATAAAATAAATGTCACCTGATAGTTAAACACAATATGTTACATCTAAATAAAAAAACATTGGACCTGGAGAAGGATAAGTCAAAACTTGGTTAGAGGAACCTCATTTTACAGTATTACACCATTAGTGTATTGAGTTACACAGGTTGGCCGTTCTAATACTCGCCCAGAATGTATAAGACTGACGAGGTACTGACTCTTCTTGTCAGGGGAACTGCACATCACAGAAAATGAAGGCAACCATAATTTATATAGCCCCACCGTTTGACGTCACATGTCTGTGCAAGTGTATGTTCCACATGCTCTGTTCCAAGTACTTCACTGTCAACAGGGAACAGTTGAACGCTAGACAAAATGGTGCTCACGATAAAACAGTGGGTACTCATTGTAGAATGTTATGAGAAGCACACTTCATGGAAAACTTCCGCAGAACATTTCTGGCAGGAGTATAAGAGTGGAAGAGTTTTTGTGTAAACATCAGTCAGAGTTACAGTGCAAATATTATTGGCATGTAACTGGGTCTGTAACGAATAAAAACCGTAACTATGCGAAAAAATTTCGAATGTCAGAAAACATTCCTCGAATGAGGGAAAGGGGGAACGAAGTCCGACGAAATTTGAACGCTCAGCCTGTCAGCGCACGTAAGGTCACAGAGCATGCGAGATTGTGTATGAGAAACTCCCCACCAGCACTCTGAAGAGCAGTTGCATGATCTCAGGAACGGTATTTAATGCACAATGCCTCGTATCCGCATCGTAACACGATTCTTTCACCAAATTATTTGTGCTAATCGCTTTGCCTAGGTTTTCTCTAACCCATATTTGGACCAACTTACAGAAGATGAAGGACTGTGTGGATATTTTCAGCACGACGCAGCAACAGCACACACAAACGCATGACGTGTTCTGTAACGAGGGGCAATCAGCACTGGTGTTGCAGTCGCTTGGCCACCTCGATCGCCTCATCTGCCTGCCGATGATTTTTACCTGTGGTTCAAATGGAGGGGTGAGGCGTACTCTTATAACCCTCACACACTGGAAGAGTCACAACAGAATATTGAAAACGATATTGCTGATAACCGTCAGGCAAGAAGCGCTACGCCTGTCTCACAGTTTGATAGGTCGTGTACGGCGGTGCACTGTTGTCAATGGTGACCGTTCCCACCACCTTCTGTCACGTCCATTCAAAAGGGTGAAATCTACAACACTCTTACTCTAAATATTTTTCAAGCCAGTTTCATTATATCCTCCCTATATACAGGGTGATTCAAAAAGAATACCACAACTTTAGGAATTTAAAACTCTGCAACGACAAAAGGCAGAGCTAAGCACTATCTGTCGGCGAATTAAGGGAGCTATAAAGTTTCATTTAGTTGTACATTTGTTCGCTTGAGGCGCTGTTGACTAGGCGTCAGCGTCAGTTGATGCTAAGATGGCGACCGCTCAACAGAAAGCTTTTTGTGTTATTGAGTACGGCAGAAGTGAATCGACGACAGTTGTTCAGCGTACATTGCGAACGAAGTATGGTGTTAAACCTCCTGATAGGTGGTGTATTAAACGCTGGTATAAACAGTTTACAGAGAATGGGTGTTTGTGCAAAGGGAAAAGTTCTGCACGGCCGAGAACGAGTGATGAAAATGTAGCACGCATCCAGCAAGCATTTGTTCGCAGCCCAGGAAAATCGACTCGCAGAGCTAGCAGAGAGCTGCAAATTCCACAATCAACTGTATGGAGAGTCCTACGAAAAAGGTTAGTTATGAAACCTTATCGTCTGAAATTGGTTCAAGCACTGTCTGCAGCTGATAAGATTGGAAGAATCGATTTCTGTGATTTTATCCTTGCTCAAATGGAAACAGATGAATCTTTCGTTTCAAAGATTGTGTTTAGTGATGAAGCAACTTTCCACACTAACGGGAAAGTCAACCGTCACAATGTCTGTATATGGGGCACTGAGAATCCGTGGGAAACAACTCAGTATGAACGTGACTCGCCTAAGGTGAACGTTTTCTGTGCCATTCCAGCCAATAAAGTTTTTGGTCCCTTTTTCTTCGAAGGTGCTACTGTAACTGGACTACAGTATCTGGAGATGTTAGAGAATTGGCTGTTCCCTCAGCTCGAACAAGAAGCACAACAATTCATATTTCAGCAGGATGGAGCGCCACCACATTGGCACTTGTCTGTCCATAACTACCTGAACGTCAACTACCCGAGGCGATGGATCGGCCGCCAGGCAGCCCGTGACAGAGCACTTCATCACTGGCCTCCAAGAAGCCCTGATCTTACCCCCTGCGATTTTTTCTTATGGGGGTATGTTAAGGATATGGTGTTTCGGCCACCTCTCCCAGCCACCATTGATGATTTGAAACGAGAAATAACAGCAGCTATCCAAACTGTTACGCCTGATATGCTACAGAGAGTGTGGAACGAGTTGGAGTATCGGGTTGATATTGCTCGTGTGTCTGGAGGGGGCCATATTGAACATCTCTGAACTTGTTTTTGAGTGAAAAAAAACCTTTTTAAATACTCTTTGTAATGATATATAACAGAAGGTTATATTATGTTTCTTTCATTAAATACACATTTTTAAAGTTGTGGTATTCTTTTTGAATCACCCTGTATTATCATTTCTGAAGTACTATTTTGAAATCTTTGGTTGTATTAGATTTTAATATTACTTGAAACACTGAAATTTAAAAGAAATCTTCTTCGTGCTGGAACCAGTCCGATGCAGATGTCATTCTTCCAGTAATTTGAAGTGCAAGTGGAAGTCAAATCGATAGCAGACTGATAGAAAAGAAGTATGTAAACTGTTTATTACTTCAAAAGATATCGCCGTAACTGTTAATATACTTATCCCACTGTGAGACAACATTGTCAGTGCCTTCATGGAAAAATATTTGCGCTTTGCTACGGGATCATGATTGTACCCATGGGTACACCCCTACGTCCGAAGCAAATCGATGGGCACGAATTTCTTTCTTCAGGGCTCCAAAGTTTTGGAAATCGCACGGGGAGAGATCGGTATGTGTGGAAGATGCATATGGCCTCCCCAGAGAAACGTCTGCTCGTAGTCGAAACAGCCTTGCGTGCTTCAAGTTTTGCAAAGTGTTCACTTACTGCTGTGTTAATGTGGGGTCGAATTCCAGGAACATCTGGTCCTCGCAGTTCGTCTTCGGTCGGAAATGTATACTACCGTTTGCAGTCATGGTTCCATAGGCAACCGGAAACATTTTTCCATGAAGGCGTTCACCGTCTTGTACCACAATGGGATAAATGTATTAAAAGCTATGGCAATTACTTTTGAAATAATAAGTAGGTTTCTTACTTTTTTCATCTGTCTCGTCCTCACATCACTGTCCCTTACCCAATATCCAAAAAGATGAGTAAAGGAATGAAGATTGATAATTTTTTCTACACTCGAATAATGTTGCAATCTGACGTTGACATTTGAAATTTTTTACTCGAATAAGTTCCGTTGTTCGTATTTCACAGCAAGGTGAATTTGAGCTCATCATCCAGTCGATAACAACATCATCAGAGATCGAGACATACAAGAAAATGACAGTGCAGCTAATCGGTAATGTTCCCGTTTAAGATATTTTTGGCCTTCACTAATATTGATTTTGGAAATCAGCACAAAACTAAATGAGTTTGCCAGCTGTGGGATTCGAATGATTCTTTTCCTAAACGTGAAAACATTGTGTTGACCAGCGTACCACTTCAAACAGAAAACAAATTGTCATACACTTCACGACCAGATTACGAGAAAAGTGTCTTAATCACTATGGTCTTTCAATAGTTTACAGTACACATGCTTATGAATTTTGTTTAACATGAGGAAGAAGTGGGCTTCTTCGAACAAAACATCGAAAATATACTTTCTTTCATGATAGTTTCAACCGGTAGGGCGTTGGCCTACAACAGACTTGCTGTTTTGTATTCTTCTGTAAGACACCACTAGGTAGCAGAGTTTTAGATGCTTGTGACCAACTGACGCTCCTCTGTCGTGAATGTCGCTTTTCAGGTAGCCCCGTAACTGTCATAACGAGACTGGATGGGCCACTGTACCACTTCTCCACATAGAACAGAAGAGTGAACTCAGATGATGTGTGTGGCTGCCCTCCACATTTCAACATTTTAGCAGATACTGAAGCAGACATAAGAAGCAGGACTTCTGTGAAAACTCTGCGACTAGCAACACTTTAAGAATGAAATCTTTCTACACAAAACAGTCATCATGCAAAGTAGGTTCACCCGACAAAATATTAGCCTTCTCAAACTGCAGTGTTAGCCACTTTGAAGCGCAGATCATGATGTAGAAATAAATTTATAAACTACCATAGAATCATGTACTTTAATTAGAAACAGGTGCAACAGATAATGTTAATTAGAAAATGGTAGCTCTGATGAAACGTGAGTCGTGGGTCAATCGCATAGCAGCATCCGACTATGAAATGAAATGGGATTCTAAATCAAATTAGTTTATTGCAATCGTACTGTTGTTTAAATACATGAATACAAATTTGACCACAAGATCTAAAAGAAGTACATAAACGCTGAGAACACAGCATTTATAATAGTTTAACAGGGTAGATTAGAAAATCTTGGTAAAGAGCAGAAAGTAATAAGAATACGTGAGTCTGTCATCTAACAAATTAGCTGTGAAAGTAAAAACTCGCAGCGCCTGCTCATTGATTACGCTGAAAGAATGGTTAGCTAATACATGCGCACTATGTTAAATATGAATTGTGAATGAACCCTCAAGCAATCCATGACGTTACAAGGTTCCCAACGGTTACTCACTCCTACCATCTAGCCTACAGATAGTCTCGTCACCCCTTTCCCTAAGTTTGCATAGCCACACCAAATTCTGCAAGTCGTTGAGCGGAACACTGTGTGTTCCATAAGCTGCTGATGATAGCTGTTACCGGAGAGAGAGGGCTTTCGCGTTGCCCATCAGAGAAGATCAAGTCTTAATTGGTTGTCCACTATCGGAGAAGTCTCTACTCATTCCAGAATGAGATTTTCACTCTGCAGCGGAGTGTGCGCTGATATGAAACTTCCTGGCAGATTAAAACTGTGTGCCCGACCGAGACTCGAATTCGGGACCTTTGCCTTTCGCGGGCAAGTGCTCTACCAACTGACTTCGGTAGCTCAGTTGGTAGAGCACTTGCCCGCGAAACGCAAAGGTCCCGAGTTCGAGTCGGTCGGACACACAGTTTTAATCTGCCAGGAAGTTTCTTTCTATACTCATTGCTTATTGTGGACGAAGAAAGAGATTCCGGTCTGCTCTTCAGACTAAGTTTCACCTGCAGAAGTTTCTATGAACGAATGAGATAGGTTTTCGATGTTCTGACTAATTCTATACTAAATAAATAAATCGAAAATTTCGGAGTTAACAATAGTTTTGCACTATTAACTTACAGAAGGACACAGTTCTTAATAGATGCGTCTGATGTCACATCTCAGCAGCTGAGGTTTTTCACCAGCCAATGGGCTGCGCTCGAAATTTGGTTTTTTTGGTAACTTGCTTTCAGCTCGTCCCCTCTGCTAAATGATTACTGCTAACCAGGAAACTGTTCTGTTGCAAATGTTCAACAAGTGGCCAGGATGTCCCCAGAGAAGGAGCAGGGTTTCATCGTTTCGCAAAGTACCGCAATGTGGCTGCCATCCCAATGTACTCTACCCCTAGCGGAAACGAAGATCTTCTGACAACAGCTATGGTCGGCTGGCTTGGCTTGTTAAATCTACGATTCGGTCCAAAACTCAAGTATTCGTCCGCCATATTATGTGATTTTCTGTATAAGGTGGCCGGACTACAAACATTGTAAAGCGTAATTAGTGAACCAATATTCGGCCAGCATTAGAATGGATACAAGGCCCAGATAATGCCTTGATCCAACCAGTTCAGCGGTCGGACGTAAGGGGTCGACCCACTTCCTAGTTCCTAAAACGTGGGGAGCTCATCCCCAGAAACCTTAAAGTATTTTTGCTAGGCTGTTCACATACAGATTTCGTGTCTGGGGTTCTTTAACCCCAAGAAAATTATCTAATTAATTACCTTCGACTTCAACTAGCATATAGAGATACTTAAGATTTTGATTTACGTCGTAATCTCTGCAGTGACTGAGGTTCCTTTCCATGAACGTAAGCATTCATCAACTGACATTGATTCAACTTAGACTAAATTAATTTAAGTAAAATGTGAAAACTAAACACGAGACGTTCAGTCCAGGAATAGACTGTCCGTGTCATCACACGTACGCTCGCGGGAAAATTCACAACCATAGTCTTGCACCGAGAGTGGTCATAATGAGACAGCGTCACCCAAATATTCTTATTTGGCTCTGCCAGGATACTAATTAAAGTTTCTCGCACTGATTCCTGAAGTCACTATATCCAATCACTCCACGAGCTGGGGTGTATATCAAACCTTTATGTGTGTGTGTGAAATCGTAAGGGACTTAACTGCTAAGGTCTTCAGTCACTAAGCTTACACACTACTTAGCCTAAATTATCCTAAGGACAGACACATACACCCATGCCCGAGGGAGGACTCGAACCTCCGCCGGGACCAGCCGCACAGTCCATGACTGCAGCGCCCTAGACCGCTCGACTAATCCCGCGCGGCCCTCTATTTGAGGTCACAAACAGTGTAAGGGGGAAAACCAAATTATAAACCTCCATTCATCCTCATGGTACAAAAATTCACATTTTCAAATTTTAAGGAAATTTCTAATTCATTCCTCAAAATTTGTAAATTCCATTTCTTATTAACTCTGATTTTCACTAATATCAGCGATTCCTTGTTAGTTCATAACAGTCATTCCATTACTTTAACTACTAATATCAAATTGCATTCAGTCACCACTAAGAAAATTAAGTATGTTTAGCCATGTCGATATAATACGAAACAAAACTGGGCTTAAAAATTACATAAGATGTCTCACATGAATCGTAAATAACGTAAGAAGACATAACACGAAAAACTGATAATAAATAAAATTTTATCATTTTTATATCACAAGTAAGAATTTCTTTACAAGTTTCAGGCCCTTGGCCACACGTTTGTTGTGCACTGAATGTAGTAGTATAAAGTTGCAAATTCACGAGAAAAGTCTCAAATCATTACATATGAGCATAAAACTAAAGCATTGAAATTATTTATAAACAGATTGTATCCTCTCCACAGGGAAACTAATTTTGTATACACACACTAACAAAATTGGCAAATTGTATGCACATTTTACAAGGTACATTGAACTGAAATGTATTTAACTGTATTTGCACTACTGACAGTGTTGCTAAAATGCACTATTAGCCTGTCATGATTGTTATTGTTTTTAAGAGACAGGGTAGATAAATTAATGTGCAAGTATGAAAGAAATTCACATTAATTAAATCTGAAAAATAAGGCGACAAAAATCCGTTATAAATACCTAGTAGAAGTCATCCAATTGTCACACATGACTCAGTTCGTTGCAAATCACGTAATGTGTATGAGAACATTAAGTCAAATTCCATTTCCAATCAGTAGTGGCAGAACGGGTTTCACAAATAGTACATGGCGGTGGACAATGTGAGTAAGAAATGATCTTAATACGATTCAACTCAAATTCTTTACGTCTACATCTTTTGGAATCTGCCGATGCACGGCGTCGAGTGCATCAGCTGGCAAGTGGCCACTTAACCCACAGAGGGTGGACGGTGTAGTTCAGCCTGGAGCTGCTTCTCTGATGTTCCTGGAGTGTTTATTTGTACCACGATTTGGGCCTACTCAATGGATATCCAGGGAGCAAGAGCCAGGATGTTTATTTCAGTGTTCGACTTCATCTTCATCATGACCCCACGAATAGCTGCTTTCAAACACGTTGATTTACTAACAGAGCTCTTCCTTCTTCTAGATATGAGGGAAAGGCTTACTGTAATCTTGGGTTTAGATGTTTACAACTTGGTACATCAGACAGTCAAATTCCTTTTTTGCACTCGCCATAAAATAACAAGTGCAGACGATTAGGAATTAAACTATTCTCATATTTGATCACCAACATGTTATTAATATCCGTTGAGCAGTTATTCTGAATAGGAGCATACATCATTTACTGAAACTTCTATACAGGAAACAAACAAAAACATCAGTAGTTACTTTCTTATCAACTGTCAGATTCTTTTACAGAAGTCTCGTGACGAACCACTCAAGTGTCTTTGAAAACAAAATTTCTCTGAGATGATGTGAAATGATTTTAAGATTAGATTATTACTTTGTAACAATTCATGAACACCTTTAAGACAAATAAGTCTTCATATAAATGCGAACAATTATAGTTTCTTTCTGAACCACAGTGTAGCTTTTTCACTGTATAAAGTGGTGTAATGTTTCGTGAGAGTGTCTGATTTAGAAATGTTATTGATTTCAGCTGACTAGTTACAAAAATAAAGGCTGAAGCAGTGAGAACGATAATTTTTTTTTAAAGATGTTACTATTGGTATGGTGAATGTCACAACATTCATTCTGTGAGAGTAAAATAAGAGCGAGTTTTCCATTGTCTTACAGGATCGATAGCCGAGTAATTAGGTAATGGTGGAGACATTTATCGACTGACTTTCCGTTACTTGGGTTCTCACAGTACAGAGGACCAACACAACGGAGTGTTGTTCATTTCTTTTATTGCTTCTTTGGAAAGTTAGTTGTCGAAATAAACCTCCCTTTCGGAGGACGCCGATGTTGATTAACAACTACATCAGTCGGTATACGGAAGTCAATTACTGTAAGTAAGATCCAGCTTTCTTTTAAAATACCTTTTCTTCCTTAATATTATTTCGTATACTCTGTTGCACAAGACTCGGAATTTAATCTGTGTCTCTTGGATACAGAAGCAGATTTATTTTTACGATTTCTCTGTGATATAATATTCAGAATGACAACCGTTATAGGCATTTTAATGACTACTTCTTCAGACAGAGATCCTGAAATCGAAACAACAGACTGGTTAAACATTTTGGAATTGGCGTGCTAATAAATCTGATAAGTAAACTATGTCTTCAAGGAACCAGTATTCCAGTGACAACTGACAGACTAAAACTGCTGCGCAACACGTTAAACGGTTTTCTAACTTTCGGTCTGTCTACATTTTTCGGTGTCTCAGACGTATTCTTTAAACAGTGTCATAGGAAACTAAATAAAGAAGCTCACATCTCCCATTCGCAGTTACGGACACTCCGCCACTATAATAAAAATAGTAGTTGTAAATTTATAGGTTATACAGCACTAATTTTACGGGTCATTTTTGATAAATCAGATGAACATAAAAGAATGAAACCACTGGGCGAAAAACGACAAAAATGCACGTTCCTTTTTAAAGAACTATTATTGTCTTATATGCTAAGAAGTTATTGTACAAAGTAGAAACATTTCTTTATTGCCAATGGCTTCGAGTTAGTTGGAAGGTACTGAATTAGAGATTCTGGTATTTTATTGTATAATGTGGCACAGTACAAGTTGTATGTTTTTGGCACTATGAAAATCTGAAGAAATTTATCCGGTAGTGTAATTCGGTATCCATGAATTGATAGTCCTGTGAAGAAGACGTGCTCATGGACGAAAAAGTGAAACAGATAGAGTACATCTTATTATAGTGTCTTTAAGGGTGAGTATTACGCAATTTAACAAAATTCTGTGCTATTAATGGCACTTACTCAGAAAATTTATTACATGTCAAAACTGTGACTTTAATTTTGGAGGCAATGTCTATCTCATAGCTGGATTACTTGTGGTATATGGTAGTATTCTTATGGGAATGCATGTTGAGGAGAGCATAGCACAACACTGCACTGATCGTTCCATCGGTTCTTGTCGGAATACTTTATACACTATGAATGAAAACACACACGACACTGGTGTAATATTCTATAGTACTTATTATTTAAGACAGTACTCCCCTTTGAAAAAGGGAAAAAAATATAGAATATCACTTAAAATGGTGGAAAATGCTATATAGATCAGTCTGTCAGGGAACTATCCACCTGCTTGAAAGAACACCGTAGAAGTTGCAAATTTAGAAAAGCGAACTACTTTTCAGACGACCTGCTTACATCATACACATAAAGGGAGAAGATGAACCATCCTGAAATAATGGAAATTAATATACGTATTTCCATCTACCCTGGCTTAGTAGTGAATGATCTTACATAGTTCTCTTACTCGCCATTTCTATCTTCATAAATCAATAATAATCCCATACAGAACATGTTATATATTACCCCTCTCATTCATGTGTCCCAATTTTTTCTTTATTTTAGTTAGTGTAATTTCTCCTGACCCATTAGAAAATTTTACTTTGTTGCTTCACTTATATGCTTAGTCTCAATAGCGTACCTTACTGATTGTGATTTAGGAGCTGTTAAAGAGAAGATCATTTTGTTCAACCACGTCCTTGGAACATGTCACCAAAGTTTGTTGTTCAACGTATTTCTAAGAACGATTATTGTAATTTGTCTTTAGATCAATAGTGTCATACATTTTACCTTAGTCAGATACACTTACATCGAGTTTTCAGTGAAAAAATTCCTGACGTTTTATTCCTAAATCTAACACTGACATTAACATTTTTCATCTTTTGCAAGATAACTTGTACCTACTATACTTTAAAATCTTTAATCCCACAAAAATTTCACTGCACATCATATTTATCTTTTAACTTGCTGGTGGCGTAACAGCCGAAAACCATTTTGTGAAATTAACAATAAATATTGCGTGTTTTCATTCATAATATATACTTTGATATGTTGCTTACGTGGCTATGCTATTCCATGTCCTTCTCTTAGATCCAGCATATTTTACTTTTGCAGTTAAGAAAATTAAATTTTTTATCTAGCTGTATCTTCAGTATAATCAGTGCTTAATGTCGTTCCATAGAATTATCTGTCCTTAACTGCAAGCATTCTGCCCCTTAGTCAACACATAATGAACTTATGCCTGGAAACATACAGGCTTTTTCTAACTGTTGATACAAGAATGTTTACAGAAGTCATTTATGTAAGGTAGAACATATAGTAGACTTACGATTAAGACCAGGGGAAAGTTTCATTATGTATTCGGTTCTTATAATTGTGATGACATGGATATCTTATGTTCTCGTTTTTCTATATGCCAAAAAAAAAGTCTCTCCACTATAGCCCCAAGACATCGTTTTTCTAATTATACATAAAAAAATTATTCGAGCATGTGCATATGACACACTAAACCTACAAAGCATCAGAGATTAACGTAGTCTTTCCTAGCATATACTATTGATGGATGCTCAGAGTTTCCAACTGGGTGGGACTATAAAAATACAACATATGGAAGAGTGTCAAACAAATCTTCTTCTGGCGAACTGTCGGGATGTTGCGGATGTGAAATCTGTCTCATTTCTCCTATGGTGATTACTGTGTCCCACAGGGATTTTGGGTACCGTCCCCTGATATGTAGCCTGCCGTAATTGTGTGTGTTACTTCTGTCAAGCCTTGGCAGCAGTACCATCCGAACCTTGTGGATTTTGGAAAGTCCATACTCTGGTGGTGTCGCTGAGAACCTCGCTTACAGCCTTTTATTTGCTGCCTTTGGTAGATCTGAGCTCTTCAACAGAACCACCATTTCCCTGCTCATAGCCTGTTGGAAGAACCTTAGCGTTAGCATCATCACTCTGATCGGAGAGCCCTCCGACCCAACGCATTCATATTCGCTTTCGGAAGTGCCGAAATGTTCAATTCTTCTAGCAGATAATGGGAAGGCAACATACTGTCGTGCAGTGGTTGTTCTGCATCTGAATACAGAACGAGATATTGCTGGAGACGCGTGATTACCAAGCATCAAAACCACTACTTACGTGTTCAAGAAATTTACCCAATGCGATTGTCAACAACGTTCAGACAGCTGAAATAGCCTGTTTATTGTTGAAGGGCTCCAACTGTGGAATAAAGATACACAGTATAACAAATGTATATGTCAAATCACGAGCAATGTAGTGAATAAAGTTGTCATTATCCAACCAACAATTTCATTCAGTGCCGAGACTGGCACATCTACAGGAAACGTTTATTTCTTCCTTGGTTAACGAATATGGTACTATCAATCTGGAAGCTATGAGTTATAACAACAGAATCGATTATATGTTGGACTCAGTGGAGGACTGTTTATCGGTGTTAAATGCAAATAACCATTGTTTACAATGTTCTGCAATTTGTCAGCTGTGGCAATAAGAATACCTGAGAGTTGCTGCTATAAGAGTAAACTTTCAAGATAATCAAGACCAAGAAAGATTATAATGTATGTGCTGGAACCTACGGTTTGACATTGTATATATTATACACAGGTGTTATAGTACAGCTGGGAAAACATTCTTTTCTAACTCTGGACACTGTTATTAATAATATCACCAAATACAAATATTGAAAAATTACGATAAATGCATAATATATATATCACACAGACTCAAGACATTCCCCATTGAAGAAATTACTCCTTTAAATGCAGTTAATCTGTTAAGTAGATGAAAAAGAAAATTAGAAACTGAAAAGATTGCTGTCATAAAACAAAACGTGGCGTATTTGACGAAAACTATGGCTACAAAGGTAGAATGTATATATTCCTCGAAAAAGAATAAGCTATTCCAGACATAAAACCCAGGCCCACAAATTGCTTCACATATGGTGGGCGAAAAAACCTCGATACAACTGGAGACCACAAGATATCAGCATTTACTGTAAACTGCAGTGGAAAGTGATTATATGTTGCTGGACTTGCAGAAAATCGTGGATTCAAGAGTATTTTCTGTAGTAAAAGGTATATGAATAATATGTTTATATAGCTCCAGTCCTAACTGTATTTGTTTAAAAAGGGTGCTTACATTGTATCTAAATGTGGTAGACTGGATATTGTGAATCTAATATCTAAAAAGCCGTTTTCGTAATTTAAAGCTGTCAGGATAGGTATATTTAATGGACAGTCATTTACAAGAGTTGTAAACTTAAAGTTCTGTGTGGAAATTCCGCGATAATGTGGAGTAGGTGAGTTGGTAATGTACATCCTAGAAGATGTGGAAATCTTTAAGAAATATGTAATAGAGAAAATTAAAGACAAAATATAAATTTTCGAATGCTCTCAGCTAGAAGAAATGCATGAAAAGGCAGAGCTAATTATTAAGGCCATAAAAGATATAGCTTAAAGGAAACAATGAGATACATATTGCAATTCCACAAGGCATATTTGTAGTGTCTATTGAAGTACTGGTTGCGAAAAGAATCAGATGATTCAGTTATAGATTGAAATTATAAGTTAAAAGTAGGCTGGAGACCATTAAAATTACACAAAACAAATACAAAAAAGGGTTGTTATCAGTGTGTAATATATGTGCAAAAATTGACAAAAATTATCTATTTCGATATATGGTTCTGAGGGGAAAGGCGGCTATGATGCACCTACTTAGATCTGAAGAAGATGCATAGTGATCGAAACATGTAATCCAGTTAAAAATGTGCGACTGAGATGGAACAATAAATAAGAATTATCTTAAATATCTACACAAATTCTGAGTCTCTCAAGACTATTATGTCGACTATAGTGAAAATTCTTGACGAATGTCTGATGCTGTTTTTGCTATTTTAACTGACTTTCCATTGAGAAAGACTTTTCTTTTACCAAAGAAATCATATTTTCCTGTATTTACCTCACCAACATATATCGACATGTTTCGTTTACTAGGCACCAGAACTGTGTCAAAGGCATTCAAAAAGTCAGAGAACCTGGTACTTACCTGAGCTTGCAGACTTTGTTTCTCGGAAGCGAAAAAAGACGAGTGAAGTTCCACTTATCAGCACTTCTTCTAAGTTCGTTCTTATAAAGGAGATGTCTGGCGTCCAAAATGGTTATCATTCTCGAGCATAGCGTGTGACCACTATTTCAAATTTGCAGAGTCAAGTTACTTCCTAATATTGCCATTGTCATCACAAAAATTGTGTTATATAGTTTTCGAGATAACTATAATGCATAGTGAAAGCACTTATACGAGTTGCATGTTGACCAGAGCACTGTTCAGTGGACAATTTGTTCATTCGCACTAGAACGTTAATGGACAAAAAATTCTAGGTTCAGCTCAGATTTGTGACTGGATCCAGAAATTCCTAGCAGACGGAACTGCCATATGTCCATCTTAATGGGACATTCACCAACGTCAGAACGTTATTGCTGCAGCCGCAAATAAAAGTGACACAGACATAATATTTGAAACACTAGACACGTACTTGGGCATGGCAGTCATTGTGTATATTAATTAAACATGGTAGGCTATTGGTTTGAAAACTATAATTGTTTATTGTTAACCTACTGCAATTGTTTAAAATAATAGAAGGAGCACTTCCACGGTGTAATTGTTTTACAAAAACTGTGTAATTAGTTAAAGTGTTGAAACAACAATAGTAACAGGATGAAGGCCTGAAAATATTACAGTAAGTAAATGATCGAGCGTTCACAAGCTAAACATGCCACACAGTCCAGGAGGGACGTGCAAGAGTTGAGAAAACAAGAGAAAGTTAAAGTCCTGATGGAATGGTCCAATTTTAAGCCTGACATATTATCAATGAAAAACGATGACAATTATTACAGAGTCCAATTTGTCATCTTGCCGTCACATGCCACAAATTGTGTGGGTACATAGGTGGCGACTTCTGGAGGCGTAGGTCGAGGTTGACGGAGGTAGCGTCGTAGGGATGGCTCCACAGTGAGATTCTGATTGCGGCAATGCTATTGTAACTGGTGCCTGGCCCAAAAAACTCCCCTGGAGTGTAGTGCAAGCGTCAGCCTAAATACTACGTGTGCACCAGGATCCTGCAGGTACTATTTTTGGTCTTACGGCCTACGGACGAGGAAAAGCGAGCGGGACTAGTGACCTCCAGTGGTATTCGTTTTGCCACCTGGTGGCCAGGCAGAGTGTGGCTATCCCTTGCCTGTTGTCCGAAGTGCTGCCCCTGTGTGTTCCGTGCCCACATAACAAGCCTGTGTTGATGGTTGCTGGCTGAGTAGTCACAAGGCCTCGACACAGAATATACAGTGTACAAGCCACCAGCAGAAAATATCTTTAGCTTCATAAAACAGCTAGAGACACTATAGATACGGTGATAAAAACTTACACAGAAAAATATTGTTTGTGAAAACTTGTGTATCATTTATCTATCAGGTAGCGCAGTATTTGAATATATTGCCAATGAAATCACAAATGCACTATCTGATCCGAAATATTCAGACATCTGTTAGAGGACGTGGGATGTGTTCCTCACTGTGTCCTGTCACTATTATTTATGCCTACGAGCAAAGTCTTGAGCGACTTCTCAGCTGATGATGAAGAGCCTTGCACTAGTCACAGATGCAAAGTGTTCCTCTTGGAGCCTTGCATCGAAGTCTCTCATCGCAGTGCCTCACACTAAGAAATTATTTCTGGTTACTGACGTGAATGGTGGATAAATACAAAACGATACATATGACATAAGGAAAGAATCTGGTAGTAGCCAGTTACAAGAATAATAGTGAACATCTCAATATGATATGAATGGAATAATAATGTAAAATCATTATAACGGATGGCGTTTTGAAGGCTTGCAACAGTCCTGGAAACTTAAGTACTGAAAACAAATGACCTAAGGGGCTGTGGTGCGATGTTCCTGTGTCCCAAGTTCTTACCAAGTATTCACAACAGGAGACATCGAACGAAGTCAGAAAAACGCTCCTCGTATCGTAACAGCTCCAAATAGCACATATGAAAGTGCAACAGTAATGATCGGAGAACTTAAATGCAAATCGCTGTATGAAAGACTCTCACACAAACCTATTGGGTAAATTTAAACAACTGGTATTTGAAGAAGACCGAGAAACAACTCTGCTGAGATCACCACTTATCTCAAGTACTTATCTGAGAATAACATAACAGAGATTTGGACATGTACAGAGCAATGTACTCTTAGGCAGCCGTTTTCCCATACCTCGATACACGAACTGAGACCCCAATATTGGTAGTGCTGGTAGAAACTTCGTTCAGTTAAAAAACCCAGTCTGTGAGATTGTGGACGATGTACAAAACTATGGTAGACACCTTCAGAGATATCGTGGCACCTCTGAACATGTTTCTGGAAATGGAGCGAAACTCTAGTGTGTACTATGTCTGCCATTCTCTCTCAGCCCGAGAGACTTAAAAGCAGTAAACACCAGCTTTGAAAGCTGTCGTACGAAGTACCCTCATTAATTTACTGGACACTGGCTTCCGGAGTACGTATGGAGACGTAGGTGGAGAGATTTGAAAAGTTTTCGATTCTAATAACTTTTCTTCACACTGGCAAGTTTTGGTTAGTTTACTCGCCAAACGAATTATTTCGTAAGAACTTTTATGTTGTTGCATAATATCCCTTGATGAACAAGACCCATTCACCAAGGAAGTCCCCCCTCTGGAAGCTCTACGTTGTAATCAAAGCAATTTGCATTTTTCCTGTAACAGCCTTCTCCACGATCCGCAGCCTCCTATAGTTTGCCAGCTCTAATCCTCTAGTTTCTATTAAATAATCACTGGAAGGAGACAAACTGCGTTTTGAGTAGTTGCTGTGACAATAATCTTGGCGACTCACTCAGCTGCCCTTCTATCAATACCAACCATGGCTTTGCTGTGTTATAGCGGGGAAGGGATTCACACAACTGTTACTTTTCCTCAAGGCATACAGCCTGTACTGTATGACATAATGATGGTGGAATCATCTTGAGTACAATGTTCCAGAGGTAAGATCTCAGCAGTGGGACTGAACACGAGGATGTTGGGATCAGTAAATTGAAAACTGGTTTTCCATGGGTCAGAGACTGAAGTATTAGATAACTTAATGCAGTACTTGGGTGATAGAATTTAAACAGAGAAATTGGTAAGTTCAAGTAAGGTATAGTGGAAATAATTAAAGAGTGGTGGCAGGAAGAACAGGACTTCTGGTCAGACTGGTGTATGGTTATAAATTCAAAATCAAATAGTGCTAATGCAGGAATAGTTTTAATAATGAAAAAGAAAACAGTAATGCAGGAAAACTACAGTCAACAGCATAGCAAACCATTTCTCGTAGTCAACACAGACACAAAGCCAACACCCAGAGGAAAAGACAGAAACAAAATATTATAAGGCAAAAAAGCGCACCATGAAGGAGGTATGCAATCATCATTACCATCGATCCGACACTTAACTTGGGCTTCAGTGTCCACAAGAACCATTGGGCCTAACATGTGGCTCAGAGAAAGGGAGCTCAGCTCATAGCGCACCTTGCGCCAAGTACCATTGACCTATGTAAACTAATAAGCCCATTTTCAGTAGTGTGGAGCACATTCGGCTTGGGATCTCATTGACTGGCACAGAACTGACTTCATTAATGAGTCCCACTACGAACTAAGCCACGATGATCAGCAAAGACGTGTCTGGAGAGGCCCTAGACAGTAGTGGGATACGAACCTTTCACTTGCCTTACTGCCCAACAACCAGAAGTCTGTGGTGCCACTTCATTTCATAGCAGGAACCGTCTGTTTGTCATTCGTGGCACCTCTACACCACAGCGGTACGTCTACGATATTCTACGCCTCCTTTTTTCCCTCCATGGCAAGCCACTCTGGCTTCCATTTCAGCAACATAATGCCCGCCTGTTCACAGATGGAATTTCTATTGCTGTCAAACTCTAACTTGACCACCAAGGTCGCTGGACCTCTCGCCAATTGAAGACGTTAGGAGCATTATTGGCTGGGGCTCCCAACCAACTCGGTATTTTGACGATCTAACGCTCCCGCTGGACATAATTTGGTACGATGCTCTTCTGGAGGACGATCTAAAACTCAATGCCAGTGCCAAGCCTAATAGCTACTTGGATAAAGGCAAGATGTGGACGAACGCCGTATTGTCTTCCCTATTTATGAAGCTTCTCTCTTGAATAAATCATCCAAAATTTTCTAAAATTGTAATCTTTTGTTTGTACATGTAGGTGGTATTTACTGATTCCGTTTCACCACGAAGGAATTCCTTCGTGGTGACCTATTTTTGATAGAGTATGTATGGTGGGATAAAAGAAACTATTTGGGTAGTTAAAGATGATATTGTGGTGGAAGTCTGGAATTCTTTGGCAGGAAAAAGAAGACAAAGAAAGACGAGTAGGAGAACATTGCCTGGGGGAAGCAATTTACAGGGAAACCGCCAGGTAGAATTTTGTACACAGCATAATCTTACCATTGCTAATACTTGATGTAAGATTGTGCATGTAGAACAGATGTGAAGACACTGAGAGTTCCAGATAGTTTGCATTAAGTTAAGATAGAGATACTGAAATCAAATTTGAAACTGCAGTACATTTCCTGAGGCATATTTGTATCTTGACCAAAGTTTTGTGGTATAATTGCAGAAAAGTAGGAAATTACTGAGATGGTACCTGAATGATCAGAAAGAACCACAGCCTGTTCAAAGATTCAAAGCGAGTACCAGGGATCGATTAACTGAAATATTATAAAATATGAATGAGTAGTTTAGGGAGATGAAACAGTGAGGGCAACAGAGGATCAAATGACCAAATTAACGAAGCTCATTATAAATCAATGCATAACTCACAATATACTGAGTTTAATTAAAGGAAGTAAAAAACAGAATTGCAACTAACAAAACACTGTAACAGGAATACAAACGTAAGTACTGATAGTAACAAAAAAGTGGAAAATAGCTAAGAACGTATAACTAGAGAACAAATGTATCATAGGTTAATCTTAGAGGTAGCTTTCAAGAAATACTCATTAACAGTGGCCAAAGAAATATGGATATCCACTAATCTCTCCTATTGCTCCCAAAAATTGGACGACCTCTCCATGTCTCCTAAAGAGTTCATTCATTTAATGGATGGTTGTTTGGCTGGCGTAACAAAAGCGCATCATTCGTACTTAAAGCTGGTGCGGATTCAAAAGGTTTCCTATCGATACCGTCTGACGAGGCGAAATCGGTATAATCCTACAATCAAACAATTATACAGAAGATCGTGTACGTGATCGTCCATCTGTATAGCAGTTGACAGCTTGTCCTACATATGAGTCTTGTAGGGTCTCACTTCGAAGAGTTGAATCTAAGCCATGAATGCTCCAATGGCGGTGACAAAATAAATGATATTTGAGAGATTGGCTAACAAGGGCAGTGACAAATGTAATAAAATTTGACAGGTTATAATTTTGCTCTAATGATATAACAATTATACCCTAATTTCGCAGAAAACAATTTTAAAAGAACAGAAGCTATTTTTACGTACTGATCGAATGTTTGCAGGACAATATGAGGTAATAAACTACCTATTTCTCTGTTTCTTTCTTGTAATTACTCCTATGGCATTAACAATTATTCCATTTACATTTTTTTATATTTTCATCGTTAATTACGTTTATAATTTCCAAGTTAGTTACCTAACCTCAATGCATCTATTTCACTTCATTTTTTATACTCCCATGTTTAAAAAGTTATGAGAAAACTTCTTCGTTGATTCAGTCTTGGAAATTTTCTGCAACAGTCATTGGGGAGCTGATAATTAAACAATGTAGACCAGGCTCACTGATAAATTTTGTTCGTTTTTGCGTATATTTAGGTAGCGTCATTTCAGTGCTTCTGAAATTTTCATACTTTGTACAATATTTACCATCAACATTGTCTTTATTTGTATTTCTAGCACACTCATATCCTAAAGGATCAGCAACTTGTATCGCATTATTCATTTCACCATTAATGATGAATACTTGCTTATTTTTATATGTTACCTCCTTGTTGATGAGGTCTATGGCTGACCCAATTTAATAAAAATACACTCCTGGAAATGGAAAAAAGAACACATTGACACCGGTGTGTCAGACCCACCATACTTGCTCCGGACACTGCGAGAGGGCTGTACAAGCAATGATCACACGCACGGCACAGCGGACACACCAGGAACCGCGGTGTTGGCCGTCGAATGGCGCTAGCTGCGCTGCATTTGTGCACCGCCGCCGTCAGTGTCAGCCAGTTTGCCGTGGCATACGGAGCTCCATCGCAGTCTTTAACACTGGTAGCATGCCGCGACAGCGTGGACGTGAACTGTAAGTGCAGTTGACGGACTTTGAGCGAGGGCGTATAGTGGGCATGCGGGAGGCCGGGTGGACGTACCGCCGAATTGCTCAACACGTGGGGCGTGAGGTCTCCACAGTACATCGATGTTGTCGCCAGTGGTCGGCGGAAGGTGCACATGCCCGTCGACCTGGGACCGGACCGCAGCGACGCACGGATGCACGCCAAGACCGTAGGATCCTACGCAGTGCCGTAGGGGACCGCACCGCCACTTCCCAGCAAATTAGGGACACTGTTGCTCCTGGGGTATCGGCGAGGACCATTCGCAACCGTCTCCATGAAGCTGGGTTACGGTCCCGCACACCGTTAGGCCGTCTTCCGCTCACGCCCCAACATCGTGCAGCCCGCCTCCAGTGGTGTCGCGACAGGCGTGAATGGAGGGACGAATGGAGCATGTTTGGGACTGGATGAAGCGTCGTCTCACGCGGTCTGCACGTCCAGCACGAACGCTGGTCCAACTGAGGCGCCAGGTGGAAATGGCATGGCAAGCCGTTCCACAGGACTACATGCAGCATCTCTACGATCGTCTCCATGGGAGAATAGCAGCCTGCATTGCTGCGAAAGGTGGATATACACTGTACTAGTGCCGACATTATGCATCCTCTGTTGCCTGTGTCTATGTGCCTGTGGTTCTGTCAGTGTGATCATGTGATGTATCTGACCCCAGGAATGTGTCAATAAAGTTTCCCCTTCCTGGGACAATGAATTCACGGTGTTCTTATTTCAATTTCCAGGAGTGTAATTTTGTTAGACATATTTATTTTTTAAATTTTGCATTATTTTATGTCTGTATAAAAGAAAGTACTTCTATTATTGTTGTTTGCGAAAATAGTAGTTGCAGATGAAAATCATAAAGCACTGAAGTATTTGAATGATTATGGTTACTTAAATATTCGTGTTGATATGAAACTTATTCAAGCAAATGATGTTTTATTTAGAGAAGCATTCATGATAATTCAGGACACAAACAGATGCCAATTACATGATGAGTTAAGTGAAGAAACTTTAAATTTAATGAATAAAAACTACATGTGGTTTGAAAGATATAAATACTGATTGTAGAAGTACTATTTATAAATGGAGTAAGACAAAGGTATTACAAGTAACAAAGGCTGCATGTCATTTGTGGCAAAAGTATATTGACATTCAATTTAATCAACATAACAATAATCCTGATACTTTAATTATAGATAAAATTTCAGTGTATACTGATGAAATACGTGCTCAGTGTTACCCACAGGATCTGGATAGAAATGGTCAAATGGTAGATCATCCATTTTTCCACCTATGAATAACGATCCATTGGAAATGCATATGGGTGACGAAGAGTTGTGGTATTTGGTTATTGCTGGGAATACACCAAAAGATAAAACAAATTTCTTTGTCGTTTTGGGTCATGAAATTGGTCAATCATTAGGTTTAGATATTTTTTGAGTATTTTACTATATGTGACCCGTGATGCCCAGTGACTTATTACAGAGGTGTAATGTAATTATGATTGATTTGCCGTGTTACCACAAATGCTTTTCTCCCTGTCAAAATACCTTAACAACAGTAGGAAAGCTTGTGACATGTAACTTAGGCAGCAATAGTGTGGCCATAGTATAACGGTTCATATTTAGAATTATCTCAAGATAATATCGATGCTATTCGAAGCTTGTATGGTAAAAAAATACCAGCACAATACAGCCATCTATACGGAAAAGAATTCCTGATTGTTCATCTGAACCAACTGATTCTTTATGTCAAATTAAGAAGTTCGATCATTTATTATTTATGAATGGAATTTTTTATAGTTTTTCTCAGAAGTGGTTGTAGAAACGCAGTGACATGAAATTAGAGCTACAAGGGTAATCCCAAAACTAAGGTCTCCTATTTTTTAATAAATACATAGACCTGTTTATTTCTACAGTGGTTTACATCAGTTCACAGCTTGAACATTTAGCTATTTTTCGACATAATCACCATTTCTGTCAATGCAGTTTTTGTATAATCACCATTTCTGTCGATGCATTTTTGTAGACGCTGTGGCAGTTTTTGTATGCCCATGTCATATCAGCTCGCCCCCATGCTGTTCAGGAAGTTAAGAACCTCATCTTTCACATCGTCATCGGAGCTGAATTCCTGGGACCGCAATTAATGCTGACAGATACTGAGAGACTCTGAAAAAACTCAGACAGCTATTCAGAACCGGAGAAGAGGAATTTTGAGCAAGAGCGTACACATTCTCCATTACAACGTTCGCCCACACATCACTAGCCGAACTGTTGCTCTCGTACAACAGTTTCAGTGGAACATAATCACCCTCCCACCCTATAGTCCTGACTTGGCACCCAGTGACTATCACCTGTTTCCTAGGTTTAAAAAAAAACATTTGGCTGGAAAGCGATTCAGTTCCGACGACGAGGTGAAAGAAGAGGTTCATAAATTTCTGAACAGCATGGCGGCGAGCTGATATGACATGGGCATACAAAAACTGCCACAGCGTCTACAAAAATGCATCGACAGAAATGGTGATTATGTGGAAAAATCGCTAAATGTTCAAGCTATAAACTGATGTAGACCATTGTAGAAATAAACTGGTCTATGTACTTATAGAAAAATAGGAGACCTTACTTTTGGGACTACCCTTGTAATAGCTAAGTGGATAACATTTGTACCATAAGATTTACAAGGAATAGATGTAATGTATCAAAGACACAGTAGTGAAACTGTTTTATTTCTTGGCAATGTGATATATATAATAAATTTGTGTTCATTAAATTAATACCAGGATATCCTAAGCCAATATCTAGTATGGGATTACATCAAGATTTTAAATTAAAAGGTGTAGTAAACATATATGCCGGAAGACCATTTTTATTCTTTAACGAAATTTTCTGTGTGCCGATGGATGAATGCGATTTTAAAAGGAAATATGAGGTGTTACAACTAGAGAATTTGAAGGAGTACCTACTAGAATAAATTCTGCATTTAGGTTCATTAATGGATTGATGTAGTTCTTAAATGATGATACTTTCTATGAGTGTAATGAATTTACAAAAAAAAATACAGTTAGAGCTGGTACAGCTGATTTATCTTTGTTTGGTATTGATTGCAATAAAAATATGGAAAATTTTACTTTTTCCTAAAAGCAATTTTCTGTGTTAATGGAAGCCATCCAATCTAAACTGAGTAAATATCGCAAAACTGAGAAGTTAATTCATAATTTTACTTCACAGACATATACAAAAGATGGTTGTAGGACAACATACAGTTAATGTATAAATGAATATCATATACAAGTACACAAAGTAAAGGAATTCCGTGTGTGTATGGTAGAATGATTATATGTATTGTTATAAAAAACACAACAAATTCCCAGTGGAGAACATTCAAAGGTATTGTTGTTGATGGAAAATGATGAACAATAACTGAGACTCAAATCCAGCATGCAAAGACAAATGTACACATACATAAAAGAAATGTACCAGGGAAAATATCAAAAATAAGAAATCTGGATCAGTTTCTTCCAAATTCCTTAATAACTATTTTCATATTATATAAAAGACCAAAACAGTGCATTTCACAATTGCCAAACTTCATTATTATTCTAGAAGAAATAATATAACTAATTACAACATATGAAGTAAGGATGAATTAATTAATTTAATTATATCACATAATTTACATATTCCTACAACGGTTGTCTCTAATATAAGAGTAACTGAACTCAAAACTAGAGATAAAAATATTGGTTTTTGTGGCTACAGTAAATTACACAAATTAGAATCACTCAGGTTAATTATTTTACAGGGTTTTTCATTTCATCAAGAATTATTCCAAAAATCTAAATCAAGATCAAATTGTGTACATAATACAAATTATTTTTCAGATTTGATTACAATATCTTCAAAAAAACTTGACCCCCAAGACAAGAAAAATTAATGGAATTAATGTATATATTCAATAGTAAACTATTTGAGCTATAAATACATAACAAACTGTCAAAAAACGATTTATTTGAGATTAAAGAAATAAAATCTGAATTTAATGATAAGTTTATAGCTTGGTCTGTTGACTATAAAATTGTTTTTAACGATGGTAATAATAGTAAACTTGACACCATTACTGAGAAAACAGGTTATATTACGAAAGCACTTAATTCTATGGTAGAAGTAGCTGAGGAAAGAACTAATTTTAGAATAGCACATATGCTGAATATAACAACAGCAAATCCAAAAATGTGTTATCAAGATTCTACAGGATATAAGCATCATATAATACTAAACAAACTGTTCAAGCTTTGCACAATAAAATGAGAGTATACTAACGTCTGATGGGTCTATTTATATGGCAACCATCACATGTAATTTTGAAATGCTAGCAAATTCCGAGATGTAGAAAAGGTAATAAAATAATAATAAATTAAGTTTAAAAAAGAATAAGCGATGCATTACTGGAATTAATAGTTGTGATAACCTGTGTTGTCCTAGAGCAATAATAGTTGCATTACCACACAAGCAGATAACTAACTACTGGCGAAAATAAGAAAATTAGCGGTAAGCATAAATACAAGTTACAAAAGGATTTAACCTGGATGTTGTGTACCAATTAGGCAAATACATCGAAGAAGGATATACTCTACACGATATTAAAAACGTTTAGTAGCTATAGGACACTCAAATAAATATTGTATGTGTTGAAAATTCTGATATCTATCATGGTGCTCAGAAAGCAATAAAAATTTATCTCTATAAAAATCGCAACCATTTTGATGTAGTGAACAATACATCAGTGTTCTTACTATCATCATATTTCACTGATAAGTGTAACAAAACGCATAACTATAAGAACGAACATAAATACAAGTTAGAAAGAGAACTAGGTAAATTATGAAATGGTACAGAAGACAATTCTGTGGGAAGTAAGTTACATTGTGAGAAATGTTATAAATACTGATATAATGAAGTAGGTTTAAACAATCACCAAGATGTATGCAGTACAGTATATGAATGTTGAGAGAGTAAAAGGATTTGGTGGAGGTCCAATAATATGCCGTTTTTAAAAATGTAGGAACTGTAATCTAGAAGTAGAAATTAAAAATCATAAATGTTACATGAAATGCCAAATACAAAAAGGTGGTGCATGTGAAAGAAAATTTTGTGGAGAATATATAGTCAAAGGTTATCAAACATGTAATAAAAGTGGTTGTCAACGGAGAATTAAAAAATTATTATATTTTTGAATGTTGGAATGTGCAATAATACAGTTATAGCAAAACGGTTTTTGTAGAAATTATATCCCAAAGAGAATTCCTTGCACCTCTACTGAAAAAGACAAGTGGTTTGATTATGCAGCTCAACAAGAAACAGGTATACATATTCACAATTTTAATGGTGATGTTGTTCATAAATTAAAAACAAATGATAAATTCTTTAGGGGAATGATAAATACTAAACATAATGATTATACATCATAGCTCATAATGCTAAAGATTATGATTCACAATCCATTCTGATGTACGGTGTTGAAAATGCAGTAAAGTCATATACTATATACCAGGAATGGAATAAACATTATTGGAGATAACACAATTAGGCCTAATAATATAGATAGCAGGATTTTATACAAGGAAAACTTAGTAAGTTTCCAGAAACATTTGATTTAAAAGAATTAAAGAAATGTTATTCCCCACACTTAATCAATACATGGAAAAATGAAAATTACATAGGACTAATTCCTGATATCAAATATTGTGCTGATACTATGAAACAAAGATATGTAAATATTTCTCAAATGGCATAGTCAAAAAGTTGAAGGAATTTGTGTGTTAACTATGAAGAAAGAAATAAAGTAATACCTAGAAATAGTTAATATACATGTATTATGTATATACAAATCTAAATATTTAGGTAACAGAAGAATTTCTCTATTGGATAAAGAACAAAAGAAATAACTACACTAAATAATTTGTAGCTTTGTTAAATACTTAAAGAATAATAATATTCAACATGCTCTTAATGATGGTGAAGCAGGGGCTAAAGTACATGGCTTTGATAAAGAAACCAATACTGTTTACTAATACCATAAATGAAAAATCTGTGTATTATTTATATTAAAAGACATTAACAAGAAGTGCAGACATACGAAACTAAGGCCCTAATTTAGTAGAGGTGTGGGAATGTAATTTGATTAACTCAGCAGTGTATAAAACCTTAAGAAATTAAAACAATTGACTTAAATTGTCAAACCACTGAATCCAGAAGGCGCTTTTCAAAGTATCCATACAAATATAATGAAATAAAGATCTAAAGCAGATAGTGTTAACACAAAAATAAGATATACGGATGTGTGTAGTCTCTATCCAACTATACAATATCATTATTATTATTATTATTATTATCCTGTAGATCATCCAACAGGAAATACAAGCCAAGACGTTATTCTAAAGAATGGTATTGCCTGATAAAAAGTAAAGTAGTGGAACCCAGAGGATTCTATCATCCTGTTTTACCTGTACAAATGAAGATTGATAAAAATGAAAAACTGTTGTCTGCTTTACATGTAAATTGTGCAGAAGAAAGAATAAGTAATGTAAAGTTTTATTGGGACTTGGCCAAATGATGAACTGAGGGAAGTTATAGAAAAAGAGTATAAAATTTTAGATAGCTACAAAGTGAGGAATTAGTAATAAAAGCAATTTACTGTTCGAAAATTATCTGAAAGGCTTTATGAAAATAAAATTAGAAACCAGCCCCCATTAGTTTAAAACTAATGACATTTGTATAAGATACCTAAAACAATAAATGAGTATTGGCTTAGATCCTGATAAGATAAAAGGAATACCAGGTAAACGAGCTATTGCTAAGATATGTCTAAATTCATAATGGGGAAAATTTGGAGAATGAAAAACTGATTATATGACAGATTTACAACAATTTTATGTGATACTACTGGAAGATTGATTAGATAATATAGATATAAATTTTATTTATGACAATATGGTTCAGATGAAGTACAGTTTCAGGGATGTGGAAAATGACACAACTACAAATTTTTATAGCTAAATTCACTAAATCAAATGCAAGACTCAGATTTTTATGATCTGTTAGATAAGCTAGGAAAAGTTTTTATTTATTTTGATACATACAAAATAGTATGAAGTGATATTGGTGAAAATACTGAGGAAATAGGGCACATGCTAGTTGAATGAACCAATGAATCAAGAAATGACTCGATTACAGATTGGGCTTCAACTGGACCAAAACGTTATTATATCGAGAAAATTGATAAAAATACAAAGATGGAACCAATGGGATTCACTTTAAACTACAAGATTATTCAAAAGGTGAATGGCGAATCTATGATAACATTAACTGAGGATGAAGTGAAAGAAAATAAACAGATGGAGTTAAACCAAATAAGTAGAGATAAAAATACTAAAAATGTAATAAACAGAAAATTAACCATTTTATTATGACAAATAATTGTTCTTGGAGGTTATGATAGAGTACAATATGGATTTTAAAATTTTTTGATAAATTTGTATTCTATATAAATGGAAGCCTTATTGGAGAAGCTCAACAAGGGTAACACTAAAACTATTTCTGAGCTACAAGTAATTTTTTTTATATAACATTATAGCTTGTGAATATCTGAGTACTAGACATGGAGGTAAACTGAATAAGGAATTGAAATTTATTTTCCCAGACAAATTTTTGAAATTAATTAGATTTCAATTTTTAAAGAAGGGAATATTAAACTGAGGTATAAAGGAATCAAGTCATTTAAAAAGAATGTGTTGCATTTCCCCCTCTGCAAATCACTTCATGAATGTCTTCAGTGTTTCAAAGAAATGCGATCTAGAAGTTATGTTTTAAATTCCATGATTTTTGCATGATAATCACGTGGGTGATGGACATCCTACACGATCTTTGATACACCAATATGGATTTTTTTTAACTAAAATTTCGTTTCATTCTATATAGATTTTAATCAGGAATGAGGAAATTTCTCTAATTTAAAAAAAATTATATCTTTTGTGCTTATAATGCCCATTATTTTCAAGTAAAGTTATGTTTCATTGTATGCAGATTGTAATTACATCATGTAATATTTTAGTGGACTAAAAATATCCATTCTCGTCAATTAAAATATTATTTAATTCTACATAGATTTTGAATTTTTATATAAAGTAGGAAGTGGGTACATTGTTTTTAAAGCACAGAAATCTTAGGAATTATTTAAATTAATTATGTCATATTATATTAATTTATTAAATTAATTACGTTAATCATAATGTATTGTATGCATGGAGATTGTTGGTACAATTATATTTAAAAATATAGGAAAATATAATTAAATACATTTGGATTTACAGAAGAAGGCTGTAAGGCTGCAACTCTACTAGAAAATGACTACCAATGTAAGTAGTATAATTAAGCCCTGTTTTATTGAAATTATGCCACATTACAAAGAAGTTAATGATCCAATTAAGAATTTTGTAATGCTTTGTTTGACTTAGATAATGAATGAGACATTAACAGAAGATCTCATACACAGTGTGATCAAAAGTATCCGGACACCCGAAAAACATACGTTTTTTGTATAAGGTAATTGTGCTGCCACCTACTGGGAGGTACTCCAGTAGGTGCTCCGCAAACCTCACGGACTTCGATCGTGGTCAGACGACTGGGTGTTACTGGTGTCATACGTCTGCAAACAAGATTTCCACACTCCTAAACATTCCTAAGTCCACTGTTTCCGATGTGATAGTGAAGTGGAAACGTGAAGAGACACGTACAGCACAAGAGCGTACAGGCCGAACTCGTCTGTTGACTGACAGAGAGTCACAAACGAAGTCTCGCTTGGTGTAAGAAGTGTAAACATTGGAGGATTGGATAGTGGAATAATTTAGTGTGGAGTGAAAAATTATGGTACATAATGTGGCGATCGGATGGCATGGTGTGTGTATGGCGAATACCCGGTGAACATCATCCACCAGCGTATGTAGTGCCAACAGTAAAATTCGGAGGCGGTGGTGTAATGGTGTGGTCGTGTTTTTCATGGAGGGGGGCTTGCACCCCCTGTTCTTTTGCGTAGCACTATCACAGCACAGGACTACAGTGATGTTTTAAGCACTTTCTTGTTTCTCACTGTTGAAGACCAATTTAGGGATGGCGATTGCATCTTTCAACACAATATAGCACTTGTTCACAATGCACGGCCTGTCACGGAGTGGTTACGTGACAATCACATCCCTGTAACGTACTGGCCTGCACAGAGTTCTGAGCTGAATCCTATAAAATACCTTTGGGATATTTTGGAACGCCGATTTCGTACCAGGCCGCACCGATCAACATCGATACCTCTCCTCAGTGCTGCACTCCGTGACGAATGGGCTGCCAATCCCCAAGAAACCTTCCAGCGGTTGATTGAACGCATGCCTGCGAGAGTAGAAGCTGTCGTCAAGGTTAAGGGTGGGCGACAGCATATTGAATTCTAGCATTACCAATGGAGGGTGCCACGAACTTGTCAGTCATTTTCAGCCAGGTGTCCAGATACTTTTGATCACATAGTGTACATGTCACAAAATGTGAAACTAATTAATGACAGCCATAACATGTATAAATGAACATCAAACAGTATGACAGTTACTCAGAAGGTCCCATAAAAATTGTATGGGAGTAATAATGACCAAATTGCAGCTTAACAGTGTGCACTGGTGATCATATCCCCTATTTGTGAGCACATTATGGAGTATATTGTACCTGGACGATAATGTAGCTACGAACACACGCGTTTCCTGGTTGGTGTTTCAGTCTAGTGACCTATTTCTGAATGACATGAAGGGATACGCTCTGGAGATTGCCATAAGGAGTTGTTGGCATTATCTACTGCTTTTGTTGTGTCATTCATGAGGTTGCGTTTTGTCCAACATTTATAAATATTTCGCACTCTACACATTTAAGTGCAGTAATACTGTTAATTTTTCATGTACACATTTTCATGTCGAGTAAAATGTTGTATTTTGCTAGAACTAAATATGTAACTTGTAGACAGCTAATCAATACTTGGTTGGTCGTGCGCCGTTTTGTACCTTGTAACAGAAGAAAGTCTTCCGCCATATGCAAAATATGATACTTGCAAATGAACTGTGTGTAGTTGATCTCTTCATAACTTTCCCTGTCTTCAAAATGGAAAATTTGTGTTTGTTACCACTAACGTTTATTAGTTTGATTTCACTTACAGGTTATTGGTTTGTAGAAGAGTAATAACGTAATACATAAACTATTAATGCTCTAACGACTAGATTTTATTCATCAACTGCATCAATTTTAAATACGAATAAAATACTTATTCCTAGGCACATGGAAACCTTGTACCTTGGAACAGTTTTTCACATTTGGAGAAGCCTCACTGTTCTGGAGTATATTCCGTAATTTAAGAAAACTATGCTACCATTTCAATTACAGTGCTGGAGAGAGGTGAAACTCGGAAAAATTCTCCAAGAGGCAGCCCCTCCCTCCTACTTAGATATGGACCCGACTGACTGCTCATAATATCTCTCCAAATTATTCGAAAAATGTGAACAGGCGTGAATTGCTACAGAATGCAGAACACACCAATACACTGTTCTGAGCAAGTTGTTTCTCAGAATATATAAAGATATTCTGTAGAAAACAGTAATTCTGCACGCAGTAGCCGATGACAAAACTTACCTTCACACCTGAAAATGTCTGTGGAGGGAACAGGGTCTTTATAAGTACTAATGGAGAAATATAAGACAATTGAATTTCTTCATTATATATACTATTTGGGATCGTTAATTAGACACAATATATACTTTGCAACGTACAGTGCACAATATATCGTCAGGCAAAATATGCACCAGAAATACGCGTAAATTTTCAATTAAAGACTTAGGAAGGTAGAAATGAGTGACACGAACTGCACGTAAATGATTCAGTGAGTTCAAATCAAGCAAACGAAGAACACAAGCCACGCGGATTTCAAGATAAACGTGGAAGATAATTATAGAATTTCAGTAGTCACACAGATACAGATTTACATGTACGACTTACAGAAAAATACAGAATAGCTTAATTTCTAGCAGAGACTTACAGAAAAATACAGAATAGCTTAAATTTTAGCAGAGTGTGACGAAATTTAATGCATAATACCTCGAACTGAACGACCAAAACTCTATCTCTTAACAAGTTTCCGCTTCACGTTAAACGCAAAGACCGAACTTCTGTAACGTCTCGTGGCTAAATACACTGCCGGAGAAAAAACGTCAGTACACCGGAAAGACGGCGTAGATTTTGATCCGATGACAGCATATGCCACCCTGTGGGATATTAGATGTTCTGATAACGGTTCCAACGTCGTCCGCCAATGGGTAGGCCAGTGACTACAGTGCCTTCTATGTCTAGCCTTTAATAGGGAATGCTCACAGCTAGAAGGCTCAGTGTGGTGCAGACGTGTGAAGCAAGCGGGCAGTTATGCCACAGAGACGCGATCGTGGTTCTTACAGCCAGTTAAGGGGTTTGAAAGGGATCAAACTGTCGCCTTTCGAGAGGCGGGATGGCCCTTTAAGAGAATTGCCACACAAGATGGACGTCCTGCATTAGCTGTGGAACAATGCTGATATCAATGATCACGCGAACATTCTCACACCCGCAGATGAGATTATGCACGTGCACGCAGCGCGGATGCCTGCCAGGATCGTCATATTGTAAGGGCAGCAGCGTCAGGCCGAATAGCTACAACATCACAGATGGAGGGCTTGTGAGCCCAGATGTGTCAACACGAACTGGTTATTAGCAGTGGCACTACAGGCAGAAACACATCTAGGTCCTCTTCAGCTTACGCCACGGCATCGACGGGTATGGCTAGACTGGCGCCGTCAGCGGATCACGCAGAGGGTGGAATGGCCGCATGGTCGTCAGCGATGAAAGCAGATTCTGCTTGATCACAAGTGATGGTCGTTTGCGAGTACAACATAAACCAGGTGAGCACTGTCTCGTGGAGTGCATACGTCCAAGATAGTCCAAGATACACAGGTTCCAACCCCGGCCTTATGGTCTAGGGTGCAATAAGCTACAACCCAACCAGCGCCTGGTACGTGCAGAATGTTGTTAGTCCCATTCTGTCAGGAGAAAAGTGATGTGCTGTTCCAACAGGATAATGCTAGCCCACACATTGCTCATTAAACTCAACTTTCTCTGCAAAAGGTGCAGTAAGTTCCCTGGCCAGCATAATCTCCAGGTTTGTCATCAGTCTAGCAGGTGCTGGTTTATGATGGGAAGACAAGTAGCTCATGCGACTTTTCAACCAATCACTCTTACAGAACCACATGGACAGGTCGAGCAGGCGCGACATAATGTACCCCAGGACAGTATTCACCTTTTGTATGATCTGCTGGATGCGGGAATCAGCGCATGCATTGCCGCCCTTGGATGCTACCCCATATACTAATATCGGTTTTTCAGCATGGGTCCATACCGGCTACATCAGAACCGCTTATGCTATTTACCTATAAATGTAATCATTTCATGAGCTCGATATGCACTGTTGTAACAATAAATCTTGAACGAAATGGAAACTTTTAAGATGGTGTGCTAATTTTTCTCTGGCAGTACATAATCTCGCCTACGCAATTCATCATAGTTTCGGCACAAAAAAATTGTGAAAAATAAACTGTGTGATACGAATACGACGCGAATGAACTGACTGAAGAAACTTCCCCTTTACCAACCACTACGAATAAACGACACGTTCTCACCAGATCTGCCGAGTTGATGCACCCCCTACTTCCTGCGTCCACTCATACCACACCTTATGGAAGTAGTGTCTTTCATACTTACTCGCGAGCATGCCTTAACTAATCGCGAAACCTGTGTCGCCGGGCCACCAGGAGCTGTTGCATAACGATTTGATTCACGGATCCAGTTATGTGGCTCCTTCCGCGTATAACGATTTTACGTCTTTGACGAGTGGGGCCTGAAGATGGCATCAATGTAATGTCGAAACTGGTAGCACATGAGAAGTTGATAAAATAAATTTCCACAATACATACGGCTGTTGGTTAATTATTGCATCAAGAAATACATGCCAGTCGTTGTCCCATGGTCCATAATGGATCAACGAAGACAGGTTTGTCTCGTTGCGAACCCGCGAAAACGACCAGAGGTAACCACGTTTCCGCCACAACATGTCAGAGAGAGAGAGAGAACCGGAAGAACCTACACTGCACACTGTTACAGAATATCTGTACGATATGTTAGGGAAGACCAATTCACGTGATGTCAAATGAAAAGCTCTTGAAAGATTTCAAGTGTCGTTTAGCAAGGAACTTTTGAAGGAGAGCATAAGAAAAAGCGTGAATAACGAACGAAAGCGTAACTTTCAGCCAATCGGAGTGTCAGAAACCTGAATGTGGTAGAGGAGATAAAAGAACGGAAAAGGAAGTACAAAGGTCCAGTCTATATGTAGCGGTGTCAGCAAAGTAAAATGAAAAGAAAATAAATATTTATGCCCAGACGAATAGGTAATATAAACCGAAAATTGTGTAATAGGAGTAGGATTCCTCGTGAACAGGAAGTTGGACAGAGAGGCGGTGTCTGAGAGTAGTTCAGTGCTTGGATTATTCTCTTTAGATCTGACTGCAATTCAACGCCGACAACACATTTATGTTACAAGAAAAAGTTAAAGATAGTGTAAATATATGAGGATAAGGAACATGTTATTCAGTATTTAAGAGGAGTTGTAAATTTTATACTCGTAGATTACTGGGAGGCCATAGTAGGGAAAAAGACAGAAGACGGATCTATAGGAGACAAAGAGATTGGAGCAGGAATGAGGGACGAGAAAGACTAAGTGAATTTTGCAATAAATTTCAGGTGAAAATTGTGAATGAACTATTCAAATATCACAACAGGAAGAGGTATTCGTGGAAAAGGCCTGGGGAAATGGGAAGATTTCGGAAGGATCACGCCTTTGCCAATCAGATACTGGATTTTAAAATGCACAAAAGAGCAGATATAGACTTAGCCTACAATTTAGTACTGATGAAAAGTAAGAGTACTAATGAATCGTCCAGAAGAATCAATGTGGAAAGGAGAATAGTGGGTTCAAGTTGAATGACTGATTCAGCGTATCTAAAAGTCAATACAACAATCAGTGAAATTAAAATTTAAGACTGCAAGAATAATTCCATTTTAGGACGCAAAGGACGAGCATATAGGTGTAAAAAGTACATTGATGGCATCAACAAGGAGGAGCAACTCCGTGATGATGTTACAGATTAATAAAGTGGAGTCTACATCGAAGATATAGGGTAGCAAGAATTAGAGACAGAATTCATTAGAACTTTAGAAGACCTGCGATGAAGTAAGGCAGAAGGCGTAGATAACATCCCTTCTGAATTACAAAAATTTCGTAACAGCTGCTAGTAAGAAAACAAGTTGTCTGTATTGGTGCAATCTCCCTTCAGCGCTGCATCGAGATAGCAGCATCTGTTGTAGGTGCCTCATACCAACTTGTGACGCCATACGTCTGCTACTATTGCTTCGCTCGACTATGGTATAAACTTTAGCAGTAAGGCGATGTCTCCAGTATCCAGAGTTGCTACAAAATGAATAATGGTCTGTGAGATACTAGGCAAGAAAACCATCGGAGCATTTAAGATATGGTGCTACGCAAGGATCTTTAAAATAAGACGAGCCGATAGAATAAGAAATGAGGAGGTTCTCTGCAAAATCGATAAGTTGAGGGGCAATAAGAAGGGACAGGGTGAAACGACCTGTGTTACGACATCAAGAAAAACTTCCATGATACTTTAGGGAACTCTAGAGGGTAACAACTGTAGAGGAACCAGATTACTATATTTCTAATAATTTTAAAAAGAACAGTAGCGAATGCAAGAAACTTCTATTTTTATGGTTACCGGTTTTGGTCAGTTACTGACCATCTTCAAACCTGATACCTGATGTTACATGGTACCGATGAAAGGAGCAGGCTTTCCGAACTGGAGATTACAATATTTCCAGTAACTTTAAAATGAACAGTCTCAATCGCAAGAAACCTTTATTTTTATGGTTACTGGTTTTGGTCAGTTACTGACCATCTTCAGACCTCATACCATGTCAGCAGTCGGTGGCGGTGAAAGGAGCAGGAAGTTACGAACTCAGAAGTTGACTTTCATGAAGCACCATTCACCGCCACTACCTACCAACATGGTATGAGATGGTCAGTAAGCGACCGAAATCCGTAATCATAAAAATAAAGGTGTCTTGCAGTAAAAATTGTTTATGTTGATTTTAAGGTACTAAGAAAAACGGATTTTCTCCAGCCACAGGAGTGGAATTTATGGCGGCTGCCAAAAACCAGTAAGGAGACTGATGATTTCTCTCCCCCTCTCCCACCATAAGAGCTCGCTTTACCCATCTACCAAGGTTCCTCATTCCTGACTCTCCACTGTCGGACTCATAACCACCGTCACATCGTATAAAACTGCATTTATTTGACAATGGTTTCAAACCATCGACTGCAACAATCAATTCTCTTCCATCAATTAGAAACGAGTCAAACTCCCTTATTTGTCTCAAAATAAGTTGACGAACACGTCAACACATTTCTGGTAATGGGAATAAGTGTACAGCATTGTGGGATGGAAGTCCCCCATTCGGGGAAATTCAGCCGCCGAGGGCAAGTACTTATTGCATTCGACACCACATTGGGTGACTTGTGCATGATGATGAGGACAACACAACACCCAGGCCATGAGCGTAGAGAATCTCCTACCCTAGCAGGAATCGCATTCTGCCACGCTGACCACTCAGCTACCTGGGGCGCACAGATCACTGGTATGAGATTACTACATAAAGCAAATGCCAATCGACGACCAAACTTGAAAAAATCAGATTTATCACATTGCTAGAAATCATATACATAACTAGACAACATAAAATGTACACTCATGCACTGTATTTGTAAATATACTGGTATCTACAGACATTCTTGTAACTTTACCTTTCTCTTAACTTATGTGTCAGTTGTTGAGCGAGTTCTGGTTGAGGCTGAGTTTTGTACCTGGTCTCCAGATGAGCCGGCACGGGGGTCCAGTGCCAGACTCCACTGTGCAACTGCTGGTGGCGGGCAGACCCCTCCACGTGGCGTGCAAGCTGTTCGGCCTGACGCCTTTCACAGTGGAAGCGGAGAACGCCTGTCTGAAGCAGACCGCAGCTGACATCGGCCTCTTCCTCCTCGCCACTGCACTCCAGCTGACTTCTGCTTGTGGTTTTCTGTATTTACTAGCAACTTTTCCATTCAAAATGACATTCTTCGTGTTTCTTGAAGCTACAGTCGCTGGGCAGTTTACAATTCTCTCTATGTTTGCCATAGCTGCTGACTTCTTTTGGAACACCAAAAAGTACAACATGATGATTCAGTTAGTAACAAAATGCGATAAGATTTTAATGTCTCATCTTGTGCCTACGAATACAGCATCGGCGAAGTTTGTGAAGATTCAACTATTTTTGGCATTTCACTTCTATTTAGCATTTTCAATCTACACATGTATCCTTCTCGATGATGGATACCTAAGGGCGTTCTATTTACTCGTAATATACTGTAGTATACCAGGTGCAATATCACTGCTGAAATTTGTGGATCTGCAGTTACTTACAATGCATAGAGTTAGGGTTGTCAATGAATGCCTTGAATATATGCTAGCAGGGAGATACAAAAGAACAATAGCAACTGAAAATCCCACTGCATCAAGAATAACAAATCATATACATACAGAGATATGTGTGAGATCTCCACCTGTACGGTGTCTGAGGAGAGCATACATTATCCTTTGTGAACTATCAACCGCAGTCACAGCTGTTCATGAAACTTTTGTGGTCCTTTACCTAATAGCAGCGTCGACACATGCTGTTGACATTTTTTATTTTATGGCCACAGCTTCCTCTGATGAGTCTTACACAATGACGTACCTATGGTTCGCACTGATGCTTAATGTTTGGCTACTAGTTGTCATTCTGGTGCCTGCCCACTCGCTGGCAACCGAGGCAGACAGGACCGGTAGGCTGACGTCACAGCTGCTGTCACAGAGCCGGCCCCACACTGCCCACCACGAGTTGCAGCTGCTGCGCCTGCAGGTGAGCTGCACGACACCAGCACCAACCCTGCTGCACATCTTGCCACTGCGGCTGAGCCTCGTAACTGCATATGTGTCCATTGTTACCACCTACACCACACTGTCACTGACATTCGGTGCTCCAAGGAAACTCGTTAGTCATTTCCAACTCTGAAGCGTCCTGTGTGCAAGAAATTCATTGCACTAATCAGCAACATGAAAAATTCGCTCGAATACACCATCCATTGAGAATCCAGGTTGACATGCCATATATTCAGCAACACAACAATAGCTACATTTGTAGTTTGTGTGTCACCATATGATGTGTGGTGGAAATTTCATAGAGAACAACCAGAATCAATACTCAGAATTTGTCCCATTTCCTTCCCCCCCCCCCCCCCCCCCTTCCCACAAAAATCACTCCTTTACTGCTCTATTTGTGGACTGCCAACACTACAGTTACGCAAGAAAGATAGCTGTCATGTGGTACCAATTACACTACTGGCCATTAAAATTGTTACACCACGAGGATGACTTGCTACAGACGCGAAATTTAACCGACAGGAAGAAGATGCCGTAACATACAAATGATTAGCTTGTCAGAGCATTCACACATGGTTGGCGCCGGTGGCGACATCTACAACGTGCTAACGTGAGCAAAGTTTCCAACCGATTTTTCGTACACAAACAGCAGTTGACCGGCGTTGCCTTGTGAAACGTTGTTGTGATGGCTCGTGTAAGGAGGAGAAATGCGTACCATCACGTTTCCGACATTGATAAAGGTCGGATTGTAGCCTATCGCGATTGCGGTTTATCGTATCGCGACATTGCTGCTCGCGTTGGTCGAGATCCAATGACTGTTAGCAGAACATGGAATCGGTGGGTTCAGGAGGGTAATACGGAAAGCCGTACTGGATCCCAACGGCCTCGTATCACTAGCAGTCCAGATGACAGGCATCTTATCGGTATGGCTGTAACGGATCGTGGAGCCACGTCTCGATCCCTGAGTCAACAGATGGGGACGTTTGCAGGACAACAGCCGTCGGCACGAACAGATCGACGACGTTTGCAGCAGCATGAGCTATCAGCTCGGAGACCATGGTTGTGGTTACCCTTAACGCTGCATCACAGACAGGAGCGCCTGCGATGGTATACTCAACGACGAACCTGGGTGCACGAATGGCAAAACGTCATTTTTTTGGATGAATCCAGCTTCTGTTTACAGCATCATGATGGTCGCATCCGTGTTTGGCGACATCGCGGTGAACGCACATTGGAAGCGTGTATTCGTCATCGCCATACTGGCGTATCACCCGGCGTGATGGTGTGGGGTGCCATTGGTTACACGTCTCGGTCACCTCTTGTGCGCATTGACGGCACTTTGAACAGTGGACGTTACATTTCAGATGTGTTACTGGCTCGTCACAATACGCCAGTCACTACTCTTGATGAACTGTGGTATCGTATTGAAGCTGCATGGGCAGCTGTACATGTACACGCCATCCATGCTCTGTTTGACTTAATGCCCAGGTGTATCATGGCCGTTATTACGGCCAGAGGTGGTTGTTCTGGGTACTGGTTTCTCGGGTTCTATGCACCCAAACTGCGTGAAAATGTAATCACATATCAGTTCTAGTATAATATATTTGTCCAATGAATACCCGGTTATCATCTGCATTTCTTGGTGTAGCAGTTTTAATGGCCAGTAGTGTACATTATTGTTTACATGCCAGTCGAATGTGTGCACTATACAACAGAATTAGAGGCTAGTAAATCATTACTGTGTGGACATGTATATCATTTGCTGTGGCCTCTACAATTGGTTGTGACTCTGCCATTGGACTGAAATCCGGTGATAATGGCTGAATCTATGTGAGTGCCACACACTCTCTGAATATGTGGATCTCTTACATTTGCATTAATCCTTCAGGGTAGATGTCTCACAGTGTGTGTTAACATTTGAATACATTATTAAATCGGACTTTTTGTGTCAGAAAGCCATAGTGAAAGCAATAATCATAATGTTCATGATCAACAGAGATAGGTAATGCATACAGCATATACTGCAACTCATTGGGAACTCTGATACAAATCATTTAGTAAAAACCAGGGCAACGGTGTGTCAGTTAATCGCGAGAATTCGTGAAGAATTGGATTTCGTAGCAACTATGACAGCACAGTTACATTATGAAGGACAAGAGACTGAAGAGCGTATGCCTTAGAAATTTTGACGACAGCTCTTTGATCCTTGGCGCCGACAGTAGATTTTCTGTGTTTTTTCTATGTTATTTTCTACAATGTGTACAATCGTTTTCAGGGAACTTTAAGAGGAAAAAGATACATATAGTGTTCCTCCTCTACATCTCGTATCTCCTTCTGTCAATATTCCTCTAGTTATATTACTTGGTTTGTAAAGCATTTGCGATGTGACTGAAATATAAAACATGCAAATGTATATTAGCAACAGATGCAAATCACTAAATCTTACATTTCTTTGATAATATTAGACTGTGTGCCCAATGCACTACAATTAAATTTGCATATTTTCTGGGGTTCTAACGATTTTATACACATTCTGGTATCCGATCGCCGTTTCTCGAAAGCAGATGTAGGAACATAACCTTTCACAGATGTTATTTTTGAGCAAATTCCACCTAGTCTGTCGAGGTTCGCCGAAATCTTAGGTTAGCAACTCTAGTCCTTCTTCATCAGTTACGTGAAGCAGAAAGAGCACGCTCATCGAACTGCAGAATCAATCAGAATGTAGCCTTATCATTATATGAAAATAAAGCGACAAGAGAAGTAAAAGATACTGAACTGTGTGTTGATAAGAAACGATATATATATATATATATATATATATATATATATATATATATATATGTGTGTGTGTGTGTGTGTGTGTGTGTGTGTGTGTGTGAGTGTGTATGTATAGTACATTTTCCACATCTCCTCCAAAACCACTGGACCGATTTCATCCAAATTGATATGCATATGACTTATTGCCTAGCAAAGATAGCTTTCAGGGTGACAAGCATGATGTACCTACTAGAGTGATGGGGGAGGGTGAAAAATTAGCATAGACAGAGCAGACGTACAGAGAGAGCTGCAGGAAGAGATGAGCACAGTGAGGGCAGGAGGAAAAGGGCAGAGAGAGATGTAGGAGAAGATGAAAAGGGAGTGGGGGATGGAAGAGGAGGGCAGAGTGAGGCGTGCAGTTTATGGACAAAGAGGGGGTGAGAAAGAACATGGACAGAGAGAGGGGGAAGGAGGAGATGAGCTAATAGAAGATTGGAATATATGCATACGTGCAAAACACCAGGTACTCAGTAACAGAATAAACGGACTAAATACAGACCCTAAAAGAAGCTATGTCAATTAAAGAAAAGACGAAATTACTGTTCAGACAAGAATGGCACCATATCAGGAACACAGCAACAAAATTAAGTTGTGTTTACACCTTCCTAACGAAACATAATTGCGAGGCTTAATAATACATGGAGTTTTCCAGCGAAGTAGCTAACTTTTAAACCGGTCACCGACGACACCTATCTATATCAAAAGAAAAAAGCAGAGACCGTACAATAATGTGGGTCTGCCTGTGAAGATCCTCCGGATTATTCGGTATGGGAGTGCATGAGAGGATCAAAGGACAGAGAGAATGACGTGAACTTCTTCCAGAGTGAATGAGCACCGAGTAGTCTTCAGAGAAAAGCTACGAGTATAAAAGTGCTGAAGAAAAGAATAAGATTTCCTCGACAGATTTACAAATCAATCAGGAGGAATGAAGATTTGCAGCAGCGATCAGAAACCAAAGGGGCCGCCTCATAGAAGTAGGACACGAACTAGTGGGCGGGAAGGTGATGTGGGAGATGAAACAGCTATGGGACTGACCGAAGAACAGATGATCATCGGCACGAAGTTTACACTGAGGGAGGACACCCTAGGTCAGGGCTTCCCAACGTGTGGTCCGCCGACCCCTCAGGTGTCCGCCGGCTCTTTCTAAGGGGTCCGCGACCACCTTTCACCAAATTGTGTAAAATAATGAGTAAAATTATTGAATAAAAATGTGAAAACCAAATTGATCACTATTTTTTTTCGTGTGAAAAACATGTGTACTTTTACTTCAGGTCGTATCCCCAAGCAGCCTTTGCGGTTCCTAGTGAGAACGTATACGCAGTTTAGTGCCGGAGAATGCCGCTTCTCTGATCGACTGTTTCGCAACAATACGGGAGTTGTTTGTGCGCCGGTTGCTTTGTCGACCAATCATAGCGCTCGCTGGTACGTATGCGGCCCCAGGCATCATTAAATGTTAAACTTGCTTTGTCAGTGCACTGCCTATTTTATAAGTCGATTTTTCACCAGTTTATTACTTCTAACATGGATCGGTGGCTGAAGTCAGGATCATTGAAAAAGGGTGTAGTTTCTCCATCGCCTTCACAACAAGGGGAGTTTCCAGTTGAAATGAATGAGGAGGGAGGACGACAAAAGGAAGACTTTACATACATTTGAAAACCACACACACACACACACACACACACACACACACACACACACACACACACGACTGTTACGAAATATGCATGCTCGTTACACAACAGTAGCCAAACAGTGGAAGTGAACAGACCATAAGCGGCAGCTTGTCAACAGCGAACAGTTTGGACGAGACGTTGATTGCTCTTAGAGGAAGGCAGCTCCATCGTGTGAAATTTCAATTACCAAGTAATTTTAATCAGGCAATAGTGTGTTGACACTAGTAAGTGTCTGGGTACAGTGGTAATTCAAATTGTATTGTTACTTTCAAGTTGTTTTCATTCATCTCTAAACCAAAGACTATTAATACTTCGGGGGGAGGGGGGGTCATTGGGAACATGGCACTTGCATTAAGAAGCTTTCAGTTCCCATGGGTTTCGCTCTGAAATTTAAAGTTACTGTGCTCTTGACTGACTAGGAGTCCGCCATGGATTTTCGACTGAAGAAGGGGTCCGCCAGTTGAAAAAGTTGGGAATCCCTGCCCTAGGTCATCGCTCAGCCATCCACGGCAGTGTCCCATTTAGCTAAAAGGCCAGATATCCAGTCTCCTGCCCTTCATTATTCATACTGAACATCAGACAAAAAGATTTACGTGTACAGATCTGCATGTTGTGTGTGAACTTGTTAGCTCTGACCTAAGATTTGTTTGCCTCCAAAATATGATTGATTATAAAATAAAATTTATCTTATTTACTCAAAAAATTACGCCTTATCAGTTACAGATAAAATAACTGTAAAATCCAGTTCCACAGTTGGAGGTAACTGTATATATAATTCCAGCAACAGTGGGATCTCATGAGCTTCCATTTCTGATAAAAGTAATGGTCGTAATATATGTTGAATATTAGGAATGATGATTCTGTGTTACCATAAATGTAAGTTAAAGTTTCACATTTTTAGAATGTTTTAATTTGTACACAGAGAAAGTTGGGTGACATTGCGGGAGGGCAGGTTGAAAAAATATCGTTCGTCGCGCTGTTCAAAATAAACGTCCACCTACCTCAGTGCGGCTTCTGCTAGACGTCCCTTCACTCTGCAAGCGTAGATACTTACCAGACGGCGAAAAAGCAGCGTTGAAGAAATCGCCGCCTAATATCTGTCCTGCAAAGTCCGCGTAACTCTAGTAGTACTTCAGTTCCTGCAATCTCACATATATCAAGATTTCGGGAATGAAAAATTGGCTGTCAAGTGCGCATTTACCTAACGAAGTATCTATAGTTCTCTGTTCACAGTTCATACAACCCGTTTCACACGCACAGCAGCCAGAAATTTACACAAGTCCGACCCGACTGATGTCGCGATCTCACAGTCACTATAAATGAGTTTCACATTCGGTCCTTTTCAGTGGGTTTCCTTAAAAGAAACTGCTCGCCAAATACTCCATAACCGAATACAGAAAACGCCACACGGAATTTTCATAAAGGCCGAAAGTTCACACGCGACTAACTTTCCAACAAAACACTCCCGAAACTCCAAACTTTCATCAAACTGTTCGTAACTACATCAGCGTTAGTGGCGACACAAATTAAATGCGAGGAACTCAATATTCCTTCATTTCACATATAATGAGAATCATCACATTTTGCATGTCCTTCCGCATCTGAAGCTGCCGAGGGACTCTCCCGATACTGCCTCACTCACAGCATATCTAACTAGCTGTGCACGGGAACTACTTAATTCTGATTGGCTGATCAGTCTGACGGACCAATCAGAATGATTCTTCGAGATCATTCTCGCGGCAAAACTCGTCTAAGCCAATCAATGTCCAGAAAGTAATTTACGTCATCTCAAAATGCAAATACTAACACAATGTTTAATAAAACAAAATGAAATAAAATTAATCTTGAAAATAATTTAGAAAACGATTGCACTTTAAACTGATATTCTGGCTGCATTCTACAAAAGCAATCACCTATAGACATATGTCATCAGCAATGTGGGTAAATTACATCTTTCCCACGTTCCAATTACGTTGTACATAATATAATACTGAATTTTTTCGTATGTCCCGCAAACATACTCTCACTCATTCTCATTTATTCACATAACAACATAATAAACACATACTAATTTTTTCTGAATTTTTATACTGCGAAATGAATAATAATTAAAGTTTTGAAAATAAAAATCCAAACTAATTGATTTGATATATTGAAAACTCTGTGAATGATTTCAAATGGTAACAAAAGACAAACTGTAATCGTTCCTAACTGAATTTTTCACCCTGAGTGCCGGTTTGGTGGGTTTTAGGTAATTTTCTAAATCTCCGAAACTATTATTGTAGAGCTCTGAAATTTGGAGGAGATCTTCTTCTGAATTACAAAAAATAGTGTCCAAAGTTTGAAAATAATCGGTTAATATTTAATATGTTTTATTTAGATTCGTAGGGCGTATGAATATACGGTCGTTCTAAGTGACACAGAATCCCGTTCTCATGCATGCTAGTAGAGACAGATGTGCTATGAGTCATGGCTAAGACACAAGTTTGCAGTCTCCTGTACGATCACCAGGCTCCACGTCTAGGTATCTCGTAATAACTTGCGACTTCACAAGGTGAATGATCAATTAGAAAGAGGAATAAAAGGTATACAGATACTAATGCTAACGCTTGGTAATGACATAGTGACCTTCTTTGGTGAAAATTAAGCAGCGATGTAGAAAACTTTTGTACGAAGTCTTCACAGTCCAGGCTGATAGAATAAAGTGAAAATAAAGTGAAAGGGAGCTGGAGCAGTAGACAGGCGAGTAGTGAGTTCCACAGCATAATAAAATGTGGAAGATGCAGTAACAGAAAATGGATTTTCACTCTCAGAAGCTGGATTACACAGCGTGGCTGAAATGACGTAGACACTGCATGCTGAATATGAAATGACAAGTACAGCTGCCGGACACAAAATTTGGCAGACTGGACAGTAATAGTTGGAGGGAGGTGTGCCGAATTTTCGAGTGGGTGGCATGTCGGGTTGTTGCATCGTAGTAGACGACTTTTGAAGCTACTGTCATTGGCTGATTGCACCATCCACAAAGTGAATAAGGCTATGCGAAAGGCAGCAGGTAGAGTATAACGTTGCTTGGAGTGAATTTTCTCAAGCAAATAGACGTTTGAAGGCTGAGCGTGGCATAAGGTTCATGGAGAGGGGAACCAGAACCAGGCGTGTCTTATTTCGCAGTTACAGTAATAATGAAAGCAGACTGGGTAATGTTACAAAACTGTTAGAACTGTTAGTAGCAGTTGGGACAATAATCGCACATTTGTATTTTTGTTGCTAAACCGAATGTAATAGTGGATGTGAGCGCCAGTCGAGCGTTTCTGACACTCAGACATCTGCCGGAACGCTGCTCATGTGCCACCTATCGCTAGATTTCCTTTATTTCCGAAAAGCGTTTGAAAACTTTCAGGTGACCTTAGGTTGCGGGACTTTGAAAGTTCTCGCTTATGTATGAGAACAATAATCATTTTAGGAGTGGGTTGAGCGGTCTTTGAATTGGGAGCACGGAGTGCTGGGAAGGACTTGTGGTTATTCTGCGTTGTGAGATGAATGTTCGAAACTTTAAATTGTTTTACAAAGTATTCCATCGTCAACCAGTACATCAAACTGTTTCTAACGAAAAAGGTCAGTCAGTATTATATTCACGTCTGCCTCACTGCTGGCGTAAGGGAACAGTAACAGGTTAACACTGAATGCTCGCATATATCGTCTGTTGGCTAGACCGCTTTCGACACCAATGGCAATCTCAACAGCCCTGTGAAACAAGAAACAATGTATGAAGTCATCAGTACGGTAAACAAACACTTAATTACGATACACAAGTGAGAAGTGATACCATACTGCGCCTCCCATGTTGGCTGGGTGGCAGAGGGTTGCTGAACGGCGTCGTCTACATCTGCATCTACGTGGATACTCTGCAAATCACATTTAAGTGCCTGGCAAAGGGTTCATCGAACCACCTTCACAATTCTCTATTATTCCAATCTCGTACAACGCGTGGAAAGAACGAACACCTATATCTTAAGGGATAACTGCAGACTAGCCAGCCAGCACTCGTGAACGAGGATGGCATTGGTGGTCATGTGGCCACCGTTGCAGAGGTCTGCAGAATGTTGCTGGCGTACGACAGTACGCATCGTGTTGAGGAGGCTGGAGGATGCTACGTGTCAACGATGGGAAATGAGCAATACGTGTAACAGATGTGCGGTGTAATGGATATTGATGACGATAATAAAGCTAACTGTAAAACGTGAAAACAGTCATGGATTTGTAAATACAAATAATACTTACAGCTAAGTAAAAAAAATTAATAATTGGACAGCTGTTTCCAAAATAGGTCGTAGAAAACGGAGACCATCTTCCTCGTATAGTAAACTTTCAAGCTCTTTTTTAAAGTTACTGTACATATCAAGTGCATCAAAACCATTCGTTAACTTGAGTTACCCAGTACGATGGAGGATATGCAAATTGTAATTAACGCTATCATCACGATGTTTTACCTCTGCTAAATTATCTCCGAAAGTTAGCCATCCTATTCTGCATCTTATCAACATCTCATTTGGTATTTGAATAACTTTCTTCTCGTATTAGTTCGTTAGGGATCACTACACCACCTGCAAAAAGTCTCACGTTACTACTAATATTCTTTGACAGCTCACTGACACAAAATCATAAAGAAGAAAGGTCTGCCCCTGAGTCAAGCGTCAACTTAGGTCCTTTCACACTTTTCATTAATTAAGATTTGGAGCATTTTGAGTTGTAGACGGAACGCTGCTGACAGTGTTTGAACTAATCTGATTCTTGACAGGAAACAGTACTCTATAAATTTTCTTCCATTAGCTTACGACTTTAGTACGACAGAGATTCGAACGGTTAACTTTTCCCGTATTACCTGGGTAGTGCACATGTGGGGGCCGTGACAGAGTGGGGCCTGTAGCACATGCTTCATGTGCTGTATGGATAAAGCCCTTCCAGGAAGAATCCAGGCAAAAGGAGATCTATCAAGATGGCCCTCACGTTCTATAGAGTGTTTCCCAAGAGCGTACAAAAATTTAACAGGACACGAAGGATGCTGCACTGAACAATTTGAGGTAGGTAACCTGTGGGCGGAGAAGTCAGCTTAAGGAGATAATAGGAATAAAATCACATTACTGTGTTCTTTTTTATTTACATTACTTAACAGCAAATACCACCACTGACACAATGAACGTACCGTTTGTGCTGTACCTTTCAAAATGTGCTGAAACCGACGGCCATCAACACCAATGCAAGCATGACGTCGGTGAACTCGGTTTCCATGCACATTGAGAAATATCCCTGGTGCGTTTCCAGTCACATCACAGACAGCTACAATTCTGGCAACTAATTGCATCTCCGTATCCACTGGGGTCTCATACACCAGCGACTTTAGATATCCCCATAGGAAATAATCATGGAGACCTCGCAGGCGTGAAATAGGGCCTCCCCTTCCAATCCACAGACCAGGAAGTACTATACCGGAACTGTTCCACCGTACTGTACAGCAGTGAGTAATGAATGGGTCGGTCGTCGATCCATATCACGTTCTGTCGTCAGCGAATGTAAATGCGACACAACAGAGCCACCTTGTGGACAACTAAATTAAACAAAGCTGCGTCATGACTTCCTGGTAATCAGACTCGTCCTCTTGTTTCCCTGAAGGAGATAAGCAGCACAGTACGAGCCAACTTGTACGCATGTTGGTTGTAAATGAGCTAGAAAACAGCAATGCTAGACAAAGCAGTAGACAAACTTACTTCCATATCTCCTTTAGGTGGCTTCTCGACCCCAGGTTCTCTACCTCAAATTGTTCACTGGAGTTTTCTCTATGTCCTGTTACATTTTTTCACGCTCTTAGAGAAACATCCCGTATGTCTACTCGTGAGACACATACTGATGCATCATGTTGTACCACTGGTACAGGTATGTACTGGTACACAGAAAGAGGACTCATGCAGGCAGCCCACTAGAAAAAAGTTTTGAATGTAATGATTCGCGCTGGCGGTAGAATACTTTCTATTAAAATTCACGACCGGTTTCGTATTGAACCGTGAATTTACTTTCAAAACTTTTCTTAAGAATTTATTTTATTTACTAGCGATTCATCAAGAATATTAACACATTTAACCACACTGTGTGAGCGAGGAAGTAGTTGCCAGTGGGTAACTGATGAAAACAAATCAAATTTCTTTCAACAAATGGAAATTTTATTCCTAAAAGCCTTTTTTTAGAAACAGATTTAAAATTATAATCATAAAGCACTCTCTAAATATCAAGTTACAATTTATTCAGAGGCAGAAGGAACAAAATTTTTGACTGTATGAGCTTTCGGGCTGAGAACCTTGCCACTTCCATTTGACACGGCCGTAGTCACGACCGCTTACAACAGCCTCTGAAAGACTACACTGGTGCAAATCTGCAATACACCAGATTACTTTAAACTAAAAAATTTTAACTACTCACACAAGCACATAAACTATGCACCCCGTAGGAGGGATGGAAATGGTACAAAACATTAAAAGATTGACTTGCCACCGAAGGTGCAAATTGATTAAAAAAAAAAACTCTTACGGTGGAAGGATGGCAACTTTATATACTAAAATGACCATTTAAATAAAAAACCATGAAATGTAGTCTTACATAAAATATACAAGGTTGGCCAAACATGCTCTACATTACACAAATACCGCCTCTCAAGATTACAGGCAAGATAAAAACTTATTTCAGGAATTCGGCCGTTACACTTCAAGCAATAAATTCGTTATCACCGAATCCGACAAACATGACAAAGGCAGCTATCAACGTACGGCAGACCGGCAGACAGACAGACAGACACTAACTGCCTAACAAATGCGGACGAGAGACAGACGAGAAAGCTGGGGACGAGAGACTGACCAAGAAAACAAGTAGAATTTAACAAGTAAATGAAACAACATATCAGCAGTCACTTAACTTCTAATAAACTGCGGTTTCTGGCGAAGACCTGGCGCAGCACCCCCAAAACGCTCTCCCGAACCGTCCGCTGCCAGCCGCTTCAACGGACGCAGGAAGGCGCGCCGATCTCCCGTCTCACGGCGTCGCAGCTCGCACCGGCCAGACCGATGTCGTGGGTTGACTCCTGTTGCTCTCGTGTTGGCCGCGAAGCCACTACCCCTCGCTATACGGCGCGGCCCACTGGACTCACGTGGCGACCTCACATGCGCCGACGCTCAAGACGGACAAGTCATCTTGTATCTATGTGCGCGACCGACCAACCGATCGATCCAACCGCCAATGACCATTGCCTGAACAAACTCGAGCAGACTGGCGGCCTGACACATACTAGCACTCCGGACGACAGACAGACACTAACTGCCTCACCAATGTACACGAGAGACAGACACAGACTCACTTGGCTGACCAACTGACTAGACTCCTCACTAGCGAGTTTTTTTTTCTTTATTGTAATGTTTATCACCTTACACAAGGCGGACTGTCAGCAGCTGAGTACGCCGCTCTTCAGCCTTGAGTTTTACAATAAGTAATACATAGAAGGGGCACAGAGAATACAAACAAAACGGCGGTCAAAACAATGTAGACACTAAAAAACAAAAAATCATGGAGCCTTTCACACTGGACGAGAAAACAACACTGATTCTAGTTGACACGGCGCACAGAACATGGATGATGGCGACGGTACACGTGAACAGTGGCGGCGTGACGGCGAACAAAAACTAAACACAAACGAAGGCACACACACGAGACACTGATGGCGATGATCTCCGGCGCGCGAATGTTCACTGTGCGTGTGCGAGTCCGGGGACCTGCCAAGAGAGGAGGAGGAGGAAGGGGAGTGGGAGAGCGAGAGGGGAGAGCAGAGATGCCACGGGCAGGGGAGAGAGGGGGAGGGAGGAAGGGGGGAGGGGAAGCCCGGGGGAATAGGGGTGGAGGGAGGGGACGGGGGAAAAGGAAAGAGAAGGGAAGGGAAGAGACGGGAGGGAGGGTGCCGAAAGGAAAGGACACCGGAAGTGGGGGGTGGGGCAGGGTCAAAGTTGATAGGAGGGGTAGATGGAGGGGAGGAGGACATCATCAGAGAGGGGGAGCTGGCGGAAGCCACCTTGGGAGAGGGTAAGGAGGGTGGAGAGATGGAGACCGGGTGGGACGTGGGAAAAAAGGTGTGGCAGCGGGCGGGGGTGGGAGAGGAGTGGGGAGACTAGCGGGTGAGGAGGATCGAGTTCACAGGAGGTGTACAGGATCCGGATCCTTTCAAGGAAAAGGATGAAGTGGGGGGAGGGGATGAGATCATACAGGATCCGCATGGAGGAGGGGAGACGGATGCGATAGGCGAGGCGGAGAGCATGGCGTTCAAGGATTTGGAGGGATTTATAAAAGGTATGGGGGGCAGAGATCCAAGCCAGATGGGCGTAACAAAGGATAGGGCGGATGAGGGATTTATAGGTGTGGAGGATGGTGGAGGGGTCCAGACCCCACGTACGGCCAGAGAGGAGCTTGAGGAGACTGAGTCGGGAGCGTGCCTTGGTTTGGATTGACTGGAGGTGGGGAGTCCAGGAGAGGCAACGGTCGAGGGTGACGCCAAGGCACTTAAGGGTGGGAGTGAGGGCGATAGGATGGCCATAGATGGTAAGATAGAAATCAAGGAGGCGGAAGGAAGGGGTGGTTTTGCCTACAATGATCGCCTGGGTTTTGGAGGGATTGACCTTGAGCAACCACTGGTTGCACCAAGTGGTGAACCGGTCAAGATGGGATTGGAGAAGGTGTTGGGAGCGCTGTAGGGTGGGGGCAAGGGCAAGGAAGCGGTGTCATCGGCAAACTGGAGAAGGTGGATGGGGGCTGACGGCGGCGGCATGTCCGCCGTGTATAAAAGGTACAGAAGGGGGGAGAGGACGGAGCCTTGGGGCACACTGGCAGAGGGGTAAAAGGTGTAGGAATCTGTGTTATGGATGGTGACGTAGGAAGGACGACGGGAGAGAAAGGAGCCGATCAGACGGACATAGTTAATGGGAAGGGCGAAGGTTTGGAGCTTGAAGAGGAGACCGGAATGCCATAGGCGGTCATAGGCACGTTCGAGGTCCAGGGAGAGGAAGACTGCGGAGCGACGGGAATTAAGCTGGTCGGAAAGGAGATGAGTGAGGTGAAGGAGAAGACCGTCGGAAGAGAAGGATGGCCGAATGCCACACTGGGTAACGGGAAGGAGGCGGTGCTGGCGAAGATGCTGGTGGATGCGGCGGGTGAGGATAGATTCCAGGACCTTGCTGAAGACCGAGGTATGGCTGATGGGACGATAGGAGGAGACGGCGGACGGCGGTTTGCCAGGTTTAAGGAACACGAGGATACGGGAGGTTTTCCACAGGTCGGGGTTCACTAGCGAGCTCATAGCGCCCCTTAAATACACTTGAACAGGCAACCTTTCCCCTTTCCCACCAGAGGGATACACCAAAGCTGCGATTGCCACAGAGGCGCCACCGCCAGAAACGGAGGGCGACTGCTTTACACTACGCGCTACGGAGTGCTCTTCAAAACAGCAAATTTTACCATGGCCCACGTATCAACTGAAGACGCATGAGGAAAAATTATTTTAGAAAGAATACTTATAAATTGTCTAAAGAATAAAGAGATACTGAAAAGCACTATTATGAAGCTTGCCTGCTCAGTACCAATAAAGATTCTTTTCTTCGAAAGATGACTACCTTACAGCCATTTCCCATTTAATTTCATTTGTGGTAAGGTTTTATGAGACCAAACTGCAAAGGTCGTCGGCCCCCCAAGCTTACGCACTACTTAATCTAACTTAAACTAACTTACGCTAAGGACAACACACACACCCATGCCCGAGCAAGGACTCCAACCTCCGACGGCGGGGAGCCGCGCGAACCGTGACAAGACGCCCAAGACCGCGCGGCTACCCCGCGCGGCCATTTCCCAACATTCATGTGATGTGAAGTTACAAACAAACAGCGCGCTAAAAGCCGCAGTCCGTCTTTCAAATGAAGGGGATAACAGAACCTATAAAAATAAATTCTGGATAATAACTAAGCAGGCCAAACAAAATATGAACCCAGTAAACGAGAAGGGCATCGCTTCACCACAAGCAGGAAGGTGATTGAGCGGCAGCGGGCGAGGCAGTACTTACCGCTCTGCTACGGGAAAGATGTTTACAGGCGGCGTCAAAGGCGACGGAAAGAAACCGACGCCACAGAAGGCGTGAAGCGTGGGGGGTGGCTCTAGATCTACTAATCTTCTTAAGCATGTAAAAAAAATTTGAATTCCGTTGGTAAAAATTCTGAAAGAGGAGAACCAAAATGCAAGATACCATAAAACCTGAGTGATAATAGAAATTTCCTCTTTCACAATTATAAATTATAGAAATTCTGAAAATGAATAGATAAAATGTAAAATATTAGGAGAGGTCGGCTGCAATACCATAGCCGTGAATAAACTCAAAAGGCTAATTTGGGAAACTAAACACATACTCAAGAAGAAATTGAACAGTGTGTAAATATGAGTCGCAGAACAGACGTTACTTCTCAGAATGAGGTTTCAATCATAAGAAGAAAAATGGGCATGTTCAAAAAGGTTCACGGGGATGGGCCTCGGCAAGCAAATGGAAGAAGTGCGCTCAACAATCAACAAGCCTGGAAGAAGTCAACTGCCTATTGGAATACGCCATTGAAACAGAGCCGTCGAACAGTGGTAGGTCAGATGTGTCACGCTGAGATATACTGGATGAACCAAAAGGGTAAAGGAACAGCTCGTGGCAAAGATCTGGATAGTGTGATCACAGTGACCTTCGATGTTGCACTGTTGCCGTGTGCGCACATTGGAAATGTTGTGGCATGTCTATTCATTGCCGCTGACAAGCATGCGTGCTATTCCATTCCTCTCTGTTTTAATCAATTCGCATTTGCACTTCTACGAATAAGGGAAGAATGTACGTTAACACAGCTACTTTTATTTTGGGAAATTTGAATCCAAGTACTGTGTGGGTTAACATATGTTGTTTCAAGGAGCCGGCCGAGTAGCCGAGCGGTTCTAGGCGCTACTGTCTGGAACCGCTCGACCGCTACGGTCTCAGATTCGAATCCTGCCTCGAGCATGGGTGTGTGTGATGCTCTTAGGTTAGTTAAGTTTAAGTAGTTCTAAGTTCTAGGGGACTGATGACCTCAGAAGTTAAGTCCCATAGTGCTCAGAACCATTTGAACCATTTTTGTTTCAAGGAATCTTTAGCGTTCTGGCGAGTAACACGACTAACATTTTTATGACCCGGTGATAACTGTCTTTATAAGATGTTGCTTCATCAGCGTCTTCTGCTACCGCAGATCTAGATCCCTTGACATCAAAACTTCGATGCTGTGTTTTACATACAAATGAGCGGGACAGATTGCAGAAAAGACACATCTTATTTTAAAACAATATTTATTCTGTTTTGGGCAATGCAGCTGAGTTATTTCCCTTGTAAGTGGGGATCTTACCTCTGTTCTAGCCGATAATGAGGTGACTGGACGACACGTTTCAAAATTTTGTGAGTTGTCTGACCTCCAACCTAAACTTATAGATTTAATTTGGCTTTAATATGTCGCAGAGAGCATGGTTCTAGTTCTGTTCAGCGATCAGTCAGCCAAATTATCTGTCTTAGTATCTCCGTCTCCTATTGACTGAGCTCTGCCTCTATATAAAGTAAATTTATTTATAATCGGACACGGGACAAACATTCGTTGTGTGGTTGTGAGTATGTGAGTGTATGTAGCGCGAGCGAGCGCACTCGTTGGTTTATATCTCTGTACACATGAACTCAGTTCTTCACATTCGATTTTACTATGGCAGATAAGATACTCCACGTTGTACACTCAAACAACCATCGTCATCAAATCGGGCCTGAAGGTCTAGCGAAACAGGAAGATGATGGGATTGAACCCAAATCGAACCACGAAATATTTCGGTCATCCTTAAATTTCTCCTTTATCTCCCACAGGTATGGCTGCGAAGATTCACGAGAAACGACACTTCCTTCAGATTAAACACAAGGTCCTCTGTCAATTAGGATCAGCTAGGGACATGCAAGGCTACAAAATGCTATCAAATTGAAAGAGTTTCACCATTCTAGTGAGTCGCAAAAATGTTATTATTATTACTCTTGCCAAACAATGTGTATCTGTTGTTGTACTTGCGTATTTTTAAGTGTATTAATGCATGGTGATTATGGAAATATAAACGTTTCTTTCAACTCAGCATAAACAAAGATATTTCACTCTTAAATAATTTCTTCATTCAGTGTTCTTAAGAAAACTTAAGACCCTACATTCTACAAGTAACCATTAATAACAGTAACATACTTCATTACTACAAGTTGTCTCTTGAACTTCACTCCATTATAATGCTTGACACTAGAATGTCTTTAGCTTCCTCACTTTAATGGTGTATCTAAGAAAGGATTACGTTTATCCGTCACACAGTTGTCTGCCATAAATTCTTAGGGTAACCTGGACGAAAATTATACTTCCTGGTAACTAATTACGTCTCATTGTATATGAATTATATTAATGAGCGACAGTCGGTTAACGGCGCATCCGGTCATTGACTCGGATATTGTAAACCGTGTGTCAGGACACTGGTCTACAGCAGCAGTAGGAGAGTTTCGGTCTTCGTATGGAAATCAGCACAAAGCACTCGCATCTCAAGGATCAATACCCATCACACGTATGTGGTAACTGTTATGTGCTTTGGTGTTTCTTATCTACTTACGGGATGGGGGAAGTAAAAGAAATACGTCTAGGCCGGAGTAAAAGTGTGGGAATAACAGGCACCAATAACAATGGATGAGAGGCTGATAAAATAAGGTCTAATGAGCTTGTTATTTGCGAAAAGTTCAGGTTAAAACTAAGTATGATCATCTGATAACTAATAAATACATCAGTAATCTACAGTATGAATAATATTCAGGTACTTGGGGTATTCAAATCGAATATCAGGCAGCAGAAGATACACTGACGGGCAGAAATCGCTACACCAAAAACAAAGTAATGAAGACCAATGGAATTTCCGAAATACGCTTGTCTAGGTAACATATTTAAGTGACTATCAATGCAGGAGCACAGGTTAAACGCGACAAAGCCACTGCAAAGGTGAAATGCTGGAACATTAATAAACGGGGTAACCGTCAGAATGTTGAAACCAAACACTCAAATGCGCATGCAAAGTGTTGCAGGTGCCGGATGTCAGCTGGTGGGATAGAGTTCCATGGCTTTGGCCAGACGGACGGTTATTGCTGTTTGTGGAGACGCTGGAGTTGTCATCCCACGAGGTCCAGTATAATCTCGATTGGAGATAGATCTCGTGATCGAGTAGGCCAGCGTAACATGTCGACACACTGTAGAGCTCGTTGGGTTACAACAGCGGTATGTGGACGAGTGTTATCCTGTTGGAAAGCACGCCATAGGATGGCCGCACAACAGTTCGAAGTACCAGACTGACGCACAATTTTGCAGTAGCGTGCCTTACACTGACCCCCAAATGCAATTTTGAATTCAGGCTGCGTGGATCAGTGTGTCTAACATGGAGACAGGTTGATTGGCAGCCCGCAACTGGCTGAGCATATTTCCGTGCCCATATTACCCTACAAAGTCTTGTAGAATCGATGGCCGTATGATTGCCACCTTAATCGGCCATCTACAGCGTACTTTATACAGTGACTTCTTAACATTAAATTCTTAATCGTGTGTTGCTGCAGATATATACATTCTCTGATGTTAAATGTTCCAGGACGAGCGACCAACGACCACCTATTCCTCGTTCTAGCGGCTGACATCGCGAAATATTTGTTAACTGATTTAGACATTTGTAGGAAACTTAGTGCAAGACTTACCAGTTCAAATGGAGTGGCATAACCTGTTTCCTACACAGCTTATACGTCGGCTATGTGACACTTCACACAGATTTTAATTACCACCTTCGATGTTTAAAAACGATGAACTTCTTTTTCTGTGTCAGCCCTGTTGTGAACATTGAGATGTAAACCCCCGATGCCAGATCAACCCGCCGAACCGCGCTGTGTTGCTGGTGAAATGAGAAACAGTAAATGATTTTTATACCACTCAATGAGTATGCATTTTGTAGACGTTTACCAGTCAGAGATGGCTGCACCTCGCTGGATCGCTCCGACCGTTATGGGTTTCCTGCTTACTGATTTCCCACAATTTCGCAACCACCGTCGCATCGTCTAAACTCGTATTTATTTATCACTCGCTTCAAAATTATCGACTGCGCCAAATTCTTGACTCTGTATCATTAATAAAACACAAATCATACTTCCTTATTTTTAACGTAGCAATAAATGACCCAGTATGAATAAATGACATTTGAAATGAGATACATATCCACGCACTGTAAAACATACGTTCATCCATGTGTTTGTAACTATATTTGTAATCACAATTTTTCTTTAAGTGTACTGTTTTATTTTGCTATTTGTCAGCTGACGACAGAGGTGTGACTGGAGCTAATTATCGTCCCTGCTCTCCAGAGGGATCGGCACCCTAGCTCAGTGCCAGACTCCACTGTACACCTGCTGGTGGCGCCAAGACCGCTGCACGTCGCGTGTAAGCTGTTCGGCCTGACGCCTTTCACACTGGACGAGGAGAAAGCCTGTCTGAAGAAGACTGCGGCGGATGTCGCCATCTTCGCCCTCGGAAGTGCGCTGCAGCTGACTTCTGCGTGTGCTGCTCTCTTTCTAATAGCATTTTTCCCAATGGCAAAACCAGTTGTTGTCCTTTTGAATGATACAGTCAGTGTGCAGCTTATAGTTTCCTCCGCATTTACCATAGGCGTTGACTACTTTTGCAACACCAAAAAGTACAAAAAGACGATTCAGTTAATAACAAGATGTGATCAGCTTTTAATGTCTCATCTTGGGCCTGTAAACACAACATCAACAAAGTTTGTGAGGATTCAGCTCTTGCTGGCATTTTGTTCACATGTTACACTGGCTGTCTACAATTGTAGCCTTCTATATGATGGATATCTAAGACTGATCTATATACTTCGAATGTACTGTGGTACACCATGTGCAATGTTACTGGTTAAATTTACGGATCTGCAGTTAGTTACTAACCAGAGAATGAAGACTGTAAAAGAAAGCCTTGAATGTATTCAATGTGAAATGGGACGAGATCGATACAAAAGAAGAATAGCAGCTGAAAATCCCACTGTGTCGATAATGACAAATCACATAATACGAACCGATACTCTTGTGACACCCCCACCTACACGATATCTGGGGAGTGTGTACATTGTCCTGTGCGAACTATCGGACGCTCTCTTGGCTACATACGAAGCTTTTCCAGTACTTTACTTGATCGCGACGTCGACACAGGCTGTGCAGACAATTTATTTGATGACTGCACTCTTCCTCTGATGAGTCAGTCACTTGCAAGATAATATATCTTTGGATTTCAGCGATACTTAACGTTTGGGTTCTAGTACTTAGCCTGGTACCTGCGCACTTGCTGGCAACTGAGGCTGACAGGACCGCTAATCTGACGTCACAGCTGCTGCCGCAGAGCAGTCCTCACAGTGTCCGCCATGATCTGCAGCTGCTGCATCTGCAGGTGAGCTGTGTGACTCTAGCGCCATCATTGCTGGGCGTCCTGCCATTTCAGCTGAGCCTCATAGCCGCGTATGTGTCCATCGTCACCACCTACTCCACATTGTTACTCATACTCGGTCAACGAAATAAACTCGCTAATCATTTCTACCTCTAAGGGGTCCCGTGTAAAAGAGGTTCAATGCACTGATCATGAACATGCAAACTTCACTCGTAATACACACTCCTTTGAGAATTCAGGTTGAAATGCAGTTTTCAACTACCCCATCAGGAAACTATCACAGCTACATCCCTTCCCCCTCTGACAGCTGCCTCCTCTTTACCCTTCTACTTTTGAATGTTGCTTGGCAGAAAGGATTGTACATACATCCATGCCACATTTATGGAAGCAAGATGGCTGACATCTTGCACCAACTACGTGTAAACATCATTGGAATGTGAGTACCATACAGCGGAACAGAGTGCAGTAAATTATGAATGTGTCAATACTCACATGTGAAATTTGCTGAGAACTCTAAACCCATTTATGAACCTGCCACTAGACTAAAATCGTGTGAAATGAGCTTAAGCAATGACAGTGCCACAATCTATCTGAGTTTGTCAGTCTGATATGTTATAGTTAATATTCGCGGCATATGCCTTACAGTATGTGTTAATATTTGAACGGTCTATAAAATACCATACCAAGTGTCAGAAAACCTTTGTAAAATGATCAAGATCGGCGGAGATGTGCTATGTCTACATTACTAGTAATTTAGTAATAACGAAGGCAACTGTTCAGCCACGTGTCAGCTCATTGCAAGAATTTATGTCAGAGTTGGCATGCAATGGTCTGCATGTGGCAACAATATATTTCACATTAGTTATCTAGTACAATTACATTGTGAACGAGAAGAAAAGGTGTAGCCCAAGTGCCTTCGAACTCTGACAGCACTTATTTCATCCTTGGTGTAACCAGCAAGTTTTCTGTGCTTCTTACATTTTATAAAATTCTAAGAGAATAGGAGATATAAAGTGAAATGTGTGAATTAAATTCTGAGTCAAGATCGCTAAAATTACCTTATTGATAAGCTTCACGTCACTGATGAGCCACCTTCAAACGAAAAAAAATTATTTTCTATTTCATGTGTATCAGCCACTAGGTATGACACATTGTCATAATCTGCTGAGATGTATAGCTCTTTCAGTCTAAAGATAGGTCGTCATGTTTACGTAATTTACAACGTTAGCCATACGTGTCCCCAGCGCTCATATCGTCACACAAGTGTTTAAAAGCAAGGAGGCGTAAAGCGTATCTCAGGTACTACTGGTATCTCCCTCTGCAAATATTTGTCTACGTATATAATTTACATTGTAAAGCGTTTGGGATTTAATTGCAGTTCAACAGATTCAAATGTATTTAGACAACATATGAAAACTGCTAGTTCATATATTTCTTTGATGCTACTGTACTGTGTGCTTACACATAAAAACAAAATTTCTTTATTTTCGAGTGTTCTAACTACTTGATTTCGCCCTAAACGAATCCTCCGTTCTGCTCTTTGACCGCCGTTTTTCGGAAGCAGAGGTAATCACCTGCATACTTTCACATGCAATTTTTTCGAGGAACTTCTTGCTAGTAAGCCGAGTTTCCTCGAAATCCTTTGTCCACACACTCTGGTCTCTGTTTGTCATTTAAGAGAAGCAGAAGCAGCATGCTCATCGGACTGTACAGCGAATGAGAATGTAACCTGTCGAGAAACAGATACTGAACTGTGTGTAGGAGGGAATGTGATAGTAACCCCTTGGGCTAGGGGTAGCGTCTTTGAGACGTAATCAAAACGTCTTCGGTCCCGGGTTCGATTCCCGCTACTGCCTAAATTTTGATGAATAATCAGCATTGGCGGCCGAAGACTTCCGGCATAAGAAGTCAGCCTCATTCTGCTAACGGCCTTGTCAAAGAGGGCGGAGGAGCAGATAGAGGTTCAGGGCACTCTCTTGTGCTAGGGGTGGAAAATTGCCCCTAAAGGCGGAAGAATCAGCAATGATCAACGTAGAGGATGCAGAAGTCAAGGGAAACCACTGCATTAAAGACACGTAACGTGTATCCACAGGACATGTGGCCTGTAATTGAAGTGTCATGATGATCTCTCCATTGGCAAAAGATTCCGGAATAGTCCCCCATTCTGATCTCCGGGATGGGACTGCGAAGGGGGAGGTTACCATGAGAAAAAGATTGAATAATCAACGAAAGGATAACGTTCTACGAGTCGGGGCGTGGAATGTCAGAAACTTGAACGTGGTAGGGAAACTAGAAAATCTGAAAAGGGAATGCAAAGGCTCAATCTAGATATAGTAGGGGTCAGTGAAGTGAAGTGGAAGGAAGACAAGGATTTCTGGTCAGATGAGTATCGGGTGATATCAACAGCAGCAGAAAATGGTATAACAGGTATAGGATTCGTTATGAATACGAAGGTAGGGCAGAGGGTGTGTTACTGTGAACAGTTCAGTGACCGGGTTGTTCTAATCAGAATCAACAGCAGACCAACACCGACAACGATAGTTCAGGTATACATGCCGACGTCGCAAGCTGAAGATGAACAGATAGAGAAAGTGTATGAGGATATTGAAAGGGTAATGCAGTATGTAAAGGGGGACGAAAATCTAATAGTCATGGGCGACTGGAATGCAGTTGTAGGGAAAGGAGTAGAAGAAAAGGTTACAGGAGAATATGGGCTTGGGAAAAGGAATGAAATAGGAGAAAGACTAATTGATTTCTGTAACAAGTTTCATCTAGTAATAGCGAATACGCTGTTCAAGAATCACAAGAGGAGGAGGTATACTTGGAAAAGACCGGGAGATACGGGAAGATTTCAATTAGATTACATTATGGTCAGACAGAGATTCCGAAATCAGATACTGGATTGTAAGGCGTACCCAGGAGCAGATATAGAATCAGATCACAATATAGTAGTGATGAAGAGTAGGCTGAAATTCAAAACATTAGTCAGGAAGAATCAATACGCAAAGAAGTGGGATAACAAAGAAGTGGGATACGGAAGTACTAAGGAATGACGAGATACGTTTGAAGTTCTCTAACGCTATAGATACAGCAATAAGGAATAGCGCAGTAAGCAGTACAGTTGAAGAGGAATGGACATCTCTAAAAAGGGCCATCACAGAAGTTGGGAAGGAAAACATAGGTACAAAGAAGGTAGCTGCGAAGAAACCATGGGTAACAGAAGAAATACTTCAGTTGATTGATGAAAGGAGGAAGTACAAACATGTTCCGGGAAAATCAGGAATACAGAAGTACAAGTCGCTGAGGAATGAAATAAATAGGAAGTGCAGGGAAGCTAAGAAGAAATGGCTGCAGGAAAAATGTGAAGACATCGAAAAAGATATGGTTGTCGGAAGGACAGACTCAGCATACAGGAAAGTCAAAACAACCTTTGGTGACATTAAAAGCAACGGTGGTAACATTAAGAGTGCAACGGGAATTCCACTGTTAAATGCAGAGGAGAGAGCAGATAGGTGGAAAGAATACATTGAAAGCCTCTATGAGGGTGAAGATTTGTCTGATGTGATTGAAGAAGAAACAGGAGTCGATTTAGAAGAGATAGGGGATCCAGTATTAGAATCTGAATTTAAAAGAGCTTTGGAGGACTTACGGTCAAATAAGGCAGAAGGGATAGATAACATTTCATCAGAATTTCTAAAATCATTGGGGGAAGTGGCAACAAAACGACTATTCACGTTGGTGTATAGAATATATGAGTCTGGCGACATACCATCTGACTTTCGGAAAAGCATCATCCACACAATTCCGAAGACGGCAAGAGCTGACAAGTGCGAGAATTATCGCACAATGAGTTTAACAGCTCATGCATCGAAGCTGCTTACAAGAATAATATACAGAAGAATGGAAAAGAAAATTGAGAATGCGCTAGGTGACGATCAGTTTGGCTTTAGGAAAAGTAAAGGGACGAGAGAGGCAATTCTGACGTTACGGCTAATAATGGAAGCAAGGCTAAAGAAAAATCAAGACACTTTCATAGGATTTGTCTACCTGGAAAAAACGTTCGACAATATAAAATGGTGCAAGCTGTTCGAGATTCTGAAAAAAGTAGCGGTAAGCTATAGGGAGAGACGGGTCATATACAATATGTACAACAACCAAGAGGGAATTATAAGAGTGGACGATCAAGAACGAAGTGCTCGTATTAAGAAGGGTGTAAGACAAGGCTGTAGCCTTTCGCCCCTAGTATTCAATCTGTACATCGAGGAAGCAATGATGGAAATAAAAGAAAGGTTCAGGAATGGAATTAAAATACAAGGTGAAAGGATATCAATGATACGATTCGCCGACGACATTGCTATCCTGAATGAAAGTGAAGAAGAATTAAATGATCTGCTGAACGGAATGAACAGTCCAATGAGTACACAGTATGGTTGAGAGTAAATCGGAGAAAGACGAAGGAAATGAGAAGTAGTAGAAATGAGAACAGCGAGAAACTTAACATCAGGATTGATGGTCACGAAGTCAATGAAGTTAAGGAATTCTGCTACCTAGGCAGTAAAATAACCAATGACGGACGGAGCAAGGAGGACATCAAAAGCAGACTCGCTATGACGAAAAAGGCATTTCTGGGCAAGAGAAGTCTACTAATATCAAATACCGGCCTTAATTTGAGGAAGAAATTTCTGAGGATGTACTTCTGGAGTACAGCATTGTATGGTAGTGAAACATGGACTGTGGGAATACCGGAACAGAAGAGAATCGAAGCATTTGAGATGTGGTGCTATAGACGAATGTTGAAAATTAGGTGGACTGATAAGGTAAGGAATGAGGAGGTTCTACGCAGAATCGGAGAGGAAAGGAATATGTGGAAAACACGGATAAGGAGAAGGGACAGGATGATAGGACATCTGCTAAGACATAAGGGAATTACTTCCATGGTACTAGAGGGAGCTGTAGAGGGCAAAAACTGTAGAGGAAGACAGAGATTGGAATACGTCAAGCAAATAATTGAGGACGTAGGTTGCAAGTGCTACTCTGAGATGAAGAGGTTAGCACAGGAAAGCAGGAAAGGAATTCGTGGCGGGCCGCATCAAACCAGTCAGTAGACTGATTTTTAAAAAAAAAAAAAAAGATCAAATGCAGCCTCTAAAAGAAAGCTATATCAATTATAGAACAGATTAAAGTACGACTCAAACAAGAATGACAACGTTCCGCAACATTTACTTCATTTATTTATTTCATTAAGAGTACAGAGTAACCCACCGCCTTGAAATATAAGGTGGGTCGGATGCTACTGAATCCAACAGCAAACACTACTCATTATTACAGTATTATTAGTATACAGTTGTTAATGCTTTTTTATAATATAAAGAACATAATACACAAAAATTTCTCTAATGTTACAGCGAACTGAGTGCTTAACAGTTGTTAAAATTGTTCTATATAACTTGTTGCTGCCTAGTTAGGAGAATATAATTTATACAATGCAAATGTCAAAAAAAAATAAATAGAAAAATGTAACGATGACGAAGACGTGCTTACAGTTTCCTAAAAAACATGAGGGAGTGTCTTAATGATACACGGAGTTCTCCAGATGAGTGGTTACACTGGTCACCTATGATACACATCTATATCAAAGAAGAAATCAGAGGCCGAACGATATATGTGAGTTCAGCTGCGAAGAACCTCTACATCATTCGGTATGGGAGTCTAACAGATGGTCAGAAAAGAGAGAGAATGACATGAACTTTTCCAGGGTGAATCAGCGTCAGGAGTTTTGAGACGAGAACCATAAACTTACTGAAGAATCAAATATGATTTCCTCAAGGGATTTATAACTCTAGTAGAAGGGAAGAAGATTTGGAACAGCCGCCTCACAGAAGCAGGACACAGCAACACGAACAAAACGGTGGACAGGGGATACAGAAGTTGAAACAGTTATGGAAGTGGTCAAGGAAAAGGTCATCATCAGACCGAAGGGTACGTTGCGTGAGGACTCCCGAAGTCATCGTTCTGTCAGCCACGAGAGTGTTCCATTAACCAACGAGGCTAGTTATCTAGTGTCCCCTTCTTCATTAATCACATTACTGTTGGCGGAGATATGGAAATCTGAACGTAGTGTGTCAACTTATTACCTCTAACCAAGGAGTTGTTTGTCTTCAAAACGTGATTCATTATAACATAACATTAGTCCGTCCCCGGTAGCTGAGTGGTCAGCGTGCAGAATGTCAATCCTAAAGGCCCGGGTTCATTTCCCGGTTGGGTCGGAGATTTTCTCCTCTCAGGGACTGCCTGTTGTGTTGTTCTAATCATCATCATTTCATCTCCATCGACGCGCAAGTCACCGAAGTGGCGTCAAATCGAACGACTTGCACCCGGCGAACGGTCTACCCGACGGGAGGCCCTAGTCACACGACGTAACATTCATCTCATTTACTCGAAACAATTGCACTTTGTCACCGGCAATCAAATTAAATGTAGAATTTACAGTTACAGGTAAGTACTGGAATAATTCCAGAAATAGAGGTTACTGAACATCCATTTGTACAAAAAGTAAGGAGGCGTGTTATACGAGAGTAATCCCAAAAGTAAGGTCTCCTATTTTTTTTATAAGTACAGAACTCTGTTTGTGTAGCAGTTGGTCACACTGTTATGAAGAGTGCTTCACGCGATGTGTGTAGACATGTGCACGCCGCGCTGAGGCGCTCAGTCTTGTTTTGGCAGCCGTTGAGAATGGAGCCCCCGTTGGATGTTACTCCTGTTGGATGTTACCGCCAAGTGCGAACTGCGCGCAGTTATTCGGTTTTTTAACGCAAAGGACACTGCGCCGATTGAAATGCATCGCCAACTGACGGAAGTGAATGTTGAGTCGTGCATGGACGTCAAAAATGTTCATTAGCGGTGTAGAGAGTTTGCAGCTGGTCGGACCGAAATTCATGACGAACAAAGGAGCGGGAGAGGAGGCAGTGTTGAAGGTTGAGCAAAGCATGCGTGATGATCGGCCGATCACCCTGGATGATCTCTGCACGTAGGTTCCTGAGGTTTGCCGAAGCACCGCTCACAGAATTTTAACGGAAACATTGAACTACCGGAAGGTGTGCGCAAGATGGGTGCCACGCATGCTGACTGAGGACCACATGCGGCAACGAGTTGATGCTTCCTGCGTATTTCTTCAGCGCCTTGCAGCCGAACAAGACAACTTTCTGGACTCAATTGTCACGGGTGACCAAACTTGGGCGTACCACACCGGAGGCCAAGCAACAACTTTCTTAACAGCATGGCGGCGAACTGGTATGACATGGGCATACAAAAACTGCCACAGACTCTACAAAAATGTGTCGACAGAAATGGTGATTATGTCGAAAAGTAGCTAAATGTTCAAGCCGCAAACTGATGTAAACCATTGTAGAAATAAACAGGTCTGTGTATTTATAAAAAAATAGGAGACCTTACTTTTGGGATTACCCTCGTATGTGGATTTCTAGGATTGACCAGTTTGTCTTACCAGGAATGTAAGGGAACGTTTCACTTTTCTCCAGAGTTTTGTGTACAGAGAAAGCTATGACTGAGATGAATGCTTAATAAGGGAAAAGAAATAAAATGTGCAATGCTAACACCTGGAGATGGGGTAGCAGTCTTTTTGGTGAAAATTAAGGAACCATGTAGAAGACATGTTGCATGAAATGGGCACCTAACTTAGCCCAGGTCAGTGGTTAGCATAAAGCAAAAGTAGAGTGAAAGGTACGAAGCGTGGTAGAGAAGCGAACAGTGACTTCCCCATTATATAAAAATAAATGTGGAAGATGCAGTGACAGACAACCGATTTTCCGATCTCGGAAGTTGTATTGTGCAGGATAGCATGAAATGAGTTAGAATGTGAAAAGACAGGCACAGGTGTCACGACCCAAGTTTGTCAGTCCGCGTTTAGCGAGTTGAGAAGCAAGAGAGCGAAGTTCACGAGCAGGTGGTTTGGTGAGTTCTCGAAAGCAGCAGACGGCACTTAGAGTTACTGCCATTTGCTAATTGCTTCGTCCGCGAAGTGAATACAGCTGTGAGAAGGTGGCGGGTAGACTGAAAGGTTACTGAGAGTGAATTTTCTCTAGCAAGTGGCCATTTGAAGGCAAAGCATGTCACGTGGAGCAGATTGGGGAGAACTAGAACAAGGAGTGATTTATTTCACGCCAGGGATGATAGTGTTTGTTAACGTTGGAAAGTGATTGATGCATACAATACTAGTGCACTATAACGGATACTGATGATGATAATAATAATAATAATAATGAGACGATAAAACATAAATTCATGGGCTTTTAAAAACAAACAGTACTAATTTGTTTTTAAAGACATATAACTGTTGTGTAGCAGTTTCAAAGAAGGTTCTTGAAAATGGATACAATACTCCTGATAAAGTAAATTATAGTGTTTTTTTAAAGGCACCTTAAATTTTAAGTACCTCAAAATCTTTCATTAAGCTGACTGTCCCACTATGATGAAGTATATACAATTTGTCATTAATGCTATCAGTATGACTCCTGAATGTATATTTTCTGGTCATAAAGAAAGTTGCCAATCGTTGCACTACACTGAAATCCTCTAGACACTTCCTTTGATATTTGCGCAGTTTTGTTCACACGTTACTTCATTAGAGATTACTGCACCACCTGCAAAAAGACTGAGGTTACTATTAATATTATTTTTCAGATGATCATTACAGAATAAGAGTAACAAGGGTCTCAACACCTGTCCCTGGGGCACATCTCAATGTAGGCCGCTTTGTACTTTTAATCATTTATGATTTGGAGAACTACATTTTGTAAACGGGAAGTTACCGACAGTGTTTGAACTAACGCTGCACTTGACACGAATGAGTGCTGTACAAATTCAAGTTCCTATAATTAGCTTACGACTTAGTAAGAGAGTGATTCGAATGGATGATTTTTCCCTGCCTTAACCGGGACGTGTAGATGTGGGGTCCGTGACAGAATGGGGCATGTGCACATGCTTCGTGTGCTTTATGGATACACTTCTCCTCGGAGTTACCCAGGCAAAGGGAGATCTGTCTGGGTAGGCTCTCGTTCTATACCTACTCGTGGGACAGAGATAGATTCGTGAGACTGCCAGTGGAATCACTGTACCAGTGGTGGATATCAACACCCAGCACCCCAACCAGAAAAAAGTACTGTTAAACAATGTGTAAATATCAGTGACAGAATTCACGCTGCTTCACAGAACGTGGTTTTAATCACAAAAATGGCCATGTTCAAAAAGGCCCACCTTTCTACATCTGGGTATTTGCACGCTGATAGTAGAAATATGCACGTATCAACAACCAACAACACTCCAGGAAGTTAATTGTCTAGTGGAATGCTCCATTGAAACAGAGATGAAGACCAGTGACAGGGCTATCACGCTGAGATTCAACAGAGAAACGAAAACGGGAAAGGAACAGCTCGTGGCTAAGATCTGTATAATATGATCAGTGTGGGAATGAGTCACATCTATTCGTCGTCGTTGCCGAACGTCCGTGCTATTCCATTCCGCACTGTTTTATTCAATTAACATTTGCAGTTGGACGAATAAGGGAAGAATGTATGACAACGTAGCAACTTTTGTTTTGGAAAATGTGTCTTAATATTTGTTGTTTCAAGGAGTCTTTAGCATTCTGCCAATAACACGAGTAACACTTTTACGATCTGGTTATACCTGTCTGTAACACGATATTGCTTTTTCAGCGTCTTGTGCGGCTGGAGAATCCGGTCCCTTGAGATCTAAACTTCGATGCCGAGTTCTAACGGCAAACGACCAGGGCTGACAGTAAAACGGGCGCATCTTTTTGTTTTAAAATATTATTTATTCTGGTTTGAACCATGCATCTGCAGCATTTCAGTTCTGAGTGTGAATCTGTCCTCTATTTCAGACGATCATGAGGCGGCTGTAGGACACGTTTCAAAATTTTGTGAGTTGTCTGCCCGCTGTCCTACGCTAATAGATTGCAGGTTTTATTGTGCCACGGAGTACATGGCCCATCGTAGTTCTGTCCAGTGATCACACAGCCAAATGTATCTGTCTTATTATCTTCGTCTCCTCTTGAGTTAGCTCTGTATCTATTTAATGTAAATATTTTTATGAGGTGACATAGGACAAACATTCATTGTCTGTTCGTGTGCGTGTGTCGAGCGCATGCGCTCGTGGATTTATATTTATGTACATATGACCTTCATTCTTCAAATTAGATTTTAATATGGAAGATAAGATCCTTCTCAATCTTCTGTCAGTCGTCAGCATCAAAACAGGGCTGAGTGTCTAGTTGTAAAGCACATGCCTGAAAACAGAAAGATCGTGGGATCGAATCCATGACAGACCACGGAGTATTGCAGTCATCTTAAAACCTTGCCTTTACCTGTCAGTGATTTGAAGATTTACCAGAACGACATGCGATTCAGATAACGCAGGAAATCCCCTATCCATGGTACAATAACTGGGATAAGGTACCCAAGGCGACGAAGTAAGGTCAGATTAAAAGATTTGCACCAAATTACCAAGCCACAAAGTAATATCGTTATTGTTATCAAACAATATGCACCTGTTGATGTATATACGTAATTTTAGATATATTAACGTATGGTAATCATCGGAATGTAAATGGTTCTTTGAGCTCGCTATTAATAAAGATCTTACAGGCTTAACTAATTTCTTCATTCGCTGTCCTCAAGAACATTGAAGAGGGTATATTCTGCAGGTAACCATTAATAGATGTAACATACTTCATTACTACAGGTCATTCAATTACAGTGCTTCAGATAGGAATGTCTTCGCTTCATCACGTTAATGGTGTACCTAAGAAAGGATTACTTGACACAGTTGTGTGCCGTAAATTCTTAGGGTAAACTGGGGAAAAATTATACGTCCTGCTAACTAATTACGTTGATGAACTCATTGTACACGAAATGCATTATCGAGCGCCAGTCAGCTAACGGCGTATCCACTTATTGATTCGGCGGTTATAAACAGTGTGTCACGAGACTGTTCTACAGCAGTAGTAGGAGAGTTTCGAACTTCATATGAAAATCAGCATAGAGCAGTCACAATTCAAGGATCAATGCCCATCACACGTAAGTAGTAACTGTTATGTGATATGGTGTTTCTTATCTGCTTAAGAGATTGGGCAAGTAAAGAAAGTATGCCTCGGCTGGAGGAAAAGCGTGAGCATAACGAATAGCCATAACAATGTACAGATGAAAGGCTGATAAAATAATGTCTGTTATTCTTGTTATTTGGTGAAAAGTTTAGGTTAAAAGTAAGTATGATCATCAGATAAGTAATAAGCACATCTGTAATCTGTATTATGAATGATTGGGATATTCAAGTCGAATATCAGGAAGGAAAAATATACTGACGAAAAAGTCACAACACCAAAAATTAACTAACATACATTAATGAAATATCGGGACCTAGACATGTGTCTAGGTAACATATTATTATGATTATCAGGTTAATGTCACTGCAAGACAGCCACAGCAGACGTGAAATGCTGGTACATTAATACCAGTGTAGCCGTTAACATATTGAATTCAAACATGTAATCTTGCATGCATTCTGTTACACAGGTGCCAGATGTCAGTTTGTGGGATTGAGTTCTGTCACTATTTGATCACAGTCAATACAGGGGCAGTGAAACATGTTTGTGGACTGAAGTTGTCGCCCAAAGATGTAACATATGTGTTCGATTGGAGGCAGATTTGGTGACCGAGCAAGCCAACGCAAATGTTGACACTCTGTAGAGCATGTTGGGTTGCATCAGCGAAATATGGACGACCGTTATCTTGTTGGAAAACATCCCTTGGAATACTGTTCATGAATGGCAGCAGAACACGCCGAATCACCAGATGGCGTCTGGCTCTGAGCTCTCCCTCAAGTAACAGGTTTGTGAGAGTTCGTGGTGTCACTGTGGTGCCTACTGCTGTTAATTACTAAGGCTTAGGCTGTATGATGCGTCAGAGCCATACACCAAACACGACGCTCTTCTCTCTCGCAAGGGAACCTCCCCATCGCACCCCCCTCAGATTTAGTTATAAGTTGGCACAGTGGATAGGCCTTGTAAAACTGAACACAGATCAATCGAGAAAACAGGAAGAAGTTTTGAGCAACTATGAAAAAAATAAGCAAAATATACAAACTGAGTAGTCCATGCGAAAGATAGGCAACATCAAGGATAATGTAAGCTCAGGAGCGCCGTGGCCCCGTGGTTAGCGTGAGCAGGTGCGGAACGAGAGGTCCTTCGTTCAAGTCTTCGCTCGACTGAATGGTTTAATTTTTTATTTTCCGACAACTATCTATCCGTCCGTCCGTCCAATGCGAGGTAACTGCGCCGTAGTATGTCGACGCTACACCTAAACAAACATCGGAAGGTAGAAGAATCTTTTTACCCATCCGCCAAATGTACAAAATGGTTCAAATGGCTCTGAGCACTATGGGACTCAACTGCTGAGGTCATTAGTCCCCTAGAACTTAGAACTAGTTAAACCTAACTATCCTAAGGACATCACAAACATCCATGCCCGAGGCAGGATTCGAACCTGCGACCGTAGCAGTTGCGCGGTTCCGGACTGAAGCGCTTAGAACCGCTCGGCCACCGCGGCCGGCTGCCAAATGTACAAGTTAGGTGGGTCGACAACATATTCCTGTCATGTGAAGCACATGCCGTCACCAGTGTCGTATAAAATAAATCAGACGTGTTTTCCTGTGGAGGAATCGGTTGACCTGTGACCTTGCGATCAAATGTTTTCGGTTCCCATTGGAGAGGCACGTCCTTTCGTCTACTAATCGCACGGTTTTGCGGTGCGGTCGCAAAACACAGACACTAAACTTATTGCAGTGAACAGAGACGCCAATGAACGAACGGAGAGATTATAACTTTGCGAAAATAAAGAAAATAAACTTTTCACTCGAGGGAAGACTTGAACCAGGGACCTCTCGTTCCGCAGTTGCTCACGCTAACCACGGGACCACGGCGCTCCTGATCCCACACTATCCTTGATGTTGCCTATCTTGCGCATGGACTACTCAGTTTGTATATTTTGCTTATTTTTTCATAGTTCCTCACAACTTCTTCCTGCTTTCTCGATTGATCTGTGTTCAGTTTTTCGAGGCCCATCCACTGTGCCAACTTATAAGTAAATCTGAGGGGGGTGCGATGGGGAGGTTCCCTTGTCAGTAGTGCCACGTGGCCGTCCGGAGCCCGGTCTTCCTGCGACCGTACGTTCCCGTGACCATCGCTGCTAGCGATCTTGTACAGTGGCTACATTCCTGCCAAGTGTTTCTGCAGTATCGCAGAAGGAACGTCCAACTTCTCGTAGGACTATTACACGATGCCATTCAAACTCAGTGAGGTGCTGACAACGCCGTCTTTGTCACCTTAAGGCATTCCTAATATCAATTCATCACGTCGAGACTCAAAGGTAACTAATGCTCACGACCGTTACAGTGGCTGTTTCAAGCGGAACTGATCTGCATTGTCATAGCGGTGCTACTAGTGCCGCTATTATTCGACTGGCACGAAATTTGAACAAAAATTGTCTTTCAGATGCAGAAACATGCCTACTAACTTTCGTTTATACTGCACAACTTTTCTTGGCACTACGATTTTTTCCTTTAGTGTAGATTTTACTAAGACCGTTTAATTTTGGTGTCAAAGTAATAATGAAAAAAATTAAATAGTGTGAAATTTGAGGAAGAATACAACAGTGAGGTGAATGCATGCAGACATTATACACTACTGGCCATTAAAATTGCTACATCAGGAAGATGACGTGCTACAGACGCGAAATTTAGCCGACAGGAAGAAGATGCTGTCATATGCAAATGATTAAATTTTCAGAGCATTCTCACAAGGTTGGCGCCGGTGGCGACACCTACAACGTACTCACATGAGGAAAGTTTCCAACCGCTTTCTCATACACAAACAGCAGTTGACCGGCGGTGCCTGGTGAAACGTTGTTGTGATGCCCCGTGTAAGGAGGAGAAATGCGTACCATCACGTTTCCGACTTTGATAAAGGTCGGATTGTAGCCTATCACGATTGCGGTTTATAGTTTCGCGGCATTACTACTTGCGTTGATCGAAATCCAATGACTGTTAGCAGAATATGGAATCGGTGGATTCAGGAGGGTAATACGGAAGGCAGTTCTGGATCCCAACGGCCTCGTATCACTAGCAGTCGAGATGGCAGGCATCTTATGCTCATGGCTGCAACGGATCGTGCAGCCACGTCTCGATCTCTGAGTCAACAGATGGGGACGTTTGCAAGACAACAACCATCTGCACGAACAGTTCGACTACAATTGCAGCAGCATGGACTATCAGTTCGGAGACCATGGCTGCGGTTACCCTTGACGCTGCATCACACACAGGAGCGCCTGCGATGGTGTACTCGACGACGAACCTGGGTGCACGAATGGCAAAAGGTCATTTTTTCGGATGAATCCAGGTTCTGTTTACAGCATCATAATGGTCGCATCCGTGTTTGGCGACACCGCGGTGAACGCACAATGGAAGCGTGTATTCGTCATCGTCATACTGGCGTATCACCCGGCGTGATGGAATGGGGTGTCACTGGTTACACGTCTCAGTCACCTCTTGTTCGCATTGAAAGCACTTTGAACAGTGGACGTTACATTTCAGATGTGTTACTACCCGTGGCTCTACCCTTCATTCGATCCCTGCGAAACCCTACATTTCAGGAGGTGATTGTACGCCTTTACGGACACAAAAAATGTTCGACTGCTGCCCTGGTCAGCACATTCTCCAGATCTCTCACTAATTGAAAACGTCTGGTCAATGATGGCCGAGCTACTGGCTCGTCACAATACGCCAGTCACTACTCTTGATGAACTGTGGTATCGTGTTGAAGCTGCACGGGCAGCTGTACCTGTACACGCCATCCAAGCTCAGTTTGACTCAATGCCCAGACGTATCAAGCCGTCATTACGGCCAGGGTTGTTCTGGGTACTGATTTCTCAGGATCTATGCACCCAAATTGAGTGAAAATGTAATCACATGTCAGTTCTAGTATAATATATTTGTCCAATAAATACCCGTTTATCATCTTCACTTCAAGTGTAGGAACCGACGCGCCATTTAACGAATTCGTAGCCATATGCAGGGATTGCGGGAATCATTTGCAGTATGGTTTTGTGATTGTTGATGAAACGAAGGAACTGGATGAATGGCGATATAGACGAACTTCAATGAGGTTCTTATAAATGGCAGTGTACCAAAACGTAAGCCCGTTAGTGTACTGCAAGCAACGAATCAAGTCGTAAGGATTCAGCGCGCACATCCGATGGGATGGTTCAAATGGCTCTAGTCACTAGGGGACTTAACATCTGAGGTCATCAGTCCTCTAGACTTAGAACTACTTAAACATAGCTAACCTAACGACATCACACACATCCATGCCCGAGGCAGGATTCGAACCTGCGACCGTAGCAGCAGCGCTGTTGCGGACTGAAGCGCCTAGAACCGATGGGATGAAGCATTACCCAAACATATATTTTTGTCTATCGACAGGAAAAGCGAGGCTATCAACGGAAAATTAACAGAATTGGACAGCGGCATCAAGGCAACGCCTGCAGAAGGTGAATCTCAGCTGAATGACAGAACCCAGCGAAATTTACAAGCAGTCTTCTAACGCTCAACACACACACACACACACACACACACACACACACACACACACACAGCTGCATGATTGCATTACTAACGTTACGTCTGCCTGTACGTACACTCACAGATGGATGTGTTAACGCACTTCTCCAGTATAAGTTAATGAGACATGACGTCAGTCATCTAGGAGTGAATCCGTGAGTAATTTTTCTCCTTCTGCTTCTTCTATTTCTAACAAATTTGCTTGCATATATTACCAACATATTCGCTTGCTCGTGTCTAGATGCAGTCGCGCTCTACCGGCTTTTGCAGGAGATAACGGCCATTGACTCATTCAGAAGAAGTTTATCTTGAACGTTAGTAGAAACACTACAGATGGCTAGATATATTTTATTTAAAGGAAGATATAGGTGACGTTTAATATTGATCCTCTTTCTTTTTCCTCCTATTGGCAGCATCATCACTGAGTTGCCACAAGACTCTTGCGGAGATGATGCTTAGTTCAATCCGCCATGACGACTACTAGATGTTCAAATTGTCATACAGGGCATTTTATAGGGACTATACAAAAAAATTTTATAGCCACTTGCGTATTGCGGGGTATATGAAGAGATTTAAATACCAGTTCTTTGCCTATTTCTGACACGCTGTCCACATGCGTTTCCACCTCCAATCCGGTGCAACACGAATCATAGAGCTGAGGGACGGTTTGTTGTGACAGACTCACAGCTGGCGAGCAGGCCTCAAAAGGCTACCCCACAATGTCTCGTAGAATCGGTGGGCATGTGATTGCCACCTTAGTTGCCATCCTACAACTTACACTACGGCCTGTGTACCTTAGATTCTTAAACCTCTGTTCCTGTATGGATGAGATGAAGGGTGACAGACACGCCTCCGTAGCAGTACCAGCAGCAGCGAGTCCACCCACGATGATGGTGCGCCTGCCAACTACGTACACATCCACTGCCGGCTGTGCACCAGTAGCAGCAGCTTGCCCAGTCGACGTCTGTGACTATGTGCCAGTGGCCGACTGCAAAATTGGAACTGCAGTCCCTGTCTACATCTGTGGTGCAGCCCCCACCATCGACGAGCCATGCTGGCCCACGGCATTTGTCCAATGAATACCCGTTTGTCATCTGCATTTCTTCTTGGTGTAGCAATTTTAATGGCCAGTAGTGTATAACCCGAAATACGTAAGTGATTATAAAAAAAAATTGTATGGTCCCTATAAAATGCCCTGTATGGCGGATTGGACTAAACATCATCTCAGCATGGGTCTTGTGGCAACTCAGTGACGATGCTGCCAATAGGAGGAAAAAGAAAGAGGATCAATACTAAACGTCACCTACAATTTTCTTTAAATAAAATATATCTAGGCATCCATAGCGTTTGTTAAGTCCCATAGTGCTCAGAGCCATTTGAACCATTTTTTTCCATAGCGTTTCTACTGACGTTCGAGATTACCTTCTTCTGAATGAGTCTGTTGTGGCTTGGCAGGACAGCCAATCCACTAGGACGAGATAGCCGAAAGGCACGCGTTTAAGCTCACGTAGGCTGGCGTGAGGTCTGGAACAGGTAAAGTAATTATACTATCAAGAAAAGTACGTAGCTTCTGGAATACTTAATCCATAATTGGTGAACATCGGTCTGACGGTACAGGCACCACAATATAAATAGCAAAGGATAATGGCGCCTTGCTAGGTCGTAGCAAATGACGTAGCTGGAGGCTATGCTAACTATCGTCTCGGCAAATGAGAGCGCAATTTGTCAGTGAACCATCGCTAGCAAAGTCGGCTGTACAACTCGGGCGAGTGCTAGGAAGTCTCTCTAGACCTGCCGTGTGGCGGCGCTCGGTCTGCAATCACTGATAGTGGCGACACGCGGGTCCGACGTATACTAACGGACCGCGGCCGATTTAAAAGCTACCACCTAGAAAGTGTGGTGTCTGGCGGTGACACCACAGAGTCAGTGGCCGTAATCTCCAGCAAAAGCCGGTGAGCGCGACTGCATCTAGAAACGAACACGCAAATATGTTAGTAATATATGCATGAAAATGTGTTACAAGTAGAAGAAGAAGAAGTAGAAGGAGAAAATCTACTCACAGGTTCACTCCTAGACGACTGACGTCATTCCTGATGAACGTATACTGGAGAATTACGTTAACACGTTAATAATGCAATCATGCAGCTGTGTGTGTGTGTGTGTGTGTGTTGAGCGTTAGAAGACTGCTTGTAAATTTTGCTGGGTTCTGTCATTCAGCTGAGATTCACCTTCTGCAGGCGCTGCCTTGATGCCGCTATCGAATTCTGTTAATCTTCCGTTGATAGCCTCGCTTTTCCTGTCGACATATAAAAGTACGTTTGGTTAATGCTTCATCCCATCGGGATGATCGCGCAGCATTCTTGCGACTTCATCCGTCGCCTACAGTATACTGACAGGCTTACGTTTTGGTACGCTGCCAGTTACAAGAACCTTATTGAAGTTCGTCTATATCGCCATTCATCCAGTTCCTTCGTTATATCAACAATCAGAAAACCATACTGCAAATGATTCCAGCAATCCCTGCATATGGCTACAAATTCGTTAAATGGCGCGCCGGTGAGTTTAGTAAATATATTTTAAATGCAGTTCGTCCTCATTGAAAGCTGTAATAAGATTTGCATTTCTCCAGATCAATTATTTCGGAATCGTTGGGTACTGCTGTATTACAATATGTCAACTTGCTGCTTTCGCCGAACGCCTGGTACGGTACCCCCTCAGTGTCGTCCATTACCTTTGGAATAGCTGAAACAGGGTTTTTGAAAAAAATATATACGAGCTCGAAGGGGATCCACTCAGGGTGTATTAACAGTATTAGATACAAATCAGTTATCCCACAGCCCGAAGAACTCGCAACTGAAGTGGGAATGTTATCAAGAAGCAATGAGCCACTTTCCTTCTTTTTCCTCCGATTGGCAGCATCAGCATCATTCAAGGATCAGTGAGTTGCCACAAGGCCCTTGAGACAAGGATGTTTAGTCCACTCCGCTATGACGACAACTAGACGCTCAATTTGTCATATAGGGCGTTTTATAGGGATCATACATTTTTTTAGAAATACTTACGTATTGCGGGATATGTGAACGGATTTAAATACTAGTTCTTTGACTGTTTCTGGCACGCATTTCTCATACGTTTCCATCTCCATTTCGATGCAACATAAGTCGTGGAACTGAGCGATGGTTTCCTGCGATGGACTCACAGTTGGCGAGCAGACTTCTAAAGGTTACCCCTCAATGTCTCGTGGAATCTGTGGACGTGAGATTGCCACCTTAGTCGCCAGTCTACAACTTATAATATGACCTGTGTAGATCAGATTCTTAAACGTCTATTCCGCTCTCTGTTTTTAAATATATGAACTGTTTCAGGGCGAGCGACCAACGGCCGCCTATTCCATGTTCGAGTGGCTGAGAGTGCGAAATATCTGTGAAGTACCCTCAGACATTTACAGGAAACTTACCGCAAGACTTACCAGTTCAAAAGCAGAGGACAATTACCTGTCTCCAGCACGGCTTATACCTCGACTGTGTAACATTGCACACAGATTTCAATTATTGCCTCAGGTGATTAAAAACGATGAAGTTCTTTCTCTGCATGAGTCCTGCTATAAGCATTACTACACGAGATCAGCCCATTAAACTACACTGGGTTTACTGTGAAATGGAAAAAAATAAATGACTCCTTTCTTTCCTATTCAGTGTGTATGTATTTCGTAGACGTTTCTGAGAGACGGCTGGACCTCGCTCCGACAGTTACGGGCCATCACGTGACCCGCTCACACCGCGTGGGCCGTCTATCAGAGACCCGATAAAAGCTCACACTACCAATTCTTCGTACGTGACACTCACTGAGTGTTCATCGACTCGGTTATTCTATATATAACCGGTCACGCTGTTCATACACTGCCGGACGAAAGTTACTACATCTGGAAAAACGACGTCGATTTTGATCCTATGACGTCATATGTCACATGGGGGTACCAGATGTACTAATAATGGTTTCAACGACGTCCGCCAACAGATAGCGTAGTGCCATAGTGCCAGAGAGCCATCTTCCATACGGAATGCTGTCATTCAGATGGCTCAATGTGGTACAAGGAGGCAACCATGCCCCGCAAATGCACTCATGCTTCCTGAAAGGGTTCAAATTGTGAGCTCCTTTCGGAGCGTTTCCATACGCATTGGATGTGCTGCCTCCTTTGTGCGACGATGTTGGTAACAGTGCTCACGTAAACATCCTCACATCCATAGATGAGGTATCGCAGACTCCCGCCAGAGTCGTCGTATCGTAAGGGCAGCAGTGGCAGGTCGCAGAGTTACCACAGCACAGATAAGAGGGCTTGTGTGACCACATGTGTCAACAAGAATTGTTACGAACTGGTCATTAGCAGTGGGAGTACACACACCTGTAGCCTGTCATCTAGTCACGCCATAGTATCTACGTGCCTGGCTAGGCTGGTGCCGTCAGAGGATCACTTGAAAGATGGAATGGCACGCCAGGGTCTTCAGCAATGCAAGCAGATTCTGCCTGCATGCGGACCCTATCAATTGGCCCTTCCTCCCACAGGAAGGTGATTTGTTGTTCCAGTGCGATAATGCACAGTGCCACACAGTGCCCAAGAAACTCAACGTGCTCTGCAATACATGCAGCAACTTCCGAGTCCAGCACTATCTCAGGACTTGGTCCCAACCGAGCATATGTGGGAGATGATGGGACAAGAAGTGACTCATGTGACACATCAACTAACAACAGTAATGGGACAAAGTTCGTTTGAAGCCAGTCGGTATTGTTGCCACATTTATTCAAGATGGGGGTTCTGGTTCAAATGGCTCTGAGCACTATGGGACTCAACATCTTAGGTCATAAGTCCCCTAGAACTTAGAACTACTTAAACCTAACTAACCTAAGGACATCACACACACCCATGCCCGAGGCAGGATTCGAACCTGCGACCGTAGCATGGGGGTTCTTCTTGAGTGGTTTCCCCACCTCCTTTCTGTATGTGGTATATGTGGCAACATCGTATTTTTGACGTCACCACCCACACTTCTCCCCCCTCCCACACTTTCCTGCTCATTTCCCATTTATTTCGCCGACCGCGGTGGCCGTGCGGCTCTAGGCGCTTCAGTCCGGAACTGCGGGACTGCTGCGGTCGCAAGTTCTAATCCTGCCTCAGGCTTGGATGTGTGTGATGTCCTTAGGTTAGTTAGGTTTAAGTAGTTCTAAGTTCTAGGGGACTGATGACCTAAGATGTTAAGTCCCATAGTGCTCAGAGCCATTTGAACCATTTGAACCCATTTATTTCCTCCCCTTCCACACTTCCCTACCCATCCGTCATTTGTGTACTCTTGGCGAACAGACTGTGCTAAGGTGCTGGAAAGGAAGAACATAAGGTGCCGTACTTTTATTCACTTATTTAAACTTACTTATTTAAACATTAATTAAATCAGTTAGTTAAAGTGTTGGAAGATGTGTTCAGCTGATGAGATGGTGTTGGTCGGAAGGGAGTTTAATTAGTAGGTTAGCTGTAAGGATATGGCAGAAAAGTGCAGTTATAGCTTCCTACATGACGAATGGTAGGGCTTGGTGATGATGAGTGTAGGTAGAACACTTTTTAGGAAATAGTGGTGCTGCAGCAGGATGGAGTGAGGACACATGTAGCAACATAGAGACAACTGCCTATGCTGGAGCTGTCTGTGTTTTCTGAAATGGTATGGCAGGTCACAGTGCAGGAGACAACGTTGTCATATCAATTTATATATATATATATATATATATATATATATATATATATATATATATATGTGTGTGTGTGTGTGTGTGTGTGTGTGTGTGTGTGTGTGTATATATATATATATATATGTATGTGTATATATATATGTGTGTGTGTGTGTGTGTGTGTGTGTGTGTGTGTGTGTGTGTGTGTGTGTTTTCACCTTGCTGTGTGCTCTAGTCGATAATACAACTCGAAATTTGTGGGGAACTGTGCTACAGCCACTACTGTACCAGTTGCCTCCGATCAGTGTTATCGGTCTACAAGCGTAAAGTTGCTAAGGAACTTGTACACATATGCATGGTAAGAAGAAACAGGACAGCAAACTATCGTTGAAGTGTTGGAAGAGTTACCTCTTCCAGATCTACAAGTTTATAGCTGCTGAGGGACTGGTACACAAACATACACATATGGTAAAAAGAGCTAGGGCAGAAAACTGTTACTGATGTGTAGGAAGCCCAGTACCACAACTGATGGAGAATGCTCTAATTACTCATTGAAATTTCCGTGAAAAACCACCACTTGAAAACAACAGGTCCTAATGAACATATGCATTGGGAATGAGAAAAATCGTTGTAATAAAACAACTATTGCAAAAACCGACCACAAATTTTCTCGCCAGGAGACAGTGGCGGCAGCTGAACGTATGTTCTCTTCAGTGTGTGGATAGAGACTAAGCAGCTTAGAACCTGTCTTACTTCCTTTCCTATCTCACCCTCCCTCTCCTCATCCATAGATATCGGTTTTCCAGGCTTGTTCTAACCTTTCGCTGATGGTACACAAAGAGATCCATCTGCCAGCAGTGACATGCAGTTTCAGATGGACAAAAGGATAAAGAACACAACGCTTCCTGTTCCAGAAAGACTGCTCCCCCTCCCCCCCCCCCCCCCCTCCGTGGAACGACAGCGAAATACCTGCCTATTTGTCATGGATAAAGAAGTGAACAGTCAGCATCTGTGTGCTTTGAAATATTCTGGATGTGCCTTAACTGTCAGAAAGTGGCCCTCCGTCAAGTAAAATCAATTCCGTTTAGGAAAAGCATTGAAATAATATGTCCCACGCAAGTCAGATACACATGGATCTTTATACTAGTCGTCTCACTGAGTGGTTACGTGAACTCTCTGCCCCTACCACGTGGAGGGCAGTGACTGCACTTGCTAACCCCCACCACTCACTCACAGTTGTTCTGTTTCTTCAGGTAAACTGTTAGAGGGCTGTCGGTAGATGTTTCAGGTGCTCTGCTGTACCAAATGTGTGTGTGTGTGTGTGTGTGTGTGTGTGTGTGTGTGTGTGTGTGTGTGTGTGTATGTGTGGATGGGTGGGTGGGTGTTGGTGTGTATGTTCGTGTACTCATACCCTGTTGATGGATGAGATTCCTGCTGTACAAATGACAGAGGAATGAACGGTGGAGGAATGTTACACAGAACATATGCTCCTATGGAGTAACACATTGAATGTCTGCCTAAAACGTTGCCATTAATAGCAGCTCAACTGCTGTAATGTTAGCTAGTTTATTTAAAAAATTAATGAATAAACATGAATACTCGTTTGCTGCATATAGCATTACCATGGCGTATTCTGCAGGTGTGATGCAAATAGTGAATATACAACTAAAATCAATGAAATCTCCAGCTAAATAAGTTTGAACTCACGCTGATGGTATGAACATATGCTTGCTACAACAAATATTCAACCGAGAACATCGATTTTTTTCGTTGTGGGGTGGGAGCTTATATGCAGGTTTTAGAAATAACAGTTCCAGCACAGAGAGATGTTTGCATACGTTCCTCTTCAAATGTTCAAGCGTTAATGCTCGCTTCCATTCTACATGCAGTGAGCTGTGGATGCACTCAAAAAATGGTTCAAATGGCTCTAAGCACTATGGGACTTAACATCTGAGGTCATCAGTCCCCTAGAACTTAGAACTACTTAAACCTAACTAACCTAAGGACACCACACACATCCATTCCCGAGGCAGGATTCGAACCTGCGACCGTAGCGGCCGCGCAGTTCCAGACTGAAGCGCCTAGAACCGCTTGGCCACACCGGCCGGTGTGGATGCACTCCTCAGCTGAATGAGTGCATATAATACAGCTATTAAAATCCACCCTATCTGGCACCAACATCTCACTAATTGAACACCAACAGCTCAGCAGGCACTGATATCTAACCGTCTTGTGGTAGTAACACCGAACTGAGCCTATCCTGCTGTAGGTAGATAACAAATTTAAATAAATTTATACAAATTTAAACAAATTTAAAGAAATTTAAAAAAATTTATAAAAATATAAAAAATTAAACAAATTATATTCGAATTGAATGACATCATGTGCAGCCTCATGTGGGGTCAAGACCATACTAACTCCCCTCAGTTGTAGGAGTAAGCTGTTACAGCAAAATTCCATCCAAAATTCAAAATTCCTGCCCATTTTCCAAGAGGATGACGCACCAGGACCTCATGGCGAACACACTTGACACTGGTACTGGTTCTAATTGTTTAAATAAAGACTTATGTCCAGTTAAGAGGTGACATAGGTTAGTGGAGGCAGCCCAAGTGCAATTTCTTTCCCGCCATTTTCTTAGTTAACAGGGGCAGCCCAATTGACCTATCTTCCCTCCAAAATTCAAACTTCCACCAAAAGCCGCCATCTTAGATAACGGTACTCGCATCGTCAGCTGACGTCATGGCAGCCACCTTGAATGACGCCAATCGCGTCATCAGCTGACGTATGTGATGTCATGTACTTGAGTCATCGGCTGACGTCACGGCCGCCATCTTAGATAACGGTACTTTGGGGTGACGCCGCCCTAGCCCTCCTACTAACACTGTTCAACCCTGTTTTGCGATTAATTCAGAGGTTTTCAGACTTGTGTGTGTCCGAGTGTTATTGTGTTGAAGCAAAACATTTCCTGGGTTGCTGTGGCGCCGAAGTCGCCGGAAGACCGTTTTGTTAATGTGTTGACTTATGTTTCTGAATTGCCGGCCGCGGTGGTCTAGCGGTTCTAGGCGCGCAGTCCGGAACCGCGCGACTGCTACGGTCGCAGGTTCGAATCCTGCCTCGGGTATGGATGTGTGTGATGTCCTTAGATTAGGTTTAAGTAGTTCTAAGTTCTAGGGGACTGATGACCACAGATGTTAAGTCCCATAGTGCTCAGAGCCATTTGAGCCATTGTTTCTGAATTAATGGTACCGCCTCTGAGAATCACATAAATGAGAATCACATCCTCACAGTTTCAGACCACGGTGATCAAGACCTTACCGCTGGAAGCAGCTGCTTTGAATTTTTTCTTCTGTGGGGAGTGGGAATGGCGCCATTCCATTGACTGTCGTTTTCTTTCGGGCTCAAAGTGGTGAACCCGGGTTTCATCACCTGTCACAATCCGGGACATGAAAGCCTCCCCCCCCCAGCTTCAAAACGTTGCAACACATCAAGAAAAATGCTTTTCTCTGTGCGATTTGTGATCCACCGTTAGGACTCCGTGGGATCCATCTTGCACACACTTTTGAATATCCAAGAGTGCGGATAACTGCATCCACACTTCCTTCACTGATTGACAGATGTGGTCCATCTCCCGAGTAGTAATGTGTCTGTCCTTGCGAATGACATCAGCTCTCTGCAACATGTCAGTTTCGACAGACATGGATGGTCTCCCCATCCGCTGTAAATCGTGGTGATGCCCCGAACTGCCTTCTGACGACTTCATCCTACATGCCGAGCGAATAACTGTACTTCTGTCGACAGCAGATGCTCCATAGTCTTTGCACAAGCGTTTGTGAATACTCCCCATGGTTTGTTTCTCTGCAGTGAGAAATTCAATGACGGCATCTTGCTTGTAACGTACATCACCTACAGACACCATTTTCAAACTGTCCTGCAGCTACGCTATCTGTCGTAAGTGACAAAAACTTTGCGCGCTCTATTAGGAGATTTCAAATAATACGTACGTAACGTTTTGCATTCGGAGAATTGTTTTCGGCTGAGAAAAAGAAATGCGGTGTATTACTTTCTGGGCAATGCTCGTATCTTATTCCCTTGGCGGTTTTGACGCAGTCCTTCAGTCAGGGTGTAATGGTACTTGAATTACGTAGCCATTACGGCACCTCACCTCAACCTCTCGATACCAGCAATATTCTACTGTGTTTCTGTAAAATAGTTAACATATTTCTGTGACAACATTCAGATTTGATTTCATTAATGTAGAGGTACTTCGATACATCGATATTTATATATTGCAATGATTTTATTCTTATGTGTATTCTTTCTTTTGTCACTATGATCATTGACGTACTTGTAACTCTGATTTATGGGCCCGTAAGCGATTGTTAGAGAGTCAAGCTTTGGTCGTCATGTTAGAAAGACGCAAATTGTAATCAGGAAGATATTTTCAAGTATGTTTTATATTGTGAAGTGATGTTTTGGAACGAGTTACGTGATCTTGCAACAAAAGTAATAAAAAAAAAGAAGTATAACTTAAATTCGGAGTGCTGATTACTTTTTTACATCACCATTGTCCTAACTTGCAAAAGTTTCATCTTCAAGAATGGTTATGAAACACATCTATAAAACTTTTGAGTCGCAGAATAACACCTAGGCCTCTTTGCATCCGAGCTTGGAATCATCACTATCTAGATTTTCGACGATTGAGGCATGAGTTCACAACGATACCAGCGTGGGAAACACGAAAAGATGAGTGCCTAGTTTATCCATTATTTCAAGAAATTACTTCATTAACTGTGCTCTAATGACACTTTCCACATAATATAACTTTGTTTTTGCCCGAAAATGCAATGTTTAGCAGCGTGAGTAACACTACAATCATAATTAATTTTTGACCTTTGTTTTGGTAGGGTTGCTAGGGATGTGAAGCTTCATACAAGAGAGCCAAAATTTAGCCCCCAATCTGGTACTTCCTCGTACAGCCCTAATCGAGTTTCCAAAAAAGACTGCTCCAACGTAGTGGCGCGTAATTAAAGCACAACATAAATGTGGCTGTAGTGTAAAAATACGTCTTCTACAACAGTATTTGCCCTTTCTCTGTCGACACAGAAGACCCTCGACGCCTGTCTGTAAGTCCTACGTGTTAGACCAGGTGTCGTAGACAGTCAGCAACACGAGAATATTATAGACGTGGTAACATCTACTTCAGCTATGTATAAAATGCACCTGTAGAGAATCGAGGAAAAAAATTGAAATTACCAAACTGAAAAGATGTCCATGGCGGGAAATGGGAACTTCTCAGACTATGGGATGGTACAGCGCGAGACATGCAGCGGTAGAAGTGCGAATCCCGCCCGCAATCAAGTTGGCACAGCTGCTCAGTAATATGTCAAACTGGGGAGACGGGGACTTCCATGGTTCAGTGCAGTTGTTAAAAGTCGAGAGTATTGGTCAATTTGATAGTGGTATCGTGACGTTTACCTTAGTCATCTAGCTGACAGGTGTTCCTGGTTTACACTTTGCCAAAATGGCAAAGCTCCATATGCACAATTTGTTTTACTTTAAATAACTCATTCAACACTAAAGCATGAAAATAGCAATATATCCGTTAAGATAGTCATATATGAAGTTTTGTAATCAAATGAAGCCTTATGGAGGACATAAAAACTAAGTAAACGTCTTTTTTGTGATCTTCATGTCCTGGTTCTTCACTTGGAGGTGTATTACGTGCATTTTTTGATCATTACTTTTGTTTTTATTCAATGGGAAACTTCGTAATAATTTTGATTTTTCTCTATTTCAGGTAATTCATTTTAGTGCCAGTCTAACATAATCGTTATCCAAAATCTTGCATGATATCCTTGATTTAATTATAAGAAGAATTTTATTTGAGGACAGAGAACTGAAGATAATGGCATCCCCATAATATAAAAAGATGTGCTTTGCAAATGCTAATGGAAAAAAATTTAGGTATCAAAATGATCAACCGTAACAATACTGAGTGGATACCTGTCATTCGTTTGAGATGCAATACTTTTATAGACTACCTGTTAGTTTTAGTTTGCGGAGCATGATAAATTCTCAAACTCACAGAATTAGTTGTATCACAAAAAGGCAGTTATGAATCTTGCTCTGTCTTGGACAAATTTCTGTGGGTGTACATTCTCTCCAGTAATACTATGTCAATGTCTTTCTGTTCCAGATGCAGTCAGCTCAAGTAAGAAGATCTTCACCTCCAGCTGCTACAAGACTGCTTTTGTTGGATATCAAGCCATTCCTGTTTACCTGCAAGATACTTGGTTTGATGCCATTTACAGTTGATGTGACAGATACTTCTCTGAAGAAAACTAGAACAGAGTACTCGATTTGTGTGCTTCTCGCCAGTCTACATATAGTTTTAAGCTGTAAACCTATTTTTTTCTATATTGATACCCTACCAAAACAGTCTCTAGTGCAGATTCTCTTATTAGGATGTTTCATTGTCTTCCACATTTTGGCAATCATCACCGTTATCCATGATACTTTATACAGTAGAGGAGAATGTGAAAGAGCGCTACAGCTAATATTGAATTGTGACAGTAACCTCATGATCAATGTTGTACCGGACCCTACATCATATGCGAAGTTTGTGAAACTGGAGCTCTTCACTCTGCTGTTACTGCTTACTGTAAACGGCATTTTAGGAGCTACAGCGACAGCAAACTTACAGTGGACATTGATCTATCCGATGTATTTGAAAGATGTGGCCATTATTTACACAGTAATTTTAAAATTCACCAATCTGCAGCTACTTCTAAAACAGAGAGTAAATAAGGTCAACTCTTGTATATCAATCTGGTGCACTGATGGCCAGAGGAATATTCATTTAAGTCGACATTTCCAACATGGCAAGGAGATAAGCAAAGCCACTCAGCTTACTCTGTGCACTTCGACTGAGGTGCGGTGCCTCAGACGAAGCTATCAAGCACTTTGCGATCTGTCCATAGCAATTAACCACACTCATGAAAAATTTCTAGTTCTCTTTCTCACGGTCACGTTTCTAGTCACAATGGTTCTCGTGTGTCTTCTTGTTGCGAAGGAAAATGTCTTTAGATTGCAGTCCCACATCGCGCTATTGCTTTTCTTATCGCTTGCTATGCAGATAGTTGCTGTCACACTGATCTTAGTGCCCGCCCACTGTGTGACGTCAGAGTCGAACCGTACGATGCACCTGGTCTCGTCTTTGCTTCAGAAGTACAGACCTGTCAACAGGGGTGTCTACAGAGAACTGAAACTGCTGTGGCAACAGACATCCTCTCTGAGGCCCACTGCCACACTGTTAGGTTTCCTCACCTTGCGCCTTGGTCTCTTTGTCGAGTACTTCTCAGCCGTCACCACCTACTCCACAGTGATGTTGTCTTTCAATTAGAGTTGCTGCTTTGTAGAGTTACCGAGTGATATGATACACTGATACCACATGAATTTATAACAGGGCATCCAACTGCATATGGAGCCATCCAGATTTTAAAAAAATGGTTCAAATGGTTCTGAGCACTATGGGACTCAACTGCTGAGGTCATTAGTCCCCTAGAACTTAGAACTAGTTAAACCTAACTAACCTAAGGACATCACACACATCCATGCCCGAGGCAGGATTCGAACCTGCGACCGTAGCGGTCTCGCGGTTCCAGACTGCAGCGCCTAGAACCGCACGGCCACTTCAGCCGGCATCCAGATTTAGGTTCCACATGTTTTCCCTAAATAAATGCAGGTAAATGCCTGAATGTTTCCTCTCATTGGACACTGATTGCCCTCCCTATCCTCACCTTAACCAAGCTGGTGCTCCATCTCTAACGACTTCATCATCCAGAGGACATCAAACTAAATATTCCTTTCTCCACGTCCTTGTTGTCTTTTTTACAACAAATGAAAAAAAAGTGCGATTTAACAATTCATGTAATGTGGACAATTTATTATAGAATTTAATTTAAAAACTTCATTCAACAGATGCTGTTTAAGCATTTATCAGTCACAAATTCACTTCTGTGGTATTCTATTCATTGTATTTAAATCCAAAAATGTAGTGGGTAATTATTATTTATGTTATCATTTGAACACCACCATACGGTTCAATTTTGTGGTTAGCGTATTTCGTTATTTGGGTATTACTTTATGGTTTGTCATACGAGGATGTAAACCAGTTCTAAAGGTCAAACTGAATAAAAATTGTTATGAAGTACTGAAACGTATCTGTTGTACCACGTATCGACACCATTTACACTACTGGCCATTAAAACTGCTACATTAAGAAGAAATGCATATGATAAACGGATATTCATTGGACAAATATATTATACATAATTTGGGTGCATAGATCCTGAGAAATCAGTACCCAGAACAACCACCTCTGGCCGTAATAACGGCCTTGACACGCCTGGGCATTGAGTCAAACAGTGCTTGGATGGCGTGAACATGTACAGCTGCCCATGCAGCTTCAACACGATATCACAGTTCATCAAGAGTAGTGACTGGCGTATTGTGACGAGCCAGTTGCTCGGCCACCATTGGCCAGACGTTTTCAATTGGTGAGAGGTCTGGAGAATGTGCTGGCCAGGGCAGCAGTCGAACATTTTCTGTATCCAGAAAGTCCCGTACAGGACCTGCAACATGCGGTCGTGCATCATCCTGCTGAAATGAAGGGTTTCGCAGGGATCGAAAGAAGGAAGGAACAATATTGGAAACGAAGCGACCTCGGCCTAAGCCTGTTTGTTCGCAGGAGAATATTGAAGCGGTACGAGTTGCTGTACAGAGAAGTCCCGGGAAATCGTGTAGAAAGGCAGCAGGGCAACTATGAATATCCAGAAGCTCCGTTCAACGCATTCTTAAAAGTTACCTACATATGTACCCATACAAGATGACCTGTGCACAGAAGCTCACTGAAGAACACAAGCAGCAGAGACTACTGTTTCCTCGGTGGGCGGAGGATAGGGAAGAAACTCTCAACGTTTGGTTTTCAGACGAGGCGCATTTTCATTTAGACGGTGTGGTTAACAAACAAAATGTACGCTTTTGGGCCACTGAAAACTCACAAGTGCTTCATGAACGGCAACATTATGCTCTGAGGATTACAGAGTGGGCAGCGATTTCCAGTCACCGACTTATTGGACCATTTTTCTTTGAAGAAACTGTGAACAGCGAGCGTTATTTGAGCATGCCTCGCAATAGCTTAATTCCACAGCTTCTTGCTACTGCCTTCCCTTCACCTCGCAGTGGTTCATGCAAGATGGAGCAACGCCACATACTGTAAACACTGTGTTGGAGTTTTTACACGAGCATTTCGACATGCGGATCAGTTCACTCAGGTTTCCAGGTCGCGTCAATGACGGACAAAATTGGCTCCCCAATAGTCCAGACCTCGATCCATGTGACTTTTTTCTTTGGGGGTACCTAAAGGAAAAAATTTTCCAGAAACGTCCACGTGATTTAATGGAGCTCAGAAGACTTATTCTTCAAGCTTGCAGTGAAATTACGGAAGACGCAGGAAACGAAATGGTGGACATATTGAGCATGTCCTGAGTTAGAACAAATCTCCATGAACGGCTCTTCATTGTGGCATTTGTTCCTTTCAGATTGTATTGACAATAAAGTTTATATTCCTGCGCCACCCTGTTGTTGCTCTTGTGGTCTTCAGTCCTGAGACTGTTTTGATGCAGCTCTCCATGCTACTCTATCCTGTGCAAGCTTCTTCATCTCCCAGTACCTACTGCAACCTACATCCTTCTGAAACTGCTTAGTGTATTCATCTCTTGGTCTCCCTCTACGATTTTTACCCTCCATGCTGCCCTCCAATGCTAAATTTGTGATCCCTTGATGCCTCAAAACATGTCCTACCAACCGATCCCTTCTTCTAGTCAAGTTGTGCCACAAACTTCTCTTCTCCCCAATCCTATTCAATAACTCCTCATTAGTTACGTGATCTACCCACCTTATCTTCAGCATTCTTCTGTAGCACCACATTTCGAAAGCTTCTATTCTCTTCTTGTCCAAACTAGTTATCGTCCATGTTTCACTTCCATACATGGCTACACTCCATACAAATACTTTCAGAAACGACTTCCTGACTCTTAAATCTATACTCGATGTTAAAAAATTTCTCTTCTTCAGAAACGATTTCCTTGCCATTGCCAGTCTACATTTTATATCCTCTCCACTTCGACCATCATCAGTTATTTTACTCCCTAAATATCAAAACTCCTTTACTACTTTAAGTGTCTCATTTCCTAATCTAATTCCCTCAGCATCACCCGATTTAATTTGACTACATTCCATTATCCTCGTTTTGCTTTTGTTGATGTTCATCTTATATCCTTTCAAGACACTGTCCATTCCGTTCAACTGCTCTTCCAAATCCTTCGCTGTCTCTGACAGAATTACAATGTCATCGGCGAACCTCAAAGTTTTTACTTCTTTTCCATGAATTTTAATACCTACTCCAAATTTTTCTTTTGTTTCCTTTACTGCTTGCTCAATATACAGATTGAATAACATCGGGGAGAGGCTACAACCCTGTCTCACTCCTTTCCCAACCACTGCTTCCCTTTCATGCCCCTGCCCATGCGCCACCCTGTATTTTTATTAATGATTGGCAATCATCTGGTCTCCCGCATCTGTAAAGAAGCATGGGACTTCATTTCCATTTCCATCAGTCATTACTTAGCACACCACAACATGGCACTGCATAGTTACTTAATGAACACTGGCACGCAATCAATTAAGCCTCGGAGATTAACATCTTGTCTATTTTTATATTCCAAGACACAAATGTTGCTTATAATATATGTCTGTGCCATGAAATCTACGCCCTCAAAGCACTTATGACGACATCTGCAAACATAAATTAAAAAAGCGAAATGAACATTTGCTTTAAATTAAATGCCAAATTATCAGATACGCAATAAGACAATGAAACACTAGTTTCAATTTCCTTTCAACAAATTATTGTTGTACTGACTTACATATGAAAAGAAAATATTTGCAAATATAAAACAATATAGCCGAGCTTGTCCTTTAACCTAGAATTACTTACTTGTACTTGCATTGCTCTCGTGTTTAGTTGCAGACACAGATTTCCCTGCGTGATTTACATGACCTGTGCCTTTAATTTCCGCGGATTTAATTATCTGTCGCTTTGAAATCTCAGTATGTCGAAGAGTTTGTTGTTTTTTGGGCTTCGGACATATATTCTCAGCTATAGCAACAATTTTGCGACAGTCGCCCTAGCGATAAACAGAATGTTGTAGCATGGTTGAAAAAAGCAGAAAGACAACATGCGACACTCTGCTACAAGTGTGTGAATTGATAAAGGCACCAGTTCCGTACTCTGTGAAGAACGTAGTGCTGCTGTTTGGCGAGCTGACAGATATTTGATGGATTGGCAATTCAGGTGAATGAGTGGTTTTACGCCTAACACAAAACTAGAACTCACAGGCTGTTAGTACAGTCATTACTGCACCGATAGTAGAAATGCTTATGGTCGTGAAGTTATGTCGTTCTGAACATGCTGGAACATTTGTTCTGCAGAAATTTATTCTTTTTGTGACTTTATCAGCTGGTCTAGTGACCGCAGTAGACGGGGTTTAAGGTGTAGCTCAGGAATGTAGGTTTCGTGTGGGTAACTTGCCTGTACTATGACTAACAAGCAGCTTTTCATACGTCTGTGCATTTTTCTGATTTGCTGGGAACGCATTCTGACAGGTGAGACGTTCCCGTTTGTGTTTAACAACCATTTGTTCTCGTAATGTTTTCCTTGTTTCTTATTCCTCCAATCCTTATGGCCGACTTCACTACACTGATAACAATCCGGATTGTGACATTGCTTCTGCAGATGGCCCTTACATCCACATCTGCAACACATAACCTCAAAAGCAACGACCTAATGGCCGCTGCACCTTTTCGTCACAATATCTATTTTCTGCAACCATGTTGTGTTGTAATAGTTTTCGTGAGGTTAGATGGGTTCTCCATCCTGACTTCACATGACGTACCTGCAGAGACACACCGTAAGGAAACAGCGAGACCCTATCTTCAGCTTCACACAAGTTAACTCTATCAACTTGTACTCTCTGCATTAGCTTGTAAGTTTTTGCATTAATCTTCTGTATTCTATCTGGAAAAGAAGCCAGTGACTCATTCTTTTTTTGCACTAATCTACTCAGTTTCTCTTTAAATAACCGCCCGTTGTTTTGCTTCCGGTCGACGGCACAAACCAACAGCTAGCTCCTGGAATGTCCCCGTCTTGCTGGTTATTTCATGATATATGAAATATACCTCCGCTTCGCCCATCAATTGTAAGTTAGCCACACACAAATATGTCCCATTCGCCCGATTTCATAGCTCAGAAATAGCTAATACATCTGTAATGAGCACCGTGACATCTTCAGTTGTTTTTCCGGCAAACGGCGTTACTAAATTTGCTGCTGACAGATCAGGAGCAGGTAGCATGTGAGGGAGCACTTAAAAAGATCTTAGTTTCTCCTGACTCTGACTGCAAGTGCTGTATCACATCTTGTAACTTTTCAATATGCTTACGATTGTCTTCATTTTCCTGCTCACATCTGACATGTTTATATCCGTTCCGTTAAAGCAGTGACAATTTCACCTGTGGTTTTTCAACCATTTTGCGAATTCTTTTACCACTCTCACAAAAGAATGATATGGCATGAATATACTTATACTATACACAACAGTAAAACAAATCAATTTTTACGACGGATCACAACTCAACATGTTGCTGAACAGTTCTGCACCAACCGTCCAAACAGTCTACAAATGTCATATGTAACTGGTACTGACTTACTGTAGTACATGGCAACTCTTGTACTGTAAAATACAAAATTCATGCCTTACTGACATTAGACGCAGTTCGCTGGTGATACATCTAAAGAATTATATGTCTGCAGGTTAATGCGATTTCAAAAACGACACTTTAAAAATTGAACTAATATTCCTGCACTTCGACGTAACCAAGAACAAGATCGCCATCAGAAAGACCAACAGAAAAATGCCCACTCACCCCATTGCATTGGCTCGGGATGGAAGTCCAGACGGCAATGACGTTCACGCAACAGACGTGGTTCTGCTACAGTAGCTGACATAGACAGTTCTGGCGCCATTTTTGCAGTGGCGTGGATTGAGACTTCTACCATTGTCATAATGCAATGAACGGTGGTAGCAGAGGCTAGTTGGTACTTTCGGCACTAATGACTCAACATTAGCAGAACAAGAGGTTATTTTTTTACACTCTCATATTCACTTCTGTGTCAGCATCCAGATTGGCTATGGCACCGTGTTATCACCCCGGAAGTTGTTGATGCTGTCCCAGTAAACTCGAGTGAACGACCCCCTCAGCATATGGGTAAAACAGTCGTATGGGTGACAAGCCTCAGAGGCGAATGGCACAACCCATCTGACAGGTGAGGCTGACCAGGATGGAAACTGTAAATTACCAGAGCACTCTAGCTGAAGTAGAAGGGGCTGTATTTGGGTAATCTCTCAGCAGCTCACAGAAAATAGGGGAATAAAGAAAGAATGAACGATTTTCAGCTGTTGCCAAATTTGCCCCACCTCTTCTCCCCAGCGTGGTAGATGTGTTAACAGTGCACTTGTGTATGACATCATCACCCCCACTCCTACCCCCTCCCCCACTTCCCTCTCCTCCCCCACCTGTGAAATGGTGGGAAGAAGACTCAATCAGTGCTGAGCAGCTGGAGATAAAGAATGTAAGGTACTGTATTGGGAACTGTGTTCATTTACTTATATGTGTGTTATCCTGGTGGAAGAATTTTCTAAATTTTGGCGTGGTAACCGAAGTGGTAATTATTCTACAGTCCTTATGCTTGAAATTCAAATAATAACAACTGCCTAAAATTGGTGGGCCCACAGCCAAAATGCCCTCATAAAAGAAAATCGTCTACAGATTGAAAACACCCAAAAATATATTAATGAAATAAAACCATAATTTCTCGCCTGCACATCAAAAAACGCTTCATAACACACCACAAAGACTTGGAACTACACACTGAAAAACTTCGAGGAGAAAACACCTGCTCTAATAACACACTGCTTCCTAAGATATAAGAACTTCGTCTGTACACGTATAAAAAACACACATATAGAAAAATATCTATGAACTTGGCACACAACACAACTGGACATCACGAGAAAAACATCAATGGAAATTGCCCTAATTACAAAGTGCGGAGGAACGATACTGGGCCGAGCGGTTCTAGGCGCTACAGTCTAGAATCGCGCGACCGCTACGGTCGCAGGTTCGAATCCTGCCTCGGGCATGGATGTGTGTAACGTCCTTAGGTTGGTTAGGTTTAAGTAGTTCTAAGTTCTAGTGGACTGATCACCTCAGCAGTTAAGTCCCATAGTGCTCAGAGCCACTTGAACCATTTTTTGGAACGATACTGAAACAAACACATTGAGCCGTATGTGGCTCGTGTTCGTGCCATATCTCATTTGACATCCTGTTTTTAGTGTACTGCCACTCGTTATGTTAATTGCAATTACTGGTGTCACTGAGTTGCCGCCTTGCCTGCCCGTGAGCGGCAGCAGCGGCGCTTATCGATATAAGCCCTGGTGTATTATCTTTGCTGACTGCTATTACTTCCTGTTTTCGTGTGTTCGGAGTTAGTTCGGATCTGCCAGTGAGTTGGGAGGCGCTAGCAGTGCAGTTCGGACCTGGCAGTGTTTGACTAAGGACGCGGCAGAAGTTCAGTCGGGGCGTGGCTGCTGTGAGGTGCGGACAGCCATGACTCGCCCGACGATTGCCGATACATATCACTTGAGTGCAGACCAGAGGTGTACAAATTCCCATTGCAGCCTGCTTGCCCCTAGCTCCTCTGCAACCATTCATGCAGGTCAGCCTGCCGCGACGTAAACACAAGAGTACGCATGTACTGAGGCATAGTGGGTAATGCGACCGACTTGGGCTCCCGCAAGCCCGGGCTACCTGGGTTCCCGCAGGCCTGCCAAGCTTCACGGGACCCGCTCAGCTTGCTGCGCCTGACAACAGGTTGCGCTGTAAAGCTACCGTGACTAGAGTAGCCAGGTAGTTAGCCCGCAGTACATTTATCGCAACGATGGGGACAGCACAATGAATAGGTCGGACTTTAGTGAGATTGAAAAAAAATTGACAACTGGCGAATACATGCTGGTAACGAAACAGAGCACAAGTCCCCCATAGGAAATGTTTTCGTGTGTTTATGAGGCCGCTTCAAATAAATCGGTAGGTGTGTCTCAATGCAAACTATGGTTCAAATGGCTCTGAGCACTATGGGACTCAACTGCTGTGGTCATCAGTCCCCTAGAACTTAGAACTACTTAAACCTAACTATCCTAAGGACATCACACACATCCATGCCCGAGGCAGGATTCGAACCTGCGACCGTAGCAGTCACACGGTTCCGGACTGCGCGCCTAGAACCGCGAGACGCAAACTATGTAAATAGCTCTTAAGTACTTATTTAGGAGCCTCGAGTATGTTACGACATGTGTGCAAATTTGACAAGCAGTTCCCTCACTCCGTAAATTTCTTGAAAGAGGACAAAGATTTAGTGGCCGAAAATGGGGTCGAAGTGTGTGCTAAGGACCTGAGACCATTTAGCAGTATAGAGCGAGAAGGATTACATGGTAACCCGCAAACGATGTCAAAATCTTTTGTAAGGTACTCTTTTCCATGCACTGTCCAAAATATTATGTAGACAGTAATGTTCCTCTTGATGGTCAAGTGTGCAAAATTTCTTCAAGATCGGAATAAAACTGTAGGTTGGTGTAGAAGTGTGTAAGTAAAGTACCCTCCGTCATGTACCATTCAGAATTTTAAGCAGACAGCGCCCTTCATCCTGCTTTGAATATCAAGTATGCCAAATTTCATCAAGATCGGAATAAAAACGTACAATTTGTCGAATTCCGTTAGGTAAAGTAACCTCTGCCATGCACCCTACGAAATTTTAAGTAGACTGTGACCTTCCTCTTAGTTTCAAGGTATAGTGTGCAAAATTTCATCAAGATTGTATGCAATACAAACACACGGACACAATGAAAACACACTTTCAGTTTTTCTCAAATTTTCCAATTTTTCGGTCGATTTTCGAAAAATTTTATTTTATAAAAACCTTGTACTGAGAATTACGAACACAGCAAAAAAAAAATTGTCGAATTGGTCCAGCCGTTCTCGAGTTTTACGCTTATCAACGCATTTGGAAATTCATTTTTATTTATATAGATAATAAGCCCGAAATATACGCGTAAAGGAAGAATGTACAAATAAAACCCAATATTTTTTGACCTGAAATTAATATATATATATATAATGTTAGGGTTTGTCTTTTGGTGCTCAGATAAAATAAAAACTTTTAATTAACGTTCATAGTACGACAATGAAGCTCGCAGACTAAACGGCTGCGTAGCGCAGCTCGGCAGTAATATGGGAAGGCAAGCAAGTTTCCCGCAGCCTGCCCGGGTTGGGTTGTGCTTGGCTTGGCTGGGAGTGAAGCAGCCTGCCCGTTCTGTTGACAACGCGGGGCGGCCTGCCCGCCTGGCCACCGGGCAAGCATGGGCGGGTTAAAAGCGGAACATGTACACCTCTAGTGCAGACCACCTTGTCTGGTCGTCGGTCGGTCGCCTTGTCGGACGACGTGTAGGTTGGCCGGCGATGGCTTATGGGTTGCCTGGATGTGCCGACTCGTGATTCGTCCTTTTTGTTGCACAGTCTCTGTCATTAGTATTGTCTAGTCCTTCGTGCAAGTGTTCGTGAAACTGTGTGTAGCTTTTGATGTCGACTGCTCAGTTATTTTAGTGCTGTCTCCGTGCTGATGTGTGGCAGTCGGTCGGTTGGCGTGGAGCAGCTAGGAAATCTCTGCGGAGCATAGTTTGGGTGGGCCCACTGGTGGTCTCTACACCGTGTCGGAGTGTGTGGGGCTGTTTCCATTGCTACGAGGTCTGTGGCTCACCGACCCTGGACACGAAAGTTGAGTTTGGATTTAATTTACCATCAAGTCAAGACTGTTCACATTGTGCCATTTGGTTCTCGTTGTTGGCTGTTGGTACATTCCCGCGAGCAGCAACATGTGTGTTCGAGTTGGCGCAGGTGTAGCCACTGTCCGGTGGAGTCTAACTGTATATGGTTATTTGCAATTGAAGTGCACCAGCAGAATTTTCTGGCTTGTGGCCGTTAACATTCCGGTTACCTGCCCTGGCTGTTGACGTAAACTTAGGCAGTCTCCTTTCCTCACCGTGTTGTCGCTGTCCAGCACAGCGTGTAGTTCGATAGATGTGTGCTTGGTCGTGGGCGTCCATGCCTTTTACGTTTGCATTCAACTCCCGGTTGTGTGCTGGTCGAGTGGAGCGCAAATTACCATGTCGGTGGGTCCATTGACTGTCTGTTGGTTGGGTTGTCGTCGGCTCGAGAATGGTTGGGCCGACTGCCTGTCTTACCTAAGTGATCGTTAGTATTTCAAGTGCTGGCCAACCCCCGAAACTTGTGAGCACCGTTAGCTGCACTGCCTTTTCTAATTTTCTGTTGTGTGTATTCGTATGGCTCACAGCTGATGGTTTTGAATTATGGTTCAATCGTTTTTAGTTGTGTTTTGAGGCATGGGCCTTCAGCCGTTTTAAAATTAAAGGTTTTTTGCTTGTCAGGTGTTAGATTGCTTGGGTCTTCAACCTGATTAACATATTGTTTAAGGATAAAGCCTTGGGCCTTCTGCCCAGTAAATATTATTTTAGTTGTGTTTTAAGTCATGGGCCTTCAGCTGTTTTAAAATTAAAGGTTCTTGCTTGTCCAGTATTAGATTGTATGGGGCCTTCAGCCTAATTTAAGATAAGGCTTTGTTGTTTAAATTTATTTTACCTTGAGTTTTAAGCCATGGGGCCTTCAGCCCTTCTTAAATTAAAGATCTTTGTCTTTCGATCATCAGACTCTTTGGGACTTTCAGCCTAATTGAAGATGAGGCCTTCTGCCTTGTGTTTTTTTTTTATTTAATTTTACCTTGAGTCTTATATCATGGGCCTTCAGCCATCTTTAAATTAAGGTTGTTGCTTTTCAAGTGTTAGATTTTGGGCCTTCATCCAAATTGTAGAACTTACTTCATGTGAGGCCTTCTGCCCTCTAAATATTCTCTTTGGCGTCTGAATTTTCAATTAATGGCTTTTAGCCCCTTTTTTTTTAATTAAAGTGGTTGTGCCCTTAAGTCATAAGATAGTGTGGCGTATTCAGCCGATAACTAAGTTCAACAATTTGTACTGTAATGCCGGCCGGAGTGGCCTACCGGTTCTAGGCGCTACAATCTGGAACCGCGCGACCGCCTCGGGCATGGTTGTGTGTGATGTCCTTAGGTTAGTTAGGTTTAAGTGGTTCTAAGTTCTAGGGGACTAATGACCTCAGAAGGTAAGTCCCATAGTGCTCAGAGCCATTTTTTTTTTTTTTTGTACTGTAATGTTTGGTCAAATAAATAAAGTTCGAGTGTAACTGACAGCCGCTCATTTTGGCCCCTTTCCACAATTCCAACTACCTGTCCTGTCCTGTCCTGCAGTTGTAGCAGGGCGCCTCACACATCATGGAAAAACATCTGTTAATTTTACTTTCGTAAGATTCCTCTGATGTAATACAAGAAACAACTGCTGCCTGCGAATCTAAATACATCACATGCCGCCGCTTCTGGTGCCCAGATGCTCCTGCCGCCCCAGCATCTGTCATTTAACCGATGGCCCTGTGTCAATTAGCAAGCCACCTGTGGTGGACTCCCATGGCCGCTACCTGAATACCGTGCAGTCGGCTTCGACTATTATATCGGCCTGCTGCAGTCCATAATGCGGTACCTGCTCTAGCCTTTTGTCTCACTAACTGCTCGCAGTCTGGATGGTCGGATGGTCTGCATAGCCCCGGCTTGGGCGTGTGTGTGTGTATGTGTGTGTGTGTGTGTGTGTGTGTGTGTGTGTGTGCTTCCATCACCACTACCGCCTCAGACGTCTGCCTGTCACAAATTATCCAGCAAATGAAGTGTTTCTCTTAACATAATGCCTGGACCCTACCTGTCCTCCTAGTTGGGAGCATCTCCCAGCATGACCTGAGGTACTTTAACAACACACGACTTATCAGCAATGTTCCTGATTGTGTTTTCGACTATAACAGGGAAACCAGGACCAACAAAATATTTTACTGTCAGTTATGATAGCGATCGATTTCTAAGAACAACAATGGTGTATGGACCGTCCAGTAGAAGCCTAGAGGTCTGTGTCTTCTGTGGTAGCTCATCACTTTGTCTGAAACTCTGCAGTTTATCTCCTTGTCAGAGGCGATAGCGATCTACTGGCTCCTTGTAAGAAGCGGTATGTTCACAGAGGTTTCCAGACCACCCAGTAGAAGTCAGCAGGTCTACTTACACCAGAAAAACTGAAACCGTAGCTTTGTCCAAAACAGAACAAAGTTTTTCATTGTCAAAGACTATACGTACTCCTTCCAAGAAGATGTTTCCCCCTCACAAAGGAGTTTGGACCAGCCCAGGCGAAGAAGCAGCCACTTACTTCCTCTGTGGGAACTTGAACTTTTATCTGAAACGTGATAGTTTATCTCACTAGAGATACACCTGCTCCTTCGAAGAAGGAGACAAACAAGTAGAAGCAAACAGGTCTCTGCCTGTCAGAGACAATGGTAACATCTGAACGTCGGCAGGATAAAGGCCCTCGGCCTAACATGTTGAGACAGGTAGACTAGCGGACTTGCTCCAACTTGTTGGTCTGAGTTATTACAAACTTACCGACTGCCATTAAAATAGGGGGAGGAGTTTGAGTTTATACAAACCTTGCTATTTCCACAGTCATCTTCATTTTTCCTCGGTCAGCAGCTGTAAATGTTTGCCTCACCATGATCATGATGAATCATTCCAGGGTCGGTGAGCCACGGACCTCATAGCAATGGGAACAGCCCCACACTCTTCGACACCATCAGCATGCCCGGCCAATTTACGCCCTGCGGAGATTTTCTCTCCACGCCAATCGACAAACTCCACACATCAGCACGGAGACAGCACCAAAATAACTGAGCAGTCGACATCATAAGCTACACACAGTTTCACGAACACTTGCACGAAGGAATAGACAATACTAATGGCAGCGGCTGTGCAATAACAAGGACGAATCACGAGTCGGCACATGTAGGCAACCCATAAGCAATCGCCAGCCAGCACACACTTCGTCCACCAGCAGTGCCAGAGGCAAAGCCTTACATTGGATGAAGAAGAATTGCGATGTAAGTACGTATTTTCGTCTTCAACAATTCAGATTCCTTTAAAACTGTTATCTGTATATCTGTGTACAAGTTCATCAGCAGCTACACGCTTGTAGATCAGTAGGAGGCTACTATTCCTACACTTCAGTGGTAGTTTTCTGTCCTATCCCTTCCTTCCTCGTATCTGTGTACACGTTCCTCAACAGCTATTCCACTTCTACAGTTGTAGGCGGTAACTCTTCCTACATTTCAGTGATAATCAGCTGTCCTATCCGTTCATATCATGTGTCTCCGTTTGTGTGAGAGATCGGATTTCATAGTATATTTCCACACTTCATGTTCAGGTTTCGTAATATATTTCCCAAGAAAAACGTTCTTTGTTGCTATTACAGCATTCATTCAGCAAATTTACGCGGCTTTAATTCGGGAGCTGGAGGCTGATGGGGGTACGTAGCTCTCTCAGAACTTGGAACATCCTCCAACTGCGCCTCTACCAGAACATCAGCTGTGTAAGTACATAATTTAAGGCTCAAATTTTGTAGTGTATATTTACATTAGAAACAGCTTAGATTTCTTTTTTCTCGTTACAGTACATGATCTCTATGATTATGGAGCTTGTAGGCAACAAGGTTAAAGAGTCTGAGGAGTCCCCAGAAGAAAGTCCGCCCCAAAAGTACATATTCTTGTTAAGAAAACTTTTCGTAATGGTATACTTTGTAAATTTGTGTCCCTGACGTCTACGTTTCTCAATCGATATGTTCTTGCTGATTTCATAGAGGCCGCAAGAGCCATGTAAGTACATATGTGTTTATCAAGTCGCATTCCGTAGTATATCTCGTTTCAAAAATTGTTTTCAATTAGTCTTCATGTTATTGTTGTTATTGTTACAGCATCCATAGGGGAGCTCGACCAGTTGGTGCATGATGATGAGATGGCAGATTGGGCGCAGGAAATCGAGTAAGAGCTGCAGTGCTGTGAAACATAATCACCAATGCCAGACTGGGTGGAGGTCTCATCGTAGAAGCAAAGAAATTTCTGTAATTATCTTCATTATACAGGGTGGTCCATTGATAGTGACCGGGGGAAATAGGGAATAAGCATCAACCGAAAACAACGAAAAGAACGAATATCGTCTAGTTTGAACGGGGAAACCATATGGCGCTATGGTTTGCCCGCTAGATGGTGCTGACATAGGTCAAACGGATATCAAAGATAGGAGCCCACATTTTTTATTACATATTCGTGTAGTAAGTAAAGAAATATGAATGTTTTAGTTGGACCACTTTTTTCGCTTTGTGATAGATGGCGATGTAATAGTCACAAACCTATAAGTACGTAGTATCACGTATCATTCCACCAGTCCGGACGGTATTTGCTTCGTGATACATAACCAGTGTTAAAATGTACCGTTTACCAATTTCGGAAAAGGTCGATATCCTGTTGATGTATGGCTATTGTGATCAAAATGCCCAACGGGCGTATGCTATGTATGCTCCTCGGTATCCTGGACGACATCATCCAAGTGTCCGGACAGTTCATCGGATAGTTACGTTATTTAAGTAAACAGGAAGTGTTCAGCCACATGTGAAACGTCAACCACGACCTGCAACAAATGATGATGCCCAAGTAGATGTTTTAGCTGTTGTCGCGGCTAATCGGCAAACTGCGCGAGAATCTGGCATCTCAAAAACATCGGTGTTGAGAATGCTACATCAACATCGATTGCACCCGTACCGTATTTCTATGCACCAGGAATTGCATGACGACGACTTTGAACGACGTGCACAGTTCTGCCACTGGGCACAAGAGAAATTATGGGAAGTTGACAGATTTTTTGCATGCGTTCTATTTAGCGACGAAGCGTCATTCACCAACAGCGGTAACGTAAACCGGCATAATATGCACTATTTGACAACGGAAAATCCACGATGGCTGCCACAAGTAGAACATCAGCGACCTCAGCGGGTTAATGTATGGTGCGGCATTATGGGACGAAGGATAATTGGCCCCGATTTTATCGATGGCAATCTAAATGGTGCAATGTATACTGATTTCCTACGTAATGTTCTACCGATGTTACTACAAGATGTTTCACTGCATGACAGGATGATGATGTACTTCCAACATGATGGATGTCTAGCACATAGCTCGCGTGTGGTTGAAGCGGTATTGAATAGCATTTTTTATGACAGGTGAATTGGTCGTCGAAGCGTTGACCGGATCTGGCGTCCCCGGATTTCCCTCTGTGGGGAAATTTAAATGATATTTGCTATCGTGATCCACCGACAACGCCTGACAACATGCTTCAGCGCATTGTCAATGCATGTGCGAACATTACGGAAGGCGAACTACTCGTTGTTGAGAGGAATGTCGTTACACGCATTGCCAAATGCATTGAGGTTGGCGTACATGATGTTGAGCATTTATTGCATTAATGTGGTATTTACAGGTAATCACGCTGTAACAGCATGCGTTCTCAGAAATGATAAGTTCACAAAGGTACATGTATCACATTGGAAATGTTCAAACGTATCTACGTTCTGTATTTTAATTTAAAAAACCTAGCTATTACCAACTGTTCGTCTAAAATTGTGAGCCATATGTTTGTGATTATTACAGCGCCGTCTATAACAAAGCGAAAAAAGTGGTGCAACTAAAACATTCATATTTCTCTACGTACTACACGAATATGTAATAAAAAATGGGGGTTCCTACTTAAAAAAAAAACGCAGCTGATATCCGTTTCACCTATGGCAGCGCCATCTAGCGGGCCAACCATAACGCCATCTGGTTTCCCCCTTCAAGTTAGGCAAGTTTCGTTCTTTGTAACTTTTTCGTTTGTCGCCTATTTCGTGAGATATTTGGCCCAGTCGCGATCAATGGACCACCAGGGTGTTTCAAAAATGACCGGTATATTTGAAACGGCAATAAAAATTAAACGAGCAGCGATAGAAATACACCGTTTGTTGCAATATGCTTGGGACAACAGTACATTTTCAGGCAGACAAACTTTCGAAATTACAGTAGTTACAATTTTCAACAACAGATGGCGCTGCGGTCTGGGAAACTCTATAGTACGATATTTTCCACACATCCACCATGCGTAGCAATAATATGACGTAGTCTCTGAATGAAATTACCCGAAACCTTTGACAACGTGTCTGGCGGAATGGCTTCACATGCAGATGAGATGTACTGCTTCAGCTGTTCAATTGTTTCTGGATTCTGGCGGTACACCTGGTCTTTCAAGTGTCCCCACAGAAAGAAGTCACAGGGGTTCATGTCTGGCGAATAGGGAGGCCAATCCACGCCGCCTCCTGTATGTTTCGGATAGCCCAAAGCAATCACACGATCATCGAAATTTCATTCAGGAAATTAAAGACGTCGGCCGTGCGATGTGGTCGGGCACCATCATGCATAAACCACGAGGTGTTCGCAGTGTCGTCTAAGGTAGTTTGTACCGCCACAAATTCACGAAGAATGTCCAGATAGCGTGATGCAGTAATCGTTTCGGATCTGAAAAATGGGCCAATGATTCCTTTGGAAGAAATGGCGGCCCAGACCAGTACTTTTTGAGGATGCAGGGACGATGGGACTGCAACATGGGGCTTTTCGGTTCCCCATATGCGCCAGTTCTGTTTATTGACGAAGCCATCCAGGTAAAAATAAGCTTCGTCAGTAAACCAAATGCTGCCCACATGCATATCGCCGTCATCAATCCTGTGCACTATATCGTTAGCGAATGTCTCTCGTGCAGCAATGGTAGCGGCGCTGAGGGGTTGCCGCGTTTGAATTTTGTATGGATGGAGGTGTAAACTCTGGCGGATGAGACGATACGTGGACGTTGGCGTCATTTGGACCGCAGCTGCAACACGGCGAACGGAAACCCGAGGCCACTGTTGGATCACCTGCTGCACTAGCTGCGCATTGCCCTCTGTGGTTGCCGTACACGGTCGCCCTACCTTTCCAGCACGTTCATCCGTCACGTTCCCAGTCCGTTGAAATTTTTCAAACAGATCCTTTATTGTACCGCTTTTCGGTCCTTTGGTTACATTAAACCTCCGTTGAAAACTTCGTCTTGTTGCAACAACACTGTGTTCTAGGCGGTGGAATTCCAACACCAGAAAAATCCTCTGTTCTAAGGAATAAATCATGTTGTCTACAGCACACTTGCGCGTTGTGAACAGCACACGATTACAGCAGAAAGACGACGTACAGAATGGCGCACCCACAGACTGCGTTGTCTTATATATCTTTCACATCACTTGCAGCGCCACCTGTTGTTGAAAATTGTAACTACTGTAATTTCGAAAGTTTGTCTGCCTGAAAATGTACTGTTGTCCCAAGCATATTGCAACAAACGGTGTATTTCTATCGCTGCTCGTTTAGTTTTTATTGCCGTTTCAAATATACCGGTCATTTTTGAAACACCCTGTATATGCAGCATCAGCATGCAGGTATAATTACTTAATGCTTCTCTCGCTCTCTCTCTCTCTCTCTCTCTCTCTCTCTCTCTCTCTCTCTCGCTGTCTTCACAGCTACACTCCTGGAAATTGAAATAAGACCACCGTGAATTCATTGTCCCAGGAAGGGGAAACTTTATTGACACATTCCTGGGGTCAGATACATCACATGATCACACTGACAGAACCACAGGCACATAGACACAGGCAACAGAGCATGCACAATGTCGGCACTAGTACAGTGTGTATCCACCTTTCGCAGCAATGCAGGCTGCTATTCTCCCATGGAGACGTTCGTAGAGATGCTGGATGTAGTCCTGTGGAACGGCTTGCCATGCCATTTCCACCTAGCGCCTCAGTTGGACCAGCGTTCATGCTGGACGTGCAGACCGCGTGAGACGACGCTTCATCCAGTCCCAAACATGCTCAATGGGGGACAGATCCGGAGATCTTGCTGGCCAGGGTAGTTGACTTACACCTTCTAGAGCACGTTGGGTGGCACAGGATACATGCGGACGTGCATTGTCCTGTTGGAACAGCAAGTTCCCTTGCCGGTCTAGGAATGGTAGAACGATGGGTTCGATGACGATTTGGATGTACCGTGCACTATTCAGTGTCCCCTCGACGATCACCAGTGGTGTACGGCCAGTGTAGGAGATCGCTCCCCACACCATGATGCCGGGTGTTGGCCCTGTGTGCCTCTGTCGTATGCAGTCCTGATTGTGGCGCTCACCTGCATGGCGCCAAACACGCATACGACCATCATTGGCACCAAGGCAGAAGCGACTCTCATCGCTGAAGACGACACGTCTCCATTCGTCCCTCCATTCACGCCTGTCGCGACATCACTGGAGGCGGGCTGCACGATGTTGGGGCGTGAGCGGAAGACGGCCTAACGGTGTGCAGGAGCGTAGCCCAGCTTCATGGAGACGGTTGCGAATGGTCCTCGCCGATACCCCAGGAGCAACAGTGTCCCTAATTTGCTGAGAAGTGGCGGTGCGGTCCCCTACGGCACTGCGTAGGATCCTACGGTCTTGGCGTGCATCCGTGCATCGCTGCGGTCCGGTCCCAGGTCGACGGGCACGTGCACCTTCCGCCGACCACTGGCGACAACATCGATGTACTGTGGAGACCTCACGCCCCACGTGTTGAGCAATTCGGCGGTACGTCCACCCAGCCTCCCGCATGCCCACTATACGCCCTCGCTCAAAGTCCGTCAGCTGCACATACGGTTCACGTCCACGCTGTCGCGGCATGCTACCAGTGTTAGACTGCGATGGAGCTCCGTATGCCACGGCAAACTGGCTGGCACTGACGGCGGCGGTGCACAAATGCTGCGCAGCTAGCGCCATTCGACGGCCAACACCGCGGTTCCTGGTGTGTCCGCTGTGCCGTGCGTGTGATCATTGCTTGTACAGCCCTCTCGCAGTGTCCGGAGCAAGTATGGTGGGTCTGACACACCGGTGTCAATGTGTTCTTTTTTCCATTTCCAGGAGTGTATACACCATCACAGTCTCCTGCGTCACAGGTGCAAAGGCAGGCAATAAAATGTGGTCCTGTTCAGCATGCCTTGCCCTGCAGATGAGGCTTGCAGCTGCACGGGCCACTGTCACCATCTCTGCTGCTACAGCCCCTACCATTTCCACCGCGCCACCACCCTGCTCTAGTATTTGTGGGAGACATTACCACCATCTGCTGGGACACCAGCTCCACCCCAGCAACAGCAATCTCGCTGACCTGTTCCACAGCCCAGCTGCTCCAAATTGCATGAAGCAAACATGCAATAATCCCAACTTGCACCACCACCACCACCAAAGCCATCTGGAGCAAGGGTAGGGACTGTTACTGGTATATCTCATTGACCTGCATCGCCGCAGCCTGGTTACTCCCATTGAGCCAAAGGAGACTGTCAACAGCATCCTACCCAACCAACAACCCAGAGAATGTCGTTATAATTCGGCGGAAACGTCGGTTTTAGTTTATTATTGTTGTTAGTTTTTAGCAATGACGCAGCATAATACCCAGAAGAATTTTAATCACTATGTAAGTAGGCTGTTTAGATTTTTAAGTTGGTAACGCCACGTAGCGCTCTGTATGAAAATCACTGACTGTGCTGTGTGCAGTCTGTGGCTGATTTGCATTGTTGGAATATTGCTATTGTAGTGTTGGGCAGTTGGATGTGAACAGCGCGTAGTGTTGCGCAGTTGGAGGTGAGCCGCCAGCAGTGGCGGATGTGGGAAGAGAGATGAAAAGAGTTTTGAGAGCGGATGATCTGGACGTCTGTCCATCGGAGACAGTAAATTTGTAAGACTGGATGTCTTGAACTGATATATACATTATGACTTTTGAACACTATTAAGGTAATACATTGTTTGTTCTCTATCAAAATCTTTCATTTGCTAAGTATGCCTATCAGTAGTTAGTGCCTTCAGTAGTTAGAATCTTTTACTTTGCTAGCAGTATTGGCGCTCGCTGTATTGCAGTAGTTTGAGTAACGAAGATTTTTGTGAGATAAGTGATTCACGAAAGGTATGGGTTATTATAGTCAGGGCCATTCTTTTGTAAGGATTATTGAAAGTCGGATTGTGTTGCGCTAAAAAAATATTGTGTGTCAGTTTAGTGATGATCAAAATAATTAAAGAGAGAAATGTCTGAATACGTTCAGTTTTGCTGAGCTGTTTGAAAATCAAATAACGTAAAAGGTTTATCAGCACAGTAATTCATTAATTTTTCCAAGGGGAGATTTCAACTATAACCAGTTATATTGTTTCTATGGTTGGCAGCAGCTCTCTCCTGTCAACTGATACTGATCAGCACCAGTTTCGTAATGTCATGTCAGAGCTAAGCCACTTGGTGATTGGGGACGCTTTTGATGAGTGAATCACATTCTTGGGAATTGAGAACCCAGCATGGGGTACAAACACTCAGTAGGATTTTGAAAGCATGCCTTCCCTTGCTTGAGACAGAGCACACTCGCCTTATTAATCAACCATGGTACCCCTCCACTAGGTGCAGTGCAGTGCTGTGCTGCGAGCTCACACACCCGGTTGAAGCTGCAGAGGAGACCAGCATCGCCTACAGTTGGGGGGAAATGCAGTGGCATTATGAAACACCTCAATCGTTATGTGGTTTGAAGATTTCACCTTGAGTGCTATATGAGACAAGTTTTCTGAGGTGGAAGTTAGGGGCTGAGCCCAGGTAAATCACTCAGCGGAGTAATACACCTTCATATCCATACACATACATGTCCATGGTCCAGTCAATGAATGGTCCAGCTATATCAAACTTCCTGATGATATAGAAGCTAAGCGGGCATGTCCAAAATCATGATCAGTGGACCGTGAATTTACTTTCAAAACTATTTCTTAAGGATTTACTTTATTTACTAGCGATTCATCAAGAACATTAACACATTTAATCAAACTATGTGAGCGTGGAAGTAGTTGCCAGGGAGTAACTGATGAAATAAAAATGAAATTGCTTCTAACAAATGGCAATTTTATTCCTAAAAGCTTTTTTTAGAAACAGATCCAATTATAAGCAGAAAGCACCCTATAAATGTTGTTGTTGTTGTGGTCTTCAGTCCTGAGACTGGTTTGATGCAGCTCTCCATGCTACTCTACACTGTGCAAGCTTTTTCATCTCCCAGTACGTACTGCAGCCGACATCCTTCTGAATCTGGTAAGTGTATTCATCTCTTGGTCTCCCTCTACGATTTTTACCCTCCACGCTGCCCTCCAATACTAAATTGGTGATCCCTTGATGCCTCAGAACATGTCCTACCAACCGATCCCTTCTTCTAGTCAAGTTGTGCCACAAAACCCTCTTCTCCCCAATCCTTTTCAATACCTCCTCATTAGTTGTGTGATCTACCCATCTAATCTTCAGAATTCTTCTGTAGCACCACATTTCGAAAACTTCTATTCTCTTCTTGTCCAAACTATTTATCGTCCACGTTTCACTTCCATACATGGCTACACTCCATACAAATACTTTCACAAGCGACTTCCTGACACTCAAATCTACACTCGATGTTAACAAATCTCTCTTCTTCAGAAACGCTTTCCTTGCCATTGCCAATCTACATTTTTTACCTTATCTACTTCGACCATCATCAGTTATTTTGCTCCCCAAATAGCAAAACTCCTTTACTACTTTAAGTGTCTCATTTCCTAATCTAATTCCATCAGTATCAGCCGACTTAATTTGACTACATTCCATTATCCTCGTTTTGCTTTTGTTGAGGTTCATCTTATATCCTCCCTTCCAGACACTGTCCATTCCATTCAACTGCTCTTCCAAGTCCTTTGCTGCCTCTGACAGAATTACAGTGTCATCGGCGAACCTAAAAGTTTTTATTTCTTCTCCGTAGAATTTAGTACTTACTCCGAATTTTTCTTTTGTTTCCTTTACTTTTTGCTCAAAATACATATTGAGTTACATCAGGGAGAGGCTACAACCCTGTCTCACTCCCTTCCCAACCACTGCTTCCCTTTCATGCCCCTCGACTCTTATAACTGCCATCTGGTTTCTGTACAAATTGTAAATAGCCTTTCGCTCCCTGTTTTTTACCCCTGCCACCTTCGGAATTGGAAAGAGAGTATTCCAGTCAACATTGTCAAAAGCGTTCTCCTAGTCTACAAATGCTACAAACGTAGGTTTGCCTTTTCTTAACCTATTTCCTAAGTCGTAGGGTCAGTATTGCCTCACGTATTCCAACATTTCTACGGAATCCAAACTGATCTTCCCCGAGGTCGGCTTCTACCAGTTTTTCCATTCGTCTGTAAAGAATTCGCGTAAGTATTTTGCAGCTGTGACTTATTAAACTGATAGTATGGTAAGTTTATATCTGTTAACACCTGCTTTCTTTGGTATTGGAATTACTATACTCTTCTTTAAGTTTGCGGGTATTTCGCCTGTCTCATACATTTTGCTCACCAGATGGTAGAGTTTTCTCAGGACTGGCTCTCCCAAGGTTGTCAGCAGTTCTAATGGAATGTTGTCTACTCCCGGGGCCTTGTTTCGACTTATGTCTTTCAGTGCTCTATCAAACTCTTCACCCAGTATCGTATCTCACATTTCATCTTCATCTAAATCCTCTTCCATTTCCATAATATTATCCTCAAGTAGATCGCCCTTGTATAAACCCTCTATATACTCCTTCCACCTTTCCGCTTTCCCGTCTTTGCTTAGAACTGGGTTTCCATCTGAGTTCTTGATATTGATACAAGTGGTTCTCTTTTCTCCAAAGGTCTCTTTAATTTTCCTGTAGACAGTATCTATCTTACCCCTAGTGAGGTATGCCTCTACATCCTTACATTTGTCCTCTAGCCATCCCTGCTTAGCCATTTTGCACTTCCTGTCGATCTCATTTTTGAGACGTTTGTATTCCTTTTTGCCTGCTTCATATACTGCATTTTTATATTTTCTCCTTTCATCAATTAAATGCAGTATTTCTTCTGTCACCCATGGATTTCTACTAGCCCTCGTCTTTTTACCTACTTGATCCTCTGCTGGCTTCACCACTTCATCCCTCAAAGCTACCCATTCTTCTTCTACTGTATTTCTTTCCCCCGTTCTTGACAATTGTTCCCTTATGCTCTCCCTGAAACTCTGTACAACCTCTTGTTTAGCCAGTTTATCCAGGGCCAATCTCCTTAAATTCCCACCTTTTTGCAGTTTCTTCAGTTTTAATCTACAGTTCATAACCAATAGATTGTGGTCAGAGTCCACATCTGCCCCTGGAAATGTCTTACAATATAAATCTCTGTCTTACCACTATATAATCTGTCGGAAACCTTCTCGTATCTTCAGGATTCTTCCATGTATACAACCTTCTTTTATGTTTCTTGAACCAAGTGTTAGCTATGAGTAAGTTATGCTCTGTGCAAAATTCTACCAGGCGGCTTCCTCGTTCATTTCTTACCCCCATTCCATATTCACCTACTACGTTTCCTTCTCTTCCTTTCCTACTATCGAATTCCAGTCACCCATCACTATTAAATTTTCGTCTCCCTACACTATCTGAATAATTTCTTTTATCTCACCATACATTTCTTCAATTTCTCCGTCGTCTGCAGGGCTAGTTGGCATATAGACTTGTACTACTGTCGTAGGCGTGGGCTTCGTGTCTATCTTGGCCACAATAATGCGTTCACTATGCTGTTTGTAGTAGCTTACCTGAACTCCTATTTTTTATTCATTATTAAACCTACTCCTGCATTCCCCTTATTTGATTTTGTATTTATAACCCTGTATTCACCTGATCATAAGTCTTGTTCCTCTGGCCACCGAACTTCGCTAATTCCCACTATATCTAACTTTAACCTATCCATTTCCCTTTTTAAATTTTCTAATCTACCTGCCCGATTAAGGGATCTGACATTCCACGCTCCGATCCGTAGAACGCCAGTTTTCTTTCTCCTTATAACGACGTCTTGAGTAGTAGTCGCCCGGAGATCCGAATAGGGGACTATTTTACCTCCGGAATATTTTACCCAAGAGGACGCCATCATCATTTATCCATACAGTAAAGCTGCATGCCCTCGGGAAAGATTACGGCCGAAGTTTCCCCTTGCTTTCAGCCGTTCACAGTACCAGCACAGGAAGGCCGTTTTGGTAAGTGTTACAAGGCCAGATCAGTCAATCATCCAGACTGTTGCCCCTGCAACTACTGAAAAGACTGCTGCCCGTCTTCAGGAACCACACGTTTGTCTGGCCTCTCAACAGATACCTCTCGGTTGTGGTTGCACCTACGGTACGGCTATCTGTATCGCTGAGGTACGCAAGCCTGCCCACCAACGGCAAGCTCTATGATTCATGGGGAGAGGATCCTATAAATATCAAGTTACAATTTATTCAGAGTCAGAAAGAAACAAATTTTGAGTGTATGAGCTTTCGCACTGAGAACCTTGCCGCTCCCTTTTGACATGGCCGTAGTCACGACCCCTTACAACAATCTCTGAAAGACTGCACAGGTGCAAATCTGCAACACACCAGATTACCTTAAAGTAAAAGTTTTAACAATTCACACAAGCACACAAACTATGCACCCCGTAGGAGGGATGGAAATGGTACAGAACACTAAAATCAAAAGATTAACTTGCCATCGAAGGTACAACTTGATTTTAACTTCTAAGAAAAGTCTTACAGTGGAAGGGTGGCAACTTTATATACTAAAATGACCATTTAAATAAAAGCCCATGAAATGCAATCTTACATAAAATTATACAAGGTTAGCCAAACATGCTCTACAGTACGCATATACTGCCTCTCAAGATCAAAGGCAAGATAAATACTTATTTCAGGAATTCGGCCGTTACACTTCAAGCAATCAATTCGTTAACACCGAATCCGACAAACATGACGGTGGCAGCTGTAAACGTACAGCAGATTGATAGGGAGATTACCGAACAACCCGAACCCCAGGTTGCTCTAACCCACTCCTACTCCACAAGGAAACAACGGACCTCCCAACTCGTAAATAACCACCTTCCCGTGAGTGGGCAAACGGATAAGAATGGTGGGATGACCCCAAAACAAAGCAGCTGGTGAACTCAGCGGACTCAGATGCAGGAACTCAGCCTTGACCGGGCAACCACTAGCTGTTACTGGCGGAGTGGCAAGATTTCCATTTGTCGGCTTTAAAGTTTGACCCAAACGACAGATACGCTAGCACTCCGACGACAGACAGACACTAACTGCCGCACAAATGCGAACGAGAGACAGACCAGCAACTGGCGACACGAGACTGGCCCAGACTCACTCTGACTGACCAACCGCCGAGCTCATAGCGCTCCTTAAATGCATGTGAACAGGCTACCTTTACCCTTTCCTACCAGAGGGAGACACCGAAGCTGCGATTGCCACAGCGGCGCCACCGCCAGAAACAGAGGGCGACTGCTTTACACTACGTGCTGTGACGCGCTCTTCAAACCAGCAGATTTTACCACGGCTCACCGTTGGCCGAGGAGTATAAACATGTCACAGCGTTTTGCACCGATTGGAATCTCTTCGAATTTAACCGGGTCCCACTTGGGCTGGCTATCGGAGCTGCTGTGTTGACTCGTTTATTAGATAGTATACTGGGTGAATTTAAATTGCGTTTTGTTCGTAACTATTTGGATGACCCTGTGATATATAGTAAATCGTTTGAAGAGCATTTGACTCATTTACATCAAATATTTACTAAGCTCCAGCACGCTGGTTTAACCGTTAAACTCTCGAAGGTTACCTTTGCGAGGCCACAGATTTCCGTTCTGGACCATATTGTTTAAGGTGGTGAGGTTCGGATCGATCAAGAGCGCACTAAAGCCTTGCGCGCACTCCCACCTCCTACTGATAAGCGGGGAGTCGCAAAGTTTATTGGCATGGCAAATTATTTCAGGAGGTTCGTTCCGAATTTTGTGGCCTTAGCTACCCCTTTGAATCAGCTTCGTAAAAAAGGAGTTAAATCTACTTGGGGTCCCACCCAGCAGGCGGCCTTCAAACAGATCACAACCGCCATTGCTAATCCACCGGTGCTTGGGGTGCCTGATTTTGATAAACCTTTTATAGTTCAGACGGATGCGTCAAGGGCGGATGTGGCAACGGCCTTATTACAAGAATGGCAAGGTCAGTGGCAACCTTTGGCGTATGCCTCACGCCGTTTGAATGATGCTGAGGCAAAATACTCAGTCTACGAATGTAGACTTGGTGGTCCTATTTGCATTAGAAAAATTCCGGTTTTACCTTGAGCACAAACCTTTTTTGCTGGAGACTGATAATCAAGCCTTGAGTTGGGTCTTGGCTAGGCCACGTAAGACCCGTCGGATCGCATGTTGGGCCGTGAGAATCTCAGCCATTAAAGTTAAGGTTAGGCATGTCAAGGGTTCTGAGAATGTGGTTGCTTATGCCCTCTGCCAGATGTTTGACCCACCATCCGATTGTTCGGAGGAGCACCACAAGGGGCCACTTCAGGGTCAGCTTTTGGTTTTGGGGGAAGTACCCCAACTGTTTAGTAATCTCGAAGAAAACCAGGAACAGGATGTTGAATTGGGTTCCATCGAACAGCGGATTAGGACGGGTGAGGTAGTCGAAGGTTACAGCTTGAGGAAAGGTATTCTGTGTATGGCAGTGGGTCGAGAGCGCCACAGCCGAATTTGCCTGCCACAAATATTAATCCAGCCAATATTCCAGTATTATCATTGCTCTTCGGTGGGAAGTCACTTAGGCACATATAAAACGATTCAGAAAATTAAGCAGTATGTGACCTGGCCTCATCTTGAGCATGACATTAAGAAAATTGTAGCCGGTTGTCGTTTGTGTCGGACCGCGAAACCTAGCAATGCCCTACAGCAAGGTCTATTGTCTTTGGAACGTGAAAATTATCCTGTGGATCGTCTTTATATCGGTTATGTGGCTCTGTTGTCACGTTCCAGTAGAGGGAATACGAATATTTTGGTGGTAATTGATACCTTTTCTCGCTTTACTTGGCTTATTCCCAGTAGCTGTAGTACTAACAACGTAACTATTTCTCGCCTTAGTAACATCTTTTCGATCTTTGGCCCTCCTAAGAGGTTAGTTAGTGATAATGCCCCTGCTTTTGGGTCAGATAAATTTAAGGCCTTTTGTTTCGAGAATGGCATCAAGCACATAAACACAACACCGTATTACCCTCAGAGGTCCTTTGCTGAACGTGTAAATCGCAACCTAAAAACAGCTTTAATAAATTAAACCAAGTAAGTGGGATACTAACTTGCCCTGGATTAATTTTGCATTCAACACTGTGGGTGATGAGGCATTGAAGACTACTCGGGCCTCTCTCTTATTGGCCTATCCTATCAATTCGCCTTTGTCTAACTTGTGGCGCACCCAAGACTTACTTCCTGAGAGGGGGACCCCATGGTTAATTAGAAAGATCTGGAATCGGGCTCGTCGCAATACAGCGGCTGCCCATGGTCGTCAAGCCGTGTGGTAACAACCGCAATAGGCATCCTTATCAGGGAAAACTGGGGGATCAAGTCTATATTAAGAATGTTCAGGGTCGAGAAAGGATGGGGGGCCGAGTAGGGAACTTCACACCCCGCTTCATAGGTCCATGCATGGTGCTCCGTGTGTTGGGGCCTGTTAACCTGTTAGTCAGACATGATCAGACCGGTAGGGAATATCGAGTCCATTTGAGCCAGGTGAAGTCTCTGGGTTCAGGCGTCTGTTCCAGTTTGAGGGGAGGAGGTTGAGCCGTGGTAAAAATTGCTGTTTGAAGCACGTTGTGTGAAGCAGTCGCCCTCCGTTTCTGGCGGTGGCGCCGCTGTGGCGATCGCAGCTTTGGTGTCTCCCTCTGGTGGGAAAGGGGAAATGTTGACTGTTTACGTGCATTTAAGGGGCGCTATGAGCTCGCCAATCGGTCATGGGTCAGTCTCTCGTCCCCAGCTTGCTAGTCTGTCTCTCGTCCTGATTTGCGGCGCAGTGAGAGAACTCAACGAGTGGTCGCCCGGGCAGGGGCTTAGTTCCTGCATCTGAGTCTGCGCGTTAGGCCGCCAGTCTGCTCAAGTTGCTCAGTCAACGGTCATTGGCGGTTGGATCGATCGGTTGGTCGGTCGCACACTGAGACACAAGATGACTTGTCCGCCTTGAGCGTTAGCGTATGTGAGGTCGCCACGTGAGTCCAGTGGGCCGCGCCGTATAGCGAGGGGTAGTGGCTTCGCGGTCGACACGAGGGCAACAGGAGTCACCCATGACATCGGTCTGACCGGTGTGAGCTGCGACGCCGTGAGACGGGAGATCGGCGCGCCTTCCTGCGTCCGTCGAAGCGGCTGGCAGCGGACGGTTCGGGAGAGCGTTTTGCGGGTGCTGCGCCAGGTCTTCGCCAGAAATCGCAGTTTATTAGAAGTTAAGTGATTGGAGATATGTTGTTTTATTTACTTGTTAAATTCTACTTGTTTTCTTGGTGGTCACCAGCCGCTTTGTCTTGGGGTCATCCCACCATTCTTCTCCGTTTGCCCACTCGCGGGAAGGTGGTTATTTATGAGTTGGGTGGTCTGTTTTTCCCTTGTGGAGTAGGGGTGGGTTAGAACAACCTGGAGTTCGGGTCGATCAGTAATCTCCCTGTCATTCTGCCATACGTTAATAGCTGCCTCTGTCATGTTTGTCGAATTCGGTGTTAACGAATTGATTGCTTAAGTGTAACGGCCGGATTCCTGAAATATGTTTTTATCTTGCCTATCACCTTGAGAGGCGGTATATGTGTAACATAGAGCATGTTTTGCATTTCATGGATTTTTATTTAAATGGGCATTTTAGTATATAAAGTTGCCACCCTTCCACCGTAAGAGTTTCTTTTTTAAAAAAATCAAGTTGCACCTTCAGTGGCAAGTTAATTTTTTTTATGTTAGTGTTTTGTACCATTTCCATCCCTCCTATGGGGTGGACAGTTTATGTGCTTGCGTGAGTTGTTAAAATTTTTAGTTTAAAGTGACCTGGTGTGTTGCAGCGTAGTCTTTCAGAGGTTGTTGTGAGCGGTCGTGACTACGGCAGTGTCAAAACGCAGTGGCAAGGTCCTCAGCCCGAATGCTCATACTGTAAATATTTGTTCTTTCTGCCTCTGAATAAAATTGTAACTTGATATTTTGAGGGTGATTTCTGATTATAATTTTAAATCTCTTTTTAAAAAAAAGGCTTTTAGGAATAAAATTTCCGTTTGTTAAAGAAATTTAATTTGTTTTCATCAGTTGCACACTGGCAACTACTTCCACGCTCACATAATGTGATTAAATGTGTTAATGTTCTTGATGAATCGCTAGTAAATAAAGTAAATTCTTAAGAAAAGGTTTTGAAAGTAAATTCACGGTTCATTACTGGTAGCAGAGCGTGGTTGGCGTTCTTGCTACTGTTTGAGTATCTGATGGAATTGTACTTATTTTACAATTTTGTAATATTTCGCTTTGGCCAAGTGACTGGTTTCAGGTCACTTTATGTTTGTTCTCTGCTTAAGACGGTATTACTACTCAGGACACATATTGGTTGAAAGCACCGATATTGGCTGTTAATCAGTTGAAATCGATTTACAAAAATGAATAAATAAAACATGATTTTATGATTGGTTGCTGCATATTTGGTAATTATAGTTTCTGCTGGATCAGGGATCTGTTCCACCTCCTCTCCTCCCAGGTGAGTAACCGCGATGTTAAACTGGATATTTGCTTATGGTGTCTCAATACCTTTCCCACAAGCGACCATTAGCAAGACATCGAGTTGACTGTTCTACAAAGTAAACGGTATGTCTGGCGTGAGTGACCTCGGTCGCTTTACGGTGCATTTTGGTGTGGACCAGTCCGCGCCAGCGCGCCGTAAGGCACGGAGACTCGCACCAAGTCCTACGTGCCGCGATGGGCCTCACAAGGGGAAGTGATGTGTCATACATAGCCTCTCCTTCTCAAGGGGCCCTTTCCGCCTTCCAGTGGTGCCAGCCGTCAAGCTCGGCATTTCTCGGGCCCACCCGGATGTTGCCTTGCGTCAAAAGGGAGAGCTGCGACCCAACCCGATGTGAAAGCAAAGGGTGCGTGGCACAGGGGGAGCTGTGTCGAGGGACCAAACATCAGTCCCTCTCCGTTCGCAGGGCACTGACCAGCAGGTGCTCTACATGCCGGCGACTTCGTTTGTCGGCGTGGGATCGCGGCGCGAGTCAGCAAGGGTGCTTCGCCGCGCCCCTGGGTAATCGGGGCGTGTTCTGCCATACCCAGGAGGTGGTGACATCACCTGGAACAAGTTACATGGGTCCAGACCACCGAACGACTGGGGGACCGGCCTGCCACCTGAGTAGGAGTGGGTCCTTGGCCTTCAGGTGGAGACTTGGGCAAGTAGGCGGGGTGCAGTTGCCGAAGAGTGTTGTGTGAAATCGTCGATGACGGGGCCACCGAGGGGGACAAGTGCACTGGCGACGGACGGTGAACCCGGCAGCTCCGGAGTGCCCTTGACCTAGGGGCGAGCTCAGTAGGTGAAATGCAGAAGCTCCCCCCCCCCCCCCCCCGCATGCCAGAATGCCAGAGGCGCCGGCCTGGGGCAAGAGACGGGCTCCCACCTTGTTATGACTCGTTACAATCATGGTGACAAATGAAACGAGTGATTCGAGTGCGCCTCAACGGGCTTCTGTTGTGCCTGATCCCTCTCCCGAGGACGAGCTGGGACAGGCAGAGAACGAAACAGTTACGCAAAGACATGCGATGATCACGTTGCTCATGGAGCAATATATTAAAAATGGAAAAATAAGTCAAGCTGGACTCTCTGTAATAAAAAATGAATTGGCAGCATGGGCCGTTGCCCACGCAAAACTTGAAGGGAATTAGAAAAAGAAAACAAAAATTGATGAGGCAACCGGCAAAGACCTGGGCGCTGTGGCCGCGCAAGCGCCCACGAAGCCAAGCACCACAAGAGACACGATTGATAGAGTGACAAAGAGGCCAAACACAGCGGTCTTTCTCAGAACCCTGCGTGGTCAAGACACTAGCGTAAAGAAAATCCAGGAACTGCTTACTACAACTATAGACCCGTTAAAGATGAAATCAAAATTAAAAGAATCAAACCAACCAGAAACTCTGTCATAGTTGAAGTTGCCTCTGAAGAGAACAAGCTACTGAATAATCAAAAGTTAAACTCGGTATTCAAATGCGAACCACCAAGAAAAAGAAATCCATTGGTAATATTCTATGATGTACCCACAGTTATGACTAATGAGGAACTTTGTGAAACAATAAGATAGCAAAATTTTGAGAAAATGAATGAAGAAGAATTTAAAAATTGTTTTAAGTTAAGATTTAAGACGGGACCACAGGGTCGTTATGTTGTTCATCACGTCGTTGAGGTAACTGTGCCAGTATGGAAAAGCATTACAACAATGGGCAGATTATATGTCGGCTTTCATGGCATCAACGCAAGGGACTATGTCGTGATACCTCGTTCACACAATTGTGGTGACTTGCACCACATTCTGAGGCTGTGTACCAGGGAATCGGCATGCACCAAGTGTGGTGAGAATGGTCACAATCGTAAAGATTGTAAGGCATCAGCAATTTGCATACCCTGTAAAAATCGTGGTAAAAAATCTTGCCAAGCCACAGGACGAAACTGCCCAATATATCGAATGCTCGAACAGAGATTAATCTCTAGAATCGATTATAGTTGAGCCTGGCATACCGAACAGGAAGCGAAAGTCCCTGAGCAAGAGGAGGAGGGACGCTATGAGGGCATGCCGTACGACATGTGGTCCGTGTAGGACATGAAGAGGGTAGGAAGGTAACCTTCTCGGTTATGGAGGCTGTTGACAGAATTCAGCTAAAATCAGTGAATCTCCCCACTGTCTTCGGATCCTTGCGAGACCTGCTAAAGAAAGTATTCGAAAGACAAGGTGAGAAATTCGATCTTGACGACATTTACGAACAATCAGTACTGGCAAACGGACGAATTGCGTTCGAGTGGAGCAAGAATTGGCCAAATGACCGTATACATACGTACTTCCCTTAATGCAAATATAAATATTGGACAACTTAATACTCGTAACAGCCGACTTGTGATGCAGGCCTCCGAAGGGAGGTGGAGGAGAGGAGACTAGATGTACTCTGTCTACAGGGGCCGTACTCCCAAGCTGGTAGAATTGCATTTGCTGCCACTACTTGGCAAATAGTCATCAGAGTGGATGACCCAAGGGGGGCAATCATAATCACGAACAAACTTTTGAGGGTCACCACACTCTCGCAGTTCACAACTAGTCACTGTAACGTCGTGGAGCTGCAATCTCCAGTGGGAATTATCATTCTCATAAACATGTATTTTCAATACGGCTATAATATTGAACAGCATCTAGGCCATCTAACGAGAGTAACCACGGCGTTACAGGGAAGAAAGGTTGTGATAACAGCTGACATCAACGCTAAATCCCCCCTGTGGTACAGAGGCGCAAGAATGCAAATGGCGAAAAAGTAGAAGAGTTTATCATGGCTTCACAAATTTTGGTGGCCAACAGACCAGGCAACTCTGCTACCTACGCAGTAGGAGGAGGACAAGGAACAAATACAGATGTCACTCTCGCAACACCAAACACAGCAAATCTCATTCAGCACTGGAGGGTTGTAGGAAACGCCACCACAAGCGACCACAATCTAATAACTTTCACCTTAGGTGAAAGAGAGTGCTGCTGGGCCATGGGGTGAGAGGTGCAATTGGATTACAAAAGAACTGATTGGGAACGCCTATCGAGAGAGTGTGACATTCCTTCATTGTGACATGCATCGGCACATGTGACATGCATCGGCACATAGACGTGGACGAGAGAGCGGAGGAACTGGTGAGTGCAATAACCAGAGCGGTGAGGGTTGCTGTACCATGGCGGCCTCTCTGTCACCATGGTCGGCTGAACTATGGGAACTGCGTCAATGTGTCAGAAGGCTGAGGAAGCACTACCAGTGCAGTGTCGTCTGGCAGGACGACAAAGGTGGCAGTTGCAATATAGAAAGGCAAAGCAGAGGTTCCAAAAGGAACTGCGAGAGGTGAGCACGTGAAGTTGAGAAAATTACGTCAGCTAGTATTGGACCCATGGGGGCTCCCCTATAAATTGGTAAGGGAGAAAATCCGCTCTCCTATGGAATTATCGACAGGTGAGACCAAAGGGCAACGGCAACTGCGAAATACCGAGACGGCTGTCTACACCTTCTCTGAAGAGGAGGTGGCAGCCCACATACGATCACTAAAAAGAGGGAAAACACCTGGGCCAGACGGCATTGTGGCGGAGGTGGTGCAAGTACTGGCCCCCCATCTTACTCATCTCTACAATGAGTGCCTAAGGCAAAGGAAGTTTTCGAGGAAGTGGAAAACAGCAAATGTAGTTACAATAAGGACCCTGCAGAAATAAAGTCATACAGGTCGATTTCCTTGTTAGATCTGTTTGGAAAGATACTGGAGAAATTGCTGGCTGACAGATTGGCTGTGCAGGATGAGAAGCAGGCAGTTCAGCTTCAGACTGGGGCGGTCGGCATCTGATGCAATCGCCCTGGCGGCCGAGGTCTGTGGCTCGACCCCACACAAGTATGTGGTTGGCATCATGGTGGATATCAGTGGCGCCTTCGACAACCTGTGGTGGCCTTCGCTCTTCACCTGCTTGTGGGAGAAAGAGTGTCCACGGGAGACCTGGCTATCATCCCCTAGCGAGAGAGTTGGAAAAGTAATCACTAAAGGATGCCTCCAAGGATCCGTTTTAGGACCCCTCTTTTGGGACATCCACATGGAGCCGCGACTAGATAGCTTACAACAAAGTGAAGAAGTGCTAGAGATGATAGCCTATGCACATTACCTCCTCTTGTTGGTCGGCAGCTGCAGCCAGGAAGACATAGAACCGAAAATTGAGAGAGCCATAGAGAAACTCCAACAATGGTGCCAGAATACTAAAATGACAATTTCATCCAGCAAATCCACATACCTGCTGTTAAAAGGACATCTAATTAGAAATCTCACTGTCAGAATTGACTGCTCACCAGTTCTCCAGCGACGCAAGACATGCTACCTAGGAGTCATCATTGATGAGAGGTGGAACTTCAGGAAACACATTGATACCGAAACTTCCTGGCAGATTAAAACTGTGTGCCAGACCGAGACTCGAACTTGAGACCTTTGCTTTTCGTGTGTAAGTGCTATACCAACTGAGCTACCCAAGCACGACTCACGCCCCGTCCTCACAGCTTTACTTCTGCCAGTACCTCACCTCCTATACCGTAACCCAGAGAGCTCTGCAGATATTAAACAATCTTATCTCGATAGGACACATAAGATTCCATCTCCCCTCACACCTTATCAAACTTTGCCATAATAGCATCATAACCTCAGTGGTGGGTTACGACTCGGGAGTCTGGGCGCACAGGCTCACGAGGGTTGTGCCCGCCATGACAGTGACATCTGTGGGGGCCTACAGAACATCTCCAGGGGGGGGGGGGCTATTAGTCATAATGGGGCTTTGCTCACTGGACATCAAGATAAGGGAACAATTGGCTTGGTACTGAGCCAAAAAGGGGAATTTTGAGAAAATTGAAGACATTATGGGTGTGAGGAAGGAGGACAAAAGGGAAATAAGGAAAAGAGGGGAGGAACTTTGGCAGGAGTTCTGGGAGGTAGAAGAAACTGGACATAGAACTTTCCAATTCATACCAGATGTGGGGTAGCGCTTGGACATGAAGTACTTTGAGCCAACACGATGACATCCATTTTCTAACTGGCCATGGACCCTACCAGACATACTTATGTCGGTTTGGGAAGAGGGCTACGCCCGCGTGTGACTGTGGCGTGTAAGAGGGTACTCCCGACCATGTGGTTTGCGAGTGCCCCTCTTCAATGATGTTGCGACTACACTTCGAGACAACTTCCGAACCATGACACATACCAATTGCTTAGACGTTAAGACATTTTCCAACTGCTAAACACATTGGCTAACGAGGTATCAGGAAAAGTTTTAACAGAATACCCGAGGGACATGAACTAAATAACAACTGAGACAACGAACACCGATTGCGTCCAGAGCCCTATTCCCATACCGCCTGTGAGTGGACTGGCCGACTTTCCATAATAGTTGGAATCCGGCACGTGCAGGACGTGGGGGAGTGGGGGTCAATGCTACCGATAAAGACATGCACCGGATATGACGTAGGATAAGTTAGTTTGTAGGACTTAGTTTAGGAAAATTAAGTTAGAGAACTGCAGCGATTAAACATATTGGCCTTCTCAGTGCCAGAGGCATGCTGTTCGGGTTTAGCTCGATGAGCAAGGCTATTAAAGTAGGTTTATATCTTACTGGCACACATGTGACGCTGCAGGCGATAGGAACTAGTTATAAGAAATAGATATAAGTCGTAGGTATTTGATATTAAATGCCCATTGTTTGTAATTCCAACTGTAGCTCACTTGAAAATTGTAATTAGCTGCAACACAATTATATCAGTTGTATAATTATTATAACCCACTAATCAGATAAGGAAGTGGGTTAACATTGCATAATTATTATGGTTTGTAATAAAGAATTTATAAAAAATAGTAAACAGTATGCCTTATAATACCTAATCAGGAAAACAAATTCTTGAAGTTTAAGAACGCCCACCACCAGGAGCGATACACTTTTGTGGGTTACACTGATATCGAATGCCTCCTCGCTCCTGTAACACATTGCGGAGGTGATGCTACAAGCTCACATACAACTTTCACAGAAACTGATGCAGTAGCGTACCAGCTCATATGTAAGTATGATTCAAATCTTATCCAACACAAATCATACGTATATTGGGGATAATCCTCCGACTTGGCTGATCACTAAGTCCGAAAAACTTTCATGGAAGATTGATAAGCTTTACACCACCAAGATTCCCAAGAACAAGTCACAGGAGAATGATGATTTGTAAACGAAGGCCGCTGACTTTCATTAGCAGCCATTAGACTGGAAAGCAGAAACTCCTTGTAGAAACCATTGTCATCTAACGGTAAGTTCCGTGGTCCTGCCTATAACACATGTAACCTGTAGTATCAATTACTACAACACATACCCGTCTTTACCCACAATCTAAGCGGGTATTAAGCACACTCTATCATTGGTCAATTGCCTAAATTCGGTATGGATAATGATCAGGTCAGTGTCCGGCCTGATAGTGTCGAGAAACACATCCCATTCGCAAGACGAATGACGCCAAGAATCACGCTCCACTTCCTGAACTCGCTTTACTTTATACAGGCAAGGCTCCAGAAACTAGCTGAAGGATATGCACATCATCCAAGGTGCATATCCCAGTAACATGTAGTTTCAGCTTGCGACAAAAAAAGGGGGTGTTCCCATACGACTGTGTGGATTCTATGGGGAAACTCAACGAAACCAGACTAGCTGCATTCTCTAGTAACCTTACAGGCAATGCCGTATCGGACGCATAGAATGAGCATGCTGTGAATGTTCGGCAGGCGTTTAACATCCCAAATCTTAGAAAGTTTGCAAGGCTTTGTATGTATACAGATGTGCGTTTGCTAGTAGCTATTTTCAAGAAATTCCGGAGCCTGCCTTTTATTACTCAGCAGTGAGGTTGTCTGGGGACGCCATGCTCAAGAAAACAAAAGTCAAAATCTAGCTTTTGACCTATACTGAAATGCTTCTTTTCTGTGAGTGAGGGATCAATGGGGGACTTTGCCAATGTGTGCACTGACATGCCAATGTGAATAACCCACAGATGGGTGATAGGTCCAATCCGTCCCTTGATTTGCATTACAACATGTATCTGGATGTGAATAACTTGTTCAGGCATGCTATGCGGCAACTGCTACTGTTTGGTGAGTTTCAATGGCTGTCTGAACGCGAATGCAGTGGATTTGGTTTAACAATCCACAGTATGGTCGCTGTTTCTGGTATAGGGTATGTTGAGGAGGAAGACCTAATATATCTTAATAGTTTGTATGACGTGCAAATCCATTAGCTATTACGTCCAGAGCAACTAGTTCTGTGTGGTGGGACCATCTCCAAGTGGATAATAACGCTGGGGAATAAGCAGAGATGCCTCATCCTTTACAGAAATCTCCAGTAATGTCTCAATTTAGGGATGGAGTTAAATGCAGTTGGGAGCACTATCTCCTCCAAGAATGCAACCTAGTTGATTGGGTATATTGATTTAAATACTGGAAAGAGGGCATCCACGTAAATTGATTTCGAAAAAAACTTTCGTAAATTGATAAATAATGCACTTGTCACAAGATGATGTAAAGTTTGCGAAAGTATCACGAAATTCTTATTAGGTCGTGTTGGGATGTGTATTGGTGTATAAGGAAGTGTATTGACAAACCAAATTCCAAATGGGTTAGCAACAATATACACTCCTGGAAATTGAAATAAGAACACCGTGAATTCATTGTCCCAGGAAGGGGAAACTTTATTGACACATTCCTGGGGTCAGATACATCACATGATCACACTGACAGAACCACAGGCACATAGACACAGGTAACAGAGCATGCACAATGTCGGCACTAGTACAGTGTATATCCACCTTTCGCAGCAATGCAGGCTGCTATTCTCCCATGGAGACGATCGTAGAGATGCTGGATGTAGTCCTGTGGAACGACTTGCCATGCCATTTCCACCTGGCGCCTCAGTTGGACCAGCGTTCGTGCTGGACGTGCAGACCGCGTGAGACGACGCTTCATCCAGTCCCAAACATGCTCAATGGGGGACAGATCCGGAGATCTTGCTGGCCAGGGTAGCTGACTTACACCTTCTAGAGCACGTTGGGTGGCACGGGATACATGCGGACGTGCATTGTCCTGTTGGAACAGCAAGTTCCCTTGCCGGTCTAGGAATGGTAGAACGATGGGTTCGATGACGGTTTGGATGTACCGTGCACTATTCAGTGTCCCCTCGACGATCACCAGTGGTGTACGGCCAGTGTAGGAGATCGCTCCCCACACCATGATGCCGGGTGTTGGCCCCGTGTGCCTCGGTCGTATGCAGTCCTGATTGTGGCGCTCACCTGCACGGCGCCAAACACGCATACGACCATCATTGGCACCAAGGCAGAAGCGACTCTCATCGCTGAAGACGACACGTCTCCATTCGTCCCTCCATTCACGCCTGTCGCAGCACCACTGGAGGCGGGCTGCACGATGTTGGGGCGTGAGCGGAAGACGGCCTAACGGTGTGCGGTACCGTAGCCCAGCTTCATGGAGACGGTTGCGAATGGTCCTCGCCGATACCCCAGAAGCAACAGTGTCCCTAATTTGCTGGGAAGTGGCGGTGCGGCCCCTCCGGCACTGCGTAGGATCCTACGGTCTTGGCGTGCATCCGTGCGTCACTGCGGTCCGGTCCCAGGTCGACGGGCACGTGCACCTTCCGCCGACCACTGGCGACAACATCGATGTACTGTGGAGACCTCACGCCCCACGTGTTGAGCAATTCGGCGGTACGTCCACCCGGCCTCCCGCATGCCCACTATACGCCCTCGCTCAAAGTCCGTCAACTGCACATACGGTTCACGTCCACGCTGTCGCGGCATGCTACCAGTGTTAAAGACTGCGATGGAGCTCCGTATGCCACGGCAAACTGGCTGACACTGACGGCGGCGGTGCACAAATGCTGCGCAGCTAGCGCCATTCGACGGCCAACACCGCGGTTCCTGGTGTGTCCGCTGTGCCGTGCGTGTGATCATTGCTTGTACAGGCCTCTCGCTGTGTCCGGAGCAAGTATGGTGGGTCTGACACACCGGTGTCAATGTGTTCTTTTTTCCATTTCCAGGAGTGTAGTTGCTGTGGAGTTGTCTAAGACTACAATGACGTTCATGAAACCTATCTATGTGGGGATGAGCATACTAGACCTGTCCAAATTCCATATCTACTGCTTCCAGCCCTGCAGGGCTGCCCATTAATCCATAAGTGTACAAGGGGGTGGAGGCCACTTCTGAACACCACGTTGCAAGGCATCCCAGATATGCTCAATAATGTCATGTCTGGGGAGTTTGGTGGCCATCGGAAGCGTTTAAACTCAGAATATTCTTCCTGGAGCCACTATGTAGCAGTTCTGGACTTGTGGGAGTGTCGCATTGTCCTGCTGGAATTGCCCAAGTCCGTCGGAATGCACAATGGACATGAATCGATACAGGTGATCAGACAGAATGCTTACGTACGTGTCACCTGTCAGAGTCGTCTCTAGACGTATCAGGGGTCCCATATCACTCCAACTCGACACGCTCCACACCATTACAGAGCTTCCACCAGCTTGAACATTCCACTGCTGACATGGAAGGTCCATGGATTCATGAGGTTGTCTCCATACCCGTACACGCTGGATACAATTTGAAGCGAAACGCGTCCGACTAGGCAACATGTTTCCAATCAACAGTCCAATGTCGGTGTTGATAGGCCAGTCACCATCATCCTAGACAGTTCATAACATCATCACGGTATCACACTGTATCTACATACATTTACAGGCGCCGGTGCCTATATCTTTGACTCTCTGTAGCGTCGTTGGATGACCATTCCGGATATGGGTTCCCACGTAAAACATGATCTACTAAGTCCCCTCTATAACCTCTCATAGTGTGTAACATGAATGGTGAAACACCATGTATAAAATCAAGTCTTCTTTAAATTTTTTACTAAAACTCCCGGGACGTTCTTGATCGTTTTCCTGAAAATTTTTGCTGAATATTCCAACAGACGTTCGGACAGACATAGGCTACATACTTTCATAATTTATGCTGTACACAAATCTATACCACTATACAAAAACAAATCGTTGTTTAAAGTTGTCTTCACGATGCTATAATAAACATTTGGACGGACATACGCTCTATATTTTGCAATATATAGGATTCATAAATTTGTATGTTATATACTGGAGGAAACGTTACAAAAAGTCTCGAAAATTTCCTCATAGATTTACTTCATATTTTCACACGATGCTCTAATAAACATTTGGATTGAAACAGGCTATCTATATTTGAAATATGTCCAACATATAAGTGAATGTAACTATCTATACTCACTTTATAAGGACGCGTCATTGAACAACATTGTCACCAAAAGCACCTAGCCGATTTATTTCAAACTGTTACACAGCTGACCAATTTCTTTCAAATTTTTACATAAGTCTCTAATAAATATTTGAATAGACATTGGCTGTATATCTTTTAAATATATGAAATATCTAAATATATATTTGATATATACAGGGGAAATGTTGTTAGCAAAATTCTCGGAAAGTTCTGGAGTGTATTACTCCAAATTGTTGCCCAATCCTCTACTAACGTTCAGATGGACATAAGCTACATATTTTCTAAACAGTAATGCATATATTTTAGTTAACACCGACTAAAAGAAATAAAATGCTGTGCAGTCAGGTTTAAGTTAGGTATCAGGTCATTTAAAACATTGCAGAAACTGTTTCTTCCACGTATATTATTTCTCCTTGTATATAATTTTAAATAATAATTCTATAAGTAGTAGTGTTCTGTTTTGTTTCCTTCATCACAGAGAGGCATGTTGTATTTATGGCTCATCGATTTATCATTAGAATAAAACTATGGAATCTGAATCATCTGAAACCTTGCAGTCCTGCCGGTTCACAAATAAAAATTATGAGAAATGCTATCATCGAAGATACTACCCTCAAAGATCCAGAGGGAGGAGAGTTCTCTCTCCCATCCATCGTATTAAAGATCCCAGGTGATTCATCCATTTATTTAAGTGACTTCATTTCCCAACTGAGCTCTCGTTCGCAACAACAATAAACTAGGCTCAAGGTCAGAGAGGGGAGGAGGCGATAGGCAGAGAGGGGGAGAGAGAGATAATGGACAGAGAGAGAGGGGGGAAGAGGAGATGGGCAGAGAGGGGGGTGACGAGGAGATGGAGAGATATTTGGGGAAGAGGAGAAGATGGACAATGAGAGGGGGGAGGGGGAGGAGATCGACAAAGAGAGGGAGGAGGAGGAGAAGATGGACAAAGAGAGAAGGTAGAGAACATGGACAGAGAGGGAGAGGAGATTCCCATACATAACTAGCAACTGTGAAGCATTGCCTGGTTTGCTATCTTTAATAATTTTGTTCCCAAAGACTATACCTTTTTTTATTGTACTTTCATTTAAAGTCTGATGATGGACTTGTAAACCGAAAACCAGTTAACTAAATAAATTAATACTGTGGAATATATACAATATTGTTCTTTTCAGCCGCGCGGGATTAGCCGAGCGGCCTAAGGCGCTGCAGTCATGGACTGTATGGCTGATCCTGGAGGAGGTTTGAGTCCTCCCTCGGGCGTGGGTGGGTGTGTTTGTCCTTAGGATAATTTAGGTTAAGTTGTGTAAGCTTAGGGACTGATGACCTTAGCAGTTAAGTCCCATAAGATTTCACACACACATTTGTTCTTTTCATTTGTAATACTTTAAACAAATTATCTTTGGTATAAATGGAAGCTATTCCCATCTCCGAAGATTACACAGAGAAGTTGACTGAAGTGATGCCTGCGGAGGGAGGCTAGCGATTTCGCTTTTTCAAGACATTGTTGTCTGTAGACTGGTTTGATGCAGTTCTCCACGCTACCCTAGCCTGCGCAGTCCACTTCATCTCCAAATAGCTACTGCAACCTAAATCCACTTGAACCTGCTTACTGGAGTCAAACCTCGGTCTCCCTCGACAATTCTACCCCCCGCTCCCTCCCCGAAACATCCCTCCAACCATTCCTCTTTTGGCTCAGAATGTGTCCTGCCAATCGATCTTTTTAGTGACTAGTTGTGCCATTATTTTTTCCCTCAATTCGATTCACTAACTTCTCATTAGTTACGCGATCTACCCGTGTAATCTTCGGCATTCTTGTGTAGCACCACATTTCGAAATATTCAATTTTCTCCTCATCTGAACTGCTTATCGTCCACATTTCACTTTCGTGCAGGGCTACACTCTTAATAAGTATCTTCAAAAAAATTTTCCTGGGACTAAATTAAGGAAGAGATTCTTTTCGTGCTGTACCCAATGCGCATTTTATACCCTCTCTGATTCGGTCATTATCAGTTATTTTGCTGCCCAAATGTCAAAACTCAGCTACCTTTTTGTGTATTTCTAAATCTAATTCCTTCAGTATCACCTGATATAATTCGACATTCCATAATCCTCGTTTTAACTTTTGTTGATCATTCAACAGCCTCTTTTCAAGACAGTAGCCATACCCTTCAGCTGCTCTTCCAAGCCGGCTCTGACAGAATTACAGAATCGTCAGCAAACCTCAAAGGTTGTATTTCTTCTTTCTTAGCTCTAAATCAGTTTCAGATTTTCTCCTTGGTTTCCGTCAGTGTTTCTCATTGTGAAAACTGAATAATATCATGAGTAGGCTAAAACCCTGTCTCACTCCTTTCTCAACTACTGCTTCCTTTTCACAACTATAGACATTTCTGTACAAGTTGTACATAACTTTTCGCTCCTTGTATTTTATCACTGCTACCTTCACAATTTCAATGAGTGCATTCCAGTCAACTCTGTCAAATGCTGTCTCCAAGTCTACAAGCGTTATAAATTTCCCTTTCTTCGGCTTATCTTTCTTGCATTAGTCGTAAGGTCAGTAGTGCCTCGTGAGTTCCTAAATTTCGGTGCAACCGAAACTGATCTTCCCATACCTCGCCTTCATTAGTTTTTCCATCCTACTACCCATAATTCGTGTCAATTTTTTATTGTTTCCGTGACTTATTAAACTGGTGATTCAATAGTATCCACATTTGAAAGTACGTGCCTTCTTTGGATTTGCAAATATTAGCAGAGGTCTGAAGGTAATTCGCTTGTCTCATATATCTTGCGCACCAGGTGGAAGAGATTTGTCATGGCTTGTTCTCCCAAGGAATATCATCTTCTCAAGGGGCACTGTTTCGACTTAGGTCTTTCAGTGGAATTCTTCTCTCAGTTTCATATCTCCCAATTCATCTTCATCTACTTCCTCTCCCCTTGCTACAATATTACCTTCAAATTTCTGCAGCCTTCTCCTCACCCTTCTTTGCTTAGTTCTGGCTTGCCATCTGAGCTCATGATATTAAAATAGCCACTTCTCTTTACCTCAAACTTCACTTAATTTTCTTATAGGCGGCCTCTATCTTTCCTGGTGTATGCTTGATTCTATATCCTTGCATTTCTCGTTTAGTGATCCCTCCTTTCCCATTTTGCAGTTCCTATCAATCTAGTATTTGTAGACGTCTTTATCCCCTTTTGTCCGCTTCACGTACTACATTTTTGTGTTTCCTCCTTTCGGCAATTCGAGGATTAAACAGGATAAAGCAGTTAAGATTTTAGACTAATTCAATCCCATTTCGTTGGCGTCCCCATATGTTTCGAAGAAATTCCTGAAAAGTCTTTTATTATATTTGTTGCATTTCTCTGTGCTCTCTTTCAGAACTTGTCGCAATAATTTTAGGGTTACACAACACCATGGAGATATAGGCGTTCATTTGTTACATTTAATACGCCCTTAGGACATGAAATATTTTGTACTGGAAGTAGGAGTCTTACAAATTACTTGAGAAATAAAATGCCTTGAGGGAATCCCTCTCTCACTCACACCCTCTTCCTCAGACCTAAAAGAACTTGCCTTGTTTGTCTGACAGCTAACGGAAAATATTTTACGGGAATAAGAGAAACAACTCGACAAGGCGCATTCGTCTCTCGCATTCATAATGTAAGATGAAGCATGAGAGAGCGTCGGAGTGCGGTTTCATGAATATTTATTAGGTGAGACGAGTAAATTTAAGAAATGAAAGAACTGTTTATCGACCACGTCATTAGATAATACTGAAAACGCAGTTCTTTAAAATAAGAACTGAAGCACTTTGCCACCAGTCTTTGCAGCTGACCCCATTACGTTCACTCGTACCAGCACCTCTGCAGAGCACCGAACTTTTTGTAGCTCTGCTCTGCCAGTCGTCAGACAGAGTAATAAGCGTCGTGTGGTGAGTATTTGTAGAAAAGTGGGAGAGGATTTTATTCGATATTTATTGGCTTCATTTACATACATCGAGCAGTAACTGACCATACTACAAGTGATTCAAATCACTATACTTAAAACAGAATACCCCAACAGGGATTCAACGCCACCGATCTTGAATTAATGTTAAATTTCTCTCTTGTTATCCTCTGACGAAGAAAAAAATCCTACCATAGTGTTCTCTTAGTATCGACTGAGGCGTGCGTAGCTCGCGTTCGTGCCGTCTCTTATTTTATATACTGTTTTTTATGTGTTGCCTCCTCGTTACGTTAGTTTCAATTTCTGTTGTCACTGAGTTGCTGCTTTGTCTGCCAGTCAGCAGTAGCAACACCGCCTATCGATATAGCCCTCACGTGTTATCTTTGCTGCACTGCTATTACTTCCCGTTGTCGTCTGTCTTGGAGTCAATTGGAACGTGCCAGGAGGGCAGTTCGGACCTGCTAGTAGTGGAGTTGAAACACGGCACTAGTTCAGTCGGGCTGGAGCAGCAGTGGAGCCTGGACGTCCATGGTTCGCCCGACCGTTGCCGCCACGCATCACTTGAGCCAGGGACTGTCTTCGTGGATCGTCGGTCTGTCGTCCTACTGGACAGCGTGAATTGGGTCGCCGGGGTTGTGTGTGTGTGTGTATCGACTCCCAATTTGTCTTCATAATTGTACACCCACTGCTGAGTGTCGTTCAAGTCTTCATCCAAGTGTTTGTCAAACTGTGTGTGTAGTTGGTGTCATTTCCACTGACAACTTGTTTTAAATGTTGTCGGTGTATGTGCAGCCATTCGGTCGGTTGGAGCGAATCTGCGAGCAAGTCTCCACACGGCGCAGTCAGCCGGGCCCACTGGCGGTCTCTACGCAGTGTCGGACTGTGTGGGGGCTGTTCCGAGTGCTGCGAGGTTCGTGGCTCACCGACCCAGGACATGACAGTTGAGTCGTGATTTAACTACCGAAGCCACGTCTGTTCACGTTGTCCCGTTGGTTGGTGATTCGCTATTGGTGGTATTCCTGGGAACAACAGCGAGTCTTCGAGTTGATGAAGATTTAGCCGCCATGTATTGGAATTAACTATATTTGTCGATTTGAAATTTAAGTTACCCAGCGGAATTTTCTGCCTTGTGGCCGTTAGTGTTCCGGTTACCTGTCCTGGTCGCTGACGTAAATTTAGGCAGTGTCCTTTCCTCAGCTGTTGTAGCTGTCCAACATGGTGGGTAGTTTTTGACAGCTTAATGTACGTTTGGTTGTGGGCAGATGTGTCCGTAACGTTTTGGCTTTGGAATCCTGGTATACTGGTCAGTGATTAGCCTGTCGTCTTGTTGGTGGGTCCCTGACTGTCTCTTGGTTTTGTTGCTGGCGAATCGAGTATGCCGGCCCGGGGTGGCCGAGCGGTTCTAGGCGCTACAGTCTGGAACCGCGCGACCGCTACCGTCGCAGGTTCGAATCCTGCCTCGGGCATGGGTGTGTGTGATATCATTAGGTTAGTTAGGTTTAAGTAGTTCTAAGTTCTAGGGGACTGATGACCTCAGAAGTTAAGTCCCATAGTGCTCAGAGCCATTTGAACCATTTGATCGAGTATAGTTGGGGCGACTTCTTGTCTCACCTAAGCGAACGTTAAGATTTTAAGGGCAGACTAAGCCCCCTGGAAACTTCTGAACGCCGTTGCCTATACTGCCTTTCTTATTGGCGTTTAATTGTGTGTTTATTAATGGCTCATAGCCGATGGTTTGAATTTGTATGCTTGTAATTGTGTTTTTAAAACCAAAGGCTTTCTGCCTGTTGGAAATTTATTGTATTGGTTTTTAGAAGCATCGGCCTTCAGCCGCTTTAAGGATCTTACTTATCAAGTATTACCTTTTGTAAAATAAAGCTGTGGGCTTTTTGCCTGTTGGAAATTTATTGTAGTCTATTGTTTGTAAAAGCATCGGCCTTCGCCGGCCGCGGTGACCGAGCAGTTCTGAGCACTTCAGTCCAGAACCGCGCGACTGCTACGGTCGCAGGTTCGAATCCTGGCTTGGGCATGGATGTTTGATGTCCTTAGGTTAGTTAGGTTTAAGTAGTTCTAAGTTCTAGAGGATAGTGCTCAGAGCCATTTCAACCATTTTTAAGCCTTCAGCCGCTTTAAGTTTTAAAGATCTTACTAATCAAGTATTACATTTTAAAAGATAAAGCTGTGGGCTTTCTGCCTGATGAAAATTTATTGTATTGTATTGTTTTTAAAAGCGTCGGTCTTCAGCTACTTTAATTTTTATGCATCTTACTTACCAAGTATTACATTCTGTTAAGATAAGCTGTGGGCTTTCTGCCTGTTGAAAATTTATTGTAGATCTTAAAGTTTGGGATTCCTGCTTATCAAGTCTTACATGCCTTGGGCTTAAATACTATTTAAGGTTAAAAGCTTTGGGCCTTCTGCCTTGGAAAATTGCTTGCCGTTCTTTTTTCTTTTCTTTTTTTTAAAAAAAAAAAACAAACAAAGGCCTTCTGCCGTTTTGAAGTAAAGTTTCTTGTTGGTCACAAAGCTTGGGCCTTCTGCCTGTTGAAAAGCTATTGTAGTTATGTTGTTTTAAATTTATGGACCTTCAACCGCTTTTAACAACGTAACCTATCTGACTGGTCAAGTCTTACCTCGCTTGGGCTTAAATACTATTTTAGGTTAAAGTCTAGAGCCTTCTTCCTCTAAAAGAAGAAAAAAAAATTATAGCAGTTGTATTTGATTCATTGGCCTTCAGCTGTTTTAGAATTAAATACGTTTTCAGTCGACAGTCAAGCTTAGAAGCTGCGCTGTAATGTTTGGACAACTAAATGAAGCGTTATGTTTGGAGTGTAACTTGGTTCAAATGGCCCTGAGCACTATGGGACTTAACATCTATGGTCATCAGTCCCTTAGAACTTAGAACTACTTGAACCTAACTAACCTAAGGACATCACATAACACCCAGTCATCACGAGGGAGTGTAACTGACAGGTGCTCGTTCTGGCCGCCTTCCACAATTACTACTACTTGCCTTGTCCTGCGGATTTAGAAAGACGTATCAACGCCCACTCAATTTAAATGTTAGATTAATACCCACAGCATTCATTGCTGCTCTTCTTCGTTTGAAGCCACTCATCAAACCTCACGTTTAAAAGTGTTTTCACCCAGCTACCTTTCCTGTAGGCATAATATGTAGAAAACAGCCGTCATCTGAAGCATAATTTCAGCTGTGCAATAAAGGAAACATCACAAGAGCCAAATTGTGAGGGAGGTGATCTCCAAATTTTACGTTTCTGACGATAAATTATCAATACAAATAATTAACTTTTTTTTCGTTTTAGAACATGCCTGCGCTTCAGCAACTGCGAATGAAAGAGCTTCATTGAACTGGAAATAACAGCTAACCAGTCACGAAGTAAATGTTTATTAAACCTTGATCATAGTTTCTACAGTTTTAAACTGTCTTCTTCAGATGGTATTGTATGTAAAATCACATTATTTATATCCGATGTGTCTAGCACATGTATGTGTCATCCACTTAATCACCATATAAAATACGTGATTTAAAACTAGTAGTACCTCTCTACTGTAGAGCTTTGTCCTAAAACGTTACCGCTGTTGGTGAATGACGCTTCGTCGCTAAACAGAACGCGTGCAGAAAATCTGACATCGTCCCGCAATTTCTCTTGTGCCCAGTGGCAGAACTGTACGCGACGTTCAAAGTCGTCGCCATGCAATTCCTGGTGCGTAGAAATATGGTACGGGTGCAATCGATGTTGATGTAGCATTCTCAACACCAACGTTTTTGACATTCCCGATTATCGCGCAATTTGTCTGCTACTGATGTGCGGATTAGCCGCGACAGCAGCTAAAACACCTACTTAGGCATCACCATTTGTTGCAGGTCGTGGTTGTCGTTTCACGTGTGGCTGAATACTTCCTGTTTCCTTAAATAATAACGTAACTATCCGGCGAACGGTCCGGACACTTGGATGATGCCGTCCAGGATACCGAGCAGCATACATAGCACACGCTCGTTGGACAGTTTGATCCCAATAGCAATACATCAACACCACATCGACCTTCTCCGCAATTGGTAAACGGTCCATTTTAACACGGGTAATGTATCACGAAGCAAATACCGTCCGCACTACCGGAATGTTACGTGATACCACGTACTTACACGTTTGTGATTATTACAGCGCCATCTATCAGAAAGCGAAAAAGGTGGTCCAACTAAAACAGTCATATTTCTTTACGTACTACACGAATATGTAATAAAAAATGGGGGTTCGTATTTAAAAAACGCAACTGATATTCGTTTGACCTATGGCAGCGCCATCTAGCGGGCCAACCACAGCGCCGTCTGGTTTCCCCCTTCAAGCTAGACGAGTTTCGTTCGTTGTAGTTTTTTTCGTTTGGTGCTTATTTCGTGAGATATTTGGCCCGGTCACTATCAATGGACCACCCTGTATACGGGGTGATTCCGTGATACTGTTAAACACTTTTTAGCATGATGGAGAATGATAAATGTATCAATTTTGGGTAAGGGTCCCTCTACATGAAATGAACGAGTTGAAAGTCATAAGCGAAAACCGTTCTGATACCTTAGACAGTTGATTACATGTAGTGGTAGAGTTGTTGCTAAGATGGTAGCGTAGGCAACTTTCACATGCGGTAGTATGGACCATAACAAGAAACAATGACTAGCAAAAATGGGCTCTAAAATACATACCTTAGAAGCTATAAGCACTTGTACATCTACTCTACTGAACAACTGCTCGTAGATCTTAACGTATGCATTTTAGAGCCCATGTGAACTGGTCATTTGTCCTTGCTTCGGTCCATACTGCCACATCTGAAATTTGCCTACGCTGCAACCTTGCTCTACCAGTACATGTAATCCACTATCGATTGTTCCAGAACGGCTTTCGTTTATAACTTTCAACTCTTTCCTTTCCGGTACAGAGACCCTTACCTCAAACTGATATGTTTATCCTTCTCCATTATCCTACAAAGCTTATAAGATCATCACGGAATCACTCCATATACTTTTACAAGCGCCGGGTGGAGGGGGGGGGGGGGGCGGGGGGGGGGGATGCTGCTGCGCGTCCTGTATGTGCGTAGCTGCAATGGTGGGGAGCGTGTGCTATTTCATAAGTACATCAAAAAGGGCTCCAATCTCAAACGGTACAGGGCAAAGAAACGACGACAATCGACCAAGCAACAGTCGGTATTGTAGTTGTAATTATCGTAGCTGTGTTGTAAAAGTACCAGAGCTTCAAGCACTGATAGAAAGCAGTGAATCTGAAATCGTTATAGGAACAGGAAGCTGGCTAAAGCCGGAGATAAATTCTGACGAATTTTTTACAGAGGCGTAAACCGTGTTCGGAAAGGATAAATTAAATTAAGTACTCTCTTTCAAATTCTGAAGGTGGCAGGGGTAAAATACAGGGAGCGAAAGGCTATTTACAATTTGTACAGAAACCAGATGGCAGTTATAAGAGTCGAGGGACATGAAAGAGAAGCAGTGGTTGGGAAAGGAGTGAGACAGGGTTGTAGCCTCTCCCCGATGTTATTCAATCTGTATACTGAGCAAGCAGTAAAGGAAACAAAAGAAAAGTTCGGAGTAGGTATTAAAATCCATGAAGAAGAAGTAAAAACTTTGAGGTTCGCCGATGACATTGTAATTCTGTCAGAGACAGCAAAGGACTTGGAAGAGCAGTTGAACGGAATGGACAGTGTCTTGAAAGGAGGATATAAGATGAACATCAACAAAAGCAAAACGAGGATAATGGAATGTAGTCAAATTATATCGGGTGATGCTGAGGGAATTAGATTAGGAAATGAGACACTTAAAGTAGTAAAGGAGTTTTGCTATTTGGGGAGCAAAATAACTGATGATGGTCGAAGTAGAGAGGATATAAAATGTAGACTGGCAATGGCAAGGAAATCGTTTCTGAAGAAGAGAAATTTGTTAACATCGAGTATAGATTTAAGTGTCAGGAAGTCGTTTCTGAAAGTATTTGTATGGAGTGTAGCCATGTATGGAAGGGAAACATGGACGATAACTAGTGTGGACAAGAAGAGAATAGAAGCTTTCGAAATGTGGTGCTACAGAAGAATGCTGAAGATAAGGTGGGTAGATCACATAATTAATGAGGAGGTATTGAATAGGATTGGGGAGAAGAAAAGTTTGTGGCACAACTTGACTAGAAGAAGGGATCGGTTAGTAGGACATGTTTTGAGGCATCAAGGGATCACAAATTTAGCATTGGAGGGCAGCGTGGAGGGTAAAAATCGTAGAGGGAGACCAAGAGATGAATACACTAAGCAGATTCAGAAGGATGTAGGTTGCAGTAGGTACTGGGAGATGAAGAAGCTTGCACAGGATAGAGTAGCATGGAGAACTGCATCAAACCAGTCTCAGGACTGAACACCACAACAACAACAACAAGTAGGTGGTGGTGTGTTTGTGTCTGTTAGTAGTAGTTTATCTTGTAGTGACGCTGAAATAGATAGTTCCTGCGAATTACTATGGGTAGAGGTTATACTCAACAGCCGTACCAAAATAATAATTGGCTCCTTCGACTGACCCCCCGACTTAGATGATATAATAGCTGAACGGTTCAAAGGAAACTTGGATCTCATTACAAATAAGTACCCCACTCATACAGTTATAATTTGTGGAGACTTCAATCTACCGTCGATTTGTTGGCGAAAATACATGTTCAAAGCCGGTGGTAGACAGAAAACATCTTCCGAAATTGTACTAAATCCTTTCTCTGAGAATTACTTTGAACGATTAGTTCATGAGCCCACGCGAATTGTAAATGGTTGCGAAAACACACTTGGCCTCTTAGCTAAAAATAATCCTGATCTAATAGAGAACATCATGACGCATACAGGGATTAGTGAACACAAGGTCACTGTAGCAAGTCTCAAAGCCATATCAACCAAAACCACTAAAAATAAACGCAAAATATATCTATTTAAAACAGTAGATAAAAATTCGCTAGATACCTTCCTAAGAGAGACTCTCCATTCTTTGCAAGATAATTATGTAAGTGTAGACCAGGTGTGGCTCAAATTCAAAGATACAGTATCGACGGCAATAGACAGAGTCATACGGCATAAGTTAATAAGAGACGGGACTGATCCACCATGGTACACAAAACACGTTAGAACACTGTTGCAGACCAACGGAAAAAGAATGCCAAATTAAGAAGAACGCAAAATCCCCAAGACTGGCTAAATTTCACGGAAGCTCGAAATTTAGTGCGGACGTCAGTGCGAGATGCTTTTAATAGTTTCCACAATGAAACATTGTCTCAAAATATGGTAGAAAACCCAAAGAGATTCTGGTCGTATGTGAAGTACACCAGTGGCAAAAACAGTCAATACCGTCACTGCGCGATAGCGATGGAAATGTTACCGATGATGGTGCCACTGAACCGATGAAGCGGAGTTACGAAATACAGTTTTCCTAATTCCTTCACGAAAGAAGACGAAGTAAATATTCCAGAATTCGAAACCAGAACAGCTGTTATCATGAGTGATATAAAAGTAGATATCTTAGGTGTTGCGAAACAACTCAAATCACTTAAGAAAGACAAGTCTTCCGGTCCAGATGGTATACCAATCATGTTCCTTTCAGAGTATGTAGACACAATAGCGCCTTTCTTAGCAATCATATACAACCGCTCACTAGACGAAAGGTCTGCTCCTAAACACTGGAAAGTAGCACAGATCACACCAATATTCAAGAAAGGAAATGGGAGTTATCCATTGAATTACAGACTCATATCACTGACCTGAGTTTGCAGTAGGATTTGGAGCATATACTGTACTCTAACATTATGAATCACCTTGAAGAAAATGACTTATTGATACATAACAAACATGGATTCAGAAAATATCGTTATTGTGCGAACACAGTCCCATGAAGTAATGAGTGCTGTCGACAAGGGATCTCAGATCGATTCCATATTCCTAGATTTCCAGAAGTCTTCTGATACCGTACCTCACAAGCGACTATTAATCAAAATGCTTGCATATGATCGTCTCGGTTGTGTGACTTGATTCATGATTTCCTCTCAGAGAGGTCACAGTTCGTAGTGATAGACGGCAAATCATCGAGTGGAACAGAAGTAATATCTGGCCTTCTGCATAGGTCCTCTGCTGTTCCTGATTTGCATAAATCATCTAGGTGATAATCTGACGCGGGCCGGAGTGGCCAAGCGGTTAAAGGCGCTACAGTCTGGAACCGAGCGACCGCTACGGTCGCAGGTTCGAATCCTGCCTCGGGCATGGATGTGTGTGATGTCCTTAGGTTAGTTAGGTTTAAGTAGTTCTAAGTTCTAGGGGACTGATGACCTGAGATGTTACGGTCCATAGTGCTCACAGCCATTAGAACTTAAACTGGAAAGACCACATAGATAATATTGTGGGGAAGGCGATACAAAGACTGCGCTTTGTTGGCAGAACACTTCGGAGATGCGATAAACGCACTAAAGAAACAGCCTACGTTACACTTGTCTGTCCTCTGCTCGAATATTGCTGCACTGTGCGGGATCCTTACCAGGTAGGATTAACGGAGGATGGTTCAAATGGCTCTGAGCACTATGGGACTTAACTTCTAAGGTCATCAGTCCCCTAGAACTTAGAACTACTTAAACCTAAGTAACCCAAGGACATCACAAACATCCATGCCCGATGCAGGATTCGAACCTGCGACCGTAGTGGTCGCGCGGTTCCAGACTGTAGCGCCTTTAACCGCTTGGCCACCACGGCCGGCGATTGACGGAGGACATCGAAAAAGTGCAAAGAAGGGAGGCTCGTTTCGTGTTATCGCCCAATAGGGGTGAGAGTGTCACTGATATGATACACGAGTTGCGGTGGAAGTCACTGAAACAAAGGCGGTTTTCTTTGCAGCTAGATCTGTTTACGAAATTTCAATCACTAGCTTTCTCTTTCGAATGCGAAAATAGTTTGTTGACACCCACCTACGTAGGGAGAAATGATCATCATAATAAAATAAGAGAAATCAGAGCTCGAACGGAAAGATTTAGGTGTTCCTTTTTCCCACGCGCCATTCGAGAGTGGAATGGTAGAGAAGTGGTATGAAAATGGTTCGATGAACCCTCTGCCAAGCACTTGAGTGTGAAATGCAGAGTAACCATGTAGATCTAGATGCATTACCAGAATTAATAATTAATTACAAACTTAGAACCCCACGGGATAGCCGTGCGGTCTGAGGCATCTTGTCACTGTTCGCGCGGCTGCCACCGTCGGAGGTTCGAGTCCTCCGTCGGGCATGAGTGTGTGTGTTGTCCTTATAGTAAGTTAGTTTAAGTTAGATTAAGTAGCGCGTAAGCCTAAGGACCGATGACCTCAGCAGTTTGGTCCCATAGTCCTTACAACAAATTTCCAAAAAATTTTAAAAAGTTAGATCAGTTTGGCTTTAGGAAAGGTAAAAGCACAAGAGAGGCAATTCTGACGTTGCGCTTCATAATGGAATCAAGGCTAAAGAAAAATCAAGACAGGTTCATAGAATTTGTCGACCTGGGAAAAGCAATCGAAGGATTGGGATGCGGTGCTACATAAGAATGTTGAAAATTAAGTGGACTGATACGGTAAGGAACGAAGAGATTCTGCACAGAATCGGAGAGGCAAGGGTTTTGTCGAAAACATTAACAAGGGCAGGGGACCTATGATAGGACATATATTAATACATCAATGCAATATGTTCGAAATTCTGAGAAAAATATGTGTAAGCTACAGGGAGAGACGGGTAATATTATATGTACAAGAGGCAAGAGAGAATAATAAGAGTGGACGACTAAGAACAAAGTGCTCGGATTAAAAACAGATGTTGTCTCTGCCCCCTGCTATTCAATCTGTACATCGCAGAAGCAATGATGGAAAGAAAAGAAATGTTCAGGATCGGAATTAAAATTCAAGGTGAAAGGATGCCAATGGTACGATTCGCTGATGAGATTGCTATTCTGAGTGAAGGTGAAGAAGAATTACAGGATCTTCTGAATGGACTCGTCTAATGAGTACAGAATATGGATTGAGAGTAAATCGAATGAAGAGGAAAGCAATTATATGTAGGAGAAATGAGAAAATCGAGGAACTAAACATCAGAATTATCAGGATTAATGAAGGAATGAAGTTAAAGAATTCCGCTATCTAGGCAGCAAAATAACCAATGCCGGACAGAGCAAGCAGACATCAAAAGCAGAGTAGCACTGGCAGAAAGGGCATTCCTGACCAAGAGAAGTCTATTAGCATGAAACATAGGCCTTAATTTCAGGAACCAATTTCTGAGAATCTACGTCTGGAGCACAGCATTGTATGGTAGTGAAACATGGACTGTGACAAAATAGGAACAGAAAAAATCGAAGGATTGGGATGCGGTGCTACATAAGAATGTTGAAAATTAGGTGGACTGATACGGTAAGGAACGAAGAGATTCTGCACAGAATCGGAGAGGCAAGGGTTTTGTCGAAAACATTAACAAGGGCAAGGGACCTATGATAGGACATATATTAAGACATCAATGAATGACTTCCATGTTACTACAGGGGACTGTAGAGGGTAACAACTGTACAGGAAGACAGAGATTGGAATACATGCAGCAAGTAGGTTGCAAGTGCTGCTTTGAGATGAAGAGATTGGCGCAGCAGAGGAATTTGTCGTGGGGTGAATCAACCCAGTCAGATGGCTCATGACTCAAATAAATAATAAATACAAATAAAAAGAAGTCGAAGAAAGAGGGAGGTGAGGGGTGTAAAAAGTGTGTTATCAAGGCCATATGCCATTTTACCCCTCTCCCCTCAACTTCTTTTCAACTTTTTAGTTAATGTGTTAATTCTAGTAATGAATACGTATCTGTAAAATCACACATGCTACCCACTGCAGCAATGCGCATACAAGGCACACACTAGCATCACCTACCAAAGTCTACTTAAGGCTAGTGCGTCTATTCTTTAGCCAGTCAGCGCATGTTACTAGCTCTGTACGGTGTATACTTAAGCTCCTTAGGATCCCATACCACATTTTATATTTAAATGTCATCTATACAGGGTGTTACAAAAAGGTACGGCCAAACTTTCAGGAAACATTCCTCACACACAAAGAAAATATCTTATGTGGACATGTGTCCGGAAACGCTTACTTTCCATGTTAGAGCTCATTTTATTACTTCTCTTCAAATCACATTAATCATGGAATTGAAACACACGGTAACAGAACGTACCAGCGTGACTTCAAACACTTTGTTACAGGAAATGTTCAAAATGTCCTCCGTTAGCGAGGATACATTCATCCACACTCCATCACATGGAATCCCTGATGCGCTGATGCAGCCCTGGAGAATGGCGTATTGTATCACAGCCGTCCACAATACGAGCACGAAGAGTCTCTACATTTGGTACCGGGGTTGCGTAGACAAGAGCTTTCAAATGCCCCCATAAATGAAAGTCAAGAGGGTTGAGGTCAGGAGAGCGTGGAGGCCATTGAATTGGTCCGCCTCTACCAATCCATCGCTCACCGAATCTGTTGTTGAAAAGCGTACGAACACTTCGACTGAAATGTGCAGGAGCTCCATCGTGCATGAACCACATGTTGTGTCGTACTTGTAAAGGCACATGTTCTAGCAGCACAGGTAGAGTATCCCGTATGAAATCATAATAACGTGCTCCATTGAGCGTAGGTGGAAAAACATGGGGCCTAATCAAGACATCACCAACAATGCCTGCCCAAACGTTCACAGAAAATCTGTGTTGATGACGTGATTGCACAATTGCGTGCGGATTCTCGCCAGCCCACACATGTTGATTGTGAAAATTTACAATTTGATCACGTTGGAATGAAGCCTCATCCATAAAGAGAACATTTGCACTGAAATGAGGATTGACACGTTGTTGGATGAACCAGATGTGTACCCGTGGAGGCTGCTGATATTGCCTGCACACGCTGTACATGGTACGGAAACAACTGGTTCTCCCGTAGCACTCTCCATACAGTGACGTGGTCAACGTTACCTTGTATAGCAGCAACTTCTCTGACGCTGCCATTAGGGTTATCGTCAACTGCACGAAGAATTGCCTCGTCCATTGCAGGTGTCCTCGTCGTTCTAGGTCTTCCCCAGTCGCGAGTCATAGGCTGGAATGTTCCGTGCTCCCTAAGACGCCGATCAATTGCTTCGAACGTCTTCCTGTCGGGACACCTTCGTTCTGGAAATCTGTCTCGATACAAACGTACCGCGCCACGGCTATTGCCCCGTGCTAATCCATACATCAAATGGGCATCTGCCAACTCCGCATTTGTAAACATTGCACTGAATGCAAAACCACGTTCGTGATGAACACTAACCTGTTGATGCTACGTACTGATGTACTTGATGCTAGTACTGTAGACCAATGAATCGCATGTCAACACAAGCACCGAAGTCAACGTTACCTTCCTTCAATTGGGCCAACTGGCGATGAATCGAGGAAGTACAGTACATACTGACGAAACTAAAATGAGCTCTAACATGGAAATTAAGCGTTTCCCGACACATGTCCACATAACATCTTTTCTTTATTTGTGTGTGAGGAATGTTTCCTGAAAGTTTGGCCGTACCTTTTTGTAACATCCTATATACAAACCTTCCAAGTGACACACTACACTTGGTTGGATCCTTTGTCAAATGTGTGCTATTTTAAAAAGTTATAGGACAAACTCTGCAGTAAAGAGCTATTACTTTTAAATCGTGTATTTCAAATGGTGATTAAGTGGATGATGCGGACGTGTGCTAGACAGATTCAGTGACTCCCACATCGGATACAGATAACGTGATTCTGAAGAAGACAGTCTTAGGACTGTCAAAACCACGGTCAAGATTTAATAAACCAGTATTTTGCAACAGGTTACCTGTTGCCCATTGAAAAATTAGTAAAATGCAGGAACACTGTTCTGAGGAAACATTCGGATCTCACGTTCCAATCTTGGGTTGTTTGTTTTGCATCTCCTAGACGCGAGACAGTCGTAAGCATATTACAGGTTTTTTTCTTTTTTTTTCCTTTTTTTTTCTCTTCCTGCGTTGTATGTCAAGTATGTCAAATTTAAGTAAATGTTTTGAAACAAAATGCTGCCTGCCTATAATGTAGGAATATCTATGTACTGGACATTCATATACGCAGAACAGAATACATCGAAGGGACAAAAGCCATGAGATATGTCGTAAAATCGTGTCGGATCTCCTTCTGACCGCCGTAGTGCGGTAACTCGACTCAACACGTCGTTGGTACTTCCCTGGAGAAATATTTAGCCATGCTGCCTCTATAGGCGTCCATAACTGCCAAAGTGTGGCCGTTGCATGATTTTGTGCTCGAACTGACCTCCCGATAACATCCCATGCATGTCCTTATCGCGCAGTATGTGTGACCAAATAATTCCATTGAATTGTCCGGAATGTTTTTCAAAATGATCGCGGGCAGTTGTGGCCTGATGACACGGTTCATGAAAATTCCATCGTTATTTGGGAACATGAAGTCCATTAATGGCTGCAAATGATCATTAAGTTGGCGAACATAAGCACTTCCAGTCAGTTATCGGTTCACTTGGACCGGAGAACCCAGCCTGTTCCACGTAAACACAGCCCACACCATTGTGGGGCCACCGCCTTTTGCACAGTGCCTCATTGAAAACTCGGGTCCACGACTTCGGGGGATCTGCGCCACACTCGAACCCTACCGTCAGTTCTTACCAACAGAAATTGGGACTCATCTGACCAGGCCACGGTTTTCCAGTCGTCTATGGTCCAACCTTTATGGTTATGAGTCCACGAGAGCCGTCGCAGGTGATGTAGCGCTGTTTGTCTGCTGCCATAGGCCATTAACGCCAAATTTTGCCGCACTGTCCTAATGGATACGTCCGTAATACGTCCTACGTTGATTTTGCTGTTATTTCACGCAATATTGCTTCTCTGTTAGCACTGATAACTCTACCCAAACGCCGCTGCTCTCGAACATTAACTGAAGGCTGTCTGCCACTGCGTTGTACGAGGTCAGAGGTAGACACCCGAAATCCGGTGTTCAAGGCACACTCTCGACATTGACGATATCGTAATACTGAATTCCCTAACGATTTTCGAAATGGAATGGAATGTCTTATGCATCTATCTCCAAGTACCATTCCTCGTTCTGAGCTTGTTAATTCCCGTCATACGGCCATAATCAATTTCTAAACGTTTTCAGAAGAATCACCTGAGCATAAATAACAGCTCCGCCAACGCGCTGCCCTTTTATACCTTGTGTATGCGATACTACCGCCTTCTGTACATGTGCATATCACTATCCCATGACTTCCGTCACGTTAGTATATGACCCGTGCAGGTGGCATTCGCGTAGCTGTGTTAGCATTAGACTTTCAAAACGTTGTTAGCTTTGCTGCTTAATAAATCATTTTGTCTCCGACAAATTCTTTAGTTGCAGTTTCATCTAAAACATTAAATAGATGGAATATGGGCACAAATGATTTTTTTCTTCATCCAGCAATAAATTCCAATTAACTATTTTCATAATAACTGCGTAGTTGATTACCTGTTGCTAAGCGATCAGAGATAAGACAATACTTCCGTACAGCATCATTCATTAATCTCTGTATTCAGGTCAATTAGTCTCAGATTTAGATTGTTATTTAAAGGTTTATTCTCACTGTAGACACTGTTCATTTAATTACGTATATTTTTCAGTGCCGGATCCCTGTAGCTGGAACTTCCTTTATTTTCAGAAATTACAACATTATTTGTAATAAATTCACTTAGTCGTAATATATCGATCCCAAGTATAACTGAACTATTTGAATTGTGCATCATATTTGCTTTTTAATCTTAATTCACTAGTATCAGTTCCACGAAGCACCCCTCTGGTAGACAGATTTTAACTTAATTTCATTTAAATATTCACAGCATAGATGATCATAGAGTAACATTTACCTTCAAAAATAATAGTTGAGTGGTTTATCCCTCTTCAGCAAATGTAGTTGTATACATCGAAGTAATCAGCAGCCAGTTGCATAAAGGAAATTTCATATCCTTTCAGGTCGCATTATTTGCCACTATCCAGATTAAGATGCATGAAGCGTATTGCTGTGGTCCTAAAAAAATACCAGAGGAATATGTAATACAATAATGAATCAATTAATACAGAAAGCGCTCGTAAATGCTTACATGTAGTTCATAATGCCTGAACAAAACGGGCATAAAGAAGCCAAACAACAAGTGCAGACCTCATGCCAGAACTGGAGCTAATTAGCAAATGACGAAATTTTAACTCTGCAGCGGCGTGTGCGCTGATATGAAACTTCCTGGCGGATTAAAACTGTCTACCGGACCGAGACTCGAACTCGAGGCCTTTGCCTGGTTCGGGCAAGTGTTCTACCATCTTTCTTTCTTTTTTTTATTTTGTTCGTCATTGTTCGCTCTATTTGTTCTGGGGGGACGTCCCATGACGCTTTTCAAGTTCATCGTCGACCCATTCACTCAGTTTTTTTTATTACAGCGGGCGGCTAACCCTCTGCCGAACACGCTGAGCTACCGTGCCGGCAAGCTGTGAGTCCTACAGTCCATCTGAGCTACCTAAGCACGACTCACGACCCGTCCTCACAGCTTTAATTCCGAAAGGCAGAGTCCGCAGCTCGTGGTCGTGCTGTAGCGTTCTCGCTTCCCACGTCCGGGTTCCCGGGTTCGATTCCGGGCGGGGTCGGGGATTTTCTCTGCCTCGTGATGACTGGGTGTTGTGTGATGTCCTTAGGTTAGTTAGGTTTAAGTAGTTCTAAGTTCTAGGGGACTAATGACCATAGATGTTAAGTCCCATAGTGCTCAGAGCAATTTGAACCGAAAGGCAGAGGTTCCGAGTTCGAGTCTCGGTCCGGCACACAGTTTTAATCTTCCAGTAAGTTTCAGCTAAATACATGCATATCTTGATGTTAGTCGAGGGGGCTTTTAAAGTACGATAAAATAATAAAACAAAAATTTACACAACTATAGTTGTCATAAGGCATGAAAGGAAATGTAAGTGCACACAAGCAGCATAATAAGTGGTATATAAATACATAACGATAGATAAAATAAGTTAATACCAACGTCAAGTTGTGCTATGGACGGAAAATTTGGACCTAATCTCACAACAGCAGTAGTGAGATCAGAAGAATGCTGTCACGGAAAAAAACAACGTGAATGACGCATGAGGTTGGAAACTGTAACTGGAGCAAGTGGAGGGACAGTTCTCTATCACTGTTTAATACCAAGAGTCGGAAAGTCACTATAGAGCAAAAGAAGAATGGGCGCAATTGTATTATAGTGAAACAACTAGTTCTGGATTATATGCAGGTCGCAAGTACGATTCGTCACATAATCGTAACTAGCGGTATTCACACCAATTGAATGGTACCGCAAGTTTTCGAACATATCGTTGAACTGGTGTAGAGATGACAATAATGTTCTAGCAGGAAAAACGATGGCGCAAACAGCGCGCGAGTCCCACCAACGGGCAAGAAGCAAGAACTGGAGTAATCGGAGAGAAACTAAAACGAAGAATCAGAACTAACTATAGGAGAAAGGAACCGTGGTGATCGCCGTATACTTTTATTACAGTGGAATTACTAGTTCTAAATGTATAGAAAGTCCTAAACACGCTTCATGAAGTAGATACAACGAGCGACATTCACATAACTTGTATTAAATAAGTACAATAAGTTTGGCTATCTGAGGTGAATGACTAAAAGTGCTTTTTACAGGTAAAGACTACTTGTAACTATAAAATAGAGCATCTGTAACTGTAAGAATCGAATGTCTTTAGGTCATTGTTCACATATACCTAACCACCTGTAGCAAAATTAAATAACCACCCATAGCTTGTAGATGATTTAGTATCTTCAATAATAAATGGTTAACTACCTGGCAATGTAAGTGGCTAACGACATAGAACTGAAAATCTTCACTACTTATAACTGTAGATGCCTAACAGCTTGTAACTATACATGATCAACTTACTAAAAATTAGTGTAAAAAAGTTACAAAACTAACTGTATGTAACAAATGCAACAACAGTAAAATGTTGACTAATTGTAGCTGTGAGCAGCCATTTAAATGTAGCTGTATATAGATAACTAACAGCAACTAAACGCAACAGTGTATGACAAAGCCGTAGTGTGTAAAATACTACTAACGATTTTCTGTTGCTAAATAGCAAATTAGCGACCATAGTCACTTACTGCGCATTATTGAAATTAGCGTACTGAATGCAACCGAATGACTGCAAAGTACTGAATATAACTCTAAACAAGTAGTTGTAGTAACGACTGTAATGTACCATATGACAATATTCTGCCTACGAAAATTAATTGGTTCATATAATTAACAATCTACATCTCGGGAATCCAACTGTTTTACACACTTGCTTTAAGTCTGTGTATAACTGAGTGGAAGTAATTATTTTATTTCGATTATGTGGTGAGCACTTTAATTTGGACAACGTATGCCCATCAATTACTATACTTTCTAATCCCTCTACAGACACTGATCCTAAACTGGGATGCTGAAGTTTATAAAGTACTGCTTTAATTTCTTGTTATGTTTCTTCGTAGGCTGCGCGGGGTAGCAGTGCGGTCTCGGGTGCATTGCCACGGTTCGCGCGGCTCCCCCCTTCGGAAGTTCGAATCCTCCCTTGGGCATGGGTGTGTGTGCTGTCCTTAGCGTAAGTTAGTTTAAATTAGATCAAGTAGTGCGTAGGCCTAAGGACCGATGACCTCAGCAATTTGGTCCCATAGAACTTACCGCAAATTTCCATTCTCTTCGCAGCATTTCTTCCTCCACTTCTCTCAAGCCCGCTATTTCCTTGGGGCTGTTCTTATGTTTAAAGGACAACCAATGCAGTTTTCCACAGATAATTTCGTGATAACGGTGTTAGTTGTTGGTTTACTAATTTCTTCTTCACTGCCGGCCGTGGTGGCAAAGCGGTTAAAGGCGCTACAGTCTGGAACCGCGCGGCCGCTACGGTCGCAGGTTCGAATCCTGCCTCGGGCATGGATGTGTGTGATGTCCTTAGGTTAGTTAGGTTTAAGTAGTTCTAAGTTCTAGGGGACTGATGACCTTAGAAGTTAAGTCCCATAGTGCTCAGAGCCATTTGCCATCTTCTTCACTATTAACATTATCGTCATATACGTCTTTCATTACTGTTAGTTTAATTGCACCTACTAAATCTGATGTATTGCTTCCATTACATCTACGCTCTCACACAGAGTAAGCTTAACTTCATAGGTATCATTTGTTATGTTATCACCCGGCTCAACTACACCCCCTCCACTGTTGGATGATCACTTCTATTTTGACAGCCTAGGATCATCAGCTACGTTTCTTACCACTGTTTCGGAAGACTTATCCGCTCTTATATTTAATGGGCAACTAATGTTGTTATCAGATGGTAATCATGGGGTAATCGTATCAGTTAGTGATTTGTATATTTCCTCTGACACACATACGTATTCTTTCTCCTGACAAGAGTTTAAGAGACGATTAACGTCTGCTGATCTGACTGGGTGGCTAATTCCACTGATTTTTGTTTTACATTATCTGATTCATTTTTATCAGTTCCGCTCTGCTGTCTTAGAAACTCTGCTTCACCAAACGGAATTTCCACTTCCTCTCTAGGAACTGAACACGAACTTTATGCAATTTACTAATGCCGAATTTAATCTCACCTACTACCTTTACTGATTCGCCAATCATTAAATTTATATTTTCGCACACTACGGGCTCAACTTCGGAAGTGTTTTGTCATATTTCCTTATTGGACGTAATCGTAGGTTTTATTGATTTTTCCAGAAGATTATGCAAATTTTGACATATCCTCTCACTTCATTAGCCTTTACTTTTTTTCGTGCAAACATCAAGTTTAGTTGTATCACGATCTACTTTCTGTATTATTAAATTTCACTCTTTTTGATTCGCACTACTGACTGTTCTTTATCTCTGAATCACTTCTCATATTTCCATTTCCATTATGGTGACTGTTTTTATTTCTGTGGACACACTCGTCTTCTCTATCCTTGTCAAGTTCGTCAGTTTGTTTTAAGTAACTTAAGGTAGTACTGACCGTATTCTATTCTCTTCTAAATATCTTTTCCGATAGTTGCGTGGGCAGACGACGTATTAACACCTTAATAAGATCATAAGATTGTTTTCAGCCATGGATTCATCTAAGAGCTTCACTTTATTCATATGCCAGTCAAAGTACGTCTATATCGCCCCCATTTCCTTCCATACGGACTTTAATTTGACAGTTCTTGGGTTAGATCCTCTTGTTCCCCGTCAGACCAACATTTATACTTAAACACTCTACAAAATTATTTCCAGGCAATAAATTTATCTAAGTGCAACACTCAATTCTGTGACTTCCCCACATACATGCCCAACAACAAACTAAATCTTTCTTTCGTCATTCCACTATTTTCCAGTATTTTTAAAAATATAATGGGGTGCACCCATTATTTGATAGCTCATTATTACTCTCAAAACGAAATTATTCCCACCAGTCTTTAGCGGAACGAGTGAGCTCTATTGCTGCTATCATTTCTTTTGCACTGGCTCTCCCCTGGCCCCTTGGCGCAACGGATAACGCAACTACATCTCGCCTTAGGGCTGCCTACACCTGCATTAGACGGACTATTAACATCGCTCTCCTCTGGTGAATGTAAGGAAAGCGCATCAGTAGTCGGCCTATCTGTCTCTCCCACAAATAGACCTGGATATTTTCTATAATAATTTAGATCATAGTATTCAGCTTCTCTGTCTCGGTGAATGTGTAAATCCTTAAGGTCTATTCTCACATTCTCTAAAGCTAACCACTCGATTTCTCTTTGTACTTAAATACTTTCAACTTGGCCCCTAGTGTATTACACTGCTTTTTCTACCCTTCTAATGATATCCTTGTACAGTTTGACATTGTCAGAGCTTCCTTTATTCAGTAATCGGCTATTTCTCTCGTCAGCTCTCTTACTTATTAACTGCATCTACATCTGCATAGATACTCCGCAAGCCACAGTGCGGTGCGTGGCAGAGGGTACGCTGTACCACTAGTAGTCATTTTCTTTCCCGTTCCACTCGTAAAGCCGGCCGCGGTGGTCTCGCGGTTGAGGCGCTCAATCCGGAACCGCGCGACTGCTACGGTCGCAGGTTCGAATCCTGCCTCGGGCATGGATGTGTGTGATGTCCTTAGGTTAGTTAGGTTTAAGTAGTTCTAAGTTCTAGGGGACTGATGACCTCAGAAGTTAAGTCCCATAGTGCTCAGAGCCATTTGAACCATTTTTTTCCACTCGTAAATAGAGCGACGGAAAAGGACTATCTATATGCGTCCATAAGAGCCCTAATTTCTCGTAACGTTTTACATGCAATGTATATTGGCAGCAGTAGAATCGTTTAGTAGTCAGCTTCAAATGCTAGTTCTCTAAAACTTCTCAACAGTGTTCCTCGAAAAGAACGTTGCCTTCCGTCAAGGAGTTCCTATCTGAGTTCCCGAAACATCCCCATAGCGCTTACCTGTTGTTAGAACCTACCGGTAACCGCCTCCGAATTAGGTCGATTTCTTCCTTCAGTCTGACTTCATACGGATCCCAAACACACGAGCAGTACTCGGGAATAGGTCGCACCGGCGTCCTATATGCGGTCTACTTTGTGGGTGAACCACTGCTTTCTAAAATTGGGAACGCCCAGATTCAAACGACCTGGCTATGTCAAGCGGGACATTAGTAATACTGTAATCCGAACATTGTAAGTTGGTTCTTCCCACTCACCCGCATTAACTAACGTACGTTTAACATCACTGTTTGCCGGCCGAAGTGGCCGTGCGGTTAAAGGCGCTGCAGTCTGGAACCGCAAGACCGCTACGGTCGTAGGTTCGAATCCTGCCTCGGGCATGGATGTTTGTGATGTTCTTAGGTTAGTTAGGTTTAACTAGTTCTAAGTTCTAGGGGACTAATGACCTCAGCAGTTGAGTCCCATAGTGCTCAGAGCCATTTGAACCATTTGAACATCACTGTTTCCTCTAGGTCCTCACTAGATTTTACCGTAAAATTACTGAGTAAGATCGTAGCCACAGATTGAGATAACTCTCAAGGCACAACGATACACAACGGATATCCTGCGTGCATATGTGCACTTTCTTACGTGACAGTATCATGGTGCAATTCTTCTACGGAACAGTACTCCTCCACACGTGATGCGTGTCTCTATGAACTGTCTGGGTGATGCTGAGGAACTCCTGTGACCTGAAAGATACGCAGATTTGTCCCCAGTAGAACACGTGTGCTACCACTCGGACGCCAACTCTATCCTGACCGAGCGAGGTGGCGCAGTGGTTAGCACACTGGACTCGCACCCGGGAGGATGACAGTTCAATCCCATGTCCAGCCATCCAGATTTAAGTTCTACGTGATTTCCTTCAATCGATCCAGGCACAGCCGGCTTACTTCCCCACCCTTCCCTAATCCGATGAGACCGATGACCTCTCTGTTTGGTCTCCTCCGCCAAACAACCCAACGCAACCCAACCGCAACTCTATCCCAGTGCTACTATCGAGGATATCAAAGACCAATTGCAGCAGTTGTGGACCAGCTTCTCAGGAGATGGTAAAACAGCTCTATGACACCCTTCCTAACTGAATCAGTGCGTACATTGAAACCAGAGGGCATTTAACATCATACTGATAAGCAGGTTCATATTGCCAAGATATTTTTAAATGTAACTCGACTTTTGCAATCACTGAAATAACATCTCATACCGCCTGAGACCATGAAATTTGACTCCGCATCCTCGTCCCCTTCTAGGTGCTTCGCATTTTTAGTCAGACAATGTGCAATTCGGGGTGACGGCGAGTAAAGGATAGGGAAATGTCTTCTACCGCTGTCTCAAAGTGAATCCCAAGCTGTTCACAAAGGACCGAAGCATCGGTAGGAATACTGTCGTGAAACGGAAGACCAGGAACAGTTGTTTACCTTTGGCAGCTCAGTAAACCACAGAGCTAGGCCCGCATCTGGGGTGAAGAACCATACGTTCCCAAGTAGGAGATGTAGCATCCCCACGATTCCATTTTGCTGTGTTTCATTACATAGTGAAGCTTAGTACGGAGCCACTTAACAGTGATGAGGATGGTGTACGAAGGAAGACGCTTGAGACGTTTTGAAGCCATTCGACGATCTCGAATGTCTTTAGTCCACGGTGGCACCGGCTGGTGGCAGAGAGGGCCTGTAAAAATGGGAATAGCAGTTGGAGACGTTTCGCACAACCTCGTCTGTGGAATCTGATACAGATGGGACGAAAGTAACAGCGGAGGTATACAACTGCCAGCTGGTTCTTCGAAGAGCCTAGTGTGGTAACTGGTCATCCAAGCGGCGAGAACTAAGTGACAGGATCATAGGAAAGCGGTCACTGTCCCAGAGATCGTCGTGCAGCCGAGCACCGAGATAGGGAGAAGAGCTTGCGAGGTAGACATCCCAAAAAAGTACAAGGGCGACATTGAAAAGGTATCGATCACACAGCTCGTACCAGAAGACGTGGTACCTCCACAAAGGGCATGGGGCACAACGAAATCCCCACGTAGGAACGAATGGAGGAGAGGGTCGCAACTGTTGTGTAAGATGGTCGTCTCAAGCTACGTAAGTGCACTGCCAGACAGTAGATAAACATTACAAATGGTATTGCTGGGGATGCTCACACTCGCATTGCTATTGCTTCCAGTGTGGTATGGATCAGAATATACTCACATATACTCTCTCGAGACCAGTACCTTTCTGACAGGGTACATAGCAAACTCGAAAATTTGAATAAATGTAGTCAGTGAAACATGTTTCTTATAGAAGAATATAGATTGCGGATCAGTAGGAGACTAGTTGTTGTAGTTCTGGCAGGTGACAGTAATAACCATTCCAGTTCCAGTGAGTCATTGCTTTGAGGGCGTTCTGGTTAGGCTTGTGGAGGCCTAGCTGACAGTCTACGCTCCGTGATCGCTGTCTCTGTCCAGTGGAGGTGGGACAACATCAACGAACATCGTTTCGGAATCCGAGAGCATGAGGAGATCTGACGTCTCTGAGATCACTGGAGTAGCCTTCTCACGAGATTACCTCTTTTCCTGTTTCAATGATTTTCGCAGTCGAGAATATTGTGAGGGCTTATACACTGTGGGTGTAGGAGGGGAAGGCAGCCTTGGGACCCACAGCCGATGGCTCCTTCAGTCACTGGTTGGGTGTCAGGTCGCTGATCTGTAGGTTCCCGATGAAATGGTTCTTGAAACAGAGATGTGTCACCAGGAGATGCGGGAGGCGGATTCTGCTTCTCCAGCTAGGTGTGGGCGGTGGTTCTACATCTACATCTACATTTATACTCCGCAAGCCACCTAACGGTGGGTACTTTACGTGCCACTGTCATTACCTCCCTTTTCTGTTCCAGTCACGTATGGTTCGCGGGAAGAACGACTACCGGAAAGCCTCCGTGCGCGCTCGAATCTCTCTAATTGTACGTTCGTGATCTCTTCGGGAGGTATAAGTAGGGGGAAGCAATATATTCGATACCTCATCCAGAAACGCACCCTCTCGAAACCTGGACAGCAAGCTACACCGCGATGCAGAGCGCCTCTCATGCAGAGTCTGCCACTTGAGTTTGCTAAACATCGTAACGCGCTCACGCTTACCAAATACCCTCGTGACGAAACGCGTCGTTCTTCTTTGGATCTTCTCTATCTCCTCCGTCAACCCGATCTGGTACGGATCCCACACTGATGAGCAATACTCAAGTATAGGTCGAACGAGTGTTTTGTAAGCCACCTCCTTTGTTGATGGACTACATTTTCTAAGGACACTCCCAATGAATCTCAACCTGATACCAGCCTTACCAAAAATTAATTTTATATAATCATTCCACTTCAAATCGTTTCGCACGCATACTCCCAGATATTTTACAGAAGTAACTGCCACCAGTGTTTGTTCCGCTATCATATAATCATACAATAAAGGATCCTTCATTCTATGTATTCGCAAGATGGTACTGCACGAACTGCGAGGGGGCCTATCATCCCCATGGTCTAATTTGTACGTGCGATACCAGCGGTCAAAGCCGAGGGAGTATATACGCCACGTACTGCCGATGTCTTGGCCACAGTAGTGGCAAAACTAGAGACTGGATCTAAATGCTCGTATTTTTTCCGAACTCCAAAATATGAGAGGCGATCAAAGAACTTCAGTTCATGTAGTTCGCGTTCCTTAATCTGGGTACCACACTCTGATGATCGGGAAGGATGGGCGTTCCAACAATTGACACAGACAGGTGGTAACGCACATAGTGAATTATCGTGAAGCGGTTAGCCCCAGTCTCCAAAAATCGGGTCGAATGTACACTGGGATGTTGTATGCCCGAAGCACTGGCTTTTAAAGCATAGCGTCGGTGGGGGAGGCGGTGTTAGAAAATACGGCTTTGTAAGAACAGAACGATCACTTCATCAGGGAAAAAATTAAAACCTATTCCAGCGGACTATTCTTTCAGTCTCTTAAGCGTCAGTTGTAATTGACAAGAGGAAAATAAGAGACTGGGAGGGGATCAGAAAATAGAGAATCGTCTACATACAGTGAGCAGTTCACAGGACTTCTCACTGCAAGCAATATGCCACTGATATCAGTTGTGAACAAAGCAACGCTTAAAAAGCTCTCCTGAGGGACGCGTGAGCCTGATGGAACCTAACGCAAAGAACATTCCTGACTCTGTGCCTAAAATGATATCCGTCAAGGAAGGACTCCAGAAAAATCGTGATACGGCCAAAACATAGCTGGCAGATGATATTGTGCCTCCACGTACGGTCGTACTTCTTTTCACTGCCAGAAAAAAAGGCTAATGTTGCTTTCGTAGGAAAGCACCGTGTATGGCCACCTGCAGTAGGTTTGGGCTAACAAGAGTGGAACAGTATCTTCTGAACACATATTGAAAGGAGATTATGAGATTTCCATAAATCGTTCGTCGTAAGGATGAACCAGACGTAAAGAAATACAATCGCCGTGATTGGTCAGCAGCCGTGGCACACGTATACGGGTGGTGTTGTGCTCTTGGAAGTAGATCATACTTATGTATTCCATATCTTATTACTGTGTTACAGTAAATGAAACTTTAAGATTTTCTAATGTATTAAGAGCCAGTAACGTTTTTCTTAATAATACTTTAGCTGTGTAGTTTTTATTTCAAAAATCGTGTACAGCCTCAGTCTCCGTACAGTTGTACTCTGAATGTCGCGGTGTTAATACATGCCGTGAAAATGGCCGGCGCTGCTTCCTGCTCCGTAGTGAACAACGCGCGTGAAACACCGCTAAAGTGTGGCGAGAAGAAGATTGTTCTTAATTTTTTCACAGATTTACAGAAAAGGTCAGTTTTGAAGTTAAGAGGGAGTTGAAAACAGGATGTATAACTTAATCGATATCATTATAGAATGACAATTCAGTACAAATCATGGATCGATGGTACAAACTCGCTTTGGTCTTCAATTTTTGCGCTCAGTTTGGAATACTTAAATCTTTTAAACGTAAAATTCATTAAATATATGCTAATTAACAAAAATCTAATCATCATTTTAATGAAAACTGCCTGTCTTTTGCTTGTAATAACATACTGCACGCCACATTACCGTACCACTGCAATATAAACCTAGCAGAGCACAACTGATCGGCAGCCATGTCAAGGGCTCTGTAGCCAGAAACAACAAGGCATTTAAGGTGCCAGACGTACTGGAACTAATTCAAGAAGCTTTGTCAGAAGCCAATAACGAACGCTGGAGGATACAGAACGGCACGTCATAAAAGAAGAGGAGAAAATGTGGCGCTTGAATGGTTCCGTGGATTCTGCTATTGATCCACTAGTTATCAACATAGCAGATGGCATTCCCAGTACTGAAATGTATTTCACGAATTTGGATATGAAAGTAGTTGAGAGATTACCAGACGACTGACTATAAATAACACCTTCAGTCGCTTCGATATGTAACTATACTGTGAAATACCTGCAATAGTTTTTGCGTCAGGAAAATTACCCTGTGTTTAAGTCAGCAATTTTCATCACTCTACGTTTAATTACAATACTATCTTAGCTAAGAACGACAGCATTGTTTCCATCCAGTGCCGAAAGAAGCGTGCGGCGCTGGGGTTTTGCCGCATATTGTTTCATTCTCCTTAGAAAATTAAATGACATTTGAAACTACTGTATATTGTTTCTCTGCTCGTCAGTTCTTACGTCGTAACTGCAAGTGGTAACTCGCAGATTTGTTGGACCAGCTGGCTGGCCGGTGGTGTCCAAGTTAAGTGCGCCGGTAAAGCTGTTGTCACGTGTTATCGCTCAGCCGCTGTGCGCGTAACGCGCAACATAAAACTTATCCTTACTATCTTTCTTGTCTGTAGTCGCGACAGCTTGGCCTACCGTTGCACGTGAAACGAAATCCGTTGAGATTCCAGCAAACACTGAAGAATACATGGTGAATGTTTACATCAAGTTTATTGTTATGATGATCAGAGTATAGACTCCAGAACCCATACAAGGCGGGAAGTTGAGGATCTGCTCCAGTGTTTTTTCTACGCAGCTGATAGGAGCAACATTACGATAGCTGCTGGCGTGTGTTCGGTCCTCCCCTTGTTTAAGAATGGAACTCGTTATTGATTCCCAACGAGAGTCAGGATAATTGACCATCACACCATATTTTAATAAAAGACTCAACCAGTATTTCAAAAATGGTTCAAATGGCTCTGAGCACTATGGGACTTAACATCTTAGGTCATCAGTCCCCTAGAACTTAGAACTACTTAAACCTAACTAACCTAAGGACATCACACACATCTATGCCCGAGGCAGGATTCGAACCTGCGACCGTAGCAGTCGCGCGGTTCCGGACTGAGCGCCTAAAACCGCGAGACCACCGCGGGCAGCCAACCAGTATTTCTCCAACTTCAGCATGCCGTAATGTATCAAGTCGACCAGGGAGCAGTCTCTCTAGTTACAAGTAGCGCTGTGCTGAATTCAAACATGGAGAAGCGTAGGTTATAGACCTCATCATTGTTGGAACTGAAATGACGTACGGTGACAGCATATGCTTGTAGTCTGCTGATTAGGCTGACAGACCAATGTGACGTGCCGTATCGTGTTTCCGGAGTACAGGGTGACAATTACTGAACAGTACAAAAAGAAACGTAAGGTAGTTACAAAATACGGTGTGCACACACTTTATTCAACGTGTAAACGTCACTACAGATTTTCGGATTTAAGGCCCGTCCACACGCAACGATCTGTCTGCGCAAATGTCTGCGCACATCACATCTGCGCAGACAGATCGTTGCGTGTGGACAGAAGATTTGCACCAACCTGAGGTGTGTGCAAACCTGGAAGTTGGAGTTGGAGGTTTGAGCGAAACCTCTCAAATCTGTGGGTTCAAACCACATCTGCGCAGACAAGTTGGAGCGTGTGGACAGGAGATCGCCGCAAATCTGGCGCGAAACAGCTGTTTGCTCAGTCTAGTGTTTGTATTTGTGCGCACAGGGCATTAAAATGGCTGATACTCGTCAGTGTTCTCGAGAGTTTGTTAGTGAATTCATTGAAATATATAGAAACCACCCATGTTTCTGGAAGATTAAAAGTAAAGAATATAGTGACCGAGACAAAATGACAGTACCATACAATGCTCTAATTGAAAAACTGCGGGTAGTTGACCCCTCGGCAAAGAGAGAAATAGTAATAAAAAAATAAAAAATTCTTTGCGAACTGTTTACCGAAAAGAGTTATCCAAAGTACAGAAACCTAGAAGATCTGGTGTAGGAGTAGATCAAGTATACCAGCCAACGTTATGGTATTTTGATCTGCTTGGCTTTCTTAAGGTTCGCCCTGCAAATCTCGCAGTAAATTTACGTGAGAAAACTGCTTTCGCTTTACCAGCCACTGTCTACACCATTTTGACCGCTTTCTCTGTTTGCTGCGGTTGGTCTGAATGTTTTTTGCAACGCAAGTTGCGAACACAGACCACAACAGAATTTCCTCCATTTCTATATATCAAAAGAACCGAATTAAATTTTTGACGTTTACGGGGAGCGTAGTCGCTAGCCACTGATATTTCTTTTCTCCACCGACAGATGGCGGGCGAGTAGTAGATTGGGGTTTGTGTCGCGTGAACACACCACATTTGCAGCGATCTTTTGCATGTACAGACATCTGCGCCGATGTCTGCGCAGACAGATCGTTGCGTGTGGACCGGGCTGTAGGTTGTGACTTGATCGATACGCCTGCCATCATTTGCGATGATGTGGCGCAGACGAGTAGCGAAATTCTGCATGACCCGCTGCACTGTCGGAACGTCGAAGCTGTCGATGACCTCATGAGCAGCTGTTATCAGCTCAGCAATGGTTTTGGGGTTATTGCTGCACAGCTTGTCTTCAATATAGCCCCACAAAAAGGAGTCGCATATGTTCAGATACAGAGAATATGGCGGCCAATCGAGGACGTACCGCAGAGCCAGAATGCGGTCCCCAAAGTGTTCCTGCAGGACATCACTCTCCTTCTTCGAAGAGGTCGAGCTCCGTCTTGCATGAAGCATATTTTGACGAAATCATGGTCACTTTGGCTAATGGGGATGAAATCATCTTTCAAAACCTTCAAGTACATTCGTTACTCATCGTGCCATCAAGGAATGTCGCACCTATTATTCCGTGGCTGGACACTGCACACCACACAGTCACCTGTTGAGGGTGAAGAGACTACTTGATCTCGAAATGTGGATTCTCAGTCCCCCCACATGCGCCAATTTTCCTTACCGACGAGCCCATCCAAATGAAAGTGGGCTTCGTCGCTAAACCAAACCATAGTGCGCATACTAATTCCCATCATGCCCCGCGGCCAAGCACGTAGTTTGAACGTCCTAGTGTAAACCGTTCAGAAATTGTTACGATTTTATTCCTTGCAGTTTAATAACTGTCACCCTGTATATTGTGATGTGGTTTCAGCAATCTTTAAATATGCTTCAAATGCAAATGAATTTTAAACTTACTATCGTTAACCATTGCATCAAAAACTGATGTTATTTCCAGAAAAGTACATTACTACTCAAACACAATTATGACGCCAACAACACTGTGATACAATGTCAATGTTTTAACTATTTGTGGGCAAACGCATAAAAGGTTTGCGTTAATTACTTCTAGACACATCAGAGCAATAAATTTGAGTGGAGCATGAATTAATTAAGTTCTCAGGGATTGCACTCACAAATGCATTCGTTTGTATGGGTATATTACTCTGTTGTTAATATTCAATTTGCGACCAGCCTGTATTTTCAATTAATATTCCGTAATCGCTGTGATGGCGAGAACAGTCAGCTGAACATACTCGGGAGCATATGCCCGATATGATTACAGTTATCACAAGAAATAAAAAATATTGTTATTAAACATTTACCTGTGCTGCTGAATGAAGATTGAATTAACTTTTTCTTAAGTAAGTAGACTTGAAGAGCCATAATTGACAAAGTTAGTTAGGCCGGTAGCAATGGCGGCCAGCAATGGAGAAATGAAGCTACTTAAAACTACGTTAAATATCTCAGATGAGGGCACTATATTACAAAAACGAAGCTTTTTATAATTGAAAAATATATTACTGTATACTCAAAACGCATATGTAAATAATTCATACAATTTTTGTTAACAGACCCGTATTTTAATAAGAGCTATTACAGTCATGTCTGTCTAACCAGCAGTAATCTTAAAGGAGTCAGAGTCAATCTTTGTTCTATGGACAAAAGAAGCAAAGAACAGTAATTATTAACGTCGCTTGTAATCAGAATCAGAGATCACACAGTCATATGTAATTGTTCATTGGCTGCGTCGTACAGAGCGTTAAGTGCTCCGTTCTGCACTTGACGCCACTTCAGAGAAGAGTCCATACCAAAATTTCTCTCTTGTCCTCTCATGGCAGAACTGCCACCCTCCATCTGGGTTCCTTTTTTACGTCATGGCTTTTTTCGACCAAAAGGAGCATTCCTCCTTATACCGCGATGTCCCTTCTATCAAACTGCGTCGGAACTTTAGTTTTCTCCTTCCTAGTGAGCTTCTGCCAATTAGCCGTTTTGTGCCCATTCTTGATGCCTAAAGTACATTGGCCTTTTCATGTGTCACACTCGCTGGACGAAAATGCGTCACTCGCTTTTGTTCGTTGGAACTTTGAAACACAGTTTTCTAAGGTTTTCTATCTGCTCTTGTACCGATGTCCTCGCTACAGGTAGCCCTCCAGCTTGAATCACCTGGCCCAGGGTCGCTGTGCTCCTTCCTGCCACCCCTTTAAGTGGTTGCAAGCATAACTCCTTCAGCACGGCTTTGCTACGCCATTGTGAAGCTGACTTTCCAAAACTAAAAGCGACTCGACTCGCGTTCCCTGTTCTATCTTCCACTCAAAGACATGCATTGTATAGGAATGGTTTGTTAATTACCGTTGATTGACTGTCATCCATTTTTTGCATTACATATTGGTAGGGAAATGTTCTCATAATTGTCGATTTACGTTAGGTGTCATTTTCACCTTCTCATTGCAATTTGTAAAGGTCTCATGTAAGGTGTGAATCTGATCATTTATTCTGCCACCTTACATATCCTCCTCCTTCTGTCTTCAATTCTGTACTGGGTCAATCAATTGTTGAGTAATTGATTGAAGACAGTGCAAAATTGGTTCAACTGCTGACTGTAGCAATTGAGATGTTTACTGAACAACTTCCTATCTTAATGTTTAGTATAATTTACACAGTGGTTCTATTCAGTGTCCTTCATTTACCTTGCACTTGATTTTCTCATCTGTTGTACTATTCTATTGAACTAATAGAAGGAATTATTTTCTTTCAAATATAGTTGACTACATGGAAATTCAAACAATGTGTGTATATTTATAAATTTGTATCATTTGAAAATTCTGCTTTTTATTTTGGAACTGTTCTATTTTATTCAGTTAATTTATGTTAAATGATGATGGATATGTATTGAAGTTGAGGAAACCTTCATTTAATATTATATTCCCCATTTTATAAAATAAATATGTTACTTTTTTCTTTTAGATTACACATTATCGAAAACATGTTTAATTCTTACAATTAAACTTTATAAGCTATGTCTCAACCTATCTCATGATTTTACAGCTGCAGACCTATTTATGATTCTATTTACATTCTCCAGAAATCTTAATTTTATGCATCATGACTTTACAAAAATTATCATCATTGACTTTCACAAACAATGAATTTCTAAACCTAATTTTTGCTTTACAAACTTACGTCCTGCAATAACTAAATCCATTCACATTTACCTATCCCATGTGTTTTTATGAACACATTACACTCAAAAATTGTTAATAGCAGGTTTTTTATTATTATTATTTAAACAAGTTGAAAAAACTGCAATATAAGAAAATATTATTTACATGTCGAAATTAGCAACCAAACATCGTTAATAAAGATTTATCATTAACACAGGAAAAGTTTACATTAACATATCTTTAAATACAATAAGAATTTAAATTGTTGTCCCTTTTTCTCTCGATAGTAGTCTGTCACAGACAGTTCTTTCTCCTATCTGTACCATGGTTCACTTTTTATTCAAGTGTTTCGACGTGTTTCCGTCGGACGTGGAATGACGGGTGGCTGTCTGCCTCACCGTGTCTCCTTTGAGTATGGTATGACTCTTGGTATGCGTCTCGCCGCGTTTCCGTTGAGTATGGCATGACAGTTGCCCATGACTCTCCATGTTCCCATCAAGAACGGCATGACGGTCGGCAGAGAGAAAGGTCTGAAGGTCTGAGTGTGTCGCGAATGCGTGGTAGCCGTTGTTCCATCATGCATTTGCTTGTGGTGCAGTTGAATTGGAGATCCATTTTTGGCAGCCAAAACTTTTCCGCTTCCACATTCGTCGAATCCTTATGCCGTTTCACCTTGGGTCATTTCGTCGGCAGATGTCCATGCGGGTTCTTATCTTCCATTTTTCTGGTATGCCCTCTGAAAGTGTTGCAATCTGCCATAAAGAATATCGAATATTTATGCTGTTAGAACAGTTAAATTAGATTCTCGTTGGTAGTTAAATGTAATAATGGTCTTTTATAGATGGGATTTGAAAAGGTTTCTTGATCTCTTCTGGTCCAAGCTCTTCTTCTTCCAAATCTTCTGCATTGTGTCTTTTGTTCTTGGTCCTTCTTGCTGTCTTCTTACTTGTGTCTTCATTCTTCTCTGGACCGGGAGTTAGGATTGAAGACCTGTTTAACATCGTTGTCTTTTCTTCGTTCTCATGGCGTCTTCTTCACAGTTGTTGTCTGTTCTTCATTGTAATCGGTTGGTCGTCTAGAAAAGTTGAACAGCCTTCCGTCCTTTTCCTTCTCCGTCCCATGTGTTCTCAGGGATTGTCAAGCAGACATTCAATTTCGTATGGTCTGATGACAGTTTCTGCTATTCTGTACATTGAGTTAAAGAAACGCGTTTCTTGTTCATCCTGTGGTGAATCTAAGTTTCCGCTCGTCCTCGCCGTAATCTGTCCACCACCGTTCCGGTTCGGCAGACTGTCTTTATCCCTTCATATGCAGCTTTGAATAGGTAGGAATCAAGCTCACTTCAAGAGTGCAAGTTCCTTGCATTCAGGTTATGTTGTATCTCTCCAAACTTTTCCACAGAGGAGTTATTCGCTAGGAACGTCGTTTCCCACCAAGGCCCCTTCTCTTGTTGTCTTGTAAGCTGACGTATCAGACACTCACGCTCAGTGTTCCTTCCTCTCACGCCTAACCGCTCTCCTCAGTCTCGTCGCCGATCTGGCCGCAGTGATGCTGCACGTTGGCTGCTGACTTCATCTTCAATATGTGACATTTCCTTACATCCCTAGATTGCGCTATCAACTTTACAAACATTAAACAAATTTTTGCATATAACTTTACAAAAAGTGTCATTAATTCTATCAAAATTAGCTTCCCCTTTTTTTCATGTAACTTAATTCTACTATAAGATAAAGGTCATGGTTTCCTCATCTTCATCATGATAGATAGTAAGAATGAGATTGATGCTGATGACGGTTAATATATTAGTAAACCCCTTTTTTTATCTACAGGTATATTATGTTGTTTTGAAAACGTCGCACCTTGACTCCGACTCCAGCGTCTTTTTCTCTGCAAGCTCTTCTTTTTGTCCTTAGCTGTAACAAAATCTCAAAATACACCTTTTTTGTTATTGACCTGCGAAAACCGACTCTATTGATCTGTTGTATTGTTTTTATCTTCGTATTTATCACTTCTTCCTATTTTTTCGATCGCAAACTTTTACATTCCTATCTTCCATCATTGTACTCTTCCATATAGAGATCTTTTTTGGGTGAACTTAAGCTCCTACTGTTCTACCTCCTGCCACGAAATAGCATGTTTCTTGCTTAGCTTAATATTTCAATTCTCTTTCCTAATAATTACCTCCTAACGACTTCTTTTACTTATTTCAATCTATATATCTATTTCAATATCAGATTGTAGTATCTTCCACAAATCCTGTATGCTACGTTGTGTAGGGTTTGTATATAATGATGGTAAAGTTACTATTGCTTATGTTATGGGATGAGTAGAGAGGATGACTGTGTGTATATATATATATATATACACACAGTACCATATATAATGATGGTAAAGTTACTATTGCTTATGTTATGGGATGAGTAGAGAGGATGACTGTGTGTATATATATATATATATATATATATATATATATATATGTGTGTGTGTGTGTGTGTGTGTGTGTGTGTGTGTGTGTGTGTGTGTGTGTTGAGAGCTGGAAAGGTAGGAGGTTAGGAGCGCATTCAGTATTATTTTCGTGAACAAGTTCTGTTAGGGTAAGAATTTGAATTTACAGATGAGCTGAGAAAACACAAAAGCGAGCGTTAACTATTTCTGGGGGCACTATACAATTTCGGAGAGGTTGACTTGGCTCTTATTTTTTTTCTTTTTCTTTTTTTTTTTACATTGTCAGATGATCGTTTTAGATTGTGAGGGGAGGGAAGCACTGGGATGTGTGCGAACGGTGTGTGTGTGTGTGTGTGTGTGTGTGTGTGTGTGTGTGTGTGTGTGTGTGTGTACTTGCTCTCGGATATTCTGACAACAGACGTGAAGGTGGAGATGTGTCGCAAATAGGCCAGCAAGCAATAGAATGCGGCCTTAACATGTGTGTTGGACCGCACTGAGTTAGGACGATGACAAACGACGCGCTTGGATAGTCATGTTCGGCGTCTAGGTGATATGATTTCTCATGTGTTAGGTGTGAATGCGGCTGTCATCAAGTCATGTTTGAGGGGTCAAACAGAGACCTTTGAGCGAATTGAGAGCTGTCGGACGTGTGACTTAGTGTGGGACAGGTTGTTTGCGCTCGTCTGTTGAGTCATTTTGCTGTGCGTTATTTGGACAGATTACGAGAACTGATGGTGTTTACAGTTATGTGTACTGCATTATTTAGGAGCATTTTGATATTGTGCACTGAAATTAGGAGCTGTCTGCGTGTCTGCCGACTGTGCAACATAACATCAGGTACATCAGGGCGAGTGTTTTTTGTATGAGAGTCATAGATATACTCGATGCCTAAATAAAATGTCCGTTAAGTATGTGTGGGACGATATATAATATGAGAGAGTTCGAGTTGGTTCTTATTTTTTCTACTTGGAGGTTTTGTTAGATCGAATTGCTGAGGCAAGTAGCTACGAGAGCGCGAGGGATGTGATTGCAGCGTATCTCCGTCTCTCAGCGGTCAACTACAGGTGGGGCAAGCGATGTTCTCGGCTTAGGTACTGGGGGTGTGCTCTGGCCATGTCCTGGACCGTGTGGATTGAACAACAGTATTCGGGTCATAGTTTAGCTAGAATATTTTCAGAGGAGGTAGTCCGACGCGAGTATAAAAGTCCAGGCTGTGATGTGGGCGGTCTCGCGCTCGAGGTGTGTGAGAGAGGCAAAGCAGACGATTTTGAGTCATCACAGGTGACTAAGGTTAGTGGCTTTGTATGGCACAATTTTCTTGTGTTGGTAGTGAAACACGAGCTGACCATCAGAATTCAAACTTGGCTTACTTGTATAGACAAAATGTGATATAAATTAATGTCGGTTAGTACACGTTAGTAAACGGCAGTACACATTAGTACATGTTAGCCAACGAACATGGATCGGTAAGGGGACGTGGTGATCGGTAGGGACTTCAACTATTTCATTTCAAGGTGGGCGTGGCACTGGCGAAAATTGATTCCAAGTCTAGGTGGACGTGGCACTTTTCCGCATAAGAAAAGTTAATTAATTGATCAATTTAATTAAGTAGTCATGCGAACTTTGTTCCATTCACTTGTGGAGGTGTTAAGCTAGGCGCGCGCGATGGCTCATGTGTACGGGCGTGTGTTTTCGCGACCACCTTGGATTAGGTAAGCACAGAATACGGATTGAATAATGGGCTTCGGGTGATCAATTAACTTAGCGAGGGACGTCGTGGCGAGCACATGTGCTAGACCACCTGTTGTGACGTCTGGCGGATTCCACTCTCGAGCAAACTTTGGCGCCAAACGTGTGGCAGGGCGTTCTTTGACAACCAGGTGCTGGATCAACCGACCTACCATTATGAAGTCAGCATCGGCAGGTTCCAACCTGTCCAGCGAACAGCTTTGGCGCCAACTGGTCGGTGGGGGCGGACTCCACTGTCCACGAAAACATGTTTACATCGCTGGACCAGCGCAGGCCTGCGAAGCGAGCCGGCGGCATTAGGCTGTGACGTGGGCGGCCGCTGGACTGGCAGCGGGCACTGACGCATCCGACGGCCGTCACGTGAGGCGACCGCTCGCTTGCCGGTGGCGCGCGGTCTGGCGCGGGTCGGTGGCGACCGTATGAACTAATTCAGTTGGACTGGGGACCTCGTGGTGGCTGAACTGCGACCTCTAAGATGCGTACTAACTCTGTTGGAGAACAAGTGATGACGGTACTGTTTGAAATGAAGACTTCAGTCCTATTCCCACGAATTCACAGGAGGTGAATTCGTGGGAAAAAGTACACTTTATTACTATTTGACGCGATTTTCATAGCTTAGGAGTGAAACAATAAGTGACGGCGAAAAATTAAAACTTCGTAGGATGAGGTGGACTTAGGTTAGTGCACATAGCCCAATTGGTCTCTTTTTTTTTTGTAGGTGTGACAGATTACCGTGTTTGAATTTGAATTTGTGACAGGTTTTTTGTTATGGATGTAAGGGAATTGGCTTTCTTGCCACAAAAACCGACCAACTTGAATAAATAATAATAAATGCTAATAAATAATAGTAAATAATAATAATAATAAATAGAAGTACGGTTTCCCAGAGATTATGGCGTGTGAATTTGAACATGCTGCGATTTTCTATGTTAGTGGAGGTAGGCCAATAATAATAAATAATAATAAATGATAATAAATAATAATAATAAATAATAATAAATGATGAATGATAATGAATAATAATAAAGACAAGTATGGTTTTGCAGCCATTATCGTTTTGGAATTTGAATTTGGAGTGAATTGTCTAGTGTAGGTAGGCCAATAATAATAAATAATAATGAATGATAATGAATGACAATGAATGTTAATAAATGATAATCAATAATAATGACTAATAGTAAAGACAAGTACGGTTTTGTATACATTATCTTGTTAGAATTTGAATTTGGCGCCAATTTTTTATGGAGGGTTAGGTTAGTGGACATAGCCCAATTGGCCTATTTTCCCGCCAAAATTCAAAATTCCCGCAATTTATTCTGGGGGTTAGTTTAGTGGACGTAGCACAATTGGCCTATTTTCCCGCCAAAAGCCGCCATATTGGATGACGTCATGCGCAGTTGCCAAGTCTACATACGCCATCTTGGATGACGTCATCACCTCCATCTTGAATAAATTTGGCAATAATGCTAAGTGGTGTCGTATGAACTGAGTCCCACTATTTGTGCGGACGCACTTACACACATTCTTTCTATTGGAAACTGTCACGTTTGATTCAAAATTACTATATTTGGTTCAACATACAGAAGTTTCTCGTCCTCTCACTCTATTTCCGACCCACTAGATCTGTCATTAGTTTGTTTTTCCACATTCGCTGACTGTAATAGCAATCTTGAAACTGCTACCATTCCCTCTGCACTATCACTACGTCCCATTTTGTGACCTGTACCCGATACCTTTTGTTCTACATCAATCCAGTCAAAATCTTGAGTTTAATCTATCTGAGATACCCTCCGTCCTTCCACCATTTCAGTTCATTTAGCTAACCTCTCTCTTTCTCGAACCACGTGAGCCTGTGCTCTCGTCATCATCAAGTTATGGGACCTTACACATTTCCAAAATATCATAGAAAGTTTCTTAGGCTACATACACAACATTAGCAACACTATTCACTGTTTTTGGAATTTCAGCCACACTCAACGATGCCATGAATAACTTCAAGCACACCAGTGAGGTCAGGCACAATCTACTTCTATTCAATGATACTTTGATTCTACGTGTCAATACAACCTTTCTACACTTTGGATCACACATTTACTGTATTTGTCCACTATACATTTACATACATTGGGTAACCTCGTCACAAAACAACATGAAAAAAATTTTTTTTGTTTCAAAATTGAAAAATTTGGTTTCTTTACTAATTTGACTAATTGTCATCCAGGCAGAACAATTGCCATTTCGGCAGGGTCGCTATTTGTAAGGTTGTGGCGGTTTGTTTTTGCTTGCTTATTCTTGAATTGAGAACAACTGTCTGAGGTGAAATGACAAGTTTAATGTCGCAATATTCCTCATCACATTACAGCTTTTCACACAGTTTTCAACTCGCCAACATAAAAACAGCGCAATGGACAATGCAGCTTGCCAACATCAAAACTGAAATAAGTTTATACACAACAATGTTAAATATTAATGCTCTGAAAGAACATTAATCTTAAGCACAATATTACGAAAGTTTAATTCGAAGTTTCTTTACATTAATCCTAAGCACAATACTATGCAAGTTTAGTTGGCTATTTCTTTACAAAATTGCACCTACACATACGTTATGATGTTGGTCAGTACTACGAAGATCGTCCGATTCCGGTTCAAAGGTCGGTACTACTTAGGATGACAATCAAGTCTTCGGTGGATGGTTAGTCAAGTGACAAATTTGAGCGCAAGATTACCCAAGGCCGCTCGAGTTTACAGTGGACGCAAGCTGGTGAACCAACAAAGTTTACACCTCTGCACGCTGTATTTACCTTAAGCTGTGACGTGCTGCTGTCTGCAAGGCCACTCCCTCCCACTGAAATTCCTGCAAAATTAATATGGCCTTTGCTGAACTTTTCAGCAGAAACTTTCCCTATGTTTCCATAATTTGGGAAAACATGTACTCAGCCCTGGTCTTATTATGTGGCGATATACACCCACATGGGTAGAATAGCGTGCATATTGTAGTGCCCTCTCAGGTCTCACAAGAACAATTAACTAATTTGGCTGGTTCGCTTCTCCACAGTTGGAGCTATATGTTGCTACAGCTAATTTTAGCTGGTGTGCAACCACTATGAACACAGTGTCTACACCAATTTCTTCTCTGCGTCGTACAGAGCGTTAAGTACTCTGTTTTGCACTTGACGCCACTTCAGAGAAGAGTCCACACCAAAATTTCTCTCTTGTCCTCTCATGGCAGAACTGCCACACTCCACTTGGGTTCCTTTTTCACGTCATGGCTTTTTTCGACCAAAAGAAGCATTCCTCTTATACTGCAACGTCCCTTCTATCAAACTGCGTCAGAACTTCAGTAGTTTTCTCCTTCCTAGTGAGCTTCCGCCAATCAGACGTTTTGTGCCCATTCTTGATGCCTAAAGTACATTGGCCTTTCCATGTGTCACACTCGCTGGACGAAAATGCGTCACTCGCTTTTGTTCATATCCCGTTGGAACTTTTAAATGCAGTTTTCTAAAGCTTCTTCTCTGGTCTTGTACCGATGCCCTCGCTACAAGGATCCCTCCAGCTTGAATCACCCGGCCCAGTGTCGCTGTGCTCCTTCCTGACACCCCTTTAAGTGGTTGCCGGGGTAACTCCCACAGTGCGCCTTCGCTACGCTGTTGTGAAGCTGGCTTTTCAAAACTAAAAGCGACTCGACCCGCGTTCCCTGTTCTACCTTCTGCTCAAAGACATGCATTTATAGGAATGGTGTGTTAATTACTGTCGATTGACTGTTCTCCCTTTTTGCATTATATATTGGTAGGGAAATGTTCTCATAACTGTCGATTTACATTAGGTGTCATCTTCACCTTCTCATTGCAATTTGTAAAGGTCTTATGTAAGATGCGAACCTGACCATTTATTCTGCCACCTTACAGCTTCACACGATTTCTTTTGTTTCCTACAGTACTTTCAATTTATCATGCAGATCAAAATATTTTCTGTCTGTTCTGCAGTAAATGCTAACCAGAAGACAGTACACTAGGAGTAAAGGGATAAAGTATGTCAGTGACAAACACTGTCACACCTCCCTTAACCCTTTGCCAGTGAGCCCTTTGCCACTTAGCTAATCTTTTCGATATAGGCGATAGCCCTGAAGCGCGTGGGTCCAAGTGAAATATGTTTCCTGATGGTATATACACCCAGTTCTACCCTGTGTTAAGGGTTTAGTTCTTCCACATTATTTCTGAAGAAATTTAAATCAGATTGCAGTATGTCCACCATTTGTTGGTGAGGTTTTCGTTCTCTTTGTCTTTGAACACTCGTGGGACATAACAGGGTTAATGCAAGCGGACTAGAGGGTTTGGAGCGTCCTTTAAATTGAGCACTTCTGATTCCAAATCTCCAGCATCAGATGTGGATGCTAGTTCCGCTGGTCTTGCTTTACTTTTCATTCTAATAGACTTCGACTTGTTCTACGGAGTAACTTAGCTTTTTTGGGGCGAAACATGGAAAGGACGTGCCTGATTGAACCAACAGTATAAATGGGAAAAACCAACGGGTATTTCAGTTCCGTATGACCCATATTTTTCGGTGTTTGTTTGGTCTCGGTTACAATCGGTGTTTTTTATTTTTTACTAATGACAGAGCAAAAATAACAAAATATCAATTAGACATAGCAGTAGTGCTAAAATTTTTCGTTTGCAAACAGACTATTTTTTTTAAAAAAAGGAAGTAATTTTTACACCTAAAATTTACGTTGGTTTGATTATTAAGTCTACAGAAAATGGAAAAAGCAATCAGTGATATTTTAATAACAATGCTAACAGAAACGAATATCAAACACAGGGGATAAGAATTGGTACATTATTGGTGAGACAATAATATCCCCATTGCGCTATTAAGTTAATATTTAGATTCTGTGTGTCTTGAAACTGACAGAGTCAAAATTTTTCAGCATTTGTTCGATTTCTAACACTTTATCTGGGAAATAATAGCACAAAAAAACAAACGAAGATCGATTATTTCAGAAACTGGTTATTTTGTGCGGTCAGGTTAAGATGACATTAAGAAGAAACTATAACCGAAAACCGGTTGTTTCAGCTGTCACGACATGGATATGTGTGTATGTGCAGTGTGCATGACTTGGTCCCACGTGGTCTACACTGGTCATCTATTGAAGTGTATCCACTTCAGTGTAGGCACTCCACGAATTCCTCTCTTCTGCCAACCTTTTCATCTCTGAGTAGCACTTTCAACGTACGTCCTCAATTATTTGCTGGATGTATTCCGATCTCTGCCTTCCTCTACAGTTGTTCCCTCTACAGCTCCCTCTAGTACCATTGAAGTCACTCCCTAATGTCTTAACAGATGCCCTGCCATCCTGTCCCTCCTTTTTGTCGGTGATTTCCATATATTTCTTTCCCCTCCGGTTCTTCTCACTCCTTACCTTATCAGTCCACCCTATTTTCAACATTCTTCTGTAGTACCACATCTCAAATGCTTCGATTCTCTTTTGTTCCAGTTCTACCGCAGTCCACGCTGCGCTCCAGAGAAACATTCTCAAAAATGTCTTCCTCAAATTAACACCTGTGTTTGATACTAGCAGTCTTCTCTTGGCCAGAAATGACCTTTTTGCCACTGCTAATCTGTTTATTTATGTCCTCCTTGCCCCGCCCATCATGGGTTCGTTTGGTGCCTAGATAGCAGAATTCTAATAATTTGCCTGCTTCTTGTTCCCTAATTCTGATGTTAAATTTCTCGCTATTCCCATTTCTGTTACTTGTCATTACTTCCGCCTGTCTTCAATTTACACTCTTCCCATATTCTGTTTTTATTAGACTGTTCATGCCATTCAACATATCCTGTAATTCTTTTTCACTTTCTCTGCGGATAGCAATGTCATCAGCGAATCTCATTACTGATATCCTTTCCATTTGCAGTTTTTATCGAAAAGTCCTAAGTGGATGAATACCACAAAAAATCATTAGTATTCTCATACAGATTTTAATTGTTTGAAACTCTGGTAAAAAATCATGTTGTGATCGTGGATCATACCACTATTTGGGCATTACGAATAGTCGTTGCTAAAGGACGGAAGCATAAGTTGAAGAACTCAGTTTTTCGGGTTAATTTATGCTTTTTCAAGGCTACAAGCAGGTAAAGGCATACTATGTGGACACAGGCAGCAGATCAGCTACTTCCTATTTTTTGTGCGTAATATGAATGAACTGTTGTTAGGTTTTTAATTTATTACTGTTAACGTAATGTCCTTCCTCTTTCATTATTTCGTAGAGATGACAGGCATATCTTTAAACTTTTAAAGCAAATGAAGCAATTTGCTTCAATATTATGTCACCTCGTAAAAATATTTTAATCCCACTCTTGAACCTTTCATTTATTTTCTTAGTTGCTTCTCTGATGTACAGATTAATCAGTAGGGGAGAAAGACTACACCCCTGCCATACACCATTTGTAACCCTAGCATTCGTTGTTTGCCTCTCACTCTTATCGTTTCCTCCTGGTTCTTTTACATATTTTATATTCCCGCATTCCCCTATGGCCTTCCCCTATTTTTCTAAGAATTTCGAAAATCTTCCACTAATTTATTTTGTCGAATTCTTTTTCCAGCTTGACAAACGCATTGAACGTGTCTTGATTTTTCTTCATTCTTGCTTCCATTATCAACCGCAACGTCACAACTACCTCTCTGGTGCCTTTACCTTCCCTAAAGGCAAAACCGGCCGGTGTGGCCGAGCGGTTCTAGGATCTTCAGTCTGGAGCAGCGCGATCGCTACGGTCGCAGGTTCGAATCCTGCCTCGGGCATGGATGTGTGTGGTGTCCTTAGGTTAGTTAGGTTTAAGTAGTTCTAAGTTCTAGGGGACTGATGACCTCAGATGTTAAGTCCCATAGTGCTCAGAGCCATTTGAACCATTTGAACCTAAAGGCAAACTGATCGACATGTAATACGTCTTCAATTGTCTTTTCCATTCCTCTGGCTATTATTCTTTTAAGCAATTTGAATGCGTGAACTGTTAAATTGACTGTGCGATTATTCTCGCACTTGTCGGCTCTTGACCAATGATCACTTTCTGTGCAGACGCACAGCAAGCTCGAACTCTGACGGGTATTGACGAAATGCCTTAAGTAATGATCATAATGGGCAGGGACACTACATTAGTAGTGCGTGGATAACTTGAGAATTTGGGTCTGACGGTAGTGCGTGCAGTTGCACTGCCCACTGTATCCGGATGGTTTAGTGGTCGGAGAATCTGCCTAGTAAGCAGGAGACCCGGCTTAAAATCTCGATCCAGCACAAATCTTCAACTTTTCCACTGATCTCAATCAATACCCACTCGCAGCCAATATTTGTAATTCCTTTGTGTCCTAACACTAATAATAGATGAAATTAAACATGACGCACAAATGCATGAATGTAAAATTGAATCACTTAGAGGGGAGAAGTGTATTCCTCAAGAGCCAACATAATGTTGTTTCTAGCAACAGTTATTTAATTATTTTAACAATGACATTATTACAGTGACTTACGTTTCATTATTTGGGGTAGGCAAGAAGTGTTAATTGATTTTAGTAGCATGGGAGTGTTCCTTGAAAAGTTAGTACTTGGGTCACAAAGCTGCGAAATAGTATGTAGATGTGTATAAGTAGGTGTCACCGAGATGGAGCAGAGGCTGGTACACGACAACATCGACTTGTTGTGAAGGTGACATTGCCTATTTAATAACGAAAAATCAGTGGAATAGCTGCCGAAGTGAAGAAAACTCGTGAAATCTTTTTCTTGTGTTGTCTATTCACCATTCTTCTATGTAATGCCGCAAACAAAACTAACTTTCCCCACTGAACACTAGGTAACGAATTAAAAAATAACCAAAAGAAAGAGAACACAACTTTAATTGTTACTTCTGTTGGCTATTGTGCCGAGTATGTAACTTTCCAAGTATGTGCTGTATAGCCTAAAATTTTCGTTCCTCGTTCTTTATGTCAAAGTAAATTCTCATAGTTCCTTTAGACTGTGACCTGCTGACTTCTTCTCGGGCACATTGTCTTCTAGTCTGAATGTCTACCAGTTTCTACTCTGGCAATATTTGGAAACTAAGGCCAACACAATGGATCTATTCAAAAATTTAAAGTAGGTACACATTGCTCCAACCAAGATGAGCCACAAACACGTAGATAAGTATTGGCTCAGAGGGTGTCTCTTAAATAAAGGCCGCCAGTTCGGATATTTTCCTTAACGCATATGGAAAACCTAAGCAAAATTTTCTTTTATTAAATTAATAGTTTTTTATGACCCTCGAGACAACGACATTAACTTTCATTGTGACATACACTGAGGTGACGAGAGTCATGGTATACCTCATAATATCGTGTCGGAGCTCCTTTTTACAGGCGGAGTGCAGTAGGTCGACGTGGCATGGACTCAACACATCTTTGGATTCCCCTGCAGAAGTACAAAGCCATGCTGCCTATATAGCTACCCGTAATTACGAAAGTGCTTCCAGTGCAGAATTTTCTTCACGAACTGACCTCTACATTACGTTCCACAAATGTTCGATGGTATTCTTGTCGACCGAACTGGGTGGCCAAATCATTCGCTCGAAATGACCAATATGTTCTTCGAACCAATCGCTAACAGTTCTGGCTCGATGACAGGGCGCATTGTCATACATAAAAATTCCATCATTTATTCGAAACATGAAGTCGATTAATGGCTGAAAATGGTCCTCAGGTATCCGAACATAACCATTTAGTGTCAATGATCGGTTCAATTGGACCACGGGACCCCGTCTATTAAAAGTAAACATTATTATGGAGTCACCACCAGCTTTCCTAGTGCCTAGTGACAACTTGAGTTCTTCGCTTTAGGGGCCTCCGTGCCATACACGAACCCTACCGTCAGCTCTTACCATTTGAAATCGGGACTTATCTCACCAGGCCACGGTTTACGAGTCGTCTATGGTCCAACCGTTATGGTCACAGGCCCAGGAGGGCTGCTGCAGGCGATGACGGTTGTCTGCTGCCATAGGCCATTAATGCCACGTTTCTCTCTATCGTCCTAACGAATACCTTCGTCGTACGACACATATTGATTTCTGCACTTTTCACGCATTTTTGCTTGTGTGTTTGCACTGCTGTCGGTCGTTGAGTGGAGGCTGTCGGCAGTGTGCTGTCGGCGGTGAGCGGTAATGCCTGAAATCTGGTATTGTTGGCACACTCTGACACTGTGGATCTCGGAATATAGAATTCCCTGCCGATTTCCGAAATGAAATGTCCCAGCATCTAGTTCAGGGGAGGGCAGGAATTCTGCACGTGTGCGGTGCACATGCACGTGTGCAGTTAACAGGTGTTCTGCGTGCATACAGGGGCAAGCTGGCCACCCGCTTCTCCCCCATCCTCACCATACCGTCTCTCCGCTTCTTCCTCTGTAATGCGTTTTGTTTCCTGGCCTGCTTTATTGAGTGAAGGAATAACGGTAGTAGGAGTGCTTGAAAGTAATCATCGTTTGAAAGAGTACCTATTACCTACGATACGTTTTATTTAATTATCACAGGTGGAGTTTACAATACGTTTAATGTCTGGAACAAAATTTCTACATACAGACAAACGCAAACAGTTACGCAAATTTTCATTACTGATGTTTGCTCTTAACCGAGACTTATTAATTTTCATAACAGAAAAAAAATCTCTCACAAACGTATGTCGAGCCAAACATTGACATTATCTTCGCGGCTTCACGATGGAGACGAGGAAACTTGCTGTGGAAAGTCGTGATAAAAATCTATCACACGTCTTGCCAAAAGGAACCTGTCTCTCAGACGAGAATTACACTGTAGACCTATTAATTCCATTTGCAAACTGGGATGAAATCTACAGAAACAGCAGATTGTCTCGAGAACTATTCAATACCTTGGGATAAGTAAGATATATCCCCAAATCGCTTGAGAAATTCCTGTTTTATTGCACTAAGAACGGCAACATACTGATATTTATTATAATGGCGTTCAATATTAAACTTCCGCTGACCAGCGAGAATACTGTCACATATTATACATTTCCAGTTTTCACGTTTTTACACAGAGAAAAAATGATTCTCCCATTCCTTTTTAAGAGATAGCAAATCTCCAATTCTCCGTTTCTTTGATTCACTCTGCATTTTCCGGTTACTGAAATTCACTACGTAGTGGTCGCTTCGCTTCAACGTCCGCAGCTTAGCCTGGAACTACACTGCGGCAACCTGCCGGCTGTCGCCACTGCTCCATTCGACGCCTCCACGCGAGCAGCACACGTGCAGCGCTGTGCGCTCATGAGCCGCGTGCAACGTTTGCCCGCCCCTGATCTAGTTCCAACTACCATTCCGCCTTAAAACTCTGCTGATTGCCATCGTGCGCCCATAATCGCATCGGAGGAGTGTTCACATGGATAACCTGAGTACAAATGACAGCTGCATCAATGCACTGCCTATTTATACTTCGTGTACGCCATGCTATCGCCATCTGTATATTTGCATACCGTTATCTCATGACTTCTGTCGCCTAGTGTATAACACATTAAGCATAAAGTGCTATAGACAGCAAGGGATGCGTTTTGAGCAGAGCACGACTTTTTACAGATGGCGTCATCTACTGGAATGTCTCTTCCAATACCAGAAAACACGAGGCATCTTCTGGTGGCCAGCAAACCGTTCCTCGTGGCATGCAAACTGTTTGGTCTAACGCCATTCACAGTGGATACGACTACCGTATCCCTGAAGACGACGAAGTGCGACATGGTGGTATCTGTCATCACCTGCGTGTATCAGCTAATTTCCGCCTGTGCATACGCATATTTCTTTCTCCATATTACAGGATCGCTTTCCGCTATGCTTATTATGCAGATTTTGCTAACTTTAGATATATTTGCCTTGTGTGGAGTATGTGTGGTTTCTGACCAATTGAACAAACATAGATACGAAGAAATGCTTAAACTGATTGTGTCATGTGACACGATTATGACGATGTATAGCAGGCCACTGAATGCAAGGGTAGGAAAAATCGTAAAAATTCAGCTGGCATTTTTACTCAGTAGCTATGTTTGGACTTTGGTGGACCTGTTCTGTGGGAATACTAGTTCCTATAGTGCTATGTGCATTTTATGTGGCACAAATGTCTACGCAACTGTGATACTGACGACTTACAGATTTTCGAACCTGCAACTGATCGTAAAGAACAGAACTTCGACTTTCAACAGTTGTCTGGTCGGCGTCAGAAATGAAATACGAGACACTTTATGCAGACGAGTATGTTACACGAAAAGATACGCAGTAAACGGGCCGCTTAACACCAGCGTTGCAGGTGTTAGCTACTTGTCGTCCCACATCCGATCCCTAAGAAGAGCACACGCCAAGATATGTGAGCTGTCTCTCGAGGTGACTTTGGCACACGAAAACTTTCTAATTGTCTTCGCGGTCACGCTGATCCTTATAGTTGTCACGGAGCTGTGTATTACCTTCAGAAACGAGAGTGTCTTGGGCAGGGGGCCAGACATGCAGCTGGTGTGGTACGCGCTGACACACTACGCGTGCACACTGTCCGTTCTGCTGGTTCCCGCCCACCTGGCCCGGGCGGAGTCGTCGCGGTCGGCTCGGCTGAGCTCCCAGCTGTTGCTCAACTGCTCCTGGTCCGGGCTTAGTGCAGTGGAGCGCGAGCTGCGGCTGCTAGTTCGGCAGGTGGCCGCTAGGCGCCCCGAGGCGCTGCTGCTGCGGACGGTCGCCATGGACTTGCGCTTCGTCTTCACCTTCGTCTCCGCAGTCACCACCTACTGCACCATCCTACTCACCTTCCTGCCACCAGGTGCGCTCTGCTCGCCATCTCATTATGTGTCTGCATATATCAATTTATTGACAGGTACCCCAGTTCCAGTGGCTATAACCGATGAAAAGTGACAGAAGCGGAAGCAATGGATCATAATTTGTGTCACTGCCGGAACTTGAACCCATATCTTCTGCTTACTAGGCCTATGTGCTAACTACCACACCGCCATAGCTTTGCTTGTATGACAACTGCACGGCGCACCCTAGCCCAATGGCCTCCCTAACACAAACTTCAGTTCACAACTTCATCACAGTTTTCCCTTCTTAAATTGTGACTACTGTCATGGTACTCTGACAGTGGAATAGCACCCTAGTTTTTCACATAATGTGGAAATCCTGCCTGTGCCTCAAGTGTAGGTTATCTATTGATGTGATGGAATTACATTTTCCTGGAGACATATGAGTCTCAACTTTATCTTCGACAATGATGGAAGCAAGATGAAGCAGTGAATCAAAATCTATGCTATGGCTGGGCCTTGAATCGCGTCTCCTTCTTAGCAGGCAGATGTGCTAAACACTACACCACTGCCGGCCGCTGTGGGCGAGCGGTTCTAGGAGCTTCAGTCCGGAAGCGCGCGGCTGCTACAGTCGCAGGTTCGAATCCTGCCTCAGGCATGGATATGTGTGATGTCCTTAGGTTAGTTAGGTTTAAGTAGTTCTATGTCTAGGGGACTGATGACCTCAGATGTTAAGTCCCATAGTGCTTAGAGCCATTTGAACCACTACATCACCAAAGATGGACCACCATAGTCCAATGCCTTCCTTAATACAAATTTCAGTTCACAACTTCAGCACATATTTCCCTTTTTAAATCGTCAGTACTGCCGAGGCTCTACAACACGGCAACAGGACCCCAGTTTCGTACATAATGACTGTATCTCAGGCATAAGCAATGTATTGATCTGACAGAACTAGGCTTTATGTGTTATTGCATCCTTACCAAAGAAAAAGTTGATGCATATGTCTCCAGGAAAATGTAATTCCATCGCATCAATAGATCACCTAGGTGTGAGGAACAGGGGAATTTCCCCATTGCATCCAAAGCTGGGGTGCTTGTCTATTATCAAAAAGCCACAGAAATACTGACAATTTAAGAAGGGGAAAACTGGGTGAAGGTGTGACCTGAAGTTTGTGTTAGGGAGTGCATTGGGCTAGTGTAATCCACGCAGTTGTGATAACCACAATCTTACAGCGATGTAGTGGTTAGCGCATCTGCCTAATAAGCAGGAAATCTGGGTTAACACCCTGCCCATAGTACAAACTTCGATTCATTGGTTCAACTTCTATCCTTATCGAAGATAAAGTTGTGACTCATACGTCTCGAGGAAAGTGTATTTCCAACAGGTAGATTAAAATGATTGTGCAATACTGATTTCCAGGCCTCACCTGCGTGCTCGTGCTGTTCACTGCTGGGGTTACTAGAGCAAGGAACCCGGCGAGACATGAGATTTTGCCCAGCCTAAAGATGCCGAACTGGTCTTCGTGCAATCTTTCTAAATTGGTTGTGGCTGGGGCTGGTTCTTTCGGTACCTTTTGTTATGAAAGTTTTGAAAATTCCCGGTACATTGCCCTAGGGGGCTGTTACGTTCGCGTACGTGCGGTGGAACTACTGGATGTGTATAAAGGATCCGCCGCTACGATCTGGTTTCAGTTCCGGCGAGTTAGTGCGACGGCTTACTCAACCTGAAGATGGCGGCCAGGTGGGCCGCCGAAACATTGAATCAAGTTGATGTTATGTTCCGGCTAGAGACACGATATCATCAGTTACTACGCTGGGAAAGTTTACAGAGCCACATCACAGGGAATTCTGATCGCAATCATGTCATTATTGCCAATGATACAATTCCTGGCTGCAATTGCACATCATTCTATTTCGTTCTCAATATGTTTCTGGGCAACATCCTTTCTTACTATACGACAGAACGGATCAACTAACAAGCACAAACGAGTAACGCTTATTACCACACAGTTATACACACAAGCAAATTAGACACCATCATAACCAGAACAGAATACAGAATAGAATAGGACGGAGCAAGCGTTGTTCCCTTCGAACTTGCAAGTTTTATCGCCGCCTTGAGTTTTCACTGGACGAGTCCACACTCACCTAAAATGTCTTAGTGAAGACAAACCGGAGCAGAAGAATCGGGAATGAGTACGCAGATAATCGACTATTGGCCGCATATATAACAGTAAATATTACTCGTGAGTAACAGACGCGTAAAACATAACACTTGGAGGTTGGCAATTACGACAGAAAACTTTCAAGTTATAATTTGGCATAACGTTGAACGTTAGCATGAAATATAATAAATCACAACATGGAGTACTTACAGTCATATTTCCGGAAACAGAGACTGCAGTTTTGTCGTAGGTTCTGTTCTAATCAGTCAACAAAGAGCAAATGTGAAGTTTCGAGAAAATGATTGAAACATATCTGAATTAAACATCTTGGGGTATGTATCTGGTACATGTGATCACTATGGCTTTCGACATTGCAGTATTGCAGTGTACATCCACCAAAAAAGACGTCTCATGTTGACATCATGCAAGAGTGCATACTGTTCCACTCGACTGTGTTCTAATCTGTTCATCGCAACTTATTACACTCAGATGAAGACTAAGCGAAGAACGTCCCCTAGCACAGAAACTTCAATATTGAAAAACTTGACACACTAAACAACAACTGCAAGTGTCAACAATCAGTATTCCACGTACCAATTTACAGTAGCTTTTCGCCAGATAATTGCTCATTTATTACTGTCGAGTATCTGCTGGTCGTAACTGCGTAGAATTATTTATTGAGTTACTTGTGCTTCTGTAGTCTTTACACACTAATTGCTCACAAATGAAAATTTTTTCCGAAATATGGCCTTGATGTTTGGTAGAACAGACCCATATCTGTGTTTTAAAAAACTTTTTTTTTCGGATTTAGCCATTCGAGCTCGGGTACTTCCCTTATCAGAAGAATTAATCAAAATTCTGTGAGTTTTGGACTCTTTGACTTGGCAGCGCTTAATCGTATTCTTTACTTCGACACCCACAGTCGCTATGAATCTGTTGAACGTTAAAACCACTATTCCACTGGAGCTATAAAGTGTTTTCAAAATCAAAAACTTATTTCGTGAAGGAAGTCATCTTCCTGGGCTAGTTGTTTTTATTTTTGAAACTAGGAAACCCGACAATGCTTCGTAATTGTTAAATATGGATAGTAATTAGATACATGTCATAATCTCCTGCTGTCCCCTGACTCTGTCCATCTCTGCCCCCGTCTCTGTCCATCTACTCCTCCCCCTGCACTCTCTCCATCTACTCCTCGCCCTCTGATCTTGAGCCTTATTTATTGTTACTGTTAATTCAGATTCCGTAGTAGAATTCTAATCGTATGTTGATAAACATAAATACATCTTGTCTGTTTTCTGTGAAAACCGGCTGCGAGGAAGAAAACAAAACTACACATTCTTGTGTATACATTTTTTATTAAAAATATGTGTAATGAGAATGAACAAGTTCGGGAGAAACAAGTTTCCTAATGACTTTAATGCCCTTCAACTTAACTGAAACTGAGAGAAAACAAAACCTCATGGCACGTATTCACAGCAGAGCAAAGCACAGCATTTGATTTCTCGCAATCGGGTTTAACAGAAAACTTCTACATCGTTGTTTAAAAAATAATGCCCATGTCCTTATGAACATCTGAGTGTCCACCATCATTTATTATATATGCATTTGTATATTATATATATATAAAAATTACATAGCCTTTGTTCATCCGAATGTTTACAAGAGTAACGCGCAAAAATTTGAAATAAGTAGGTCAAGAACTTAAAGAGATTTTTGGTAACAATGTCTCTCTTTTACATTCTACGTGTATATTTATATATTACATAAGTATTAAAAATACGTAGCCTGTGTCCGTCCGAATATTCATTACCGTATCGAGTAAAAATTTGAAGTTAGTTGATGAAGTAATTTTAGACATTTTTGGTTACCTCGTTTTACCTTTCTATATTGAACATAAAAAATTTTCGGTGGTACTGAGCCACCGTCATGCAGTATTTTTTGTAAGAATAAACCGCCAATTGGGTGTATATTGCTGCATTTTCTCCTGTACTATCTAGCTTTCGATTTTTATGATGTTATTGAATAAAATGCTAAAAGTTCTTAGTCCATTAACACTCTGTCTTGTTAACCTGCTTTGGATTGATTTCACCAGATATGACGTGTTAATCGTCTAAGAATTTTTTGCATTGGGCTCGAAAATAGCACAAAAGCCGAAATCTAGGTGGCACAGAAGAAAAATACAGTAATATAGTCAAATAGTGGTTTATCCTTTCAAAAATGTATTAAATATATATTTATATAGTACAAGATGGCGCCCCCAAGGTAAATATAAACACGAGCGTATCCGGATGCGAAGTTGTGTCAAAATTTCAAAGCTATCACTGAAGAACTTTCTGAGATCTAAGATTTTGAACAAACGAATATTTACATTTTTATTCATACAGATAATCACTCTATTTCATGACTCATCTCTCAGCTAATTTCGTACCCTTGGGCATTTTCAGGGTACCTTAGTTACTTATATCACAGCAGAAATTGTAATCATACAGCATCTTATATTCCACATACCTGTGTGGAGGAAGCGACGTCTGAAAGCGTCATTAATAACGTTATCTTACAATAATGGTAGTCACAGGTACAACTATCTCATGGGTGTATTCGTATGCAGAAAGAGAAAAATAAGACCATTATGAGCGTTTTGTCACAGTGCCAGCCTGCAGCACATTCAATGATACTCAGTACACCGTCAAATGTTGCTCCTCCATACAGATACGTGTGGAATATAAGATGCCATACGATTAAAACTCATTAGAGAGGTGCAAGTAACAGAGTTAGCTCGAAAATACCGAAGGTGGCGAAATTGCTTAAGACCTACGTCATGAAATACCGCTATTTTTTTAATAAAATAACAGTAGCCTAAACAGAAAAATTACTTCATTCAAGAAATTCACAGCTGATGTGGAGACATGTACACCAAAAACTAAAAATTTATTGACATTCTCTTTAAGTCTACGACGGATTGTAAGCCATCGCCGAGTAATACTTGCATATACATCTGCGTCAATACTTCTGCACTGAACCATTTTTGAATCTGCATTCCTATCTTTTCATTCCTTTATTTTTGAAGTCCAGAGCTTACTGAAGTGAACGATGCTCAGCTGTACCTACAGAAATAAGGATTTCGACTTGATCATCGTACAGTGTAAATTGGTGTACTTCCTTGAAATTCTAATCCTACTGGATACAGAAAATGATAAATTCATTGTTCGAAACATTCAGCATTTACGTTAAAAATATTACGAATTGGATGCTTCATCTATAATTGCTGAAGTACATACATCGTACTAGACACCACATTTCTTTATTCTTCACACAAAAGATAACATTTTTGTACGGTGAGCTTTAAAATTAATAACCTGGAAACCAAGCGAAAGATGCAAGAGAGTTTAATTAGCATTTTCGAGGCACTAAGAATTTTTTAACAATTTAATTAGCATTTTCGAGGCACGAAGAACTTTTTAACAATCATTGTGTTAAATGCTACTAGTGAAGAAAGTATTTCCAAACTAAAGCTAATAAATACCTATCAGGTATCAACTATGAGCCAGCAAAGGTTAAGTAACCTTCCAACTTTATCAATTTAAGGAAAAATTAACGTAAATTTTAACCATGTAATTGAACAATTTGCAAGAATTAAATCCTGAAGATTTTAAATAAGTGCAATTTAATGTTTCCTGTTTACCCATAAACTGTTTCAGTATCTAAGTTAACATTAACGACTTGCGAGGAGTAATGTGATTTTATAATTGTAATTGTAGGTTTGGAAAATTAATGATATTAAAACTGCGATTTGAAACGCCTTATGAAGAGGCGCAGTATTTTAAATAGCCTCAGACACTGAAACAACATGGTACGCCATTGCATACGTGATCTTCACGGTCTGACACCATAGATCAGTCTGAGCTGAGAATATTCTCGGTGAATGTACGGACTTTCCTCAAAAGATCACACCGTACGAGAAAATAGAGCGGATGTAACCAAACTGAAGCAACACTCGCGTTTCAGTCTCACAGACAGTAGACATTATTCTTACAGTGAAAACAGCAACATTCAGTATTGGTACAATAGCCCGCCCGGTTGACCGTGCTGTCTAACTCACCGCTTTCCGGTCGGGAAGGAGCGCCTGGTCCCCGGCACGAATCCGCCCGGCGGATTTGTATCGAGGTCCGGTGAACCGGCCAGTCTACGGATGGTTTTCCATATACCTCGGCGAATGCGGGCTGGTTCCCCTTATTCCGCCTCAGTTACACTATGTCGGCGATTACTGTGCAAACAAGTTCTCCACGTACACGTACACCACCATTACTCTACCATGACAACATAGGGGCTACACTCGTCTGGTGTGAGACGTTCCCTGGGTGGTCCACCGGGGCCCGATCCGCACAATAACCCTGGGTTCGGTGTGGGGCGGCGGAGGGGTGAAGTGGACTGCGGTAGTCGTCGTGGGGTCGTGGACCACAGCGGCTGCGGCGGGGACGGAGCCTCGCCGTCGTTTCTAGACCCCCGGTTAACATACAATATCTTCAACGTGATACTTTCTTCTACCGTCAACATTAAGAATGTAACATGGTCAGCTTCACCAACTTTTTGATCACTTTGCGCCAATAAAATATTGGTTTCTAACGGTTCTGTGTTAAACTGCACGCAATGCATATTGTTGCAGTTAAGTGTCAATCTGTTCTCCACAAGCCACATACCGATGTTACCCATTCACTTGTTAGCTACATGTTATTAGACATGATGTTGCATTGCGTATAGCATTTGTAAATATTTGAGTTCTACACATTTAAGTGCTGTATAATGTCTTAAAGCTATTTGGTATATGATGTTAATTCTTCAGGTACAGAATTTTGTGTACAATGCTATATATTGTTAGAATTATTTATATAACATCTGGACAGTTGAGCGATCTTTGTGGCTAATGCACTGTCTAGTGTCTTGGAACAGTTGCAGCTCTCTTACCATGGACAGGTGAGATTTCGTAATTAATAGATTTTCTTTAATCTCTTAACAGTTTTACCTGTCTAGAAAATGCCAATTTATTTTAGCACACAATGGTTACTGCTTCTGAACGTGTTTAATTTGTAAATGGTTTCTGAGAATACTTCTGCTTAATTTGGCTTCACTTACCGATTATTGGTGTGTAGTAGAGTTATAATGTAACTTATAGACTGTTAAATATAGCACTGACAAGATTTTCTCGTTTGCAATTCCCTTAAAATTCAATCTAATATTTGTTCCTAGGTACGTGATCATGTTTTAACTTGGAACATGTTTTCACATTTGGAAAAACTTAGTTTGCCAGAGTAATTTTTGCAATTTCAGATTGTACAGTTGACTGAAAAAAGAACAACTGCATGGTGGGTTCATAGCCACAATACAGCTTGGAACTTAATCATAAGTCTTTATTTTTATAAAGCGTAATAATTGATTCAGTTTTATCTTTGCTTGTTTGCGTACAATGTAGCTACCTTGGAACATTGGCTTCTAGATATTCTCAATATGAAAATGTACGAAAAATATTTTATTTATCTTGCCGACCATTGACGAGCTGTGACTATTAAATATCCTGCAGAACTCTGGTGGATCACTATTAGTTGCATTCTCACACAAGCGCATTGTAATATGTTGAGCGCCCAGATTCATCTCTAATAGTTCTTTCACAATTGACGACACAGTTTTCATTTTGTTCAAAGAGTTTTCTGTTTTCTTCGTGTAATCTAACATTTTAGCCTGGCTCAGCACTTTACAATGCTGTCAGTATCGAAATTGTGCACCAGTCCTGCTTGTGTTTGTTATAAAACTGATCTCTTTTCCTCATACATGATATTCGGATGCTACCAGTTATCCTAACCGATCGCTTATTAATACTACATACATGACTTCACCTTTTTTTAATGGGACAGAGCTGTCAAATAAAGTGATAAAGGTCTGAAGAAATGTATTAGTTCGTCGTTCATGTCGTCTCTAGTGTAGATTTCTTACCAAGTCTCCCTGTCGATATAGGTCGTAAATGACTGCATTGAAAGTGGACTCATATCCCCAAACTTTTTATTCGTTACTTTGAGATATTCCTTGAGTCCTTTCAGTATTCACAGTGTGCTGCTCCAATAGATAACAATCTTTGAAGATATTGTCTATGGCTGTCCTTCTGTTTCCCTGAACTTTAGTTGAAAACCATACTCGTACATTTATTAAGTTGTAAGTTTCCAGTTAATATTTTTTTCTCTGGAGAGTCAGTCATAACTTTTAAACTGAAATCTCGACACATAACCAGCTTCATGTCTTTCTTAAGAATGGAACCCAGCAGATTAAGAATGGAAAGGAAAATCCTGTACTCTGGACTCAGGTACATCTAGAGGCCCAAAATGAAAATGTTTTTCCTTGGGACTTGAAACTCCCCAGCGCAACCTTCAGATAAACAGGATAATAATGTAATACTCAATTCTGTATTATTTTCAGTACTTAGTATCAATGCTGCACAACTACGGGCTGCTGGTACACACAGTAACCAGTATGTCAGAAAGATCTGCATCCATGTGCATGACTTTTTAACGATATGTTCTCGTTTACCCACAGACGCTCGAGAATATTAAGATCGATTATGAGGTAGAATCGGGGCAGCTGCAGGAGTTCGTTTCCATAGCCGCCAATCTATGCACGAACAGCCCTAGGACACTTAACTGTGAAATTTTCATCGTGAAATAATGGCACTCGTTGCTCTTGCTAACCAAAATTCGCTAACAGTTCTTGGTTGTAATTCAGCGTTGCAGAGTAGGAATACATCCAGCTGCAAGCCATGGATGTGCCGTGCACACTGTCTGAGTCACGTCTGTATTCAGGTAGTCCAACGCTGCAGCAGTTCGTGACGGCTAGGACATACATTGTTTAATACTTCACTTGCGTCCAGGACATCCAGTAGTCAGTGGTGTGGCCTATCTTATTGTTGACATTCTTGGGTCATTTCTGACTGTTTGTGTTTGTTTCTGTACTGAGTCCTCCGACTATGGTGCTGGTGTTCGATACTTCGATACATAACATCGGTCTCTTACGTCAGTCAACCTGTGTTATTGCTTTGATGTAATGGTACCATAAGAACAGTATCAGTGGGTCCTCTTAGTGTGAATAACGGAAACACTAATACAGAGCTGTATTATTCTACTGAGAAGATGATAAACAGCGAACTGTGAGTCCTTGATGTGTAAGAACGAGCCCAGGACTTGGTAACAACATTGAGCACCTCCAGTAACATCAGCAGGCAGGCGGGGATAATACAGTAGATGGTCCATATGTCAACAAATATTTGTTTCCAAATGTTTATCAGACTTTTTTCTAGTTTTGATCAGTATTCATGTCGGAGTATGGAGTACTATTCTTAAAAGTCTGTAAGTAAGATAGCAGACTTCTTCCTACATTTAACTGGATACAGTTGAAGGAACATGATTTAAAGAGGCATGATTTAAAGGGACAGTAGTTGGTTATCAGTGAGCATTCAAGACCAGGATCGATTTTAACCGGTTTCTTATATCAAGGTCACTGATAAGGGCTTCCAAATCAGGTTCACACTTGGGTGACTTATTTTCAAGGTCATCCATCAATTTCCCCCCCCCCCCCCCCCCCCCTCTGGGTAACCACTGGTACATGTATGTTGTACATTCAAGCTCACCCCAGGGGCATCCACAGCTCTTCCTCACCCCCTCTAGTCCCAGGCCACCCTGGACCAATGATATTAAAGGACCCCCACCTTATCTTCATCTTTTATAACTGGGGCATAGTGAGAGGGTTTCACTCTGGAGCTGTACATCACAGGTAGAGGATCAGGCTGTGTCTATTTGTTAATAAAAAATTACATTATTTCTGACATACGCTATGACATCCCAAAGTCACACACGCACACACACACACACACACACACACACACACACACACACACACATGCACACACACACACACACAAGCCACACATATTAAAAATGTAACGGTGCTCAGCAATGACAAATAACTCAGGTATGTACTCCATTGTCACTGGCTGAGAGCGTTGTACTGTCAACATGATGTAACACAACACCACCATGATGTTGATGTGATGTTGAGAACAGTGGGATGGAACTAACGTAGTTGGATCAAATTGTGAAAAAATACTTACAATTGTTGAAAATATCAAAAATACAAAGAATGTGGAAAATACATAAAATTGTGGAAAATACAGAAAATATGAAAGATACATAAAATTATGAGATAATGAGAGTACTCACATATCTGCTTGGATGTTGTCTCTGCTATTGCTTCAAATGACGAAATTCATGTAGTATTAAACTTGTTTTGACAAATCGACCTTGAGTGATAAGACTTAAAGTCATTTGTTACTAACAAACACAGCCTGATGCTTTTCCTGTGATTTATAGATCCAGTGTGACCTCCAACCACTACAGTGCATCAGTTGTAAAAAATGAATATGGGGAGGGGTGCTTAAATCTCGTTAGTCCAAGGTCCCTTAGATGACCCTGAATGAACCACATACACATGCCACTGTTTCCCTGGGGAGGGGAGGGGGGATGAAAGGAAGTGGGGGTGACCCTCAATATAGGTAACCCAAGTGTGTAGTCTGACACCAGAAGCCATTATCAGTGACCATGAGATAAGAAACTGGTTATAACCAATCTTGGGCATGAATTCCCACTCATAACCATTGTAAACAGCCATATCTGATGCTAGTGCAGACAGGCCGTGTTAACTGGCACGGGGCTCTGCTCACCACCAGATTCGAACTTGGATTCTCCGCTAGGCGTGACGAAGAGGATGGTGAGGGTGCGTCCACTGATGGCTCCTGATGACAGAGTAACAACATTTATTAATCGGCTCAAATACATTGGTTGTGGGCCCTCTGGGCGAGGTTTGCTTCCACTCATAACACACTTGGCGGGGACGAAGGTGACCAACAGACGTTCACACATGCGCTCGCTGCTGCGTCTGAAGCTGTGCTGGCGTAACTCGAATCTGCTGCCTCGATAGCGGTTCTTCAGCCAGCCCTGCACCGATTTACTGCGGCAGCTGGAACCATGCACCCTTGGCCTCTGTCGTGCTGCCAGTTGAACAGCTCAGTGCCCTGTCTCAGTGGACATCCCCCGGCAGTAACTTCCGAGGTGGCAGCATCCCAGGATGATGGCGACAGTGCGTTACCACAATGCATCCCAAGCAATCACCCCCATTACAGGCGGCTGCAGCCGCGCTGAGTAGCCGCGGAGTTTGAGGCGTCATGTCACGGACTGCGCGGCTCCTCCCGCCGGAGGTTCGAGTCCTCCCTCTGGCATGGATGTGTGTGCTGTTCTTAGCATAAGTTAGTATAAGTAGTATGTAAGTGTAGGGACCGATGTCCTAAGCAGTTTGGTCCCTTAGGAAGTCACACACATTTGAACTTTGAACAGGTGGCTGCCTGTTGATGGCATCTGACGATAGTTACAGCGACGGTGTCACTCTGGCACCTAATAGGCGACGACCTGCATTAAGACGGTGAATACATAGAAAGAAGGATCCTTTATTCTATGATTATATGATAGCGGAACAAACACTGGTTGCAGTTACTTCTGTAAAATATCTGGGAGTATGCGTACGGAACGATTTGAAGTGGAATGATCACATGAAATTAATTGTTGGAAAGGCGGGTACCGGGTTGAGATTCATTGGGAGAGTCCTTAGAAAATGTAGTCCATCAACAAAGGAGGTGGCTTACAAAACACTCGTTCGACCTATACTTGAGTATTGCTCATCAGTGTGGGATCCGTACCAGATCGGGTTGACGGAGGAGATAGAGAAGATCCAAAGAAGAGCGGCGCGTTTCGTCACAGGGTTATTTGGTAACCGTGATAGCGTTACGGAGATGTATAGCAAACTCAAGTGGCAGACTCTACAAGAGAGGCGCTCTGCATCGCGGGTGCGTTTCTGGATGACGTATCGAATATATTGCTTCCCCCTACTTATACCTCCCGAGGAGATCACGAATGTAAAATTAGAGAGATTCGAGTGCGCACGGAGGCTTTCCGGCAGTCGTTCATCCAGCGAACCATACGCGACTGGAACAGGAAAGGGAGGTAATGACAGTGGCACGTGAAGTGCCCTCCGCCACACACCGTTGGGTGGCTTGCGGAGTATAAATGTAGATGTAGATGGAGACTGTTACGATGGCTGTAATGGCAGTGACGGCTCCAGACTGGTCACACGCTCTGTGTCACTCCAGCACCTCATGATGAACGATTTGATGGGCTGGCTGCCGAACCTTAAATACGGCTTTCTGCCGCTGATGTCTGCTGTTCTTCTTCCCCAGTAGGTTGGTTAAATATTCTGGTGTAGCTCGGCTAGCGTAACCGGCCGGATTACCACCTTCGATGTCGACACCCTGACGTGTGCCAAGCTGATTCTTGTTTCGTCTTCTGCGGTACAGAGAGCTGGCCGTTGACACAGCATTCTCCTTCATGTTGCTGAACTTTGCACTCCACCGACTCGATTACGCCACGGTACCACAGCACTGAACTGCACAACCGAGTGAAACACACATATGAATTCTGGCTTCCAATATTACTGCATATTTTAACTATTAGTAACATGATTACTGAGGAACTCCTACCTTTAACCAGTGCTTTATTTCTAAAAAAAAAAAAGTTTGAAGGTACTCCAACATTGGATATAATGTAGAAAAAATTACTTATAACTGGAGCATGGGATACCACCAATCTGCTTTTAGCCATGACGTCATCAACATCATCATGTAGCGGGACCGTAGAGACATCTATTGGTAGCTCGGCGTTTGAGCGTACGCATATCCGTTTAGCACTACCATCGCCCACTATTAGCGGGCGAGGGCACTACATGCTTGCTAAACTGGCTGCCAGAGATTCAGTTGTCGATAACGGTTGCCGCAGCTTAGAAATGCTTGAAACAGTCAATGAGCGTTCCCCCAGAAAAACAGCACTGCCTTTAACTAACTTAACCATTCTCATCTTTCGAGTCTCTACACTCCCCCTCCAATGGAAAGAATGCATCCTCGCATTCTGCCTCTACATCTACTTACATCCAACTCTGTTCAAATGGATTTAAACACTCCACCAATACCGGAATTGTACGGTGTTTACACAGTTCACTTCGTTTGAGACTGTAGCTTGTCACTGCTAATAACACTACAGTTCTCCCTCTTATACACAATTGTTCCTTATGGTCTTTCGAGCACATTTAGTCTTTGACTCCATGACTGATCGATTATTACATTGCCTTGCCAGGGGGAATGCAGTTCTGATTGGATGAAACTCGTAGGCTGAATGCTGGGAGGGATGGAATTTGGGAAATCTTTCTCTTGAACAAGAAAGACATTAATCCAATCACCACAGTAAATTCGCAAGTGGCTATGTTGATAAATCAATGAATAGCAATTCCTGCTGCTGCTTACTTCCGTTGATTTTCAAGTGCTAGAAGAGATGTTCCATGGCAACATACCATGCTCAGTAGTAATCATCCGATCCAGAGAAGTGTGCAGGTCCTCATGAATGGTATCGTTAAGACGAAATGCGTTCAGGTGACAAAACCTTGGAAGGTAGGTCAGGTACATAAGTTAAGGAACGGACTATACTGATGGTTATAGTTCCTTTTATCATAGCTGATAAGAGAAAAGAAAATCCTAATGTCTTACATGTACTGATACTTCGCCGTATTATCCTGTTTCCTTCACTTTGCTTTTTCCTTTTTCGTCTCCTTGTCCACTGTTTCTATCCCACCTTCTACAGCAACTGTGGTCACATGTATAAAATTATCCATATCCCCCTTAAACGGCAAAATTCGGCTTACATGGGCTATCGAAGGGCGGGTGGGGAGCTGCAATTTAACGTTAACTGGCGACTTCATCTCTATCATCTGGTAACAGCCATTATACTGTGACACAAACTTCTTCGTTCTCCTCCTTCAGTACATAAGGATTCGTTAGCATAATCCACTTACAAAAAAAATGGTTCAAATGGCTCTGAGTACTGGTTCAAATGGCTCTGAGCACTATGGGACTCAACTGCTGTGGTCATCAGTCCCGTAGAACTTAAACCTAACTAACCTAAGGACATCACACACACACATGCCCGAGGCAGGATTCGAACCTGCGACCATAACAGACGCGTGGTTCCGGACTGAAGCGCGCAGAACCGCTCGGCCACAGCATAATCCACTTACACATATGATACTTACGTAACACTGCTTTCACATCATGCACCCTTTCCTGATTCTCTAACGGCTTCGTATTCATCTTTTGTACTTGCCTCCAGATAAGTTTCACTCTCCTAGCGAAATCCTTCGCTGACCAGATGTCTCCTTGTTGCGTCGCTTTGCAAAACTCAAAGGGTGACGGCATCTTGCGCCCAAAAATTACTTCATGTGAAGTAATCCTGTGCTCTGGTAAAGTTTAGAGCTGTATGCAACTGTGACGTAGGGCAATAGCACGTCTGAATTGTTATGCGGAATTTATTTAAAAGCTCAACATTTTTGCAATAGTCCTGTAGACTCGTTCTGTGTGACCATTAGCTTTAGGGTGCAGAGCATTAGTCCATAATTTTCCAGTGCACAACAGCGTTCATACAGGTAGTTGCTGCGTTAATTCTGACATCAAATTTGTGTTCTGATCCGTGATTATGGTTTCAGGTATCCTAAACCGAAGTATCCACTGGCTTACTAGTGACTGAGTTTCTGTCATGGCTTGCTGGTCTGGTAAAGTTATCACGGAAACGTACCAATAAAAATGGTCAATAATGTTTAATCTGTAACAGTTCCCTGCTGGCGTTTGTGCTAGTGGTCCAAGGATGTCCAGTCTTACAATTTAGAAGGGATTATCAGCTTCTCGTAACCTTTGTAATTTAATTTTCTGGTGGTTATGCTCTGCTCTTTGAGCACATAGAACACAATTTTTCACGGTAATGATCCACGTCCTGCCTACATGTCATACACCAATATTCGTGTACTACCCTACTCTCTGTTCCTCTTCTATCTGAATGTCCCACTAAAGTAGCATCACGCATGTGCCTCAACACTTCATCACACAAGCTCTGTGGTACTACTAACTGCAGCCCATTTCGCCTTGTGCAGTACAGTACTTCGTCCTCAGCCCAGAACTGCTGCTGCTTAGCAAATCGCTGAGAGCCTGGATCAGCACTCTGTTCTGTCCACTTACGTCAATGCCTGCGCAGTCCAAAGCGCATACCTTATGGCTGAGTCCATCCGCATTAGCGTGCGACCTACCCCGCCGATGTACTGCCTCGTAATCGAACTTGCTTAACCGCAAGGCCCATCTCGGCAATCTACTCGCTGGATCTTTAAGTTCTAAAAGCCTCTTAAGCGCTACATGAGCAATCACCACTTTAAATCATCTACTAAAGAGGTAATAGAGAAAGTACCCACTTCCACAATTCATTGCGAGTATTTCCTTCTCCTTTCGTTCAGCCTTATTGAGGTGCCATGAAGCGTACGCAGTAGTGTGCTCATGTTCATCAACTTCCTGACTCAAAATAACTCCTAACGCAAAATCTGTCGGATCACAAGAAAAAATGGGCGGTTTTTCAAAATCCAGATAGACCAAGACGGTACTAGACGTCAACAAATCTTTCAACTTCTGGAACGCCACCTCACACTCAGCTGTCCAATGAAACTTCACTCCTTCCCGTAGCAATTGCATGAGAGGTCTTGCAATTTCAGCAAATTTTAGAACGTACCAATGGGAAAAATTCGCGAGCCTCAAATAAGGCTGCAGTTCCTTTACCTTGGTAGGTGTTGGAAAATTTTGAACAGCCTCAATTAGCTTTGTATCGGTACGAATTACGTCCTGTCCTATCACGTGACCCAAATACGGATCCTCTTGCAATACAAAATGACATTTCTCTAAACTCAACGTTAACCGTGCTGCGCACAGACGATCAAACACTTCATGCAACCGCTACAGATGTTCAGCAATATTCTTTGAATAAACAGTTATGTCATCCTGGGTTACCATGCACTGTTTTGGTTTTAATCCTTGTAACACAGTATCCAACAAACGCTGGAAGGTTGCCGGTGCGATTTTAAGTCCAAAAGTTATGTGGCGAAACTGGAAATGCCCAGTCGTCGTTGAGAACGCAGTTTTCAGTCGGTCCTCTAGTGTTCCAACTGGTGGTAACCAATACGTAAATCCAGGGTTGTGAACTACCGACACTGACCAAGTTGTTCAATGTCTCTGTTATATCAGGCATAGAATACGCATCCGACACCGTTTTCTGGTTGTGGAACCGTTAGTCACAACAGAAATTATATGCTTTGCCACAGTCTGGTGGCTTTTGCTTGCAGTTACATTGGGAGAAGACCAAGGACTACCAGTAAGTTCTATGGTGCCGTCTCTAAGCTGCTCATCTATAAACACTTCCCAAATTGGTTGTAAATGACTTGGAATTCGATACCGTCGTTTATACAGTACTGGCCATTAAAATTGCTACACCAAGAAGAAATGCAGATGATAAACGGGTGTTCATTGGACAAATATATTATACTAGAACTGACATGTGATTACATTTTCACGCAGTTTGGTTGCGTATATCCTGAGACATCAGTACCCAGAACAACCACCTCCGGCCGTAATAACGGCCTAGATACGCGTGGTCATTGAGTGAAACAGAGTTCGGATGGCGTGTACTGGTACAGCTGCCCATGCAGCATCAACACGATACCGCAGTTCATCAAGAGTAGTGACTGGCGTATTGTGACGAGCCAGTTTCTCGGCCACCATTGACCAGACGTTTTGAATTGGTGAGAGATCTGGAGAATGTGCTGGCCAGGGCAGCAGTCGAACACTTTCTGTATCCAGAAAGGCCCGTACAGGACCTGCAGCGTGCGGTCGTGCATTATCCTGCTGAAATGTACGGTTTCGCAGGGATCGAATGAAGTGTGGAGCCACGGGTCGTAACACATCTGAAATGTAACGTCCACTGTTCACAATGCCGTCAATGCGAACAAGAGATGACCGAGACGTGTAACCAATGGCACCCCACACCAACACGTCGGGTGATACGCCACTATGGCGATGGCGAATACACGCTTCCAATGTGCGTTCACCGCGCACCAATCAGGGATGCGACCATCATGATGCTGTAAACAGAACCTGGATTCATCCGAAAAAATGACGTTTTGCCATTCGTGCACCCAGGTTCGTCGTTGAGTACACCATCGCAGGCGATCCTGTCTGTGATGCAGCGTCAAGGGTAACCGCAGCCATGGTCTCCGAGCTGATAGTCCATGCTGCTGCAAACGTCGTCGAACTGTTCGTGCAGATGGTTGTTGTTTTGCAAACGTCATCATCTGTTGACTCAGGGATCGAGACGTGGCTCCACGATCCGTTACAGCCATGCGGATAAGATGCCTGTCATCTCGCCTGCTAGTGATACGAGGCCATTGGGATCCAGCACGGCGTTCCGTACTACCCTCCTGAACCCACCGATTCCATATTCTGCTAACAGTCATTGGATATCGACCAACGCGAGTAGCAGTGTCGCGATACGACAAACCGCAATCGCGATAGGCTACAATCCGACCTTTATCAAAGTCGGAAACGTGATGGTACACATTTCTCCTCCTTACACAAGGCATCACAACAACGTTCCACCAGGCAACGCCGGTCAACTGCTGTTTGTGTATGAGAAGTCGGTTGGAAATTTTCCTCATGTCAGCACGTTGTAGGTGTCACCACCGGCGCGAACCTTGTGTGAATGCTCTGAAAAGCGAATCATTTGCATATCACAGCAACTTCTTCCTGTCGGTTAGTAAGTGTAGATGGGTGCTTCACTTCCGGTAGGAATTTGGTGCTGAACAAGCAGTGTTGCGGGTAATGGACGGATTCAACAGTTCTGCTCTATCCTGTGCTTCCAGGCGTGCTACCTTAGTCCTTAGAGCTGACCAGTCGACAGATGCTCCCAGAATTGTGTAGTTTGCTGTAAAATCACAGTCTAGTTCACCTTCATCTATCGCTTCTAAATTCGCATCTTACAACAACCTTACATTCTCAGCGTCAAGACTGTCAATACTAACAGGCCCTACCCTCATGCCATCTACCTCCTGAACATAGGATACTCTATGTCGTATGAAGCAATCAACCGCATCTAATACTTCGTTATTCGCCAAAGGTTCGACGATAAACAGCGAGTTGACTGGAGGGTCAGTACCAACATCAATCCAGACTATCTTTCTTGTACCCTTCGGTATGCGATCCGGCGAATTAACCTTAAGGGACCTTCTATGGAGTTTAGTTGGTTTCCCATGGCCATGGGGCGAACCTTGCGACAGTGAAGGTATTCCGGCTGCAGAGCCTAGCTGCATCTAAGTTCCATCACGTTCTACCGTACGCCGTTCCAGGTCAATTACGGTGCGACCTGCAACCAGGAAATCAAGTCCGAGAATTACATCGTGCCTACCGCCGACCACGGGAAGAACTTCTGCATCCACGTGGAAGTTAACCTCCCCCACTCGGAACTTCAACACTCCAGGATCCAGTGATTTTACACATCCTCCTCCTACACCACTTAACGTCCAGCGTGGTGCACTTAACCTGTTTGCCCCAAATACTCGCTTACTTGCAACCGACACCTGAGAACCGGTATCCAAGAATGTTTTACATAATTTATCCTCCACATAGTTGGTCAGAAAAAAGTCTGCCACTGCTTTCATACGTGTGCGCTAAACCTTAGTGAGACCGTGGCACAGCGGAAACCCCGCCCCTTGCGCAGTTTAACTGCTGCCCGTAAGATCTACTCTGAGACATACTTCTGTTGTTGCTGACTCCTGTTACAACATTGCTGATCCGAGTGCCCAAATTTCCTACAATACCTGCAACGTTGCTATCTGAAATCTATTCGTACATGATCCTTTCACCCACACCAAAAATAATTTATGTCCGTACTAAACACAGTCCGACGTTCACGTGACCTAGCCAATGACTCAATTTCGTCTAACGGTAGTGTAATATCCATTGCTTCACTCAAATACTTAGGAAATTCTAAACGAACCTCTCTTTACATTTCCCGTTGTAACGCCCCCAAAAATGCTTCAAGAGCCCTCTGCATTGCTTCCTGCAAAATTACCGACTCAACCCTATCATCATCCGTGAGATTACAGGTATCAACATTGATTTTTCGAATGCGGTCGACGAAACTTTCTATCAAATCATCCCGCTTGCGAAAAACCCTAGTGAGTTGTTACCGGCTATATCTGGCTGTGTTCGTCTTCCGATATCCCTCTATTAGCCCTTCCTGAAACCCCTCAAATGTTTTAGCCTCCTTCAGATTCTCAGTAGACATAACATGTGCTCTAGCTTCTGCCGTTAAGTTCAATCCAGCTACACTTAATAAGTCCTCCTTACTCTATCCCCCTGATTTGGCGACTGTAGCCAAACTGTCCGAAAAAATGAAAACATCTTCCCCTTGTTTCCCTGAAAATGTGGTAACCAATGCCGCAGCAGTGCCATTAAGAGTGGATGGGTTGGGACGTGACTGCTCCATAGCTTTTAGCTTATTTACCTCTTTCTGTGATCTCTCTAGCTGATCCCCAAAGTTGCTCGATAACCTCAATGGCTGAAAGCTCCTTTGCTAAATTTAATCAAGAGAAAAGTATACCTGAGGACTACAATAAAATGATCCGACCAAAACACAGGAAAAGGGACAACCCAACAGGGTCGAAACCAAAACAAATGAAATCTGCACTTACTTTCTACGCTGCACGGTGCAGTATCGCAGTAGGTACTCCGTACTGCTCACTCTTAACTCCACGACGTCCATCTTCCACAACGCCTCAGCAGTCTACCTGATACCAGTGTAAATGGCCGTGTCAACAAGTCAGGACGGCACTACCTGTCATCAGGTTCGAACTTGTGTCCTCTGTTAGGCGTGATGAAGAGGATAGTGAAGATGTGCCCACGGATGGCTCCTGATGAGAAAATAACAAAATTTATTAATCAATTGCAATACATTGGTTGTGGGCCCTCTGGGCGTGATTTGATTCCACTCATAATACTCTTGACGGCGACGAAGGTGATCGGCTGACGTTCACACATACGCCCACTGCTGCGTCTGAAGTTGCGCTAGTGTAACTCGAATCTGCCGCGCTCCGACCTTGCAGGGAATTAACTGTGCCAGTTGGGACCACGCCCCACGGGCCTCTGTTGAGCTGGCAGCTGGGGGTGTGGCAGAGGGACAGGTCAGTGCCCTGTGTTAGCGGCAGTCTGGTGTCGGTGAGTCAGACTTCCTGTCTCCTTCCCTGGTCACAGCATTCGTGTTGGCAGCGTCCTAGGATGATGACGACAGTGCGTTATCACAAAAAAAAACCCCAAACAATGACTCCAAAGACAGGCAGCTGCCTGTTGACGGCGTCCGACGATGCTAACGGCGGCGGCGTCACTCTGGCGCCTTCTATGCGATGACTAACATTGAAACAGTGACCGTTACGATGACTGCCATGGCAGTGACGACACCGAAGTGGTCCGTCACTCCAACACCTCACGACGGACGATGTTGACGAGCTGCCTATTGGTCGTTAAATACGGCTTCCTGCAGTTGATTTCTGTGGAATATTCTGGTATTCCTCGGCTAACACAGCTGGCCGGATTACTGCCCTCGATGCATACACCCTGGCATGCGGCGAGCTGCTTCTTGTCACGTCTTGCACCGTGCAGGGAGATGGCCGTTGACACAGCGCTCTCCTTCGTGTTGCTAAACTCAGTACTCCTCCGACCCAATTACGCCACGGTATCGTAGCACTGAACTGGGCATCCATATGTAACACACATACGACTTATGGCTCGCAATATTCCTTCACATTTTAACTAACATTATTACTGCAAAACTCCTACCTTTAACTAAATTTATCACTCTCATATTCTGACTCTCTGCACTACTACTGTCGCTTTAAATTGTTTCGATCTAACCCGAGCACCTTTAAATCTAGAAAGAACTCTGGTACCTTATTCCTGTACAGTAACTACACTCACGCTCATAAATTAAGGATAATTGCAGAATGTAGTGCCACACAACGCTGCACTACACAAAACTGGCGCTAAAAGCATAGGAGATAAGTTGAGAAAGCCGTCCCGAAACACATGTGCTACAAAACTCCACTGTTTCCTGCGCATGTACCCCGACATCAGTATGGGATATGATAACCATGCACATGTACACAGGCCGCACAACGGGTTGGCATACTCTGGATCAGGTGGTCTAGCAGCTACTGGTGTATAGCCTCCCATTCTTGCACCAGTGCCTGTCAGAGCTCCTGAAGTGCCGTAGGGGTTTGAACACGTGCAGCCATACGTCGACCGAGGGCATCCCAGACGTGCTCGATGGCGTTTAGGTATGGAGAACAGTCAGGCCACTCCATTCGCCTGATATCTTCTGTTCCAAGGTACTCCTTCACGATGGCAGCTCGATGGGGCTGTGCGTTATTATCCCCTGAAAAGGCGGACATACTGCTGCAAAATGACGTCCCGATACACCTGACCTGTTATAGTTCCACTGTCAAAGACATGCAGGGGAGTACGTGCACCAATCATAATCCCACCCCATTCCATCACACCACGACCTCCATACAGGTCCCTTTCAAGGACATTAAGGGTTAGCTATCTTGTTCCTGGTTCACGCCACATGAAAACCCGGCGAGAATCACTGTTCAGACTATACCTAGTCTCGTCTGTGACCTTGCAGGTCTCCGGGCGAATAAACCATGTCTGTTATGCCATATGTAGACTGTGTATCTGGAGACAATTGTTCCAATGGCTGCGGTGAGGTCCCGAGCAAGGCTACCTGCAGTACTCCGTGGCCGTCTGCGGGCACTGATGGTGGGATATCGGTCTTCTTGTGGTGTTTTACACTGTGGACATCCTGTACTGTAGCGCCTGGACACGTTTCCTGTCTGCTGGAATCGTTGCCATAATCTTGAGATCTCACTTTGTGGCACACGGTGGGCCCGTGTCACGACCTGCTGTGTTTGAAAAAATGGTTCATATGGCTCTGAGCACTATGGGACTTAACATCTATGGTCATCAGTCCCCAAGAACATTGAACTACTTAAACCTAACTAACCTAAGGACATCACACAACACCCAGTCATCACGATGCAGAGAAAAACCCTGACCCCGCCGGGAATCGAACCCGAGAAGCTGTGTTTGACCAGCGTCCAGTCGCCCTAGTATTTTACCGCTCATAACGTCATCAGTATGTGTTCTTTGAGCCATTTTCAACACACTGTCACCATTAGAACGTCTGAAAACGTCTGCACACTTACTCGCTGCACCGTACTCTGACATGCACCAACACACCTCTGTGTACGTGGACTGCAGCCAGCGCCACCGTGCGACGACCGCAGGTCAAATGCACCGCATGCTCATACCCCGAGGTGATTTAAACCCGCAAACCGCCCACCAGAGCGTTGTTTCACCATGTATCAGCATTATCCTTAATTTATGTGCATGAGTGTATTTTAGCGGTAACAGACATTTGAGACCATGACAGGTAATCAACGTCGTAGTTTCATGGTTCACTTGACAACTATTTTCCATTTTTCACTGTCCCAATCTATAAAATTTAGTTTTCAGCCACATTTACTCTTTGTTGATGAGCTCTTTGAATGAGTCAAATGTAATCATTACATTAGACACTACTCACCTCTAGAGACTTGACACAGTAGTAGCCATTGCAATAGTAGCTGACACACACAGTGGATGAACGATCAATGTTACCACTTTTCAAATATGTTGCATTGCAGCGTAGTGGCTTTTTTTCCACCATTCTAAATCATCTGTGCAGTTCATACACTCTGTCACAGACTATACTTACCTTTAGCCAACATTGCTTATCCCAACGATAGTCCTTCTCCAATAAGATGCATCGAATTCTTCAAAATCGCTTTGAATATTTAGTGTCTCAGTACACACTGAAGAACCAAAGAAACTGTTACACCTGCCTAATATCGTGTAGGGTCCCCGCCAGCACGCAGAAGTACCGCGACACGACTTGGCATTGATTCGACTAATGTCTGAAGTAGAACTGGAGGGAACTAACACCATGAATCCTGCAGGGCTACCCATAAATCCGTAAAATATGAAGGGGTGGAGATCTCTTGTGAACAGCACTTTACAAGGTATCCTAGACATGCTCAATAATGTTCATGTCTGGGGAGTTTGCTAACCAACGGAAGTGTTTAAACTCAGTGTTCCTGGAGCCACTCTGTAGTAACCCCGGACGTGTAAGGTGTAGAATTGTCCTGCTGGAATTGCCCAAGTCCGTCAGAATACGCAATGGACATGAATGGATGCAGGTGTCAGACACGATACGTATGCACGTGTCACCTGTCAGAATCGTGTCAAGACATATCATGGGTCCCTTATCACTCCACCTGCACCCCCCCCCCCCCCCCCACACCATTACAGAGCCTCCACCAGCTTGAACAGTCTGCTGCTGACATGCAGGGTCCATGGATTCATGAGGTTATCGTGCAACGTGTTTCCAATCATCAACACTCCAATGTTGGTGTTGACGGGCGCAGGCGAGGCGTAAAGCTTTGTGTCTTGCAGTCATCAAGGATACACGAATGGGCTTTCGGGTCCGAAAGCCCATATCGATGATATTTCTTTGGATGGTTCGCAGGCTGACACTTGTTGATGGCCCAGCATTTTAATCTGCAGTAATTTGCGGAAAGGTTGCACTTCTGTCACATTGAACCATTTTCTTCAGTCGCTGTTAGTCCCGTTCTTGCAGGATCTTTTTCCGTCCTCAGCGATGTCGAAAATTTGATGTCTTATTGGATTCCTGATATTCATAGTACACTCGTGAAATGATGATACAGGAAAATCCCCAATTCATCGCTACCTCGGAGATGCTGTGTCCCATCCCTCATGCGCAGACTATAACACGGCGCTCAAACTAACTTATATCTTGATAACCTGCCATTGTGCAGTAACCAATGCAGCAACTACACCAGACACTTGTCTTAAATAGGCGTTACCGACCGCAGTGCCGCATTCTTCCTCTTTACATATATCTGTATTTGAATACGCATGCCTATAAGCAGTTTCTTTGGCGCTTCAGTGTAGTAAATAGAGATAAATGCTGAATAAGGTACCGAACGTCTAGCAGAAATTATATAAAAAATAATACTTTCTTAAAATAAGTTGTATTACAGCGTAATATGATATGTGTAATTCTTTGTTGCAGGTAATGCGAACACACAAAAGACATAAGAGTGTACCAACGGTGTAGCAATGTGATACTGGGCGTTATCTCCATTAGTCGAATCCAGGAAATACGTCGTCATAAATTTTTTAGCACTTGTGTAATTGTTAAATAGTAGTTGTGACACACGACTTTTCTTCTCAACGTTAAGTCTTGCTCCAATCTTTCTTGAGAAGTGACTCTTCGTGTTTAATGTTAGATACGTAGTCCTTCAGCAAAAATAAAAAGTTCTTCAGTTATTTCAGATGCATGCTGTTGCAGTGCCTACAACTAATCACAAATGAAACGAGAAATATCTTTTCTGTCATGAAAACATAAATAACATACATCTCATGTATAATAAGGTTTTGAAAATTGTCATGATTATAAATAAATACTCTGTTCGTTTTCTTATCTTGAATGTAATATCTTTGACTAAACAAGTGATAATAAAAATCTAAGAAAATACACGCAGTGTCTTGTGCATTAATACTTGACATAAAAGATGATGCTGAAACCTGGGATTCTGTGATCCCACGGACTGAGAGTGCAGCTGCAAGCAGAAAAACGACATTCACGTGTCTTACATCCTCAGATTGAGGTAAGAGCAGAGACATCATACAGCATAACAGTCTGCAGCCATAAAATATAGGCTCAGCAATTAAATAGGATATGTTAGTGTTCTGGCAAATGCACATTGAATGACTTACTGTGAAGTTCATGTATGGGTAAAGCACACTACATTGTTGCTAATGTGGAAGATCAACAATGGAAGTAATGATAGCATAAGATTACGAAATATTGAAAAGCAAGCAACGCCATTTGTTGTTCGCTCACGTTACTGCCGTAGGTATCCAGTCCAAGACCCTTACAGCCGTCAGGATTGTGCCTAACATGGTGTGGTGTTTACGGTCGAGAGTACGAAGAAAACATTATTCCCAGGAGCGTATTTATTGTTCAGAAATACAGATCTGTTTTAGCTGGACGCTGGTTGCTCAGTCGGGCGAGTGGTTTGCGGGCTACATCAGCAGCAGCCAGCATCCATTTGCGTGGCAGTACCGCTGCTTAGTGGATGGTCCATGTAACAGCCATGAGGTCATGGTCAGTCGGTGCCCTCTTCCCCCCCCCCCCCCCCCACCCAGTCGTAGCCAGTGCTGTCCGCACTGGACGATGGAGGACAACAGCTCTGCCAGCTGATCTCTAAATGCTCTCATTGGCGCTGAAGGTGTGCACCCAGGAGAGTTGCCCTCCATCCAAAACTGAAGTGCTCATTACCTTGGAGAGCTCGATCTGTGGTCACCAGTTAGGAGACAGGGGCTGGCAGCAACAGTGTTGGCTGTAGAAAGGAGCAAGCAGCAACAGTGGCTGCCCTTCACAATGGCGAGCAGCGAACAGCTTCTTGGGCCAACTGGTCAAACAGCCTAGCAGCTTGATGGCGGTCTCTGCACCCCATCAGCGACTACCAGGAAGTTGGTACTACAGCGTGCAATGGCAGAGACTCTCCAACAACACTTGCAGCTATATAGATCATTGTAGATAATTAGGTGTGCAAAGAATTGACTGAAATAACACACTTCCCCTCATCTCCACCCCACAGCTAAAAGTCAGATCATTGATTGATTAAGAAAGGCTCGCACTTCCCATGTGCCCAATTGCACCGGGGCTAACAATGAAATGACTTGTACTAGTTTTCCTGTTCCGTCATCTCTTCTGGTGACTTCTGAATTTCCTTACTTAGTCTATCAGACGCTCCTTTCCGCTTCATTGGATGGCTCAATAGTTACTGTTCCGTTGTATCTGGGCCTTCTTGTGACACACTACTTTGTCACCAGTATGATGACATCTTTGTATTGCCATGACATCACTGTGCTTCGTTTGTGGACCTAAGTGCTCAGCCAGTCTGGTGTGTTACAAGCACTTCTGCGTTCACCCTGACTTGCTCGGCATTTAATCATAGCTGGCAGTCTACCGATCATTGACTCAGGTGGCTTGGCTTCTGGTGTCGCCAGTGAAGAACTTTAAATAATTTTCTCCAAAGAGAGGCCAGGCAAAGAGAAATGGAATTCCACTCCTTAGTGCAGAGGTCAGAGAACAGATGGAGACAGCAAATTGAGGTTCTCTTTTAGTGGAGGAACTATACGCTAACACAATAGAGGAAGATGTGAGAGTCGATATGGAGGGCAAAGAGAGATCAGTATTGGAGTATGAGGTTGGTAAAGCTATGGAAGACTTGCTGTTGAGCAAGACTGAAGGATGGATAATATTCCTTCGGAGTTTCTAATTACACTCGGGCATGTAGTAACCTAACCATAATTCAGTTTAGTGTATGGAACGTATGAAAATGTAGATTTACGGAAGAATACAAAACACAATCAGTCTCGAAGACAGCAAGGTCAGAGAAAGGAACTGTCGAAATAACCAGCTTGACAGATCATGCTGATTGGAATAATATACAGAAGAATTGAAAAGAAAGTAGCGAACCTGTTTGTTAGGCTTAATGGACGGTAAAGATAAAAGAGGGGTAGCTCTCATATCTGTATATACACTCATGCTCATAAATTAAGGGTAATGCTGATACATGGTGAAACAACGCTCTGGTGGGCGATTTGCGGGTTTAAATCACCTCGGGGTATGACCATGCAGTGCATTTGACCTGCGGTCGTCGCGAGGTGGCACTGGCAGCATTCCACATATGTGGAGGTGTGTCGGTGCATGTCAGACTACGGTGCAGCGAGTAAGTGTGCAGACGTTTTCAGACGTGCTAATGGTGACTGTGTGTTGAAAATGACTCAAAGGACACATATTGATGACGTTATGAAGGGTAGAATACTAGGGCGACTGGAGGCTGGTCAAACACAGCAGGACGTAGCACGGGCCCTCCGTGTGCCACAAAGTGTGATCTCAAGAGTGTGGCAACGATTCCAGCAGACAGGAAACGTGTCCAGGTGCTACATCACGGGACGTCCACAGTTTACAACACCACAAGAAGACCGATATCTCACCATCAGTGCCCGCAGACGGCCACAGAGTACTGCAGGTAGCCTTGCTCGGGACTTTCCCGCAGCCACTGGAACAGTTGTCTCCAGACACACAGTCTACAGACGACTGAACAGACATGGCTTATTAGCCTGGAGACGTGGAAGGTGCATTCCACTGACCCCTGGTCACAGGAGAGCCTGTAAAGCCTGGTGTCAAAAACACAGTACATGGTAACTGAAACAGTGGTCCCAGGTTATGTTCACGGAAGAGTGCAGGTATAGTCTGAACAGTGAATGTCGCCGGGTTTTCATGTGGCGTGAACCAGGAACCACATACCAAACCCGTAATGTACTTGAAAGGGACCTGTATGGAGGTCGTGGTTTGATGGAGTGGGGTGGGATTATGATTGGTGCACGTACACCCCTGCATGTCTTTGATAGAGGAACTGTAACAGGTCAGGTGTATCGGGACGTCATTTTGCACCAGTATGTCCGCCTTTTCAGGGGTGCAGTGGGTCCCACCTTCCTCCTGGTGGGTGATAAAGCACGGCCCCACCGAGGTGCCATCTTGGAGGAGTACCTTGAAACAGATGATATCAGGCGAATAGAGTGGCCTGCCTGTTCTCCAGACCTAAACCCCGTCGAGCACGTCTGGGATGCTCTCGGTCGACGTATCGCTGCACGTCTTCAAACCCCTACGACACTTCAGGAGCTCCGACAGGCACTGGTGCAAGAGTGGGAGGCTATACCCCAGCAGTTGCTCCACCACCTGATCCAGAGTATGCCATTATTGATGTCGGGGTACATGCGCAGGAAACAGTGGCATTTTGTAGCACATGTGTTTCGGTACGGTTTCCTCAACTTATCATCAATACCGTGGACTTACAGATCTGTGTCGTGTGTGTTCCCTATGTGCTTATGCTCTTATCGCCAGTTTTGTGTAGTGCCATGTTGTGTGGCACCTCATTCTGCAATTATCCTTAATTTATGAGCACAAGTGTAGAAGAATAGTTAAAGTAATTGAAAGAAAGGGGCATAGGTGGAATAAAAATTTTGGCCTTTCTCTCTGAATGTGAGGAAGACTTGTGGAAATTGCTGAATGAAGAGTCCGATGGGCATTGAATATGAATGAGTGCAAGCTAAAGAAAGATGAAATTCAGTGAATTGGAAATAACAGTCAACCAGTTGAAAAATAAAGTTTTATGAAATCTTGATAGTGGTTTTAAGTTTTGAAACTGTCTTCTTCAGAGGGTATTGTACCTGTTAACAAGTATTACATTGTGTATAGAAGAGATATGGTATCATTACAATAAACAAAATTACAGAAAATGTTTATATATAATTTCAGTGAAGAGTGCCATTTGAAAGATTTGTACGTATATATAACATTCGAATATAATCCATGCCATTGGACCCTACAGAGCGTTAGTATACCATGTACAAAGTTACCTCCGCCAGCTGCCTGAAGAGAAGAGGCACTAGCCTTAGGTCACCTTTGGTAGGTGGCGTTCCCGTGTGACTCTTGTGTGCGTAGCTGCGATGAGCAGCTTGGGTGATTTCACAATTGTATAGTCATTACTATCATTAACATAGTAATTAAAATGTGGAAAGGGGGAGAGGGGAAGGTGGTAAAACGTATGCCATTGAAGTCACGTGTCGTATAAAGAACCTACAGGGTAAAGTAAACATAGCAATCTCTACATTATCACGAAAACGCGCGAAAGCACTAGTAACAAGGAAATATTATCAGTATATAAGAGGCCTAATAATTGACGTATTAAGTTGACCTTTGATATGAGGGGATACTGTTAAAGCTCATACTGTGACGGAGAAACTGCAAATATTGAAAGACAAATTCAACTTGGAGAAAGAGAAGGGTAGTGGGACTGGGGGGGGGGGGGGGGGGGGGGGGGTAAATCACTTGTGCAACATCATGCTAAACGAATGTACTGATAAAGCATATAGTATGTGAACAAATATACTAGAAGGGGGTATAATGAATGAACTAAGGCGCGCTATGCAGTGTATATATGGGTAAAGGCTCTTTATAAGCACTATGACTTTAATGGCGCACTGTAACGCACAGCGATTCTTACAATCTGCTCCCCACTACTTGGTATGAAAGGATCGTTCTGAGTGTGTGTAAAAATGTTTATGTTCTGGCCCTGATAGGTAGGGTACACGAATCGCGGAATTGGTTAGACATGAGAGGAACGGTTATTTTTGGATTTCTGAAAGAGTTTCTTTACCAAGTAATTTAATTTAATGAGAGTAGGTAGCCTACTCTTAGGACAAAAATCCCACTCCCTGTGCTATTATATTGTTATTGTTGTTCATGTTGTTTACAAAATGATTCAGAACAGAAATGGCTTACTGATAATTAAATTTAGAGAAGGACACACGAATCTTGATACAAGTATCAGATAGTCGTAGATGACAATTCTTTGCATCCAATAAGTTAAAACAGACAAGTAAGAACAGAAGTAAACTCAGCTGAAATGGATTCTGTAATATACTATACTTAACAACATAGTTAGACAACCGTTGCTTCTTACTTGGTTGGCTAACACAACACGAAGGAGAGTTTAGTATACTATTCCAAACTAAGCACTGAATTGGACGAAGAGGCAACCTGTGACAGCATAGTATGTAATGTACTCTCTGCGTGACAGTAATGCATCATTTACCTATGTCGCATAGTGTGTCGTTAGATGTGCAGAACGCTAGACGACTGCATCTGCTCTGTGCTGCCTGTCAACATGTGAAACTGCTTATTCTTGAGAGATGTCTCAGTCACATACTCTTACCGAGTTTTTCTGTGAAGCAGAGGACTGTTTGTCACTAGTTTGTCTATAATGGCTGCGTACACTTGCCTAGTTGGTGTGGCGATTTCTCGCGAGAACACATTAACTAACACAACTCTTCTCAGTCTCTCCACTTGTACAATATATGAGACTCTCAGTTTATTTAACACTGAACTATTTAGAGTCCATTGTGTTAAGGTGAGCATCGAATAAATTTCTCCCCACGCTCAAAAGAGCGTTAAGTACTCTGTGTATCAACACAACGTTTTGGAGAGAGAGCTTCTTTCTTGTCTGCAAATTGCATATATCGAGCTACCTCTCCGCTCTTTAAGCAGAACATCGCCACCCTGCAGAATTAGAGTCTGCCAACCAAACTGCTACATACAGGAATTATTTCTCCCACTCGCAAAACATTACTGTCCTATCTGCTACCTCCACCTCTATAAACAAATGTGTAAAGTATGCAATCTCCATTCCCTCGAAATTTTCAGATTGTTCCACCAATGGAAGAGGATTCTATGAGAGGTCCAGCTCGTTATTAATATAATATATAATGCACTATTCACATGAGTGCCGTGTGCTGCTATAACTGCGTGTACATACTTCAGCCTGATCTTCCATGATAGTACTGTATTACCAAGGTCTCCACTTTGGTAATGTAATAAATCATCGTTTTGCTAGACATCGCAGGGCCTCGTTCTTGGTGATTTGCCCACGTTTGCATTGCGTGAAGACTAACAGTAGTTCTGCGTTGACTTTTACTATTTGACAGTCAGAGTGCTACGTGTTCATACTATTGGCTGAGCATTAAGCTGAAGTGTTACGGAATTTTTGCATGGTATTTCGACATATTAGACTTATGAGATGTCAGCGGACGATTGTAGAAGGTGAATCTTCATCCTTCTAGGTCAGTTTTTGTTTCCCCTCCGTCACGGTCTTCTCCTCTATTCTTGGAGTAACTTCTGCTCTACTCACTAGAGTTTTCTTCTTCTTGGGCTAGAGTAGAGTGTTATCTCACAATATGTGAGTTCCAGAACGAAATTTTCACTCTGCAGAGGAGTATGCGCAGATATGAAACTTCCTGGAAGAACTCGAACTCGGGACCTAGTTCTGCAACGTCTGCAGGAGAGATTCTGCGACGTTTGGAATGTAGGAGAAGAGGTACTGGAGGAACTTAAGCTGTGAGGACGGGTCGTGAGTCCAGCTTCGGTAGTTCAGATGGATGGTAGAGTACTTGCCTGCGAAAGGCAACAGGTCCCGAATTCGAGTCTCGGTGTGGCACACAGTTTTTATCTGAAAGGACGTTTAATATGTGACCTGACGGTATTGAATAACTTTGCCAGGTTGCTCTCCTGTTCCTATGTCTGCTATTACATGAATGCATCGTTTTTCATCAGTAGCCGAAGATAGCTATTCCCTGGCCTGGTTCCTATTTGACGTAAGGTTCCATGCTGCTCATTCTTGGCTTCTGTTCGCCTTCAGACCGCCCCTTTTTGATGCATTGTTTGTATTTACGGCTTGTAAACTATCATCTCAATGCCATCCATCATCAGTCATCGATGACTTCATCTTTTACCTGCACTGCCTCTTTGATGTTCAATTCTATTGTCCCACAATCACTGCGCCCTTGACTTAATGTTCCAACAGCGATGTCCTCTTGCTGGCATCTACATCTCATGTTTATAATGTTGTGTAATCTATGCGATAATCTAATTTTAAGTTACATGTCACACTGAAAAATAAAGACTTTCATAAGACGTTATATGTAAAATTGTTGTAAAGAACTTAATTAACTCTGTTACATAGAGTGGTTGATTCTTCAAGTTTTGCATACCATATAATGGTATCAGTTTTCTTTACCTTCCTATTTCATAGTGAATATTGTAAGGTGTTCACAATAAATGGGTTTAGGATTATAATTTGCATGCTATTATTATTCGTTTCTACTTGTACTTAATTATTAGCTGTTTGTTTATTCTTTTCTACTCGTACTTAATTATTAGCTGTTTGTGCTCTACAAGTTTTTAGTTACTTTTGATCGTGTTTCCAATCCATCCCCATCGATTATCGTTCATTAGCTGAGCAGCCCGTACGTTTTTTATGTGAATCAGGGTTTTCGCTAACGTCTCTTCCTGGTATATTAGTAGAACTGGTTATTTTTCCATTCATTGAGTCTAATCATCCAATTGATTCACGTACCCGTATTTTTACTTACTACATTGGTTGTGTCTATTGTTTAGTTTCCTTCTTCTCATATTTATATACACATCTCCCTTTTTTCCATTCTCTTCTTCACTCTCGTCCAACTACAAAACAGAAATCGATTATATTTGCATACATTATGTGTTTTCATTTACAGATGCACCTGTGGCGTCATGTATTGTATTTGGTTTCCTTTCTCAGTTGGTGCTCCTCACTAATTCTCCTCAGCCTCCATCTCCCATTATGTAAGACAGTTTTGCAGCCGTATTAATCCTACTTTATTTTCCCTTAAGCACAACATTTAATTTGCGGTCCATTGTCCTCAACGTATTAATAATAATTAAAATTCTCAAATCATGAAGCGTTCTATTAAGTACAGGGCTCTCAAATCATTTACTTTGAGCCCATAATTCTTTTACACCTTTCGTCACTATCTGCGTAGAAAATATGCTTACTACCTTTTCACTAACGAGCTCTTTACTTTGGTCTCTCAATCTTAGCTTAGTTACACATCCATTAAACTGTGACAATAATCTTACTGTCCTCTAGGTTGTTCTTATTCACAACTAGTCTCCTTTTTGTGTATACAAACATATAGCCCTTAAGCAACATTACACATCTCATTAACAAATACTGCAGCTTGTAAATTACTTTATCCCATTATGTTATTAGGATTGTCTGCTTCCCTTTTTCCAGCTGGTTCTTTCGCTACTATTTCAAAATACTGCATATGGCCTGTTTTTCTGATGGCCAGTAATCGCTTATTGTCTGCTATCCAAAGTATATTACGAAATGCTGTACCTTAAACCTATGGCAACGATTTGCTCTTTCACCAGAATTTATTCTCTATTAACATCGCTAATCATAGCTTACATTACTATTCTTGATCTGTCTGAAGGTGGTTTATATGGTGCACTCTCAATAGCCTTTGTGTTTTGGTGTTAACCAGACCCACTGTATTTGCTTAGGCAATATGACAGCCTTTGACCAGTCCCCTATATGCAAGAATGCATTTGTGACACTTTTCTTTTTGCTTATTTGACAGGCAATGTGTTTTGAGTACTACTTTTTCAAATCATTCCTGCTCAGCGATTATTAAGTATTCTGTGTGCTATGACTTATCTGCGTTGTTGTCACGGGCTTAACAGGAATTTAATTATTTCTCCAATTTTCTGTGGTGTCTGTTGGTTCTGTACAATAGTTATGGGTGGTAGTTGAGGCGTGCTATGAGGCAACTCATTTATCGTGTCTTGGAAGTGTCGTAAATGGACATCCCAAGTGTTATGCCTTTCGTTCCAATATAGGCGGCATAAGGCCCCTAAATCTTCCATCTGGTGTTGCGATGGCTTAGAACTAGGTGATACTTCGAAATGTATATAGATCTGATTCTGTGTCTTTTTAGTGTGGGTCGCCATTGAATTGATCTGTATTGTGACCTATTGTCTGGCAACAGCTTGTCGATCCATCCTACTTGCTTCAGAAAATTCTCCATCAGTGCTTTATTGATGTTCCTTCCCGTTGCTTTGTTCAAATATGTGAGCGGTTCATGTTTTGAAGTAAGTTCTGTCATCACAGAAAAGGACCTGTGTCCCTTTGTTGTATGGTGAAGAGTACCAGGAATGTTGGGGCTAATTATTTCAATTTACTAGATATTATAGGGTACATGGTTGCCCTTGATTAGCATGTTACATGTTTTTCTCATTGACAGTTCCTACACTTTGCTAGTACCGCTCTAAATCGCCTTTCCATGTTATTGAGATGGCATGACCGTTTCATTTTGAGAAAGCATTTTTTTGGTCCAAAATGACCATAGCTTGGATGGATGTACCAAATTCATCTGTTAACTAATTCATTTGGTAGAAAAATGTTCCATAAGGTATTGCATTTTAATTGGGCGATAAAACAATATGTCATTATGCAACTAACAATGTTGCCTACTTCATTCCTATCCTTCCACTTGTGTTAGATCTTTATGATTTCTGAATCCTTGTCTTGTTCTGTTTTGATACTGTTAAAAGTGTTGGTGATCAAGTTTTCAAATGGAACGATTCTCATACAGTAGATTGAGATATGTTTCTCATGTGTATTTTTCCTTGTGTCTTCTTTGCTGCACGTCATAAAACATCTGCTATTACATTTATTGCCCGAGGTACATAAATCACTGTGGAATCGTATTCTTGTAGGGTAAGCACCCGCCAAATGAGTCGTTATACGTCAGTTTCGCCGTCAGTAAGCATTCTAATGCTTTGGCATTGGTGTAAACTCTGGTCTTTCTGCCAAAAATAAGAAATCAAATTTTTGAAATCCTCATAATATAGCTAAAGCTTCTAGCTCAGTTATGGAGTAGTTTCCTTCGTATTTCGATAAAACAATGCTTTCAAATGCAATGGTTTTATGAACCGTTTCCCCTTCTTGTTCAAATTGTAGATATATGAACACTCCTAGTCCGGTTTTGGCGCTGTCTGTTGCCATGCATAAATCCTGCGTTAGGTGTGGATGTGATAAAATCAGCGCTGCTAATAACGCTGCCTTAAACTTCTTAAACTCTTCGTCGGCTTGTCCGTCCCATTGCCTGGACATATTTTTCCATGTAAGTACACGTAAGGATGATGTGGCCAGCGTGTCAACTGATATAATTTTTTGTAAAAAATTACAATCAATAAAACTCCTCGTAGTGTTTTTCGATAGTAGGCCGTATCATACTGTCTAACTGCTTCCATTTTGTCTGGATCTGGGGTAATTCCCTTTGCTGAAATAGCCTGTTCCAGAAACTGTGCCTGTTTTGTCTGTTACCTTATGATCTTTTAACTTTTGAAGGAATTTACTTAATGTTTGGTTGTGTTCGCTCTGTGCCATCAAAATACCATCGATACAGCAAGTTAATCTCTGTTGCAGTTCCTTTCTAGAATTGTTCTCAAGATCCTTATAAACGCCGCTGAGGAGATATCGAGTGCAAAAGTACGTCTTTTAAATTGGTAACGTCTACCAAATGCAGTGAAGACAGTGAACCGTCACACTCTGGTGCTAACTCAATTATTCAAAAATTCCTAATATATAATGATGTATACACTTTGACCTCATGACATTTTTGTATTAATGCTTGTAACTTTTCTGACGTAGCTCTTTCAGTCATAGTCAGTGTTTTTATCTGCCTAGAACCAAGCACAAGGCGGAAGCTTCCATCTTTTTGCCAACAATTTGTAGTGGACTATTGTACATTAACTGTGCTAATTTTACCACCCTAACATCCATCATTTTATTTAACTCGAGAAATAGTTGTTTCCTGTACCATAATGGCATGGTATAGCATGGTACCATGAATGGTTTGTGTTATTTGACTTTGAACTTGTATTGGCAGTTCTTAATCACATCTGTCTTGGGTAGGAATACCTCTCTAATGCTGTGCAATGTGCATTCTAACTCTCCTCTTTCTTGATCAGTGGTATTGTCAAACTTCCCAATAACACAGATCCCTGTTTATTTGGAAATCGATCTGTGGACCCCCTTGCAATGCTGTCTGAAATTTCAAAAGGTAATACAACATATACTAATTAGAACTACCACTGACAAGAAAAAGATCAAGAAAAATAATGTAATAAGTTATTTAGTTTAAAGATCAAGAAAAATGATCAAGAAAAATAATGCAATAAGTTATTTATTTTAAAGGTACATGAATGTTTTCTAATGAACGAAATCAGTTGAATGATATAGTAACAGTACAGTAATACAGCAAATACTTAAAATCTATTTATTTTTAATGGAATTCACTTGTTAAACAATGTTCTCAAACATGGAGTAACTAATGTGAGGAATGAAATTCTTTGTAGTTTTCCATAACACCATTGAAATCTGGAGTATGTGTTCTCACCATCAATCTTAGGTCCGATTCCTCATTAAGACGATTTCACTTTAAGGTTTTAATATTGCAAAGAGCAGACAAGGTCTGCTCACATAAGTTACTGGTAGCGAAAGGCATCAAATGTAGCAATATTTAGATAACTCTTCACACGCGACACAAAGCTGTAAAGTTATTTCCTTTGAAAACGTTTTTCCATGTAGTATTGCAAGACAGATCCATCAACTGTTCTTCTTCTGTGTGAGATGGGCTCCTACCTTGTATATCATGAATTTCTACATTAGTTAAAGGATTTTCAATTAGACAATTACCAGGCTGTGGGGCAGGGAAATAATGTCAAAAAAATTGCAGTTAATGCTCTCAAGCGTTCTACAAGTGTTTCGTGCACATCAGCAGAGAGTTTTTCACATGAAGAATATGTGAAATTATTGAGCACTGGAAATGATGAATAGGTATTGTTATGTGTTCCTACTGCCCAGAGCTGTAATTTCTTAATTGTAGCTCCCCCTTTATTCTCAACCTGGAATATACTAACATTTTGTCCTTGCAGGCCTAAGTTAAGTTCGTCCATCAAATAGGACACGTTACACTACTAATCAAAATCACACAATTTCTCACTTGAAAAAGAATGTTGCTTGTCTAAACGAAACAAGCACACTTCATCGTGGAACTGAAAAAAAAAGACATAAAACTTTCCCTCTTGACAACCAATGTACTTCAATGTGTACGAAAAGTTGAGTGTGTTCAGTGACAGTTACATCACCTAAAACTGTGAAAACACGTGAGTTTCGAGAGCGTGACTTGATGAGATTAGCATGTTTTATAACTTCATCCACATTTCAATTCCTCAGGCATTTCTCTCGGTGCTAAAGCTTCTCTGAGTAGGAAGCAACGAGTAAACTTTACTTCTGGCGCTAAAGATTTCACTCGAGCCCTTAGCCTGTCTTCAAACAAGTAAAAGCACATGCTCCGTCCATAGTCACAGCCCCACTATTATCCCACTCTTTATCATGAACTCATTACTTGCACAAAACACATCTTTGCCATTGTTCAGGAATTTTGTACAGAACATAAGCTCCTCAGAAATTTTTTCTTTGCACTCAAAACATATGAAAACTAGAATATTTGATTTTCTGTCTATGTATGTACTTTCATCAAGTTGTAAGAAATAAAATCAGCTACCTTTAATTGTTGAAATTAATTGTTCTTTCACAGTAAGAAATACTGTCCTTTCCTCTTTTAACTGTATTGTTGGAAAGGGGAAGTGAGTTTATTTCCTTAGCAGTTGCATCACTTACCATAGTTTCACACATAACTTTCGCAGCTGGTGGGATTCACTTTCCGCAGTTGTGTGGGGTTTCCCAAATTAATCAGCAGCGCCACATGATATGACGCTAAGATAGATTTTGCGGTAGCATTAACAACCACCACAGTCTTTGATATCATACATTTACTGCGTGTTATCTCCCTGAGTTTGATTATTAATCGACTTACTATCGTGTCGCTAATGTTTTTTATTCAGATTTCTTCAAAGATTAACTAGTTTCATGCTTTCGTTGTTCAGTACTTCATAATACAAGACAGACGGCGGCAGCTGGCTGTCACCACTGTCTATGTACGTGAATACATAGTGAAGGTACTCATCACAGTACCTGTGCAGTTTTCTCTTCTTTCCTTCACGTTCTCTTATAATAGTTTGGGGACACGAACGCTCACTTTCAGAGGCAGTGTCCGATTTACCAGTAGCTTTTCGCTTCACTACAGACGAATACAACCATCGATCCAATGCGGACTGAACAAATATCGCCACACAAAAGCACATGGAACAGCTCAGAAAACGACAGACTGATGACAAATCAACATGTGTACGCTCATTTCCACTCACGTGGCATGTGTCATGCCATGAATACGTGACATCTAAGACTGTCTCTAATAACTATTCCCTCGTCTGTTGTTTGATGGAATATTGAATGGAAAACCAAGACTAACTCAGTTCGCTGAGGCTGGAGATGTGTGCGATGACGTCATACTGAAATCTCACTCGAGTTAATAGAAAAAAATGCGCATGATAAAGCTTATTATTGTACCTAGTTTCCAAAACACTATGGGTTAAAACTGTAAAGTGACCATAAAAACTTGAAAAGCTGAAGGGCAGTTAAACCTTGTTTTTCTTATCTAATCACATTATTCCTTTGATAGCCTTGATTCTGTTGTTCTCGAACAAAACGTGGAGCACCATCAAAGTTTTGGTTGCGTGGTTGGATACTATTTTGTCAGCCTTGTCTATTCCAATGGCGCCCATATGTATTTGAGTTCCTGTTTCCGTTGTTGCTTCTGTTGTAATGGAACCCGCTACAGATCCTAACTATCCCACTCTGACTTTTGTCATGTGTTTGCACTTCCACACCCACAGGTATTATCGCTCCTCTGTCTAGCACGGTTACCTTCACTCTGATACCTTTGTTTACATGCTTCTTCTTCACTAAACATGAACTCCAACTTCCTCAGAGTCCCCTTATACGTTTGCTTGTTATCTCCGTTTCTTCCCACTAACGACTGTTGACACTGAACCAGGAGTTTCACGGTACAGAGATGAATCAGCTCCCCATCACTGTATGGTGTGTCCACACTCAAAATATTTCACTGGACTCTTCTCCCCTGAATGTTCAGAAACGGTCTTTTGGTACAACTCATACTTTATACGATTTTCTGCATCAGTTGGCCGGTACATTCTAAGAAAGGATGTTTTAAAATCGTCACATGAAGTGCAGTTCCTTGTCACTCTCAGCACGGTTTCTGCTACAATATCTTCCATGTGAGCGCATATGAAGTCCAATTCACAAGCTAGTGGAGAATTCTCCGGTAAACCTATTAGGAAATTATGTATGAAGGTTCATCGATGCAATATGTTTCCATCTTCTTTATAATGTTGAAACTTTCATATTAGAATTTGTTGTTCCACCATGTGGTGCTGCCTGAACTATCGCACTCCATCTTCGACGGGTGTGTCCGTATTGTTACTTTCTGCTTGTTGTATAGCTATCAGATATTGCACACTTTCTAGGAGGGTACTGCACTGTCTCAGCGGTAGGCAATTACCTGTGTCTACTTGCCCTGCAGTTGACATTTTGTGTATTCCAGATATGTTTTCAGGTCGTTGATTTACCCCGTCATTGGTTCTGTGTCTTGCCTTGCCAACGCCATAGACTGTTCTGTACTGCCTCTTGATACACATTGCATTGGTACTTGCTTACCTATGACTGCTTTGGCTTGACTCTTGCCTGCATGAGTTACCGTGTGCGCGTGTCCCACGGGCTTCTGTAGCGGCATTATCATTGCTGATGTTATATCTCGTAATTCGCGATATTTTGAGTGCACATTGTCTGTTTCTTTCATGTAGGCTAAGTTTGATCATTTGCTCTTTCGCATGATACGCCAACTGGAGATTTTGTGCGACCTACATTACATTCAATTTCAGATCTAGATGCCTTTTCGCATTCTTTCTCACTTCGTGTATCCCGTTTTTCAACAGTACTGTGCGGTGGTCTTCGGTCACTCTCCACAGTTTGGACATTCGGTGCCTTACTCGTATTTACTTCAAGAAGTGCATTAGTCAAATCTTGTGAGGTTACAGGGCGGTTTATGGACTCTTCAGCTGTCACTGCTTTCCTCTATGCTTTGCAGTGTTTCTAATTTCAACCGTTCTAATTGTTCTTTGTCTGTGGATTCAATTGTGAGAATTCTATTGTTAAATTTCCGTAGCGTAGTGCATGTTCCTTTTTGTCGCGCAATCGTTTCTTGTATTGCTTCCCTCGCCAATAGCGAAGCCCTAGTTGCGATTATTTTGACGTCATGTACGTCTTTGTCCGCGCTCTAGACACTTTTTTGTTTTTTCACGTAAGGTGTTCAGCTCACCACGGATTTTTGTCTTTTCTTTCCGCACGTCACGGATATTTTTCTCCATGTGTTCTTCTTGTGATGTTAGTTTCTCAAAAGCGTCGCGGGTTGCCTTCACGTCATGTCAGATATGATCTAACTGTTGATTAAGCGCCTCTTTTGTCTGTCTAATCTCTTTTTGGTTTTCTCTTTTCGTTTTTTTTTTGACTATCTGATATTTGTTGACAGGTTTTTGATGTTTCTTGATAGGGTTGTTTTTGGCCTAGGGTAGTTTTCTGTCTCAGTTCCTGCAAAAATTCGAACAAGTCAAGTTCGCCGTCGTGTTTAGTGTCCTTCTTACCTGTTATCTCTGCATGCAATCTCTCCCTGTGTCGTTTGTCAACTGCCGATTCGCCCTCCCCTGTACATGCAACCTTTCGGTATTATGTTCGTTACGACGTTGTGAATGGACCCTCTATGATAGAGTGCGGTTCCACTTAAATTAATTCGTCCTGCTCATCATCACTCATGATTTCCGCTACTTTCCCATGTGATTCATCATTGTCTACTTCTATTTCTCCACGTCTCTCATTTCCATGATGTGACTTGTTGTTTACTTAGTATCTTCGCTACATTTCTAGTCTCCTGACCCACATCATGCGGAGGACAGTGCCTAGCTGCTCATCATTCTTCTTCTGGTACAACACCACCTACCTTGCGATTCTATTGCGACCTACCACTGCTTGCCTTGTCGACGAGGAATGGCGCTCTTTGTCCCTCCAAAAAAATCATTCATGTTCATGTCTGACATATGTGATCTTCCAAAGTTTTTGAGAGGACTTAATTTTACAATTATCTGCAGTTAATTTTACTTTCCCTGATAATGAAATGCAGTTCTCATGGTGGAACAGAAGAAACAAAAGTTTTAAAAAAACCTGAAATGCCCAAGCAGCCAGTAGAATGCAGTATTGTAAGTTTAATGTTTCTACCCAGTCTAGATGTGTCACACATTTACTTTATTCTTGTGGATCAGCTCAGTAATTTTTTTTTCCTTGGATTGAAAGTGATCTCAATGTTTTGAATACTTTCGAGCAAAATATTTACTCTACAAACATCGTCAAAATAATTGCTGTAGTCATCTAATGACATCTACTAATCAGAATCAGTACCATTCTCTGTATCCTTTCAGGTTCATCTAATTACAATTGCTTATCATAATCACTACCTTTTTCTAATATCCTAGCGGGTTTACCTAATGACGATTTTGTATCAGAATTACAACCAGCTAATAAGAAACACTATATAAAGGCACATTTGCATGCCGTGCGTGAGTTTCCTCGGAAACGCGAAATCTTAATTAAATAATTAATCTCTGACAAATAAATAAAGCCTATGGCACAGAACTGCAGCGCTATGTCGCTGATAAAACAAAATACAATAGGACACTCTTACGTTTCATTAAGAAGGGGGAGGTCTTGCAGAACAACTGGTGTGGGAAGCACGTATATTTTTTTAACTGGCACACCGCCATATTTGATGTTATATAAGAACACTGCGAGTTGCAATCTTACTAGGCACTCGATTCTGTAAAGAATTTATATTTATGAAAGTAAGTAGAATTATTTAACTGTTGGCTTATTCGTTGAATATATCTGATTTAACTAACTGTGTAAACTTTTTTATGTTTAGTAGACAGTCACCTCTGTACGACGTATTGACATGGCTGGCAAATTATTCTAATATTGAGATTTAGATTTTGAGTCCGCACCTACCGCAGCAGTCTTTGGAAACGCTTTAAATACGAAATCCGATTATTTGAATCACATTTCACGGTCAACTACGAATAACATTGCATTTACGAAAAAGCCATTGTCAAGCGTCTGATACCAAATAATTAAACGTCCACGTTCCAGATAAGCAAATATTAATTACAACCAATCACTATCGTACATATACAATAAAATAATATTTTATTTATTTTATATTGGCGACTGCTTGTCGGACTTGTTATTTTGTCATTTGTTACATTGTTCTCTTTGTTTCATGTGAAAAATCAACTTTCTGGACCTGGACGTGAATGTACGAGAAATAACAAAAATCTGAAAATATTTTCCAATTCTAAAATTTTGCGGGAAGACGCAACGAAGCTTCCAGCAAAATAAGGTAAGACGCAGCATCTTTGCATTGGCAGTCTTGACCAGACGCATAATTCAGTGTATTAGCTCTTCAGTAGATTCTGCAGTATTTCTTTCGCGCGTAGCAGTTTTCAGTGATAGATTTCATTCTCAGTGCTTTTCCTTAAACAATAACTTCTGCAACATTACCAATACACGAGTGTACAATATGGCCGACTTCTGTACGATACGTTGTAATATGGCCAGCAGCCATTAAGAATAATCCGATATTCAGTTTACATTTTTAAATTAAAAAACAGCCATTGTTGCTACGAGCGATTCATGTTCAACTGCATTTTATTTTAAAACCAGTGTCAAACTTTATTTTCTTGAAGCATACCATACGTGTGGCATGGTCATAACTAGAAAACAATACGCAAAGATGGAACAGCAAAGACATACTATTCAGACGCAATCCGACTCGGACGAGAGACAAATGTTAGAAAATGACTTTACGACAGCAACCGGTAGTGACGATTCATCAAATATTGACGCAAGTGTTAACGGAAATTTTGACAATAGGCCGTCCACCACAAAAATTTCAAAGTCTCAGTCAGAGCCCATGTTAATACATGACGTCACGTCTAATGACACGGCGGGGGCAGAGACCTTGCAAACAGTAAACATTGCCAACATGTTACAAATGCTAATGATACAAAACGCAGAAAATATGGCAACCTTAAGGATGCAGAACGCGAAAAACCCGACAACCTTAAAGACACAAAATGAACAGTTAAAGACACAAAATGACGAAATTAAATCTGACCTCATAGCAATCAAGGCATGTAATGACACTTTATGTAAACGTGTGGAACTTATAGACGCCACACTGACCAAACAGATGACTGAACTCAGTACGAAATTTTCCAAGCTTAATACGAGACAAGAAAAGACTACAAATGGCGTGGCACTTTTACAGACACAAGTAAAAAACCTTAATATCACGTGTGAAGCTCTTACTGAACAAATTCAAACATATCCTTCAGTACATGACAACCTTGAAAAACGAATTACTGACGTGCAGAATAAATTTGGCGATGTTGAACAACAACTGACTGACAGATTACAATCTGATGCCACAGCTCATTTTCAAAATATTAATAAAGAATTTCATGATTGGGTAGAGAGCAAAGACAAACATTTTGATAGATACATACGTGAAAATTTACCAACAATTGTGCACGACTCCGTAGCGGAATACATCACTAATAACAAACAGCTGATTAGTGACGCAGTACAATCCGTCACTGCACCCATGAGACAATTCACCGATCAACCACAGTCTGAATGTAACGAAAATATCAGTCAAAATGTACAGTTCAGAAACCAATATACACTCGAGTATGACGCACACATACCGCACACTACAAACACACAAGAACAAAACACACCACGACTACAACACATACCACGACGTGCAACCACAAACACAAGCTATTATCATGGTAAACCACAGCAACATTATCGTAATTACTCGCCATCTGAACATTACAGTAATTACAGTGGAACAAATCCATATCATAATGCAAAGGAAGAAGAAAGCTTAATAAAACACAGGCAATTTCAGACTTTTATCCCAGAAAAACGAACCATTCATTCGGTGATTTTTCGTAAATCTTTTAGTAACGCACTTCCACGCACTTGGAGTGACCGAAAAAAGATTTCATATATTGTCGGTTACATCCAAGGCGATGCAGCTGTCTGGGCATACAGTCAATCTGACGTATGTACCACGTACAGTGAGTTTGAGCGTGCCTTTCTGAACAAATTCTGGTCGCAATCCGTCCAGTAGCGACTCAGAACCTGAAACTTTTAACAGTAAAAATGGTAACTTACGCAGATATTTTGAAAAATACTTGAACATGGGACATTTTTTGGACGAACCAGTCGCAACACGATATACTCCGTGCGTTGAAGGCCAAATTGCCTTTCTACATTAAAGAAAAACTCTTACATATTCCGGATGACGATCGAGATTATTTTTTAACGGCTTTAGATTCGGTTGACATGTTACTAGAAGATCAGCGCTTCGCGCGGCAAAACAGCAGCCACAATGTTTATACTAGTGGTATGCAAAACATGCAGGCTTGCCAACTCAATTCTGGCGCGCCCACAGTTGGATACGCGGTACAGCAAAACAGCAAACTCACATGCCGTCTCAATACGGAAATCAAAATCAACACGCGTATTCCAATACAAACAACAGTTACAACAGTAATAACACTTCATGCGGCAATCCATACAAAAGGCACCGCGGTAATAACAACAACGGTAACAACGGATACAAATGTAACAACAAAAACACAAACATAAATAGAAATAATAATAACTACGAGCCAAGACAGCATCAAGGCTGGACTCGTAGCAATCAATACTTTCATTCAAACACTGCTATACCACAGCAGCCACCAGGACAAAATTGGAGCATACCTTACGACCGACAGGTAAGTCATAATGCGCAACAGCAACAACAACTGCAAAAGTTTGGAGATCACAACAGGCAATATCCGAATGTGAATATAATAGAAGTGACACCTGATACACAACCTCAATCTCTGTCAGTACCTAATACAAATGCTAACCCAACAAACTAGAAACAGTCACTTCTATGCCCCGGGTCGTGGCTGAAGAATTCTTGGGGGGCGACTTCAGTGTTAACCAGTTATTTGACGCCACCATTGAACAACAAAATATTGATTTGCCTAATAATTCTAAACAAAAACTACCTGTTTTATTTATAAGATACAACCACAATGAGAATATATCAGATGAACTTTTGCGAGACAGTACACAATGTCGTTCAAACACAAATGAAAATGCTTTAGCCTCTACTACTGGTGTAGTAGGTGGGATTCCAACTACTATTATCTTAGATACAGGTGCAGCTGTGAGCGTTTTGTCTTTTAATTTCTATAAAAAGATGTGTGAATTGGAGCCTGTGCCTGAGTTTCCCGCCCAAAACTGTAAAATAACTACTGCTCTAGGTAATAAGTCATGTAGGGTTAAGAAGCAAGTTTTTTTAAACATTAAAATATGTAATGGAACCGTACAATGGCCATTCCTGGTTGTACAAAACCTTGTGACAAATTGCATGTTAGGATTAGATATTATGAGCGAGAAGGACTGCATTATAGACTTTTCCAAAGGTAAATGTATTTTAAATGATAAAGGCAGTGTAATTATTATTGATTTGGACAGGAGAACTCTAAAGCATGACAAACGCTGTACAGGGTACAAGGTTCAGTTAGTACTTGGCAATGACATTCAAGACATGCAAACATACTCATCTGACACAGAGCTAATGGACTTGAAAACATTGCTTGATCATAAGATAAATGAAGCTACAGCTCTCAGTGTACATGAAAGTATGAAACTACAGGAAGTGTGCATTATAGACTTTTCCAAAGGTAAATGTATTTTAAATGATAAAGGCAGTGTAATTATTATTGATTTGGACAGGAGAACTCTAAAGCATGACAAACGCTGTACAGGGTACAAGGTTCAGTTAGTACTTGGCAATGACATTCAAGACATGCAAACATACTCATCTGACACAGAGCTAATGGACTTGAAAACATTGCTTGATCATAAGATAAATGAAGCTACAGCTCTCAGTGTACATGAAAGTATGAAACTACAGGAAGTGTTATCCAAATATTTACAAGTTTTTACCAAACGATTAGGTGTTATCAACACATATGTATACAAGATTGAAGTTAAGCCTCACAAGATCTTCTACCACAACACATATAGCGTACCGTTATCTCAACGACCTGCTGTGTGGTAAGAACAAAACAAATGTTAGATTGGAAGGTCATTGAACCATCCACCTCACCTTACTGTAGTCCTCTACTTGTTGTCAAAAAACCAAATGGTAGCATTAGGCTAGTGTTAGACGCACGAGTAATTAATGAAATAATTTTACCGGTTCACACAAAACCTGAAAATTTAGAAGAGCAATTACAGAAATTTCTAGATGCAAAATATTTTTCCACAATAGATCTCGCTAATTCATTTTGGCAAGTAGGTATCACTCCTGATTCTCGGAAATATACTGCATTTATGTTCAGGAGGCGAACCTATCAGTTTTGTGTTCTACCCTTTGGATTGAATGTCAGATCTGGGGTATTCATTACAGCCCTGGATACCGTGCTTGGCGATGATTTAGTTGAGACAGTCACACACTATGTAGATGATACACTGATAGCTACACAGTCTTGGAATGAACATGTAGACACACTTCAAAGAATTTTAGAAAAATTTGTACAAGCCAATCTTAGAAAATCAAAATTTGGTTGCAGTGAGATAAAATATTTGGGACATATCATTAATTCATAGGGCATACGTCCTGATCACAGTAAATTAGATGCTATCAGAAACTTTCCTAGCCTTCGAACAAAAAAGCAGTTAAAATCATTCCTTGGGCTATGTTCATTTTTCAGACGTTTTTTACCACAATCACTTTTGAACAGTAAACATCTGTTAAATCTACTCAGAAAGAATCAAGTTTGGATCTGGTTGGAACAGTGCTAGAATAACTTTAATACAATTAAACATGCTTTAGTGAATGCAAACATATTGAGCCATCCAGATTTCAATTTAGATTTTTGTATGACTTGTGACGCTTCATGTACTGGCTTGGGCTGTTGCTTATTTCAAGTTGTAAAGAATAAAGAAAAGGAACAGATAAGAATTATTGGGTTTGCAAGTCGTACTCTAACTGGATGTGAGCGTACATACTCCACTACTGAGTTAGAAACACTTTCCATAGTCTGGGCATTCAAGAAATTCAATTATTATTTATTTGGCAAACATACAGTAATTTATACCGATCACCAGGCCATGACATTTTTGTTAACTTGTAAACTTGTACATCCTAGATTATCACGATGGGCAGTTACTCTTCAGAACTACTCTTTTAAAATTAATTACATAAAAGGTAAGGACAACACCACTGCCGACGCTTTGTCTAGACTTCCACAAGGTATGAATGAAACTAACAGTGACTTAGAAAATATAAATGACTACAGGATTCTCTTAATGCAAGACAAGCAGTATCACCAATATTATACTGATATGTGCAGAAACATGGCTAATTTACAAAAATCTTATCCTCACTGGTATAAGATAATAACATTACTGGTAGAAAAACACAATCATCCTTTGACTAAGTATTACAAGTTACACAATGATGTGTTATTTTATCGCCGACATCCAAATGCTACTAACTGGTGTGTATACATTCCCAAAGAGTCTGAACGTAATTTGATTTGGCACACACACTTAGTTTGGGGTCATTATGGGACGAAAAAGTGTTTGGCAAAGCTCAGCGCATACTGTTATTTTAGCAATATGAGAAGAAAAATTTACAGGGAACTGAAAACATGTGTCATATGTCAACAATCAAAACCTCAGAATTTATCCACAAAAACAGATTTACATTCTATTTTACCGAGTAAACCCCTGGAAATTCTGTGTACTGACATCAGTGGACCGCATCCAGCTAGCTCTGGAGGCGTCAAATATATCTTAGCTTTTTTCGATATATTTTCTAAACATGTAAAACTTTATGCTTTAAAATCCGCCACTGCAAATGGTATAATACGAAGATTCTCAAGTGATTACCTGACGCACGTGGGGAAACCTAAAGCAATTCTGTCAGATAATGCAGCATACTACTCTGGGTACAAATGGAGAAATTTCTTGAAGGACAATAACATTAAAAGTATATTTATTTCAAGGTTTAGTCCACAATGTAACGCGACTGAGAGACTTTTCCGAGAACTAAACCGATTCATGAGGACATATATTTCATCAAAACATACTAATTGGGTGTCCTACCTAAGTCTTTTCGAAGACGTACACAGTAACTTAAATATTTACAAATTACACACCTAACGAGATCATGTTCAATTGCAAACAGAACGATCAATGGATAGAACCATTACCTAAGTTGTCAGACAAGGAAATCACACCTGAACGGAAAATAAAAGAAGTATTGACTACACTGACACAGCACGCACAGATACGAAACAAACATCACACAAACATAATAAAAAAGAAAACAAAAATTCAAGGTAGGAATGCTTGTACTAGTTCGTACTCATCATAAATCTGTAGCACTCAAACGGCGCAATGCTAAGTGGCGTCTGCTATATGAAGGACCTTATATTATTGTTAACATACCGCATCCTGGTGCGTATCTGTTACAACATCCTAGAACTAACAAAATTATTGGGCTATACGCACACCGAGATCTTAGAGCATTTCATGCTAAATAATGTCAAAGTCATACCCATGAAAACATTGCTAAGCAACTCGCAAAACTCTGTTTGCTACAACACAGATAATAAGTAGTATAGAAATTTTCATTTCAGCTGTACCAGTGACGCAGTTGAAGACAGAAGAACTTTTCTTTCAACGCCGCGGCACTACCAAGAATACTGAATATTAAGGTAAAATTTATGATTACGTAGCAGTGAATGATATATTAATTTTTCACGGAACATATGTGACTGTAGGTATCACTGACTTGGTATGACACCTGACGAACCGACAGACGTCATCTGTGAAGCGATCTTTTACTTCGAGAAATAGATTACACGCACATCTCTCAGCAAGAAAAGCATCTACCAGTAGCCAAGGCCACACAGACACTATAAACACACTCACAAAACGCGAGGAATCTAAAAGTTTTCCTTCTCTTATTAGTTTGAATATTTATTGAGTAGTGAAAACGCCTGGTCTTGCCTACTGATGTAATGAATGTTGTGTCTACCCTTTAATAGAGAATGCTCACAACCAGAAGGCTCATTACGGTATAAACGTGCGAAGTAAGCGCGCAACAATTCCATAAAGACACGCTCTGGTTTCCTATAGCCAAATGAGCGAGTTTGAAAAGGGTTAAACTGTGTCCTCCAGAATGGCTCGAGGTCCTTTCGGAGACCCATAACACACATGCTGTGTCAATTGTGCAATGATGCTGGTAACGGTGGTCACGTGAGCCTTCCCACGCCTATAAACGAGTTTCTGCAAGTCCATACAGCACATCTCCCGCCAAGATCATGCATGGGGGCTTAATTAAATAAAATGCAAATATTTTTAGTAGCTGTAGGTCCGATTACGCTGTGTCTCGTAAACGGTTGGCCCTGACTAGTATTTGTACGCAATCTGACTGCATAGAATAACAACAAACAATGAAAGAAAATTTTCGTTAACACAGTTAAGTAATTAAGTCCCCAGCAACTATAAAACCTACTAAACCAAAGCACAAGTGTAATTGTTCTGTGTGTGGGAGTGTGACTCAACGTACACATCTGGCACGGTTCTTCTTCAACAAGACAAGAAATTTTAAATACCATTTATACTGAAGTAACTAAAAAATAGAAATACTATAATTGCGTAAGGAAAGCAGAATTACACTCTAATACAAGAACACAAGCCAGATGCTTTGTTGACTGAACCTGTAATGACGCATTATTCAGGACATTGAAATAATGAGAAAAAAAGAAAAGTAGTTTGTTACCTTAATTTATATTGATGAAAAGCACTCTAATAATTACAATATCTCCACATCGACTCGCTACTACCACATCTCAACCAGAACTCTCCAATATCACATCTCAGCAAGCACTGCCAACTAGCACATCTCAACAAACATTCTCTGCTACGAGTTCTTAACAAGCACTGACTACTACAAGTTCTGCCCAAGCACTGAGGAGGCGGCTGAATAATACTCTTTGGCGCAATCTCTGGCGCAGTGGCTCGGTGTAGCCACCTTTCATATGCCCCTCCTCCACAGGCCAGAATTTGATGGTATTTTTGCCAGCATTGGTGGTGAAAATACCACCAAATTCGTCCGCAAAAATACAGACAAAAATAAAAGATAATATTAATACCTAAATATCACATAATTAGATAAAATTTTGGCTTTGCACTGACCTTTCAATAACCTAATATAAGAAATACAGTAAGCAATACAACTTCTTTTCATACATGTGACTTTACATAAGAGTTCACACAATACACAAAAAATCAGTTTATACAAAAAAAAACACCAACAGGTGACAGCTTTTCAGTAGAAGCAATCCATCAGTGGCACCCAGCAATGTTGAGTAAGTGCAGACAGCAAGAAGTAACATCATTTCAGTAGAAACAGTTCCATTAGTGGCACCCAGCAATGTTGAACAGGTGCAGACACCAACAAGTGACATTATCTCAGTAGAAGCAGTCCATCAGTTGCACCTAGCAATGTTAAGCAGGTGCAGACAGCAACAAGTGACAACATTTCAGTAGAAGCAGTTCCATTAGTGGCACCCAGCAATGTTGAACAGGTGCAGACCCCAACAAGTGACATTATTTCAGTAGAAACAGTTCATCAGTGGCACCCAGTAATGTTGAGCAGGTGCAGACACCAACAAGTGACATTAGTTCAGTAGAAGCAGTTCATTCGTGGCACCCAGTAATGTTGAGCAAGTGCAGACACCAACAAGTGACATTATGTCAGTAGAAGCAGTCCATCAGTGGCACCCAGTAATGTTGACAGGTGCAGACACCAACAAGTGACATTATTTCAGTAGAAGCAGTCCATCAGTTGCACCTAGCAATGTTGAGTAGGTGCAGACAGCAACAAGTCACATTTCTCAGCAGAAGCAGTTCCATTAGTGGCACCCAGCAATGTTGAACAGGTGCAGACACCAACAAGTGACATTATTTCAGTAGAAGCAGTTCATCAGTGGCACCCAGCAATGTTGAGTAGGTGCAGACAGCAAGAAGTAACATCATTTCAGTAGAAACAGTTCTAACAGTGGCACCCAGTAATGTTGAGCAGGTGCGGACACCAACAAGTGACAACATTTCAGTAGAAGCAGTCCATCAGTTGCACCTAGCAATGATGAGCAGGTCCAGAGAGCAGTCCATGATATTCACTATCACTGATCACACTGTTCATCAGAGTTTATAAGCAGAAATTAAACATGTCCTAGTGGCACCAATCATGGAGAAAAAGTGCAAGTAACAGTCCATAATACTCACTATCCTAATCACACAGTTCATCAGCAGAAATTAATCATTTCTAAGTGGCACCCATTATGTTGAAAAAGTGCAGGTAACAGATCATAAGATTCACCATCACTAATCACACAGTTCATCAGCAGAAATTAAACATTTCTAAGTGTCACACATCAATGTTGAACAAGTGCAGGTAACAGTTACATACAAATTCTAATAAACACACAAATGATATCAGATAATTGTCATATTAACTATTACAAATACTCAAATATCAATAAACCTATAATATTTATGGGTGTCAGTGCAAGCCACTACATACAAATAAATAATATTTAGGAGATAGGTGGGTAGGATTAGGAAAGGAAAACACACAAAACACACTCACTCATCTTTCATCCACATTAAGTACTACTGTGTAATTGAATAGTGTTAACTGTGTAAATGTAACTCTGTCCAAGATTTGATGTTCAACATGTGTATCAAGTAGGAGTGGCAGCAATGTATAACAGTCAATAATAGTTAAGTCAATGTCATAGTCATCATGTCAAGACCAATGTTTGCCAAGCCAGATCAAAATGTACGGTTGCTGAACAACTGTCAGTGAGCCAAGATATGCAATTACTTCCTCTCTCCAAAAAAATACTGTTTAGTGATTTAACAAAGTGTGTGTAGACAATCTTCCTTCTACTTGAGTGTTCTAGTCTGCTATCTTCATCCTCCTTGTTCCATATAGACCAACAAAAAAAAATATGCTCCTCACTTAGTTTACCTCTTATCCACCAAAACTCCAATAATCATCAGCATCACATAATCTCAGTACTTCAATAATACGTCTTACGTCAATACATATAAATCTTATCATCAATATCATTTACCTTACCTCTTGTCCACAAAAACTCCAATAATCATCAACTTCACATAATCTCAATAATACCTCAATAATACCTCTTCAATACGTCGACACATATAAACCTTAGCACCAATATCATTTCACTTCCATAACAACTCTTTCCTCTAGTCAGTCTCCTCGAACAAGTACAGATAAAATCCTAATGCAAACCTCATTATCCTATACAATCCGAAGACACATTGTCAACACACAACCTGACCCAAATCTTCTACTCATTGTGAATTATAAACAAAGAAATGCATACATGACCTCTAACAGACTTAGTTCGAATAGCTCTCAGTAATTAAGTACGATTACAGAGTGTGAATGATCATAATATTTCACAGTGTGTACACCACTTCAAGAATTATGGCAAACAGAAGCAAACATGTGGAGTATTTCTTGTGTCAAGTGTCACTTCCAATTTCAATTACTCACAAAGAATGCAGTGTAATAATTGTTAGTGGTCTAAACCTAGTTTCGGTATGTCATGTCGTTAGCTTCCTTCCTATTAGCATAAATTTATACAGCTTTCATAAAACCTCCAGCTGATGTGACTTCTATGAAGTTTCTTGTACTAATGTCGTTCGTCGGATTATAGCAGTTCATTTTCTTATCTTAAAAATATAAGGCACTGAGCGTAAGCAAAACATGCAATAGCGAGTAAATATACCAGTAGAGAACAGAATGTCAACAAGTGAATGCAGCACAATTCTTACAACGAGGCTCTGCCAAGCGAACAATCTGTAACCTATACCATAGTGTAACCTAAACTCTATGTTCGTACACAGTGTATCAGCATTTCTATACACCAAATTAAAGAGTAGTTATGACAACAAACAGAAATGTATAAATATGCAATCCATACGCATAGCAGCAAACAGGTGATTAGCATCATATCAGCATAAGCAAATAAATGTTCATATGTAATCTTAATAAGTAAACATGAAGGCGCAAGCAGATAAATCACAAAGTATAACTTACATACCTAACCACATCAGCACAATAAATCAGGTGACAATTATAATTTAAATAAATAAGCACAGCAGGCACATAATTAAAAAATATGACATCAGTGAAAAAGCAGTGCAGCCAAGCGATGCATAATATACACAAGTTACAACCCAGTTCGTTAATAATCATTGTCAAAATCAGTTAACGTACGCAAGCACGTCGCTTCACAAGTAATTTCATAGAACATGAAATTAGCACAAAGTATGAATCACGTAATCGCGAGCAGCAAATTACGTCTAAAGTACGTACCTAAGTGGAAATATGTTACCTGAAAAATAAACTCAATTAATAGTTACCTTTTTAGTTTATTAGTTTCTTCTTCGAAATTACATTCTTCCTGAAAATTTCTCGATAGCAAGTCGTCTTAACGTCGGACACGCACAGAATTTACCTGAAGTTCTTAAATATTTTATGGAACCGTATCCTGAAAAATACTGAACGTTAATAACATAATTCATTAAGTCATTATAGCTTTATACTGAATTTAATCGGAGAAATTAGACTGTGTATTTGTTTACGGCTGTCAGTGCATTCGCACTGAGCGCTCGATCAGCTGTAGGCGCGTGACGTAGGAAGTAATTGTTTGCGGTCAACGACTGCCTTGTGCGGCGCGCAGACTTGACTGTTGCTTTGAGTGTGTGCCGCCGCCAAAACACAGCGCGGTATCCTTGCATTCTCTGCATGTTTACATCTAGCTGTTAGTTTCTCAAAAGTATGTCATTCCACAAAAATTTTTACGTTAGATATACGATGTATTCCCTCAGAGCGTCGAGATTTGAGAGTTTCTACTTCTGCAGTGTTATCATGAATAATTTTGCGAATTCTGTATGGACCGTTATAAAGCAGAAAAAATTTGCGATACAAGCCTTTTCCTTTGTGAGACAAACGATGAGACTTAATTAACACCTTTTGGCCAACTGACAAGATTTTTAAACGACCAGGACGCTTAGCTGATTTCTCTCTTCTAGCAGTCGCAGATGCAATATTTTGTAGAGCCAGGTTGACAACTTCAGAATGGCGCAGTTTCCGTGAAGGCGGAGAAGGAACGATTTCAGATACGCGATTTGTCGGTGCTTTGTTTTTTAATATCAGTATAGGCGGTAAAGAAGTTGAGTCATTAGGAAGTTCATTCAGGATGTTTTGAAAAATATGAAGATACTGATCCCACGTTCTGTGATTCTGATGACAATAAAGACGACACAATTTATTGATTTCCTTCATCCATCTCTCTGAAGCGTTAGATTGAGGGTGAAAAAGTGAAATGAAAATTGGTTTAATTTTACGACGCCGTAGAATACGAAGCCAAATTTTAGAACGAAACTCTGATCCATTATCTGATATAACCTAATCAACATGACCAACTTCTTTAACAAAATGTTTGATGAAAGCGTTAGATACTGAACGAGCTGTTGCTTTGCGTAACGGTGTAAAACACACATATTTTGATGTCAACTCCACTGCTACGAAAATGTACGCAAAACCATTAGTAGAACGAACCACTGGACCGAACAAATCAACTGCAGCCATGTCCTTTAATTTCGCTGGAATGATAGGAAACAACGGTGCTCTGTGAGAAATTGTTGGCGGCTTAGCCTTTTGACATAATTTGCATTTGGCCAGAACAGATCGAATACGTTTTTCCATATTACTGAAGTAGCAATTTTCTCGTAATTTATGAAAGCATTTTCTGGGACCAAAGTGTGCAAAACTGAAATGCGTATACCAAATCAGCTTATTAACCCACTCATCAGGAATACAAACTAACCAAACAGAGTTGTCGACCGATTTTCGTTTAAAAAGAATGTCATTGCGAACTAAATAATGCTGTCTAATCGCTACGCTTTCCTTTCTCCTCCACTTCTCCTTAATGTCCTTCCAGATTGGATCTTTATTTTGCTCCTTAGCGATGTCCTGGAGCGAAGACATAATAAAGTTCTCAAACGCAACACCTTGAATATACATCAAACAATAATTGTTTTCCTTGCAGTCCTCTTCAGCACTTTGTTTCAAACCCATAGGTGCACGTGATAAAGCATCAGCAACAATATTTGAAGAACCCTGTATGTAAACAATACTAAAATCAAATTCCTGTAGGTACAACGCCCATCGTGACAATCTGCCGTGAGTTAATTTTGTTGACATAAGAAATTCCAGAGCTCGATGATTGGTATAAACCTTAGTATGGCTGCCAAACAAAAATGTCCGAAATTTTGTAAAAGCCCAAACAACAGCCAAAGCTTCAAGTTCCGTAATCGAATAATTCTTTTCTGATTTAAAGTGAACACGGCTTCCAAATGCAATAGTTTTCTGGACTACAACGCCGTCTTCTTCTATCTCTTGAAATAAGTGTGCCCCTAGGCCCTTGTATGATGAGTCCGTCGCCAAACAAAAATCTTTAGATAGATCCGGATGTGAAAGAAGTGGAGCAGCAACTAAAGCATCACGAAGTTGTTCAAATTCTGATTGAGCTTCCTCATCCCAACACCAATTAGATTTCTTTCCTGATAGTTCACATAAACGAGGTGTGGCCAAATCGTCCAATTTAACAAAGCGTCTAAGAAAATTACAGACACCAAGAAAACTACGAACATCACGTTTTGTGGTAGGAACAGCATAATTACGAATAGTGTCTAGTTTCTGTGGATCAGGAAGAATACCTTCTGCAGAAATAATGTGACCGAGAAATTTCACCTGAGAACGACCAAATTCAGATTTTTCCAAGTTTACTGTAATGCCAACTCTTGCAAAAATACGTAATAATGAATCCAAAATTTTGTTGTGTTCACTCCAAGAATGTTTAGCAATAAGAATGTCGTCAACATATGAAGTAATATTGTCACGAAGATAAACAGGTAAAATTTCATTTAAGCTACGAATGAATGCTGCAGAAGATACAGTAAGTCCAAACGGCAATTTCCGAAACTGGTAACAGTTACCAAAGGCTAAAAAGGCAGTATATTTTCTACAATCGGGGTGGAGTTCTATTTGCCAAAAACTCGCGCGCATATCAATCGTGGGTAAAACTTTAATTCCATGGAAATGTTGAAGAAGTTCATCTAAATTTTGTGGGCGGTCAGTTTCAGGAATGATGATATTATTTATCTGTCTGGAATCCAGAACAAAACGAATTGACCCATCCTTTTTGAGAACAACGTGTAATGGGCTAGTATAAGGACTGACTGCAGGCTCAATAATGCCCTGATCTAACATGTACTGAAGTTCATTCTTAACCTGGTTTCTGTAAGCCAAAGGAATAGCGTACGTTTTCCCGCGAAATGGTGTGTGTTCTTTAAATAAATATTGTAAGCCTTGTATAGTTCCTGTGTGATGACTAAACACTGTAGCATGTGAAGTCAAAATGTGGTGCAGCTCTTCTCTTGCAACGTCATCTGACACTTCAGCTTTCTTAACCTTTTCATTAATTAATTCTTCACTATTAATTATATCATCCATCGCATCTCTGTATCTATTGTCATTGTCATGAATAAACACACTGTCGTCATAATGCTCAACGAAAACATCAGAAGTAAGAAACCTTAAACATTTTGTATCTGATTCAGATCTTGTTAAACACTCGAAAAATTTCAAACATTTCGGCATTCCGGCAACAGTCAAATTCACACTTCCTTCTTTAAAGTTCAAAATTGCCTTATGTGCGTTAAGAAACTCCATACCTAATATAATTTGTGTACTGAGTAATGGAACAATAATAAAATTAGCAGAAAATTCTTATCCTTGACAAATGAAATTTAATTTGGTCTGTTGTTTAACTTCCACACTTTTTCCAGAAATCGCTCCTCGAATTGTAGTTTTACAAATAGGTAACACAGGACAGGCAACAGTTCTTTCACATATACGAAAAACTGATTCACTAATGATATTCAATGGGCTCCCAGAATCTAAAACTGCAGTGAACTTATTCTTACCCACACATACTTCAATAACAGGATGTAAAAATGCGTCTACATTATTTTCCTTTTCGTCTAACAAAATGTCTCTCATGTCTTCCAGGCGTACGTAGTGTAAAGTCGTAGTGTCATTACTTTCTGAACCGTCTATATTGCTGCCAGAAGCCGAAGCTGCAAGTCATTGTCGATTGTTTGCGTCACGTCTTTGATTATTCGCGTCATTTCGCGGATCAATTTCTGCTATTTGCACTTGTCTCTCTGAAGTTCTGTCACGTGGAGGATGCCAATTAGGTCCCTCCTGTCTGTTAGATGCAAATTCTTGGTTGTGTCTGTTATTAAAATTTCTGTTTTCCTGTCTGTCCGCATAACTACTTCTTGTGTAATTTCGACTGTCACTTCTGAAATTATTGTTGTATCTACTACCCTGGTTATTTCTGTAGTAAGAATTTCCATTACTGTATGAATAATTTCTGTCTTGATGATACCGATTACTGTTTCCATATGATTGATCATTCCGGTACGAATTACCGTTGTTATAATTGTCTGTGTAATTTCTGTTAGAACGTCTGTTATTGTCATAAGGCTGGTATCTATTGTCCTGTCTGTTACGTCTGTCATTCTCAAAGTTACCCATATAACGCCCGTTCCGATCACTATCCCTTTTCTCTGAAAATCTATTGTAATTACTGTTACTGAAAAAGTTACAAGAAGTCCCGTCGTCGTTGTCATACTCAAGTTCTTGCAACAAAGTCTTAAAAGTCTCAATGTCGTCTTTACATCTTCCGGCTAAAGCAATTTGTCTTATGGATTGTGGCAGCTTAGTTAAACAAATGCGAATTAATTCAGTCGGGCTATAAGGGTTGGACAGGAACTGATTCTTTCGAATCATGTCTTCAAAGTATTCTGCCGACGTGCGGAACTCAGACTGTTTAAAATTACGCTGCATAATCAGACTATGTTTGACTCTGTCTTGTGTGTTTTCGGACCAATATGCCGATATAAATGCATGATAAAAATCATTCAGATTATTACAATCTCTAATGAGTGCGCGCATCCGCGTCGCCGGTTCGTTTTCTAAATATCCACACATAAATTCCAGTTTGTAACTTAGTGGCCAATTTGGTGGAAGTGCGTACATAAATTGATCTAACCATGCACATGGATGTATGTCATTCTTAGAATTGCGGAAGATCTTAAATTTCCGAACAGTCAAAAAGTGTTTATAGTCAAAGTTTTCGCCTCGTGGCGACAAAGACCTACCGCGTCTGACCCAGTCCGAATGTCGATTATTGTAAAGTTCGCGCGCCTGGCGCTCTCTTGTTGCATCCCGTAAATGAAACAAATTATTTTCTTCAAAGCCCTCTGCTATCTGTGATTCTAGATTTCTTCTGCTGTCTTTTCCTACGATTTCGCCTTCAATTTGTTTGACTTGCTTTTTTAATGCCTCAAATTCCCTTTTCACGCGTTCATTAAATTTTCCCTGATTTTCAACATGCTTATTTATATTCTGGTACTCTCCGGTTTCTGCAAATGGTAATGGAGCTGTATCATCCGAATCTCTGTCCCCATTTAAACTAAGATTTGTCAATTTATCTGAAATCTCCTCAACTCTTTCCGCTAAATCACCTATTTTTTCTTTCTGTTTATTTACGTCTTCCGAAAGTGTCGCGACTCGGGTTTCAGTATTGACACATTTGGTAGTTAACTGTTCATATTGTTGTGTTAGATTATTTATTCTGTCATTTGGTACGGATTCCTCGATTCTCTCAAATATTTCTTTCTTATCGTGTGCACGTTGTAAATTTAACTCTGAAAATTTCTGTACTATCACGCGATCTCTTTCCTCCTGTTCTCTATCCTGTTCCCGTTGTCTAATCTCTACTGCAATTAATCTATTATTGTGAGAATTCAAAATCGGTTGTACTTATTCTCTGATTTCTTTCTTTAATTCATCTTTCATATTTTTGAAACATGTCCCTATTCGTGAATCACACCATGTTTCCAAAGTTCCCATTTCTGTTTTTAATTCAGATCCAAACCGTGTCCATTGTTCCCATATCAGTTTTTAATTCAGATCGTAAAGTTCCCATCTCTGTTTTGATTGTTCCTATCTCTGTTTTAAATTCAGATCCTAACCGAGTTTCCATTGTTCCCATCCGTGAGTCTAACCGTGTTTCCATACGTGCTCCCAAATTTAATATAGCACTCATCAACTGCTCCATATTCAATGGTTCAGAATTCGTTTCGCCCCTAACATTTCCCGCAAAACTAACTTCCTTCTGCATAGCCATAAGGCTATCTGTGTTCGATACTATTCCAGAATGTTCTGTCGTTAATCTCGGATTCTGTGAATTTTCTGATTGAGAAAAATTTTGAAATGGTTCCGGACTATTTTCCCCACTTATTACATTGTTTTCCACTTCATTATCCATCATACTGTTTTCCTCTGTTGGCGAGTTCGCCATGTTAACAATTTCGTCATTCTCACTATTCATCATTTTTGAATTTTTCATCGATCGCGTAATCATTTACGAAACATACAAAACTCGTCACTGTACGAAAATTACACACAATGACTCTTTATCTCCAACAATACCATTCACTCGAAATGTTTCCCTCAAACACGATTAACGAACAATTGAAATAATTGCACTAAATCGTCAAACGCGTATACAAGGCAATAAAAATTAAATTTTGAAAAATACCATTAGAAGAATGCTAATTACCAAATCTACACATGCAAAATAGACTACAATTACTAAACTACAAATTACTACAATACTACTGTCTACTATTTTTACAGTCAGAAGATTCCAAGAGACGATCCGAAGCAGCGGTCGCCACGTGCATGGGGGCTTAATTAAATAAAATGCAAATATTTTTAGTAGCTGTAGGTCCGATTACGCTGTGTCTCGTAAACGGTTGGCCCTGACTAGTATTTGTACGCAATCTGACTGCATAGAATAACAACAAACAATGAAAGAAAATTTTCGTTAACACAGTTAATTAATTAAGCCCCCAGCAACTATAAAACCTACTAAACCAAAGCACAAGTGTAATTGTTCTGTGTGTGGGAGTGTGACTCAACGTACACATCTGGCACGGTTCTTCTTCAACAAGACAAGAAATTTTAAATACCATTTATACTGAAGTAACTAAAAAATGGAAATACTATAATTGCGTAAGGAAAGCAGAATTACACTCTAATACAAGAACACAAGCCAGATGCTTTGTTGACTGAACCTGTAATGACGCATTATTCAGGACATTGAAATAATGAGAAAAAAAAAGAAAAGTAGTTTGTTACCTTAATTTATATTGATGAAAAGCACTCTAATCATTACAATATCTCCACACCGACTCGCTACTACCACATCTCAACCAGAACTCTCCAATATCACATCTCAGCAAGCACTGCCAACTAGCACATCTCAACAAACACTCTCTGCTACGAGCTCTTAACAAGCACTGACTACTACAAGTTCTGCCCAAGCACTGAGGAGGCGGCTGAATAATACTCTTTGGCGCAATCTCTGGCGCAGTGGCTCAGTGTAGCCACCTTTCTATCATTGTAAAGGCAGCAGTGGCAGACCCTACGCTTACTGCAGCACACATGAAAGAGCTTGTGATCCCAGAACTGTTGAAAAGAACTTCTCTCTAGACTGTCTCATAAGGTCAACACTGAAGTTGCTGCATAGTGTTATCTTTGTACACTACTGGCCATTAAAATTGCTACACCATGAAGATGACGTGCTACAGACGCGAAATTTAACCGACAGGAAGAATATGCTGTGATATGCAAATGATTAGTTTTTCAGAGCATTCACGAAAGGTTGGCGCCGGTGGCGACAACCACAACATAAACAGCAGTTGACCGGCGTTGCCTGGTGAAACGTTGTTGTGATGCCTCGTGTAAGGAGGAGAAACGCGTACCATCACGATTCCGACTTTGATAAACGTCGGATTGTTGCCTATCGAGAATGTGGTTTATCGTATCATGACATTACTGCTCGCGTTGGTCGAGATCCAATGACTGGTAGCATAATATGGAATCGGTGGGTTCAGGAGGATAACACGGAACGCCGTGCTGGATCCCAACGGCCTCGTACCACTAGCAGTCGGGATGACAGGCATCTTATCCGCATGGCTGTAACGGATCGTGCAGCCACGTCTCGATCCCTGAATCAACAGATGGGGTCGTTTGCAAGACAACAACCACCTGCACGAACAGTTCGACGACGTTTGCAGCAGCATGGACCATCAGCTCGGAGCCCATGACTGCGGTTACCCTTGATGCTGCATCACAGATGGTGTACTCAACGACGAATTTGGGTGCACGAATGACAAAACGTCATTTTTTGGATGAATCCAGGATCTGTTTACAGCATCATGATGGTCGCATTCGTGTTTGGCGACATCGCTGTGAACGCACATTGGAAGCGTGTATTCGTCATCGCCATACTGGCTTTTCACCCGGTGTGACTGTATGGGGTTCCCTTGGTTACACGTCTCGGTCACCTCTTGTTCGCATTGACGGCACTTTGAACAGTGAACGTTTCATTTCAGATGTGTTACGACCCGTGGCTCTACCCTTCATTCGATCCCTGCGAAACCCTACATTTCAGCAGGATAATGCACGACCGCATGTTGCAGGTCCTGTACAGGCCTTTCTGGATATAGAAAATGTTCGACTGCTGACTTGGCCAGCACATTCTCCAGATCTCTCAACGGTGGCCGAGCAACTGACTCGTCACAATACGCCAGTCACTACTCTTGATGAACTGTGGTATCGTGTTGAAGCTGCATGGGCAGCTGTACCTGTACGCGCCATCCAAGCTCTAACTCAACGCTCAGGCGTATCAAGGCCAGAGGTGGTTGTTGTGGGTACTGATTTCTCAGGATCTATGCACCCAAATTGCGTGAAAATGTAATCACACGTCAGTTCTAGTATAATATATTTGTCCAATGAATACCCGTTTATCATCTGCACTTCTTCTTGGTGTAGCAATTTGAATGGCCATTAGTGTATCATTCTCGCGACTAGAAGTTAACACAACTTAGCGTTTTCTCAGAAGGATAATGAAAAGAGACTTAACATTTTTTGTAAATCACTAGCAACAAAAAATGATATATTAGTACATTACAATTATCCACACTAGACGACTACAAAGTTAAGTAATATCAATACGTTAAATTCACGTTAACTTATTCTCCAGTTGCTTCTTGGTAGAGCAACATAATAATTATAGACGAACAGCGCGGTAATGTGCACGTTTTACACTATTAATTTATTTTGTGAGCCTGGTTTCGCCTTATAAGGCTATTACCAGACTTTAACGACGTCCATCATAAAAGACTGTACACTTTTAGAGAACAACATTGGATACGATGTTGTACATCAAAGGTGTGGTATGAATACAGAGTTAATTTTACACTTGACTCTTCACCAGGTATTCAATTAAAATGTAAACAATAAATAAAAATAATGGGAACTAATCAGAAAAACACTAATTCTAAAGAACAGTGCGTACATAACAGTTTAAATTAAATTAATAATCTCACTTAAACAAAACTAATATTTGACAAGAGAATTGTATAATATCTAGAACACTTCTTACATATGGATAACGATAGATAAGAAGTATGCTGTTGTCTGTTGTGGTCTTCAGTCCAGAGAATGGTTTGATGCAGCTCTCCATGCTACTCTATCCTGTGCAAGCTTCTTCATCTCCCAGTACCTACTGCAGCCTACATCCTTCTGAATCTGTTTAGTGTATTCATCTCTTGGTCTCCCTCTACGATTTTTACCCTCCGCGCTGCCCTCCAATACTAAATTGGTGATCCCTTGATGCCTCATAAAATGTCCTACCAACCGATCCCCTCTTCTAGTCCAGTTGTGCCACAACTTTCCCATCCTTATGTAGCACCACATTTCGAAAGCTTCTATTCTCTTTTTGTCTAAACTATATATCGTCCATGTTTCACTTCCATACATGGCTACACTCCATACAAATACCTTCAGAAAAGACTTCCTGACACCTAAATCTATACTCGATGTTAACAAATTTCTCTTCTTCAGAAACGCTTTCCTTGCCATTGCCAGTCTACATTTTATATCCTCTATACTTCGACCATCATCAGTTATTTTGCTCCCCAAATAGCGACACTCATTTAAAACTTTAAGCGTCTCCTTTGATAATCTAATACCCTCAGCATCACCCCATCTAATTCAACTACATTCCATTATCCTCGTTTTGCTTTTGTTGATTCATCTTATACTCTCCTTTCAAGACACTGTCCATTCCGTTCAGCTGCTCTTCCAGGTCCTTTGCTGTCTCTGACAGAATTACAATGTCATCAGCGAACTTCAAATTTTAATTTCTTCTCCATGGATTTTAATTCCTACCCCAAAGTTTTTCTTTTGTTTCCGTTACTGTTTGCTCAATATACAGATTGAATAACATTGGGGAGAGGCTACAACCCTGTCTCACTCCCTTCCCAACCACTGCTTCCCTTTCATGTCCCCTGACTCTGCCATCTGATTTCTGTACAAATTGTAAACAGCATTTCCCTCCCTGTGTTTTACCCCTGCCACCTTCAAAATTTGAAAGAGGGTATTCCAGTCAATATTGTCAAAAGCTTTCTCTAAGTCTACAAATGCTAGAAATGTAGGTTTGCCTTTCCTTAATCTATGCTCTAAGATAAGTCGTGGGGTCAGTATTGCCTCACGTGTTCCAAGATTTCTACGGATTCGAAACTGATCTTCCCCGAGGTCGGCTTCTACCAGTTTTTCCATTCGTATGTAAAGAATTCGTGTTAGTATTTTGCAGCCGTAGTTTATTAATTAAACTGATAGTTCGGTAATTTTCACATCTGGCAATCGCTGCTTTCTTTGGGATTGGAATTATGGTATTCTTCTTGAAGTCTGAGGGTATTTCGCCTGTCTCATACGTCTGCTCACCAGATGGTAGAGCTTTGTCAGGGCTGGCTCTCCCAAGCCTATCAGTAGTTCTAATGGAATGTTGTCTACTCCTGGGGCCTTGTTTCGACTTAGGTCTTTCAGTGCTCTGTGAAACCCTTCCACAGTATCATATCATCCATTTCATCTTCATCTACATTCTCTTCCATTTCCATAATATTGTCCTCAAAAACAACGCCCTTGTATAGACCCTCTATATGCTCCTTCCACCTTTCTGTTTGATTAGAACTGGTTTTCCATCAGAGCTCTTGATATTCATGCAAGTGGTTCTCTTTTCTCCAAAGGTCTCATTAATTTTCCTGTAGGCAGTATCTATCTTACCCCTTGTGATATACGCCTCTACGTCCTTACATTTGTCCTCTAGCCATCACTGCTTATCCATTTTGCACCTCCTGTCGATCCCACTTTTGAGACGTTTGTATTACTTTTTACCTGCTTCGGTTACTGCATTTTTGTATTTGCTACTTGCATCAATTAAATGCAGTATCTCTTCTGTTACCCAAGGATTTCTATTAGCAATCGTCTTTCTACCTACTTGATTCTCTGCTGCCTTCACTATTTCATCTCTCAAAGCTACCCATTCTTCTTCTAAGTATTTCTTTCCCTCATTCTTGTCAATCGTTCCCTAATTCTCTCCCCGAAACTCTCTACCACTTCTGGTTCTGTCTGTTTATCCAGGTCCCATTTCCTTAAATTCCCACCTTTTTGCAGTTTCTTTAGTTTTAAACTACAGTTCATAACCAATAGATTGTGGTCAGAGTCCACATCTGCCCGTGAAAATGTCATACAATTTAAAACCTGGTTCCTGAATCTCTGTCTTACCGTTATGTGATCTATCTGAATCCTGTCAGTATCTCTAGGCTTCTTCCATGTATACAACCTTCTTTTATATTTCTTGAAGCAAGTGTTAGCTACGATTAAGTTATGCTCTGTGCAAAATTCTACCAGGTGGCTTCCTCTTTCATTTCTTACCCCCATTCCATATTCACCTACTACGTTTCCTTCTCTTCCTTTTCCTACTATCAAATTCCAGTCACCCATGACTATTAAATTTTCGTCTCCCTTCACTATCTGAATAATTTCTTTTCTCTCATCATACATTTCATCAATCTCTTCGTCATCTGCGCAGCTAGTCGGCATATAAACTTGTATTACTGTGGTAGGCATGGGCTTCGTATTTATCTTGGCCACAATAATGCGTTCACTATGCTGTTTGTAGTAGCTTACCTGCACTCCTATTTTTTTATTCATTATTAAACCTACTCCTGCATTACCCCTATTTGATTTTATATTTATAACCCTGTATTCACCTGACCAGAAGTCTTGTTCCTCCTGCCACCGAACTTCACTAATTCCCACTATATCTAACTTTAACCTATCCATTTCGCTTTTTAAATTTTCTAACCTACCTGCCCGATTAAGGGATGTGACATTCCACGCTCCGATCCGTATAACGCCAGTTTTCCTTCTCCTGCTAACAACGTCCTCCTGTGTAGTCTCCGCCCAGAGATCCGAATGGGGGACTATTTTACCTCAGGAATATTTTACCCAAGAGGACGCCATCATCATTTAACCATACAGTAAAGCTGCAAGCCCTCGGGAAAAATTACGAAATTACGGCTGTAGTTTCCCCTTGCTTTCAGCAGTTCGCAGTACCAGCACAGCAAGGCCGTTTTGGTTAGTGTTACAAGGCCAGATCAATCATTCATCCAGACAACAATGAGTGCTCCGCAACAGAAAGAGCAATGTATTATTTGGCTTTCCTTTGGGGCCACACAAAAAATGTTGTGTACAGTGAAAAGACAGGAGACATTAATCGTTTATGGGAAAGAATCGTTGTGGCGGTTGGGACAATTATACCTGAAATGTTGGTGAATACGTGGCGAGAAGTGGAATATCGTCTCGACATGTGCAGGGCAACAAATGCATCCCACATTGACATCTGCTAACATTAAACAAAACTTGAAGAATTCTCTTTCATGATATATACTCATTGACGTAATTTTTCGTTAATTTCCCCATTAAATATATACTTAAAACCAGGTAGTTCTTTTTCAAACATCCTGTATAAGGAACGTTTTTTCGACATAACGCTAACGTTATTATGGTATGTTCCCTTTGTTTTATTTACTGTTTGACTATCACGTTTCTCACTGAAGCCGGCCCAGTAACCGCGCGGTTCCAGGCGCTGCAGTCTGGAACCGCGCGACCGCTGCAGTCGCAGGTTCGAATCCTGCCTCGGGCATGTATGTGTCTGATGTCCTTAGGTTAGTTAGGTTTAAGAAGTTCTAATTTTTAGGGGACTGATGACCTCAGAAGTTAACTCCCATAGTGCCCAGAGCCATTTGAACCATTTTTTCTACCTGAATAACCACTGCACCGTCAAAACGGATATTTATGAGATAAAAGAAGTTATTCAGGTAGTGAAGGGAGACGACAATTTAATAGTAATGGGAGACTGGAATTCTACAGTAGGAAAAGGAAGAGAAGGAAACGTAGTAGGTGAATATGGATGGGGGGTAAGAAATGAAAGAGGAAGCCGCCTGGTAGAATTTTGCACAGAGCATAACTTAACCCTAGCTAACACGTGGTTCAAGAATCACGAAAGAAAGTTGTATACATTGAAGAACAATGGAGATACTAAAAGATTTCAGATAGATTATATAATGGTCAGACAGAGATTTAGGAAACAGAATTTAAATTGTAAGACATTTCCAGGGGCAGATGTGAACACTGACAACAATGTATTGGTTATGAACTGTAGATTAAAACTGCAAAAAGGTGGGAATTTAAGCAGATGGGACATGGATAAACTGAAAGAACCAGAGGTTGTACAGAGTTTCAAGGAGAGCATAAGGTAACAATTGACAGGAATGGGGGAAAGAAATACAGTAGAAGAAGAATGGGTAGCTCTCAGGGATGAAGTAGTGAAGGTAGCAGAGGATCAAGAACGTAAAAAGACGAGGGCTAGTAGAACTCCTTGGTTAACAGAAGAGATACTGAATTTAATTGATGAAAGGAGAAAATACAAAAATGCAATAAGTGAAGCAGGCAAAAAGGAATACAAACGTCTCAAAAATGACATCGGCAGGAAGTGCAAAATGACTAAGCAGGGATGGCTAGAGGACAAATCTAAGGATGTAGGGGCTTATCTCACGAGGGGTTAGATAGATACTGCCTACAGGAAAATTAAAGAGACCTTTGGAGAAAAGAGAACCACTTGCATGAATATAAAGAGCTCAAATGGAAACCCAGTTCTAAGCAAAGAAGGGAAAGCAGAAAGATGGGAGGAGTATATAGAGGGTCTATATAGGGGCGATGTTCTTGAGCACAATATTATGGAAATGGAAGAGGAGGTAGATGAAGATGAAATGGGAGATATGATACTGCGTGAAGAGTTTAACAGAGCACTGAAAGACCTAAGTCGAAACAAGGCCCCGGGAATAGACAACATTCCATTAGAACTACTGACGGCGATGGGAGAGCCAGTCCTGACAAAACTGTACCATCTGGTGAGCAAGATGTATGAGACAGACGAAATTCCCTCAGACATCAAGAAGAATATAATAATTCCAATCCCAAAGAAAGCAGGTGTTGACATGTGAAAATTACCGAACTATCAGTTTGATAAGTCACAGCTGCAAAATACTAACAAGAATTCTTTACAGACGAATGGAAAAACTGGTAGAAGCCGACCTCGAGGAAGATCAGTTTGGATTCCATAGAAATGTTGGAACACATGAGGCAATACTGACCCTACGACTTACCTTAGAAGAAAGATTAAGGAAAGGCAAACCTACGTTTCTAGCATTTGTAGACTTAGAGAAAGCTTTTGACAATGTTGACTGGAATAATCTCTTTCAAATTGTGGAGGTGGCAGAGGAGACAGAAAGCAGATGGCAGTTATAAGAGTCGAGGGGCATGAAAGGGACGCAGTGGTTGGAAAGGGAGTGAGAAAGGGTTGTAGCCTCTCCCCGATGCTGTTCAGTCTGTATGTTGAGCAAGCAGTAAAGGAAACAAAAGAAAAATTCGCAGTAGTTATTAAAATCCATGGAGAAGAAATAAAAACTTTGAGGTTCGCCGATGACATTGTAATTCTGTCAGAGACACCAAAGGACTTGGGAGAGCAGTTGAACGGAATGAACAGTGTCTTGAAAGGAGGATATAAGATGAACATCAACAAAAGCAAAACGAGGATAATGGAATGTAGTAGAATTAGGTCGGGTGATGCTGAGGGAGTTAGATTAGGAAATAAGACACTTAAAGTAGTATAGGAGTTTTGCTATTTGGGGAGCAAAATAACTGATGATGGTCGAAGTAGAGAGGATATAAAAAGTAGACTGGCAAAGGCAAGGAAAGCGTTTCTGAAGAAGAGAAATTTGTTAACACCGCGTATTGATTTAAGTGCCAGGAAGTCGTTTCTGAAAGTATTTGTATGGGGTGTAGCCATGTATGGTTGTGAAACATGGACGATAAATAGTTTAGACAAAAAGAGAATATAAGCTTTCGAAATGTGGTGTACAGAAGAATGCTGAAGATTAGATGGGTAGATCACATAACAAATTATGAGGTATTGAATAGAATTGGGGAGCAGAGGAGTTTGTGGCACAACTTGACTAGAAGGAGGGATCGGTTGGTAGGACATGTTCTGAGGCATCAAGGGATCTTCAATTTAGTACTGGAGGGCAGCGTGGAGGGGAAAAATCGTAGAGGGAGACCAAGAGATGAATACACTTATCAGATTCAGAAGGATGTATGTTGCAGTAGGTACTGGGAGATGAAGAAGCTTGCACAGGATAGAGTAGCATGGAGAGCTGCATCAAACCAGTCTCAGAACTGAAGACCACAACAACAACAACCTCACTCCTGAAGAGTAACATGTTTTTTATTGTTTTTACCTATTATTGCACCGTCTTTGACGTTGATAGTCAGTTAAATCTGACGATAGCCTACTAAGCTGAAAACCAGTTAACAAATTAAAGCCGGCCGGGGCGGCCGAGTGGTTCTAGGCGCTACAGTCTGGAACCGCGCGACTGCTATGGTGGCAGGTTCGAGTCCTGCTTCGCGTTTGGATGTGTGTGAAGTCCTTATGTTAGCTAGGTTTAAGTAGTTCTAAGTTTAGGGGACTGATGACCTCAGCAGTTAAATCCCATAGTGCTCAGAGCCATTTCAACCATTTGAACTAATTTAATTAATACTGTAGAACATTCGCAGTGTTGTCCATCTCTCTTACAACATTTGAATCAAATGGTCTATTGGCATAAATGGAAAATATTCCTATCGTGTAAAATTACATAGAGAAAAAGTTGACTATAGTGATGCCTGAAGACTAGTATTACTTAAACATCGATAAACTATAAATTAATCGATGGCAACCGCACTATCGTTATTATCGGTAGCCTGGTTTAATTATCGATAGTCCCGTCGCCTTTACTGTAATTCTTCTTGAACTGGTGCTTGAAAAATTGTCTGTTCCTATTACCTCCGTGGCGTTTGGAGTGCAGAGAGAAAATAGATTGTATGGAGGTATTTAATACACAACAAATATGGTGGCGCATTAGCCAGTCTAAACTGTTTATAAAGATTGGTCGTTGTGGGGGGGGGGGGGGTCGTGAAAGACGGAACTTTGTTGTTTGTCTTCTAGTGATGACAACTCACTACCGTGCGATCTCGTAGCGATCAGATGCTTATGGCAAAACCAAACACCTAAATAACATGGATTCGTGAATGTGGTTTATACCGATTTTCATCTTCAATTTTGTGAGCTTGCTTACTTGTAACAAGGAATTCAGATGTAAATAAGTATGTTGTAATACAACGTAGTTAGTAGAGGAAAAAATGTGTTAGGTGTTTCTGATTGTACTGTATAATGTATTTTAAAATAAATACAATTATTGTCCTGATTCAGTCCTCTTCTGTTTCTGAGTCCTCATTGCGCTTACAAGAGTTTTTAGTTGTGCAAGTTAATGTCTGAAGCGATTGGAAAACGCAATACACTAAAGCAATCCTAATGCCCCCGCATCACTTCTGCTTTTGCAGAAGCACAAACGTCATTCATATACTGGCTACCCATGTTGTGGTCGAGTAGCGGAGCTTGTTCCCTCAAGGAGACACCAGCTCCCGGAAAACTGAATATAGTAAAAGCACAACTCGTAGAGTGTCAAGCCTTTTTATTTGTATGGTGGTTGGACATCATTAAAATATTTACATGCTATCTGCTTTCATAGTATTGCAGTGCACATTCATAAATAATTCGGGCGAAATGTAAGTGTTTCAGTGTATGTGAGACAAAACTAATCTCTTCTTTGCCAAGAGTTGACTGTGAATGTCCGGGAATGTTTTCGCAAAACTGTAGATATTTCTTAAGTTCTTGCAGGTTAATGCTGAAACCCCTTGTTTGAAACTTGTGCAGAGGATGAATAAGCTCACCATTATTTTTTTCAAGTTTACATCATTCTGCAAACTGATTAATAATTTCTCGAGCGTCGCGAGGAACAATTCTACCTCTAAAGCCTCTGGCTCTACGGGGTATCGTAGGAGATGACCTCAGTGTGCCAACAATGGCTCCTTCGTCACTCATTAGGTTATGTAAAAGTCACACAGCACTTGGATTATTCTTCATCACGCAACTATAGTGCCACAACCGGTGAATCGCTCTCGTTGGCACCAGTAAGACAAAGAGTACAAAAGCAAAGATGTGTTCCGTATTGTGCCGACATGAAGCCATTAGTACTTACCCATGCCACCGATAGTCTGTTGGCTGAGGAAATTCCGCACTTCCAAGATTATTTTGTTCATGTCAGAAGTGCGTAAATAGAGATTTTTGTTATGTTTTGGAAATGTACCGAAAAAATCTGTCATCTGTGCGGAATTTTTTCAAGAAAGTGCCGGATAGTAGTCAGTTTGTAAAGTGTACCATCTGCATTAAAGATTATATACATGATAATTTAAGAGACCGCTAAAAAGAAAGCATGGTGAAGAACTAGGAACCACGAATTAGTAATAGAACTGAAAGGTGAGGGAGCAACTTGTGAGCTAGGAAAAGTGCAAGAGGTGCAACCAGAAGAATCGAGAAGCTCTATAAAAATTATTTTAACAGAAATTAGCTTTACTATGCCAGTTTAAAAATAAGAAAGAACTTGATAAAACCACACTTAAATGTTTACTGATCTCAAAACTATAGGAGGCGATAAGAAATAAAATAGAGAAAGCCCTTAGGAAATGTAATATTTTTAGTGTTACAACGCACATGTGGAAAATCAACGCGAATGAAGGCATACTGCCATTGACGTGCCAGTTTATTAGAGATGAAAAATTAGTTTCACCCACATTAAAAATGACAAAAACTGCAGGTCATCACAACACAGAATCTATGCACATGTAACAAACGTTTTTTAAAATGTTTCTTTTTTTAACTCCTCGATGCCATGCTGTGTTTCGTTTCATTCTTGTGATCGGCACATGTCGATGTAAGTCAAGTGGGTGTAACTTGTAAGGTTTTTCTTGGCAGTTTCACCCCACTAAATCATTGAATAACTGCGTTATAACTGGCGTAATATATTTATTTATTCATTGTTACAAATAAGCAACACATTTGAACACAGATGTCTCTATATTGTGCTCTCTCAAAACGTTGCTACTTCCGCGACCAAAGTTATCACTTGAGAGTTTGTGCTACAGCAGAGTAGCAAGAGAGAAACGAATGCTATCCTCAACATCGTCTGAAGCAAAATTAATACAGCATAGTAAAATCAGCTGGCAGTGGCGTTACAATTACTGTGTCCCCGTCTTCCAAGTGTGTAAACAACTAACTTTTTTGGTGATTTATGCGGAAGTGCCATTGTGTTACCGAATCGGAACAGAATTAAAACTTGCTTACAGAGCAGCGTCACTATTAATGCAAATATTTGTCAAAAAAGATTAACCATAGCAAATAGTAAATATAGGGCTTACTATCCGAATCGGAGCTTTCCAGTGGTAACTGAGAACTCTCAGCTATTGTATAATGGAAGCTGTTGTATCGTCACTATAGTGAAGCCGACGAGACGGTATCTATCAGGTTCTGTCAAGCGCAAACTTTGAGTGGCGCTGGCATATTATAGCAATACATCGGTATGATGGGTGAAGGTACCAGCACTGCTGTCTCTCGCCGAACCTTTCCTTATCCTTCATTAATACCGTATTGTGCTCTTTATGCCGGTCCTTGCGCTTCCCCCGACGAAAGGCAAAACACCAAACAAAACTTCTACAAGTTACACACTTTATGTCGACTGTACTAACATCACAAGTGCTGACGATCTCAGCGATGTAGCAGCTGTTGCTCTGCAGTGGAATGATCGCCCTTTTGTTTTGTTCTGAGTGTCAACTCAACTGAGAAAAAACACAAGTGAAAAAGCCACACTTGATCTTTTCAATGCAGTTTCAATCTTGTTATTCCTGTGTGCAGTTTATACCGTATCTGCTGCAGTTCGTCAGCAAGCATGCACACCTAAGGTAGCAGCATTGCATGGCAGACCAATAAACACTTCTCCTCTCGCATCCGTATTCCTTATGGTGACCTTCCTCTTCTTCTTCTTCTTCTTCTTCTTCTTCCTCTTCCTGCTTTTCCCGTGCTTCTAAGATGCTGAAGCTCAACGCAACATCGATAAGTAATATACTGGCCCAATTTTTATGAGAACTATTTCTTTTTTTATATGAAAGTAATTTTTCAAATAACAGGATGTTGAAAAAAAAACATTTTTTGGCAATATTATGAAAAATTTCAGACATGCTGGCAGGTTACTTTAACATTACATTTTCTTCAGGTTATCAATCAAATCTTACTAGAATACAGTATCCGTTATAAGACAGTAGTAGTGGTTACAGACAACGTTGCAGATAAGAAAAAGGTGACCTAAATCTTAAGGATTCCACATTCATCCTGTCTCGCCCATTATATCAACAAAACGGCACAAGAATGTTTCAAAGTAGAAACGTTTTCCAAATTTTTATTGAAAAGAAAGGCTATTGTGACTTTCTTTCGTAATACTACACTAGCCAGTGAAACTGCACAGTGTTTAAAAAAGAGTAAACAAAAAAGAACTGAGACTGATACAAGAAGTCCCAACTCGATGGAACAACTCATGCCACGCGCTCAAAAGTGAGCTTGAGGCTACGATTAATGAAAGTTCAAAAGCACTGCCTAGCATCACAGCAGAAAATTACTTACCTATACAAGAGGTAATAGATCTTCTTGAACCATCTGAAGTAGCAACAACGACAGTCTCAGAGGAGTCATACATCACTACGTTCTGAATTATACCTCTTATACTTGATGGTGTACAGATGCAGAACTACGAATTGGCAAAAGAATAACAGACAGACGCAGTCTTCTGTACCAGTGAATAATGACTGAAGACAACAGACACCACTTATCACAGAAGTCAGAGAGAGTGCGATTCATGAAAATGAATCGCGCTCGGAAAATTAATTCCGACCGAATCGTGCCACGGAGGAGCGGGCGAGGAAAGGCATAGGGACCATAGACAGAAAGTTTGTATGCTGAGATATAACGAGGGAAAGTTAATAGAAGAGGAGCTTTGTGCTGACACAACCAAATGTGCAGAAGAATACTCATCAGAGTCCACATCTGCAATTAAAGTTATAATAGACGGTATTCCAGTGAGAGTAATTTTGGATATGGGCGCATCGGTAAATGCAGTATCTGTGAAACCATTTAATAAATCAAAGAATAAGTCCCAGTTTCCGACTTTTCCTGCACAACATTCCGTTTGACACGCGATCCCAACTCGTGAGGATGCAGATGATGCTAAAACTGAATCTAGGAAATGTAGCGTTGACATCCGCCTTCCTAGTAGTTGATAAATGAACAGTCGATTGTGTTCTTGGATTAGAGACTATCCGGGAGAAGGCTGCAAAATTAGATTCCTCTACCGGGAAGGTAAATTTTTGGATCGGCAGAGCCCTAGCCAAGGTAGACTTGCTAAGGAAAAAGGGAAAACATGGAAGATACTGCCGAGGGGTAAAATTATCATTAATAATGAAAGAGAGCCGCCAATTCGAGACAAGTTCGATTAGAGTAATGCAAGTAGTAGAAGTATCCGAGCAGATATAACAGAAGTTAAGTGAGACGGAGTACCTTAAGGACGAGCAAAGGACACAATTATCTGGTCTGTTATGCAAGTACACGAGAGTATTCAAACAGCAACCGGGTATCATCAAGGGTTATACATGTCATCTAAACGTCAAGCCGCACAGAACATACTGCTGTAGTTTCTATCCCGCTTCTTGGAAACAACGCAATGCAGTGGACCAAGAAATACAGAGGATGTTGGACTGGAATCTGATTGAACTTTCAAACGGTCCATACTACTTCTTGGAAAGAAAAAAGAAGATAGATTTTGACAGGAGGGTATTACGAAGACGTTGGGGAAAGAGTATTATTACGTACACATCCACGTCGTCATCACTAAACAAAACAAACAAAAAATAGTAATTAATGTACGAAAGGCCATTTCAGGTAATTTGGATACCACATCCAGGTACTTATCTATTAGGACATCCTGAAACAAAAAATATGATAGGATTATATCCCCATCATAATTTTAAAAAGTTTCATTTCTGAAGGAACGAAGGAATGACAGAGAAAGAAAGTAATTTCAGCTAAGAATAATATAAGCAATTTTTTTTATATAATTTCAGATAGGCGTATGATGATTCAACAGAAATGCATAAGAGATGATTCATTGTGATTATGTAAACACATACGTGTTTCAGCAAGATGATTTTTGGTTTTAGTAAGGAAAAATTAATTATGATGTTTCTTAATTTCAGTTAAGACTATAATTATTAGTGGGTATCTGTTTCTGTTTTTTATCAAAATGTTAGTATTAGGTACATGAGAATATTCACGTCAGGAGCATATGACTACATATACTCAAGGCAACGGCATATGAATACAGATGATTAAATATTTTAAAGACAAAAGTCAGTTCATTTGGTGGAGTTTTTACGAAATTTGGTTGAGATAGATTATAAACGAGGATATTAGGAAGGATAGTGCTGGAACAGGTTAAGAGAGATATGCGTGATCGTTGTGGGGTGTTTGAAATTAAATTATCATTATTTAAAGTAAGAGTTATGAAAACAGATTAAGAGAACCGACTGAGCTGAATTTATGTAGATTTGGGGTAGTAAATAAATTTGTAATTGAATTCGGTAGAAGTTAGAATCAGTTTTGAAGACTGACAGAAGTGCGGATTAGTGACGTATACTGTGAATAACAACGAACTTCCAACGAAGTGTTGTGTGTTACCAGGTGCGAAATGAGGTATGAACACATGCTGGTGCAGTGTCATAAAAAAGAACTAGCTAAGAGACGCAAGAGTGATTATCTGTGCGCCAAATAGCAAAGATATACTCAAGTGCGACATATACAATAACGATTATTGTGCTTCATAATAATTCACTTTAATGTCTTCACATGCTATTTTAACCAGAGTTTACGATGGGCAATTTGAGTATGTTGATATGGTACTCTGATATTCGTACGTGACTATATAAAGACAAAAATTGGTAAATGTTACGAAAGATTACCTAAATTCTGACTAATAAAGTTGGGTGCTACTTCTTCTGAATCTCTAAATTCAGACCAGTAGACTCAGAATGAAAAGTATATGTATTAACCCGTTTTCTCACAGCGCTTTTCCATCAGCAATGATTAGCATTGATACTTGTTCTATCGTATGTTACATGTTCACACATCACCGCCCTGTGAATGGTGATATGAGGGTCTGACCCCAGTCTTTCTTTTACTTGATGATCAACCCAGTTCCTGACCATCACTACCATCCCACACACAGTAACAAGAGGATCATCCTTCGTCTATCCCCACACCTGTCCTGCACCTTCCACGAGACGTCGTGCTGACGTCACTACCAAGATATCTTCACATTTATTTATACCTTATTCCACCAATGCGAGAACACGTTATATAAAGAAACTTTCAGATCTGGTGTAACCTCCCCGCAAAAATATAAGACAATGATAATGAAAATGAGCCAAGCGTAGCCTCCCAACAAAATTAAAGAATAATAATGGCCCAAATGTAAACTCCCCACAAAATTAACGTTAAGATGATTGACCATTAAACCCACAATAATACTACTTAAATAATGATCTATGAACTGAATGTAACATCTCAACAGAAATAATTAAACCTGATAAATTTTATAAGGGCAGCAGCGCTGACCTTCGACCCTGTGAAATAATTAAACCTGATAAATTCTTACCTCAATAAAACTGCATCTATATCTGCTCTTATTTTTCGGCACAGCTCCGTGCAATGCTGGCCCATATTTAATTTTGATTCTTGGAGGGAGTGCATGGGAAGTATTATTTAACTTGAAATGAATCTTTTTGTTTAAAACAGTTACTTTATAAGAAAATTATTATTGGGGCAATTCTTGAACAAATTAATTACAATTAACATATGTTATTAGCTGAGCGCAATGCTGCTTCATTACCTTCGATAACAATATACCTCGTCCTGAATCGTGACCAGAGATGCAAGGAGAGCACGCCGCCGACGCATGCCGACGCCCGCTCAGTACAACCGTCCACTCGCTACAACTACTGCCGACTGAATACTACTGCAGACAGAGTTCAACTCGCAACTGAACACTCGCGCGGTCAAGCTATTCTATAACTGACCTACATCAATATTTGGAAAAACCTGCAATAGACAAGCAAGCTAGTGTATTAGAATATTGTGCAGAATCTAATAGTAGTCTATGTTGCGTGTAATGACTATAAAATTTTTGTGGTGTCCAGCGACTTCAGTTCCTGGAGAGAGGCTTTTCTCCATGACATTATAAATAATTACGCAAAACACAACAGACTAAATGAAAGAATTTAAACACCTTACATGTATCTTTTAATGTTGTATTTTAAATAACAGACTAAAGGACAAGAATTTAAATACCTTACTTTTTATAAAACAAATTCTGTATATTTTGTATTGTTGTATTTTAAGCAATAAAAATTCTTAGATAGCTATTTTTCATATGGTATACCTGTTCAGCATAATCGATAGTTAATCGATACATCGTTAGACTTTTAATATATCATCCATAATATTGGATGTGTCCATAATCGATGTATAAGTAACACTACTGCAGGCTCAGGCTAATCATTTCACCTTTTGAAAGATGTTGTAGTTGCTGTTGTTGTGTTCTTCAGTCTGAAGATTGATTTGTTGCAACTCTCCACGCTTCTCTATCCTGTGCAAGCGTCTTCCCCTCCAGATGATTGTTGTTGTGGTCTTCAGTCCTGAGACTGGTTTGATGCAGCTCTCCATGCTACTCTATACTGTGCAAGCTTCTTCATCTCCCAGACCTACATCCTTCTGAATCTGCTTAGTGTATTCATCTCTTGGTCTCCCTCTACGATTTTTACCCTCCACACTGCCCTCCAATGCTAAATTTGTGATCCCTTGATGCCTCAGAACATGTCCTACTAACCGGTCCCTTCTTCTTGTCAAGCTGTGCCACAAACTCCTCTTCTCCCCAACTCTATTCAATACCTCCTCATTAGTTATGTGATCTACCGATCTATCTTCAGCATTCTTCTGTAGCACCACATTTCGAAAGATTCTATTCTCTTCTTGTCCAAACTATTTATCGTCCACGTTTCACTTCCATACATGGCTACACTCCATGCAAATACTTTCAGAAACGACTTCCTGACACTTAAATCTATACTCGATGTTAACAAATTTCTCTTCTTCAGAAACGCTTTCCTTGCCATTGCCAGTCTACATTTTGTGTCCTCTCTACTTCATCATCAGTTATTTTGCTCCCCAAATAGCAAAACTCCTTTACTACTTTAAGTGTCTAATTTCCAACTAATTCCCTCAACATCACCCGACTTAATTCGACTATATTCCATTATCCTCGTTTTGCTTTTATTGATGTTCATCTTATATTCTCCTTTCATGACACTGTTCATTCCGTTCAACTGCTCTTCCAAGTCCTTTGGTGTCTCTGACAGAATTACAATGTCATCGGCGAACCTCAAAGTTTTTATTTATTCTCCATGGATTTTAATACCTACTCCGAATTTTTCTTTTGTTTCCTTTACTGCTTGCTCAATATACAGATTGAATAACATCAGGGAGAGGCTACAACCCTGTCTCACTCCCTTCCCAACCGCTGCTTCCCTTTCAAGTCCCTCGACTCTTATAACTGTAATCTGGTTTCTGTACAAATTGTAAATAGCCTTTCGCTCCCTGTATTTTACCCCTGCCACCTTTAGAATTTGAAGGAGAGTATTCCACTCAATATTGTCAAAAGCTTTCTCTAAGTCTAGAAATGCTAGAAACGTAGGTTTGTCTTTCCTTAATCTTTCTTCTAAGGTAAGTCGTAAGGTCAGTATTGCCTCACGTGTTCCAATATTTCTACGGAATCCAATCTGATCTTCCCCAAGGTCGGCTTCTTCTAGTGTTTCTATTCGTCTGTAAATAATTCGCGTTAGTATTTTGCAGCTGTGGCTTATTAAACTGATTGTTCGGTAATTCTCACATCTGTCAACATCTGCTTTCTTTGGGACTGGAATTATTACATTCTTCTTGAACTCTGAGGGTATTTCGCCTGTCTCATACATCTTCCACACCAGATGGTAGAGTTTTGTCAGGGCTGGCTCTCCCAAGGCCGTCAGTAGTTCTAATGGAATGTTGTCTACTCCTGGGGCCTTGTTTCGACTCAGGTCTTTCTCTGTCAAACTCTTCACGCAGTATTGTATCTCCCATTTCGTCTTCGTCTACATTCTCTTCCATTTCCAGAATATTGTCCTCAAGTACCTCGCCCTTGTATAGACCCTCTATATACTCCTTCCACCTTTCTGCTTTCCCTTCTTTGCTTAGAACTGGGTTTCCATCTGAGCTCTTGATATTCATACAAGTGGTTCTCTTTTCTCCAAAGGTCTCTTTAATTTTCCTGTAGGCAGTATCTACCTTACCCCTAGTGAGATAAGCCTCTACATCCTTACATTTGTCCTCTAGCCATCCCTGCTTAGCCATTTTGCACTTCCTGGCGATCTCATTTTTTGAGACGTTTGTATTCCCTTTTGCCGGCTTCATTTACTGTGTTTTTATATTTTCTCCTTTCATCAATTAAATTCAGTATCTCATCTGTTACCCAAGGATTTCTACTAGCCCTCGTTTTTTTACCTACTTCATCCTCTGCTGCCTTCACTACTTCATCCCTCAGAGATACCCATTCTCCTTCTACTGTATTTCTTTCCCCCATTGTTGTCAATGTTACTTATGCTCTCCCTGAAACTCTGTACAACCTCTGGTTTAATCAGTTGGTCCAGGACCCATCTCCTTAAATTCCCACCTTTTTGCAGTTTCTTCAATTTTAGTCCACAGTTCATAACCTATAGATTGTGGTCAGAGTCCACATCTGCCCCTGGAAACGTCTTAGAATTTAAAACCTGGTTCCTAAATCTCTGTCTTACCATTATATAACCTATCTGATACCTTCTAGTATTTCCAGGATTCTTCCATGTGTACAACCTTCTTTTATGATTCTTGAACCAAGTGTTAGCTATGATTAAGTTATGCTCAGTGCAAAATTCTACCAGACGGCTTCCTCTTTCATTTCTTTCCCCCAATCCATATTCACCTACTATGTTTCCTTCTCTCCCTTTTCCTACTCTCGAATTCCAGTCACCCACGACTATTAAATTTTCGTCTCCCTTCATTACCTGAATAATTTCTTTTATCTCATCATACATTTCATCAATTTCTGCATCATCTGCAGAGCTAGTTGGCATATAAACTTGTACTACTGTAGCAGGTGTGGGCTCCGTGTCTATCTTGGCCACAATAATGCGTTCACTATGCTGTTTGTAGTAGCTTACCCGCACTCCTATTTTTTTTATTCATTATTAAACCTACTCCTGCATTACCCCTATTTGATTTTGTATTTATAACCCTGTATTCACCTGACCAAAAGTCTTGTTCCTCCTGCCACCGAACGTCGCTAATTCCCACTATATCTAACTTTAACCTATCCATTTCCCTTTTTAAGTTTTCTAACCTACCTGCCCAATTAAGGGATCTGACATTCCACGCTCCGATCTGCGGAACGCCAGTTTTCTTTCTCCTGATAATGACGTCCTCCTGAGTAGTCCCCGCCCGGAGATCCGAATGGAGGACTATTTTACCTCCGGAATATTTTACCCAAGAGGACGCCATCATCATTTAACCATACAGTAAAGCTGCATGCCCTCGGGAAAAATTACGAAATTACGGCTGTAGTTTCCCCTTGCTTTCAGCCGTTCGCAGTACCAGCACAGCAAGGCCGTTTTGGTTAGTGTTACAAGACCAGATTAGTCAATCATCCAGACTGTTGCCCCTGCAAGGACTGAAAAGGCTGCTGCCCCTCTTCAGGAACCACACGTTTGTGTGTCCTCTCAACAGATACCCCTCCGTTGTGGTTGCACCTACGGTACGGCTATCTGTATCGCTGAGGCACGCAAGCCTCCCCACTAATGGCAATGTCCATGGTTCATGGGGGGGGGGGGCACCTCCAGATAACTAATGCTTACTGTATACATACCTTGGTCGCCTTCTATAGACATGGTAAAGTACGACGGTTCAATCCCGCGTCCGGCCATCCTGATTTAGGTTTTCCGTGATTTCCCTAGATCACTCCAGGCAAATGCTGGGATGGTTCCTTTGACAGAGCACGGCCGACTTCCTTCCCCGTCCTTCCCTAATCCGAGCTTGTGCTCCGTCTCTAATGACCTCGTTGTCGACGGGACGTTAAACACCAGTATCCTCCTCCTCCTCCTCCGCCTTCTACGTATAATATTTACCCCTCATACCTCTCTTCATTACTAAATAGACCATCCCTTTCTTAAGTCAGGTTATGCAGAAAATTCCTGTTTTCTCCATTTCGTTTGAGTACCGTCTCATTGCTTACTCGATCTATCAAATAACATTCGGTAGTGTTCTGTACCATTCCATTTCAGAAGCTTCTTTTCTCTTCTTATCTGTACTGCTTATTGTACACGTTTCACTTCCGTGCAAGGCTACATTCCAGACAAATACTTTCTTCCTACTGCTTAAATTTATATCATATGTTAAAAAATTCTTCTTTGTCAGAAATAGTTTTCGTGCTATAGCCAGTCTCCGTTTTATATCCTCTCTTACTCCATCCATCATTAGTCACTTTGATTCCAATATAGCAAAACTCAGGTGCTACTTTTAATGTCTCATTTCCCAATATAAATCATTCAGCGTCATCTGATTTTATTTGTGTAAAGCCCATTAACCTTGCTTTTAATACTATTAATTCACAAAAAAAAACTTTGAACATAGCTGCTAAGGTTCAGTGACCGTGTCAGAATTATATTGTAACAAATAAGCCCTCGGTCACAAATATTATCTCAAAATTGACCTGGTTTAGACGCTACTATGAGCGTCGTCTTCAGAATTAGACTAACTGTACTAAAACATTAGGTATATAGTACATTAACAAAATTAAAGTTTGTACTGACTCGAAAAGATGCAGTACTTACAAGTCACATATTGAAAAAGATCTAAGCCGGAAAGGCGACGTCATGAACACTTGTGAGATGGCGAGCCGCTAAGCGCTGCTCGTACTGTGAACAAGGGTTCCAACAAGTGTTCATGACGTCGCTTTTCCGACTTAGATCTTTTTTAATATGTGACTTGTAAGTACTGCATCTTTTCGAGTCAGTACAAACTTTATTAATGTACTATATACCTAATGTTTTAGTACAGTTAGTCTAATTCTGAAGACGACGCTCATAGTAGCGTCGAAACCAGGTCAATTTTGACTTAATATTTGTGACCGAGGGCTTATTTGTTACAATATAACTATTAATTCATTTTGTAACCTGGTTTAAAGAGGCTATCCACCGATTCAGATGCTCTCCCAAGGCATTTTCGGTCTCTGTCAGAATCACAGTGTCATTGGCAAATCTCAAAGGTTTTATTTCATCCCCATGAACTTTAACTCCCTCTCAAAGTTTCTCCTTCGTTTCCGTTACTGATAGCTCAACCTACAAAGTGAATAACACTGGGGACAGGCCTGCTCGCTTCTCAAACACTGCTTCCCTTTCCTGTTCTGTGGCACATAACTATAGTCTGGTTGCTGTAAAATTTGTAAAGCACCTTTTGCTTCCGGTATATTATTGCTGACACCTTAGTCTTACAGAGAGTGTCATCACTGAACATTGGTAAAAGCTTTCTCTATATCTACAAATGTTGTAAAAGTAGGTTTGTCTCTTCCAGTCTAGCTCCCCAGATAAGTCATAGGGTCAGTATTTCCTTACATGTTCCGACATTTCCTGGAAACCAAACTGATCCTCCACAAGACCAGTTCCTTCAGTTTTTCCTCTCTTCTGCAATTAATTCGTATCACTATTTTACTGTTATATTTTTTTAAACTGATATTTCAGTAGTATTCATACCTATAAACGTGTCCCTTCTTTGGAACCGGAATTGTTACATTCTTCCTAAAGCCTGAGAGTATTTCGTCGGTCTCATATATCTTGCACAACAGGTGGAATGGTTTTGTCATGACTGGTTCTCCCAGATTCTCATCAACTTCCTATTCCGTTTCTATAATATTACATTCAAGTTCATCTCCATTCAATACATCTACACCAGCTCTCAGCTTTCCAATCTTTGCCTGCTATATGAGCTCTTGGAATTCATACAGTTGCTTCTATTTTCTCGTGTAGCACAGCAACCGTATTTCTAGGTACATCAATAAATTTTCGAAGCTGTTGCTAAAAGAACCAAGTCCGAGTGAGATCATGTGTCACAACCATAATCCAAAACACGGAGGAGTGCCAATATTGCAAAGGCCGGTCAACACCCAAAACTCACTGCCACACAACGAGCAGATTCGTGGCAAGGAACGCAGATGGTGCAATATACGAGCACCCAGAACGTCATTCTGCAAACTCTAAAACAAGCGAAATCCGAGCTCCGCCACTCCAAAACATTCTTGTGCTGCTAAGAGATGCCCAGGCACGGAGAACCGTCCGTAAATGAGGCATCGCGGTTTGGATGGGACCGCTCTGGTTAAATGAGTGTAAACGACCGCCTAACCTGCTATACAGTGACATGATATCTGGCTTTAAATATCCCTATTCCTGATACATTTTACTCAGTTTCTAATCATTCCAACTGCATCCCTACGGAATTACAGTCTCGCTAAAGATTAACTCTACTGGAGAACCATGATATGCCGCTTGCTGCTTGTTGGAAGACTTCCACTACGAGACTGTGTAACCTGCGGCTGTGGTTAGATTTTATTGCTCAACGTGGCCGCTACCGACATGTCACGCCTGTGACTGATAGAGGTTATAGAACTACTGGGCTTTCCTCTGGTGAAGAGCCAAACGGCTACCTGCAAGCTGCCATCGTCTGCTTGTTGTTTGGGCACCTAGGTACCGAAATCCAGGCTGTATGTGTATCTTCATATACATCTACATATCTCCGCTAGCCACCAAGCGGCGTGTGGCGGAGGGCACTATTCGTGCCAAAGTTATATTTCACCCTTCCCCCCCTCCCTCCCCGCCCCCCTTCCCCCGTTACGTTCCACTCGCGGATAGCGCGAGGAAAAAACGACTGTCTGAATGCCTCAGTACAAGCTCTAATTTCCCTTATATTTGAATGATGACCATTGCACGATATGAAAGTTGGTAGTAATAATATATGCTCTACATCCGCAGCGAAGATCGGATTTTGGAATTTAGTAAGCAGCCCCTTCCGTTAGATCGCCGTCTACCCGTAAGTGTGTCTCACTTCAAACTTTCTATGAGATTCGTAACTCTCTCGAGATGGCTAAATGTACCAGTCACGAATGTCGCCGCTCTTCTTTGGACCTTCTCAATCTTTTGAATCTGACCCATCTGGTAAGGATCCCATACAGAGGAAGAATAAGACTGGACGAACTAACGTAGTGTAAGCTATTTCCTTTGTAGAAGGACTGCATCGCTTCACGATTCTACCAATAAACCGCAATCTAGAGTTCGCCTTACCCGCTACTTGCGTAATTTGATCGTTGCATTTGAGATCATTTCGAATAATCACACCCAGATACTTGACGGATGTTACCGCTTCCAAAGATGGAGAATTTATTTTGTACTCGTACATTAATGGGGATTTGCGCTTTGTTATACGCGGTAACTACTAATACTGAGACATAACTGCCAGTCATTACACCACGCATTTATTTTCTGCAAATCCTCATTAATTTGCTCACACAACTTTCGTGTGATACTAATTTCCTGTAGACTACAGCACCATCGGCAAACAGTCTAATGCCGCTGTCAATACCATCAACCACATCGTTTATGTAAATCGTAAAAAGCAGCGGACCTATTACGCTGCCCTGGGGCATACGTGATGTTACGCTTGTTTCTGTTGAAGTCTCCCCATTCAGGACGACATACTGCTCTCTGTCTGTTAGGAAACGTTCTATCCAACCGCTTATGTCATCGGATAGACCGTAAGCGCGCACTTTTTGGAGCAAGCGACAGTGCGGAACTGACTCGAACGCCTTTCGAAAGTCGAGGAATGTGGCATCAACCTGGGAGCCGGTATCTAGAGCCTGTTGTATATCATGCACAAAGAGGGCCAGTCGTGTCTCGCATGACCGCTGTTTCCTAAGACCGTGCTGGTTTCTGCAGATGAGCTTCTCAGAGTCTAGAAAGGTCATTATGTCTGGACACAAAAATGTGCCATGATTCTAAAACAAATCGGTGTGAGTGAAATTGGCCGGTAATTATGTGTATCCGATTTTCTACCCTTATTATAGATTGGTATAATCTGGGCCTTCTTCCAGTCCCGTGGAACTTTCCGCTGTTCCAATGATCTCTGATGGATAAGAATGGTGTTATATTTGTAGCATAAGCAACATAAAATCTGACGGGAAAGAAAGGGAAGTGATGGGTAGGGTTTCGTGACTTCCAGCCACACTGGGAATTGTGGTAATGCAATGGCGAATGATGAAAATTTGTGCTGGACCATGATTCGAAGACGAAGTTGCCGTTTCGCCATCCTGAAACGGTCCTTGACCAACTCGAATTTCCAACTTATCGCACGCTGCAACGCAGTGTCCATTGTGTATTAACCTCCTACTCGAAATTATTCATTCTCATGGCAGCTCGGACGACATTTAGTATATCTACGCTAAAACAAACATCAAGAAGCCATCGCGTTCTCACACACACACACACACACACATATATATATATATATATATATATATATATATATATATATATATATATATATATATATATACACTCCTGGAAATGGAAAAAAGAACACATTGACACCGGTGTGTCAGACACACCATACTTGCTCCAGACACTGCGAGAGGGCTGTACAAGCAATGATCACACGCACGACACAGCGGACACACCAGGAACCGCGGTGTTGGCCGTCGAATGGCGCTAGCTGCGCAGCATTTGTGCACCGCCGCCGTCAGTGTCAGCCAGTTTGCCGTGGCATACGGAGCTCCATCGCAGTCTTTAACACTGGTAGCATGCCGCGACAGCGTGGACGTGAACCGTATGTGCAGTTGACGGACTTTGAGCGAGGGCGTATAGTGGGCATGCGGGAGGCCGGGTGGACGTACCGCCGAATTGCTCAACAAGTGGGGCGTGAGGTCTCCACAGTACATCGATGTTGTCGCCAGTGGTCGGCGGAAGGTGCACGTGCCCGTCGACCTGGGACCGGACCGCAGCGACGCACGGATGCACGCCAAGACCGTAGGATCCTACGCAGTGCCGTAGGGGACCGCACCGCCACTTCCCAGCAAATTAGGGACACTGTTGCTCCTGGGGTATCGGCGAGGACCATTCGCAACCGTCTCCATGAAGCTGGGCTACGGTCCCGCACACCGTTAGGCCGTCTTCCACTCACGCCCCAACATCGTGCAGCCCGCCTCCAGTGGTGTCGCGACAGGCGTGAATGGAGGGACGAATGGAGACGTGTCGTCTTCAGCGATGAGAGTCGCTTCTGCCTTGGTGCCAATGATGGTCGTATGCGTGTTTGGCGCCGTGCAGGTGAGCGCCACAATCAGGACTGCATACGACCGAGGCACACAGGGCCAACACCCGGCATCATGGTGTGGGGAGCGATCTCCTACACTGGCCATACACCACTGGTGATCGTCGAGGGGACACTGAATAGTGCACGGTACATCCAAACCGTCATCGAACCCATCGTTCTACCATTCCTAGACCGGCAAGGGAACTTGCTGTTCCAGCAGGACAATGCACGTCCGCATGTATCCCGTGCCACCCAACGTGCTCTAGAAGGTGTAAGTCAACTACCCTGGCCAGCAAGATCTCCGGATCTGTCCCCATTGAGCATGTTTGGGACTGGATGAAGCGTCGTCTCACGTGGTCTGCACGTCCAGCACGAACGCTGGTCCAACTGAGGCGCCAGGTGGAAATGGCATGGCAAGCCGTTCCACAGGACTACATCCAGCATCTCTACGATCGTCTCCATGGGAGAATAGCAGCCTGCATTGCTGCGAAAGGTGGATATACACTGTACTAGTGCCGACATTGTGCATGCTCTGTTGCCTGTGTCTATGTGCCTGTGGTTCTGTCAGTGTGATCATGTGATGTATCTGACCCCAGGAATGTGTCAATAAAGTTTCCCCTTCCTGGGACAATGAATTCACGGTGTTCTTATTTCAATTTCCAGGAGTATATATATATATATATATATATATATATATATATATATATATATATATGATTCTGTGTGCGCTGGGGAGCCTTGGGCAACCGCCATCCCAAAGATGCTATGAATACAGGTCTAAGCACGTGTCCATTTGCAAGAGCACTGGGGCTCGTGGTAACCATAGGTACACGTCCGCAGACCACCTCGCTCGCCCCTCTTCCTGCACCCCCGGCCGCCTCGCTGTCAGACAGTGCTCCTGACCTGCCACACGCTACATGAGCTTCTGGAGTGCTGCGCCTAGCACTCCTTGTCGGCTCCTGAGCGGGTAACCCAGCACATCCCGGCTGGTGAAGACAATATTCATCTTAGCAATCACGTTAATAAGATGGTATTACTGTTACCATCGTTTCACTGACGCCTGACCACCAACTGAACAGTACTCTCTCTAAAATACCCATTCAAGATAAATGATAAATTAATTTTACTTGGTGATTTCAATGCCAGAGTGGGAAGGGACAACCGTTTTTGGAGAGATGTCATGGGTAAACAAGGGGTGGGAAACTGCAATGCAAATGGGTTGCTACTTCTTGGTCTATGTGCTGAGCACGAGCTTTTCATCTCCAATACCCAATTCCGTTTGCGTAACCGCTATAAGACCACATGGATGCACCCACGCTCCGAACATTGGCATCTTATAGACTACGTTATTACGCGACAGCGTGACAAGAAAGACATTCTCATCACAAAAGCAGCACTAAACATCGATGAGTGCTGGACGGACCATAGACTTTTAGTCAGCCGTTTGAGAGTACCAAAGTATCGCAAGCCACGATCCCACTTTTCAAACCCACCACGCAGAAAATTCAACATAAGCAACCTGAACAACAAAAATGTTCGCTCACACTTCCAACACATACTGTCCGAACAACTTAACAAAGCTCCAGCAACCACAGATGACGTCGAACAAGAATGGACCACATTAAAGAACATCATCAAAGAAACTGCTGAGAATGTTGTTGGTTGTAGTGCACGGAAAAGAAGTGACTGGTTTGATGACAACCACGGAGAAATCCAAGCCATCATCAATGCAAAGCGGGATGCTTACCTATCCCTTGCTCAAGATCCATCCTGCGCAGAAAAGAAAGCACACTTTCTAGAACTCAAGCAGAAATGTCAAAGTGAAATACGAGTAATCAAGAACAAATGGTGGCAACAGAAAGCCACAGAACTCCAAAATCTTTCTGATGCAAGGAACCTGCGTGGCTTTTACGCTGGTATTAAAGAGCTGTATGGACCTATCCGCTCATCATCAGGAGCACTTAAAGCTGCTGACAACTCCACCATTCTTACTGAAAGTCAGGACATCTTAAATCGTTGGAAAGAGCACTTCAGCTCACTGTTAAACAGCCCTTCTACTGCCGCTGGAGATTTTCTCAAAAATGTCCCACAGCACCCTCCAAAACCCTGGCTGGCTGATCCTCCAACTTTTCAAGAATTTTGCAAGGCACTCAAGAGTGTGAAACCTGGGAAGGCTCCTGGACCTGACAGCATCCCGATGGAGCTTATTGAGGGTGGCGGCTTGCCTCTAAAAACTAGACTCTTCTCACTTATTATATTAATGTGGGAAACCCGCAAGGTACCAGCTGACTTGAAGAACTCCACAATTGTCACCATCTTCAAAAAGGGCGACAGAAGCGTCTGTGGTAACTACCGGGGAATATCTCTACTCTCTGTCACTGGAAAAATTTTTGCAAGAATCCTTTTAAATCGCCTCCAGACACTTTCAGAGACTATACTACCTGAGTCTCAATACGGGTTTCGACCTTCAAGAGGGACAATTGACATGATCTTCTGTGCACGACAACTACAGGAGAAGTGCAGAGAACAGCAAAAGCCTTTACTACTTGTTTTCTACGATCTAGAAAAGGCCTTTGATACAGTTCCCAGAGAAGCCATGTGGATGGTCTTAAAATGCTTCGGCTGCCCTGAACATTTTGTTGACCTGATTGAAGCTCTCCACGTTGATATGACTGGACAGGTCCTCTGCCAGAATGAAATGACTGGTGAATTCCCAATAACAAGTGGGCTTAAACAAGGATGCGTTCTTGCACCTACATTATTTGCATTGTATCTGGCAGCTATGCTTTACGAGACAACCGTAAACAATGCAGGAATAGAACTAAAGTACAGGTTTGATGGAGGATTATTCAACCAGTCCAGACTCCATTCAAAAAGGTTCACCAGTACCACTCGTGTGACAGAGCTGCAGTATGCTGATGACAATGCCTCTCCAGCTCATTCACCTGCAGAGTTGCAGCTGTCAGTTGATTCCTTCAGCAGGGCGTACGAACGATTTGGTCTCTCCATCAATATTTCAAAGACAAAGGTGATGGCGCAGCCAACTCCTGGCTCCTCCGTTCCTGACTTCAGCATATCCATCTATGATACACTCCTGGAACAAGTGGACCATTTCCTCTACCTGGGAAGCATACTGTCATCCAACTGCTCATCTGGAAAAGAAGTGGAGAATAGAGTACGTGCTGCACATGTAGCATTTGGTCGTCTTACAAAGCGTGTCTTCCTGAATAAAGACCTAACACTGTACACCAAACTGATGGTGTACAAAGCTGTAGTCATATCCACCCTGCTATATGGTTGCGAAACCTGGACGTTGTATCGCTGCGATCTGAAGAAACTAGAACGCTTCAACCAACAGAAGCTAAGATATATCATGAACCTGAAATGGGATGACTTCATATCCAACACGGCTGTTCTAGAGAAAGCAAAAATGCATAGCATGGAAGCTCTTATCATTGGGCATCAACTCAGATGGGTCGGACATGTCCAGCGGATGAAAAATGACAGACTTCCACGCCAAATGCTGTACAGCGAAGTGAGCACAGGTAAAAGGCCACGAGGTGCCCCTCTCAAACGTTATAAGGATCAGTACAAGAAAAATCTGAAAAACTTGAACATCGATCCGAGTAACTGGTCCACAATAGTAGAAGACCGAAGTCGCTGGCGCTCAGTTACCTCAAATGCTCTTCAAAACTTTGAGTTGGAACGTCGAAGAATGGAGAATGACAAACGCCAGAGACGTAAACTCCTCCAGGCTCAGCCACGTCCTCCACCTTCCATCAGCTGTAATGTCTGTGGCCGCCTGTTCCACGCTAGGATTGGATTGCTAAGCCATCAACGACACTTCCACGCCTGAACCGTGACAAAGGAAATCTCAGGAGAGAAATGAAAACTCGGATACGAGTATTAGCCGACGACAGGTGTAAGACTGGAACATCCACCAGCCATTGCAGATCGGCCTGTGACACTTGTAACGTCACCGCCTCACCTGTCCAACATCGACGGCCATTGGCCTCGTGACCCGAGAAATGACCATCACACTCCTAACGTCTCTTTAATTTTGTTAAAGACAGCTTCCATCTTCCCCATGTTATGCATGTGTCTGTACCATTGCATTTGTCGTCTAGCCATTCCTGCTTTGCTATTTTGATCTCTTGTTAATCTTGTTTCGTAGACATCAGGATTACCTTTTTCTGCTTCACTTGATGCATTTTAGTATTTTTTATAGTTCAGAGCCTTTTCCTTGCCATCATCCAATGTTTCGATAAAATGGCTAAAATAATCTAAGTTATTAAATACGTTGCATTTGAATTCACTGTGCACTCTGTCAGAATTTGTCACAAGTATTTTAGGACTCTGTAACAGCGCGAAGAAGTAGGCGTCCATTTCTTAGACGCTGTAAGGACATGAAATATTTTGCATCGGAACTACGAGTCTAATTGTATGAGAAATTATTTGAGGTGTTCTCTCGCTCCCCCACGCTCTTCTTTTGCTACTTGAAGGAGCGAACCTTTTTTGTCTGACAGCTAACCGATAACATTTTGTGAGAGTAGAAGAAACAAATTGATTATCGACTTTCGCTTTGTGCATTCATAATATAAAATGAAGGATAAGTTAGTGTCGGAGTACAGTTCCACGAATTTTTCTAGATTAGACGAGTGAATTTAAGAAATGAAGGAACTTTTTATCGATCACGTTATCAAATAATACTGAAATGTAGTTCGGAAAGAAGCAGCGAAATATTGTGCCGCCAGTCTTCACTGCTGTCCCGTTACATATAGTCGTATTACAAGCGAAGTAAAGCTCTGTTCTGCAAGACGGCAGTCAGAGTACTAAGCTTCAGGTGGTGAGTATTTGCAGTACAGTGGGTGAGGTTTTTTTAAGAATTTCTAGTTTATTCAGTATCGATTTCAGTAACAGTAACGATACTCAGTACAAATATTTCTTGTCACTACACCCAATATAAAGTATCTCAACTGGGTTCAAATGGCTCTGAGCACTATGGGACTTAACATCTAGGGTCATCAGTCCCTTAGAACTTAAAACTACTTAAACCTAAGCAACCTAAGGACATCACACACATCCATGCTCGAGGCAGGATTCGAACCTGCGACCGTAGCGGTCGCGCGGTTCTTTCAACTGGGCCTAATCGGCAGATTTTCTTTTAATGTTACACCTCCTCCTTCATAGTCATTACAGACCATTCAGTTTAGACATTGTGTTAATATCCATAGCGTTCATTGCAGCACTTCATCCAACGGAGACACTTATCAAACCGCACGTTTACAAGTGTTCTTACACCACCAGAATATATTCATAGCTCCTTACCGGTAGGTATTATACGTAGAAAACAGCCATCAACTGAACTAACTGTTGTGAAATCAAGGAAATATCGCAAAATCTAAATTGCTTCTTGTGGGGAAGACGATCGCCAAATTTTATGCTACTGACACAAAATATCCAATACCAGTAACTAGCAAAATGCTGGAATTCCGCTCTGAGGAAACATTCAAATATCATGTTCCAGTAATGGTTTGTTTGATTTTGACAGATCAGCAACACGACACAGTTGTAAGCAAATCTTGTTTCTCCGACGTTATATATACACTACTGGCCATTAAAATTGCTACACCAAGAAGAAATGCAGTTGATAAACGGGTATTAATTGGACAAATATGTTATACTAGAACTGACATGTGATTACATTTTAGCGCAATTTGGGTGCATAGATTCTGAGAAATCAGTACCCAGAACAACCACCTCTGGCCGTAAAAACGGCCTTGATACGCCTGAGCATTGAGTCCAACAGAGCTTGGATGGCGTGTGCAGGTACAGCTGCCCATGCAGCTTCAATACGATACCACAGTTCATCAAGAGTAGTGACTGGCGTATTGTGACGAGCCAATTGCTCGGCCACCATTGACCAGACGTTTTCATTTGGTCAGAGATCTGGAGAATGTGCTGGCCAAGGCAGCAGTCGAACAGTTTCTGTATCCAGAAAGACCCGTACAGGACCTGCAACACGCGGCCGTGCATTATCCTGCTGAAATGTAGGGTTTCACAGGGATGGAATGAAGAGTAGAGCCACGGGTCGTAACACATCTGAAATTTAACGTCCACTGTTCAAAGTGCCGTCAATGCCAACAAGATATGACCGAGACGTGTAACCAACGGCACCCCATACCATCACGCCGGGTGATACGCCAGTATGCCGATGACGAATACATGCTTCCAATGTGCGTTCACCGCGATGTCGCCAAACACGGATGCGACCATCATGATGCTGTAAACAGAATCTGGATTCATCTGGAAAAATGACGTTTTGCCATTCGTGCATCCAGGGACGTCGTTGAGTACACCATCGCAGGCGCTCCTGTCTGTGATGCAGCGTCAAGGGTAACTGCAGCCATGGTCTCCGAGCTGATAGTCCATGCTGCTGCAAATGTTAAAATGTAGTGGTCCTGCCATAATCCATTATTCTTACTAGGTTACGCACATGCGTTTAAGCACCAGGATGCCAGTGCACTTATTTTAACTCCCATTATTAATGTGTTCTGCCTGAATGAAGTAAAATCCACTTAGGTAAACTGGCACCCATTGTGCGGTGATTAATTTCACGCCGCTACAATTCTACTCAATGATACCTGGTTTTGTAGGCCTCAGATGATGGACATGGAATAAGAATATTTGACTCTGGCACATAGGTACAACTTAACATATGTTATTAGTCTAACTAAACTTATGTGAGCCTTTCCCTCAATTATCATAAGTATATTTTATCAGCCCATTTCAGCCCAAACTTGAGAACACGTTGATCCTAAGATGTATTATTTCTGAAAAGTGAAGTCACAGAATTTGCTTATTGTGTTAGATCCCCAGTAACCTGTACTGCATTGCTATAATGATAACCCTTTTCTCACCTAGCGAGATATACTTACTATTTTCCACTTTTAGCCTATTGCATGTTCTTGTAGTACACATAACTTAAGGTCATGTAGTGCAATGCCATACATTACTATCAATACAGCAACGTATTCTGATTATCCCAATATTAAATTTACATTTACCCTAAGTCTTCCAGGAAAGCCCTGCCTCCGGTCCAGCCAAGCTTAATGACTACATAACACATTCTCATAAATCTATACTATCCTCTATATAACTGGCATACAATTTACCTGATCTTAACAATTATGGCCTAGACTATTACATTAGGTGAAAAGGCCAAACATTTGGGTAAGACGACGTATCAGCGGACATTTCACAATCAGGAGTGGCCGATCATACCTAGTGATCCATGAGATGACTGTAGCTACACATTCCACTCAAAAACGGAAAAAGTCTCACACTGGAGCCAGTATACTGCTTACAAAAATATCAAAAAACATAGCAAATATTATCAGGGCGAAATGTTCTACAACAATGTGAGCTCCGAACATTAAAGATTTATATTTTCTTTGTCATATAAATACTCATACCAATATACGCCTCTCTTCCTTTTTGTGACTTGAAATACTCGATACTTCCACATACCGTACTCCTTTTCCCTTTTCTTACTTTACCTTCATGGTATCTTATTGTGTTCGTTTTCATATTTAAAACATGAAATTTTGACATAACTTTACAGTGTTAAAGCATGGTTTGCACATTCTTATATTAAGTGACGATATTAACTGTCTGACAATATTTAACTTACATTTGAGGACACGCCCAATATGACCATCCATCCGGTTTCCAACACTAGCTTTCACGTCAGCATTTAACTAAACTAATGGAAGTGACTAGTTTCTTTTGTTTATGTGGTGAACATTTTAATTTGGACAACGAATTTATATCAATTACTTTAGTTCCTAACAGTGTATTAAGACGCTGACCCTATATTTGGGTGATGCAGTATATTAAATACTGTTTTAATTTCTTGTGGTGTCTCTTCTCTTCATTCCTTAGCAGACAGTGCAGGCACATCTCCTCATCCGACAATTTCTATAATGACCAATATTAGTTTAATGCTGTCATTACTCATACTTAAAGAGCAACCAATACTGTTTTCCAAGGATAATTTAATGGTAACAGCATTAGCTGTTGGTTTACTAATTTCTTCTTCAATTTCAACACCATGTGCAGACAGTTGTTACTGTTGGATCTAAGTAAAGCACTAAATCTTGTAATCCTACTTCCATTTCACTTATACTCTCACAAACAGTAAGCCTATCTTCATTGGTAACAAGAGTTATGATTTCTGTTGGCGCTCAACTACACCTTTGGACTATATGGTGAAAACTTCAGCACTGACAACAGAGTTTTGTCGGTTAACTTTTTAATATTTCTACACCCTTATCCACGATGATATGAGCGGTACTGGCTTATCTGTTTCTTCTGACACACGTAACTGTTCCTCTTCTTGATTAGATTTTAAGATACTATTTACACCTTCCTGACAGTGGTAGATAAATCCACTAATTGTTACTCCACAGCACCTGATTCAGTTTTATCAGTTTTGCTCTGCTGTTTTAGAATCTCGGCTTCACCTGATGGAATTCTCACTATTTTCTCTACACAGTTAACATGAACTTCATGTAGTTTACTAGTGCTGGATTTAACTTCACCTACTACCTCCAGCGATTCTCCAGTCATTAAATTTATATTTCCACATATTACGCACTTCACTTTGGTAATATTTGGTTATTTGTCCTTATTACACTTAAACATAGGTGTCATGGCTTGTTAAAGTATATTACATAATTTTTGACAAATCTTTTCTCTCTCTAAACTTGACTCTTTGTGTAAGTATCAATTTTGCAGTATCACAGAGTACTGGTGGGTCATTATTTCGAAACCTTTTTTCATATTTCCAATTTCATTAAGAAAAAGTCTTTATTTCTATAAATCCATTGGTCTTCTCTATCCTATCCCAGAATGTCAAGCTGTTCTAGGTAACTTAGGATATCGTTGAAATTAGTTCATCCCCATCCTACCATTTTCCCGTATTTACTTGGAAATATGACTCATTACTGCCTTCATAAGACTTTTTCCATTAACAGGCTCATCTAATAGTTTCACTTGATCCATATGCCGCTCAAAATTTCTTCTATATCCCATCCACATCCTTCCTTCTGGGCTTGTTTTTAAGAATTCTACAGTGAGACTTTGATGTTCTCCTGAAGAGTAATAGTGCTCCTTAAACAGCCAACAAAACTTCTTCCAGACAGTAGATTCATGTATGTACAATACTGTCCATTATGTGGCTTCCCCACCCCCTTTATCAAATTTTGGATTAGAATACCGACATTCCCTATCCATGTAAAGACAAAAATCCTTAAATTCTGACACTACATTCTCTACAACTAATGTATGGATTTCTATTTGTCCTTTAATACTTTGAACTTGCCCGCATACGTGTGCTACCGTTTTTTTCTATCTTTGTAATGTCATCCTCTTGCAGTTTATCATTGTCATTGTCATATGTTATTTTATTCAATTTATCAGCTATTTGTTCTCTCAATGACCTTATTTTGCCATCTGCCATATGTTAAACTTCACGGACACTTTTCTCCGGGACTTTACTATATTTGATCTTAAAATTACATTGTCTGTATCTTTTTGTTCAGTAATTATTTATCTTTAACCCTTTAATATGGGAATCCATTATTACCGTATTGTATTCAATCCTTTATCAGTGTCCTTCACCCACCTTTAGCGTTTTAGATTTGCTTCTCATCTATTAACAACTAAAGTATCAGTAATTTCTTCTGATTTGCTGTAGTGTTCTCAGCATGCCCATAGCAATTCCAGCCCACTTTCTTTCCATTTGTAATGTCTCATAAGCAGAATAGTGTTGTACATATGTCACAAGCTGCGTTCTCATTATGAATGATGGTATCGCCCTTATCTATGAGGTCATCACCCTTATCACTGATATCTTCATCAAAATATGAAAAGCCACTCAATGCACTCCCCTATCATTGTCGCACCCTCTGCAGCCAATCACAGTGGACTGTTTTGAGCAATTTAACTATTTAATAACTTAGTTGTCAAAATGCACATACTTCACTTGTATTGGATAAAAATGGCGCCATACTCAAAGATTTTCATACTGAAAAACAAAGTAATCTTCACTCGAACTATATAAAGCAGCGTCACATTCAAAAACATTACCTATGCTTCACATCAATTGTGTAAAAAGTAATATCAGTTCTAAACACACACACACACACACACACACACATGCACACACCACCTGAATTTTGCTTCATGTGCAAAATAGTACTGATATGAATTTTATTCCCATGATCAGAATATATACATAAAGAATATATATATAAAGCACACACACACATACACACACACACATATATATATATATATATATATATATATATATATATATATATATATATATATATATATATTTGTGTCCTTTATATATATATTCTGATCATGGGAATAAAATTCATATCAGTACTATTTAGCACATGAAGCAAAATTCAGGTGGTGTGTGCACGTGTGTGTGTGTGTGTGTGTGTGTGTGTGTGTGTGTGTGTGTGTGTGTGTGTGTGTGAGTGGGTGGGTGGGTGGGTAATACGTTTGTTAGATGTTTGTGTGCTTTATATATATATATATATATATATAAAGCACACAAACATCTAACAAACGTATTACCCATTCGAATGCTCTTGGAATGTTGGAGAGAGGCTTTGGGCTTTTGTGAAATGGAGTTGGTGTGGTATGGTCTCTAACAGTAGAAACTACATAAGTCTTTGATAAAATTACGTACTGCACAGTTGTTTTAATTTCAGAATCCAACACACTTTGCATGTAATCTTACTTGGTTAACCAGTTAAAAGGAAGACTACTCTGTTCATTATGTGTGATGATATGGTATGGACTACATACATTTTTGCTTCTAGACTCACATATTCAGTAGGTTCACCATTCAGTTCGTCTTTCATTAATCCTGTACCTTTTCTATTTATCATTGTAATATTGAATCAGTTATTTACGCAAAACCTGAAGTATGATACCACATTCGGACATAAATCCTGATATCCTCATAAACACTTGTAGTTTTAATGCAATAAATTAACACTAGACCATCAGCGTTTCTGGTATCCCTAAAATGATGGAAAGGGATCATTTTGATCCTGCATAAAATATGTCACATTTGGCTTAAACAACGTCTTTTTTTAATGTATGTTAATTCCTATCTCTTTGTGAGTTACAATGATAATTGTTAAACATGATAATTAACACAATGCTTACTCATTTCGACAAAATAATACCTTACGTTTTTACTGTTGCTCAGACTAACAAGTTACCTAAATTGTAGACTCTCATATACTAAATATTTGTAGAATCTTTAGAAACATGTAGTGTATGTGGTACACATTATACTAGAATGTGTGCTGCAGACAGCTTTGTTGTATTTTTCACTCAAGTTACTGCAATTTGCTGCAACCATTAAGCACACATTGTCTCTTTTTTATTGCTATATTTTCCTCGCATGGCTTTGTCACACTTTATTCAGGTGTCTCTGGCATTATTTCTCTTTACAAAGGCTGATTTGGCACATCTTCCACTGCCTAGATGATTTTAGAGCTGTATCCTCTTGTTCCCCCCACCCCCCCTCCCCCATGAACCACGGACCTTCCCGCCTATGGGCCAGCTTGCATGTCTCAGCAATGCAGCTACCTGTACTGTAAGTGCAACCAGGATGGATGGCCATCTGTTAAGAAGACAGACGAAATATGGGTAGCAGCCTTTTCAGCAGTTTTAGGGGAAACAGTCAGTGTGATTGACTGATCTGGCCTTGTCACATGAACTACAACAGCCTTGCAGTGATGGTACCATGAACAGCTGAAAGCAAAGGGAAACTACAGCCATAATTTCCTCTGAGGAATGCAGCTCTACTATATGATTAAATTAGAATGGCGTCCTCTTGGATGAAAAGGGAAATGAATGGATTGAATTTAGATGTAGTGGGAATTAGTGAAATTCGGTGGCAGGATGAACATGACTTCTGGTCATGTGAATAAAGGGATATAAGTACAAAGTTAAATAGGGGAGGGGGTTCAATAACAAATAACGAAATGGGAATGGGGTAAGCTACTATGAACAGGATCCTGAACGCATTATCATAGCCAAGATAGACACGAAGCCCACATGTACCACAGTAGCACAAGTTTATATGGCAACTAGCTCAACAGATGAGGAAGATATTGTAGAAACGTATGATGAGACAAAATAAATTATTCATACACTTAGGCTTAAAAGAGACAAAAATGTAATTGTGATGGGGGATTGGAATTCGATAGTAGGAAAAGGAAGAGAAGGAAAAATAGTAGGTGAATATGGATTCGGGTAAGGGAATGAAAGGGGAAGCCACCTGGTAAAATCTTGCACAGATCATTTAATTATCACTAACATTTGGTTTAAGGATAAAGAAAGAATGTTATATACATGGAAGAGACCTGAAGACACCAGAAGTTTTCAAACTGATTGCATGACATACACTTCAGAACCTACTTTTAGATTGTAAGACGTTTCTGGGCTAGTATGTGGAATCCCACCACAATTTATTGGCTACGAACTGTAGAATAGAAACTGAAGAAATTGCAAAAAGAAAAGGAAATTAAGGGGATGGGACCTGGAAAAGTTAAAATAAATATAGGTTGTTGAGATTTTCAGAAGGAGCTCTGGGCACCAACTGACTAGACTAGGGAAAAGGAATACAGAACAAAACAAGTGGGTAGCTTTAAAAGATGAAATAGTGAAAGTGGCAGAAGACCATGTAGGTAGGAAGGCAAGGCCAGGTAGAAATCCTTGAATAACACAGGATATACTAAATTTAACTGATGAAAGAAGGAAATATAAAAATATGGAAAATGGAGCAGGCGAAAGGGAATGCAAACGTCATGAAGTGCAAAATGACTGAAGGGCAAATGTAAGGATTTAGAAGCATATTTCGCTAGGGAAAAGATAGATGCCGCCTACAGGGTAATTATAGTGGCCTCTGGAGACAAGAGAAGCAGCTGTATGAATATCAAGATCTCAGATGGATAACCAGTCCTAATGAAAGAAGGGAAAAATAAAAGGTGGAAGGATACGAGGAACTACACAAGGAAGGTGAACTTGAAGGTAATATTATAGAAGGGGAAGAGAACATAGATGAAGAGCAGATGGGAGATATGACATTGCGACAAGAATTTGACCAAGCCCAACGCCGAAGCAAGGCCCCAGGAGAAGATGACATTCTGTCAGAACTACTGAGTCAGCCAGGACAAAACTCTTCCATTTGGCGTGCAAGATGTATAAGACAGACGAAATACTCTCAGACTTCAAATAGAAAGTAATAATTCAAATTCCAAGGAAAGCAGGCGCTGACAGGTATAAACATTTCCGAATCATCAGTTTAGTGCCTCAAGGTTGGAAAATACTGACACGAATTCTTTACAGACGAATGGAAAAACTAGCAGAAGATGACCTCAAGGGAGATCAACTTGGATTCTGCAGACAGTAGGAAAATGCAAGGCAATACTAACCCTGCAACTTATCTTAGAATATAGGTTAAAGGAAGTCAAACTTACGTTTATAACATTTGTAGACCTACAGAAAACTTTTGTCAGTGTCGTGTGGAATATTCACTTTGAAATTCTGCAGATAGCAGAGATACAACATGGAGCAAAAGGCTATTTACAACTTGTATAGAAACCAGGTGGCCATTATAAGAGTCACCTCTTTACTAGGCTGGTGCGTTAGCCTGCACCTGGATTTCAGGCTTGATCCTCCATTTACGGTCGTTGCCAAGGTGCTATTCCAAAACATGGACAGCCTCGGCAATTCTGTTGGTTTGTAAGGGGTAATTGAAAGCAAATTATGCCAGCAGTGAGAATTTGGAGCGAGGAGCAAGGCATGCCAGGGTAGTCAGTGTAGTTGTGTGAATCGCTGTGCGTAGGTGGCTAAGTGGCTAACACAACTGCCTAGTAAGCAGGCGACTCGGGTTCGATTCCCAGCCTTCTTTCATATTTTCACTCGCCTTTTAAATCTATATACACAAAATTATATCTGTAAGCGTCCTGTAAAGGCTCTGAAATTATGCCACTTCGATAGGATTATGGTATTTTCTCCAAAATAAACCTCGAGGTGAGGTCATTACTTCAACGACTTCTTATTACCATTATCTCGATCCACGTTCATAAGTATATCCAGCTTGCGTGTCTGATGCATCTTGGTAAGTGTATCAGTGACCAGAACCTCCGCTTTGGATACGGCTCTGTTTGGGGAAATTTACATTTAAATGGTTATTATCGTTTTCTTTTGTTATCCTAAAGTGTGTGCAGTTTCTTATGAGAAAGAAGTTGTGACAACCCAACAAGTATTTCGTTTTATTTGCCATCTCTAGGTGAAGCATTTGCACACAGCACAAGACGTGAGTGTCTGGTAAATATAGTTGTTGAGGATATCCAAATTAGTTATTTGAAAAATAAAATAACAATTGTTGTAAATGTTTTGCAAAGGTCGAATAATCGTGTGAATGTGAGTGGCAGAAACATCAAGAACATCTCGGACTTCTGATGTGAAACTGCTGATTGGTGCAGCATGAGATCCTCCAACAATCATCTCAGGAAGTTGGTGAAAATGGTATGCTCCAAACCACACAGAAAACAGCACATTCACATGCTTTTTATCCATGTCAGATAAAAAAGCTGTTTCATAAAAAAAAGGACAGCTACCATCGCTCTTTCTTGTCCTTCTGTTGTCTGTCATTAGTTTTCTTCGAATACACCTTTCAATAGCAATAAACTTTGTGAAACTTTTCTTTCTTGTGACATAATTTAATTTCTTCTTCCCATGGTGAGATATTCTCAGTTACACTGTCAGTCTCCACGTACGGAACTTCAAGTGAATTATCCATGCCTTCAGCACTGCTTGCTTCCTGTTTTCAGTCATTCATAGTAGTTTCCACCATTGGCTCACACTGAAGAGCACCACCTGCCAGCCACCTACATGCCCTGTTGCAGTTGCATAAGGCATATGCATGCTTGTTACCTGTACATTTCTGTCAGCAGTGAGGCACAAATTGAGACATATAGAGCACGTATGAAGTAATACAACATTGCAGCACAGTGTCACATTCTGTACATGCTGCACAAGTCCTCCACATATTGAGATGCATAGACATTCTATGCCCATGCAAGTTTGCAATGCACTGCACTGACAGAATGTAGGCGCACGCCCTGCAGTCTTCCTCAAGCGGTTTTCAAGAAACTCTTTGGTAAAAAATTTGATTTTCATGTTACATGTCAACTGCTTGGTGAGGTGCCCATCGTCTTGCTAATGTCTATACTTATTGTGATATTCACATTTAAATAAGATACTGCACGAAATTCGAAAGGTTTGCAATGAAAAATAAGTGTTACTATGATTTTGCGTTTGGTGCATATTACACTATATGTTGCCGTGTACAAAATTTTGCTAACATACTGAATTTTTCTTTAGACTTTGGAGGAGGTCTCTGTTTCCGATCTCAAATAAAGATATCATACATACGCAAGAACGAAATATTCATATCATCCCTCATATCGTACCTTCTAAACCGGTCGAGATATCGAAAAGAGATTTTCGTTAATGGTAGCGCACAAAGAGGAGAGTAATTTGCCATATTGTTAACATATGGAATATTCTTATCTATGGCGATATAGCGGACGCTATAGTTTTTATTTTTTTCAATCTAATGCTGCAATTTTTTAAGAGTCATGCGCGGCTAGTGAAAACAGAATTTCCTAGTATGAATATAAACATGAAATTTCTTCTCTTTTGTAACTGCAAGCCGACACCATGAGGTTTTCGATAAGCTGTTGACGCCTCTAGTCGGCAGCTGCTTGTTTAATGAAACACTCTGTTTGATAATTCTGTTTCAATAGCTACTGAAAGGTGAATTTCACCAGATGATGCTGTTTTATGGTAAAAGAAGTGCAATTAAACTTGTCAACATGGCAAATGTAGCCATTGCTCATAAATGATTATGTTTCTTCAAATAAGAAAAGGTTAACAATTCACACCAAAGTAAATCACTAATTCTATTGCAATTTTGGCCGAATTCCCACAACCCTTCGTATTTTTTAATAGTGAACCACTGAAATGGAAACTTATCAAAGGATTTTCTTCCTGTTCTTCATATAAGCAATATGGGATTAACGATCAGTACGCCCTTCAGGCGGAGTGACATGCACATGCCAGTTCCTGGTTACTCAACTACTGCTTGCCAAAGTGACAACCTGTGATTTACAAACCAAAGATTTATTACTGAAAAAAGTAAACAATTGATCCACTGCACAACATGATGGTCAGGCTCGTTGGGGTGGAGAATTCACGTGATTCAAAAAAACTTTGTCATGGATCTAGGCCTGCTTTGCCAGCAATGCCTCTCAACAAATAAAATCTATCAAATCACCTCACTCTTTCAGGATTCTCATACTTTCGGAATAATACTGACTGCTTTCTTCGTTTGTGTAGCCTGTTTCTCAATGCTGAAACCTTGTATTCAATCACTGAAATGCTTTTTCTGGTAACTATGCAATTGAAAGTCTGTCATTCATGTGGATTTCTCAACTGATCTAGCTTATAGTGAGAATGTGACGTCCGCATGCATGTGATGTAATGTCTCTCTCTTACGTACTTCAGACGTTGCATGCCTTTTAGCAGGAGCACAAACAGAATACAGCTGTGGAAATTCCCACTTTTCGAATTTTTGTAAATGATCATACAGATATGCCAGCATAATAGACAGCATGTATACAACCTTTTTTCACTGTATAATATTGAAAATTCGCTGCCCTGTCTCTTGATCTCATGATTTTATACCATTCGTTCCTATTCCACTACGCTCACGATGAATCATCTGTCCTTTTTTGAGGTAAAGACATTGAGGATGCATAAAATACAATCCCATAGGTCAATGGCTCGCCAAGACTGAGTTATGCACTGTTCTTGACAAAATAAAAGTAATAACGAAACCAAGCAGCAAAATTGTACAGATATAAATAACTGAAAAAGATAATGTAGTAATGAAAAAGTTCGTGAGCTTCACTGGCGAATAACGAACCACTATTCGATGACAATAAAGTTCAGTAGTAAGGTAATATTTTTCGGACAGCCAACTCCACCACTGCTCATATGGACGGTGCCGAAGGGAGCAAATCGGAGGACTGCTTCCCTGCTACCCGCCTTACCTCTGCCGCAGTGCTGGTGTGAGAAACTGTGCCACAACCACAACGCCACGCGACCTGGCACGGCGGATGTCGCGTCACCGTCGCGTCGCATCCCAGTTTACGCAAACAGATATCGTAGGCGATTCGCGCAGTCAGAGATAAAACTTTATGGACATTAACAGCTGCTAAAATATTTAACGTGCCACAGTGGCCACTACAAGTGTTTATAAAGACATCGTTGTCCTTCAAAATTAATTTCATCGAAAATTGGAAGAAAACTTGTAACAAGTGACTTCACAGATGGTGATTTGCATCGATTGGCATACCAGTTAGCGAAAGGAATGGTCTGCTACCTCGGTTTAGGCGAAAGAGGCAGGAACAGTTTGGGTGGATCTATTTTAGCAACGTCATAAGAAATGGACAAGAATTAATTGCTTTCATGGCGTAACATGTGTGCTAGTAAGACTATAACCCGTGTAATCTGTCGTCATTGATAGAAACGTTCATACATATTTGTAGTTTTCAAAACATGGACAATTCAGATCACATGAGAATGCGATGCTACGCCTGCATCTATAGATAGTAATTCGTTTTTCTCTCCTGCACTGTCTCACACTACGCTAAACTCGCGAACTCCATCGGTTTCTTATCACAGCACTGATGCCGTTTACTTGAGAGAGAAGATTGATATCTGTGTCACTCCCCTTTATAAAACTGTTTTGCATTTTGAGTGATCTTTCACTCATTGTATGGTCTAAAACATAGCGACTCATAGGTTGCACGCTATGATACTTTTTCGATACAAGATTTGTCAGTCAATTTCATGAGCTTGAGAAATAGCTTCATTACATAATGACTTACGAATTATGAAATTTTAAACTGTTTATTTGACTATTCTACAGTTGTCGACATTTAAATAATTTGTTATGTTAACAGATAAATGCAACTTATCTTGCTATGGCTGTCTCATTGTCTAAGCTGTCTTCTTTGTTCCTGCTCATGCTTTGCTGCTAATAAGCCCAAGGTATTGCAACAACAAGTCACTGGAATATTGTTAATTTTTATCACCATATAAACTTTTTTTTACATTGTTTCTACTGCAACACCACATCTTAAACAAATGTACAAGTCAAAGAACATAATTTCTCAGATAGTCACATGGACAAACTCAACGGCTACTAAAACCAATCCAGAGCATTTGGTGCCTATATATTCTATTATTATTACCTGGATAGCTTCCAGATTCCTAGTATTAACATGACTGTCTTAATTAAAATTGCGTTTCAGATGCATCTTAAATAATGTTTCTGGAAATAATTGTTTACTTAAACATTATGAACCTAAAGTTTCATAATAAAGGTTTCAAATCTTGACAATATGAAAAATAGCAGCTTTCCATAATTGTACGCAGTCGATTGTATTAACGATAGTAAAATTACAGAAATTATAATGAAAACAGAAATTCTGCTTATATGAAAACTGAGGCTCAATAATATTATCTTTATTGTAAAGTAGTTCTCGAATCATGTAAGTTGACAACTGTGATTACTAAATGTCATCGTTCAAAATCGATATTACAAAATGAATCAATATAAAAATAAAATTATATTATCAGAGAACTAGTGTTTTGGCGGCCAAATATATGCAAACATGTCTTTGGTTGTAGAATATATAATTTAACTAAGAAAATGAACTCAAGTCTGGCTAAAAATTTTATGGAACCGAACATTTCAACTGATGTACGAAAATTCTGAGGAGATAACATTCATTACACACTTCAATCGTAGATATGTTACTATTCTCAAGTTTCTTTATTTGCCGTACTAAACAAACTCAACTGACAGTGAATACACCAAAAGTAACCCCCCTTAAAGGAGCACAGAAAAGTTCTACCAATGTCTCCAGAGCACTTGCCCACGAAAGGCAAAGGTCCCGAGTTCGAGTCTCGATCCGACACACAGTTTTAATCTGTCAGGAAGGTTCTACCAATGTTTGGTGGTTTTTCTTATGGGAAGAAAAAAGTTTTCTGCACATCCCACAGCTGTAGGATTCTCTTGATTGCAGGTATTTAAGACAGCCATATAGTTTTGCAGTGTGGCAAAAGTTCTGTTATAGCAGGTGTCCACAAATTCATAAAAGCCAGCAAGTCTTGAGTTTCAGATTGGGTAAATGAAAAAGTAGTTAAAAAGTTTCACTACAATTATTTCTATAGCAACACATAAAATATTTACAGCAGCTGAGACAGTGTTATGTGAAATGTTTGCTGGACAGCCCACTTCTTCCAGGTTCTTCCAAAGTTTCCCTTTTAAGCGACTGAATATGTTGTTTTCACCTCTATGGTTTACCCCTCCGGTATTGGTGTTGCACTGCCGCCGCAAAATGCTGAAAAACATTTTAAACTACATTTAAGACGTGTGAGCGCTGAAGTATTGGATATAGTCTCTGATGCTTCGTTTTGTACAGAATCCATATTAATTAGTCTAGTTTTCATCCCTTCAGCTGCATCAAAATACTGAACAAGTATAGTAAATAATTTCAATCCTTTTATTGCTGCCATTAGTTTCTAGTCTATATTGCTTAATTTCTAAAGTTTTGTGTTATGGAACGCATATCTTCAAGTACACACGCATCCCCCTCTCCCCCCAGTTTAGCCATAAAAATCACAACTTTCGATTTTTGAAAACTTCAAATAAAACTCACAAAGAGTGATCTTTTTACAAGACACTGTTTAAAAATTCAAGTTTTTAAAGCATAATTTCTTGTAATCAAAACAATGAAACCGCAACACTTAATGTGAACAACAGTTGCTACTACGTCTGTCCACATAGCAGTGACACTTTGATTCCTGTAGTTCATTCGCAGGGATACAGTCTAAGCTGGTGACGTCACATTAGCAGCTGTTACCAGTGGCAGACACAAGCGCGCGAGTCTTTCAGTACAGGCTATTGTCTCCTTGCGGTCTACTGTAAAACGTGTCGGTGAAATTGTGTAGGCAGAATTTGTACATTTACAATGAAAATGTATTATTGTCTTCATTTAATACAGTTTTTTGTTTGTGCGTTTTGTTTTCTACGTCTTCTGCGCTATTATCTTTTCTGTCTCCGCCAGTGCTAAACATGAAAATGTCAAGTTGTGACGAAACTGCAGAACACGATGGCATTCTCAGTCCAATTAAGAAACAAATGAAAACTTGGGCATTAAGCAGTTCAGAAAAAAAAAGATCCTGAATATGTATATGTATGCTATGTATATCCTACAACAATAACATCAGAAACTGTTGATAAACTGCACGTTCCACTGCGGTCAGCGGCTCGTCCTTATATCCAGTGCTCCGCGAACATAAAGCTAATCTCAACCTCAAATCACCAAAGGCAGAAAAAGTAGGTGAAAATGTTGACGACTTCGACAGAAACGTCATAAGGAGCTTTTCTTTCGCAATTGAGCGGCCTGCCAGTGATAAAGTCCTTGCATTCGTAACGAAGATCCTGATCTTCTGGATTTCAGAAGAACAACATTTTACTCCTTATTGAAGGAGATAAACTACAGGTATGTTAAACGTGAACGTAAAAGCATGCTGGTCGGCGAAGAAGAGATCACTCTATGGAAAAGGCCATATTTAAGGAGAATAAAGTCAGCAGGCCAGGAGTGCAGGAAAATATATTACTTGAACGAGAGCTGGCTGAATGCAGGTCAAACACGGAATAAAATCTGGATAGATTATTTAGTAAAATTAACTGAGGAAGGCTTTCTGTCTGGGTGGTCTATAGGGAACAAAGCATCTTTTTGGAAAGGAAAAGGACTAATAATAATGCATTTTTTGGAGCGAGATAGGTTTTGTAGAGGAGTGTTTGTCAACAATCGAGTCGAAAAATTACAGGTGACTTATGTTATTTGTTCCATTTTTCTCTCCAAATCCAACTAAAGCGGTTGTGTCATAGGGAGCAGGAAAGACTATGCAATTGTGTCGATAACTACAGAGTTTATTCTCGTGTTCGTTCCTCATTTCCGATGTGTTACACTTGCTAAGCGCCTTGGCTGTCGAGACACCCCGCCTTCCATTTATTCGCCCTCCGGTGAACTCATGATTAGGCCGTGCGCTGTACTTCCGCAGGTCAGCCCAGTATGTGGCATTGTTACCCGCACTGTCTCGATTCGGCGAATGGAGTATAGTAAATTCTGCTCGATACATATCAGTCCTAATTGGTAGTCTCCATGACTGCGATGTTATGTTTCCATTAGCTGCCAGACACACTGTTCAAACAGTTGCATTGTATCTGCCCGCTGAAAGTGCATCCAGTAATAATTAATGGCAAAGATTTAGTGATCAATAACAATGAAGATATTCCTGGCCCGTCAGGGTCACGTACATTTCCGACTTCCCAATGAGTTTGGAAAAACAGAACACGATGTGACGTAAGACACAAAGTTAGATGTTTAGTAAATGAATTACACGTCATCGTCTTCTATACATTGACACACGTGACATGAAATTGAACAAAATGTAATATAACTCCTGATCGCGTTTGAAAGAAAAGTAGCAGAGGCTGTTAACCTAATTTGTCAATAACCAAATTAGTAAAACCAGATTTTTCAAAAGTTTCCTTGTGTGAACACTTAGCGCGTGCAACTCACATAACCTGTTTTCACTCTGCAGAAAAAAAAAATACAGTTTTACTCTTCCCAGAATACTGAAGGATCATTGTTATCTACACGTAGTAACAGGCAAAGCAAGAGCAATTAATACAGCCTTTTCATAGCAGAAGAAAACTCTGTATGTTTATCAATAATATCAGTGGTTGATAGATTTCTAGCTATTTGTGCTCTCATAGAACAGTAATCATTCCACAGCGTCGTTTCAGATAAGAACGTATCAACTGAGCTTGGGCCAGGAAACAGATTTGCCGAGCTGTAAGTTATCAAGTACCTACGTCACAGTGTGTAGAAATACTTACTAGTGAAAAGCAAAGATCCAGAGTCTGGGTCTACGTCCAGGGCACTGTTTCAATATGCCAGGGAATTTCTTGGGAATAGTTTCGATCACAGAAATATCGGTACGCAATCACTGCACATCCAGATCTCATAGACGAGTAGAAAATTGCAGGGTGAATATAATCAATATTTTAATCCAGATGTCAGTGACTTGTACAAAATTGCAGCCTTCATCCCCCAACGAAAACAGAGAATATCCGAAGACGCGAAGATGCGTGTCGAAACTTATCTTTTTTTTTCACAAAAGAGGAAAGAAGTGCTGGAGAATTCTCGACATAGTGTAAAGCTGACGGCTCTGTCATTTGATTATACTGGAGGTATATATCCTTCTTCTATAAGTTCGAATTATTTGGAGATGGGTTCATCTGAAGACTAGTCATGAATTGCTTACTACTTAAAACATCACTCACTGACTCACGCCACCCCTGAAAACTGTGAGTGAGTTTTACTTTCATCTTCAGCCTATGTAAGTCCACGGGATTAGCCTCATTTCGACTTTGAACTGGCAGTAGCGTTCCCTTGTTTTTAAACAAATGCAATACAATAAACTAGCTAACCAACCTTCCTTAAACAGGCTACACTTCCTTCCAGCGTTATGAAAAAGCGAAATTAGGAATATCCCAAATGTTTACTAACGGTGATTTATCATTTCTTGTTTCTGCAGAATTTTCGTAGCATACCACCTCTATACATCCTTTGTTCTACTTCCATCTTGTGTATTCGTTTTAGCATACTGTGGATGTTAAACTTGATTTATGTCCGAATCTGTCCTTTGTTAACCCTATCTAACTTCTTACCAGGGTATGACTTAAAGTAATGTATATTCAGAATTGTCAAAACAAACAGTGTTGTTGGGATGATTGAGTAGACACATTCCGAAAGCCAGCAAATAAAAAAAAAATGATAAAACGTACTCTTGAATGTCTTCTCATGAGGAAGACAACAAAGATGGTGCGAAAGCCAGCATTAAGGCATAGCACAGTGGACAAGGTACCACACATGGCGTTCTGTGGAGTCAAAGTATGCTCCACGATGCGCTGGTTTTAGCTATTGTTGGAGATTGTGATGGGGAAATCAGAGCCCGCTAAAGTTGGGGTATGCCTCATATGGAGCTTGACAACAGTACTTCGAAGAAGCCGATAAAGGAAGTCGGCAGGGCATATAAGAGTGGCTTTTTTCCGCATTCGTTTTATCCGCAGTACAGTAGAGTGCTCATTCTTATGAAAGGGAGAATGACTCACAACGAATGAAGCCTTTGATCCATACTCGATTGCCTGCCGTTACACTTTCTAAAGGGAGAGAATAGTAATTGCCATAGTATTGCCTCACTGCTATCAGCCATATATTGCTACAATTGTCTAAGTGAGAGGATTTGTGGGATCACTGGAAAACACCTCTAGAAGTGGATGAGAATTCTGTAATGAATAAAAACTCTGTACACCACATCCGCGGGGGAGCCTGTGAAGGGAAGGATGTTTATGTATCGGCTCGATAGACTGCCAGCTATTAGAAATGGGTGCACCGTGCGCGCAGCTGATCAGCAGGTATGGCACAAATTACAATAAGGAAGAAACAGATTTCGTGGAAGTACGTTATACAGACGCCCATTTTTAAACAATCCTTACGTTACTTATCCCTCACTGACACACGTAACAAGATAAATCGCCATGCTACTAGATCGCTGAGTCGTAAACAAAAGGCGATATATACCGATCAGAACGTTGGAACGAAGGTCAACTAATCTAGCTTAAATCAGGACGGTGCCCCAGTGGGTCCCCATACTTGGCGCAAATGTTTTTGTTGCCTCCACTGCCGTCACGCCTCCATCGAACTCAAACAGAAGAATATGTGGGAAATGAGCTGATTTGCCACTCCATTTTCTAGCGTTCACAGCTCTACTCACAATCTCCAGATGACTAAATGTATATTCAAGTAGCAACAGTGAACTACAAATAAAAAATGACAGTCGATAAATATACCCACAGCAACTGGAATACCGACATGCAATACAAGAACGCTACGCACTTATGCACCAACCTAATACCATAGATCTATGAAATTGCTGGCAGTCGTGAACAAAAGACAGTCGACACGAAGGTTATCGATCACGTAATGCTCCCAGTTTGGATCAGCAAATTATAGTCACGTTGCGATTCCATACACTTGTACTGTTTTAAATCTCAGGTGCGGACTTGTTCCAGTGAGTTCAAATAAAATTCTCTTGGAGGTGCCAGAATGCTGTTCTGGCCGAAATTAAGCCCTGCTAATCCGTAAAAGGGAGATTTTTCAAGTCCAAAGTGCATATGGATAGAGAATGAGGAGCAAGGATATGTTTGATTATTGCAGTGGCTTTTGTTGTTGCGACACTTTGATTTTTTTGCAATCACATAGGAGGGATACATAACAGAACATAGTGTCGTCGTGCAAGCAAGTGACTTAAATGAGAGGTGACGTTTTACAGTGATATTTGCGGTTGTCAGTTCAGTGATAGCAATGAACATTTCTTCTCTTGTATGCGGTTGTAGAAAAATATTGTGTACTGGATGCCTCTCCTTAAATACTTGTTTTGTGCTTTTGGCTCTCGACATGATGATTTACGTCAGATTTCCCATCATGCTCGATTTAAAAATAACAGGAACAACTTTTGCAGAATGCTTCTCCATCTGCGTTGCCTCTCCTTATTAAAGGCCATATTTCTATGTATACGTCACTGAAAGAGCTCGATTTTGGCAATACAAAACTATAATAACACACACAGGCACTGCAACGGTAAACGAGTTTATCTACCTGAAGTTATTCAACAATGTGAAGAAGTGAATAATGGTTTTTATGCAGCGTTGCCAACTGCAATCAAATTAATTGGACGTAGTGTGAAAGTAAGCCGCTGGCGGTTGCTTATATGTTATACATTAATCTATATTAATACTTATACACTGAACCAGTAGAACAGAAATACTTTTCTTTCCCTTACTTGAAAGTAGGCACACTTAAAGTGAAAAATCAGGACTTACACCAACAACTGGGACGTAAAGCGACCCTAGTTTATAAGGAAATAAAAACTCAAAGTACCATATGTGGAAAAATAAGATTTTTTAACTTCGATTGAGAAATTTTATGAAACTAAAAAATATCATCCGAAACGAACGTTGCTAGTTGTTCCTTTTTCACAGGGGAAGTATAGCTTATGACGAAAAAATAAGCTGATAAAACAACGTGGTGTAGTCTTATAGACCTAGAAATGTTTTTACTGTGTGAAAATCGGAGGAGTACGTAAGCAAAGTGACTACATTAACATCTGCTGCACTTTCATGGTGAACTACTATATGCACCAAATATTCGATGGAGGTTAAATATCATACAAAGACCTTTATCACCTACCTTTACTGGATGCCAGTGTCTACTTCTGTAATACTTGAAAATTGAGTATAACAGAAAGCAAATAAAAAAACTCACATAATAGTTACTTTCAATGTATTAATGGATTTTATTATCATTCGGACATGACAGTAATTTCCATTGTGACATACTTGTACAATACATTAATCATGTAGTGATGCAGTTAGCATTGCATGGGTTTTAACGAATAATTACTTTTATAGATGGTGTCATCTACTGGAATGTCTCTCCCTATAGAAGAAAACACGAGGCATCTTTTGGTGGCCAGCAAATCATTCTTCGTGGCGTGCAAAATGTTTGGACTAATGCCATTCACAGTGGATACAGCTTCTGCCTCCTTGAAGACAACGAAGTGCGACATAGTTATTTCTGTGATTGCCTGCACTTATCAGATAATTTCAGCCTGCACACACGTATATTTTTTTCTGCCTGCTATAGGATGGCAGTCTTTGATAGCCGTTGTTCAGGTTCTAGTAGTTTTTAGTACATCTGCCTTATGTGTTATCTCTGTGGCTTCTGATCAATTGTTAAACAAACGGCGATACGAGGAATTGCTTAAACTCATCGTGTCATGTGACAGGACTATGGCTACATATAGCAGACTGGTGGACGGTAGGGTAGAGAAGATCACAAAAATGCAATTGTTCTTATTACTTAGTTCCTATTTTTGTTATTCGAAAGTCCTGTTCAGCAAGAACGCTAGTTGCGACGAAGTGTTTCAGTTTTTATCTAGTGCAAATACTTCAGCAACAGTGTTACTGACAATTTTCAGATTTTCAAACCTGCAGCTGATCATACAGAACAGAACGTCGATTTTCAACATGTGTCTGCTCAGCATGAGAGATGCAATGCGACAGACATTACGCAGACGAGTACCTTACATGAAAAGATATGCTGTAAATAGGGAGCTTCGCATTGGCGTTGGGGATGTTACATACTTCCCGTCCCACATTCGATCGCTACGAACAGCACACGCTAAGCTTTGTGAGCTGTCTCTCGTAGTGACTTCGGCTTACGAAAACTTTCTGTATATCTTCCTGGTCACGCTGATACTAATAGTTGTCACACAGCTGTGCATGGTGTTCAGAACCGAGAATTTCTTGGGCGTTAGTGACGACTTCTGGCAGGCACAGTACTGGCTGGCGCTCTATTTCAGCGTGTTGTTACTGCTGCTGGTTCCCGCCCACCTGGCCAGTGTGGAGGGGCAGCGGTCGGTTCGACTGAGCTCCCAGCTGCTGCTCGAGGGTTCCCGGTCTGGACTTGGTGCAGCGGAGCGCGAGCTGCGGCTGCTAGTTCGGCAGGTGGCCGCTAGGCGCCCCGAGACGCTGCTGCTGCGGACGGTCCCCGTGGACTTGCGCCTCGTCGGCACCTTCATCTCGGCCGTCACAACTTACTACAATGTGCTACTCACCTTCCAGCCACCAGGTACGCTACTTGCCTTCTCACCATTCGTCTTCACTTAAGGGGGGTAGGACGTGAAACGGGCCGACTTGGAGCAGGAGAGGCACCACAGGACATTTTAATTTACACTGTCTATACTTTTACAAATAAATTCATAAAACTTTGTTAGGTTGACCAGGAAGGATTCAGGATTCACACTCATAGCAGAGGAAGTTCAAAAACATAACAAAACAATTTTTTTTACATGTGTAATTTCATCATTTTTTCACTTGGTATTGGCTGCATTTGTTGCTGTAGGTACACTTTTCTTCATAAGTAAGTGAGATTCTTCGATGAATTTTGCACAGCATACAAACCATACTTACAGGTGTATGAATCTCTAGAATTTCCCAAATCTGTTAAAAACTGTTGTAAAAATTGCGATAATTAACTATAAAATTCGAGTTTTCTCTAAACACGAAGTTTAAAGCGTAACAACCCATTCATTTTTCCATAGATTAAATACATTCTAGAGTTTCATTCACCTATAAGTATGGATTGTAAGCTGTGCAAAATTCATCGAAGAATCTCTCTTACTTATGAAGAAAAGTGTACCTATAGCAACAAATGCAGCCAACAGTAAGTGAAAAAATCATGAAATTTCACATTTAAAAAATATTATTTTTTCGTGTTTTTGAACTTCCACTGCTATGAGTGTGAATCTTGAATCCTTCCTGGTCATGCTGACAAAGTTTATGAATTTATTTGTAAAAATATAGACAGTGAAAATTAAAATGTCCTGTGGTGCCTCGCCTTCTCGAAGTCAGCCCGTTTGACGCCCTACCCCCCTTAACACTGTACTAATATGTACTCCAGTTCCAGTGGCTGCAACCAAATAAAATTAGTTGTAAAATACCGATGTGTCGTGACTTATCATCAGTTGGAAACATCAGTGTGCTCGTCACATTCGCTGTTGTGGTTGCAACAAACGGTTTGCGATATCTGCAGGACGGGGGGTCCGACGTGGAGATACTGGGCTCGTCTTCCTGTAATCCTTCTAAATGGGTTGTTGCTGAGGCCTATGAGACTGGCTTAAGGTCTAGTAACTTTCTAATGTCTTGAAGTGATTTATAGCGCCTTTAGGAAGAAACTTGTGAGAAAGCAAATGAGAATGCGGCACTTTACAGAGTAGTGCTACTGGTGGGAGCAGGAAATGTCAAACTGGGATGCCAGTATTCAGCTCCTCTACGTGACTGGTGGAATGGCTTTGAAGTAAAGCAATGTCGTAGAGAGGTCTGGAGCCCTTGTGGGGTGTATGAGCTACGTTTTGTGATATCTGGAGTGCAGGTGGTCTTTTGAAGTGTAAATCGGGTATGAATGGTGGACATTCAAATGATTCAAATGGCTCTAAGGACTATGGGACTTAACATCTGAGGTCATCAGTCCCCTAGACTTAGAACTACTTAAACCTAACTAACCTAAGGTCATCACACACATCCATGCCCGAGGCAGGATTCGAACCTGCGACCGTAGCAGCAGCGCGGTTCCGAGCTAAAGCGCCTGTCACAATGTCCGGCTGGTGGGTATTCATTATGGCTGAAGGAACGATGTCGTGGAGCCAATAGGGCAGAGATGATGGCTCTGAGCACTGTGCGACTTAACTTCTGAGGTCATCAGTCGCCTAGAACTCAGAACTAATTAAACCTAACTAACCTAAGGACATCACACACATACATGCCCGATGCAGGATTCGAACCTGCGACCGTAGCGGTCGCTCGGCTCCAGACAGTAGCGCCTAGAACCGCACGGCCACTCCGGCCTGCGGCAGAGATGATGATTCAAGCTGATTGAGTGTATCATGTTGGGAGTAAGTGATCCTTTTTGCTCAATAAAGCTGTTGTTCATGTGCAGAAAGCTTTGGAAAAGACTTTCAGCGCATTCCAGGGAGCGTGGAATCCAGCTTGCTCGTTTACTGATTTTCTAGGCGAGTTTTACTGCTTTGTGGCATACACGAACTCGGTATGCGTAGCAGAGCTTGGAGCCATTAGTTACCTCTAATAGGTATTTAATGGATGAGGACGACTTGGAAAGGACTAATAAAAAACAATAAATATCATCTATTCCATAGTACCTGTAGAACATCTTCAATTTATTGCTCTCGTTTATAATTATGAATTTCTTGTACCAAGGGATGGCGGAAGAATCAGTTAAAATTATTCCTTTGTTGCAGTGGAAACTTCAAACTTTGTGCATACATGTTTATCTTTCTCCTTTTAGACTTTAGACGTTTTTCCTGTTTCGTTTAGAGAGGAGATTACCGTCACGTATTGCTGGAAAGTAATTGGTGACAATATGGTAACATCCTGGCGGATTAAAACTGTGTGCCCGACCAAGACTCGAACTCGTGACCTTTGCCTTTCGCGGGCCAGTGCTCTACCAACTGAGCTACCGAAGCACGACTCACGTCTGGTACTCACAGCTTTACTTCTGGCAGTACCCCGTCTCCTACCTTCTAAACTTTACAGAAGCTCTCCTGCGAACCTGCGAAAAGGTTCGCAGGAGAGCTTATGTAAAGTTTGGAAGGTAGGAGACGAGGTACTGGCAGAAGTAAAGCTGTGAGTACCGGGTGTGAGTCGTGCTTCGGTAGCTCAGTTGGTAGAGCACTTGCCCGCGAAAGGCAAAGGTCCCGAGTTCGAGTCTCGGACGGGCACACAGTTGTAATCTGCCAGGAAGTTTCATATCAGCGCACACTCCGCTGCAGAGTGAAAATCTCATTCAATATGGTAACAGTTTACGATGCTTGTTTTCCGATTCACTGGTCGTACCTGCGGGCGTTTTGAAACTCTTTTACTTACTGCAGGATATTTATTAGTGACAATTTTAACCCTGTTTTGGGGGTCAACGTGAGAGTGGTGAGTTAAATTATAGTGAGCGCCGAACATTAATCCAGATCTGGCAGTAAACACCTCATAGAGTAAATCTGCAGACCAGTACGTCACATAATTTGTCTCATACACGACACATCACAAGGCGTTCATGAATTCTGTCCCCAGTTCTCATGACACCACAGAAACCCTGAGGACGAAACAGAAGCAGCATATTCAGTTAGTCTGCTCTTTCACTCATAGTGGAGGTTTGTCTATAAAGCTCTGCATCCATATACAATGGACGTTTGATGGTTAGAAAATCGGTAGACTATAGAAGCACAAGTCACTGAAGAAACAGTGTCGTGCAACAGACTATTAGAAACAGTAGTATAGTTAGCTACTATCTATCACACAATTCAAGTGGGAAATTAAAAGTACAAGATGAGAGTGGTTGTAAACTAAAAAATAGCGGAAATAACCCAGTTGTACAAGTGGAAACTAAAAAAATTTAAAATTTAAAATCACTGAACTAGCTGATTTGTGTAGGTGCCACTGTGACGTCATGTTCAAATTTATCTGAACGATCTCATTCCTTAATCACGTTCAAAAATATCCAGACAATCTGGATTATTTATCAGAAATAAATAAGCGCAATCGGACACACACAGATATGTGCTGCCCCTCCCCCCCATTCCCCCCCCCCCCAAAAAAAACTCACATCTCGGTATTTTACGAGTCATGAAAACGAAACACCCAATCACAGCTCAAATATTATACTCAAACAGGGTAGTAAGGGAGTAGCCATGATATTCATTAGAAACCAAACGACATCTATCATCCCACATGTTCAACGCAACATCAAAAAATACATACTGGTTGTTGCTAACACCATTTTGAGATCAAGGACACACACTCACAGACGCAAACACAAGTATCGTAGTGTTATTTCCACATCTAACGTATCTGTCAAAATTTGACCCCTAAAACATAACTGTGAACTAACAGATTAAGTACCACAACGCTAATTCCATATTTAAATGTACTATTTATGAAAACGCATAAATACATTTTCAGCCGATCTTAGGCTCATCCGAACTTTTGTTAATTGTGGTACATAGGTCGAACGTTCGTCATCTAGTGTTTATATTAGTTTTTCGGTGATGCTTCATCTCACCAAGCAACATTTTACGAGAGCAGGAAAAACTGTAGTACCTTCTACACTACAAAAATACACTCCTGGAAATTGAAATAAGAACACCGTGAATTCATTGTCCCAGGAAGGGGAAACTTTATTGACACATTCCTGGGGTCAGATACATCACATGATCACACTGACAGAACCACAGGCACGTAGACACAGGCAACAGAGCATGCACAATGTCTGCACTAGTACAGTGTATATCCACCTTTCGCAGCAATGCAGGCTGCTATTCTCCCATGGAGACGATCGTAGAGATGCTGGATGTAGTCCTGTGGAACGGCTTACCATGCCATTTCCACCTGGCGCCTCAGTTGGACCAGCGTTCGTGCTGGACGTGCAGACCGCGTGAGACGACGCTTCATCCAGTCCCAAACATGCTCAATGGGGGACAGATCCGGAGATCTTGCTGGCCAGGGTAGTTGACTTACACCTTCTAGAGCACGTTGGGTGGCACGGGATACATGCGGACGTGCATTGTCCTGTTGGAACAGCAAGTTCCCTTGCCGGTCTAGGAATGGTAGAACGATGGGTTCGATGACGGTTTGGATGTACCGTGCACTATTCAGTGTCCCCTCGACGATCACCAGTGGTGTACGGCCAGTGTAGGACATCGCTCCCCACACCATGATGCCGGGTGTTGGCCCTGTGTGCCTCGGTCGTATGCAGTCCTGATTGTGGCGCTCATCTGCACGGCGCCAAACACGCATACGACCACCATTGGCACCAAGGCAGAAGCGACTCTCATCGCTGAAGACGACACGTCTCCATTCGTCCCTCCATTCACGCCTGTCGCGACACCACTGGAGGCGGGCTGCACGATGTTGGGACGTGAGCGGAAGACGGCCTAACGGTGTGCGGGACCGTAGCCCAGCTTCATGGAGACGGTTGCGAATGGTCCTCGCCGATACCCCAGGAGCAACAGTGTCCCTAATTTGCTGGGAAGTGGCGGTGCGGTCCCCTACGGCACTGCGTAGGATCCTACGGTCTTGGCGTGCATCCGTGCGTCGCTGCGGTCCGGTCCCAGGTCGACGGGCACGTGCACCTTCCGCCGACCACTGGCGACAACATCGATGTACTGTGGAGACCTCACGCCCCACGTGTTGAGCAATTCGGCGGTATGTCCACCCGGCCTCCCACATGCCCACTATACGCCCTCGCTCAAAGTCCGTCAACTGCACATACGGTTCACGTCCACGCTGTCGCGGCATGCTACCAGTGTTAAAGACTGCGATGGAGCTCCGTATGCCACGGCAAACTGGCTGACACTGACGGCGGCGGTGCACAAATGCTGCGCAGCTAGCGCCATTCGACGGCCAACACCGCGGTTCCTGGTGTGTCCACTGTGCCGTACGTGTGATCATTGCTTGTACAGCCCTCTCGCAGTGTCCGGAGCAAGTATGGTGGGTCTGACACACCAGTGTCAATGTGTTCTTTTTTCCATTTCCAGGAGTGTATAATTTATATTACTGACTGGTTAATATAGACACACTACTTGCCATTAAAACTCTACACCACGAAGATGACGTGCTACAGATGAGAAATTTAACCGACAGGAAGAAGATGCTGTGATATGCAAATGATTAGCTTTTCAGAGCATTCACACAAGGTTGGCGCCGGTGGCTACATCTACAATGTGCTGACATGAGGAAAGTTTCCAACCGATTTCTCATACACAAACAGCAGTTGACCAGCGCTGCCTGGTGAAACGTTGTTGTGATGCCTCGTGTAAGGAGGAGAAATGTGTACCATCACGTTTCCGACTTTGATAAAGGTCGGATTGTAGCCTATCGCGATTGCGGTTTATCGTATCGCGACATTGCTGCTCGCGTTGGTCGAGATCCAATGACTGTTAGCAGAATATGGAATCGGTGGGTTCTGCAGGGTAGTATGGAAAGCCGTGCTGGATCCCAACGGCCTCGTATCACTAGCAGTCGAGATGACATTCATCTTATCCGCATGGCTGTAACGGATCGTGCAGCCACGTCTCGATCCCTGAGTCAACAGATGGGGACGTCTGCAAGACAACAACCATCTGCACTAACAGTTCGATGACGTTTGCAGCAGCATGGACTATCAGCTCGGAGACCATGGCTGCGGTTACCCTTGACGCTGCATCACAGACAGGAGCGCCTGCGATGGTGTACTCAACGACGAACGTGGCAAAACGTCATTTTTTCGGATGAATCCAGGTTCTGTTTACAGCATCATGATGGTCGCATCCGTGTTTGGCGACATCACGGTGAACGCACATGGGTAGCGTGTAATCGTCATCGCCATACTGGCGTATAACCCTGAGTGATGGTATGGGTGCCATTGGTTACACATCTCGGTCACCACTTGTTCGCATTGACGGCACTTTGAACAGTGGACGTTACATTTCAGATGTGCTACGACCCGTGGCTCTACCCTTCATTCGATCCCTGTGAAACCCTACATTTCAGCAGGATAATGCACGATCGCATGTTGCAGGTCCTGTATGGGCCTTTCTGGATACAGAAAATGTTCGACTGCTGCCCAGGCCAGAACATTCTCCAGATCTCTCACGAATTGAAAACGTCTGGTCAATGGTGGCCGAGCAACTGGCTCGTCACAATACGCCAGTCACTACTCTTGATGAACTGTGGTATCATGTTGAAGCTGCATGGGCAGCTGTACCTGTACACGCCATCCAAGCTCTGACTCAATGCCCAGGCGTATCAAGGTCGTTATTACGGCCAGAGGTGGTTGTTCTGGATACTGATTTCTCAGGATCTATGCACCCAAATTGCGTGAAAATGTAATCACATGTCAGTTCTAGTATAATATAGTTGTCTAATTAATACCCGTTTATCATCTGCTTTTCTTCTTGGTGTAGCAATTTTAATGGCCAGTAGTGTAGTTTGCCCATATGTTGCTTGAGAGACGCACAGATCGTTCAGCTTCTCCGTTTCACTGAGGATGAAATGGAGCACTGGTAAGGTGAGTAGTACCCTTGGCTCTATAGAAGCGAACTGTAAACTGTGGGCTAGTGTCTGTAACCAACACTTCAGCAAGCCTTCCAAGCAAAAAATAGATGAGAAAGCCTGAATGGTGCTACGCGATGTAGTCCAATTCATGGGCACTTCAAATGGATATTTACTAAAATAGTCCACAACAATAAGCCAACGAGTATTCCAAAAGAGACCGTTGTCACAACAATTGAGTCCGGAAACGTTTGCGATGTGGCCAATAGAGTTTCAACAAAAGCGCAACACAGTGACGTCACCTGTTCAAAAAATGTTCAAATGTGTGTGAACTCTTATGGGACTTAACTGCTAAGGTCATCAGTCCCGAAGCTTACACACTACTAAACCGAAATTATCCTAAGGACAAACACACACACCCATACCCGAGGGAGGACTCGAACCTCCGCCGGGACCAGCCGCAAAGTCCATGACTGCAGAGCCCTAAACCGCTCGGCTAATCCCGCGCGTCCGTTATCTGTTAAGTGTGGACATCCGTGCCCAGCCAAGTACAGTGCCAGCGTCCTACTTTGGGCGTAAAGTTCCCCAATGTCCTTGGTCGAGCACTCGCAAAACATCTTTTTGCAGTGCTTTAGGAATAAGCACACGATTGCCCACAGTCAGTACGCAATAAAATCACGCCATGCTGGACAAAGATGATTCAAATGGCTCTGAGCACTATGGGGCTTAACATCTCAGGTCATCAGTCCCCTAGAACTTAGAACTACTTACACCCAACTAACCTAAGGACATCACACACAGGATTCGAACCTACGACCGTAGCGGTCGCGCGGTTCCAGACTGAAGCGCCTAGAACCGCTCGGCCACCAGCTGCCGCCCTGGACGAAGAGGCTGTACCAACGAGCAAATTATAGAGGCACAAAAGAATTCTGACTGTTTCACTGAACGAGGCCAAGCAATACGGGTGCAGTCCACCAAACGTTCTAGTCAGTGTGTGATTCTGTGGCCTGTGCAATTGTCTTGCAGTACGGTGGAAAAGTCTGTAAAAGTCAGTGTCCGGCGCATCGATCCGACAACAAGATGTGGTGTGAGCGCCGAAATCAGTTTCAGGACCAACAGGAAGGCGAGAAAGGGTGTCAGCATTTGCATTCCTCGGCGTGGGCTGGTACAGTATTTCGTAGTGACTCTGTGACAATAACAAAGCCCAAAGTTGCCGCTTCTGAGCAGTGCACAGTGGAACAGGTTTGGACAGATGAAACAAAGACTGACGTGGCTTGTAGTCCTTCAGTAGGTAATACTGCCGGCCGAACAGATAATGGTGAAACTTTGTCACGCCATAGATAATAGCTAGCGCCCTCTTCTCCATTTGGGAATAGTTACATTGAGTCTTGATCAATAACTTGGAGGCGTAAGCGATCAGCCTGTCCTGTGAACCAAATCCGTGCAAGAACATTGTTCTAATACTGTGCGAAGACGCGTCCACTGCCAAAACCACAGGCTTAGAGAGACTGAAATGAACAAGCATTCGGTCACGCAACAAGGCATTTTTATGTTTCTCGAACGCGCCCTGATACTCTTTGGACCAACCAAAAGGAGCATTCTTCAGGCGCAAACGATGCAACCGAGTTGCAATCTGGGCTACATTGGATATAAATCGGATATAATATGTCATCTTCCAGAGAACTGACTGCAAGACCAAATAAATAAAATGCATCTAACCCAAAAATATTTTCAGTCCCGCAGACGCTGAATTTTTAGTGTCACTGTTCTTGTGTGAGACTGGAATGTGGCAGCAAACTGCATGTAGCAAGCACTGGAATGTCCTGACTGTTATTTGCAGCAAGATGTGTCCACGATTTTGTCAACTGTGGCGAGCCAAACAGTTCATAAGTGGCACGTTTAAGCAACGACATGGAAGCGCCAGTGTCTAATCGGACTCGTACACAGCATCTGACGATGCTCAGAGGTAGTTTGTTTGGCTGCCGTTGCACAGCCCTCAGGTGGGGTGAAGGTACATCCTGGAATTGGCCATTACTAGTACCGGTAGTCGATTTAGAAATACTGCGTCCACTAAGTAGAAATTGCTCCGCGCTTACGACGTGCATTCAAGTTCTAAGGCCTCCGATTTTTTTACTAATTAACTACTCACCCGAAATCGTTGAAACTGGCGTTACTTCTTGACGTAATCTCTCTGCAGACGTACACATTTTTCACAACGCTGACGCCATAATTCCATGGCAGCGGCGAAGGCTTATTTAGGAGTCTGTTTTGACCACTGGAAAATCGCTGAGGCAATAGCAGCACGGCTCGTGAATGTGCGGCCACAGAGAGTGTCTTTCATTGTTGGAAAAAGCCAAAAGTCACTAGGAGCCAGGTCAGGTGAGTAGGGAGCATGAGGAATCACTTCAAAGTTGTTATCACGAAGAAACTGTTGCGTAACGTTAGCTCGATGTGCAGGTGCATTGTCTTGGTGAAACAGCACACGCGCAGCCCTTCCCGGACGTTTTTGTTGCAGTGCAGGAAGGAATTTGTTCTTCAAAACATTTTCGTAGGATGCACCTGTTACCGCAGTGCCCTTTGGAACGCAATGGGTATGGATTACCCCCTCGCTGTCCCAGAACATGGACACCATCATTTTTTCAGCACTGACGGTTACCCGAAATTTTTTTGGTGGCGGTGAATCTGTGTGCTTCCATTGAGCTGACTGGCGCTTTGTTTCTGGATTGAAAAATGGCATGCACGTCTCATCCATTGTCACAACCGACGAAAAGAAAGTTCCATTCATGCTGTCGTTGCACGTCAACATTGCTTGGCAACATGCCACATGGGTAGCCGTGTGGTCGTCCGTCAGCATTCGTGGCACCCACCTGGATGACACTTTTCGCATTTTCAGGTCGTCATGCAGGAGTGTGTGCACAGAATCCACAGAAATGCCAACTCTGGAGGCGATCTGTTCAACAGTCATTCGGCGATCCCCCAAAACAATTCTCTCCACTTTCTCGATCATGACGTCAGACCGGCTTGTGCGAGCCCAAGGTTGTTTTGGTTTGTGGTCACACGATGTTCTGCCTTCATTAAACTGTCGCACCCACGAACGCACTTTCGACACATCCGTAACTCCATCACCACATGTCTCCTTCAACTGTCGATGAATTTCAATTGGTTTCACACCACACAAATTCAGAAAACGAATGATTGCACGCTGTTCAAGTAAGGAAAACGTTTCCATTTTAAGTATTTAAAACAGTTCTCATTCTCGCCGCTGGCGGTAAAATTCCATCTGCCGTACTGTGCTGCCATCTCTGGGACGTATTGACAATGAACGCGGCCTTATTTTAAAACAATGCGCATGTTTCTATCCCTTTCCAGTCCAGAGAAAAAAAATTGGAGGCCTTAGAACTTGAATGCACCTCGTACAACATTGTTAGAGCGAACGTGGTTAGAGTTATTTTTCTGTTGCAAACACAAAGACTGTACATGACCTGGCTTTCCATAGTCAAAGTAAGTAACGTTCTGCGAAGGGCAATGTTATCTTTTATGTGTGGAAAAGTAGATGGGACATGCGTTGACACTTCCTTTGTCCATGGCGCTGTGGCCTGTTGGTCGGTTGCTAGACCACACCAATTGTTTACTTGCGTTGCACTATACATGGGAGCTACTTCAAAGTTTTCCAAGACTCTCACACGAATCCTGATGTTCAATAATTTGTAACACTTGTTTCAAAGTAGGGTCAGGATGTTTGAGAATTTGTTGACGAATCCTACTGTCTGGCATATTGTATGTAATTGCATTATGAATCATTGTGTTACTGTAGTGCTGTGCACAGCTGTACTGAAGACGACACTGTCCTGTTAAACGCTGAAGTTCAGTGAGCCCTGGACGGCGTGACTTGTCTGCCTTTTACTGCGATCAGAAGAACTTGTAACGAGCTGCAGCGACGTGTACCTGATCCTCATAGCAGTGAGAGCGAAAACTGAATTTTCAAAAACTAGCAACTCCAGCCTACTAGTCGGTAATAACTTCTGAGCGAGGCAGTAAACTTCAGTACCAGCCATTGACAAGAAATAAGAAACTTCTCAATTCAATAAACTTTACCGAACAGCCGTATACTTTAGGTTATTTTATTTTATTTCGAACTCAACCAGTTTTGGCAATTCGTTTTGCCATTTTCAGGCCTCATACGCTTTTTTCGAATCAACGAGCTTATCGTATACACCATATACACCGTTTCGTATGAACCAGTTGCACAACGATTGGGATTCACGGTATCCAGTTTTGTAGTGCTATACGATAAGCTCGTTGATTCGAAAAAAGCATATGGGGCCTGAAGATGGCAAATTGAATTGCCGAAACAGGTTGCGTTCGAAATAAAATAAAATAACCTAAAGTACACGGCTGTTTGGTAAAGTTTATTGAATTGAGAAGTAAGCGCCAGTCAATGTCCCCTAGCCATAATGGACCGACAGAACTGATTAAACTGCATTAGATCAAATCTGGCAGCAATCGGAGGCATAGGCACAGATGGTGTAGGACGCAGGTTAGAGGCCATTTTAATGAGAGAAGCGTCACAACAAAATAATGAGAAGCAAGGCAACTACACAAATAGGGAAGCTTTGTGGTTAGTCTGCAAGAAACAACGTAATTAATAGCAATGCTGCTCTGAAAGAAAAGAGAGAAATATTAGTGATGTGCGGGGATGGAGCAGCGAAGAGCGAAGGCAGCGTTGGTTCTGTAATCCTCATCGCCAGATATTTTGTCGGCCACTGTGGGAATCAGTACTGACACAAACAAGAAAGGAGAGAAGTTGCGATGGCCACTGGTAGGAATCCAAAATGATCTCTACATGACAATCTCAGATAAACTGAATTCTTTCTTTCGAAGAAGTAAACAAACATAACTTAACTTCTCGTTATGAAGTGCCTTTCTGTAGTTCCTGTGCAACTGAGACATAATTATCGCTCGCAGAATACAGGCTAAGTATTGTCTTCCTGTTAGAACTGATGCTCTCGAAGTCTGCTACTGATCTGGGCGGCTGGTTAAGTCAGCGCTGACAAAGGGTGCTGAATTCTGTCTGCTTGGAGATGTGGCACTGCTCACTTTTTCCACTGCCGTGAGCATCAATGCCTTCTTGATCCCGTTGCATAGCGCTTTGCTGGTCGGTGTGCAGTCGATGCAGCACTGCACAGTAACATAGCTTCAGATGAGACTAAGATCGATACGCAAATATCTTTACACATTCTGACAAATACTCTAGAAAATTTGGACATGTGAGTATCACGCTGGAACTTTATTTGAGAGTCCACCTCATCTTTTAGCCATCTACTGTTAAGCTGCACATTAACTGCACCTTTACAGTAGCTGTCAATTACAGAACAGTAATTCAGTCTGCTAATTTATTTGCGTCAACTATCACTACTTTCCTGGTTAGCATAATATTTTAGTCAAAATGTATTTTGTACACTTATAGGGTTTATCATCTTCATTTTTGTAGACGGTCTCCCATAACCCTAAACTAAAGTGTCAGCAGTCTACTTAACATTTTTTTTGTTTAAACATTAATTTTGATGTGGAAATAGTACTGGGGGCAATTAATTTGAGAATCCAGAGTCATGTCTTAGGCAGTAATGTTGATGGATATTTTCAGCATTGAAATAACATTGTGATACTTGAGATACATGATTATGTATTTTCGTCACAGGTGATCTGGATGTTCTTGAACATGGCTTTAAATGCAGATTCTTTGAGTATCTAGGAACAGGAGGCCATTATGGCTGTTTGCACATGTGAGCTGTTTCCACCATCTTTGATTTTTAGGTTTTTTTAAAAAAATTCCACTTGCACAATGGAGCTAGTTCTGCGAGCTTGCAGATTTTTAAATTTCCTGCCACCATCTACTGACATCCCACTAACACCATCTTGTATTTCTGAATTTCCTACCAAAGGTATCTTGGATTTTCTTGTGTTTGCAGGGCTAGTTAACCATAGCTGCATGAATGCATGAACTAAGTGTCAGCTAGTAGATAGGTGTTTCACTCCAGCTGATTCGCAAATCTCATAATGATTTATTATTTGGTGAAAAGATAAGCATTGCCTTCAGACAATATAAAATAAGGATTGCACTAACTTATTGTTAGATTTCCAAAAATAAAAGTTTCAGTGTTACCTTATTATTTATTCTAATTTGTCATTGAAGAGCGAATATGGAGTTTCAAGGAAATTATTAATCCACAGTGGGAGTAAACAGCAAATATCAAAGATCTGGTTGTTGTGATCACTATGGCTTTAGAGATTGGACTATACCAATATCGACTCACTGCAAAAGATCTGTCATGAGTACATGTCGCTCTTGTTAAGAGCGTTTACTATTCCATTCCACTGTGTTACAATCTCGTCATCAAAACTTACTGTACTCTGCTGATAGGTGAGGGAAGAACACGCAACAATACAGAAACTTGTTTATTGAGAATATAACTTAGTAAGATAGAACTACAGCCGTTAAATTGCAGTGTTTAAGGAAATGGTTAGCTTATCGCCAAATAATTCCTCATTTATTACTCTTGTGCATCTGCTCGTCATAACTCTGTGCACACAGCATTTTGTCATCAGTGGCGTTGCTTCTGTTGGTTTTGTGTTCTTTAACCTTCGACATCAATTGCGCATAAATGAAAATTATTGCACCCATATCCAAGTTTTAAAAACGATTTTGTTCGATTTTAGTTATTATACCTGGGGTGCATCTCTCGTCAGAACAGATTATCACAGTTCTGAACGATGCAGGCTCTTTGACTTGACAGTATTTAACTAGACTCTTTACTTTCAGTTCCAAAAACACTAAGAATTTGTAAAAGTTAAAACCATTATTCATTTGTGTGTAAAATGCTCTCAAAATCAAAGATCTATTGGCATTCACCAAAGGTTTGCTACAGCTTCTAAGCCATTGTCACGTAATATTTGCCAATACATGTTCATCAACATTTCTGCGCTGACCACTTTTTCAGTTTGTCATAAGTATGAACCAATGAAATCATATATAAATTAGGGGACATCTATGTTGTGAGGTAATTTCTGTATTGACAGAGTAGATTGTAATCCAAATGTGTTCATTTGATGAGTAATAACATGCAATGTCTTGAAAATGGCTGCAGAATAAACAAGCTTATTATAAATATTAACCTAAATTCTAACAGATGGTTACCTACCTTTGTCTCACATTTTGTAGTCAGCATGATTTTTTAAACTTGCTACACTCCAGTACAAGTAATCCTGGTTCTTCAAGCATTTAGGATGTGGGATAAGCAATCTGATTAACGAGAATTATACCAATTTTTCACCAGTTTTAGATCCATATTATAACTTTTCACAAATATATCAATTCTGTCAAACAAACTTGCATTGCATGTTACTCTAATACTCAATATAACTGACATGATGTAACATCTATACCAAGTCATTTGTACATAATCACTAAGGCTCACTGCCTAATACTTTAAAACACATTGTAAAGGCAATTTACATATTCCATTATTAACATGACTGATAAATAGCTTTGCAAATATTTTTAAAACTGTGTGAGCGTCCAGATATGCAGTTATGTTTTTTAAAAATAATGATATGCTACATTTAAACCAAATTTTAACAGGTGTGCGATTTTAATATAAAATTTACATGCTCATAGAATCATCTTATGGTAACCGAAATTATGCAACTGTTGTTTCAGAAATAAACGATTTCGAGGTGCTATAAGAAGAAACTGATCTTAATAATTTTTCTAAAATATTCTAAGAAATTAGTTTTAAGTAAAAAATTAATTTTGTATCCATCAGTAACCCTTTTTTAAGAGTAACAAAAGTTGTAAACTCATATATTAGTAAAATTCAGAATGACAATGATAAAACCAATAAGATCAACATTTTCTCTGTGCAGGACAGTGTTTTGAAACATACACCAGTTCTGGTATCGATCATTTCACTATAGTATTTTCTGGACAGCCACACTGCAGAATGCACAGTAACAGTGCATCCAACATAAAACAAAAGTTAAATACAACCAATAACTGCCAGCATGGCGGATAACTCAGTAAACATGTTTTGCTTGGGCATTATACTACACCTAAAATATTTAATCCTTTAAAGCAAGTTGGGAGACAATTTGATGTCCAAGATAAAACTGATTCCACGAGGATTAAGTTTCAGATCACTGGAGAATATCATGCTACCTGGGAGCATATTCTGTAACATACGGTAAATTACAGCATTATTCGAAAGAGAAGCTACTTTTTTCAGTCTGCAGTGTACTCATCACCGCTAAGCCATAGATTGCTTGAAAGTTGTGTAGCAAGAAACTGGACTTATTTGAAGGACGTCTGGTGAGGAGAATGTCGTGAAGCTGGAGGAAATAGAGAATAATGGGTAGATCAAGAAGTGTATGATAGATGGGTCAACGAGTCTACATCTGATCACAGAAGCTGTGAGAGCCAGTTTAGACATTGGGCTGGTCATGTGGTAAGGATCGTGGAAAATGGAAGGTGTGACTAAACGTAAATGTCGTGTGACTAGGGCTTCCCGTCAGGTAGACCGTTCACCACTTGCAAGTCTTTCGGTTTGACGCCACTTCGGCGACTTGCGCGTCGATGGGGATGAAATGATGATAATTAGGACAACACAACACCCAGTCCCTGAGAGGAAAAAATCTCTGACTTAGCTGGGAATCGATCCTGGTCCCTGGAAGCTTATTGAAAATAAAACCTTCTGACTGATACGGAACTTTCTGTACAATACTTAAAAACGTGTTATCCAAATGCAAATCGTTCTCCTGCCTAGTGCTGCAGCTTCTTCCGAAAGATTCAGTACTGTCAACTACAAATCCTATAATGGAATACACTAGGGTTATTGGGAAAGTAAGGAACGAACGGCTGCGAAATAGAAACGACAGTGGAAGTCAATTTTTTTTTTTACTTGCAATAGTTAGCTTCATCTTCCAGTTACTTCTCTTCATAGTCGCCGCTCCGATTTAGACATCTGTCGCAGCAAAACACAAAGGATTTAATGACATTAGCTTCCAGTGGGCACTGAGTTAAATCAATGGGGAAAGTTGAAAATCTCTGCCAGCCCTGGATTTTCTCCTGCTTACTTGGCAGAAACGCTGACTACTGCACCATACAAACACAGTGGTCATCGCAGCGCAACTCTCGTCAGACGAAAATTCTCAACTTATCCGTGCAATGTTGATGTAGCGCCCTTTGCCCATTATCCTCATTACACGCAGCATTTCGCCGATACCCATAAGAGTTCGAGCGTAGTATGCATTCGCACTGCAGTGATCAATGGTCGTCCTCGCCTTAATCTTTCGGATATGTTAGAAAGGACAGACGCCACTTACATATATATATATATATATCACCATAAAAGGCAGCCTCCTGTGCTTTCTGACAACTTTTTTCTACTTCCTGCGCTTGACTGCAACTAGTTGTCTGTGCCAAAATGTTGTCTTCATTGCCAGTGGTTCATTTGACCAGAGACGAAAATCAGATGATGCTGAGTCCAGTCTGTATGGAGGGTAATCCAACGCTGCAAGAGCATCCTCATTGCCCCTGCGCTGCGTGGCCAAGAACTGTCATGAAGAAGGAACTGCATGACAGGGACGTTATGTGGGGTTGCATGAAATCAGGCGAAATCTCTGGCAGATACCCTTACTTGGCAGAAGACACTCAAGAATGAGAAGTGTGACTTGACGCTATCTACGGCATACTAAAGACACTGAGCAACACATGTGTGCAAAGTTTCACAGGATTTCCAGTTTCTGCAGTCGCTTCAATTTCGCGACCAATCGTTCCTTACTCTCTGAATGTCCCTCTTATATACACAGATGGCATAGTTAGAATTTTGATACACCCGAACAACGATTTTCATGAAGTTCACGAACTGATACTGTAGGCCAAACTGACCACTGTCCTCTGACCCCAGAATATTCTTGAAGAATGTACACAGCTGCCCAAAAATATAACGTCACATAGGATAATAGAGTGTAAGTCAATTCAGTGTCACTGACATGGGCGTACCCAGCGAGGGGAAGGGGGGGGTGGGGGCAGCTGCCCCCCCCCCCCTAGACGATATTCGTAGTTTTTCACTAGTTTACTGTTTTATTTAATAAGAAATGATGCATGTTTTCTCGGATTGCACAAGTGCATTCTTGTATTTAAAATGTTTGTTGAAAGCAGTTTTTCACTGGTTTACTGTTTTATTTAATAAGAAGTGTTGTATGTTGTCTCGAGTCCTTGTTTCCTGAGACTAGTATGACCTGCTCCCCCCCCCTCCCCCAGTTCAGATCCTGGGTACGCTCTTGGCCACAGACGGAGGACACTATTCTTATCGTGAAGATGGCAGCATTCAGTTTCTGCACAAGATCCTAGAAAGTCCTCCATCTACCCTCAGTCCTCATAATTTAAAATGGTCCACTTTACTCATTTTTGAGAACCTCATAACAATAAATTATCGCTTTCATAAAGCTTTCATATTGGAAAGAGTATGCATTGCGTTTTGTTGCTGTTAAGTGTCAATCTGTCTTTTGAAAGTCACATGAAGGTGTTACATATCAAGCTGTTAATACCATGATCTGTATTACATTCCATGTCTTTTGCAGTAACACTTGTCAACTTTAAAGGAAGAAATTTTTGAGTCATCTATCAGGTTCAGTAGCAGATCGCTGATATATTTCAAGTAAAGCAACAGACTCAAAACGGAACCATGTGGCAACTCACACTTCACATTACGCCTGTCAGAGTCAAACTTGTTTCTGTCTGTTCACAATGGAGTACAACATTCTGCTTCCCACTTTCCATATATGATGTGAACCACTGTTCTGCTTTTTCTCTAATCCTTCAATATTCTAATTAATGCAAAAGTATTATGTGGTTTACAGATTGAAAATTTCTGTTACCTCAAAGAAAATACTTATTGTTCTCAACCTATCGCTTAATCCTGATGGTGCCTCACAAACAAAAGAACGAATTGCCTTTTCTGTGGATACTCCTATTCTGAAGGAAAACTGCAAGTCGGACACAAACTTTTGTATAGTGAATTGTGTGACCACTGTCCTACAGGAGAGAATATCGTACCTAGAGGATAGTCTACCTAAGAACACACAATGTTCTGTGGTCGGTACTTCAATTGAGTGATTGATTTTGGAATCACATGAAGGAATGCGCACTAGAGACCACCATCAGCAGTTTCAGCCAATTTCTACAGGTTTTGTTGTTGTAACACCATGTTCTGTTTTGGGCAGCATTTGTAGCTATTTCAGCATCTACAAGCATAAGTGGCACATAATATATTAAAGCTGTTTGGAATATATTCTTAATTCCTTAGTTCAAAATTTTATGGTGAGTATAATGTATGTGTTCATGTCGGTTACACATTATGTTGTCCATTGAAACAGAAGTAGCTGTTTCACCATGGAACGTATAATACTTGCGAACTAACAGAGATTTTTTAATGTGTAAACAATTTTACCTGTCGATAAAATGAAAATTTGCGTTAGTTTCCAAACCCTTGTATTTCAAAATGTATTTGATTTGTAACTGCTTTTTGATAATACTTCTGCATAATCTCATTTCACCCACAAATTATTGGTGTCTAGTAGAGTAATAACGTAACATATGGGTTATTAAAGACAGTACTGACAAGATTTTCTCAATTGAAACTCTTTTAAATTTCAGTCTGATATTTGTTATGTAGTACATGTCATGGTATACCTTAGAACATGTTCACCTTTCGAAAAACCTTAATTTTCTGGAGTAATTTTTAAAACTTCAGAGAAAGAGGGCACCACATAAGAAATAAATACCACAATTTAAAAATGGATAAAAAATTATTAAACTTCATGGCTGGCTAGAGGCGGAATTCTGATAAGTCTACCAAGCTACAACATTCAGCCCTACAGTGCTTTCTCGAAAACTTCTGAAAAAACTGAAGGCATCGACAGGCAGGTGACGATAATGCAACAGAATGTTCCATACGTCAACAAGTATAAGTTTCCAGATGTTTATCAAACTTTTATCTAGTTTACATCAGTACTCACTATGGCATGTGGAGTACTATTCTTAACACCCTTTAAGTAGAATAGCAGGGAACTTTCTACATTTAAAGGGATCAAGGGCGATGGCAAGGGGGGAGGGGGGAGGGGGCTATAGCCCGCCAATAGAGTATCATATTACACTGGATAAAATGACTTCAGAAATCAGAGAATATATTACTCATTCATTTTTTATAATTATGTAGCAATATAGCTTGCAATGTATTTCAAACACATTTTAAGAAAAGGATAAGAGCAGAAAATAGCTTACTATATAAACCAATAAATATCATTTAACTTAATAAAGGCGTCTCATTATTTATTAAAACACTTTTTGTACCCTGAACTCCAAAACAGTTACCAGAAAGTACTTTAAGCAAAACCAAATTTTACGAATTCGTCAGTGGAGGGCCCCAACTCTCCTTTTGTTAAGCGATATTCCATTCCCCCAAACCCCCTCCTCCCCTTAGCCCCCCCCAAGACCGACTTTTAGAATCGCCTATGAAAGGGATACAATTGACGTTAACATGATTTAAAGAGACAGTAGTAGGTTCTCAGTGGGCATTCAACCTCAGAATCGATTATAACAGTTTCTTTTCTCAAGGTCACTGATAAGGATATCCAGTGTCAGGTTAAACATTTGGGTATTTATTTTAAAGGTCGTCCATCACTCCCCTCCCCCCTCGGGAATCACTGGTACATGAATGTAGTACATACAAGGTCATAGGGGCACCTCTAGCCCCTCCTGTGCCCCTCCCCTTCCACGACACCCTGGACCAAAAAGAATGAAGCACCCCGACCCTTACCTGATCCTCATCTTTTATAACAGGGGCACTTCAGTGGGTGGTGTTCACTCTGGAGGTGTGCATCATAGGGAAAGGGCTAGGCTGCATCTATTTATTAATAACAAATTACATAATTTCTGACTCAAACACTATGACATCCCACACACAAAAACACACACACACCCAAACACACACACAAACACACACACACACACAAACACACACACACACACACACACACAACACACACGTGTTAGTAATGTAATGGTGCTAAGCAATGATAAATAACTCAGGGGTATGCGTATAATTATGGAATAATGAGAGTACTTACATATATGCCTGGATGTGGTATCTGCTGGTGCCTCGATTGACAAAAATCATGCAATGTTAAACTTTTGTTAATGAATAGGCCTTGTTGCTAACAAATAGACACAGCATGAGCCCTTTCCTATGATGTACAGATCCCAAATGAACTCTGCCCACTAAAGTGCAGTAGTTATAAAAGATGAAGACTTGTCCAAGGTGGAGGCGAAGGAAAGCGTTCCTTCAGATGACCACATACATATGCCAGCGTTTCCCTGGGGGGAGGGGGGGACGGAAGTGGGGGTGACGTTGAACGTAGGTATCCCAAGTGCATGACCTGACACCAGAAATATTTACCTGTTACCATGACATAAGAAACCGTTTATAACCGACCTTGGGCGTGAATTCCGACTGATATACTACTACTGCGCCTTTAAATCACACCGCTTCAAATTGAGTCCCTTTAAACCAAATCTCTTTAGATCTATAAAGAACTCTGGTATCTCACTCCTGTATAATTACTCATGTAGGAGTAACAGACACTTGAGGTGCCGACAGTGAACCAGCATTTGTTATATCTTAGTTTCATAGCTCTTTTGACAACTAATTTCCGTTTTTGGCAGCCCTAATCTATGAAATTTAGTTTTTATCCACATATACTCCTTGCTCACAAGGTCTTGGAATGAGCGAAATGTACTGTTATCACATTAGACACTACTCATCTCCACAGACTTGACACAGTGGCAGCCATTGTCATAGTAAATGACACACACAGCTGATGAATGAACAATGTTATCAGTTTTCAAGAATATTGTGTTGCAGCTCAGCGACGTTGCCACTGTTCTAAATCATCTATACAGTTTGATAACACTGTCAGAGCCAATACTTACTTTTAATTACATTGTTTATCCCAACGATAGTTCTGTTCCAATACAATCAATCGAATACTTCACAATTGCTTAGAATATGTAGTGCCTCACTGTAGCAAATAATGAGCAGTACTGAATAAGGTATAGAAATTCTAGCAGAAATTACTTAAAAAATAAAACTTCCTTAAAATAAGTTGCATTACTCCGTAAAATAATGATGTCATTGTTTAGTTGCAGGTAATGCCAGCACAGAGAAAACATAAGAAAGTGCCAACGGGCAGTTGCTGGGCGTTGTCTTCACTAGTCGAACCCAGAAATTACATCTTCATAAATTTCTCAGTACATCATCTAAGCGTTATATAGCAGTTGTGAAACGACTTTTCTTCTCAACTTTAGGTCTTGTTCCAGTTTTTATTGACAAGTGATTCTTCATGTTTAATGTTAGATATTTAGTCTTACATCAAAATGAAAAGGTTCTTCAATTATTTGATATGCATGCTGTTCTAGTGCCTACTACAAACATCTTTTCTGTTATTGGAATACATAAATAACATAGACCAGATTTACAGGAAGGCTCTGAAAACTGTCACGATTATAATAAATATTTGTTCTAGTTCGTGTGTTTAATGTAATATCTTTGACTATAAAAGAGATAATAAAAGTTTAAGAAAATACATGTGGTGTCTTGTGCATTAATACATGACATAGAAGATGATACTGAAACCTGAGATCTTGCACTCCTACGGAGTGAGAGTGCAGCTGCAAGACGAAAAACAACATACTGATGTTTTACGTCCTCAGATCGAGGTAAGAGAGGATACATCACATAGCAGTACAGCTGGCAGTCATAAAATATAGGCTCAGTAATTAAATAGGATGTTTTACAGCTCTGGCAAATGCACATGAATGAGTTATTGTAAAATTCGTATATGGGCAAAGCACACTACATGATTGCTACTGTGGAATATCAATAATGGAAGTAATGATGGCATAAGGTTAATAAATATTGAAAAGTAATTAACGCCATTTATTGTTCGGTCCCTTACTGCTATATGGATCTGGTCCAGTAGTCAGTATTGTGCCTAGCATGGTGTGGTGATGGTGATGATCTGTTTATGCTTGAGAGTATCAAGAAAATGCCATTCACAGCAACATATTTATTGTTCAAAAATACAGAACTGTTTTACGTGGACGCTGGTTGCCCAGTCGAGCCAGGGATTTTCTGGTCCCATCAGCAGCAGCCAGCACCCATTTACCTAGCAGTGCTGCTGCTTAGTGGATGGTCCATGTAACAGCTGTTAGGTCATGGCCAGGCAGGGCCCATCCCCATCCAGATCGTAGCTGGTGCTGCCCATAATGGACGATGGTGGACAACAACTCTGCGAGGTGGCCTCTGAAGTGATGCCAGTGATATTGAAATGTGCCCAGGAGACGTGCCGTCCATCTCATTCCGAAGTGCTGATTGCCTTACCAAGACGTGGGCTGGCTGCATCAGTGTCAACTGTAGAAATGGGACAAGCAGGAACAGTGGCTCCCCTGCACAATGGCGAACAGCGAACAGTTACATGGCTCCACTGGTCAAGCAGGCCAGCAGCTTGATGTGGCGGTATCTGCACCCCATCAGTGATGACCAACAAATTGGCACTTCAGCGTGCAGTGGCGCAGTGGCAGAGACTCTCCAGTAAGACTTGCAGCTCTGTAGATGATTGTAGACAATTAGGTGCCCAGAGAGTGGTCTGAAATAGCACCTCCCCTCGCCTCCATAGGACAGTTACAACTGAGATATGTGATTAAGTGATTAAGAAAGGTGTCGTATTTATGTTAGCACTTCCAATGAGCACTACTGCAGCAGAGCTAACAATGACATGATGTGTACTAGTTTTTCTGTTTGGTCGGTACTCCTGGGGACTTCAGAGTTTCGTAAACTCGTCTTTCAGATGCTCCTTTCTGCTTCTTTAGTGGCTGAGAAGTTACTGTTGCGTTGCACCTGGCCCTTCTTGTGACACATCTCTTTGTCACCAGTATGACGACATCTTTGTGTTTCTATGACATCACTGTGCTTCGTTTGTGGATTTGAGTGCTCAGCCAGTCTGGTGTGTTACAACCACTTCTGTGTTCCCTCGACCTGCTCAGTGCAGATAAGTATGTTGTGGCCAACGTGTCAATGGATTTAAAATTCCTAAAAATCCTCGCAGTGTTCTTCCATTGTTGGGTGTATCATGTTGTCTAACTACAGGGCTATTACAAATGGTTGAAGCGATTTCATAAGTTCACTGTAGCTCCATTCATTGACATATGGTCACGACACACTACTGATACGTAGAAAAACTCATAAAGTTTTGTTCGGCTGAAGCCGCACTTCAGGTTTCTGCCGCCTGAGCTCTCGAGAGCGCAGTGAGACAAAATGGCGACAGGAGCCGAGAAAGCGTATGTCGTGCTTGAATTGCACTCACATCAGTCAGTCATAACAGTGCAACGACACTTCAGGACGAAGTTCAACAAAGATCCACCAACTGCTAACTCCATTCGGCGATGGTATGCGCAGTTTAAAGCTTCTGGATGCCTCTGTAAGGGGAAATCAACGAGTCGGCCTGCAGTGAGCGAAGAAACGGTTGAACGCGTGCGGGCAAGTTTCACGCGTAGCCCGCGGAGCATGCTGGAAAATTGGCTCATGCCACAACTGGAGACCGACAGCGCCGACTTCATCTTTCAACAGGATGGTGCTCCACCGCACTTCCATCATGATGTTCGGCATTTCTTAAACAGGAGTTTGGAAAACCGATGGATCGGTCGTGGTGGAGATCATGATCAGCAATTCATGTCGTGGCCTCCACGCTCTCCCGACTTTACCCCATGCGATTTCTTTCTGTGGGGTTATGTGAAAGATTCAGTGTTTAAACCTCCTCTACCAAGAAACGTGCCAGAACTGCGAGCTCGCATCAACGATGCTTTCGAACTCATTGATGGGGACATGCTGCGCCGAGTGTGGGAGGAACTTGATTATCGGCTTGATGTCTGCCGAATCACTAAAGGGGCACATATCGAACATTTATGAATGCCTAAAAAAACTTTTTGAGTTTTTGTATGTGTGTGCAAAGCATTGTGAAAATATCTCAAATAATAAAGTTATTGTAGAGCTGTGAAATCGCTTCAATCATTTGTAATAACCCTCTACTTCCATTTTGTCTGGGTCTGGGGCGATTCCCTTTGCTGAAATGATATGTCACAGAAACTGTGTCTGTTTTTCCTGTTAACCCATTATCTTATAACTTTTGAAGGAGTTTACTTAATATTTGGTTTTGTTGATATTAGGTTTCCTCTGTTATCAAAATATCATCGACATACCAAGTTAATCTCTGTTGGAATTCCTTTCTAGAATTTTTCCCAAGCCCTTATAGACGCCACTGAGGAGATATCGAATCCAAACGTAACTCTTTTAAATTGGTAGCATCTACCAAATGCAGTGAAGGCAATGTACTGTCACACTCTGATGCTAACTCAATTTGCCAAGCGCTGGACCTCATATATAGTAATGTAAACACTGTGACCTCACGAAATTTTTGTATCAACTCTTGTAACTTTTCTGATGTATCTATTTCAGTCATTATTGCCCTATTTATCTCCCTAGAGTCAGTCACAGGGCACATGCTTCCATCTTTTTTGTCAATAATTTGTAGTGGACTATTGTACATGGACTGTGCTAATTCTACCACCCTAACGTCCATCATTTTATGTAACTCGAGAAATACATGTTTTCTGTAACACAATGGTATGGTATAGGGTGGAATCATGAATGTTTACGTTTTTCACTTCGAATCTGCATTACCACGCAGTGTGCTCTCTAACTCCCGTCTTTCTTGATCAGAGGTACGATCCAGGACAGTGATTCTCAGACTTCCCCATAACACAGACCCCTGTTTATTTGGAAAACGATCCGTGGACCCGTTGCAATGCTCTCTGAAATTTAACATGGTATTAAAAAACATACAAATTAGAATTAGCACTGACAAGTAAAACATCAAAAAAACAATGCAATAAATAATTTGTTCTAAAGATGCATGATTTTTTTCTTGTGAGCGAAATTTCAGTTGAATTATACAGTAACCGTACAGTAATACAGAAAATACGGTACAGTACAGTAATTGAAAACTATGTATTTTTTGAGGATAAACAATATTCTCAAATCTTGAGTGACTGATGTGAGGAAAGAAATTCTTTGTGTTTTCCCATAATTCCACTGAAATATGGAATAAGTTTTATCACCATCAATCTTAGGTCCGATTCCACATTAAGATGAATTCACTTTAAGGTTTTAATACTGCAAAGAGCAGAAAAGGTCTGCTCACATAATGTAGTGGTAGGGAAAAGCACCAAATGTTGCAATGCCTTTTTAGATAACTCATACTCACAGCGCACATGTGGCAAAAGGCTACAAAGTTATTTTCTTTGAAAACGTTTTTCCATGAAGTATCGCAGGACATTTCCAGTAGCTGATCTTGTTCTGTGTCAGAGGTAAGTACAGTACACATCCTGCATTTCTACTCAATTAAAGGATTTTCAATCCAACAGTTATCAAGTTGTGACAATGGAAATATTCTCGTAAATTTCCAGCTAATGCTCCCAGGCGTCCTATAAGTGTTTTGTGCTCTTCAGCAGAGATTTTTCACATAAAGAATCAATGAAATCCTTGAGCACTGAAAATGATGAATAGCTGTTGTTTTGTATTCTTACTACCCACAGCTGTAGTTTACCAATTATAGCTTAACCTTTCCTCTCAACCTCTATGATATTAACAGTTTTTCCTTGCAGGCCTAAGTTAAGTTCGTTGAGAAAGAAGAAAATATCCACCAAATATGCCACTTTACACAACTAATCAAAATTGCACGATTTCTCGCTTGAAAAAGAATGTTGCTTGTCTAAAAGAAACAAATGCACATCATCCTGCAGATAAAAAACAAAACATGTAGAACTTTTCCTCTTGACAACTAATGGACATCAGTCTTAAATAAAAGTTGAGTGTGTTCAGTGCCAATTTCTTCACATGAAACTGTGAAAAGATGCGAATTAAGAGAGGGTCACTTAATGAGATTAGCAAGTTTTTTAACTTCATCCACATTTCAAAACCTCGGGCTTTTTTCTCGGTGCTAAAGCTTCTCTGTGTAGGAAGCAACACGTACACTTTTACTTCTGGTGCTACACGTGTCACTTGAGCCTTTAGGCCACTCTTCAAACCTATAAAAGAACGGGCTCCGTCCGTAGTAATAGTTATACATTTATCCCACGGAATATCGCTGTTTATAATAAACTCATTGCGTACACAAAACACATCCTTTGCCATTGTTCGAAGAATCACCATACAGAACAAAATCTCCTCACAAATTGTCTCTTTACTCTCAAAACGGTTGAAAACCAACAGATTTGCTTTTCTGTCTATGTCTGTATTTTCGTCAAGTTGTAAGAAATAAAATGAGCAACCTTTAATTTTTGAAATCAATTCTTCTTTCACGCTGAAAGACGTATTGTGAATTTCTTTTCCAACTGTATCGTTGGAAAGGGGAAGTGAGGTTATTTCCTTAGCAGCTGCATCACTCACCATAGTTTCACACAAATATTTCGCAGCTTGTAGCGTTAATTTTCCTCAACCGTGTGAGGTTTCCCAGCAACGACACATGATATGACGCTAAAGTAAATTTTGCGTCAGTATTAACAACCACCACAGTCATTTACATTACAATTTCTCTGCGTTTCATTTCCCTGAGTTTGTTTATTTAAAAAATCCGTAGACTTACTAACATGTCCCTCATATTTCTTCTTCAAATGTCTTCAAAGATTAACAGGTTTCATGCTTTCGTTGTTCAGTACTTCAAATCACAAGACAAATAGAGCCTGCTGACTGTCACCACTGCCTATGTACGTAAATACGCAGCGAAGGTATTCATCACAGTAACTGCGAAGTTTCCTCTTCTTTCCTTCACGTGCTCTTCTAGTAGTTTGGAAACACGAACGCTCACTTTCAGAGGCATTGTACGATTTACCAATAGCTTTTCACTTCACTACAGACGAATGCAACCATTAATCGACTGCGGACTGAACAAATACCGCCACACAAAAGAACGTAGGGCAACTCAGGAAACGAAAGACTGATGACAAATCAATGTGTGCATCTCTCTCCACTCACGTGGCATGTGTCATGCCATGAATACGTGGCATCTATGACTGTCTCTAATATCTACACTCCTGGAAATGGAAAAAAGAACACATTGACACCGGTGTGTCAGACCCACCATACTTGCTCCGGACACTGCGAGAGGGCTGTACAAGCAATGATCACACGCACGGCACAGCGGACACACCAGGAACCGCGGTGTTGGCCGTCGAATGGCGCTAGCTGCGCAGCATTTGTGCACCGCCGCCGTCAGTGTCAGCCAGTTTGCCGTGGCATATGGAGCTCCATCGCAGTCTTTAACACTGGTAGCATGCCGCGACAGCGTGGACGTGAACCGTATGTGCAGTTGACGGACTTTGAGCGAGGGCGTATAGTGGGCATGCGGGAGGCCGGGTAGACGTACCGCCGAATTGCTCAACACGTGGGGCGTGAGGTCTCCACAGTACATCGATGTTGTCGCCAGTGGTCGGCGGAAGGTGCACGTGCCCGTCGACCTGGGACCGGACCGCAGCGACGCACGCATGCACGCCAAGACCGTAGGATCCTACGCAGTGCCGTAGGGGACCGCACCGCCACTTCCCAGCAAATTAGGGGCACTGTTGCTCCTGGGGTATCGGCGAGGACCATTCGCAACCGTCTCCATGAAGCTGGGCTACGGTCCCGCACACCGTTAGGCCGTCTTCCGCTCACGCCCCAACATCGTGCAGCCCGCCTCCAGTGGTGTCGCGACAGGCGTGAATGGAAGGACGAATGGAGACGTGTCGTCTTCAGCGATGAGAGTCGCTTCTGCCTTGGTGCCAATGATGGTCGTATGCGTGTTTGGCGCCGTGCAGGTGAGCGCCACAATCAGGACTGCATACGACCGAGGCACACAGGGCCAACACCCGGCATCATGGTGTGGGGAGCGATCTCCTACACTGGCCGTACACCACTGGTGATCGTCGAGGGGACACTGAATAGTGCACGGTACATCCAAACCGTCATCGAACCCATCGTTCTACCATTCCTAGACCGGCAAGAGAACTTGCTGTTCCAACAGGACAATGCACGTCCGCATGTATCCCGTGCCACGCAACGTGCTCTAGATGGTGTAAGTCAACTACCCTGGCCAGCAAGATCTCCGGATCTGTCCCCCATTGAGCATGTTTGGGACTGGATGAAGCGTCGTCTCACGCGGTCTGCACGTCCAGCACGAACGCTGGTCCAACTGAGGCGCCAGGTGGAAATGGCATGGCAAGCCGTTCCACAGGACTACATCCAGCATCTCTACGATCGTCTCCATGGGAGAATAGCAGCCTGCATTGCTGCGAAAGGTGGATATACACTGTACTAGTGCCGACATTGTGCATGCTCTGTTGCCTGTGTCTATGTGCCTGTGGTTCTGTCAGTGTGATCATGTGATGTATCTGACCCCAGGAATGTGTCAATAAAGTTTCCTCTTCCTGGGACAATGAATTCACGGTGTTCTTATTTCAATTTCCAGGAGTGTATTTCCTATATTAATTTTTTTCCCTCGTTTACTGTTTGATGTAATGTTGAAGGATCAAAACTTGACCAACGCAATTCGTTGAGGCTGGAAGGGTGTGCTGTGACGTCATACCGAAATCCCACTCGAGTTAAATTAACAAATAAACTGCGCATGATAAAGCTTATTATTGTATCTAGTTTCCAAAACAGTAGGTGTTACAACAGTGAAGTGACGAAAAAACCTTTAAAAACTCAGGGGCAGCTAAACTGTGTTTTTCTTATCTAATCACATCATTCCTTTGATTGACTTGATTCTTTTGTTCACGAACAAAACGTGGAGCACCATTATAGTTTCGGTTGCGTGGTTGGAACTATTTTGTTAGCTTTGTCCATTCCAACGGCGCCCATACGTATCTGAGTTGCTTCTGCTGTAATTGAACACGTTGCTGGTCATAGCTACCCCAGTTTGAGTTTTGACATGTGTTTTCTCCTCCATACCCTCTGGTATTGCCGCACCTCTGTCTAGCGCCGTTGCATTCTCTGTGATACCTTCGTTTACATGCTTCTTTTTCACTAAATATGAATTCCAACTTCCTCAGAATTCCCTTACACGTCTGCTTATTATCTTCGTTTCTTTCCACTAACGACTGTCGACGCTGACTCAGGAGTTTCATCGTAGAGAAATGTATCAGCTCTCCATCACTGTACGGTGTGTCCAGACAGTGATTTCTCTTCGCCTTGTTCTCAAAATATTTCACTGGACTGTGTTCACCAGAATGTTCGGAAACGGACTTTTGGTGCAGCTCATACTTTATACGATTTTGTGCTTCAGTTGACCAGTACATTCTAAGAAATGAGGGTTTAAAAAATTCATATGAGGTGCAGCACCTTGCCACTCTCAGCGTTGTTTCTGCTGCAGTATATTCCATATGAGTGCATATCAAGTCCGATTTGTACGCTAGTGGCAAGTGTTCCGGTGAACATACTTGAAAATTATTTATAAAGGTCCGTGGAGACAGTGTGTTTCCATCTTCTTTATGATGCTGAAACTTCCCGACTGTTAAGTAGTGGTCATTATCAGAATTTGTTGTTGCACAACATGGCGCTGACTCGACCATCGCACTCCATCTTCCTCGGTTGTGTCCGTATTCTTACTTTCTTTACTTTCTGCTGATAGAACAGCCGTCGGGAATTGCAGACTTTCTAGGCGCATATTGCACCGTTTTATCGACAAGCAGTTACCTGTGTCTACTTGCCCTGCAGTTTTCAGGTCATTGACTTGATCCCTTTATCGGTTCTCTGTCTTGCCTTGCCAACGCCATAGGAATGTTCTAAGCCCTAGACTGTTCCGCACTGTCTCTTGATACATATTGCATTGGTACTTATATACCTGTGACTGCTTTGGCTTGACACTTCCCTGCATGCGTTACCATGTGCACCTGTCCCATCCTATTTTGTTGCACACACACAAATTTTGATACAAGTATCAGATAGTTATAGATGACAATGGTTTGCTACCCAACGAGTTAACGCAACATGAGGGAGAGTTTAGCATACTATTCTAAACTAAACACCGAACTGGACAAAGAGGCATGCTTGTGATAACATCATGTGTAACGAACTCCCTGCACGATTGCAATGCATCATTTACATTTGCTGGAAGGTGTGTCGTTGGATGCGCGGGACGCCAGACAAGTGCATCTGCTGTACGCTGTGTGTCAGCCTGTAAAACTGCTTATTCTAGACTGAAGTGTGAGTCATATACTCTGACCGAGTTCTTCTGTGGAGCAGAGGACTGTTTGTCCCTAGTCTGTCTGTAGTGGCTGTGCACACTTGCCTGGTTGATGGAGTAACATGCACAGTGATGTCCTTACTGTTCTTGCAAGAAAGTATTAACTAACACGACTCAATCTCTCCACTTGGAGAACGTACGACATTCTCATCTTATTTAATGCTGATCAATTTAGGGTCGATTGTTATTAGAACGACCACAGAGTAAATATACCCCCATGCCCCATGGATCATTAAGCGCTGTGTGTATCAACACAACGTTTCAGAGAGAGTGCTTCTTTTTTGTCAGCAAATTGCGTATATTGATTTATCTCTCCACTCTCTGTGCAGAACATTACCTCCCTCCAAAACTGGAGTCTGCCAACTAAATTGCTACATACAGGCATTATTTCTCCCACTCGAAAACATTACCTTCACTTCGCGTGAGTCCCGTGTGCTAACTATGTATAGTCTTCTATGCCTACGAAAATTCGGCCCATCCAGTAAGTGTGAACTGTCCATTCGCCTTTCCCTTGGGGCACTGGAGGCAGTAAAGGCGCCATTGGCCAGTTGTGGCGAAACAATCCATGCGGTTCTGTCGAGACCCGTGCTGCACCCCTTGCAGCCATCATATTTATGACCCGTCCCTATTCTTCAACATGCGCCTACTTTTAAAGGAAAATGCTGTGTCATGGCACTCGCCCCCTCTTCATTCCACGTCTGTAATGCTACCAAAATATATGTACATGCAAATGGGAAAAGGGATTACTTAGTATCATATCCGATCAGCCAAGTACACTTTTTTTCATTTTATATGCAAATTAAGTCTGTTATGCTCAAAGTATGGCGTGTGACATATTATTTGAATCGTCTCATCAACGAGATGGTCATGAAACATAGTAAAACCGATTGCTACCTTTAGCTAATGTGTTGATTCTAGTAACGAATATCTACTTATGAAATCACACATGCTGTTTATTACAGTTGTGTATATAGTGGACGTGTAGGAACACCACCTAGCAAAGGTGATCTAAGGCTAGTGCCTCAACTCTTCAGCGAATTGGTGCACGTCACTAGTTCTGTATATGGCATACTTATACTCTGTAGGGTCCAGTGCCACATTACCTATTAAAATGTCACAGGCTCGATTATAAAATGTGAAGTATTTTAAAAAGTTTTAAGACAAAGCTCTACATTAGAGAGCTGTTACTTTTAAATGCTAATTAAGTGGATCACATGCACATTTACTAAACAGAGTCAACAACGCCCACCTTGGATACGGATAATGTGTGAATGTATGAGAGTATGCTGCAGTAGAATTATTTGTAAACATTTCCTGTAATTTTGTTTATTGTAATGATAACATATCTGTTCTACACACAATGTAATAATATTTGTAAAATAAGTACAATACCTGCTGAAGAATACAGTTTTAAAACTGTCAAACTCATCGTCAAGGTTTAATTAACTGTATTTACAAATGGTGAGCTGTTATTTCCAGTCCACTGAAGCTCTTGCATGCACAGTTGCTGCAGCACAGCCATGTTCAAAATCTTAAAGATGAAGTTACTGAGCAGCTGCAGAGAGATGATTAACAATTACCATAGGGTCATCACTGGGACCACGTAGAAGACAGACTGAACTATTTCACACACATGCAATAGGCACACTGCCTTAGGGAAACAGTAATGAGTTAGCAAATAAGGTATTGAGACATCTGATAATAATTTGGTAATGAATTCGTCGAGCATGGCAGCTATACCATTTGTGTGTCCTTGGAATTAAATACAAAATTTAAAAAAGTAATGTAGTTCAGTTAACATGGAAGCAAAATAATGCATGGCCAGTGAAATAAGGAAGCTATATGAAGTACTTATGCACAGGTAAAAACCATTCTACGCTAAAAAGGCAGACTAGCAATTAACATAGGCCTTAAGCTGTGAAAGAAATTTCTGAGAATATACATCTGGAGCACAGCATAGTATGATTGCGAATCATCGACCACAGGAAAACCGGAAATTATTGAGATGTGGTGTTCAAGAAAGCTGCTGATAATTAAGTAGACGAACAAGAAAAGAGGGATTTTTCCCCAGAATGGGCGAGGTGGGGAATACAAAGAAAATATCGATGAGGAAGTGTGATTGGATAATACATAGCACATTAAACGAAATGAAATGATCGTATGGCACCGTTTGGCCAAGAGGCCCCATTCGGGGAATTCGGCCGCCGTATTGCAAGTCCTTTTAAGTTGACGCCACTTCGGTGACTTGCGAGTCAATGATGAAGAACACACAACACCCAGTCCCCTATCGGGAATCGATCACGGGCCCCCTCCGTGGTAAGCGGTAACGCTACAGCGACGCTACGAAGGCTGACACATAGGGCATTAAGACATCAGCGAATAACTTTCATTGAGCTAGAAGTATCTGTTGGCAAAATTTATAGCAAAAGACAGAGATCTATATTACTAAATGCCTCACGCCGTTTCTGGTGCACAATTCCAATTGCATGTTGCCTTTATAATGGCTTCCAGAGCAACATAAACATATTCACCAGTACACCATATAACTAGTAACCGAATTTTAAAATTACAAGCTGTCATAATCTACTTATGAAGGGGTATAATCTTATGTTAAATGTATGACACAGTAAGACAAGTACTGCAGCTATAAACTATGTGCACTGAAGTGACAAAAGCCATGGCATGGCATACCTTCTGATATCGTATCGGACATCCTTTCGGCCAGACTAGTGCAGCAACTCGACACGGCATGGACTCAGCAAATTGCTGGAAGTCCCATTCAAAAATACTGAGCTATGGCGCCTCTATAGCCGTCAATAACTGCGAAAGAGTTGCCAGGGCCGGATTTTGTACACGAATTGACCTCTCGATTGTGTCCCATAAATGTTCGATGGTATTCATGTCAGGTCCTCTGGGTGGTCAAAGCATTCGCACAAACTGTCAAGAATGTTTCTCAAACCAATTGCGAACAATTGTGGCCCAGTGACATGGTGCATTGTCATCCATAAAAATTCCGTTCTTGCTTCGAAACATGAAATCGACGAACGGCTGCAAATGTTCTCAAGTAGGCGAATGTAACTGAGCCGTGTATCGACTCGTGCTACACCTTGTGTTTGAATTGCTTTGGTTTTCCTTTTCTTCCCCTGACATGTTTGTTTGATATATTGTCTGTCATTAAGTGACTGCTTGGTTGTCTTTTCCATGGAGGTAAGAATAAGGGGAGGTGGCGCTACGTATCCCAGCCGTACTACGTTTTGAAGCCATGGGGGCGTGGCTTGCTGCCATGACACTCTGACCAAAACATTGCCAGTGTGCTATAGCGCTGCGTGTATTACAGTCGCTAATTGCACCATGTACGCATGTAACGTCATCAGATTGGTTGTTTCAAAGTTTTTGTTTAAAATAAAATCTCGTAAAGGCGAAATTCCGCGTCTCTTCTGATTAAAACTAGTTTTTAATGTAATATTACGAATAGCTAGTCTTCAATGTAAACGATACAATTTTGTTAATTCAGTAATAAACGTGTATCACAAACTAAATAATAGAAACTGAAAACTAAGTTAGCTATACCCTCCCTCCAAAGCCCCATAAATACATCTTGTTTGTAATACGTACTGGGACATTTCAGTTACGTTACACTAATGGGAAACACTGTTCATTACCACCAATATTTACTGAAATACGGTACATAGAATGGCAAATCTACACAGTGTCCTGTTTAGGGCTATACTTTACGCCATTTAATGTAGTGTTAGCTTTTAATTTGGTACATGATGAAGACAAAGTGAGTTACTCAACACTTCGATTATCGACGATACGTACGTATTATACTGAAACGTGAACTTGAAAACTAAGAATTTAATTCTTTGAATTAACATACCTATTGCAAATGTTTTGGGTGTGTAGGGAAAACTACAGCATTTTCTCGGAGCCTTACTGTCGAAAGGGAAGTACGGTCTATGTCCTCTTCTCGGAAATGCTGAGAACATATAGTGCTCCACTTAGACGCACGCCAATTCTTCCTCCTCACGGCATTCTCCCACAGAGCTTTCCGACTTTCATTTTTAGGAAATTAAAATCATACAGGAGAAAAACACGGTGTAATACAAGTACCGATGTAGCACACGTTCATTCACAATGAAGTTGTAAAATCACACTTAACGAGACAACTTACACATGAAATGTTATTCCCTTCGATTTCGCATCACTATCAGAACGATTCGTACATCCGAACACCACACAAGTCACCATAATAACGCAAAATCCTTCCAAAAGCGAGCGACAAACCTATGCACACAAGCTTACAGCAGCAATGTTTTGGTCTGACTGAGATGACTACCCTCGGCTTCACATAGCTTCACAGCTGTGACGTCACGGCGTCTCCCTCTATTCTTACCTCCATGGTCTTTTCCCTCTGCTATCGATATCTGCGTTTTTGCTGCTGGAAAACTGCTATGGAGGAGGTGAGATCTTTGACCGGTGGTAACTTCGTGTGGTGGCGCGGAAGTAGGGGCGTGCGTTCAGAGAGTCTGGTGGACACGGGAGGGCAGTGTGGCTCGCCAGCGCGGACCAGGCGTGGTCGGTTGTACCGAGTCGCCACGTGATGTATGTCGGTTGTGTGTAACGAGCGGGTTGAGTTGACGGAAGAGCTCCCCGCGGGTTGGTTGTATACAGAATCGCCCCACGAGTAGTTGCTGTTCATTTCACCTTGGTGGGACGTTAACAAGCTTCTTTAAGTCCTCCGTTTCAACACTGGAGTTTAAAAAGGAGACACCTGACATGAAGGAGAAGTCACTACCAGTCAACGTTGCAGAGAAGACGTGAACTCCGGTGACAGAGCGTGTTGTCGCGTCACCGTGGCGTGTTGGGTACACTGGCGACGCGTGCGCGGTCAGATGTGTGGATCCTTGCCATCGGAAGTCGTGTGCTGCCTGTTCGAGCATAATTGCAAGTTCAGTTAGTGGAAGGTTAATCATTAAGTAATGAGTTTGCATGACCAGTGTCTCTTCTGCCTTGTGGCCTCCGGCGATCGGGTTTCCTGTCCCCGGCACCGGTGTAATTGAAGACAGTGGTCTTTCCTCCTCCTCTCGTTACTGTCCGATGGGAGGTGTAGTTTTGGGCAGTTTAATTGTTTCGCTATTCTGTTGTGTGTTATGAGTAAATTCATGCTTCTTGTTGGTTGATCATGTGGTCGCTCATGCAGGACTGTGTGGTGTAATGTTTCCTTGCACGACGTTAGCTCTAATTCTGTTAGCAAGTTAAGTCATCTTATTACAAGTTTTCGCTGGCTAAAAGTCGGTGCAGTGACCAGCCTGAGAGTGGAAAATGGGTTTACGGGTGTATTTAAATTGGTCAGTATTCTGCCTAGCCTGAGCATCCTTGTGACAGCCTTACACGAGTCCGTCAGATCTGTTATGTTCTAATGATATTCCAGGACACTTTTGTTTAAAAATTTTTTTAAATTCCTCCATTCCTTTATTGCCATTAATCGTGTGTTTGCTGAGACCTTTGATTTAATGGCGGTGTTGGTAGCTTCACTACCTCACCGTACTTAATTAACGAAGTTCTGTATTTACTTTAGTAGCCTGTTTACTAATGTTCTTTAAATTTTTTAAACTGTTGTATTGCTATAAATTACTTGATTGCCGTTAGCGGCGTGTTTTGAAAGGCTGTTATTGCCGTACTGCAAGATTCTGTGTGTGTTTTTTTTTAAAGAAATTTTTAAACTGTTGCATTGCTATAAATTACTTGATTGCCGATAGCGGCGTGTTTTGAAAGGTTGTTATTGCCGCACTGTTAGCTTCTGTGTTGTTTTTTTTTTTTATTTTAAAACTGCTGTATTGCTATAAATGACTTGATTGCCGTTAGCGGCGTGTTTGGAAAGGTTGTTTATTGCCGTACTGTTACTTCTATTATTTAAAAAGTTTTTTTTTAATTGTTGTAATGCTATAAATTACTTGATTGCCGTTAGCGGCGTTTTTAAATGGCTGTTTATTGCCGTACTGCTAGTTTCTGTAAGATATGAATAAAACATTTGTGTGTGAAAATCTCAACTCGACAGTAAACTACTAGAAATTTGGCCCCGTTTCCCAACTTGTGGTGTGGCTTGTAGTAACCGTAACCACTGTGTGGGTCAGTAACCATTTCCTGTCGGCGACCCAGTCCAATCCATGTAGACATAACCCACACCGCCATGGAGTCACCAACAGCTTGCACAGTGTCTCGTCACCAACCTGTGTCCACGGCTTCGTGGGGTCGGCGCCTCTCTTGTACCCTACCGTCAGCTCTTACCAGCCGAAATCAGGATTCATCTGACCAGGTCACGGTTTTCCAGTCGTCTAGTGTCCAGCCGAAATAGTCACGAGCCCAAGAGAGGAGCTGCAGGCAATCGCGTGCTGTTAGCAATGGCACTCGCTTCAGTCGCCTGCTACCTTAGTCCTTTAACGCCATATTTCCCCTCACTGTCCTAAAGTGTCCGTTCGTCGTACGTTCCAAATTGATTTCTGCGATTGTTTCGCGCGGTCTTGCTTGTCTGTTAGCACTGACAGTTCCACACCTACGCCGCTGCTCTCGATCAAGCGAAGGCCGTCTGCCACTGTGTTGTCCGTGGTGAGAAGTAATGCTTGAAATCTGGTATTCTCGGCACACTCTTGGCATTATGGATCTTTTGAATTCCCTAACCATTTCCGAAATGGAGTGATCCCTGCGTTTAGCTCCAACTACCACGATCAAAGTCTCTTAATTTCCGTCGTGCGGTCATTTTCACATCTGAAACGGTTTCACATGAATCACCGGAGAGCAAATGACAGCTCCGCCTATGCTTTGCCCTTCCATACTTTGTGTACCCGATACTTCCGCAATTTTTATATGTGGGTGTTGCTGTCTCATGGCTTTCTCCACCTTAGTGCGCTTTTTCACTGTTCATACAGCAAAACTTCAGCTGCAGGCATAACGTTTTAAATTACTACTTCTTCAGTACTTTGTTCAAGAAATCGTTCACAGAGGAGAATCGTACAATCATACCGTCATTTGACCATCCAACAGACATCCGTACAGACGACGTAGTAATGAGCATACTTGGCGTTGAGAAACATCTGAAATATTTGAAAGAAAATAAATCACCAGGTCCGGATGGAATCCCAGTTCGATTTTACAAAGAGTACTCTACTGCATTGGTCCCTTACCTAGCTTGTAATTATCGTGAATCTCTATCCCAGCGCAAAGTCGCAAGCGACTGCAAAAAAACCTATGTGACTCCAGTATATAAGAAAGGTAAATAACGGACCTGCGAAATTACAGACCAATATCCCTAACGTCTGTTTGCTAACTTCTGTTTCTCAGTTCCAATATAATAAACTTTCATGAGACTGAGAAGCTTACGTGCACGAATAAGCATGGTTTTAGAAAGCATCGCTAGTGCGAAACTAAGCTTGCCCTTTTCTCACATGTTATACTGGGAACTATGGATGAAGGGCGACAGGCAGATCGCATATTTCTAGATTTACGAAACTCATTTGACACGGTGCCCCATTGCAGGCTGTTAACGAAGGTGCGAGCATACGGAATAAGTTGACAGATATGTGAGTGGCTCGAAGACTTCTTAAATAACAGAACCCAACACGTTGACCTCGATGGCGAGTGGTGGTCATCTGAGACAAGGAGTGCCGCAGGGAAGTGTGATAGGACCGCTGTTCTCCTCTACATACCTACAGAAGAATGCTGAAGATTAGATGGGTAGATCACATAACTAAGGAGGAGCTACTGAATAGAATTGGGGAGGAGTTTGCGGCACAACTTGACTAGAAGAAGGGATCGGTTGGTAGGACATCTTCTGAGGCATCAAGGGATCACCAATTTGGTATTAGAGGGCAGCGTGGAGGGTAAAAATCGTAGAGGGAGACCAAGAGATGAATACACTAAGCAAATTCAGAAGGATGTAGGCTGCAGTACGTACTGGGAGATGGAGCAGCTTGCACAGAATAGAGTAGCATGGAGAGCTGCATCAAACCAGTCTCAGGACTGAAGACCACAACAACAACAACAAATCTATTCCATTTGAATTCACCGTGTTCTATATCGGAATTTGTCACAAATGATTTAGGATTCTTTAACAGCACGAAGAGGTAGGCATTCGTTTGTTATACTTAATACGCTTTAAGGATATGAAATACTTTCCACTGGAAATGGGAGTCTAACAAACTGCTTGAGAAATGCTCTGAGACATCGACTTACTCACCCACGCTCTCCTTCTGCCACCTGAAAGAGCTAAATATTGTTGTCTGACAGCTAACGGATAACATTTTATGAGAATAGGAGAAACAAATCGATTATGGGCATTCGCTTCTTGCATTCATAATGCAAACGAGGGATGGGAGAGTGTCAGGCATTTCTGGCCAAGAGAAGTCTACTAATATCAAATACCGGCCTTAATTTGAGGAAGAAATTTCTGAGGATGTACGTCTGGAGTACAGCATTGTATGGTAGTGAAACATGGACTGTGGGAAAACCGAAACAGAAGAGAATCGAAGCGTTTGAGATGTGGTGCTATAGACGAATGTTGAAAATTAGGTGGACTGATAAGGTAAGGAATGAGGAGGTTCTACACAGAATCGGAGAGGAAAGGAATATGTGGAAAACACGGATAAGGAGAAGGGACAGGATGATAGGACATCTGCTAAGACATGAGGGAATGACTTCCATGGTACTAGAGCGAGCTGTAGAGGGCAAGAACTGTAGAGGAAAACAGAGATTGGAATACGTCAAGCAAATAATTGAGGACGTAGGTTGCAAGTGCCACCTCTGAGATGAAGAGGTTAGCACAGGAAAGGAATTCGTGGCGGGCCGCATCAAACCAGTCAGTAGACTGATGACCAAAAAAAAAACACTCAATATAAAATATCTCAACTGGGACGAATGGGCAGATTTTCATTTAATGTTACAGCCCCTTCATTGTCCCTACCGACATTTCAGTTTACATGTCGGGTTAACGTCAACAGCGTTCATTGCAGCTCTGTATCTCACTGAACCGCTCATCAAATCACACATTCGTACATGTTCTTACACCACCAAAGAATATTCATGGCACCTTACCGGTAGGCATTATACGTAGAAAATAGTCGTCAACTGAAACAGCTGCTGTGGAATCAAGAAAACATTGCAAGAGCCTAACTACTTCTTGTAAGAGAGATGATCGCCAAATTTTATCTTACTGCTACTAAATATCCAACACCAGCAACTAGCCAAATTATGAAACTCCGTTCTGATGAAACACTCAAATCTCAGTTTCCAGTTAAGGTTTGTTTGTTTTAAGCAGCTCAGCAACACGTGACAGTTCTAAGCAAATCTTGTTTCTCCAACTTTATGTATAGAACAGAACAACTTTAATTAAATATTTAAAAGCAAAACACTCATGTGAACGCAAAGTTAGAATTTTTACATTAACTGTTAATACTCTGTAAAAGTGTAAATGTAGTCGTGTTGAGTTAGCATTCGATGCTCAAAATTTAACTAGCTTTGGTGCTATGGATCACACAGCACATTGCCTTTGCCGTAATTTTTGGTTGCTGGTTTATTTAATACGTTTATCATTTGCAAAATAGGCAAAAATCTAGCAATATAATCCAATTAAATGTCTTTGTAATATCTGTATACTCAGTTATCCGATGCCATATGAAGCAGACCCAAGACAACGCTGCCGTGTAGCAATGTTCATTAACCTCGATAGCAATAACACTGAAGAGCCAAAGAAACTGAAACACCTGCCTAATATCGTGTAGGGATCCCACGAGCAGGCAGAAGTGCCTCTACACGACGTGGCATGGACTCTACTAATGTCTGAAGTAGTGCTGGAGGGAATTGACACCATGAATCCTTCAGGGCTGTCCATAAATCAGAGGGGGTGCAGATCTGAACACCACGTTCCAAGGCATGCCAGATATGCTCAATAATGTTCATTTCTGAGGAGTTCGGTGGCCAGCGGAAGTGTTTAAACTAAGGAGGGTGTTCCTGGAGCCACTCTGTAGTAATTTCAGCATGCATGGGGTGTCGCATTGTCCTGCTGAAATTGCGCAAGTCCGTCGGAATGCACAATGAACATGAATGGATGCAGGTCATCAGACAGGATGCATACGTATCTGTCACCTGTCAGAGTCGTATCTATATGTGTCAGACGTTCCATGTCACTCCAACCGCACATACTCCACACCATTATAGAGTCTCCACTAGATTGAACAGTCCCCTGCTGACACGCAGGGTCCTTGGATTCATGAGGTTGTCTCCATATTCCTACACGTCCATCCGCTTGATACAGTTTGACACGAGACTCGTCCGACCAGGCAACATGTTTCCAGTCATCAACAGTCCAATATCGAAGTTGACGGGCCTAGGCGAGGAGTAAAGCTTTGTGTCGTGCAGTCATCAAGGGTATACGAGTGGGCCATCGGCTCTGAAAGCCGATGTCGATGATGTTTCGTTGAATGGTTGGCACACTGACATTTGTTGATGGACCAGTATTGAAATCTGCAGCAATTTGCGGAAGGGTTGCACTATTGCCACGTTGAACGATTATCTTCAGTCGCCGTTGGTCCCGTTCTTGCAGGATATTTTTCTGTCTGCAGCGATGTCGGAGAACTGACGTTTTACCCGATTCCTGATATTCACGGTACACTCGTGAAATGGTCGTACGGCAAAATCCCCACTTCATCACTACCTCGGAGATGCTGGTCCCATAGCTGGTGCTCCGACTATAACACAACGTTCAAACACACTTAAATCTTGTTAACCTGCCGTTGTAGCAGCAGTAACCGATCTAACAACTGTGCCAGAAACTTGTTGTTTTATATAGGTGTTTCCGGCCGCAGCGCCATATTCTGCGTGTTTACATATCTCTGTATTTGTATACGCATATCTATACCAGTTTCTTTGGCGCTTAATTGTAGTTTCAACTACACTCATACTTATTTAGGAATCCAGTTCATTAAGCAAAATATTAGCTAGAAGTTCCTGTTTTTCCAGGAATTATAAGATGATTCATATGTGTTACAAAAATGTATTTATATATGTATGTTCCACATCTTGCCATTAACTTTTTTTTTTTTTTTTTTTTTTTTTTTTTTTTTTTGTCATCAGTCTACTGACTGGTTTGATTGGTTTGATGCGGCCCGCCACGAATTCCTTTCCTGTGCTAACCTCTTCATCTCAGAGTGGCACTTGCAACCTACGTCTTCAATTATTTGCTTGACGTATTCCAATCTCTGTCTTCCTCTACAGTTTTTGCCCTCTACAGCTCCCTCTAGTACCATGGAAGTCATTCCCTCATGTCTTAGCAGATGTCCTATCATCCTGTGCCTTCTCCTTATCAGTGTTTTCCAAATATTCCTTTCCTCTCCGATTCTGCGTAGAACCTCCTCATTCCTTACCTTATCAGTCCACCTAATTTTCAACATTCGTCTATAGCACCACATCTCAAATGCTTAGATTCTCTTCTGTTCCGGTTTTCTCACCATCTATGTTTCACTACCATACAATGCTGTACTCCAGACGTACATCCTCAGAAATTTCTTCCTCAAATTAAGGCCAGTATTTGATATTAGTAGACTTCTCTTGGCCAGAAATGCCTTTTTTGCCATAGCCAGTCTGCTTTTGATGTCCTCCTTGCTCCGTCCGTCATTGGTTATTTTACTGCCTAGGTAGCAGAATTCCTTAACTTCATTGACTTCGTGACCATCAATCCTGATGTTAAGTTTCTCGCTGTTCTCATTTCTACTACTTCTCATTACCTTCGTCTTTCTCAGATTTACTCTCAAACCATACTGTGTACTCGTTAGACTGTTCATTCCGTTCAGCAGATCATTTAATTCTTCTTCACTTTCACTCAGGATAGCAATGTCATCAGCGAATCGTATCATTGATATCCTTTCACCTTGTATTTTAATTTCACTCCTGAACCTTTCTTTTATTTCCATCATTGCTTCCTCGATGTACAGACTGAAGAATAGGGGCGAAAGGCTACAGCCTTGTCTTACACCCTTCTTAATACGAGCACTTCGTTCTTGATCGTCCACTCTTATTATTCCCACTTAGTTGTACATATTGTATACGACCCGTCTCTCCCTATAGCTTACCCCTACTTTTTCAGAATCTCGAACAGCTTGCACCATTTTATATTGTCGAACGCTTTTTCCAGGTCGACAAATCCTATGAAAGTGTCCTGATTTTTCTTTAGCCTTGCTTCCATTATTAGCCGTAACGTCAGAATTGCCTCTCTCGTCCCTTTACTTTTCCTAAAGCCAAACTGATCGTCACCTAGCGCATTCTCAATTTTCTCTTCCATTCTTCTGTATATTATTCTTGTAAGCAGCTTCGATGCATAAGCTGTTAAGCTGATTGTACGATAATTCTCGCACTTGTCAGCTCTTGCCGTCTTCGGAATTGTGTGGATGATGCTTTTCCGAAAGTCAGATGGTATGTCGCCAGACTCATATATTCTACACACCAACGTGAATAGTCGTTTTGTTGCCACTTCCCCCAATGATTTTAGAAATTCTGATGGAATGTTATCTATGCCTTCTGCCTTATTTGACCGTAAGTCCTCCAAAGCTCTTTTAAATTCCGATTCTAATACTGGATCCCCTACCTTTTCTAAATCGACTCCTGTTTCTTCTTCTATCACATCAGACAAATCTTCACACTCATAGAGGCTTTCAATGTATTCTTTCCACCTATCTGCTCTCTCCTCTGCATTTAGCAGTGGAATTCCCGTTGCACTCTTAATGTTACCACCGTTGCTTTTAATGTCACCAAAGGTTGTTTTGACTTTCCTGTATGCTGAGTCTGTCCTTCCGACAATCATATCTCTTTCGATGCCTTCACATTTTTCCTGCAGCCATTTCGTCTTAGCTTCCCTGCACTTCCTATTTATTTCATTCCTCAGCGACTTGTATTTCTGTATTTCTGATTTTCCCGGAACATGTTTGTACTTCCTCCTTTCATCAATCAGCTGAAGTATTTCTTCTGTTACCCATGGTTTCTTCGCAGCTACCTTCTTTGTACCTATGTTTTCCTTCCCAACTTCTGTGATGGCCCTTTTTAGAGATGTCCATTCCTCTTCAACTGTACTGCCTACTGCGCTATTCCTTATTGCTGTATCTATAGCGTTAGAGAACTTCAAACGTATCTCGTCATTCCTTAGTACTTCCGTAACCCACTTCTTTGCGTACTGTTTCTTCCTGGCTTATGTCTTGAACTTCAGCCTACTCTTCATCACTACTATATTGTGATCTGAGTCTATATCTGCTCCTGGGTACGCCTTACAATCCAGTATCTGATTTCGGAATCTCTGACCATGATGTAATCTAATTGAAATCTTCCCGTATCTCTCGGCCTTTTCCAAGTATACCTCCTCCTCTTGTGATTCTTGAACAGGGTATTCGCTATTACTAGCTGAACCTTGTTACAGAACTCAATTAGTCTTTCTCCTCTTTCATTCCTTGTCCCAAGCCCATATTCTCCAGTAACCTTTTCTTCTACTCCTTCCCCTAAAACTGCATTCCAGTCGCCCATGACTATTAGATTTTCGTCCCCCTTTACATACTGCATTACCCTTTCAATATCCTCATACACTTTCTCTGTCTGTTCATCTTCAGCTTGCGACGTCGGCATGTATACTTGAACTATCGTTGTCGGTGTTGGTCTGCTGTCGATTCTGATTAGAACAACCCGGTCACTGAACTGTTCACAGTAACACACCCTCTGCCCTACCTTCCTATTCATAACGAATCCTACACCTGTTATACCATTTTCTGTTGCTGTTGATATTACCCGATACGAATGTAAAATTAGAGAGATTAGAGCGCGCACGGAGGCTTTCAGACAGTCGTTCTTCCCGCGAACCATACGCGACTGGAACAGGAAAGGGAGGTAATGACAGTGGCACGTAAAGTGCCCTCCGCCACACACCGTTGGGTGGCTTGCGGAGTATAAATGTAGATGTAGATGTACTCATCTGACCAGATGTCCTTGTCTTCCTTCCACTTCACTTCACTGACCTCTACTATATCTAGATTGAGCCTTTGCATTTCCCTTTTCAGATTTTCTACTTTCCCTACCACGTTCAAGCTTCTGACATTCCACGCCCCGACTCGTAGAACGTTATCCTTTCGTTTATTATCCAATCTTTTTCTCATGGTAACCTCCCCCTTGGCAGTCCCCTCCCGGAGATCCGAATGGGACTATACCGGAATCTATTGCCAATGGAGAGATCATCATGACACTTCTTCAAATACAGGCCACACGTCCTGTGGATACACGTTACGTGTCTTTAATGCAGTGGTTTCCATTGCCTTCTGCATCCTTATGTCGTTGATCATAGCTGATTCTTCCGCTTTTAGGGGCAATTTCCCACCCCTAGGACAAGAGTGCCCTGAACCTCTATCCGCTCCTCCGCCCTCTTTGACAAAGCCGTTGGCAGAATGAGGCTGACTTCTTATGCCAGAAGTCTTCGGCCGCCAATGCTGATTATTTATCAAAGTTTAGGCAGTGGCGGGGATCGAACCCGGGACCGAAGACGTTTTGATTATGAATCAAAGACGCTACCCCTAGACTACTGAACATGCCGACGTCGCAAGCGGTGTACTGTACGCAAATAATCGCTGTGACAATAAGAACCACCTACCAGAGGGCCATGGGTGGAAGTGGAAAAGCACAGTAGCCCACGACGAGAGAATACTCATAATTTATTCATCCAGAATTTGAGAATGAGAGCACTCTGTCATATGTAACAACCTTTACACTTAACTTCAAACACTTATGCAACTATAATAAAATCTTCTCAGGTTGACAGCCTTGTCAGTGTGTTGTTCTCCAGCAACGTTTCAGCAAGTTTCTTACTTGCCATCTTCAGGCGAAGTGTGGGGTTCACTCTTGTGCTTGCTCACCTTTTACTTTCCTCTCCTTGGGGAAATGTATGGAGAAGTTTGTAGCCTGTTGTTTTTTACTCCACAATGTGTGTTGAGAGTGTGTGATTGTCTTTGATTGTTTTGGCGGTCTATGTGTTCCGGTGGTGTCTAGTACTTGCTTGAGGTTGGCGAGATGTTAGGTATTTTAAGGATTAAGGATTGTTGTTGGGATTTGGAGATTTTTGGGATTTTTCTCTTCAACTTAGTCGTCGGAGATCATCATGGGGAGTTTGTGCTTATCGCGGGACATGTCATACAAGGAGTGGATGAGGTTATTTCCAGATCTAGAAGAGCTCTCGTAGAAAGCCCTTGCCAGATGTTGGAATCTTTCTTTGAGGAGTGGGATTTCGGCAGCGGCGTGCAGATCGTCGGCGGGGAATACCATGGGTAGGTGTTGTGCCCTTCTGAGGACGCGGTTCTGCAGCCTCTGGAGTTTTTCCAGGTGCTGCTTCGCTGCGTATCCCCAGACAGGGTACGCTTACTCCATTACTGGCCGTATGAGGGCCTCATAGACATTTAGTCCTACAGAGCAGGGAAGGGAGCTGGCTGTGTTGAGGACTGGGTATAGGATGGACATTCTGGCGCAGACCTTCCTGTGGATCTCGACTTTATGGGATTTCCACGTTAGTCTCGAGTCCAAAGTTACACCGAGATACTTGGCAGATCCGCGCCAGGGGAGTCCGGATCCACGTAAGTGCAGTTGAATGGGGGGCCTATGTGGGGGCCCACATCTCCCGAGTCTCTGGGTGATCAGCAGAGCCTGTGTCTTTTCAGGATTGATGGTGACACGCCAGAGATGGGCCGCCTTTGTCGCCTGCAAATTACCAGGTCCTTATTCACATTACGAGTGTAGAAGGCGGTGTCGTCATCATATTGTGTGGTGTGCACCAGGGGGTCCGTGCACAAACTGTACAAAACCGGCCCCAGCACCGGTCTCTGTGGCACCCCAGCACGAATACGCCTTTTGGTAGAGGTGGCTGTCTCCACCTTGACAGAGAAGGTTCTATTTGTGAGATAGCTTTGGATTAACCTGACTATGCTCCCAGGGAACCCCTGCATGTATAACTTGCATAGTAGCCCTTTATGCCATACTGAGCCGAAGGCTTTGGCTGCATCAAGTAGCACTATCCCGCAGTAGCCTCTGTGGTTGAAGCCCTCTGTGGCTGCTTCCACCTGTCTCATGATCTGTTGTGGAACGGAGTGCTTCTGTCGGAATACGAATTGGAAATCCGGAAAATGTCGCTCGTTGGTGATGTGGTCTCGTATGGGAATAAGCAGGAGGCGCTCATAGATCTTGCTGAGATTTGGCAAGACTGTAATCGGCCTGTAGTGCTGCGGGAATAAAGGGTCTTTCTCTGTTTTGTGGATCGCAACCACTTCCGCGTGTTCCCAATATGCTGGGAACCCGCGGGTACGAGTAATCTCGTTGAAGAAGTTCGCGAGGTGTTCGTTAGCCGAGGGTGAGAGGTTTTTAACAAGCCGGTTGATGGCACTGTCGTGTCCTGGCGCCTTCTTTGTAGGGAAGGACCTAATGACTTCTGCCACGTCTTCAGGGGTGGAAAGTGGGGGTTCGTCCTCTGAGCCCTCCTCAGCATTGAGGAAGACAGCCAGTTGACGACGAACTACCTCTTCATGTTCTTCATCCTGGGGTTCTGCCGCTTGAAACTGCTTCTCAAAGGTGTCGGCGAGGGCGTTGGCCTTTTCAGCATGGCTGTAGGCCAGACCCCTCTCGCCGTGTAGTGGCGGCAACCTAGCGCGTCTTGCGGTAAATTGTTTGGTTGCTTGCCATAGTGTGTGATCGTCTACTTTGAAGGGTGTGAGGCGGTTTTGCCATTGCTGATTTCTGTGCTCATTGAGCAATACCTTCAGCTCTCTCTGTAGACGATTGAGCAGCCTCCTGGTGGTCTGATTTGTGGTGATCTTCCACTCTTTTGCCACTCTGTTCTCATGACGGATTTGGGGTAGTAAATGTTCCGGGAGTTGTACTTGTGGGGGTGGGCCATCCCTTTGTGGGGAGTGGCATCTTCCAATTCCTGCAAGATGGTTCCTGTTAGGTCTTGTAGCGTTTGTTCTACTGTTTCGGCAGTAGGTGGCGGCGCGCGAGCGATATCGGAGGTGACAGTTTCTCGATATCACACCCACTCTGTATGTTTGTAGGACGTCTTGGAACCATGGGAGTGCTAACCACTCTCCCACATCGACCTCTGTAATCAGTGGGTTGTGATTGGAGGACATTCTGCTGATTGTCTGTGCAGCCACAAACCCCGCGATCCTCCTAGTGAGGGCTATGTCTAACGCGTCGGGCCTACCTCCATTCGACCGGACGCCATGTTTCGAAGTGGTGGTCGCGTGCTAGTCGTTGCACTTTGACGCCTGCTCTGTAGGTTACTCTAGAGTTGAAATCGGTGTGTTTGGCATTGAAGTCACCCCCTTTTATGAGTTTGCCTAGAACAGCTATGACTTCCTCGTCTATCTCGTCTTGTGGGGGTTGGTAGATTGCAACAATTGTTAGGGGTCCAGTGGCAGTGGTTACTCTCACGGCCAGTGCTTCGATTTTATTGGTAGCTGGTGTGAATACCTGGTGGTGGGGGATCCCTCTTTTTATGTATATGGCCACTCCTCCACTTAGGGTTGGCCTATCTTTAAGCTAGCTAACGTAGTTGGGAACTGTCGCTTTTACTCTCGGTTTTAGGTGGGTTTCCCCCATCATGCATATGTCAATGGAGAACTCCTTAATGGGTTAGCTGACCTCTTGATTAAAAATGCCGTCCGCGTTAAAGACGCACATTGTCAGGCCTTGAATATTTGCCGTCATCTATCCATGATGGGATTTTGTAACTACTGAGGAAGTTGCAGAGGGGAGTGACTGCTGGACTGCTGCCTGAAGGGCAACGAGGATCTGAGTGTTGTGCTTCTGGGCCTCCCTGAATTCCTTCATCATTTCCATGACGAGATTCATGGTGTGGACTGTAATGCCTAACAATTGATTCGAGGGGATGAAGTGAGTGTGGGGTCGGGTTCACTGACACTGAAAAAGAGGAGCCTAGCCTTGGCTCGAGAAGGTGCAGTTTGGACAAAATTTGTCATTCCTGCGGTTCCTGTGAGGTAGAGAATTGATCTTACCATTCTTGTTGATTGGTCCTAGCTGGTGTAACCTGAAAAAGAGAAAGACACACTCTGGTGGGGGATTAGTAAAACTTAATTCCTCAGCAGGTCAGGCCAATGCGTGGTTGACCTGTGATGAGGTTGTTGGCCCAGTCCTCGGATGAGCCGGTTGCGGGAGTGTCTCGCTTTCTCGTAGAACTTCTTGGCCATGGCGCGAAACGTGTCTCAGAGAGGCAGGATCCCGGTGTCCTCTTGGAGTTGGCGCGTCGAGAAGCGCCTCGGAAGAGTGAGCAGTTCTGTATCCGCTGCAGAGTCACAATGTGAGCATCTGCGGCTTTCCCCCAGACCACGGCTGCATACTCTAACAGTGAGCTGACGAATGTTAGGTATAGCGTGATGCCATGTTGCGGTGGCAATGACGACTGCGGGTTTAGCAGCGGATACAGGGCGCGAAGGCCTCCTATTGCTCCTACTGCTCTCCCTTTCACATCACGGATGTGATCCTTCCAGGTGAGCCTGCAGTCTAGGGTGACCCTAGGTATTTCGCCGTCTCACTCCATGGAATAGGTTCTCCCAGGATTTCGAGTGGCGTAAGGCCTGGCGGCAGAAGCCTTCGGGTGAAGACAACTGCCTGGCTCTTAGTGGTGTTAAATTTCAACCGCCATTTTGTTGCCCATGAGCCCAAGGCGTCGCATCCGCGTTGGAGTTGGTTTCTAAGCACTTGGGCGTTCATGCTGCGAGTGAACAGGGCCGTATCGTCCGCGTACAGTGCCAGTTCAACTCCTGCCACTTTCGGGGCGTCGGCAGTGTACAGGGAGTACAGCGAGGGGCCGAGTACCGACGCCTGCGGCACTCCTGCACGTATCTGCCGGTCCGTGGACGTACCGTCGTCGGCCCTTGGAAGGTTCGTTCAGACAGGTACGACCGCAGTAGCGTCATGTGGGACGTCGGTATCCCTTGTTCAAAGAGTTTGAACTCGAGACCGTCGCGCCACACCGAGTCAAACGCTCGGTAAATGTCGAGGAACACTGCCCCAAGGTATTCCCCTGTTTCGAGTGCCGGCATCGCCAGTTCTACCACCTGCAGGAGCTGGTGGGATGTGGCATGTTCTTCTCGAAACCCGAACTGTTCATCCGGAATGATGCCCTCCTGGGTGACGTGTCGCATCAGTCTTCTCGCGTACAGCCTCTCGAAAACTTTCGAGAGGGTGGGGAGCAGGCCGATGGTCGGTAGCTGGATGCCTGGCGTGGGTCCTTGCCGGATTTCAGAACGGCCACGACCTCCGCGTGTTTGCAAGCATAAGGGTAGACACCTGATCGGAGGATCTTGATGAAAACATCGGCAATTTGCCGGTGTAATCCCGGCGGAAGGTTCTTCAGCAGGAGGTTTGTGACGCCATCGGTGCCTCCAGCCTTCTTGGAGTTCAGCGAGTAAATCTGCACAGCAACTTCGTTACCGGCTCGATAACGTCGCCTTCCTCCCTTGCGGCGCGGAAGGTTAGTAGTTACTGATGGACCCGCCGTATGTGATCGACGTCGATGACGTCGGCCACCAGTGTGAAGTTCGCTGCGAATCCGTCAGCCAGAACGCGGCCGAATCGCTGGCGAAGTCGTTCCCGACCTGTAAAGGCGGTATTCCCTGTCGCCGGCGTAGGAAGGACTTTACCACCCTCCATGCACAGCCATCCTCAGGATTGAAGGTATACACAAGGTCTTCCCATTCCTAGTTCCAGTGTTGCTCGACTGCTGTCTTAATCTCCCATCTCATGCGGTTTAAGCGGCGCTTCGTGTCTGGTTGGCGAGTGAGCTGCCATTCACGAAACAGTCGGTTCTTCTCAGTGATAGCGTCCAGAAAAGGGCGCGGTAGCTGTCGCGAGAAGTCTCGTGGCCCTTGGCGATGTCTCGGCGTGGCTTCATCTGCCGCTCGGAGTATTCTTCAGGTGAATAATGCTAGAGCGGCGTCTTCCCCTACCTCTGCGGGGTTTGGCGCTTCCTCGAGCAGTTCGAGGGCTTTCGTCCGAAAGCGCTCGGCGTCAAGCCTGCGATAGCTCGGACGGCTCTCTAGAAGACAAGCTCCGACCACGTCAAGGGCAAAATGACCAGAACGTGGTCGGAGGACAGGACGTATCGCGTCTCGGCGGTCGCAAATTGCCCGATGCCCTTGAGAAAAGCAATATGAGCACGTCCGGTTGTCCCCGTACAGGGAAGATCGTGGGGTCAAACGGCCCCACGCTGATTGCGCCGTTACGGTCAATAGTGCGGGAGAGGCGGCGCACGCTGCGATTGACAGTTAGCGAGTTCCATTTGGTGCGTTTCGCATTGAAATCCCCGGCAATGAAAGCTCGCCCCTCCAGCGACAGCAGGACGTCGAAGTAGGCTTCGTCTAGCGGTCTGCCAGGCTGCCGGTACGCCGACACGGAAAGAATCTTTCCGGCGGTGGTGTTGACGGCCACTCCTGTGGCCCCCAGCACATTAAGCGCCAGTAGTTGAACCAGGTGGTGGAGCAGTGACTTCTTCACGTAGATGGCAGTGCCGCCCCCGTGGGTGGCTCTGTCATCTCGGTAGCAGCAAAAATTTGCTGCTCGCACGTCGACCCCGGGTTTGAGGAAGATCTTCTGCGCAAGGCAGATGTCGACTGGCTCGTCCTGTAGGAATTGGCGAAATTCGCCCTGCTGGGGGTGCAGGCACCTAGCATTGAACGTGAAAATGGTTAACCCATAAATATGGTCGTTATCCATTTTAAGGCTGGCTTCTCCCGGCGGTGGCCTGGAGGGCCGCCGTCACTGCTCCCACGAGCAGCGGTAGCTGAGTCATCAGCTGGTTGAGCGACTGCAGAAGTGCGGCCAGCTCGGTGGTGTCTTCCTTCGCTGTTTCGGGAAGGTTTTTTTTTTAAATTCTTTATTAAAACAATACAATCAATAAAATATGAAGATACAAAACAACCCACCACCTTAATAATTAGTGGGTCTACGTATACGTATACTACACGCTCAACAGCATTGTTACATTACATTTTCTACAACTGGCTTAACTATGAGCAAGGTTAATCTATTTGTTAAGCTATCCTGTTTCTGACTGATCTATTCTGCAGCGATTACAAGTGTGCCAGTTGATGAATAAAACTACTATTTGTGGCCTGCTCACCGAGCTAAACCCAGTGCCCCTGGCACTGGGCTGGCCAAGTCAGTTTTGTTGCTGCAGTCCCTATTTGTTAGTGTTGGTTAGTGTTCTAATCTACTACTACTACTACTGCTACTACTACTACTATTAAGTTCTAGTTCTTAAGTAAGAGTGCAGTTGTCATTGCCTGGGAGGTGATACACCCACTGGCCTGGTCCAGTAGTGCGTCGGACTCCAGTCATGAAGCGACTGGCCAGTTCCGCACCCGGCAGTATGGTGGGTACATCTCAGTCTGTTCTGGGTTTTTTGTTATCCATTTTGGTTCCTTAGAAATTCTCTCAAGATCTTCTGTGATACCTCGTTTGCTAGAATATTAAGGACACTAAAGGTATCAGCGCGTCGTATTAGGGCGTAGGTGTGGTTATTGGATAACTGTGTTCTTTGGTCATGCGCCACATCATCGTATAACAAGCAGTCATACCATAGATGATGTGCTCAGGTGTACCGTCTTGAGCGCCACAGTCACACGCTGGTGTAACTCTTTTCCCAAACCGACATAGGTATGTCGGGTATGGCTCAAGTCCCGTGAGAAAGAGCAGTAATCCTCTAATTGGCTCGAAGTAGGTCATCTCAAGTCGCTCTTTGATGTTAGGCAGCAGTTGAAAGACCCTTCTACCAGTTTCTTCGTTTTCCCATGATATTTGCTACAACTTCTCCGCCCTTCTTTTAACATCAAGCTTGCCTCCTACCTAAGCCCCCAAGATGTCCCTGTTCCTGTCTATCTTTCCTTTGGAAACCCAGTACCATGCTGCCTGTTCTCCTATTTTTATGTCTAGTGGACATAATCCCATCCAAACCAATAGAGCCCCCCAAGGAGTTGTTCTGTATGTCCCCTACAGATCGCATACTCATGTTTCACTGCACCCTTCTCACGGCCATGGCTGGCTGGCATCACCCTCGTGAGCCTGTGTGCCCAGACCCCACACGCATATCCTACTACTGATGATAAGATGCTGTTATGGTAGAGTTTGATCAGTGCGGGTGGCAGATGAAATCTTTTTTTTTCCTACATTAGTGAGATTATTTAGAGTTTCTAGGGCTCGTAATGTTATGGTTTCAATGTGAGATGTGTAGCTCCATTTTGGATCAATGATTACTCCTAGGTATCGTGCTTCGCGACACCGGATAACTGGTGTTCCATCTATTCTGACTGTGGGGTTTCTGATCAGACTGCCTTTTAGAAGAAGGTATGTTGACTTGTGCGGTGCGACCTTCATTTTTGCTTGTTGGTACCACTCAGTTAGTGTTGTTATTGCTCTTTCTACTTTTGGTTCTAGGTCTTCTCGGCTATGGCCGCCGATCAACAGAAGGAGGTCGTCAGCGTAGGCTATCACGTCTGGCATGTCCTCGCAGAGCTGTAGTTTCTCCAACAGCGGCTCTACATTAACGTCCCAAAAGAGGGGCCCCAGTACGAAGCCCTGGGGACACCCCTTCGTGATGGTTTTGCTTATCTTTTCGCTAGGCGATGATAACCAAACCTCCCTGTCCATGCAATAGCTCCTCAGACACCCATAGAGAGGCCCTAGACACTCCTTCTCACGCAAGCGGGAGAAAAACGAGGGCCACCACAGGTCGTCAAAGGCGCCACTGATGTCCACCGTGATCATGTATTTGTGCAGGGCTGAGCTGCAGACCTCAGCCGCCAAGGCTACTGCGTCAGACGCCAATCGCCCTGGCCGGAAGCCAAACTGTCTGTTGCTCATCCTTCACAATATCCTGTGTGCAGTCAGTCTGTCAGCTAATAGCTTCTCTAGCAGTTTCCCCATGATGTCCAGGAAACATATTCGTCTATAGGACTTCGGCTCCATGGGATCTTTGTCCTTGCCCTTTTTTATAATAACCATATTTGCTCTTTTCCAGATCTTTTGGAATTTACCCGTCCTAAGATATTGATTAAATAACCCCGTAAAAGGTGCTATTAGTTGTGGGGCGAGGAACTGTACCACCTCCGCTACTATACCGTCTGGCCCTGGTGCTTTTCCCCATTTTATTCACCTAATCTGTGCAGCAACTTCTTCTTCAGAGAACGGATACACCCTGGCGTCTGGTGTACTCCTACTGATGCGCCCTGCGGATTTGCTGTTGGGTCTCCATTTCTCCATTTTCCTCATCGTCTGGCAGCAGAGTCTGCAGGAGGACCTTGGCAGTCTCTCGCCGGGACTCTGTTGTTCTGCCACCTTCTCTGACTGTGGAGAGGACCGCTGGAGACCTTATCTTTTCCCTGATCAACTTGTAGGGAACTCCCCAAGGGTCAGTTTCAAGTCGCTCAGTACGTAGCCCTCCCAACTTTTGATCCTTACGTCTTGTTTTTGAAATGTATCCTTCGCCGCTCTATATTGCTGCAGCCAATGTTGCTTTTCTTGCCAAACGGCACTTTGCTGGTAGGACTTCCTCGCCCGTCGCACAGACTGGCGCAAACGTTCGAGGCCAGTGGTCCATGGTGATGGGGAGGACACTACGGCCCTTCTCGTAGTTGGCATAGCAGCTTTTACCGCCCTAAGTACCGACCTAACCAGTTCTTCGGCGTACCTACCCATGTCCAGGTCACCCTCGGGCTATGGAGGAACATCACATTCTCGAGCTAGGCACTCCCAATCCGTTTTATTGAAATTGTATTGGATTTCCCACCCTAGGTCCCAGTGGCACTCTTCGTGACTGAGGGTTTTTTTTTTTATTATTCCTCTCAGAAGCACCATGGATACAGGAATATAAAAAATGAATAGCACAGAGAAAAAAATTAATTACAGGAATATGAAAATATATATAAATATATATACAAATATGCGTGCACAGAAACAAAATGTTATAGGCATTTGGCCCATAAGCGGGCTACGTCGACAGCATTTGGGGTTGCCAACATCAGATCCTCTAAAGTGCAGTGTGAAGGACATTCAGGGCAGTTATACATGTGCTGGGTCGTCTGCACCTCTCCACAGTCGCAGAGATTAGATGTAGTAGAATATCCCCACTTCAGAAGGTTATCTCTTGACCGTGCAGTGTTGGTGCGTAGCCTGTTTAGTGATCTCCAGACCACCCAGTCCTCATCGTAACCTGGTGCCAATTCTTCCTTTGGTTCCATCCAGTGCCCTTCTCCCGACCGCTTCCATCTCTCCACCCTAGATCCAGGTTGGTCGCTAAAATCTTCGGTTGTTCTGACAAAACTGCATCTAGATTTCAAGCGTTTGGTGGCTGGCTGAGTTTTGTGGAGGGGGTGGCTCTCTGCCATCTCAGCCCTCGCTCTTTCACTATAGGCTGCCGCTTCTCTTCGCACTACAGGAGGTGCAATCCCAGCAAGATGGTAGAGCTTGTCTGTTGGCGTCGGTTTCAGATATCCAGTGACGAGCCTGCAGGTCTCGTTCAGAGCAATGTCGACCTGTTTAGCGTGGGTAGAGTTGTACCAGACACTGCTTGCATATTCGCCTGCTGGGAAGCAAACTGCTAGTGCTGTCGTCCTCACTACCTCTGGCTTTGCGCCCCAGGAGGAGTTCGTTATTTTCCGAATAATATTATTTCTGCCGCTCACCTTCATTTTGGTGTTAATACAGTGCTGTTTATACGTCAGAGCCCTGTCTAGGGTTACTCCTAGGTACTTGGGGTTAACGCAGCGTTCGAGGAGTGTGTCCTTCCAGAAGACACGCAGCTTACGGGATGCCTGCTTGTTACGGAGATGGAAGGCGCAAACTTGTGTTTTGCTAGGATGCGGCTTGAGTTGATTGTCTGCGTAGTACTGACAGAGCATGTCTAGCGCATCCGTGAGCTTTGTCTCAACATCCTCAAAGGAGTCACCCTGTACGGCCATAGCACGGTCATCGGCGTAGATATAGTTTTCCGTACCAGCTGACAGTGGTTGATCATTGGTGTATATGTTAAAAAGTAAGGGTGCCAGTACGCTGCCCTGAGGGAGACCATTTTTCTGGGCCCGCCACCTGCTATGCATCCCTTGGATGGTGAAAGACAATCAGGTCGTGATCGCTTGTGGTTACTTGTCTTTAACTACCCAACTTTTAATGTTATTACTTATGTTAGGTGTGGCCAAAGTGACGTCTATGTTAGCCCCTAGCCCGCCTCCACCTGTATAGGTGGGGGGGATTCCCTGGTTTATTGGCCACAACAAGCTGTTGGGCCATGATCAACTCTTCAGCCTTTTCGCCGTTTGCGTCTCTGATGCCTCTGTACCATAATGGGGATTTCGCATTCATACCTGCTGTGATGATGACCCTCCGCCCCTGCAACGCTATGGTGATTCTTGCAAGGTGGTCTAGGTAATCTTCAAAATTCCCTCCATATTGAAAGTACATGTTTCTAATATATACCAATCCGAGAGGTATCTGTAACTCCACGACGTTGCAGTGGCTGTTTGATGACTGCGTTATTGTTGTTGCCCTTAACCCCTTTTTTGCTATTATCGTGACTGCCTGAGGTTCTTCCCCAGTGGAGATTACTTGCCAAGAGGCCGACATGAAGGGAATATGGCTCCTGCAGACAGATTGCGTCCAGTCTCAACTCCTCCACTATCCTTCGCAGCTCCTGTGTGACTAGTCGGCTATTATGAGTTTTGATTTGTCCTATTGTGATTCTAGGTGTCATTATGGAAAGTATGTGTGGAAGTTGCAGTCAGTCCAGGGTTTGTTCCAGTCTGACGCAATTCGCCGATTAGCCAGGATAGACTGTGCGTATATTTCCTCCTTGTCGAATCTTTCCCCTCTCCTTTCAAACACTTTCTTAATCAAGTCACGCAGGGCTCTGAATTCTGTCAGGAGGTTCATTGACCTTAACTGTATCCTGTCTACAGCCTCTGAGGCGTGGTAAATTTGCTGTTTTGAAGAGCGCACCGCAGAGCGTTGTGTGAAGCAGTCGCCCACCGTTTCTAGCGGTGGCACCGCTGTGGCAATTGCAGCTTCGGTGTCTTCATCTGGTGGGAAAGGGGAAACGTTGCCTGTTCACGTGTATTTAAGGGGCGCTATGAGCTCACTAAAGGGGGAGTTCGGTCAATTGGTCAGCCGGGTCAGTGTGGGGCAGTCAGTGTGTGGCTGTCATCCGGAGTACTAGTATGTGTTAGGCCGCCAGTCTGCCCGAGTTGTTCAGGCAATGGTCATTGGCGGTTGGATCGATCGGTTGGTCCGTCGCCCACTGGGACGCAAGATGACTTGTCCATCTTGAGCGTCGGCGCATGTGAGGTCGCCACGTCAGTCCAATGGGCCGCGCCGTATAGAGAGGGGTAGTGGCTTCGCGGGAACACCCAGTAAATTAACCATGGATTTACTTTCAAAATCTTTTCTTAAAGAATTTACTTTATTTACTAGCGATTCATCGAGAACATTAACACATTTAATCACACTATGTGAGCATAGAAGTAGTTGCCATGGGTAACTGATGAAAACAAAATTCTTTCAGCAAATAGAAATTTTATTCCTAAAAACCTTTTCCTTTAAAAAAAACAGATTTAAAAATTATAATCAGAAAGCACCCTCTAAATATCAAGTTACAATTTATTCAGGGGCAGAAATAACATTTTTTTTTTTTTAAGTATGAGCTTTCAGGCTGAGAAGCTTGCCGCTCCCTTTTAACACGGCCGTAGTCACGACCGCTCACAACAACCTCTGAAAGACTACACTGGTGCAAATCTGTAACACACCAGATTACTTTAAACTAAAAATTTTAACAACTCACACAAACACATAAACTATGCATCCCGTAGGAGGGATGGAAATAGTACAAAACACTCACATTAAAAAAAATGCCACCGAAAGTGCAACTTGTTTTTAAAAGAATACTCTTATGGTGGAAGGGTGGCAACTTTATATACTAAAATGACCATTTAAATAAAACCCCTGTAATGCAGTCTTACATAAATTGTACAAACATGCTCTACATTACTCATATACTGCCTCTCAATATGATAGGCAGGATAAAAACATATTTCAGGAATTCGGCCTTTACACCTTAAACAATAAATTCATTAACACCGAATTTGACAAACATGACAGAGGCAGCTATTAACGCACGGCAGACCGACAGACAGACAGACAGACACTAACTGCCTAACAAATGCGGACGGGAGACAGACTAAGAAAACAAGTAGAATTTAACAAGTAAATGAAACAACATATCACGAATCACTTAACTTCTAATAAACTAGATGTCTGGCGAAGACCGGGCGCAGCACCCACAAAACACTCTCCGGAACCGTCCGCTCCCAGCCGCTTCAACGGAGGCAGGAAGGCGCGCCGATCTCCCGTCTCACAGTGTCGCAGCTCGCGCCGGCCAGCCCGATGTCGTGGGTTGACTCCTTTTGCTCTCGTGTCGGCCGCGAAGCCACTACCCCTTGCTATATGGCGCGGCCCACTGGACTCACGTGGAGACCTCACATGCGCCGACGCTCATGACGGACAAGTCATCTTGCGTCCCAGAGGGCGACCGACCAACCGATCGATCCAACCGCCAATGACCATTGCCTGAACAACTCGGGCAGACTGGCGGCCTAACACGTACTAGCACTCCGGACGACAGACAGACACTGACTGCCCCACACTGACCCGGCTGACCAATTGACCAGACTCCCCCTTTAGCGAGCACATAGCGCCCCTTAAATACAGGTGGACAGGCAACGTTTCCCCTTTTCCACCAGAGGGAGACACCAAAGCTGCGATTGCAACAGCGGCGCCACCGCCAGAAACGGAGGGCGACTGCTTCACACAACGCACTGCGCCGTGCTCTTCAAAACAGCAAATTTACCACGGCTCAGCCTCCATTGTGGAGAAGGTGACCCCTCTTCCGTATTTATGCCCTACACGTACAACGTGCCTCATTGCTGTTGTAAGGACAGTCGGTTGCTTCAGGCGCGAGAGCTGCATGGCAAATTCTAAGTTGGAATATATTCTTCTTGCGTCCACTCCTGTGGGTCTGGGTGCTGCCTCCAGTTGCGTTGTGCTCGTGACTGAACTATTTTTTTTGGTCATCAGTCTACTGACTGGTTTGATGCGGCCCGCCACGAATTCCTTTCCTGAGTTAACGTCTTCATCTCAGAGTAGCACTTGCAACCTACGTCCTCAACTATATGCTTGACGTATTCCAATCTCTCTCTTCCTCTATAGTTTTTGCCCTCTACAGCTCCCTCTAGTACCATGGAAGTCATTCCCTCATGTCTTAGCAGATGTCCTATCATCCTGTTCCTTCTCCTTATCAGTGTTTTCCCCATATTCCTTTCCTCTCCGATACTGCACAGAACCTCCTCATTCCTTACCTTATCAGTCCATCTAATTTTCAATATTCGTCTATAGCACCACATCTCAAATGCTTCGATTCTCTTCTGTTCCGGTTTTCCCACAGTCCATGTTTCACTACCATACAATGCTGTACTCCAGACGTACATCCTCAGAAATTTCTTCCTCAAATTAAGGCCGGTATTTGATATTAGTAGACTTCTCTTGGCCAGAAATGCCTTTTTTGCCATAGCGAGTCTGCTTTTGATGTCCTCCTTGCTCCGTCCGTCATTGGTTATTTTACTGCCTAGGTAGCAGAATTCCTTAACTTCATTGACTTCGTGACCATCAATCCTGATGTTAAGTTTCTCGCTGTTCTCATTTCTACTACTTCTTATTACCTTCGTCTTTCTCCGATTTACTCTCAAACCATACTGTGTACTCGTTAGACTGTTCATTCCGTTCAGCAGATCATTTAATTCTTCTTCACTTTCACTCAGGATAGCAATGTCATCAGCGAATCGTATCATTGATATCCTTTCACCTTGTATTTTATATCCATTCCTGAACCTTTCTTTTATTTCCATCATTGCTTCCTCGATGTGTAGATTGAAGAGTAGGGGCGAAAGGCTACAGCCATGTCTAACACCCTTCTTAATACGAGCACTTCGTTCTTGATCGTCCACTCTTATTATTCCCTCTTGGTTGTTGCACATATTGTATATGACCCGTCTCTCCCTATAGCTTACCCCTACTTTTTTCAGAATCTCGAACAGCTTGCACCATTTTATATTGTCGAACGCTTTTTCCAGGTCGACAAATCCTATGAAAGTGTCCTGATTTTTCTTTAGCCTTGCTTCCATCATTAGCTGTAACGTCAGAATTGCCTCTCTCGTCCCTTTACTTTTCCTAAAGCCAAACTGATCGTCACCTAGCGCATTCTCAATTTTCTTTTCCATTCTTCTGTATATTATTCTCGTAAGCAGCTTCGATGCATGAGCTGTTAAGCTGATTGTGCGATAATTCTCGCACTTGTCAGCTCTTGCCGTCTTCGGAATTGTGTGGATGATGCTTTTCCGAAAGTCAGATGGTATGTCGCCAGACTCATATATTCTACTCACCAACGTGAATAGTCGTTTGGTTGCCACTTCCCCCAATGATTTTAGAAATTCTGATGGAATGCTATCTATCCCTTCTGCCTTCTTTGACCGTAAGTCCTCCAAAGCTCTTTTAAATTCCGATTCAAATACTGGATCCCCTATCTCTTCTAAATCGACTCCTGTTTCTTCTTCTATCACATCAGACAAATCTTCACCCTCATAGAGGCTTTCAATGTATTCTTTCCACCTATCTGCTCTCTCCTCTGCATTTAACAGTGGAATTCCCGTTGCACTCTTAATGTTACCACCGTTGCTTTTAATGTCACCAAAGGTTGTTTTGACTTTCCTGTATGCTGAGTCTGTCCTTCCGACAATCATATCTTTTTCGATGTCTTCACATTTTTCCTGCAGCCATTTCGTCTTAGCTTCCCTGCACTTCCTATTTATTTCATTCCTCAGCGACTTGTATTTCTGTATTCCTGATTTTCCCGGAACATGTTTGTACTTCCTCCTTTCATCAATCAACTGAAGTATTTCTTCTGTTACCCATGGTTTCTTCGCAGCTACCTTCTTTGTACCTATGTTTTCCTTCCCAACTTCTGTGATGGCCCTTTTTAGAGATGTTCATTCCTCTTCAACTGTACTGCCTACTGCGCTATTCCTTATTGCTGTATCTATAGCGTTAGAGAACTTCAAACGTATCTCGTCATTCCTTAGTACTTCCGTAACCCACTTCTTTGCGTATTGTTTCTTCCTGACTAATGTCTTGAACTTCAGCCTACTCTTCATCACTACTATATTGTGATCTGAGTCTATATCTGCTCCTGGGTACGCCTTACAATCCAGTATCTGATTTCGGAATCTCTGTCTGACCATGATGTAATCTAATTGAAATCTTCCCGTATCTCTCGGCCTTTTCCAAGTATACCTCCTCCTCTTGTGATTCTTGAACAGGGTATTCGCTATTACTAGCTGAACCTTGTTACAGAACTCAATTAGTCTTTCTCCTCTTTCATTCCTTGTCCCAAGCCCATATTCTCCTGTAACCTTTTCTTCTACTCCTTCCCCTACAACTGCATTCCAGTCGCCCATGACTATTAGATTTTCGTCCCCCTTTACATACTGCATTACCCTTTCAATATCCTCATACACTTCTCTATCTGTTCATCTTCAGCTAGCGACGTCGGCATGTATACCTGAACTATCGTTGTCGGTGTTGGTCTGCTGTCGATTCTGATTAGAACAACCCGGTCACTGAACTGTTCACAGTAACACACCCTCTGCCCTACCTTCCTATTCATAACGAATCCTACACCTGTTATACCATTTTCTGCTGCTGTTAATTTTACCCGATACTCATCTGACCAGAAATCCTTGTCTTCCTTCCACTTCACTTCACTGACCCCTACTATATGTAGATTGAGCCTTTGCATTTCCCTTTTCAGATTTTCTAGTTTCCCTACCACGTTCAAGCTTCTGACATTCCACGCCCCGACTCGTAGAACGTTATCCTTTCGTTGATTACTCAATCTTTTTCTCATGGTAACCTCCCCCTTGGCAGTCCCCTCCTGGAGATCCGAATGGGGGACTATTCCGGAATCTTTTGCCAATGGAGAGATCATCTTCTTCAATTACAGGCCACATGTCCTGTGGATACACGTTACGTGTCTTTAATGCAGTGGTTTCCATTGCCTTCTGCATCCTCATGTCGTTGATCATTGCTGATTCTTCCGCCTTTAGGGGCAATTTCCCACCCCTAGGACAAGAGAGTGCCCTGAACCTCTATCCGCTCCTCCGCCCTCTTTGACAAGGCCGTTGGCAGAATGAGGTTGACATCTTATGCCGGAAGTCTTCGGCCGCCAATGCTGATTATTTATCAAAATTTAGGCAGTGGTGGGGATCGAACCCGGGACCGAAGGCGATTTGATTATGAATCAAAGACGCTACCCCTAGACCACGGGTCAAACTGAACTCTCCTGTAGGATTAACTTCGAGGGTCCTTCTTGCATTGGGATTGTGGTGTTTGTGTTGGAAGCCTGCGGGTCATTGTCTGGCGTGTGCCGCTTTGTGTTGTGGTTGGTCGGCCCATGGTTGCTGAACGCGCGACAAAATTTGCAGCTTCAGGGTTAAGTGTAGACAACTGGAGAAGCATGAGGCACAGGTTCGGTTTGTATGGAAATGTCCACTTTGGATATTTTTTGTTTGTCTGACTCTTCTACCGATTCTGTCTGAATACTTATGTCTGTCATGATTATTTCTTGTTGTTTTGTTTTTCTGTATTTCATTTAGGAATTCTCTGAATTTGCACTCCCTTTCAGCGTCTCTCCTTCGTTTACTGGAGGACTTCCTTTTCTTGACTGTTTTGATTTGGTTCGCAGCGTCAGCCATAATCTGTTCTAGCTATCAAGCGCTGTTCCAACATCTTATAAGTTGGGCAGTTCCTGCCAGAGGTTCCGCAAGACTTTTTCCCTCTGATTGTGCATGGTACACAAAAAGCGTTTGTGTGTTTGCTGCAGTTTTTCCTAAGGTGGTCTTTAGAACCGCACCTGGAGCAAGCAGGCTTCCTACTACAATATTTGTGTATATGATCAATGTCTGCACAATTGTGGCAACGAGGTACCACCAAGTAGTCTTTGACATTTATCGCGCGAAAGCCTATGTACTCGTAAACCTTGCCCATTGTCATTAGCCTCTTCCAAAGGGCCCCTGAGACCTCTGCTACATGGTGGACTACATCTCGGTCCCTTTCTCCAGATCGGAATCTTAATTTGAAGCTTTTCTTAAAGTTTTCTATGTTCATGTCATCGAGATTTTGTTGGTACAGGATGTCACAGAGATCTTCATTTTTTAGTGTTACTGGTACATCATACAGAATATCTAGTGGAGTTCTTTTACGTGGGGGCTCACACCAAACTGACGTACATAGTTTTTGATTGACAAGTAACTTATTCTTGTCTTCTTCTGTGGCAACGTCAACGTTGACAGCATTCTTTGTTGCTTTGGCCCTGTTGATTTTAATTTTTACTCTAACCGGGTTTACTGAGGTTGCAAAAACCTCTTGGACTTTTTTGATGTCTTGACCTGGTAGTGGTCTTAGAAAGACCACTGTATCAGGTCGTTTCGAAACTTTTGCAATTGTTTCTCTTGTTGATTGGGCCTTTGTTGCTGCTTGTGCAGCTACGCCAGCCCATGTCTTTGTCGGTTGTTTCCTTAGTCTTTCGTTTTCTTTTTCTAGTCCTTCAGTTCTGCCCTCCAGCTCGGCGATGGCAATTAACCATCCCGCCAGCTCATTCTTAAGTGTTTGAATGGGTGCCTGACTAATCGTCCCGTTCTTAACATTCTGGTCTATAAATTGGCTTAACCTCATGAATCTTTCCATAGTGCTCTCCTCCGATGCTTGACCCAAGCCATCTTGTGGCGAGAGATCAGCTAGTATGGAAGCCCTTGTGGGCACACTCGAGTCGCTTGTCTCATCAGTAGCCATCATTTCGTATTTGACAAGCGAAGAATTGGGAGCCACATCTCTTGCCCCAGACCGGCTCCTCTGGCATTGGGGGGAGGGATTAAAATGCATCTCGCCCACCGTCCTCGCCCCTAGACCAAGGACCCTTCAGAGCTCCTTGGTTCAGCGCGCCGTTTACAGCGCACTGGTCCCTTTCAGTACCTAGTCACCGCCGATTTCACCCATCCCGCATTGGCAAGTATACCTCGCAGTCCGCCCTTCGCCCCCTACTAGCCCGAGCTTCCACCTAATGGCCAAGGACCCACTCCTACTTAGGTGGTGGGCCGGCCACCCAGTCGTTCGGGGTCTGGACCCATCTAACCTCACCCAGGCTGTGTTACCACCTCCTGGGCTTGGCAGAACACTCCTAGAGGCGCGGAGAAGCACATTTGCCGACTTGGGACAGGATCCCACGACGTCATACCATGCCACCGGCACAGGGACACAGTTGGTGGCGTATCCCTGAGTTCTGGGGAGTAGCGGCGCCGGGCAGGCTCAACATGTCGCAGCCGAGGCCAGCGTCACGTAGCATCCACCCTACACCGCCTCTCAACCCAGAACCAGGAGGGGACAGATGTTGCGTCCCCGATTGCGCAGCTCCCCCTGCGCCATGCACCCTTTGCTTTCGCTTTGGGTTGGGAGACTTTTATCGTCGTCCAGGACGTGAGGAACTACAGCAGCCAGACCACAGGGTCTCGGGAGCGTCGTTAGCCTTACCCTCATACCCTCGCCCGACTGCCAAGCTCGACCCAAGAGAGACAGATAGTGTGTCACTCGTAACGCAGCTTCCCCTGCGCCATGCACCCTTTGCTTTCGCCTCGGGTTGGGGGCGTTTAACGTCCTACTTGACGGGAGTTTAACGTCCTTCCTTGACACGACAACCCTCACCTTTCCACAGCCCGGAGATGTTATGAAGTTGTGGTGATGTTGATGTAATGATGTTGTGGCCCAGGTCTTATGTTGTGGAGTTTGACATCATCGAGACGGTGCGGCACTCAAACCCGAGCTACGTTCCCCGGAGGGCCTCCACACGTACAGGGGGATCATGGCCGACCGTATCTCACCCACCGCTTTTGATAATTCACGGTGAGCCAGTGCGGATCAGTGAGGATTGCGCCCAGTTAAAGGCTAGCCTTTTAACGTCATGCATGCATGGCCCTTCCCGTGTTAGCTTCACCCAATCTAAGGGGGCTACTCAGCGCCGAAGCCACGTCAAGGCCACGGGATAGGACATTACGGTCCCCGCCCCACTCAGGTTCCTCTGAGTCTCAAGGCCACTTCAGAACAATCTGAAGATTCCCAGGAATCAGAGGGTCTCCTGGCGGTTTTAACCCAGTTATGGGAGGCGACACACCTGCGCCAGGTGGCGCCACGCAGACTACTTTCCCGTGCGTTTGACTCCATCGCGACGTTTCCCGTAGTCGCCAGTGGAGCAGCGTGGCGGGAACGCCCTGCGAGGGCGGCAACCCTCCTTGCAGCCACGGGCGCCGGGAAGCCGGCTCCCCCGACTGCAGGCGGCGCCGCGGGCGAAGGCAGCTGCGGCGGCTGCGGTGCCGGTGCGACATCCCCTGCGAGCGGCCCCGGCCTCTCGGAGGGGGCCGCCGGCTTCCACTTAGCGACGTACGCGAAGCTGCGGCTCGGGTTTACACCGCTGGCGCGCTTTCCGCCCTTGAATACGGCGCATCCTCGATAACAGGTGACGTGGTCCCCGTCGCAGTTGCAGCACTTCGGCCGGCCTTCTTTCTTCTTCGGGCAGTCCCGCGACTGGTGTTCCTCGGCGCACTTGCAGCAACGCTCAGGCATCCTGCAATATTTTGCCGCGTGGTCCATGCGCTGGCAGTTGAAGAACTGGGCTCGCCTGCCTTTTGTACGGAGTGGTTCGACTTGAAGTCGGCAATGTTGTCAACCTGAAAAATTTTCCGGTTGTCAGCGTTGTCAACCAATACCACTAGGAACAAAGCATATCCCTGTGGGTCTTGGGCGACCTCATCAGGCCGACGTGGCGGGTCTGGAAGCAGATTTCCTCCAGCTGCCGCTGTAGGAACGCCGGTTCCATCTTCAGCGGGACGTGGCGAAAGACGACATTCAGCTGCTTCAGCTGTTCAGTGCCCTGCGTGAAGCAGTGCCACTTCTCGGTTTCGCAGAGCTGCATGAGTTTCGCGTGGTCCTCTATGCATTCTGCTCTAACCTTGTGCGTGTCGGTCCGTACGATCATCATCCCCGGTTTTACTACCGAGTAGAGATTCTTTCTCAGCTCACCGTAGAACCTCACGCCAGTGGATGGTAATCAGCGGCGGGCGGCTGGGCGGTTTCGTCGCCGTAGTCGGTGTGGTCCCGTCCCCGTCAGTCTCGGCTACTCCCGGCAGATCAGTATACCGGTTTGCAGCCTCAACGTGTTCCGGCTGCGGCTTCAGATTTTCACCAGTTCGAACGCCCTGGTTCTCGCTGTGTGGCGCCGGGAGGGCGCGATGAAGCCTTCTTCATTGGGTCCCTTGGCGGTGCAGTCGTCCTGCGACGCACGCTCCTCTTCTTCCCCCTGGCGCGACCGGAACTTGCCTGGGGGAAGGGAGTGTCCTCTACGGCCGTGGCTGGGCGCTTCCGCGATGTTAGCTCGGCCTCTGCAGGCTTGTCCGGTGTTGGCAGACTGGAAATTGGCGAGGGCGTGGCGGCTTCTGTAGCCGGCGCGGCTGGTGCGACTGCTGGCGCGGCAGCTGTCGTGGCGGCTGCGACCATCACTTGCCTGTCGCGACCCACGGGTACCAAGGACCGGAGTCTCGAGAGTACCTCCACCCTGTACTCTTCTGTACCCAAGGCCAAACGTTGCATGTAGATGCAACTCTCCTCGGGGGGGTCAGCCTGGCGATGCCGGCGGCAATTTCCTCCTTTGTCAGGGAGATAGGCGGCTCGATGCGTCGTCTCCGTCCTGAGAGTGTGCGAGTGGGGCACCGTCGCGGAAATTTCCACGTCCAACTGGGGGCCGCTCGCATCACCCTCGCTCGTCGTCTTTATCGGTGGTCGGGGGTCAGACGCTGCCGTCGTCTGGGAAACCGCCCTTGGACCGTCATCTGCCACACCCTGCGTCTCGCCGGAGCGATTATCTCGTTTCGGGTCCTCCTCCATTTCGTGGCCCCCAACACGACAACTTTGCGTTTTTAGAAAGCGACAATTTTTGCTTTCTTTGATAAGGGGGGTCATGCCACGTGGATTTTGCCTGCCGAGTCCTTAAAGACCCTTGCAGGCTGGTGTCGATTCTGGAAGAACGCTGGTGAGCGAGAACACGCAAGGCGAGTAGCTGACTGCGTGAACCCGCGCGACCGGTCGTTACAAAATCACGAGCAGAGGGTTAGCCTCGACAGCGTCCGCACAGAGCGTCCGCACGCTACGGCAGCCACAGCGCCGCGTGCGTGTGCAGGGACGTGTTCACGATTCGTCCAGATCTTCATAACCGCTCGACCACGGGCTTCTCTGCATCCTCGGCGCCGGTCGGGCCAATGAGGCGCGAGCGGAATCGGCACGGCGGCGCTTGTTGGGGGCGACCCGCTACCGCCGGGTCCTGGCGTCTCGCCTCGGTGCGGTCTGTTTATTCCATCCGCCGCCACCGACCTGCCTCCATCGGTGCGCTCTCGTTTTATTCTTGATCATGTTGTGTTCCTCGCGGTGCTGAGTTGGAAGCTACTATCCCGGTTCACCAGATTATCATTGACACGTATCTCCACTGCCTCTTTAATGACAGAGTCCCAGAAACCTTTCTCTGTACACAGTCTTCTCGTTTCTTCAAACTGAAATGCGTGTTCCTCGCTGAGGCTGTGCTCCGCTACCGCGGATTTTTCTTTTCGTCCGAGGCGAATGCTTCTCACATGTTCAGAGATGCGTTGTGTTATGTAATGCTGCGTCTGTCCAGTATATTGTTTCCCACATTCACAGAAAATGCTATAGACACCCGGTCTTCTTAGACTCTAGTTGTCCTTCATTGAGTCCAGCATATTTCTGATTTTTGCTGGAGGATGGAAGATGGTTTTTACCTTGTTCTTCTACAGTATGCTGGTAATCTTGGCCGTGGGCGGTCCTGCGTACGGGAGGAAAGCTAGACCTTTGTTGTTCTCTTCTGCCTGAAGGTCCTCCTCCTCCTCCTCCTCCTCCTCCTCCTTTCTTCTTCTTGCTCATCTTCAGAGCGCATCTAATCTGCGTTTCGGTGTATCCATTCTTCTGGAAGGTTTTCTTCAGGTGCTGAATCTCAGTAGATAAACTGTTCTTGTCGCATATGTCAGAAATGCATAAAGTATGATTTGTCTCCATTCAGAGAAACGAGGGTTCACTAGGTGGCCTGCTCCACGTGGCTACGCGAGAGCACACCGTTATTTGTATATGGAATGTTGTATTTATGTCTGCTCAGAGAGATGGAAGAACTGTGTACATGGTGGCCAGTTCTGTGGAACACCGTATTGAGCACACCGAAATATTGTGTGAGTGTTATAGCGACATGAAATGGAAGTAATAAGGGGATATAGACACGTAAAAATTAATAAAGGAAAGTAAGAAGTGCAATACGTGCAAAGCACATGACATTGCTGGTAATACATATGGACATGGCAGTCATGTTGAGGAGCAGTGATTTCATATAATGTACTAAAATCTTGATGGTAATATCTTCTGGGATTGACAGCCGAGTCAATGCGTTTTTCTCTAGCAACGTATCAGCAAGTTTTTTACTTGCCATCTTCAGATGAAGATGGCACTTTGCCTGATGATAGCAAGTAAGAAATTTGTTGAAACGTTGCTGGAGAACAACGCATTGACACGATTATCAGCCCGAGAAGATTTTATCATCGCGTTTCGCCGAGAAAGCCTGCAATCTCATATTACTCAAATCTTTATATTTGCAGGCACCACTAGTAAAATAAAATGTAATTTATTAACATAAAAGGAAGATTTAATGACAGATAAAGGTAACAGCAACAGCTCCGGAAAAAGGACAGCGACACAGAAGGTATTACTGAGTAAAAACGTGAAAGAAGGTACGTGAGAGTATTATTAAAGAAAGTATCAGTAATTTTGTAGTAAACTTGCTATGTAGTTTATGATTGTCCACAGGAAGCACGCCGAAGCATGAAATGAAGAAGACGCCCGACTAATCATTCATTCTTGTATGTTTTGTGCTGACGTGCACTTTATTGTTCACAGATATTCACGACGACATCCACTACGAAATCAAGGGCCATGAGATCGGCCGATCTTATGATACCCAACGACAGTGTAATACTTTAAATAGGGTTGTAGCTAGACTAGCATAAACATCCTACTGGCCAGTAGATTAACAAGTAGTATTTGCAATTATTAACATTGGGATATGGTGATGACCATAATTGTACTGTTATAGTATCTTTTTAACTGGCATATGAATATACATAATTTAATAATTAATAATATATTTAATAATTAAATACATTAATAATTATTAATTTAATAATTAAATTTAATGTTAAATTAATAATATTTAATAATGACATTTAATAATTAATATATTAACTAAGGTAAGAAAATGAGGACGAGGTACGGAAATGAGACACTAAAAGTAGTAGATGATGTTTTGTATTTGGGTAGCAAAATAATTGATAATGGCCAAAGTCGAGAGGATATAAATCCAAACTGACTATAGGAAGAAAAGCATTTCTGGAAAAGAGGAATTCGTTAACACCTAATACAATCTTAAGTGTTAGAAAATCTTTTATGAAGGTACTTGTATTGAGTGTAGTCGTAAGGAATTGAAACCTGGACGATAAACAATTCAGACAAGAAGAGAAAAGGAGCATATGAGATGTGGTGCTATAGAAGAACGCTGCATATTAGATGGACGGATCATAAAACTAACGTGTAGGTACTGAATCGAATCGGGCGAAAAGAAATTTATCGCACAACTTGACTAAAAGAAGGGATCAGTTGATACCATAGATCCTGAGGTTTGAAGAAATCACCAGTTTGGTAATGGAGAGAAAGGTGACGGGTGAAACATGTAGAGGGAGACTAGGAGATGAATACAGCAAGCAGGATCAAATGGATATATATTGCAGTAATTATTCGGAAATTTAGAGGCATGCACAGCATAGAACAGCGTGGAGAGCTGTTATCAAAGCAGTCTTCGGAATGAGAACCACAACAACAACACAAGTCAACTAGATGCATTATTAAAGGTTTGAACTTCTGAACGGAGTGAGGTAATGTTAAGTGGACATTTTAATTCAATTTTTGGGGGTACCTGTTCTACAGCCATACTTGAGTTCCTTGTCATTTCAGGGAATCCAACTCTCCCTCATACCATTTACAAAAGTTATGGAAAGTAGCAGCGCTCCTGCTGACAACGTTTCCATAGACACATAGAGACTAAAAATCCATTATGGTACTACTTGTAGCTGAGCTTCAACAATAGCAAAATGAAAAAGGACTTGTGGATTTTAAAATGTATTTGGGAAATACAGACTACATAGATTTGCACTACACATTTGATATTAAAAATATAATTTTCTTTGTAACAAAGCCCACAGATCACGAAAAAGCGTTCTTGCAACCAAAACATTACGTTATATGGCGTAAGACTGGGCACCAGTGACGTCACGATGGTAGCGCGGCTACATCAGGGCGGCAGCAAAAACACAAGTCACCGCTTGACAATGGCCGAGTAGCCGGCCGGGGTGGCCGTGCGGTTCTAGGCGCTTCAGTCTGGAACCGCGCGACCGCTACGGTCGTAGGTTCGAATCCTGCCTCGGGCATGGATGTATGTGATGTCCTTAGGTTAGTTAGATTTAAGTAGTTCTACTGGACTGATGACCTCAAAAGTTAAGTCCCATAGTGCTCAGAGCCATTTTGAATGACCGAGGAGCCATCTGCTGAAAGCTCGTAAGGGTGTTGAGTACCTGACGCGGCTGGAAGGCCGAGAAAATATTGTCAGTTCCAAAACATGCTTCACACATTTAAAAAATAGCATTCGATCTCCCGTAGCAGAACTTCACAACACAGTAGCTTCGAAACACTGGTTGTAAATCGCTCGCTAGTGGCGCGGTCGAACCGAGCGACCAATTGCAGGCGATATCGCCAATGGTCTGTCCCTAGAGTGTGAAGTAGTTTAAAAGGACATGAGTAGGACAGTTTGTTCGACGTCTGCGTGACTCGTTTCATTCACACGCAAGAGAAGAACTTTCGACTCATTATTACGTTACAGCAGGAAAGGGCAAACGATTTAGGGGCTAAATAGACGATACTTATTGTATTTAAAAAAAAACAACAACTGTTAAAGAATGGAGCTCAGGCTTACTCCGTTTCCACTAATACGAAACACTAATGCCTATACCACTATTAAAAACGGAAAATGGAAATTTGTGGTAAGTACTGTGGGACCAAACTGCTGAGGTCATCGGTTCCTAGGCTTACACACTATTTAATCTAGCTTAAGCTAACTTACGCTAAGGACAACACACACACACCCATGCCCAAGGGAGGACTCGAACTTCCGACAGGGGGAGCAGCGCGATCCGTGGCAAGGTGCCATAGACCGCACGGCTACCCCGCGCGGCTGTTCAAAGCGGACAAAGCAACTATCTCTGACGTGGACGGAAACTTCAACCGCACGAGAGACAGCTCCAGCGTTACATTGGGCATACTGGATTTGGTACTGCAGCCCTCTCCAGTGGCAGCTGTCGGTTGACTCTGGCTCGCAAATTACACACTTTGTTTACGAAAATGAACACGCGTAAATTCCTATGTTAGCCCTATAAGAAAGCATATTTCTTGCCTTGTCCATATGCCAGTCATGTTGTTCTGTCTGTTGTATACATAAATAAAAACATCAACATCTTATAAGACGAAAAAATTTCTGTGTTCATTTAGCAAGGACATCAGCTTATAATACAAACATCAAAAAAAATTTTGCATCACCCCTATTCCCAGAACTCCTGAATATTGGCGTTGACAGTGAATATTGTATCACAGACACAGTCCCTTTAAACTGCTCAGAGATGTCACTAAACCCGCCCAAAGATGTAAACAACTATGCATGAGCAGCGCCTATTAGACGGAGGTGGTTCGACAGCCGATCAGTTCCAGTCATTCCACCAGGTTCAAACGGCTCTGAGCACTATGGGACTTAACTTCTGAGGTCATCAGTCCCCTAGAACTTCGAACTACTTAAACCTAACTAACCTAAGGACATCACACACATCCATGTCCGAGGCAGGATTCGAACCTGCGACCATAGCGGTCGCGCAGTTCCAGGCTATAGCGCCTAGAACCGCTCGGCCACTCCGGCCGGCCATTCTACCAGGAAGAAGGTACACAGCTCGTGTTGTCTGTAGTTCAACCATGCCTAGACGGTCAATGCCGCGGTTACATCGCGTCCGCATTGTTACTTTGTGACAGGAAGGGCTCTCAACAAGGGAAGTGTCCAGGCGTCTCGGAGTGAACCAAAGCGATGTTGTTCGCATATGGAGAACATACAGAGAGACAGGAACTGTTGATGACATACCTCACTCAGGCCGCTCAAGGGCTAATACTGCAGTGGATTACCGCTACCTACGGATTTTGGATCGGAGGTACCCTAACAGCAACGCCACAATATTGAATAATGCTTTTCACGCAGCCACAGGACGTCATTTTAAGACTCAAACTGTGCGCAGTAGGCTGCAGGATGCGAAATTTCACTATGTTGGGCCGACGTACGCCGCTGGTGGTCATGGAAGGCGCCGTAACGGCTATACGATGCGTGAACGGCATCCTCCGACCGATAGTGCAACCACATCGACAGCATATTGGCGAGGCGTTCGTCTTCATGGACGGCAATTCTCGCCCCCATCGTGCACATATTGTGAATGACTTCCTTCAGGATCACGACGTCGCTCGACTAGAGTGGCCAGCATGCTTTCCAGACATGAACCCTATCGAACATGCCTGGGATAGATTGAAAAGGGCTGTTGATGGACAATGTGACCCACCAACCACTCTGAGTCGTTGAGGAGTGGGACAATCTGGACCGAAAGTGCCTTGATGAACTTGTGGATAGTATGCCACGACGAATACAATCAGTGGAAGAGAAAGTGCTATTGGTTATTAGAGGTACCGGTGTGTACAGCACTCTGGACCACCACCTTTGAAGGTCTCGCTGTATGGTGGTACAACATTTAATGTGTAGTTTTCATGAGCAATAAAAAGGACGGAAATGATGTTTATCTTGATCTCTGTTCCAATTTTCTGTATAGGTTCCGGAACTCTCGGAACCGAGGCGATGCAAAACGTTTTTTGGTGTGTGTAGCTCACAAAATAGAGCAAAATCACTTATGAGAGAGAACGCATTTATATTCACATAAAATCCAATATTATAGAAAATATTTTCGTTGGATGTTTCCGTTAGTTCGACTACCTTTTAGAAACTGCGAAGCTGAACAAAAATATTTTGAGTGGAGGAAGATGCGAACAGACTACACATTACTTTGCAGTCGCCGCCTCTATCCGTTGTGGTTTTATGAACTTGGTTAACATGCGACCTTGTATTTTAGGTAAACGTCTCCTGAGGGCTTTAATCGCTCGTATGTTAATGATATTTAATTAAAGCAAATCCTACCAAGAATCTTGGTGAAACTTCAATGTGTCATTGCCTTAAAATGGCATGCTTTCATAACACGCAACATATAATACGAAAATAACTTCTTCTTCTTCTGTAGTGGTCAATCCAAGGATTGGTTTGCAACAGCTACAATGGCAGCTTGTCTCCATTCTGTGCGTGTTTCAGCTTTTCTCTTCATTTCTTTATAGGTGTTACATCCCACATCTTTCACGATTTGATCCATGTACCTCAGTCGTGGTCTTCCTCTTGGTCTTTTTCCCTATAAATAACTATACATAAAAAACTCTTTTACCGCCAATACGACATCTTCCATCATTTTATTACAACAACTCGCACCAGTAACGGCGTGTTTTCGAGAGATTGTCAATGTAGTTCTGTTCTGAAACAGCATGTATTCATCGGCCGTAAGTTAAATATAAAATGCATCAAATAAGGACTTCCACTAAAAACGACAAAATCCAATATGGGGTCTCTCAGGTTCTACTTGCGATGTAGAGACCGTTCTTGACTCTTATCGGTTCAATGTTTCGTAGCACGTTGTCAAAATACTGTAGAACTTGTTTTGCGTTTCACATGGGATAATACCTCCTCCGCATGAAATAACAGGAAGTGACGTCATGCAACTCGTACGGCTCCACGTCCACTTCAGCTTTTATGTTCCGTATGAGGGCAGCTCTTCTCCTCACGTACGCAAAATCCTGTACAAAGAACTTACAACATTAAGAAGAGGGAAGAGTGGTTGCTCAGGGGCGACTCCTATGACACCATCTATGTCAGCTGAGTTCCGTACTGCAATACCAATGCAAAGTGCGCAAATCAGCAACATATTACATATGTACATCTACGTATCTTCTCTGCAAACCACTTTGAAGCGCGTGGCAAAGGTAGTTAGCACAATACCACATGTCACGATCTTCTGATGTTCGACTGATGACCATAGATGTTAAGTCCCATAGTGCTCAGAGCCATTTTGCTGTTCCGACAAAGTATGGAGGGTGAGAAGAATGATTGTTGAAAGGTTTGCGGTCCTTACGGCAGCAATGGAAGGAACTAAATAACATATCTAGAGTCATAACTCATTGCAAGTTCTTGAAACGCTGTAAGCAGGCTTTCAAAAGATAACTTGATTGTGTCTACAGCCGTCTGTCAATCCACGTCTTTAAGCATCTCTGTCACGCTCTCCTGTGACCATTCGATCGTTCATTATACGTGGTCAATTTCCTGTGTTTGTCCTGTTTGGAGTGAGTCCCAAACACTTGGACATTATTCTAAGATAGGATGCCAAGTGAATTGTAAGCAGTCATCATGGTAGATTTTCCCGATATCGTACCACTCCGTCATCTGGCTTATCTACGTTTGAGCCTATGTAAACATTTCATTTCATCTTGCGTTTCCATAGCATTTTATTCTGTCTACTACAGTGTCCACTTTCTCAGGTGAAACGTTACGCCGTTTCAAAATCTGTTGAAATGTTAAATAATTTGCCGCTGTTCGTGACAACAGCTAACACTGAGAATAGTTCATCAGCTAGGGGTGTAAATTTATCTTCTTGTTTTCTTCTTTGCTGCAACAGCTGATTCTCGTGGATAATCTGAAACTCTTCCCATCAGCAGACTTTACGTGTGATAATGATCAAGTTTACAGATGCACCATTTTAAATAACAGCTTATTAGCACATTGTTAGAACCATCTACAAACACAGATTCTGCCTCAAAATTTGACGGAATACTGACCTGCCGGCTACAAAGCTCCGCCAGTATTTATAGTACACACTACGATGGGTTAATTGTTATAAACAGACTAAGTGAATTACAATTAAAAGTTTTACATTGAGTTGACAATGCGGGTGGCAAAATACTTCTAAGTTACAGGTACTTGTTTTTAAATACAAAGGTCATGGTAATTTTTATGTTTTCGTAGTGAAATACGAGATGTTCAATTTAACAACAATTCAATTACATCTTTCTTTACTAACGTCCAAACTAATTAATAAAAGAGTTTCTAACACTTATCGACAGATGAAATTAAATATAGAATTTCGTCATATAGGCAAAACTTACGGATTTGTCTTGGTTATCAGAAAGTTAGATTTGTTTATATTTCCGAATGATGCTCTCATCATCAATTGTACAGTTTTAACATATTAACTAGTTTCTTTAGCTTTGAATACAGAAAAAGTTTAAGAACCTTTAATAGAAATCATTTGGTTTAATATTACGTTGAAGTATGTGGGTAATAATGTTTGATAAATTATACTGCATCACTCATTGTTTGTGATTACGTTTTTGTAAATTACAAGAGAGCCAGATAATTTTATTCATTCCTCCCAATGTCAGCACTGCACTTCAATATGCAGAACATTATTACATATAGTGCGTTTAAAATTAGTTGCAAATTTTGACAGCTCAGGACGGAGCAAGTGGAGAGAATCGTAGTTGCCAGCGGGTAATGAACGCGCCAGAATGTGTGAAGATAATGGCAGGCCTACCTGCCACGCTCGCTTGATTGCGTGAAAAGTAAGTCGCGCAAGCTAACCGACCTGCAGTCTTTCTCAAACGATTTTACGAGATGCATTCAAGTTCTAAGGCCTCCGATTTTTTTTCTAATTAACTACTCACCCGAAATTGATGAAACTGGCGTTACTTCTCGACGTAATCGCCCTGCAGACGTACACATTTTTCACAGCGCTGACGCCATGATTTCATGGCAGCGGCGAAGGCTTCTTTAGGAGTCTGTTTTGACCACTGGAAAATCGCTGAGGCAATAGCAGCACGGCTGGTGAATGTGCGACCACGGGGAGCGTCTTTCATTGTTGGAAAAAGCCAAAAGTCACTAGGAGCCAGGTAAGGTGAGTAGGGAGCATGAGGAATCACTTCAAAGTTGTTATCACGAAGAAACTGTTGCGTAACGTTAGCTCGATGTGCGGGTGCGTTGTCTCAGTGAAACAGCACACATGCAGCCCTTCCCGGACGTTTTTGTTGCAGTGCAGGAACGAATTTGTTCTTCAAAACATTTTCGTAGGATGCACCTGTTACCGTAGTGCCCTTTGGAACGCAATGGGTAAGGATTACGCCCTCGCTGTCCCAGAACATGGACACCATCATTTTTTCAGCACTGGCGGTTACCCGAAATTTTTTAGGTGGCGGTGAATCTGTGTGCTTCCATTGAGCTGACTGGCGCTTTGTTTCTGGATTGAAAAATGGCATGCACGTCTCATCCATTGTCACAACCGACGAAAAGAAAGTCCCACTCATGCTGCCATTGCGCGTCAACATTGCTTGCCAACATGCTACATGGGCAGCCATGTGGTCGTCTGTCAGCATTCGTGGCACCCACCTGGATGACACTTTTCGCATTTTCAGGTCGTCATGCAGGACTGTGTGCACAGAACCCACAGAAATGCCAACTCTGGAGGCGATTTGATCAACAGTCATTCGGCGATCCCCCAAAACAATTCTCTCCACTTTCTCGATCATGTCGTCAGACCGGCTTGTGCGAGCGCGAGGTTGTTTCGGTTTCTTGTCACACGATGTTCTGCCTTCATTAAACTGTCGCACCCACGAACGCACTTTCGACACATCCATAACTCCATCACCACATGTCTCCTTCAACTGTCGATGAATTTCAATTGGTTTCACACCACGCAAATTCAGAAAACGAATGATTGCACGCTGTTCAAGGAAGGAAAACGTCGCCATTTTAAGTATTTAAAACAGTTCTCATTCTCGCCACTGGCGGTAAAATTCCGTCTGCCGTACGGTGCTTCCATCTCTGGGATGTATTGACAATGAACGCGGCCTCATTTTAAAACATGCGCATGTTTCTATGTCTTTCCAGTCCGGAGAAAAAAATTGGAGGCCTTAGAACTTGAATGCACCTCATAAAGAAGCTATTTCGTAATAAACTCTGATTCTTGCACATCTTATAGCTTATTCATCAGCTTTATGATGAGCTGCCTATCATATCGTTAATGATCATAATGATTGTGCTATTTCGATATTCGGTAAACTACTGCAACAAATCCTTTAAGTTTGCAGTGAAAAATAGGGGTCGCTACGATTTGCGTTTGGTGTATGTTAGATCATATGTTGCTGCGCTCGTGGTTCTAGGCGCGCAGTCCGGAACCGTGCGACTGCTACGGTCGCAGGTTCGAATCCTGCCTCGGGCATGGATGTGTGTGATGTCCTTAGGTTAGTTAGGTTTAAGTAGTTCTAAGTTCTAGGGGACTGATAACCACAGCAGTTGAGTCCCATAGTGCTCAGAGCCATTTTGTTGCTGCGTATAAAATTTCGATAGCATACCGAATTATTTTTTAAACCTGGAAGGATATCGCTATCTGACTCCACTCTCAAGAAAATGAATCTATGTAAACCGCTCCATCACAAAACGCATACAATAGCAAAAAAGCCAGAATGTAATACTCGTAAGGCCCTCGTATCTTGGGACATAGAAACAAGATTTGGAAAATGTCAGCACACAGAAAGGAAATTATTTTGCCATAAGACAAACATGTGAAACTTCCATATCTACCGCAGTATTTAAGCAGTTTCTATTTTGCAATTAAATAATATAATTTTTAAGGACCATCGATAGCTGGTGAAACAATAATTTCTGTGTGTTTTCAACAATATTACTGAAGTTACATGTTTATTTTTATTGTGAAATGGACTTTTTCATTCTTGTCCTCATTTGTTAGTTTAATAATACAGTGTTTCAGGATTCTGTTACAATTTTAATAACATAAGAATATTAGTCACACGAATATTTGTAAACTCTGCAGTGTTTTGGCGAGAGAAGCTGCTTTTAACACGGCAACAACACAAGTTACGTATTATTCAAAATTCGTCATAGTTCTACATGAATGCATGTCTCCGAAACTACCTTCTTGGTATGGCTATCAACACAAGACCTGTTCTGTGGTGCAATATTTTCCGTGGCTTCTTTTGTCAGCATTTCAACGTCACTTGGCGTAAACTTGTTGTTGTTTTTTGTCACGATACTTTTCACCTAGGCACATATTCTCACTCGGATTTAAATGAACGTGATACGGAGGAAGCCTGATTGATTAAACTATTGTCTTTCAGCGTCAGCCAGTTTGTCGACCTGGTAGCGTGAAGTTTTTGGCGTGTGCAGCTTTACAAGTTCCATTAACTCCGCCATATTTATACGTGCTAGGTTCAATTTTATCCAACGGAACATTTCTTTGCACCCAGAGCAAAATATCTGTTTTCCGTCATGGCATTGTCGTAGTTCACACATCACGGTATGACGCATTGTCCATTACTGTTATCAAAATCGGAGGAATATTTTGCAGCAGAACATTATCTTCACAGCCTGTGAACGTGCTCTTGTCGGCCACTCTTATTGTGAATCTCGTGTTGAGAATGCACTTATTAATGCAGCGCCAAAATAAAACATTTGTTCACAATATCCGATAACTGCAGATCACTTCAACGCCAGTTAATATCACTTTACAGCTAAAGCATCTAATGCGCGACACCAATGGCACTGTTTATCCACGGAGTGGCAACAGGGGCTCTTTACCAGCCGAACTGATGATGACGAAGATGTTTTGGTTTGTGGAGCGCTCAACTGCGCGGTCATCAGCGCCCGCACAAAGTCCAAATTTTTACACAGTTCAGTCTTTTGGCCGGCCGCTGTAGCGCTTCAGTCCGGAACCGCGCTACTGCTGCGGTCGCAGGTTCGAATCCTGCCTCGGCCATGGATGTGTGTGATGTACTTAGGTTAGTTAGGTTTAAGTAGTTCTAAGTCTAGGGGACTCATGACTTCAGATGTTAAGTCCCATAGTGCTTAGAAACATTTGAACCAGTCTTTTGTTTGACACAGTCAAATCTAGCCACTGATGATGACGATGATGATGATGATGATGATGATGACGATGATGAAATGATGAGGACAACACAAACACCCAGTCCTGGGCAGAGAAAATACCTAACCTGACGAGCCGAAATGCTGGCGGTGTGGTAGAGAAAGCCGGATCGCCATTGGTGTTACCTCGGCAACGGCGTCCCGTCCCTTTCGGTGAGCCAAACGTCAAAAGTCGCTACAAATTTTAAACGCACTATAGTTATAATTTCCACAATATTTCTCTAAGGTTACTTTTACTCATGTTTTGCTGTTTTGTATTATTGTCTTTTGGTATTGTTTATATCAACGTTTATATGTATTTGCTAGTAAATTCAATACCTGTATATCAGTATTTAGTAAACGAATGTTTTATATATGACTTCGGATATGGTTGAAATCCGCTATTACACTTCACAGTATTTAGCAACTTGTATTATTAGGTTGGTGCGTTAATTCGTAGAGTTTTTGTTTTGCACGTTGGTATTCCGCTTATTATGGATTTATTTATCATATGTCATTTTCTATTTGTAGTTGGCTGTTGCTACATTGGTTTACATATTCGAGACGGTGAGTGGAGCTGTGGGCGCTTGAAATTGGAGTGGCAAGTGGAGAAATCGGAATATTTCTGACATATTCGTCTGTTTGAGTTCAATAGGACAATAGCAGAGGAGGAAGCCACAAACAGTTGCACCGTGTCTGAGGATAATACGTTTAGACAGAGCATGGCAAGAACATAATTTTCTCTTTTTAAGGAGGATCGTTTTAACACTAGCACTCTCCGCGTTCAGGAGCATCTTCAGGGTGTGATGAAGAACGTTTATCGTATTAATCTACAATGATCGACGTCATTGTACTCGAAAACAGGCAAATGCGCTGTGATTATTCCATCATCGTGCGATATTTGCATGGACTCGGGAATGTTCAAAAATAGGGTGCATGGGCACCGCATGTACTAAGCCAAAATCACAAAAATCTGGGAATGGCCTATATGAATCTCTACTTGCTCGTCATCAATTGATTCGTGAACAACACCGACCATTGCTATTCTGTATCGTTACTGGTGACGCGAAATGGTGTCTTTGTGCCAACATACGGAAAAGAAAGGAATGGTTGATCCCAAACAGAGCAGCAGCTCTCCGTACAAAGATATGCACAGCCACAGATAAACGTTATGCATCTGGTGGAACAGCGACGGTGTACTGTCTATGAATTGCTTTCCTGAGGCGTAGCCATCACTGCTGACATTTAAAGTCAACAACTGAGACGTCTTGCAGACGCAGTCCTAGAACAAAGACCAGGAAGACTGCGTGACATTTATGCTACTCCACGACAACATCCACCCGCATGCTGCTAGACTGACAAAAAACACTATGCAGGAGTTGGTTTTGGAAAGTCATTCCACACCCACCTTAATCACTTGATATTGCGCCCTCAGATTTTCACCTTCTCCGCTCTCTATCGAAAAGTCTTCAAGGAACTTCATTTCAGGATGAAAATGCGCTCCGAACATGTCTCCGTGAGTTTTTCGCTTCAAAACCATGTGATTTCTACAGTCACGGAGTCGAAAAGTTACCCCAGCGTTGGCAGATTGTTGTAAATAATAAGGGAGAAGATATTATTGATGACTGAAACCTCTGTTACGGGTATCTGTTTGTATTTTCATGGTGAAACGCTACGAAGCTATGCACTAACCTAATATACTCGTATTACATTACTTTGTGGCCACATGTCTGCCCTGACGCCATAGTCGCGATGTAACACAAGGTGGGGAACTCGTGTGCGCCATCAGTCTCTGAATAGCGTAAAGTTTATTCCCTGTGTTATCGTATTATAACAGTTCGTTTATCGTATTGTGTCGATTAAAGGTATAAATGCAGAAAAATACAAACGTCTAAAAAATAAGATTGCCAAAAAGTGCAAAACGCTTAAGCAGGAATGGTTAGAGGACAAATATAAGTCTATAGAAGCGTGTGTAACTGGGTTAAAGTTAGATACAGCCTATGGGAAAATTAAAGGACATGTGGAGAAAAGAGAAGCTGTTGTATGAATATCAAGAGCTCAGATGGAAAACTCGTCCAAAGCAAAGAAGGGGAAAGATTAAATTTGTGAATCATTACATGGACAGACCCATGTAATTTTATGTAAATTTAACATCGCAAAAAGCACGAAAAGCACAAAAATGTCTTCTTACGTATTTATTTGCTGTAAATAACTTCAAATTGTGAAATGTGATTATAATTCCACAAGTGACAATTCAAAGATATCGGCAGTCCACCTGTGGCTGATTGCGGTCGACTATGATATTTTTTTTTTTTTTTTTTTTTTTTAGAAAGTAAATTAAGAGCGTTCCTTGCTCATATCTCCCTCGCTTCTCTGTTAGCCTTTGTACTGATAGGACGCACTATAGCTGCGTTCCTTGCGAATCACTAACTAATTTTTCTTTTGTATACACAAATCTGATCCAACGACCAATACGAGCTTAACGAAGACACAATGGCTGAATGCAATTAGTATTCTGCCATTTATTCATTTGCAACTTGCTACAGCGTCCCTGAGATTAATTGCCGATCATCACGAAGCGTTTTGCAAACTTTAATGCAAGTGCGGAATCTTAAAATGATCTGGCCACAGTCTCCAAGCTACGATTGCATTTCGCCCGTAAATAACAGGTACCGGCCCCGCAGGATTGCTGGTTATATTATAAGATGTAATCTTCTCTAAATTTTACAACATTTTTCTAGAAGTCAATTTGGCCACTAAAGAAAATGCATCCACCATCTGCTACAGTTAATTTTAACAGTTTTGTATACAGTGGCTGATTTCGTTTTCTACTTAAAACCAAATTTTAGTAATCTTACGTGAGTAGACGCGTCACTTGGCGCCCAACGTGGGACGTGGAAAAATCATTATGCATGAATTAGATACGTTTGCTCTTTTTTTCATGTATCCAGTCTGTGGGTGGACGCACTAATCCACAAATATGGAGATACTGCGTACGGATGGAAATTGAATGTTAACCGGCTCATATCCGGGAAGCCAGTCCTCACACGCCGTGCTCTAAGAAAGGTAAGGATCGCCAGCATTGCTAGGCCACCTTTGCATTTTGGTAGCTTCTTTCATAATCCGCGTATTTAATGGATGACTCATTAAATATAAAATTTGTAAAGAACTATTTTCATTACCGTTCATGTACAAGATTTTCTTATGAAGTATTGTTGTATCAGAAATTGCCAAAATAGCTGCTCTTGCACATATTGTCAGCAAGATGGACAGTTAACCATTCTGCTGTCTCTGTAATTAGACATCCATCTTGTCTCTCGTAGCTGTAAATTATTTTTCTGCAGTGTTTATGTATTTGTTTATTGTTTTTATAAGTGTGTAATTATTTGGATTTGTGCAAATAATTTTAATTTCTCAGATTATGACAAAGATCAGAAAGCCTAAAATCATGAATGCAAATATAGAAAAACAAAACCAGACTCCTCCAGTCGATGGCGACAATGCTGTCCAGCCGCCTGAACAGAAGGCAGATTCTGGTACAGAAAAGTCAGAATGTGGACTAGAAAATATAAATTAAATGCCTTGTTTGAGGAAGTGGATATACAACTGCAAATTTGCGAACCGGCCACGCTGCCAGCACAGTCAGCTTCCTCTTTAGACGATTGGGCGAATTACTGCGAGTTTCATGCAAATTGTCAAAGTACAAAGTTTAGATATTGCCAGAAAACAATCTCAAATCATTGAGAATAAATTCAGACAACAAATCGAAAACAATGAAAATAAATTCAGACAACAATCGGAAAATTTAAAACAGCAAAATATCGCAATCGCTAAACATCAGTGCATTATTTATTTCTCGTTCGATCTTCCAGATACATTTTACAAAGAACAGATAAGATTAACATAAATCACAATAAACGTTTGGAACTTACAATGTGGAAACAAATTACGTCAGTTATTACGTTACAATGCATGGCAGGGTCTGAGAAGAGGCGTCGTGGAAAACCATCACCTAATCCACGACCCAACCAAAAGGGTTGAAGGCTTCAATCTCAACAGGAAACACTGGTCCGCTCTAAACAGGTTTCTCACGGGAGTTGGACGATGCAGACAGCAAACAGCCAGATGGGGCTATACAGACGATTCGTGTTGTGAGTGTGGCGAGGTACAAACAATGGACCATCTTCTGGTTTTTCATGGTTTCAGAGACGGCTCTCTGGTGTCGCTCCACAAGTTAACGGACAATGCCAGGAAATGGCTCCATAATCTTAATGTTACTGTGTAATTAATTGTCTTCAATTTATGTTTCTTTGAAACTTCCTGGCAGATTAAAACTGTGTGCCGGACCGAGACTCGAACTCGGGACCTTTGCCTTTCGCGGGCAAGTGCTCTACCAACTGAGCTACCCAAGCACGACTCACGCCCCGTCCTCACAGCTTTACTTCCGCCAGTACCTCGCCTTTTGTTCCATTTAACATCAGTGCAAAACATTGGATACACCGTTCTGTGGCGTAGTGGAAGATATAAATATGCGAATCACTACGACATTGGACGTAGTGAAAACAGAAATTTCAAATCGGATTAAGATGTACTGCGAGATACCAGGTAACGTAAATATATTATCAGATGATGCCATAAAAACAAAACACAAGCAATCCGAAATAGAGGCTAAAGGCTGGGACCTCACCAGGGAGGTAAATAAGTTGTCTCTAGAGCGGGGGCAGAAGGTGACAGAAGAGATAACTGTTCAGGGAGAAAAGTATGATAAAACATTTCAGTGATGGGTTTCTAAAAGAGACACCGAAATAACGAATAAGGCTGAAAAAGAAATACGTGCTGCGGTGCAAGCCGTAAGCGCACAAGTTGTGTCCGAGCCAGGAACTGCAGACGAAACTATTCGCACAAACAACAGATCGAAAGAGTTGTGAACATGCCGCGTGACACAATACAGGCGCCCAAACACATGTCGCAAACGTACGGATATGTACCGAAGTACAATCCCCAAGTGCAAAATTGAATAAAGATCTTATGGTATTGGCGCAGGATGCAGTTACGACTCTACGGAAGCAACACCGCCATTTGCAGCCGTCCTTCTGGCAGAAAGCCTTCTTAAGCGCAGCCAGTTTCAGGTGTTTATTCCACAAAAAGGTTGCCACATCCGGTGATATTTATACGCAGTTTTAAAGGCATATTGCCAAAGACGTGGAACGAACATCAGACAATTCAGTTTGCCACCTCGTACATGCAGGGCGAATCCACGTTATGGACAGCGGCAAGAGCAGAATCCTTACCGACGTATGAACAGTTGGAACAGACATTTTTAAACAAATATTGGTCACCACATATTCAAGCACGTCTAAGACGTGAAGTATTCAACCCGGTGACTTAAAATGTCAAGCAAGGTTAGGTCTTCGGAAATATTTTGAAAAGTACATTGGAAAGACACAGTATTGGGATAATCCCATATCAGACAAAGATGTGGTAGGAATTTTAAGAGGTAAATTGCCAATCAGTATTCGGGAAAAGCTAATTCATGCGCCCGAAGACACCTTGGAAAACTTTTTGTCTGTGGTAGATTCACCTTATTTAATTCTAGACGACGTGAAAAGTATGAATGGCAACCGCAGTGACGGCCCCAACGTAACGCGAACAACAGCAATGATAGGAATCACGCCGGAAACAGCTTACTGACAAGCGTAGGAATATCAGCGCGTACGCACAAAACCAGAAAGGTTCCGGATTTGTGCGTAGACATCATCCCGGGTATCAGAATAACAGACACTCGTAAAATCAGGCATGCTGAGGGCAAAACTAAAACCAAAACGGGGTTCACTGTCAGCCCAATTTTCGGGGGCCACCGCCATCAAATTTTTCAAAGCCGCCTCCCGGCTGGCAAGACCAGCAGCATCAAGCCGGATATAATAACCAACCAATACAAATAGTTGAGGTTACCGATTAGCAACCTCAACAATGAAATCAGGCGTCAAACTAAAAGCGGTCCTTCCTGCTCCCGGATATCGGTGGTGGGATGGAATGGGGGCGTTATAACGAAGGATGAATTATACAATGATCCAATGTCGAGTACAGAATGTTATGAAGAGCAAGTTGTTTTGTCGCATGGAAAAGCAAAATGTGCTAAATAAATATTTTCTTGAGTGTGAAAAGACACGAAATGACGAAAGCACAAAATCCGATAAACTACGATAATAGCCGTATCTGCGATGCAAAACATCACAGGAAATACGACGTTTATTGTGATACTAGTAAAACTTACTTCTATTTTAGTCCTTGGAAGAATAAGACGAAAACTTGCGCGTTAACATTTTATTACGTGTATGGAAAGGTCTGTGATGTGATAATTTCTTTTCGTTATCTCAGAATATAATTATCGTTCGTTAATATAAAATAACTGATTTTATTGAATGTTCACGTGTGTAAAGCACCTAGCCTCCGAGTTATTGCAATTTTCAGTGTAGCAGACATACGTTAATTGTCGGCCACCATTGCTGCAACATTCTCTAAATTGTCGCAAAGCTGGACGCAGCACCCACATTTTCGCTAAAAACTGGCTTCATTAATCAACAGAAGTAAAATGTGCAAGGAATAAACGCGCATACAGTCAGAATTTTAAATTATTAGAGGTACACCAGGACGCAGCCAGCCGCATATGTTACACAACGAAGCAGTTCATTTTCTTGTACTATTTGCAGCTACTTATAAATGTTTCCTAAGTCATCAGCAATCCTGCATGCAGAAACCACACTTAGCCTGAAAACACCATAGCTCATGTTCTCCTGTTTAAGAGAATAGCCGTCGCCACACTCTTGAGAAGCTAGCCACATCTTTAAGCAAATCGTAATGATGATTATGATGATGATAATGATAATGACGAAACCTGCGCCCGTACGAGTTCCGATCTTTCCATTTCCAGTCTCGCCACTACCCAAATGATGATAAGGACAACACAGACACCCAGGCCCCGGGCGGAGAAAAATTTCACAATGGACATCATTCTCTTAACAGTGTTGTATAATCCAACTTATATGAACCTTAAAGAATCTTACGGAACTTTCAAAGCAAAGCTTTAAAGATTAAAAATAGCCATTCTGCTTTTATATTTTTCATCAAGTTTAGGAAAATGGAAGGGCAACAATTTTTTCGCCTTCATTCTTATCATATACATTTTTAATAAGTTAGGATATGTTACAGTGGCGTCCAACTTTGGGGCCCGAGAATCATAATCTTTATGTGTACAATAATTAACATTTTACAATATTTGAAAGTAACTGAACTTTTGTACAGCCGGCCGAAGTGGCCGTGCGGTTAAAGGCGCTGCAGTCTGGAACCGCAAGACCGCTACGGTCGCAGGTTCGAATCCTGCCTCGGGCATGGTTGTTTGTGATGTCCTTAGGTTAGTTAGGTTTAACTAGTTCTAAGTTCTAGGGGACTAATGACCTCAACAGTTGAGTCCCATAGTGCTCAGAGCCATTTGAACCATTTTTGAACTTTTGTACATGTATATGGCTTTTTCTATGTGTTAATGGTATTGTAGTTTCTCTTTCATGTACAGCTATCGAGAACTTTGAACGAGAAAGACAAAACAAGTAACCATTCAGAAAATAGAACCAGTAAAATCAAACGATAGAAACAGAGTCTACGCAAGATAAGGAGCTGTGTGGATGTTTTTGCAATTTACAGGTCACGCATCAGTGAGACTGGAGGGCATGTAGCTAAACAGATTTGCGTAGACAATTCTTAAATAATCTACGTAGCATGAATTGTTTGACTGTTAATTAACGTCAAGAGCATAATTTTCACATAGCAGAGAAAGAATTTTGTGTATGTATTTGTGTGTAGTTAGTTCTACTAGACAATATTGTGTGTTCGTGTGTACTGTGTTGTCATTGGCTATTATTATGGTTAGGCTAAAGAGAAAAGATAGGACTGACGTGGAAGAAATCCCCAGTGCGGAACACCACGACAGTTTAACAGATTTACACAGTGATCTTAACATGGACAGAAGGCCTTCTGAAGCCCAGATATGTAGGAAAGGACGTGGAGAACGTTTTGAGACACTAAATCCCGAGCGCGGAAACGTGTCTAGTAAAAGTGTACGTACGGTGTTAAGCAATAATAACGCTGTCGATGTTACGGGGCAGGGGGCAGTCACGACTGATCCTTTACCAGTATTAGGACAGGAACAGAATCTACACTCCTGGAAATGGAAAAAAGAACACATTGACACCGGTGTGTCAGACCCACCATACTTGCTCCGGACATTGCGAGAGGGCTGTACAAGCAATGATCACACGCACGGCACAGCGGACACACCAGGAACCGCGGTGTTGGCCGTCGAATGGCGCTAGCTGCGCAGCATTTGTGCACCGCCGCCGTCAGTGTCAGCCAGTTTGCCGTGGCATACGGAGCTCCATCGCAGTCTTTAACACTGGTAGCATGCCGCGACAGCGTGGACGTGAACCGTATGTGCAGTTGACGGACTTTGAGCGAGGGCGTATAGTGGGCATGCGGGAGGCCGGGTGGACGTACCGCCGAATTGCTCAACACGTGGGGCGTGAGGTCTCCACAGTACATCGATGTTGTCGCCAGTGGTCGGCGGAAGGTGCACGTGCCCGTCGACCTGGGACCGGACCGCAGCGACGCACGGATGCACGCCAAGACCGTAGGATCCTACGCAGTGTCGTAGGGGACCGCACCGCCACTTCCCAGCAAATTAGGGACACTGTTGCTCCTGGGGTATCGACGAGGACCATTCGCAACCGTCTCCATGAAGCTGGGCTACGGTCCCGCACACCGTTAGGCCGTCTTCCGCTCACCCCCCAACATCGTGCAGCCCGCCTCCAGTGGTGTCGCGACAGGCGTGAATGGAGGGACGAATGGAGACGTGTCGTCTTCAGCGATGAGAGTCGCTTCTGCCTTGGTGCCAATGATGGTCGTATGCGTGTTTGGCGCCGTGCAGGTGAGCGCCACAATCAGGACTGCATACGACCGAGGCACACAGGGCCAACACCCGGCATCATGGTGTGGGGAGCGATCTCCTACACTGGCCGTACACCACTGGTGATCGTCGAGGGGACACTGAATAGTGCACGGTACATCCAAACCGTCATCGAACCCATCGTTCTACCATTCCTAGACCGGCAGGGGAACTTGCTGTTCCAACAGGACAATGCACGTCCGCATGTATCCCGTGCCACCCAACGTGCTCTAGAAGGTGTAAGTCAACTACCCTGGCCAGCAAGATCTCCGGATCTGTCCCCCATTGAGCATGTTTGGGACTGGATGAAGCGTCATCTCACGCGGTCTGCACGTCCAGCACGAACGCTGGTCCAACTGAGGCGCCAGGTGGAAATGGCATGGCAAGCCGTTCCACAGGACTACATCCAGCATCTCTACGATCGTCTCCATGGGAGAATAGCAGCCTGCATTGCTGCGAAAGGTGGATATACACTGTACTAGTGCCGACATTGTGCATGCTCTGTTGCCTGTGTCTATGTGCCTGTGGTTCTGTCAGTGTGATCATGTGATGTATCTGACCCCAGGAATGTGTCAATAAAGTTTCCCCTTCCTGGGACAATGAATTCACGGTGTTCTTATTTCAATTTCCGGGAGTGTAATTTCTGTATTGCTACGGAAGTTAGAATTGCGTGAAAAGGAAAGTGGACGGATACGAGAAGAGAAACAAAGAATCTTAGAACAGTAACGCGAAGAAAAACAGAAAATCTTAGAACAGGAACGCGAAGAAAAACAGAAAATCTCAGTACAGGAACGCAAAGTAAAACAGGGAAACTTCTTGCTGACTTTGAAAACAGCGAGAAGAGAAACAAATCCTTAGAGAGAAACAAAAGGTAAGATAGCTCAACGAAGCTTTAGTTAAGCGTGACGAAGAGATTGTAGTAAGGCTAAATGAAGTGCTTGATGCTCACGACAAGGCTGTCGCGGATAGCATCAGGAAAGATTTGTCGCGTATACGAAGTGACATTAGCGCTTTGCAAACAAATTGCAAAGACCTACCACAAACTGTGGAACATCTTATTGATGATATGGCAAGTTTACATCTGAATCACGACCAGTTAGAAGAAAAGATGAAAAAGCTGGCCCCATCTGTAGACGTAATAAACAAAGACATGAAAGAGATAATTAAGGAGGAGGTTAAGTCAGAAGTGGCGAATGTAGCATCAGACTTAGCGTCTGGCAAGGATGATACCAGTCAAGGACTGGGAGAGGAATTTGATAGTCTTAAGAATTTAATTCAGTCCACGTTTGCAGCGTGGCAGAATCAAAGTAGAAAGCAGGTCAGAGGACCTGAACAAGAAATAAAAGGTGAAAGACATTACAAAGAAAGGAATGTGTTTCGTTCTCCATTTCAGCACGAGAACACACCTTCAGATACATCACCAATTAAACTGTGTCTCATGGAGATGCAGGTCGTGTTAGAGTTCATACTTCCCGGACGTAAACAGAATGACTACTAGCTTAGGCCCAGTAGTATAAACATTGACAAGTCTGATGCAGTAGGAAAGCTTGACTAAGCACCGGCAATTCCAGACATTTAATGAGTTCAAAAAGACAATTCGCTGTGTTACATTTATAAATAACGTCAGCAGTGTTTTGCCTCGGTCGTGGACTGGAGGGCGAACAATACAGACTGCAATATCGCATATAACGGGAGAAGCTTCGTTGTGGACACTGCAAGTTACAGAAAATTGTCACACTTTCCAGAATTCGAAAAATGTTTCCTAGGACGACTTTGGTAAAGTTCTGCACAAGGATATTTACGTAAACTAGTATGTAGTAAAGAAGTATACAACCCGAAACAGGGCAGTCTTAGGAAATATACTGCGAAGTATCTAAGTATGACAAGATATTGGGATGAGCTAATATCACTCAGAGATGTGTTGTGAATGTTACAGGCCTCGTACGCCTGTCTCGATTAGAGAAAAATCAGTGCAAGTGTCAGACAAAGATCTGGAAAACTTCCTTGCCGTGGTAGACTCGTTAGACCTCATGCAAGAGGATGCTAAGAGGGCAAATAAAAACAACGGGACACCGGCCGGAGTGGCCGAGCGGTTCTAGGCACTACAGTCTGGAACCGCACGACCGCTGCGGTCGCAGATTCGAATCCTGCCTCGGGAATGGATGTGTGTGATGTCCTTAGGTTAGTTAGGTTTAAGTAGTTCTGAGTTCTAGGGGACTGATGACCTCAGCAGTTAAGTCCCATAGTGCTCAGAACCATTTGAACCAAAAACAATGGATCGAATCACAGTAACGAGAAAGAGGCAGGGAACCAAAATAACCGTCGGGTGATGGTAACCATAAAGGACGTAGTTTAAATAACAACAGTGTGAACAACGGTTACTATAACTAAGATCCGAACAACTATGTTAATCTTAGTAACAGTGGACCGCAGTCTGGTAATCCCAATAATGGGAACCACCAAAACTGCTACAACAATCCAAATCGCAAAAGGTGAATTCACAATTGATTTAATTCCACCCGGAATAAGAGCACGCGCACTTCAAACGGGTCTTGGCAGAATCCCAGACCCAGTCGCTGGAACCCTAATTCAGGACAACACCAAAATGTACAGCTAAACCATGTTACTGCTAAACCATACCTGAGACATATCAGTCGCACTGGCAGCCTTCGCACTGTAGCGAAAAAAATTAAATACCGCTGCATAGTGTACATATTGTGCAGGTAACGGAAAACAATCAAAATCATCCTTTCACTATGCGCTGGCCCTGTAAGCCTTCGGCAGGAGGTCACGGCACAAAGTGAAGGCACATAGTATAACCTCATAAACATGGTTAGATATAATGACGGTGAAGAACTCAGGCAAGAGTTGTCCGAGGAAAACCGCAAATGCAAAAAGGAATGTGTCGAAAAAGTACAAGCTGCGATAATCGGCAGTACAAATGGTACACAGGTGCACTTAGTAATCGATACCAGCGCATTGGTTTCAGTTATAGATAATATTTTCTACAGACGTGTGAACCAAGTTAAGAGGTTACCCTCTCTGCCGGTACAGAATTGTAAAATAGTGGGTGCTTTTAGAGCGAAGAGTCAAATAATTAAGGACCAGATGCAGACGTAGGTGGTTTTCGGAAAAGGAGCAATATTGTGCACTTTTTTTCGTGATTCTAGGTTACGATATTATACGAGAGAGGGACACACAAATTGACCTCTCACATGGACTCATTAGCTTCAGGGACCATGATACATAATTGACACTGGAGATGGTGAAAACTGTAGAAAGTCATAACATGTTTTATCAGGCAGTTCGTGTCCAACAGATCCGAACGAAAATATTGTGAATAATCAATCAAAAGAGGGTTACTGTCAGGTTGGGAACAATCACACGCCAGAAGCACAGGAAATACCTGACTTAATAGAAATTAAGGTTCAAGAATCTCAGTGCTTAAGTGCAGCACAGCACGGTGAATTATCACACCTTTTGAAACAATATGAAGCCGTGTTCTCGGAAAATACCAGGCGTTATTCGAGGATACATATATGACATACAAGTTTACGAGCATCAGACGTACTCTCGACCTGCCTACTCGGTTCCGTGGATCCTGTAACGTCTATTAGCAAAGGACATATTTTGTAGTAAAGAGAGAACATTGTGCATCATATTCTGTTATTGTATGGAATTATGTATTTTTTTTATTATTATTTATTTTAGATAATATCTGTGTCGGCGAGTACTGAAACCGCACAGACGATAAATATCATACAAAGATAAGAATATACCACTAGTATAAATAATACAGAACGAACATTAATTTCTCTGTCTTCTTGTTGGAGTTGTACGAGTAAGATAGCCTGTGACGCTGTAGTATATGCTAACGTAGTCTTCTTTTGTCAAGGTCGATAGATGTACGCCATTACGTACTCATTGTAAAAGGTGTGTATTAGTTAACATATTTGAATGTTTTGAATAGAGTTATTTAATGAAGCCTTGCATTATTATTTGTAGTAGCTTGCTTGGAATATTATCCCATCCTTTTGAGATATTTTCAGTTAGTTAAATATTATCCGCGGTGCAGAGCTGCGCTACGAACGAACGAGCCGCTGCCGCGGCGCATTCAAACTGCATAAAATGAAATCGATCATACCGCAAAGAAGCGGGAAGGTAATAGTGAAATAAAATCATCTCTTTCAGCTTCCGGACTTGCAGAGCAGAGCAGCAGATTTTATGATGTGTTTTGCAGGTTGATTCGGGCTGCTGATAATATATTACTAACAGTACAAAAAAGATAATTTACCTTCGTAATATAATAGGAATTTCGCTGTGCTTAGTTCTTGTCTGGCAAACCTTATAGTGAAAACGTATTTTTCTCCGACAATAGTCTCATGTTCTTGTGCTGGTCGTGGTAATTATTGGTGTTTAACTCTTAACAAAAATCCACTGCAAAATTATTTTGATGATGAACAATCTTTGCGAACTGTAACATAAATATTTCATAACAAAATAATTTTTCATTTTCAATAACTATAAAGTAGGGAAGATATGTTGACTTTTATAGTGAGTTACATTAACGAAAAATGTTCCTTTAATAGAAAGCCAGTTACAGAACAATAAGAACTCAATATATTCTGTTTTGTTGAAAATTAATGATTATAAAGAAATTCATGGCACAGCAGTAATAAAAGGTATTTCGCGGCTCTTTTCGTATATGCGTTGTTACGCAACTAATAATAATAAAACAAAGCAAAATAAGAGAAAAGAGTTTTTACGAAAAGTGAAACGGACGCGAAACTGGCGCCCATAAACGCGGGGCCCGAATTTGCAGTGGCCACGAAAATAAATGTTTATGTAATTTCTTTCAGTGTCTATTGTTATATATATGTATGTATTTAGTGATAAATGTTTGTATGTGTATCATGATTAATGCCATGTATTAATGAATGTACAAAAATTCTTTCATGAAACAACGCACCACTGCAAGCGAGTCAGAGGAAACGATCCTGATAGTACTGAGAAACTGTAGTACTGAGAAACTGTAGTAACTGTAGAAACTGTAGTACTGAGAAACTACATAATCCGGGGGCAGCCGAACCCCGAGATCAGATAAACTAAAGGTAAGACTACAGTGTAGTTGTCCTGTTTGTAGAAGCTTAACTCCAGTGAAGTGATCTCATATCGCTAGTGGTGTGTAGTTTGATGTTAGTGTTTGTGACAGGACAAAGTTGATTGTAGATAGTAATTTTTAGTGTGCCGTGTATTGTTGATAAATTAACATATTTTGTGTGCAAGTGAAAAAACTGTCAGGTCTTGTGTTCGAGTAGGTAATTTATGAATATGGTTAAATTGCGTAGTCAACGTCCGAGCAATATGGATACTGAGGAACAGCCATTAGTTAGTGCAGGAAATGTAGAAGCGGGTGCATTAAGTAGTACAAGTACTCTCATTGAGGAGATACCATCCGAAAATGTGGGGGCAGGGGCACAGGAAGTGATGCCACCGCACACCAGTGCTCAAGGAGAGGTAGATAAAGAAATTACACCACCTCCAGAAAAGCAGGAACCAGAGAGTGGTAATCTGCCTGGTGGGAATTCACTTCAGGCGATATTAGAGCGCGTGCTGGATTACCAGGCAAAATTTGCGCAACAGCAAGCTGAGCGAGATCGCCAGCAAGCTGAGCGAGATCGCCAGTTAGCAGAAAATTTACTTGCCCAGCAAGCTGAGCGAGATCGCCAGTTAGAGGAAAAGTTACTTGCCCAGCAGGCTGAGAGGGATCGCCAGCAAGCTGAGCGGGACCAGCAACTTGCCAGTAGGAAATGGCATTATACAAAAGCAGGGCACAAAGCATATTTTAATATCATGCTTCAGCCCGAGTAATAATCCTATTGAGGAGATATTTGGGGAACTGAACCGTTTTATCACAATATATGCTCATGGCAAGCAAACCAAATGAGTCGAATACATAGCTCAATTTGAGACAATATATAATAACCCGCCACACACGCCCACCTGATGAACTAATGTTCACAACCACTGAGCTAAACGAATGGGTAGAGCACCTTCCTCAGATTGTTGATCAGGAAGCAAGTCAGGAGGACAAAATAAACCAAGCTGTAGTCACTCTTGCGAAGCGAGCGAGGCTCCGCAAGAAACAATTTGACAAAAAGCTAGCTAACTCACAAAGAAATGTCATCTGTTACATAATGGACCGTACAAAATTCTGATAAGCCACTTGAGGGTTGCTATGTGTTGGGAAATCCCGACAATGACCAAGTAAAAGTCTTGTAGCCACATGTTGGCATTAAAAAGTTTTATACATAAACTGTACCATTCTGTTAGAGTAGAAATGAAATACTTTTCTTTGTACATAGTAGCCGCGCGGGATTAGCCGTGCGGTCTCAGGCACTACAGTCATGGACTGTGCGGCTGGTCCCGGCGGAGGTTCAAGTCCTCCCTCGGGTATGGGTGTGTGTGTTTGTCCTTAGGATTATTTAGGTTAAGTCGTGTGTAAGCTTAGGGACTGATGACCTTAGCAGTTAAGTCCCATAAGATTTCACACCCATTTGAACATTTTTTTTTGTTTGTACATAGTAGTCGTTAAGTATTCTTTTTTGTGTTACTTTCTATGTACATGTTTAGTGATTAGTTTACTTCTATGTTTACTTCTATGTTTCTATGTTTCTGGCAGAACATTAACTACAACGAATAAGATTTGAAATTACCCTGAGATGTCATATTTGAAATGAGAACATATACTCACTAATTGTTAATTAGGGCAAGATTTTAGTCTTTCTATATAAATGTTTATTTAATGTGTACGGATATATGTGAAGTCATATTTAAACTGTGCGGCATGTTCTCAGCTATTAAGGTGAAAAAACAAAACAAAGAGAGAGAGAGAGAACGTTATCGGTTAAGATACTTGCACGCCAGGTACGCTAACTGATTCTCGTACTGAATTAGACCGAATTTTAACTTCATATATCAGGACATTTTGAGTCCAATTTTTGCTATTTTCTTTTTTTGGACACAGTAAGACCACGATTTCAATCATGTTTCCCGTTTGCTGTTTGTGGCTAAGGCGAAAATACATGCATAAACACCCTCATTCAGATCTTAAATTATGAAAACTAAATAACGGTATGAATGAGAATGAATGAAACATCTATGTAAAACATACATGGCAGTTGTAGTCCGCTAATGGACAATTGACAATGACTCACAGATTAACAGAAAGCCTGCATAAGTCAATCCTGGTAAACAATATACATCTAGATTGAGAATTTCGTAAGATGTATATAGTGGTAAGTCCGAAACAATGAAAATTTCGTAAGATGTATACAGCGGAAGGATCGAAACAATTAAATCAACTGACTTAAATATCAGCATATATGTACTGCAAGTACATTGAAGTACGAACACTGAAGTGTACCTCATATTACGTGTGCAGTGTAAAACATGTGAGTGTCTGATTAACCACATTGAATGACGTGTATCGGTGAACTTAACAGACGCTCCTAGAGTGCTGAAAACTTTACATAGGATGAAAGGACGTTCTCCGTACAGTAGCTTAAAGACGTGGCAATAAGAACTCGCAGACCGTTTCCAAAAGAACTGCGAACAGAGCGCACCTCTAGCAACAAGTTGCCAAACAGACTGTACCTACACAGCGCGCAACACTCACTCGGAAGCTGCGACTGTTGCCAACTCCGGAAAATGGAATAGAAATAAAACGTCGACGTTGGCATTAAAGAACAGGGAGAAGAAATTAAAACTTTGAGGATTGCAGATGACGTCATTCTGCCACAGACAGGAAAGAACTTAGGAGAGCAGTTGAACGAAATGGACAGTGTTCTGAAAATAGGATATAAGATGAACATTAACACACGCAGAACGAGTGTAATGGAATGCAATTGAAGTAAACCAGACGATGCTGAAGAATTAGATTAGGAAATGAGACACTAAAAATAGTAGATGAGTTTTGTCATTTGAGGAGTAAAATAACTGATGACTGTCGAAGTAGAGAGGATATGGAATGTACTCTGGCAAAGGCAAAAAAGCTTTTCTGAAGAAGAGAATTTTGTTAACATCGAATATAAATTTAATTCTCAGGAAGTCTCTTCTGAAGGCATTTGCTTGGAGTCTAGCCTTGTATGGAAGTGAAACGTGGACAATTAGCAGTTTAAACAAGAAGAGAAGTTTCCGGAATATGGCGCTACAGAAGAATGCTGAAGATTAGATGGCCAGATCACGAAAGTAGTGAGGAGCTACTGAAGAGAGTTGTGTCACAAGGAAATTTGTGGAGTAACTTTAGCTGCTGATACGACGCATTCTGAGACACCAAGGAATCGTCAATTTAGTATTAGAGGGAAATGGGGGGGCAAAACTTGCAGAGGGAGACTAAAAGATGATTACAGCAAGCATGTTCAAATGGATATGAGTTGTAGCAGTTGTTCGAAGATGATAAGGCTTGCACGGGATACACTAGCATGGACAGCTGCATCAAACCAGTTTTTGGACAGAAAACCACAACAATAACAACAACATCGTATGGCGTACTATGGAGACCAGCCCAGTAGTTGCCTAAACAAGCATGGAAAACCACCTAAAGCCAACACACAGGCTGCCGATGCATCAACCAACTGCCTTTGATCAACCGCGCCGTTTCGATGTGGGTGTGTCATATAGCCTCGTCTCGCAGGCTACATCTACATCTACATGGATACTCTGTAAATCACATTTAAGTGCCTGGCAGAGGGTTCATCGAACCACCTTCACAATTCTCTATTATTCCAATCTCGTATAGCGCGCGGAAAGAATGAACACCTATATCTTTCCGCACGAGCTGTGATTTCCCTTATTTTATCGTGGCGATCGTTCTTCCCTATGTAGGTCGGTGTCAACAAAATATTTTCGCATTCGGAGGAGAAAGCTGGTGATTGGAATTTCGTGAGAAGATTCCGTCACAACGAAAAACGCCTTTCTTTTAATTATTTCCAGCCCAAATCCTGTATCATTTCTGTGACACTCTCTCCCATGTTTCGCGACAATACAAAACGTGCTGCATTTCTTTGAACTTTTTCGATGTACTCCATCAGTCCTATCTGGTAAGGATCCCACACCCCGCAGCAGTTTCCTAAAAGAGGACGGACAAGCGTAGTGTATGCAGTCTCCTTAGTAGGTCTGTTACATTTTCTAAGTGTCCTGCCAATAAAACGCAGTCTTTGGTTAGCCTTCCCCACAACATTTTCTGTGTGTTCTTTCCAATTTAAGTTCTTCGTAATTGTAATGCCTAGATATTTAGTTGAATTTACGGCTTTTAGATTAGACTGATTTATCGTGTAACCGAAGTTTAACGAGTTCCTTTTAGCACTTATGTGGATGACCTCACACTTTTCGATATTCAAGGTCAACTGCCACTCTTCGCAACATTCCGATATTTCTTCTGAATCGTTTTGCAGTTTGTTTTGATCTTCTGCTGACTTTATTAGTCGGTAAACGACAGCATCATCTGCAAACAACGCAAGACGGCTGCTCATATTATCTCCCAAATCGTTTATATAGATAAGGAACAACGAAGGGCCTAGAACACTATCTTGGGGAACGCCAGAAATCACTTCTGTTTTACTCGATGACTTTCCGTCAGTTACTAATAATTGTGACCTCTCTGACAAGAAATCACAAACCCAGTCACATAACTGAGACGATATTCCATAAGCAGGCAATTTCACTACGAGCTGCTTGTGTGGTACAGTGTCAAAAGCCTTCCGGGAATCCAGAAATACGGAATCGATCTGAAATCCCTTGTCAATAGCACTCAACACTTCATGTGAATGAATAAAGAGCTAGGTGTGTTTCACAGGAGCGATGTTTTCTAAACCCATGGTTGACTGTGTGTCAATAGACCGCTTTCTTCGAGGTAATTCATAATGTTCGAATACAATGTATGTTCTAAAATCCTGCTACATATCAACGTTAACCAACCATCGTTAGTAGAATCTGTAACAAAACACAAATTGTACCATTTGTTTCCTTTGTTGTGGGCCATGAAACTCTCAATAAATTTTACGAGATTCGAGTTGTCATTTCTTTCCTTTATGTGTTGTTTATCACTCGGCGTATAAGCAGTCCTATGTACTGTATTTCACTTTAGTTACCTCTTTACGCCTTATGAGCCAGCCCTCTTAGAGCATTAAACTCCGATGCAGACCCCTTCGTTATGAAGTACAATATAATTTCTCAGGAAATCCGCATAGTGCCTCTGGCGTTTCATTTCTTGATTTACGCCTGTCTACTGGAATTGGCGTCTAAACACAATACTGTGCATGATACGAATAAATGGAAGGACGTCTCGGGTAAAACGAAAAAAGAGACAGAGAGAGAAAGAGGGCCCCAAAGCTTCAACAAATCTCCTGAAGGGTGACTAACTAGACATTCCGGACAGAAAAGTAACTCAAATTTGCAAGTCTTTAGGGATATTTCCTTCGTAAAGTTTCACGCTCTACTTTATTTTGCTAGTGATTTTCGGGTAATACTGTCAAACAACATGTCACTCGGGACATATTTCACGGTGTAGTTTAGCAACACTAGGTTTAGTTGTTCGCTTATTCTGTTGCGCGTACTACGCAAATAAGTCTTCTTGCCCTCAGCGCAGCTACTGAATATTTTACAACATAGATATAAATACTTTACATAACACTAAATGGCTACATGAAAGTATGTAATCGATATATATTGTAATAGATTTTTTTATTTATAATAGAAAACAGGAACTTTAGAAGAGAAGGAAATAGAAGAAAAGGACGACTTTCTTTGAACCACGGTCCACAGCTGGTAAGAGATTTTTGAATGACTCCATGCTACGCGCAGCCATACCAGAGGTGATCGTTACAATGTTTGAATCGTGCCTGTGACATCTGCGCTCAGAAGTGGTTGTCTAATGGCGTGCTTAATTTATAACACGTACAAGGAACCGTACGGCAATAATTTCCATCGCAGATTTTTTACGATCAGCGTTCAGTAAATGTATCTAGGAAGCTGAAAATGGCTTAAAGCAGGAGTTGTGCAGTAGCAGGGAAAACAAACCAAAAATTAACACTTGCAGGTAGTAATAAATCATTCAAAAACTAGAAATTGAAAAAAAATGGAAACAGGCTGTTAAAACATGTCAAGAGTCTGTGGCACAGAATGAGAAGTAAATGAAGAGCTATAATTATTTCAATAATGAGCAGTAAGTTTAATTTTGAAACTGAGTAAATGTGTAATTTCTTCGACTTTATGCAGAAGGCCACTCCACAGTCGATGGTTCGATAATCAGGACACTGCATAATGTGAATACGCACTGGCGTGAGATCTGTGGAATGCACTCCTGAAACTAGAAGACACAAAGACAGGCCTTCTGCCCTCCTCTAGGTTAGTTTAGGTTAGGTGTGCATCTTCCCTCCTACCCCTACCCCTCTCTCTTCACACAGTCTACACACATCGCCAACAAAACTTCAGATTAGTTATTTACGTACATATTTTCACAGGAAAGAACCAAATGTAAAGATAATTTAACAGAAAACAAAACACCTTTGTCACAAGTTTCAGCAACGTCAGGAAACAATTTGTAAACACTACATGTTGGTTCTCGGACAGAACGATTGTTGATTACACAACATTCATATGAAACGTTCAATGAATTATCCTTGAAAGTCAATGTATGTTAAATGTGCTGCTCTTAAAAATCAGTTTCTACTTTGTTGTCACTCAACAAAATAGCATGTATCAGTCTTATGAAGAAAGATTTTTAGATCTAAGACAGGTTATGGTAACTGTAGAATTTTTTTAACCTGTCATTTATTCAACCCCCGAATACGGGACATCGACATGGAGATATCCGGTTCGATTCTTGGTGCTTGAAGCAGTTTTCACCACCAGTATCTGGTCGCTAAGGGGAGGGAAGGTGATGACATACAGCTCCTGACACTAAACGTTGCGCCAACCTCTCCGTAGTGTCTCATGAAGTGACGGTAAGTGACTGTTGAAGGTGATCCGCCAGTCAGATGAGGACATTGGTGCTATTCGAGAACAGTAGGCTAAGTGCTGGCATCGAATTTCGCCTGCTACCTTCTCTCAGAAGATACTATGCACATAACCATTGCAGTCACCCACTCTTAAGAGACTCAGACGCAGCTATCAAACACGACGTGAAAAGGGTCCATTGAGCGCGAGGGATTCCAATCCTTTCCGACTATGGGGCTGAATCTCCCCTTCTAAGTCTCCCAGTATGATGCCATAAGCCTCGTTCTTTCTTTTTTCAGATTACATTGACTCCTGTGGCGGAAATCCACCTTTTCTGCCAACATCATCACAGGGGAGTTGATCCGGTTTTATCATTTCGACCCAGCAGCGAACTATCACAATCACAAACGTCGTGTTCGAAACTTTCAAAAGTGAAACAGTGTTCCTTTGCAACGTTTTTATTTTTCACACTAACATACGATTATTGCCCTTAAATAAATAAGACGCGCCCTAGGAAAAAGGCATCGCAGTTTCATGAAATGTAGCGAAGAGTTTTGTTAAAACAAATGACAATAGCATTACCTACGAACTGTCTGAAAAGTAAGTCACTTTCGAGAAACAGGTTATATTCTCGTGTGTCCACACATGGGACAAGAAATCATTGATGAATTAAACTACAGTGCACACAAAGAAAAATATTGGTCATTATTCTTCAAACGGTTCAATTTTCGACAGTAAAGCAAGAACCACTAGAAACGGAAGCGAAAAACAAAGTGAAGGCTCCAAAGAACATGTTGCACCATGGAGAAAGTTCTGCAAGGCTTTCAACAGATAGTGCTTTCAATGGCAGGGTCCCTTAAAATACCTATGAAAACTTACCTTTCAAATTATGACACCACTAAATGCCACCAAAATGAATCATTTAGTGGGGGACATATAACAATTTTGGAAAGTTGTTTCTCATTCCGAATGTATGTAATTATTTGGGATGTAATATATCAAATACATATTTTCATTTTGCTCGACTCAAAGCCGTGTTATTGTGACCTATATCGTGAATAATTCTACATTGCCGACATATCACACAATGAAAAATATCTGATGATCAATAAAGGCAAAAATGTTAAAATGAGAGTTTGATTAGTGAGGTAGGTTCTCGCACCGCATACTGCTGATATGAGTCTGTGACGCAGCTGTTGTGCCCGGCTTCTGTAGGCGACTACACAGACGCAGGACGGCGGATAAAGGGAGTGCTCTATTGGCTGTTCCCACCGCTGGAGCAAAACAAAAGCAGCCACACGACGTCATTTGCTGCAACCGTTGCTCTGTTGTTACTTTTACGCAGACGCAACTAGTTTCCCAGCAATTCTCTGCCCCCTGGGAGTTCCTTTGAGCTGTGTGACAGTGTTGTCTGCTCTGGAATTTTGTTGATCCTTACTCTGTTGCTTGCATTGCACTTCATTTTCTTATTTCAGCGCAGAAAAAGAATACAAAACCGCTTAGAAGTATGTGGGGCAGTGGATATATTCTATCACCATATATTAACATATATCAGAGGTTTTCAAAGTGCGGCCTAACTGACAAGTTAAATTTCAAACCAAAATATCTTACCCTTCCGATATAGTCCAGTCAAATTGCAGAAATACCTTGTAAAAGGTGGGGTAGAAGAGTTTATTTTTTCAACTTGTTCATATGGTTGGAAATATTAGAAAACCGAGTTTTGCCAACAAAATTTCGCTTGGGAAAACTTTCTGCAGTCAAAAAACTTGGAAAATTTCGGCCTTTTTCCCGTTTTTTCAAAATATCTCAGTTTCATTTGCTCCTATCGCTTTAACGTCTATTTTCTTTTTTAAAGAGCACAAAATTCTCTACAAATGTGATTGTTGCCATTTTTTTCTACTCCCAATATCTAAGGCGCTACAGTGCGTCAAAAAATACCAATTTTTCAAATTTTGAGCATAGTGGCAAGATACCTTATTTTTGAACACTATTTTTTTCAGTTTCTGTTTGTGTAGTATAAATACATTATACATCATGTTATATGTTGGAATTTACCACCTTACTTTCAAGCATTCAATTTCTCTGTATGCAACATGAGGATTGCTGGACACCCAACTATTGTGATTCTTACATCACTACCTGAAGTTCACTATGGGCCACCTCAGCCCTGGTATTTGTAAAACTATAAATAAAAAATACATCATTAAGAGACATAGACACACACACACACACACACACACACACACACACACACACGCACAAAATAAATTGTCTCAGGAAACTGAGCTATTATTAGCTGCCATAGGCAACCTAATTAGGTAGGTAATTATTCTTGTGTATAAAAGCCACACAGTTGACATTAAAAATAAGTAGCTTTATTTCAATTAAAATGCATTGTCAGTTACTAAAAAATGTTGACAGTTCTGGGTGCGTAATACTTGTAATATCGCACATTAGCGCACTTGAGACAGATATGAGCATCACTTCCAACGTTTTGATGGGCCAGGTGCCTCAGTGTCACCAGAAATACCTTGAGTTACGGATTCAGGGTCTGTACCTAGAGTTGATCCCAGATTGACCTCTTCTTTAAACAGCGAGTCAGCCTCAGCAAGTTCATTGATTTCGTCAGCGGTTTCCTCCACATCCTTCATAACATCTTCTTCACTGTCTTCATATAAAAATTTTGGCACGTTTTCACAGTTGACCCCAATACATCTCTTGCAAATTGAAGAACATTTCAAACCCGCTTTTCCGCAGGAGCACGCTCCGCCACAGTTCAGCTTGCATGAGCATGAAACAATGTGAAGAAGTGCTTCAGGTGCTGGATCTTGGCTCATTATAACGGGTATTGGACCGTGGACACTGTGATTCCAGCCCCATTTCTCAGGAGGTTTCCAGTTTCCCATCCAACTTTGGACTTGTTGGTAAGTCCGCAACGAATGATGTTGTGCAGCATCTTGTGTAGGTGGCAACCGTGCAAGATTCAGTTTGCTTTTTGTGGCAGACTTGGCGAATAGCTGGTACCGCAAATGGTCTAGTGTGTGGGAACTGCTGACACCTCCACTATACAATGCGATAGTAACCTGTTTTGTTGCTGTTATTATTTCTTCACGGGTAGCATGTGGTTTATTGAACGTGCAAAGCGCTGAGGTTAGGTGTTCATTTTTCGCAACAATATTGCAGCACTTAAATTTTCCTTGGCCAAAAAAAGCGGATGTTGTATCACATCCGCTAAAGGCGTGAGTGAACAGAATATATTCACTGTAAAACTTGTAAGATGTAGTGGAAAACCACTTGTCTTCTGCATTTCCTCTTCCTGGCTTTAAGAAAAATAAGTTTTCAATGCCTTGCGCCAAACCGATCATGAGCACAAGCAGGTCAACATCTTCTCCTACAATGACAACACTTCCTAAATCTTTGGTTCTTGAAATGGCAGATGTTACAATCATAACGTCAGCATCTTCTTGTGCCTGGTGCACTTCAATGCTACACTCCAGAAATTACTTTTTAAGAAGTGTGATGAAACGCATCTTGTTTCGTTCGTTGTACAAGAACTTGTCCTGAGGGACTTGGTTCACCATCTCTGATTCAACCACAACGTCAACCGAAGAATGTTTTTCGGACCTACGAATCCTCTCAGCACTCTTTGTGCTACATTTGTCTCCCTCACATGGATACCCATCAAATACAATAGCTAACTGAGGTCCAAAATGACGTTGCAGGTAAGAAACATAGCTCTGGGCTATTGACTTGAAGCAAACATTTCGAGTCCAAGTCACTTTGTGGATAAGGTACCCTCCATCAATGACTAAAAATTTACTCGGTCCACCTGACTTCACAACTTCCACTGGAACGAAGGCATTGTGGAATGAAGATTTTGTTCGTTTTCGCATGCCTTTCTCTGAGAATAGGGACATTGGGTAAGGGGAAAGTTCACATTTCAGAAAGGCTTTTAACTCTTCTTCAGTTTGTTTCATTAAACAAATAATTTGGAAAAGAGTTAAAGGATCAACAGGAGTAATTTCAGTGCTCCTAGCTTTTACAGAACTGAACGCAGAAAGGATAGTCACAACTTTATCTTTTCTACGGAACTTTACATCGTGGAAATTGTCACCAACTATTCTTTTCATGCCTTTTTCCCCCTCTTCGTGACACATATGACAATCCGCTAAAGAACAATTCCTACATAAGTTTTTCTTATAACTGATCATTAACGTCAATCAACTGTAGAAAATATACGGAACCTGCATGCAATCGTATTACATATTGTAACACAAATAAACTTCACGCAATCCGACGTGAATGTGTTCGTAGTTACTGAATATGATGCTGTTTGACCTGGCCCTGCAGCAGATTGAGATGGCAAATTCCAATGAATAACATGATGAGTAATATGTTTATACTACACAAATAGAAACTGAAATAACAGTGTTCAAAAATTAGGCAATTTGCCACTTTGCACGAAATTTGAAAAATTGGTATTTTTTGACGCGCTGTAGCGCCTTAGACACTGGAGTAGAAAAAAATGGTAAGAATCAAATTTGTAGAGAATTTTGTGCTCATTAAAAAAGCAAATAGACGTTAAAGCGATAGGAGCAAATGAAACTGAGATATTTTGAAAAAACTGAGAAAAAAGTCCGAAATTTTCCAAGTTTTTTGACTGCAGAAAGTTTTCCCAAGAGAAATTTTGTTGGCAAAACTTGTTTTTCTGACCTTTCCAACAATATGAACGAATTAAAAAAATAAAATCTTCTACCCCACCTTTTGCAAGGTACAGACTTTTTTTCTGACAGTTTCACTGGACTAATATAACAATAACAGGGGTCGAAAGGAAGATCGTCTGTCCCCGTCACTGTTGAGTCTTATACTAGAAAAACAATTAGGGCATGGGAAAAAGAAGGGAAAGGAACAGCCATTGGTAAACTACGTGAAACTAAAATTCATTTTAAGATGTTTAGCTTATGGAAACAATACAGCGATTTTTCAAACAACAGAGAAGAGGCTATTAATTCCCTTGAAAAACTCCATGAAATAGCAGCTAAAACGAGACTGAAAATCTCTTTTGAGGCAACCAAGTAGCGGTTGATCAAAAAGTCAGCATAAATTTGAAAACTGAATAAATCATGGAATAATGTAGAAAGAGAGGTACAAATTGACACACATGCTTGGAATGACATGGGGTTTTATTAGAACCAAAAAATACAAAAGTTCAAAAAATGTCCGGCAGACAGCGCTTCATATGATCAGAATAACAATAATTAGCATAACAAAGTAAGACAAAGCAAAGACGATGTTCTTTACAGGAAATGCTCAATATGTCCACCATCATTCCTCAACAATAGCTGTAGTCGAGGAATAATGTTGTGAACAGCACTGTAAAGCATGTCCGGAGTTATGGTGAGGCATTGGCGTCGGATATTGTCTTTCAGCATCCCTAGAGATGTCGGTCGATCACGATATGCTTGCGACTTCAGGTAACCCCAAAGCCAATAATCGCTCTGACTGAGGTCTGGGGACCTGGGAGGCCAAGAATGACAAAGTGGCGGCTGAGCACACGATCATCACCAAACGACGCGCGCAAGAGATCTTTCACGCGTCTAGCAATATGGGGTGGTTCTAATAAAACCCCGTGTCATTCCAAGCATGTGTGTCAATTTTTACCTATCTACATTATTCCGTGGTTTATTAAATTTTCAAATTAATACTGACTTTTTGATCACCCGGTACATCGAAGGTTCTTCCCGATACCCAGATGGACAAAGCATGTTTAGAGTGTTTGTCAAAATATCTCCAGTACCGAAATTTAAATATCTAGGAGAAATCATCCAACCCTCCAGATTGAATCGTGAAGCAACCAAAGAGAGAATCGTTAAATCACAAAAAAAAAAAAAAAATAGCTTACAGACTTACAGGTAATAGGTGCAATAAAAAAATCAGTATCTCGTAATGGAAAATTAAAACATTGCATTACAATAGTCGAACTTGGAGCTTTACGTGCAATGGAGTCTGTAACCATTAGAGACAGATCATTAACTAAAGATATAGAAAAAAAGAAAATACTACCGACAATTTCTGGTTCAGTTTGTGTAGAGAGAAAGTCTAACGAGGTACATCAAAATTTGGAGAAATTCTCAGACACTTTCAGGAACATAAGATTGAAATTTTATGGCCACGTTCTCAGAATGGATTGTAATAGTCAATTAATAGCCACATCCAAAAACGTCACTGGGTTTAAAAGAGGCGGAAATGGACCAAACTACGAGGTCATCGTCCCTTGTTCCGAAGGAAATAATGCCACAAGGGTGAGAATGAGACAATGAGACTTACAACACAAAAGAGAATGAAAGGAAAAACCACAACAGCGACAGAAGGGCAAGAAACACTTAAATGGACAGAAGGGGACAAGAAAATCGCAAAGACGTAAGAAACAGGTAGAAGAGGTTAAAAAAAGAAAGCAGGTTACCATGGCTGTCTGACCATGAGGATAAAAAGGAAAAGCCAGCCACTCTGCAACCTATTAAAACCTCCACCCTGAAAGCATTAGGGTGGAGGACACACAGGGACAAAGGATATGTGCTAAAACTTAGAGCAAATGGTAAAACTCACCCTCACGAATAATAAGTAAAACTAAAGCTGCTGTTGAGGCATTGTAGCCCAACACCGAAGGTAGTGTGCTGATAAAGTTAAAAGTCCGCCACAGAGCTGCTAAAAGTGGGCAGTCCAGCAACAGATGGACGACGGTCATTCTTGAGCCACAGCGACACCGAGGTGGGTCCTCACGACGGAGGAGGTAACCATGCGTCAGCCACGTATGGCCAATGCGGAGCCGACTGAGAACAACAGAGTCCCTGCGTGAGGAGTGCACGGAGGTCTTCCATACATTCGTAGTTTCCTTAATGGCACGCAGCTTGTTGTACTGAGGTTATGCCATTCCATCTCCCAGAGCAGCAAAATCTTTTGGGGTAGTACTGAACGCAGGTCAGTTTCAGAGAAGCCAATATCCATAAGCCTGTCGGCAAGTTCGTTGCCTGGGATTCCGACGTGACCTGGGATCCAGTCAAACACCACTGAACGACTGGACCGTTCCAGAGCACAGATGGGCTCCTGGATGGTCGCTACCAAAGGATGACGAGTGTAACACTGGTAGATAACTTGTAGGCTGCTCAAGGAGTCAGTACACAGGAGGAATGACTCGCCAGGGCATGAGCGGTTGTGCTCAAGAGCTCGAGATATGGCCGCCAGCTCTGCAGTGAAAACACTGCAGCCATCTGGCAAGGACTGCTGTTCTATAAGTCCTCCATGAACACAGGCAAAGCCAACGTGACCATCAGCCATCGAGCCATCGGTGTAAACCACTTCGTGGCCACAGGACATGTCGAGAATCGAGAGGAAGTGACAGCAAAGAGGCGCAGGGTTAACTGAGTCGTTAGTGCCATGTGAAAGCTCCAGGGGAAGCCGCAGCCTAGGTGTAAACCATGGAGGTGTTCGTGAATGAACCTCAAGTATAGGTGGTAAAGGCAATGACTCCAGCTCAGGGAGAGAAGGGATCGCAATTGTAAGCCCTGACCTGGACCACTGATGCGGGAGATGAACCGCTGTGGGTGGGAAATGGAGACGGTAATTCGGATGCGCAGGAGAACTACGAACGTGTGCAACGTAACTGGAGAGCAATTGCGCACACCTAACCTGCAAATGGAGGGACTCTATCCTCATCGAGGGCGCTGGTCACCGGACTCGTCCTAAAAGATGCAGTCGCTAGGCGAATGCCACAGTGGTGCATTAGGTCGAGTAAATGCAACGCTGACGGTGCCGCTGAACCATAAACCAGACTCCCATAGTCAAGGCGGGATTGAACAAGGGCTCTGTAGAGCTGCAGCAGCGTAGAGCAATCTTCACCCAATTAGTGTTGCTCAGGCAGCAGAGGGCATTGAGGTGCTGCCAGCACTTCAGCTTAAGCTGACAGAGGTGAGAAAGCCAAGTCAATCTGGCGTCGAAAACCAGTCGTAAGAATCGATATGTCTCCACTGCGGCGAGGGGATATTCATTAAGGTAAAGTTCTGGTTCTGGATGAGCGGTGCAACGCCGACGGAAGTGCATAACACACGACTTTGCGCCGAAAACTGGAAACTGTGGGCTGGAGCCCATGATTGCGCTTTGTGGATGGCTCCACATGGCGAGGGCAGTTGGTGGCGCCAAGTTCCTGACAACCACACTTTGCACCAATGTTCTAGTCTAAGTACCAAACCTCTTTGCAGTGTCTCATGAGATGAGAGCATGTGACATCTTGGTGATACTTACGTTGGCTGAGAACGTTCACCTTGGCAGTCCCCATGATGCTACACTACTGGCCATTAACACTGCTACACCAAGAAGAAATGCAGATGATAAACGGGTATTCATTGGACAAATATATTATACTAGAACTGACATGTGATTACATTTTCACGCAATTTGGGTGCATAGACCCTGAGAAATCTGTACCCAGAACAACCACCTCTGGCCGGAATAACGGCCTTGATACGCCTGGGCATTGAGTCAAACAGAGCATGGATGGCGTGTACAGGTACAGCTGCCCATGCAGCTTCAACACGATACCACAGTTCATCAAGCGTAGTGACTGGCGTATTGTGACGAGCCAGTTGCTCGGCCACCATTGACCAGATGTTTTGAATTGGTGAGAGATCTGGAGAATGTGCTGGCCAGGGCAGCAGTCGAACATTTTCTGTATCCAGAAAGACCCATACAGGACCTGCAACATGCGGTCGTGCATTATCCTGATGGAATGTAGGGTTTCACAGGGATGGAATGAAGGGTAGAGCCACGGGTCGTAACACATCTGAAATTTAACGTCCACTGTTCAAAGTGCCGTCAATGCGAACAAGAGGTGACCGAGATGTGTAACCAATGGCACCCCATACCATCACGCCGGGTGATACGCCAGTTTGGCGATGACGAATACGCGCTTCCAGTGTGCGTTCACCGTCATGTCGTCAAACACGGATGCGACCATCATGATACTGTAGACAGAACCTGGATTCATCCGAAAAAATGACGTTTTGCCATTCGTGCACACAGGTTCGTCGTCGAGTACACCATCGCAGGCGCTCCTGTCTGTGATGCAGCGTCAGGGGTAACCGCAGACATGGTCTCCGAGCTGATAGTCCATGCTGCTGCAAACGTCGTCGAACTGTTCTTGCAGATGGTTGTTGTCTTGCAAACGTCCCCATCTGTTGACTTAGGGATCGAGACGTGGCTGCACGATCTGTTACAGCCATGCGTATAAGATGCCTGTCATCTCGACTGCTAGTGATACGAGGCCGTTGGGATCCAGCACGACATTCCGTATTACCCTCCTGAACCCACCGATTCCATATTCTGCTAACAGTCATTGGATCTCGACTAACGCGAGCAGCAATGTCGCGATACAATAAACCGCAATCGCGATAGGCTACAATCTGACCTTTATCAAAGTTGGAAACGTGGTGATATGGATTTCTCCTCCTCACACGAGGCATCACAACAACGTTTCATCAGGCAACGCTGGTCAACTGCTGTTTGTGTATGTGAAATCGCTTGGAAACTTTCCTCATGTCAGCAGCACGTTGTAGGTGTCGCCACCGGCGCCAACCTTGTGTGAATGCTTTGAAAAGCTAATCATTTGCATATCACAGAATCTTCTTCCTGTCGGTTAAATTTCGCGTATGTAGCACGTCATCTTCGTGGTGTAGCAACTTTAATGGCCAGTAGTGTATTTGCAGGAAGTAGATTCTGAGTTGACATCGGGTTTCACTGTCTCCCTTATTATCATCATCACATCTTCATGATTATCCAACACTACACCCCCACCCCACTCTCTCTCTCTCTCTCTCTCTCTCTCTCTCTCTCTCTCTCTCTCTCACACACACACACACACACACACACACACACACACACACACACACACACATACATACACAATACATATGTGTTTTATTACAAATATTAAAATGGATCACGTTGCAAATAAATAAACAAAAAAAAATGGTTCAAATGGCTCTGAGCACTATGGGACTTAACTTCTGAGGTCATCAGTGCCCTAGAACTTAGAACTACTGAAACCTAACTAACCTAAGGACATCACACACATCCATGCCCGAGGCAGGATTCACGGTCGCGCGGTTCCAGACAGCAGCGCCTAGAACCGCTCGGCCAAAATAAATAAACAAACGAACTACAATTCCCCTTATAAGTGTTGTTGTGATGTCTGTGGATGATTACTTGATTTAAATGCATTATGCAATGTGAGACACGATGGAAAATTTTTACAAAATACTAAAACTCCGCCAGAACAGGACATGAAGGCCCAACGGTAGTGACCAGCCGTCTTGTCATCCCCAGACCATAGGCGGCACTGGATGCGGATATGGAGGGGCATGTGGTTAGCACACCGCTCTCCAGGCCTTACGTCAGTGTACAAGACCGAAATGCTTACTAAGTGTTTTGAATATTATTTTTCTTCTACGCGTTGTGCTGTATCAGAACAGCCTTAATTTAATTTCATGTTCCTCTCTACAAATATGTACCGCATTTGGAGATGACCGTCTCTTTAATGCACATTGATGTATCCTTGTTATCCTCTCCAAGGAGTCTGAACCCTGCAGTGACCGCGCTACTCACCCCTCTGGCCCTTGACGTAAGCAGTCAACTTAGGTCACAGCAGAATTCACTAATGTCAATTAAAATTAAGCACATCCTAAAATATTACTGTCTCTGTAAGTATTTTTATTTGTTACTCAGCGTGAAAACTACATTCTTAAGATGCCATTAACGTTAGTTGACCGTTTCTGGATTCGTCTGTTAAACTGCTAGATGCATATTTTTACAAAATACAGGTGAGAACCGCGGACCGCACGAATACTTAAATCGGGCCACAATTTGACGACCAGGCAAACACACGGAGGACACAGGTACAGGAGGAGCGGGTTGGGATGGTGGCTCCAGGTAAGGAATCCAGCCACGGACTGCCGTTAACATTGTCTCATCCCATATAACGCGCAGATGCCGCAGAGGAACGTGAAAAGGCATATAAGAAAAAGGAGGCGGCAAACACAGCTTCTGTTACAGCTTCAAAACCAAAAAAATGACACGTATGAGGTTACATTATGAATTGGTGGATACATGATGTGGAAAGAGGAATTGGAAATAAAAATAAGAAAATAGAAATAAAAAAAGCGGGATCTGTCACTGTATGAGCTATACATACAGCATCAATAACCACAGTTGTTGAAAGAATATTGAGACATGTAAGGAAATACATTTGTTTTTTCAAAAGTGACAGGAAACAAGTTGCAGGTGACCAGAGCAGTGAAGAGCAAATATTCAGGTCTGGGGAAGAAGATTTGTAGCACAAATAGATAAAACTGAAAAGATTTTTACCACTCAAGATATGGTAGGAGGACACAAAAGGATGACAACACAGGCTGCCAACATGGCTTCCAAGAGGACAACAACTCAATACTCTGAGACCGCCAACGCCAGTAGCAGGAGCGACTCACTGCTAGACACTCAACTGTTACCAGTTCAGCGTCCCTCCGCTGCAGAGGACCAAATCCCAGACCTCAACATGGAAGAGAATATTTCACCTGATGCTTCTTCATTTTCGCCGACCAATAAGGAGATGGGTGACGCTCCAGAAGCGCTGGTTTTGAAACCGTCCAATACAAATCTCGACACCGGCGACGACCGGCAGCAGAACAAAACAAGAGAAAACGGAAGGCAGAGGTGGAAACGGCAAATTGTTTCCAACCGATCGCCCCAAAAACCTCCGAGCAAGGGGAGGCACTGGTATGGTCGACTGCCGTCCCAACCAAACAATCGCAGCCCGCAGCTAAACCTACACAGCCGCGTAAAATGCCAGGGACCACGGTTTACTACAAGCTGAACTACGTGAAAGTAACAGACGCCTTGAAGCAATACTTGCAAGGCTCCCTCAAGGCGATATTCCAAGGAGACTGAATCAAGTATCGCCTCGATTCGTATGAGTATCACAAGCGGGCAGTTCAATTCTTAAAACAATACAACATCCCGCATTTTACTCACGGGCTTCCAGAGCCAAAACGAGCTGAAAGTGATCATAAAACGACTACTAGAGCAAGCACTAGAGGCTGATGTTACACGGGCAGTGCATGAGAAAGGGTTTGCCTCGGCGAGAGTGCACCAGTATAAAAAGGGAGATGAAGAGACAAGCGACATAATGCCCATGCCAATATTTGTGGTAAATCTATCTACATCGAAGAACGACGACAAGATTTAGGGTGTACACCACTTGTTCTACAATCTAGCTCATGTCGAAACATTCATGAGATATTTCCAGAATGAGATTTTCACTCTGCAGCGGAGTGTGCGCTGATATGAAACCTCCTGGCAGATTAAAACTGTGCGCCGGACCGAGACTCGAAGTCGGGACCTTTGCCTTTCGTGGGCAAGTGCTCTACCAACTGAGCTACCGAAGCACGACCCACGCCCCGTCCCCACACCTTTACTTCTGCCAGTACCTCGTCTTCTACCTTCCAGACATTACAGAAGCTCCCCTGCGAACCCTGCAGAACTAGCACTCCTGAAAGAAAGGATATTACGGAGACATGGCTTAGCCACAGCCTGGGAGATGTTTCCAGAATGAGATTTTCACTCTGCAGCGGAGTGTGCGCTGATATGAAACTTCCTGGCAGATTAAAACTGGCAGAAGTAAAGCTGTGGGGACAGGGCGTGGGTCGTGCTTGGGTAGCTCAGTTGCTAGGGCACTTGCGCGCGAAAGGCAAAGGTCCCGAGTTCGAGTCTCGGTCTGGCACACAGTTTTAACTGTCAGGAAGTTTCATTCAGGAGATAGACAGGCCAACTCTATGTGGACGGTGCCAGCAGCTCGAGCATACAACGAACTATTGCTCACTTCCCACACACTGGGCCGACCTTCATGCCTCCAAGAACTATACATTGCCACGCATACCCAAGACGACATTTGCCATCTGCGAAGGTGACCACATTGCCTCGTGGTGTGGCAGCAAGAAGTACCGGAATCTCTTGCGTAAATCCAAGAACAGGAAAACAAAGACACCAAAGCAGACTCAGCCAAAACCGGTGATTGCACAGCATCGGCCGGTGGCGCCTGCACCAGTGCCGGTCATGCTATGTCCGCGGACCTAACCAGATCACGCGCGCCCTGCCGTCGCTCAGCCCGCCCGCACATGCGCGGTGGTCGGCCTCAGCTTCACGTTGCGGCCGCTGGAGGTTCATGGCGTTATCTCCGGCTGAAGGCGTCGCGCCATTCAACAGTTCTTGCCTGCAGCTCCCTCTGTGGCCACAGGATGTAACGGGAGCACAGGGCTGATGCCGCGGCCACTCGCTCTTGCTCGCTAGCTGTGTTAATATCAAAGTGTTATTGTATAGATCTTTATGACAACCTTGCGCTCAGAACTTAGTTACAATTTGAATTGCACTGTGGATTTGTGAATTGTATTGTGAACTTAATTACGTAGCAACTTGCTATGAGAGCAATAGACGGTGCCTGCTTCAGTGTGGACAATAAAGAAAAGTAATCTTCCTGATCGCTGCCGCCTTACTTTGAGACTAATCTTTTCTCAGCCATCAGATCTTGCGTCACACCCCGGTCACGTCCTGCTACCAATTCCAACTTACGTTTGCCACTCCAGGCAGACATAGAAGGTCACACACCTCATACAGTGGAACCATCAGCTTCTCGCCCCAGCCCTTCAACCGTGGGTTGGCGACACCCCAACAGGACCTTCTTGGATGTTCCCCACAATAGACCAGGTATGGCAGCGCCTGCCTGTGAAGATGAAAGCACCCTCATGTTGCAAAACATCATGCAGTCTTTTTCACAAGTGCTTACTGACATCGCAGCTCTTCTTACATCACTCCATCAGAAGGTAACCTCTTTCCTTATCAAAGCAATCATCAAGGTGTTCATGTCACCTTAAAATGTACCACAGGCCTCGCACGAGACATCTCAAATTCCTGAACTGGAATGCGAATGGCCTCCTTACTAAGAACACAGAACTTTTTATTATCAAACCACACTGACGTAGCAATGATTATGGAGACGTACTTAAAAGACAGTCACTTTCTGACTTCGCAACATGCAAGTATACCGAACCGACAAGCCTGAATTGCATGGCAAACGAACGGTGATCATCGGTCAAAACTCGATCATGTGGAAACACCACCAGCTCCTCTAAATCATGGACGCAATGGCAGTGCCTATTCACACCGTGGTTGGGACTGTGACGTTGGTGGTGTTATATATCAGCATTGCAGCCCCACTCATCGGGAAGATCTCCTGTCTGTTTTTGATTGGCAATAAAAAATACTGGTTGCCAGCGACTTCAAAAATGTCTCCTAGTATACCCATAATATGAACACCAGAGATCAAACGTTCCACTGGGCAGGAGGAGCTGAACTGCATAGTCTGTGGTCCTCCACAGCCCACCAGGATCAGTGATTTTTAACGCCAGACAGATAACGTCATTCAACTCAGGACAATAACCGATATTCCCTCTAACCAACTACTCATCATGGGACTCATCAAACGTGTAGTCCTTTATTTCCTCTGGTCGGACAAACAGTGGTCGACTGGGACATGTCTCAGACATATCTGGACAACAACGTCAGGCTGACCATTCCCAGCCTCATGACAGCAGACATTGATGTTGCGGTGGAGGTGTTTACAACGAAAATCTAATGAGCCCATCACTCAGCCATGGGAGCTACAATATTTCCAGATCCGCAATTTCATGCCTTTCCCTGACCCCTACAAAACCTGAAGACTTTGTGGAACAGTGCCTGTAAATGACTGCAGCTGCTCCATTACTCAGCAGACAGACAAGAAGTGAAGCACTCGTGATGTAACTTACACAAACGAGTCATTGAGTTTCACCAACAAGTGTAGTAGTTGAAAACGGCCCAGTTCATCCCTCAGACTGGAGACAAATGGAAGCTCATGAAGAATATCAGGCAGCAGAAGCCAGCTAAGTGAGCTATCGCTGGCCCTGACAGAGCGATCCTCAACACTTTGCTTCAAGCGGATTTTTTTGCAGATACCTGCAGTCAACAGATGACAATCCCCAAATGTGACCAAAAGTACCCTGGTGGAGGTGGCAACCAGGATAATGAACTGCTTAGAGACCTCACAACATGATTCCAGATGGGGCTCACACAGGACCAACCTCTGCTTAGAACATCCAGAGAGGGCAACAGGATTATCTCCAAGATGGACAACTCAAGACCAGTGATGGTTCACACAAGCAATGCCAACTTGTGGCATCTTTTGCAGAAGGCAGTGGTCCTCCTAATATATATATCATAAGTAGTTGTTTGGTCACATGCTTCCTACCCACGTGGAACACTGGGAGGATCACCCCATTCCGAAGCCTGGAGTGACCTTGCATAGCCAACAAATCTTCACCCCATTTGCCTGCTACTGACACTCGGGAAGATGCTTCACAGGATGTTACTTGCAAGATTCACACAATGCCTCAGGGGCCATGGAATTATTCAGCCTGAACAATTCGGCTTTCAGAAGAAAATGTCCACCGAGTTGCAACTCATTCGCTTCACTGAACATATTCCTCACCACATTAATCTGCGGCAGTCCACTTTTGGCGCATTTTTTGAACTTAGAAAGGCATATGATAAGGTGTGGCGAAACAATCTTATTGCCAAGCTCTGTCAGCAAACGCCTCTCTCAGACAGCTGGTGGACAGCTTTCTGCAAGGAAGAACTTTCTATGTCACTATCGATGGCAAGAGCTCTGCTTTGAAAACTCCAGCTGAAGGCATCCCACAGTGTTCCATTATTTGGCCCCGCTCTTCAGCCTATACATTAATGGCCTCCTGACAGATCCTCATATAGTCTGCAGCCTTTACACAAATGAGACAACATTTTTTACGCCGGGACAATACACTGATGAATTGTGCACCAGACACTACAACAAATTGACATCATGGAGGTATGGGCACTTGCCAATAAAATTACCATCAACTCCACCAAGACGACAGCAGTGTTTTCACACAGAAGAGATGATCAGTCTAATACTTTCCGCTGCCGGTGTTGGGACAACCCATTAGCTGGTCGCAGTCTATGAAATACTTAGAAGTTGCATCAGACAATTCACCAACATTTCTGCTTCACACACGAGAGCAGAAGACAGGTACATATAAAATGGTTCACGCAACATTAATGCCAAGACGAAATTGCAACTCTATAAGTCTCTAGTGCAGCCAAAACTTCTGAACAGATTCGCAGTATGGGGCATCACTTGTGATTCTAACATTAAATGCTTACAGACAATCCAAACTAGTGCCTGAAGTGACGCTGGGAGTGCCACATTAGACCAGAACATGAGAAATTCACGAAGCACTTCATGAACATTACATAAAGGGCAAGATAACACACTACACCACCAAGTTATTGAATAAGATTGACATGTCACGAGACACAATATGCCAACTATACATGGTCGGAACGATACACCAACAACGCTGGTGTAAGTATAAGGTGCCACAGGCCTCGGTGAGCTGGAACCCGGCTTGACCCTTTTCTCATACTGGAAGAAGGATGCCGAGAGTTTTGTCTCTACACTTTAAAAAAAGTGTTTACACAGAATCACGTCAGTAGTGGCCATAAATTCACAATTATCTTGCAAACTGTTTGTTTGCAAATCTATTTTACTAAGACTTTTCTGCTTCTAATATCATGTACTTTCAACTGTGTGTGTTTAGACCATTAATTAAGATATACCCTGTACTGTTCTGCACTGTTGAGTTTACTGAGTAGTGAACCAAATTTATGATTGGGTTCAGGACTCCCTTGCAGACAGAACTCGATGCATTGTGTAAATTTGAGGGTAGCCCAAGTGAGTATTATAGGACTGTTACTGTTTACAAGATACATAAATGATCTAGTGGATAATGTTGGACGCTCCACAAGGCTATTAGCGAACAATGCTGTTGTATATAGGAAGACTGCAATGCCAGAAGACTGTAATGAAGTACCGGACAACCTGCAGATGTCCAGTGATTGGTTTGTGGGCCAGTCTGTTGACCCTGAATGCAAATAAATGTAACATTTTTCAAATAAATGAGCGAAGAGAGCTAGTACTGTTCAGTTATGCTACTGACAACAAATCGTTGGAAATTCTAATAAGCGTAAAACAGCTTGGAGTTACTGGCTGAAACAGCCTAAAGTGGAATGATCACATAAAACTAACTGTAGGAAAAGCTGATTCTAGGCTAGCTTGAAAATGTCAGATGATATGTGATGGAAAAACAGCACTAGACAGCAAATGGTGGAAAGAAAGAAAAATAAAATTTTATTAAGTGATAGCTACACTTTTGTTGACATGTGGCTCAGTAACATTATGAAAGTGTGACGAAACACATACCAGTAAAAAGGTCACTGAAATGGAATTTATGAGAATACCAAAGATTACAGTCTGAAGGATCAATAAGGAATGAAGTCGTGGCTCAGTGGGAATTTATTCAGTTACTTAATTAGTAAGACCAAATAGTGAATTAGTTAGGATATATGTATAGAATGCCAGTAGGAGGACTAACAAAACAAGTATTGAACAACGTACCAACCACAAAGGAAGTGAGATCCCAAAAGACCTCCAAAGAGATGGTTAGACTGAGATTGAAGAAGAAGAAGAAGAAGAAGAAGAAGATGATGATGATGATGATGATGATGATGATGATGGTTATGACAAACTGAGATACATTGGAATAAGCCTCAGGAAATGTAATTCATCCACAAAAGAAATGTCTTCAATCAATTTTTCAGTATTCTCTCCAGACTGTTTTTTTAAACATGGAGGTGAAATATGATGACTGAAGAGAATCAGTGATAAACTGGGAAATGCAACAAGTTTGAATAGCAACACCCTCCACCACTGGCAGACTAGCACGTAACTTCTGAGCAAGACATAAAAGCAGTCGAAAACTGATGTACAAGAAGGAACAGAGGCGGGGAAACTTAAGATTAAAAAAGAGTTACTTACCAGAGGAAGTCTGATGTTGCTCCTTATTGATCTAGTCTTCTGATACAGAATTCACAGACAGACTTGCTCGTGTGATCACCAAACACACACCACATCGAGATGTTAAGTTGCAAACAACACCAGCCTGACACCAAGTGAGGTAGCGCAGTGGTTAACACACTGGACTCACATTCGTAATCATCATGTCTCAACTCCCAGTCCAGCCATCCTGATTTAGGTTTTCCATGATTTCCTGAAGTTGCTAAAGGCAAATGCACACCTGAATTCTGTCCCTATCCTTCCTTAATCCAAGCTTGTGCTTCATTTCTAATGACCTCATTGTCGATGGAACATTAAACATTTTCCATTGTCCGACACCTATACGAGGTCCCTCCATTGGGCTACGGTAGTGGTATTGATGTTATGGATTAGTTCCTACTCTGGGATTCTCTTTAGTCTATGATGATTGTTCTGCTCAAGGTCTATTGTAATTTGTGTCTGTCTCTGCTTTTATTTATTTATTTAACCTGATTTGGTTAGGGCCATCAGGCCCTCTCTTATACTGGACCAAGATTTCACATGTACAGTAACTTTTTTACAACACAGTTACCTAAGAAACCATATTAATATGACAAACAGTATTAATTAGAGTGTCTATAGTGACAATGTGAGTAAATAATACTGACTATGAGCTAATAAATACTGACAGTACTTCTACTACTTCTGCTGATGTTCCACTAATAGTGATAGTGGTAGTAGCAGCAGCAGCAGCAGTAGTAGTAGTAGTAATGGCAATAAAAAGAATATTGATAGTGGAACATATAAAAACAATTCACAAAACAGATATTTTCTGATGTACCAAGTTCTAGGGAAAGGAAATTTAAGGAGACTGCACCAGCTCAGAATTCTGGGAATTCTGAAATCCTCAATCTCCTGGAACAGCAACAGCCGCTGCTACAACTGATACAGTGGAAAGAGGCTGTAACAGCACAAGCCTAAGCAGATGGACTGGATGCTGTAAAGTGGGCCACTTACAGCAAAGCACTCATCCAGCACTCTGGCAATCACCAAGCTTCGCTTTCTGCCTACCGGTCAGTGCCTGGATAATTATCTTAACCAAGGACACTTTGGCTTGTATAAGTGATGTCTGCAGCCACAACACCACAACAAACACTTTTGGTGTGAATAAATATTGCCCATCCAGTCAGGCAGGGCATGCATTGAAGCAGCAAGTCATTGAGTCATCAAATGTCACTTGGATATCCTCGGCCATGAAGTCATCGTGGCTGTGCCATCTTTTCCCGACAGGACTACTTTCAGTGAGGTACAGCCACTACCAGATGGGCCAAGGGTCAAACTGACGCCTCCCTAGTCACCGAGATACCGGGATACTCAACAGCACCAATTGGCCATTCGTCTGGAGTTCATTCCCTGATTGTCTATGCTTTCCACTTACAACAGTCTGGAGGAATTCAGCATCCTACACAAACCAGGTAACCTACTGCATCAACTCTAATGCAACTTGGCTGTTGACCAAGATTGTCTATGATTCAATGTCCATCACACCTGGCCATGCTGAGCACAGCAGCAGCTCGTGTCCTACAACTGTTTCATTGTCATGCATTCCATGCATTGAGACTCACCTTCCAGCCACTCCCAGAAAAGGGCTTGAGCTTCTAATAAATTAACAAAGGGAATGTGCTATTTGAGAGTGGCTTCTGTCTCATCTTGACTCTCTATCCTCCACCATAACATAGCCATACCCTCTACAATGCATAACAAGAGGAAGGTCATGAACAGCAACATGAGCAAATTTTTTTTAAAAAAAGAATGTTCTAACAACAATTACAGGAAAACCTACAACAGCACCTAGCATTAATCCAGATCCTGCAGCAGCAAATCGGTCAAAAAACCAAACCCCAGCTCTGCTGCAGTTTCCAGCATTTTATAAAGTAAGTAAGGACTGGGATTCCTACCAGTATCTGATGAAGCAGCATTTTCAAGCAAGTGGCATATCTAATACTAATCTGCAATACACCCATTTTCTGTCTTCTATAACACCAGTTTATGACTCAACTCCTGATAGGCTATGCCAATATTTCATACAAACGAATCTGAAATACGTATAACCAGCTAGGTTAAAATTGAAGCAACATGATAAAGATAATTCACAGTTAAACTTACAAATACCTGTCGAAAATAATCTAAGAAAATCACGAGCATTAATACACATTGTGTCCGTGTCAATAAATTCGTTAGCCACACTGAACCTCATCAAATCAAACATCACTTTCCAGTCCACACTTCTTGCTTCCATAGACCAAGTTATTATGAAACATATATATACAATGAGTACGTAGTCCACCCAGTGAGCCAGTAAGAAGAGGTAAAGAGGTACCAGGGTTTGTTATAGGAATTGCCTTTTCAGGAACTGGCATAACTATAATACGAGTACGTAATTAGCTGTCATTACAAATGTAAGACAGCAAATACCCAAACGTCTCCTCTTGTCTTCGCTAGACAGGTATTTGTGCCTGGTGTGCAGACAAATATACCCAGAACTGCAAGTGTTCCATCAATATTCAAAGGCTGGTTACAGGAATTAAGTTGCAGTATTCTGCAGTGTGTTAACCACCTAGATAGCATCTACTTGCAACGTAGTACACCAAGACTGGACTCTGTCTGATGCTGCTACATTCCATGAACTCATCCATCATACCGACGATAAAATAAACCCAATTGTCTTGAAGATTACCCCAAATCTCCTAATATTCACTTGGCAGCCTCTCTTAAATTTAATCAAACTATCCACGGGTGTGCTGCCGGTCTATAGTGTCCAACGGGCACAATATTTCGGCGATCATACATGTCGCCATCATCAGGTGAACTGACGGACTGAGCTCCTGTGAACGTGCCGGCACGGAGATCCGTACGCTATGGCTGCTCAGAGGGAACTGGGTTCGGTCGCGGCGGAGGCCGATTTAAATACCCTCCGCCCGCGGCGCGCTCCCTCCGCCGTCCGCGCCCCGCACCGCGGTCGCGTTTAATCAAGAGTAAATCGAGCAAACGTATAGTTGTGACGACCACGGTGGACAGAGCCATCACACCGACATCATCTCAGACGCCGTCACAATCTGTTCCACCGCGCGACCGTGGTGCGGGGCGCGGACGGCGGAGGGAGCGCGCCGCGGGCGGAGGGTATTTAAATCGGCCGCCGCCGCGACCGAACCCAGTTCCCTCTGAGCATCCATAGCGTACGGATCTCCGTGCCGGCACGTTCACAGGAGCTCAGTCCGTCAGTTCACCTGATAATGGCGACATGTATGATCGCCGAAATATTGTGCCCGTTGGACACTATAGGCCGGCAGCACACCCGTGGATATTTTGATTATCAAATACGCCGGGAGAAACTCAAGAATCACATCTCTTAAATTTGTTCATTATTACTTTACTTGCGGCCATCTTCTTCTGACAGAGCTTCATACACTTGGAAAAGGCATTCATAGCCAGGATAATACTTGTGATGCCTCTTTGATCCACTGGGAGTGGCCTAAAAATACCTGCAGTTTAAAGCTCTCCTGATCTGAAGATAGAACACTCTGCATAGCTCCTTGCACTGGCACCAAGCTGTACTTCACTCTTTGATAGAGATCATAGGCTGCCTGCTCCTTTTGTACCATCCAGTGTATGTTATTAATTGAGATCTATTTTCTATTATCTCCTAACACTTCTATGATCTATAGTGATCATAACTCTGGATTTGGGTTTTTGTTTTAGGGTGCAAAAACAACTGAGGTCACAAGCGCCCCTGTCATAACGTTAGAACACTAATAAGTAAAAGAAGTTAAAAGTGACTACATATTAAGCCCAAGTGACAGAAGGAAAGAGAGCTAAATACAATAATGTCCCCTTGGAGAAAAGTCTACAAAATGTGCCATAGAGAAAGCAGAGGTCCCAAACCAAAGATTAAATGTCCTTTGCAATATTGCTATGATGACTGAAAAGTAAAATGTGGTCATCAGCCCATACATGATTCACTAAAACAGCCAGTACTGTGATGGCAAACTACACTGGAATGAAAGCAGTTCAAAAAATTGGCATTCAGTCATGAAATGGTGAACTGACAAAGATTGACGACAATGAGTGCAATTGATGAAGATTGTCACTTATCAAATGGCAATGGCTAAAAAGACAGTGCTCAATACGCATCCTAGGTAAAGTGATCTCCTGACGAGAGTGCCAAGAGGACATTGGCCAAGGTGCTGGGAGAGGTTTAATTCCCTGGAGCTTGTTCCCGCAAAGAGAAGACCAATGGTGATGACAAAGTGGCACCATCTGCCAACAGACAGCAACACAGAGATCATTCAAATGAATGAAAGAGCTAGCAGATTGAGATAGGAGGAGTGCAGCCATGGCAACAGCCTCTTTTTGCATCAGACCAATGTGACCAGGAACCCACATGAACATCACAGTGGCTCCCTTAAAAGTGAACAAGTGGAAGCTTTCTTGGACTGTGCAACAGCACACAGAGGCTCTGAAGGACACTGAGAGAATCAGAGCATATGACACAATCAGAGGGCAAAGAGCTCAACTGTAAAAATGAAGCAGTGTTCTGGAAGCCAGTACCAAAAATCTCTATCGGTCTATCATGGACAGCGGACATCAGCTGGTTAAGTAATTGTCAATGTCAATGAAATTCACCAACAGCCATGTAACTTAAGATGTTATTTTATTTTGAAGGTTACCAGTTTCAGTATTTCACTATGCCATCTTCAGGCCCCATGTGCATCTCTCTAAATAAACAAAAATGAACTATTAAGTCTTCAAATGAAGCACTAGTGTAATGATTTAATTCATGACATCCAGAGATTTATGGCTCTTTATGACATTTTTGCTTATTTGGAGAGATGTATATGGGGCCTGGAGATAGCATAGTGAAATGCTGAAACAGGTAGCCTTCAAAATAAAATAAAATAACATCTTAAGTTACACGGCTGTTGGTCAATTTCATTTACATTGACAAATATCAAAAATGGTTGGTGCCAATGACAAAGGCACTCCCAACACCATGGTCAGTCTTGGAGCCATCAGCATACATGAAGATGCTATCAATAAGTTGTGTGTGAAGGTCGAGGAACTTACAGCAATAGGTCAAATTGAGAATAGTCCCTTAGGAAGTGAATGAAATCCAAGATGAACACTGCCACACAAAGCCAAGTCAGTGAAGGGTGCACACCCATTAGGAATGTAGTAGGTAGTGTGAAGTTAAGCTACCAGAGCAATTGCCGAAAGGAAACTCTGGGAGGTAACAGAAAAGAAGGGACATTCCACATTGTCAGTCGGGGGAGTCACAGAAAAAAAGAGCATAGGATGGGTGGCCAGGCATGGAAGACAAATTGCACATGTACTTGTGGAGGAGGGTATCATGTCGGTATGACAGTATTAGTTCAGCAACTTCTGCGTAGAAACTCTCAAACAGGCTACTGTAAGATGCAACAGCGGCCAAACATATCCCACAATGGTGGATTGTGTTAAGACGGCATAAGATGGATGGATGTCCAGAGGAATAAACACCTATAGTCTATTTTTGAATGTACAAGAGATTGGTACAAAAGGAGGAGTGTGGTCTGATCCACTCCCCAGGAAGTACCACTTAAGACACGTAGGACACTGAAGAATTAAGAGTAGTGGGCAGCCAGGTAAGACGCGTGGAAGGACCAGGAAGGTTTTCTATCAACCGTGAGATCCAGGAATTTCATAGTTTCAGCGAACGGAAGACCAACAGGCCCAAGATGTAAAGACAGTGTAAGAAACACATTGTGTAGCCAGAAATTAAAACAAACAGTTTTGTCAGTGGAAAAGCGACAGTCACTGTTGATGCTCCATGTGTAAATACGATCAAGATATCGTTGAAGACCCACTCAAGGAGAAAAGTCCATGGAGAACTGCAACAGATCACAAAGATGTTGATGAAAAGGGAGCAAGAGGTGCATGGCAGGAGACAGGCCATAATAGAATTAATGGGTATAGAAAAGAGAACAACACTCAGGACAGAGCCTTGAGGCTCCTAGATAAAAGTGTCTGACAACACCGAACACACATCTATCTTGAAAACTCTGCTTTTAAAAGTTTCTGAAGGAAATGGGGCAGGTGATCTTGTAACTCCCACATGTATAGAGTATGGAGGATGCCAGTTCTCGAGCGGGTGTCATAGGCTTTCCCAAAAAAAAACTGCCATGGTCTGGTAGTTCTTCAGAAAACCATTCATGACAAAGGTTGACAAAGTGAAATCCACATAGTGCAGTGATTAGCTGATTGCAAGACTCGAGCCACCATACTAGCTGGTTATGAGGCTATGACGCATACATTCCAGCACCTTGCAAACAGCTGGTGAGAGAATTGGAGTGGTAACTAGGTGGGAGGTGCCTTACTGGGCTTAGGTATGGGTATAACAGTAACTTCACGTCAGCATCTGGGAAACGTCCCATCTGCCCAAATATGATTGTGCATATGAAGGAGGAAATGTTTACGTGCAAGAGAAAGGTGCTGCAATATCTGAATGTGAACATCGTCTGGGCCAGGGACAGAAGAGGAGACCAAGTGATAGCATGGTCTAGCCCCCTAATAATAAAGGCAGCATTGTAGCATTCATGATTTGGAGAGGAGAAGGATATCACCTGAGCTTCCTCCAGTCATTTCCGAAGAAGTAAGGTGGGGTAATAGTGGAGCCTATAGTGTTGGAGATAGCAATAGTGTCCATGATGACATCAACTACTATGGTCAGGCTAGAAATTAGGGAATGGACCTTCATCCCAGAGAGCTGATGGAGACTGCCTCCATAGAACAGGGACTGAAACCATTAAAAGAACTAGTAAATGAAATCCAGCTAGCTTTTTTGCTATCCCGAATAATGCAATGACACTAACACACAACCATTAATACCAAATTCAGATCACCATTGTAGGGATGGTTAAAAATATGGCAAGAACATCTCCAGGTGTGAATCGCATCTTGGCATGCTTCAGTTCACCAGGAGACCAGCACATGGCATGGTAGAGACAAAGTGCAAAGTATGGAACATTCTGCAGCATTAAGGATAATGTTCGTAACGCACTCTACCAGGGGAAATGTTGTTCATCGAAGGCTGCCAGGGGGAAGGTAACGCCTCCAGTCAGCATTAGAAAGCTGCTAATTGGGTTTACATGCAAGTAGAATAGGAGTCAGCAAACGGATAGCACACGGGAAATGGTTACTCAAGTAGGTGTCAGAGAGAATGGACCACTCAAGACAACAGGCAAGCTGGGCACTGCAGAACGAGAGTTCCAAATGAGAATAGGTGTGCATGGAGTGTGAAAGGAACGTGGGTACTACAGCATCAAGACAGATAAGGTTTAGTTGACTGAGAAGGTCAGCCAAGACAGAACCTCTTGGACAGTTTCTCAAAGAGCCCCAAATGGGAAGGTGGGGCTTAAAGTCATCAAGCAGCAAAAAGGGGTGAGGGAACTGATCAATAAGCTGGAATAAGTCATCATTGGTGAAAGAGAAAAGGTGGAGTGAGAAAGGATAGTATGGACTGCAACAGCTTTCAGCCAAGTGTTTAGTAACACTGTTTGGCTATGAACATCATCCCGGATGAGCAGCATGACTCCCACATGAGATGGAATGCCGTCCTAGAGGGGGGGAAGGGGGGAAGTGTCAAAACAAACTGGAAGGAAATGTGGAAATGTGAGAGGTCAAAGTGGTCACTGGGACACAATTTTGTTTCTTGGTGGCAGGAAACAACCAGACACTGCAATTCCAAGAACAACCATAATTCTTTCTTGTTGTATCTAATACCATGAATGTTCCATTGGAGAAGAGTCATAACAGGGAATGGGTAGGAGGAAACATGAAGGGTATCCTCCTCAGTGGCTGCCAAGTGCCAATCATTGAAGACTCACTGCTACAGGGCGCAGAGGCTGTAGGATTCTGTTCTATGAAGTCTACAGAGGTGTTGGCATTCTCCCTGGTTCAGCCTATAGATTCCAGGGAAAAAAAAAAAAAGAGGTAGGCAGTTTGCACTGGTAAAATGGAGGTCAGCTAGATGAGGGTATCACACAGCAACATTGTTGACGAGGATCTCCGAGTCGGGGAAGGAGAAGACCGTTTGCCTTTGTTTGATTTCTTACAGCCTTTGAGGTTATCAGACAAAGACTCAGATGTTTGTTGGCTGGAGAGATGTCTTCATGGGAGTGTTCCTTTTGTCCTTTCTGGCCTGCCAGTCATGTAGTGCGTGATTTTGCTGCCAGAGGTGAAGATTTGGAGGCTTGTTGCACAGCTGTAGGAGGAGACATGGATGCTACCATAATATTGGGTTTTTTTCATGACTGCAGTACTGAATTGGAGGCCGAAGTCTGTGTGGCCCTGTTCTTCGTGGAGTGAGATGTAGCACCAACAGTACTGTAAATACTGGATGGTAAGATGCAGGGCTTTTGACGAGCCCACAACTTGCAAGCGACAGGTTAGGGTAGTTTTTCCTTCACCCAGATCTCCTGAGATACACAGGACACTGACGGGATGAGAAGGCATGGTCACCATTACAATTGATACAGCATGGAGCAGGAGGCAGGCAATCACCCTCATGAGAATCTCAACCACAAGTAACACATTTGGCTGTGTTTTGACATGAGTATTGTTGTAATGTTGACACTGGCAGCAATGCATCAGGTTTGGAATGTACGGTCAGACCGTGATGACTTATTGCCTACCGTAATCTTCTATGGAAGCACTACTCGATTAATTGCAAGAAAAAGACTGTGTGTAGGCACCAAGTTTGCATCAGACTTATTCATTATCCTATGGACCACAGGGATGCTGTAATCAGAGAGATAAGTCTGGATTTCTTCCTCAGTCAGACCATCAAGCAGCCGAGTGCAAATAACACCACATGAGGAATTCAGCATGCAATGGGCCTCAACACCAACAGGACAGCTGTGGAGAAGTGAAGATGTAAGCAATTGTTGGGCCTGAAAATCACAATTGGTCTCCAAAATCAAAGTCCCAGTACATAAGTGAGAGCAGGATTTCACAGGGTCAGCAACTGCATCAACATCTTTCTGAATAATAAACAAACGAACTATTGATAGACCAGCATTGGAATAGCCCCTCATCTGTTCTTTCTTTCTTTCTTTCTTTGTTCTCCATCTCCTATCTCCTCCCTCCTCCCCTTTAGTGATTGAGTTTTCTCTTTGTTTCTTCTTCCTCTCTGTGTGTTACTGGAGTCTGGCCCATGTGTTGGACATGTAAAAGTGACTGGGTGATGTGCAACTCACAGGCCCGGGTCGACAGGTGGGGTTCACGCATAACCCCTGGTACAGGCCAGGCCCAGAGAGGAGGTTGCCAAGCACAAATTCACCAAAGAGTGGTAAGCCTCTGGGGGACTGACCATGATTGTGATTAATGTAGTTGCCTAGTGGTTGTGCTTTCTCTTTCAGAAAGCATAGCTTCGGTTCTGCCTTGGATGTGTATTTCAGTTGAAAAGAGATTCCCTCACATATCTTTTAATACAGTGTTAGAATCTCTTACTCTTTTACCTCTGGGGTTCACCTTTATTCATTTTAGTGTGGCATTTCTGTTTTGCACTCACTTCATGTCTTTGCATATTGCTTTTATCTCTTTCTTATCATTATCTATAACAATCAGTACTTGTCAGTCAGTTTTATCTACTTGTGAGATAGCACACAGTCACTTTACTGTCTGTCCCCTTAATACATCAAATATCACATTAGAGATGCTCTAGTTGTATTGATTATTTTGTGAGACAACTGATGACTAAGTTAAATCATGGAGATAATCTAAGGCTGTACAGTCAATGTAAACAATCGCCTCTTACATCTGTAGGTAGATTATTAACTTTTGAAAGCCCAAGACTGCAGTAAAAAGTTCTTTTATGATGTATCATATCTTCTTTCATAATTCAAGCTCATTCTTTCAGGCTCTGGTTCAGTTTACTAATTTGAATATTCCATGGATCATAATTTCAGTCTCGCAATATTAGGCAGAGTGAGTTAGTTTTACAATTGCAATTCACTTTCTTTGTTCATATGTGACATACTGACCATTCACACTGTTGTCTCAAACTACTTTCATTGATATTCCATAACTTAACTATGTTCACTACCTATCTACATAGCTACGTATCAATCTATATGTGTTAATACATCAGTCCTTGCTGTGTCACACTAAAACTGACTGATGAATATTGTGAGTAATTTCTTCCCCAAGTAGTATATTTATGGATGTTACAGTCCTTTTTGAAATGTGATTGATCATTGACAAGAAATTCCGTAAGTTAAATAAACATATGTCCAAAAAACACTTGCTTCTTCAATTAAAGGTTGCCCTAGAATATGATGCTGTAAGACATGGGTAAGTTAAAACAGGAAAAGCAAGACAATATTTCAACATTTTGATCTCCATAATATGATTGCACAAATTTTTAGAAATTTATTGGCAATTGAAAATTTTTTTCCTTGTTCAATATAAACATCTGTACTCAGTATATGTTCCATAGTCTATGTGCCAGAGCACGTATTTGAGGTCAGAAGCAGGTAGTGCCAGTTAGAATTGCTGACAGGCCATGCTTTGTGAGTAGTGCCTGCAGCAGTCAGTACAAAATTTGAGGATATATTACTGTCTTACCTACTGAATCTTGTTCTTGATTTTTAAAAATCTACAGATACCAACCTCAGTTTTTGTGCCCTGAGATATTCTTCATTACTTGACCTCCCATTCACTGCACATGATAATATCCATAATGTAAATGTTGTAGAGCTTACTTGTTTAAGTATATATGTGACATATGATTTCCAGTTCAGCTTCTTATCATTATAAACACCTAAGTATTTGAAATATTCTATTTGATTTATTTATTTATGCTCAAGCAATATTTCTAATGGTGTGGTCAGGTCTTGTGCAGTACTGAATCCCATGTATTGTGTTTTATCATTGGTTCAGTGACAGTCCATTTGCAGGGAACACATTATTAATTTTCAAGAAAATTTTATTTACATTTTCAGGTGCTAAAGTTTCTCTGTTAGACTCTGCTGTAGCACTTGCATTATCAACAAAGAGAACTGTATCCTTTGAGAGTTTTTCTAGCAGCAAAAATGGCTAAAATGCTCTGTTTTCAACAACATTCACTGCCATAATCTTCTGGAGTTAAAACCTCTGACTGCAGGCAAAGGGAAGGTGTCTGCCTTGAAGACATTGCTTATGCTGGAAGTCACAAATTTTAACTCTTGACAATGATTGCAATGAATACTGAAGAATTGTACCTCAATTTTGCATCTTGAAAATTGAGAACATTTTATCCAGTAAATAGAACGATTCCTGGTTCTTGAATATATGTTAGCAGATCATTTATATGTATAACAATAAGAGGGGCCCTTTGTCAGTTCATATGGTACTCCCTCAGTAATTATCCCCATTCTAAGGATACTGGTTTATTATATACAGTTGGAAAATATGAAAACCAGTTACTAACAAGATTCCTGATACCACAAAATTTGTTTTTCAATGCTAAGCTTCTCCTTCACACCATTCTCCACATTCTCCATGAATAATAATGTGCTCTTGCAATAATTAATGGCTTAACAGAATGGACAGTACGATACAAACTATGTAATCATATATATTGTGCACAGAATCAATTTTCACTCTGCAGTGAGTATCAGCCAGTTTGAAATTTCATGGCAGGTTAAAACCATATATCAGCGTGAGATTGGAAAATGAGATGAATTGCTCTGACGATATTACTTCTGACAGTGCCTCTTCTCCTATCTTACAGATGTAATAGAAGTTCTCTTAAGTATTTTACAGGAATAACATATCGGAAAGGGAGTAGTTTAGTGCATGGATACCTCAGTTGGTAGAGCAGTTGCCCACAAAAGGCATAAGGTGTTTATTATTTTTTAAAATTTATCTACTCAGCTGTTAGCACAAAAATATTTATTCAGGCAGTAGAAATTTATACTTTTTGAGTTTCAGTGTCATACCACTCCTATATACTGCTATGAACACCTCTTGCAGCAGTTCATAATCCTCACACCAAATGGTGGTGACTATCAAGCTATTGTTGATATGTACTGTTAAACACCCCATAATCTCTCCCCTCATACATGATTTAAAGCTCGTATGAACACTTACAATGTAACTGGTAATACAAGTGCTGCTACTTTGAATATACATCTTCCCCTTCAAGACTAGACTGCAGTAAACTGCCACTTCCTCATGCCAGCAGCACCTTCAAAAATTACCAGTCAGGTCCACACCCCCATGACTTTTATGTTTTTGAAATTTTGGACAAGCTCATCCATGTTTTCTGGTTTGTCATTTTCCCTAATAATGATTTTGTTAATTCTCCTGGTATCTGGCACAGTCCTCACTTTTTTCCTTTTTCTTTAGCACTACGAATGGGATGCAGTGAACACTCTTTCCTAATTTGATCACATTTCAGTTCAAAAACTGATGACATCTTGTTCTAACAGGCTACCCATCTGAATATGCAATAGTGTATACTTTCAACTTTATAGGCCTGTAGGGAACTATATTTCTTAAAGTCCACCACTTCCTCTAGTTACCCTAAAATTATGGCCTAAACTCTAATTTAAAAAAAAAACTCTCCTCATGACTAATGAGCAAACATTTGACATCACTGTTTACTGTTTACTGTTAACAGTACAAGTCTGATAGATAATATATTTATAGATAAGTCTAAATGCAATGAGATCACTGTACATCCAATCCTTGGCCTTTCTGATCATGGTGGTCAACTGCTTAGGCTCAATTACATCAGTGTGTGCAACAGTTCCGAGCGTTCTTGGAAATCTTTTAGGATAATAAATGAAGGGGGCCTTAAAAAATTCAATGACAGCCTAAAAGAGATAGATCAGAGCCCAGTTTATAGGAAAACAGATGTAAACAAAAGTACAATTCATTTTTAAATGAATTCATGTCTTTATTTGAGTCCATCTTTCCCAAGAAAGTAGTTAGAAATAGTCATATAGGCAATGCCAAGAAGTCTTGGATCACTACAGGGATAATAACATCTTGTAGAACAAAGAGGATGTTATACAGTTCTCTCAGGACTTGTAATGATCCAAAGAAACGACAACACTACAAACTTTACTGTAGCATTCTCAAGAAGGTTATAAATAAACCTAAAAGTATGTGCATAAAATCATAAATTGAAAGCTCAGAAAACAAAATTACAACTATATGGAATGTAATAAAGAGGGAAACTGGCGGGAAAACAGGGAACATGTCTCAGGTAGAGATTAAAACAGAGGATAGTATCATAAAGAAATCTGAGTTGGTTGAAGAAATATTTAATAACCACTTTTTGAACGCACCAGAGAAGACAGGCTGTAATGGTTCCATGGAAGAATCATTGTCTCTCCTACAGAAAGCTATTAGCAACAGAATCCCACAGTTATCTTTACCTCCAGTTACTTTAAGCGAAGTCATAGGAGTAATTAGATCATTAAAAAATAAAAATTCTGCAGGTGTGGACAATATTTCTAGTAAAATACTGAAATACTGTTGTAAATTAGTTAGTCCCGTCTTATGCAACATATACAATACATCCCTACAAGAAGGGATTGGCCCCTACAGACTAAAATTGGCTGTAGTGATTCCTCTCTTTAAGAAAGGTGATAAAAACAATGTTACAAACTATCGCCCAATATCCCTGTTAACTACCTTCTCGAAAATTCTTGAAAAACTCATGCACATGAGCACTGTAGACCATCTCAACTTCCACAGTATCTTAAACAAAAATCAGTTTGGTTTTCGTGCTGGTCTTTGTACTGAACAGGCAATATTCTCTTTTAGCAACCAAGTTTTGGAAGCCATTAACAAAAAAATGTCTCCAGTGGGTATTTTTTGTGATCTTACGAAAGCCTTTGACTGTGTAAACCACCAAATTCTTTTGAAAAAAGCAGAATACTATGGTTTAGGTGGTACTGTTGGCTTGTGGCTACAATCATATCTAAAGGATCGGAAGCAGACTGTAATGGTAAATGGCTCTTCTGGTGAACCTGCCTCATCTGAATGGGGCACGATAATGTGTGTTGTGCCTCAAGGGTCCGTTTTGGGCCCACTGCTTTTCCTCATCTTCATTAATGATCTTCCTCTTTGTTCTGAGACAAACAGTAAATTTACCCTGTTTGCTGATGATACCACAATTCTAATTGACAATTTGATAGATCACAATCTTGAACAAACTACAAATACTGTTTTTAATGACATCTTAAATTGGTTCTCCTCAAATGGTCTCTCACTCAATGCAAATAAGACTCATTATATGAGGTTCCATACATCACAAAGTAATCTCGATGAAATTAACATAAAATGTAGAGATCAACCAATACAGAAAGTTGAAGATACAAAATTCCTGGGTGCTTATATAGACAGCAAATGTAATCGGTCATTTGATATTCTTCATCTATGTAAAAAAACTTAGCTCGCCAACATTTGCATTATGGGTAATTTCTTCAGTGGCTGAAGTTGACACCATTAAGGTTGCCTACTTTGGCTACTTCCACTCACTGATATCATATGCTATCATATTCTGAGGGAACCAACCACTTGCAAAAAAAGTTTTCAGCGTCCAAAAAAAAGCAATCAGGATAATGTGTGGGGACCATCAAAGACATTCTTGCAGGCACTTGTTTCGAAAGATAGGTATCCTAACAACTGTCTCACAGTTTATATTTTCCTTGCTGACCTTTGTGTGCAAAAATTATTCTGTCTACCAAGACAACAGTAAACTCCATTGCTACAACAACTGAAACAAAAACAATCTACATTTCAAAATGAAACGTCTCACTCTGGTACAAAAAGGAGTTTACTACTCCAGCATTAAGCTGCTCAATGCTCTCCCACTACATATCAAATGTGTTCATATAGAACTGCCAAACTGCCAAAATTTTAACAAGTTCTCAAAGATTACCTGACAGAGAAATCTTTTTGTACTGTGGATGAATATTTGAAAGAAAATGTATACCATCACTAAACTTATTGTGTCTAGAACTAGTTCAGTTGATTTTATTCAGCATTTGAGCATTATCACACTTTTTGGAACAACAGGTTGGCTGTACCTGTATGTACTCTTGTAGGCCTAATATCTGATTTAACTTTGTGCTCTTATTTTTAACCTTTATTTGAAACTCCTTCTTCTGTGAAATGGTTGTTATGTTATCTAGCTGACATTGTATCTATTACTGTATTTATAGTATGTCTTACTTAAACTATGTACAATTTGGCATTGAATTGCCCTTGTATTTATTGTAAGTTTAAATTGAAACCTGTACAATTCGACACGTTCCATAACCTTGTGATTGACTCACTAACTGGATCTACAGAACATGAAATAAATAAATAAATACATTGATGTTATTGTGAATTTGCTGACTGGTACAATCTTCTTCTACCATTATCTATGCCTAGTTAATGTGAGTCATCAAGGCTTTTTTTCTTTGCGATCATTTAAATTGAATTATTTTACAGCTGTCTACCTCACTCAATTCCACTAACATATCTGAAAAAGTAGTATTATGTGAATAATTATGGAGGAAACCCATGTCTAGTATTATCTTCATGGATAACCCAAAAATTATAAAAAAATAATCATATTATTTTCAAATTCTAAAATAAACATTT